>NC_058520.1:13221620-14471620 GCF_904849725.1 Hordeum vulgare subsp. vulgare | reverse complement strand
CTATCATCAGATCCGTCTGTATGGTTCAGATGAATTAAAAACAGCCTTCATCACCCCATTCGGGTGCTTCGGTTACATCACTATGCCATTCGGTTTGAAGAATGCAGGAGCAACTTTTATGCGCATGATCCAAAAATGCCTCCTAGACCTAGCCAAGTCACGCAAAGGTTCCGACCTGCTGCTGACTTGGCAAAAACATTCGCCAACCTACGTAGGTACGATATCAAGCTCAACCCAGCCAAGTGTTCATTCGGAGTTCCCAACGGGAAGTTACTCGGTTTCTTCGTTTCCGAACGAGGGATCGATGTCAACCCCGAAAAGATCGAGACCATTGTTCGAATGGAGCGACCGGTAAGAGTACATGATGTTCAAAAGCTCACAGGTTGCCTAGTAGCTTTGAGCAGGTTTATCGCTCGACTCGGCAAGAAGGCGTTACCTCTGTACCGACTCATGAAGAAGTCAGATACCTTCGAGTGGACAGACGAAGCCCAAATCGCATTCGACGACCTCAAAGCCCTGCTTTCCACCCAGCCGGTTCTTACTGCTCCGCTCAGTAAAGAACCCCTTCTTCTGTACATCGTGGCTACAAATCAAGTCGTCAGCACCGTTCTGACAGTCGAACGCGAAGAAGAAGGCAAAGCGTACAAGGTTCAGCGGCCAGTATATTATGTTTCCGAAGTCCTGACTCCTTCCAAGCAGAGGTATCCCCATTATCAGGAGCTTATTTATGGGATCTACATGACTGCAAAGAAGGTGGCTCATTATTTCCATGACCACTCGGTGTCTGTCATATCTGATGCTCTGTTGTCGGAAATTCTCCTTAAGCGGGACGCATCAGGCCGAGTGGCAAAGTGGGCAATGGAGATGCTATACTGTGACATCAAGTTCGAAGCCAAGAAAGCTATAAAGTCTCAAGCTCTTGCTGACTTCATAGCAGAATGGGTAGAACAACAGCAACCGACTCACATCTACTCGGCTCATTGGACCATGTTCTTCGATGGGTCCAAGATGTTGAATGTCTCCGGCGCCGGCGTAGTGCTCATATCCCCAAAAGGTGATAAACTCAAGTATGTGTTGCAAATCCATTTTGATTCTTCCAACAACGAAGCAGAGTACGAAGCTCTCACGGGTTGCGCATGGCCATCACACTCGGCGTCCGTCGCCTGATGGTCTATGGCGACTCAGATCTAGTGGTTAATCAAGTAATGAAGGAATGGGATGTAAGGAACCCCACCATGACTGCATACTGCAACGCAATAAGGAAGCTCGAGAAGAAGTTCGAAGGTCTGGAACTTCACCATGTTCGCCGACTGAAAAACCAAGCAGCAGATGAACTGGCAAAACTTGGATCCACTCGAAGACCGGTCCCGAGTGATGTCTGCCTCGAGCACCTACACCTCCCCTCGGTAAAAGAAGATCCTTTTACAAAGGAACCAGTACAACCGAAGAGCTCAACAGATCAGACTGAAGTCGAGGTCCCCGTTGTGGTTGATTTGATCATGGAGATTCTAGCTGTCATTCCCGAATGGACTGTGCCGTTCATTGCGTACATCATGAGGCAAGAGTTACCAGAAGACGAAGTCCAAGCTAGACAGATCGTTCGCAGGTCGAAGTCCTTCACCGTCATTGATGACCAGTTGTACAGGGAAAGTGTTTCAGGCGTCCTTCAGCGGTGTATCTCTCCTGAGGAGGGACAGTTAATCTTGGAAGAAATTCACTCTGGAACCTGCGGTCATCATGGCTCATCAAGGGCAATCGTCGCCAAAGCATTCAAAGCTGGCTTCTTCTGGTTGCAGGCGAATGAAATGGCAAAAGATATGGTCGACCGTTGTGAAGGTTGTCAGTTCTATTCAAACAAGTCCCACAAGCCAACGTCTGCGCTGAAGACAATTCCTCTTGCTTGGCTATTCGCCGTGTGGGGATTAGATACAGTCGGACCATTCAGAATAGGCCAAGGAGGATTCACCCATCTGCTGGTAGCAGTCGACAAGTTTACCAAGTGGATTGAAGCCAAGCCTATCAAGAAGCTTGATGCCCTTACGGCCATCAAATTTATCAGAGACATCATCGCCAGATACGGGGTTCCGCACAGCATAATCACCGACAATGGCACAAACTTTGACTCGGACAGGTTCAAAGGCGCAGGCCAAGGTATCCGAGTGGATTTTGCATACGTCACGCAACCCCAAACAAATGGACAAGCGGAGCGGGCGAATGGACTCATTCTTCAAGGGTTGAAGCCTCGACTCCTGCGGGAAGTTGGACATGCCGCCGGCGCATGGGTCACCGAGCTGCCTTCTGTGCTGTGGGGCCTCTGCACAACTCCGAATAGATCGACAGGGCGATCCCCTTTTTCCTCGTTTATGGAGCAGAGGCAGTCCTTCCAAGTGACTTGCTTCACAACTCTCCACGAGTCGAACTCTTCTCCGAAGCCGAAGCGGAGCAAGCCAGGCAAGACGGAGTGGACCTTTTAGAAGAGGAGCGCGAGATGGCGCTGATCCGTTCAACAATTTTTCAACAAGATCTGCGGCGATTTCATGCGCGGCACGTCAGGAGTCGCACATTCCAAGCAGGCGACCTGGTGCTCCGAGTGGATCAGCAGAGACCACACAAGTTGGCTCCCGCCTGGGAAGGACCGTTCATCATCTCTAAGATGCTGAACAACGGAGCATATCGACTCTACAACCTCGACAGGTAAATGGACGAGCCGCGATCATGGAATGGACATCTACTGAAGCGCTTCTACACATAACCGCCGACGGAGACAATGTAAAGAGCAAGTATCATCGAAGTAATACAAAGCAGATTGATTTCTTGCCAATTCAAAATTCTTCCGCGTTTGCAGACTCCAGTCTAAAATACCAACTCCGAGTGTGCACTAAAAGTCACGCTCGGGGACTTAGCTGCGACCCAGAGTCGCCTAAGTACACATCTCGCTCCGAGTGCGCACGAAAAGTCAACCTCGGAGACTTAGCTGCAACCCAGAGTCGCCTAAGTACAAACTCGCTCCGAGTGTGCACTAAAAGTCACACTCGGGGACTTAGCTACGACCCAGAGTCGCCTAAGTAAACAACTCGCTCCGAGTGCGCACGAAAAGTCACACTCGGAGACTTAGCTGCGACCTAGAGTCGCCTAAGTACAAACTCGCTCCGAGTGTGCACTAAAAGTCACACTCGGAGACTTAGCTGCGACCCAGAGTCGCCTAAGTACAAACTCACTCCGAGTGTGCACGAAAAGTTACACTAGGAGACTTAGCTGCGACCCAGAGTCGTCTAAGTAAACAACTGGCTCCGAGTGCGCACGAAAAGTCACACTCGGAGACTTAGCTGCGACCCAGAGTCGCCTAAGTACAAACTCGCTCCGAGTGTGCACTAAAAGTCACACTCGGAGACTTAGCTGCGACCCAGAGTCGCCTAAGTACAAACTCGCTCCGGGTGTGCACTAAAAGTCACACTCCGAGACTTAGCTGCGACCCACAGTCGCCTAAGTACAAACTCGCTCCGAGTGTGCACTAAAAGTCACACTCGGGGACTTAGCTGCGACCCAGAGTCGCCTAAGTACAAACTCGCTCCGAGTGTGCACGAAAAGTCACACTCGGAGACTTAGCTGCGACCCAGAGTCGCCTAAGTACAAACTCGCTCTGAGTGTGCACTCAAAGTCACACTCGGAGACTTAGCTGCGACCCAGAGTCGCCTAAGTACAAACTCGCTCCGAGTGTGCACTAAAAGTCACACTCGGAGACTTAGCTGCGACCCAGAGTCGCCTAAGTAAACAACTCACTCCGAGTGTGCACGAAAAGTCACACTCGGGGACTTAGCTGCGACTCAGAGTCGCTTAAGTAAAAAGCTTCCTCCGAGTGTATACTCGAGATACACTCGGAGGCTTAGCAGACCCTCATTGAGGCTCATGTGGATGTGAAGACAACTGACAACTACATGAGTAACAACTCGCTCCGAGTGTGCATGAAAAGTCACACTCTGGGACTTAGCTGTGACCCAGAGTCGCCTAAGTAACACCCCGCTCCGAGTGCGCAATAAAAGTCACACTCGGGGACTTAGCCGCGACCCAGAGTCGCCTAAGTAAAAACTCGCTCCGAGTGTGCGCCAAAATTCACACTCGGAGACTTAGCTGCGACTCAGAGTTGCCTAAGTAAACAAATTGCTCCGAGTGTGCATTCCAAGTCACACTCAGAGACTTAGATGCAAACCAGAGTCGCCTAAGTAAAAAAGCTTCCTCCGAGTGGGCACTCGAGATACACTCGGAGGCTTAGCAGACCCTCATTGAGGCTCATGTGGATGTGAAGACAACTGGCAACTACATGCTCCGCATGGTTGCCATTGGCTTCACCAAGAGACGCCCAAACAAAAACCACGAGCCAAAATCGTGTCAAAAAAAACTCAGCGAAAGAAGAGCAAAAGATCCGATTCGAATTCAAGTTGGATCTATGATCAGTCGGCTCGGTGTAAATCAAGTTTATCCACACCGAACCACGAATGTACCGGCCAACAGCAGTGGCCAAAGTTTAATACAGATTCCACTCGGCATACCGAGGTAAATGTGCGTTCAACATAAAGTTTATCAAGCGTCACCGGGACTGGCAGGCTCCACAAAGGTGTCGAGGTCGATTCCGTCTGCAATCCAAGTGGCTGTGTCGAGGAAGGTCTCCATGAAATCTTCGAATCGAAGCTTCTTGGTGTTGGCGACCTGCAACGTCTTCAGCTTGTCTTCACGGGCTTCCTTGCAGTGCACTCGGACCAGAGACAACGCCACGTCTGCACCACATCGAGCGGCAGACTTCTTCCATGTGTGCACTCTGCTTGGGACGCCCTCCAGTCGAGTCATCAACCCCTCTATCTCGTTCCGGGAGTCATCTTCAGGCCACAGCTCCTTGTCGATTCGGCCGACAGCTCTTCTCAGGCGACCAATGAAAGGACCCACCCTGTTAAGGCGAGAATGCACTCGGAACATGTCCCGGTTAGCTTCATCGCCGAGTGGAACATTCGGAACAAGCGACCGTTTAATTTCAGCTGTTTCGGCCTCAACGTCCCGACAGAAATCTGCAAAGAAAAGAAAAGCAGGAAATAAGCGCGGAGTGAACTCCAAAGTCAAAAAGCACTCGGCAAGAACTTACCACCAAGCAGTGCGACCATCTTCTTCGCCCAGTCGCCGACGTAGTTCTCCTGCGCTCTGCATCGAGTGTTCATTACCTTCAGCTGGCCCATCCATTCGGATCTCTCCCTCTTCATTTTTTCTACTTCGGCTAGCAATGGCTTGTTGGTCTCCCGGGACTCCTCCAAAGATTTCTCTCGTTCAGCGAGATCCTTCTTCATGCCAACCAGATCATTCACAGCTACCTCCAAGTCCGCAGCAAGTTGGGTCTTCTCAGCCTTTAGAGCATTATAAGACGATCCCATTTCACAAGTCTTCTGCCAAAGAGACACAAAGGGAGGATCAGCCAGATTCAACAAGGAACAAGTCTCGATAGATATGACAAAACAATCAAAACTCGAGATTCTTCAGACCCCGGCCGATGCAAGCAATCGACAGCAGTCTCGGGGACTACACCCAGTGGGTTCACTAAGAGTGACCCCATTGGTATGAAGCTCGAACAGGTCGGTCCCATTGAGCTCCATAGCAAACCAACAACACTATGAGATTACTATCTCTCGACCCGAGTAACACTACTCTCGGGGATTACACCCAGTGGGTGCACTCCGCATGCCCCCACTGGTACCATTCGGGCAGATCAGCTCTGATCTGTTCAGATTACTGAAAATACATATAAAGACAACTGCCGGTGCAAGCACTCGGCAGAAGTCTCGGAGACTACACCCACTGGGTTCACTCGGAGTGAAACCACTGCAAAACCAACCTATTGCATTCGAGTACCTCGCTGAAACCCCCAATGGGTACCAAGAGGAATGTAAACACTTACTAGCGCACTTACTCGGATATCGTCCCGAAGCTCCAAGCTCTTCTTGTACAGGGACGCGATGGAGTCATACGGTCCCTTGGCGTCGCCCACCATCACCTCCACCTGCACCATGGCGTCCTTGGCGGCTCCTACCTGATCTTCCGGGAGGCGTCGGGCATAATATTGAACAGCCGACGGACCCGGCACGGCAGAAGGCTCCCTGGGCATCCCAAGCTCCGCTCCAGTCGGTTCCGCCGTGAGGGCCACCGTCTTAGTCGGCGGCACCGTCTCAGTCAGCGGCACGTTCATGGCGGGATTGGCAGCAGGTTGGGTAACCCCAGGGACAGGCGCCAAAGCTGGCTCCGACCTCCTTTGGTCGTCGTCGTCCAGATGGATCACCTCTGAAGGAAGCCCGACTAAACAAAATAAAATTACAGAAAAAGGTCAAGATCAAAGACAGCACTCGTGAAACAGTAATACAGCTCTCGGAGTCGTGACAACGTACCTTGCTGGGACGTGGCGGCGTTATCCGTGTCCATGGGATCATCGTCCTGGCGCGGCAGAGAGGTGGCAGAGGTAGCAGCTCTGTTGAGTGAAATCCACTCGACGGATAAACATGAGTTCCCAAAAAGAGGAGTTCAATCGGATACTGAAGGAAGATGAAAGAACAAGACACTTACGCTGAGGCGACCGGAACAGCGATCCTCATCCGAGGCAAAGCTTTCCGAGGCTTAGACCCGCTGGGTTTAGCCACCTTGGACGGCTGATTCACGGGCTCGGCGGAAGCACCCCTGGTTCTCTTCACGCTCTGGGCACTCGGGGCCACGGGAGGAGCCGGAGGAGCATTCGGGGCTACGAGAGGAGCCTGTGGAGCAGCGGGGTCATGACGGCGCTTGGTTCGGTGCTCTGGTGGTGAGGGTGACGTGCTCTGCTCTCCACTCTCCTCCTCCTCCTCTTCCGTCTCCTCCTCCGTATCCCCACTGTCAGAGACGTACTCGGCGCTATCTGCGCTGCCCTCCATGTTGTCTTCCTCTTCCTCGACTGGATTCCCATTCGAGACTGCAGAATGTCAGTTCGTCCACTCCTGCACAAAACACAGTCGGCAACGTCAGTCAGCGAGACAAGAAAAGCAATAAAGCTGAGAAGGTTAAAAGCACTCGACAACATGTACTCACCTCATTCGGAGGAGGATTTTCGGCGCGGAAGGGCTTCACCCGCCGAGCTCCCACGGGGTTATCACACGTGCCTGTGATGCTGCGGACCCACGCACTCACAGTCTCCCCGCTCACGTCCTCTGGATGAGACCGAGTGGTATCCGAAGGCCCCGTGTAATGCCACATAGCGTGGTCTCGGGCCTGCAGCGGCTGGATTCGCCGACCTAGAAAAGTCTCCAACAGGTCCATGCCGGTGACTCCCCTCCGGACGACGGCTATCAGCGCGTCGACCAAAGGCTGGATCTGGGTTCTTTCTCCCTTAGAGAGCGCTAGCTTCCTGGGAGGGCCCGGACGGTCTAAACTGAAAGGTGGCAGCCCACTCGAAGCATTCGGACAAGCAATGTCCTGGCAATAGAACCAGGACGATTGCCAGTTCCTAACTGACTCAGATAGCTGGAGAGAGGGATAGCTACTCTTTGTTTTCTTCTGAAAGCCTAAACCCCCGCAGAGCTGGAGGATGTGTGTCTTATCATCCGACTGGCTACGCTTTTTAACAGTTTGGGATCTAGCGGAGAAGACATATTTATAGAGCCCCCAGTGGGGAGGACATCCTATGAAGCACTCGCAGAGGGTGATGAATGCGGAAAGGTGAGCTATCGCATTCGGAGGAAAATGATGGAGCTGTGCCCCGGAGTAATTCATGATACCTCGGAAGAAGGGATGGCGAGGCAAGGAGAAACCTCTGGCCACGTGGCTGAGCAGCAGAACGCGCTCCCCCTCCTTCGGCGCCAGCTCCGTCTCGCCTTCCGGCAGCCTCCAGGACTTGTTGACGACCATGCCATGCTCCACCAGATCCAGCACGTCGTTCTCCGTCACCGAGGAGGGGAGGAAATCCCCCTGGATCCAGCCCGCCGGCAACGCCCGCTGCCACCGCTGAGTGGAGGCCGCCCCCTTCTTCTTCTACTTCTTCTGCGCCTCGAGCTTGCTTGTCTGCCCCTTCGTCATGGCGAGGGCGACAGATCTGCAGAGGAGGAGGGGAAGGAGGTGGCTGGAGGTGTGCAGAGAGTTGCGGGAGGAGCGAGATTAATGGGAGGAGTATGAGCAGCGCAATAGGAAAGTCCGTCGGGGAAGCTTTAATAGGCCTCCGACTGGGTCACCTACAGGTGGGCCCATGATCTTATCCCCCCAACCGGCCACTGCAAGATTAGTGGAGAAGATAACGGCGCGGTAATCGAGGAGGCGAAACCTACTCGATGGCGATGTCGTCATCCCCGCTGAGCGCGCGGCAACCGAAATTTGAGGATCCCGGAAAATCCAGCGTTGTCAGTTTAACCAGTCACGTCGAAAGATTCCGCGGAAGCACTCGGTCCCTGACGGTTTGTTTCACTGGTATATTCACTCGGATCACTGGCTGAAAGGATAAAATGGATCGAGGCAAACAACGCTAAAGTCACCTCAATACCAATCGGTTCCAAACTCCAGACATCACTTCATCGTTCCAACCCCGATCCATTCGGGGACTAATGATGGGGTTATAGTCCCAGGGTAGGGTCATAGGTCTGCCCTATAGGTCATACCCAAGGACTACCCTTCATACAAGACAATGCCCTTAGACAGTTCCGACTGAACTGAGGGCGCCCCCATCATCCAGTTGGTGACGATCCACTCGGAGCATATCTAACGTACCGACTGGAATCCACTCTGTACATCGTAACCTCCCAGGAGGGCAACGGTCATACGTTTTCATACACCATTATTAGCATTTAAAGCTTACGTTACCTGTAACGTAAGCATTTACTCGCCACTATTCCACCCCTGTCCACCAGGCCATTATGAAGGGCAGCGCACTCTATATAAGCCGCCCTTCACCACTGGTACGGGGGTTGGCACTTGCTGTAATCCTATAATCCAATCGACACAAAGCTCCCAAGAGCACTGAGATGTAGGGCTTTTACCTCCACCGTAGAGGGGCCTGAACTCATACATCCTCACCGTAGCTAAGGCTCTGCCCATATACTTTCGTACCCCATACTTCTACTGTCAGACTTATACCCACAACAGCAGTCCTCGCACATCCATGCATATGTGCAAGGGAAGACTTGCCACAACATTAAGAGTGGCTGCAGGTCAAGTTACCAATTCCCTCGGATAATCTTCCTAGAGGTCTTAGTATCACATGGCGCCGTGAGCTATCAGGCAGGTGCATACTTTCACAGTTCCTCCAACCGATTGAGAGGGAGATATCATTTCACATGCCACTGAAGTAGAGTGGGTGTAGACTGTCGAGCCAGAACGGGTACCCGACGTACTAACGTCCCCGCATGCCCTGGGAGCGCAGGTCGCCATGTCAGGCTGCAAGTGGTCACGAATCGTCCATGGTGCCCACATAAAAGCCTATTTAAATTGTATTCATGGACTTCCGTGTAACCTGCGATTTACAAAATGGGTTAAATGGATTGACCCATGTACCGCGGGCTTTGGTACTATAGCTGGATCTTATGATGTTCTTCCCCCTCTCCATTCTTGTAATGAATTGAGTTTCCCCTTTGAAGTTATCTTATCGGATTGAGTCTTTGAGAACATTTGATGTATGTCTTGCACGTGTCTATCTATGTTGATCAACTTGCAGGTTTGTGACATTGGGAACCTATGCATATGGGTTGACATACGTTTGGATATTCATGTGAGTACTCGATGTATGTTTTGATGATCAACTTGCGGGTTTCGTGACATTGGGAACCTATGCATATGGGTTGGCACACCTTTTGACTCTCCGGTAGAAACTTTGGGGCACTCTTTGAAGTTCTATGTGTTGATTGAATAGATGATTCTGAGATTGTGTGATGCATATCGTATAATCATGCCCACGGATACTTGAGGTGACAATGGAGTATCTAGGTGACATTAGGGTCTTGGTTGATATGTATCTTAAGGTGTTATTCTAGTACGAACTCTATGAAAGATTGAACGAAAAGAATAGCTTCGTGCTATTTTACTATGGACTCTTGAATAGATCGATCAGAAAGAATAACTTTGTGGTGGTTTCGTACCCGACAATAATCTCTTCGTTTGTTCTCTGCTATTAGTGACTTTGAAGTGACTCTTTGTTGCATGTTGAGGGCTAGTTATATGATCCAATTATGTTATCATTGTTGAGAGAACTTCACTAGTGAAAGTATGAATCCTAGGCCTTGTTTCCACGCATTGCAATACCATCCGTGCTCACTTTTACCATTTGTTACCTTGCTGTTTTTGTAATTTCAGATTACAAAAACCTATATCTACCATCCATATATATGTCCTTGTACACTGTCTTGTTTCTCGGAAATTTTACAGCCTTGTTCTTGTTTTCGATCGTGTATATAGGTCTTGTTGATTGTTGACTTGGAATGAGGATAATTTTTAGTTCAGATCTAACATTAGCTTAGCAAAGATGAAATTATGTGATGAACCTTGCCATGCCACATTAATGTTCCATAATAATCTCTGTTCCATTAACTTGATCATTAGGCATGTGTGTGTTGTTTTAGTTCCTGTAGCATTAGTTGAGCAGTAATGATTTTCTGAGTACTCCCGCTTGCTCTTCCATACTAACTGGAGTAGTAACTGCAACAGTATTATCTGGTTTGGTAGATTTGTTATTTTGGTGCTCAAAATTTTACATGCATGGATTCTGACTGAAATTATTCTTGTAGGTCTTTTCATTTCTATGATCAATTTAGTTAGAGTTGCACATGTCAGTATATTATATACCAAAAAACACCTAGCTAGTGAGAAAATTTTAGACACTCCATGTACACATGCTGGTTAGTCTTAGTCATACCATTTATGTACATGGATTTCGTTGCCAATTCTTGCTTACAAGCTATTGGATCCATCATTGTCTAATGTTTGATGTTGTTTACACCTTATTCTAATATTTTGCACAGGTGAAGTACGAAAGCCAAGTGTGAAGCTATGCAGCCTATCAACAAAGAGTAGCATATGTATTGTAATAGTAGGCAGTAGTAGACATATCTGGGTTGCGGTGTAGTGTAAAGATTGTAAACTGTGAAGCTATGCAGTTTCTGAACGTGTGAAGTACTGCATTTTGTGAAGCTGTGCACGTGTGAAGTTATGCATTTTGTGAAGTTGTGAATTATTTGAGTTATGTTTGGACCCATTTTGTTTGGGTTCTAAACTTAGTTGGACTGCAAAAAGGCCGAGGCTCAAACAAGAATTAGACTAAAAAGGCTTGGGCCTAAAAAAAGAGTTGACTGTAAAAAATATAGTTAAAAGGCTACATCTCTTAAAATAAAAGGACAAGGCCCAAACAAGAACTGGACTAAAAAGGTTGTGACCCAAAACAAGAGTGGACTATAAAAAATTTGCTGAGTAAAAGGCTCCATCCCAGAAATTAAAAGGCCAAATTATTGGGCCCGACCCATGCAGCTAATAAAAAAAATAGAAAAAAATTAATGGGCTGAATTATTGGGTTTGGCCCATGTAGACGACCGGAATGGATCGGGCTGATTCTAATTTATGACCTTTTGTTTGGTCGTAAATGTCTATGACAAGAAAGGTCGTTATAGTTTATTAGAGACACTCACCTTTTGACCGTCTCGTTTTGGTCGTAAAAAGGTCATAAATGGAAATCAACGACTATTCGATGACCAATATTGAAGGTCGCAAGTTAGCATATTTCTTGTAGTGTATGAGCCCAATTCATCGTTGGCAGGGTGGATGAGGTGTTGGCCGTATCGGTGACGGGAGACCATTGGAGGGACAATGACCGCTAAAATTGCGAGATCTCATTCCTAACCCAGGGACTGGGACGCGGCGGTTGAGATGGATCCATGGCATTGTCGGCAGGGTCCTGGGGGAGGCCAAAAACGGTCACATGTGGCGTTGAAGCGAGGGAGGGGAGGCGATGGTGCAGGCAGAAAGAGAAGTAGGGTGGGAACATGTCGGCCACATTGAACCATTTTCGTAATAGATTGTGCCACAAAGATTCCCCACAAGTGCAAAGTACGGATGCTCGCGAGGTGGATATGGGTGTCCTCCAAAAAATGCTTTGAGGGGGGGGGAAGGGTAGAATAAAGATTTTGCCCTTTCTGAACCACAAATTGCTTTATTTAGAGAAGAACGATACAAGTGTAGCTTTACATAATGGACTTTACAAGACAAAAAAAAATAACAACCTCTAACACCGACGACCTACCGTTGAGGATAAACATCCACACATAGAAGAGCACTCTTGCAGGTAGGAACCAACATCGCTGCCACGAGTACTGCACAAAGGTAATCATCATTGAGGTTTCTTGAGGTGGATGAGCAACCCGAGTTGTCTGGGATCTAAAGACCGAAATGCACCTTGGTCCTAAGAGCAAAGTGTTTGGATCAACAAAACTCCATTGGCAAAGAAAGAAACCGTCGCTCACATCCGTTAGAAAGGAAGACGGTCATTATCCATGTTGCAAAATAATCACACATCAAGCACCAAAATCTAAACAAAGACAACATATCCGGGTAAACCACTACAGGAATTAGCTTCTTTGTCGTCTGCCATCACGGACGGCAAAGAGTAAATCACAGACGGCAAAGAGTAAATCACAGACGGCAAAGAATCCCACTGTCGGCAAAATTTCTGCGTCAGCCTACGACGGCATTGTAGCTTCTTTGCCGTCTGCCTCACCGAAGCGGACGGCAAAGAGCTTTGCCGTCAGCTTTTCATAAGAGCAGTCGGCAAATATGTCGAGACGGCAGCCGGCAGGCGTTGCCTCCGTTAGGGGCTAACGGAGGCTTTGTCGTCTGCCTTCCCCCTCTTCTTTGCCGTCTGCCTCCACCTCCTCCCCCCCCCTCTTTACCGTCTGCCACCCCCCCTCTCCTTTGTCGTCTGCCTCCACCTCCTCCCCCCTCCACTCTTTGTCGTCTGCCTACCCCTCCTCCCCCCTCCTTTGTGCCCTCTTCTTTGTCGTCTGCCCCCCTGGAAGCAGACGACAAATATACTATATGGCTAGCTGCTGCTGCCCAGGTTGCACAGCTGGGCGCCATGTGGCACCTTTGCCGTCGGTCAGCTGATGGCAAAGGCCTTTGCCATCTGCTGGCAGACGACAAAGAGCCCATATTGTCACAGTTTTGTTTTTTTTGTTTATTTCACACCACATATACATATACATAGCACATATATAGGTCACAACACATATACATATACATAGCACATATATAGGTCAAAACACATATTCATAGCACAAAGTTTCATCCATATTCATAGCACATATATAGGTCACAACACATATACATATAGTTCCACATATACTGTTCATCCATATATACATATACATATAATTCCACATTGTTCATCAACTTAAATGAAAACTAGAACTAAAGCACTCCATCAATGCCAGCTTCCATGCATGTAGTACATCCAATCTGCAAAATGGGAATAAGAAAGTCAGAAAAAGAACAACAACAACATATATATGACAAATAAGCTAAATTGAAGAAGAAAGAGAAGAAGCAAGAATAGAACAAGGAGAAGAAAAACAAGAAGGAGGAGGAGGAGGAGGGGAAGGAGAAGGAGAAGGAGGAGGAGAAGAAGAAAAAAGAAGAAGAGAATAAGAAGGAGAAGAAGGAGAAGAAGAAGGGGGAGAGAAGAAGAAGGAGAAGAAGGAGGGCTCCTTCTCCTTCTTCTCCTCCTTCTCCTTCTTCTTCTCTTCTTCTCCTCCTCCTCCTTCTTCTTCTCCTTCTCCTTCTCCTTCTCTTCTTCTTCTTCTTCTTCCTTCTTTTCATTTCTCCTCTTCTCCTCTTCTTGGAGCTAAATTAGCTAACTATGTCTTTTTGCAGCTAAATGGGCTAATTATGTCATTTTAGAGGAAAACAACCTAAGTATATAATATTAATGAGCTAACCAAGGTTCTTATGCCATTTTGAGCTTATTATGTCTTTTAGGAGCTTAATTTGTCATTTTATTGAGCTAACCAAGGTTCTTATGATATTTTTACCTAACTAAGCTAATATGTCATTATGGATGATAATTGTCTAAGTATGTCTTTGTTGGGGAAAATAAGCTAAATTGAAGAAGAAGAGGAGAAGAAGGAGGGAAGAAGAAGGAGAATAAGGAGGGCTCCTTCTCCTCCTTCTCCTTCTTCTCTTCTTCTTCTCCTCCTCCTTATTCTCCTTCTCCTTCTCTTCTCTTTCTCTTCTTCTTTTTGGTCTTCCTTTTCATTTCTCCTCTTCTCCTCTTCTTGGAGCTAAATTAGCTAACTATGTCTTTTTGGAGCTAAATGGGCTAATTATGTCATTATAGAGGAAAACAAGCTAAGTATATAATATTAATGAGCTAACTAAGGTTCTTATGCCATTTTGAGCTTATAATGTCTTTTTGGAGCTAAATTGGCTAATTATGTCATTGTTGGGGAAATTAAGGCAAGGAGAATATGAAAGAGGAGAAGAAAGAGAAGGAGGAGAAGAAGAAGAAATAAAGAAGGAAGAGGAGGAGGAGAAGGACTAGAAGGTCCTTGGCCTTCTCCTCCTCCTCCTCCTCCTCCTTCTCCTTCTTCTCCTCCTCCTTCTTCTCCTTCTCCTTCTCTTCTCTTTCTCTTCTTCTTTTTGTTCTTCCTTTTCATTTCTCCTCTTCTCCTCTTCTTGGAGCTAAATTAGCTAACTATGTCTTTTTGGAGCTAAATGGGGTAATTATCCCATTTTAAAGGAAAACAAGCTAAGTATATAATATTAATGAGCTAACCAAGGTTCTTATGCCATTTTGAGCTTATAATGTTTTTTTGGAGCTAAATTGGCTAATTATGTCATTGTTGGGGAATTTAAGGTAAGGAGAATATGAAAGAGGATAAGAAAGAGGAGGAGGAGAAGAAGAAGAAGAAGTAAAGAAGAAGGAGGAGAAGGAGGAGGAGGAGAAGGAGGAGGAGGAGAAGGAGGAGAAGGCCAAGCCTTCTCCTCCTCCTCCTTCTCCTCCTTCTCCTCCTCCTTCTTCTCCTTCTCCTTCTCTTCTCTTTCTCTTCTTCTTTTTGTTCTTCCTTTTCATTTCTCCTCTTCTCCTCTTCTTGGAGCTAAATTAGCTAACTATGTCTTTTTGGAGCTAAATGGGCTAATTATGTCATTGTTGGGGAAATTAAGGCAAGTAGAATATGAAAGAGGAGAAGAGAAACTTACCGTAGTGGTCATCAAGGAGGAGAAACACCTGGAGAAGGGTCGTGCGATGCCGCTCGGGAGTTATTCTGCAGAATAGATATTTTGCAATGTCTGAGTTAGCATGATGACACTCAATTATTAATACTAGTTTATAATGAAACTCACCATGTCAATCGAAGAGAAGACGGGCATCGGCGGAGGGACTTGACCGCTCTTCTCGCACAGACCCTAAAGAGTGGGTCGTATTAGTTAGTAATGAAACAGACATTACACACATGATTTGGCTATTGTGAAAAAAACTTACCAAAAAAAGCTCATACAGGGCCCGTTGACCCGCCTCATTCCGGGCCCTCTCCTCCTCAATCAATCGTGTCTTGGTCTGGTCCCTCTCATCAAGAGCAGCCTGAAGGGTAGCCTGGCTTGCCAATCTCTCTTTCTCAAGAGCAGCCTGGTTCGCCAATCTCTCTTTCTGAAGAGCAGCCTGAAACAGCATTCCTCGTTACAACAGTAATGATCTATGGTGACACACATAATGAAATGGATGAAAGTGTTCTTAGTCCGTACAACTAACCTCGATGGCAAGATCGACTGGCCATGGACGACGCGTTATCTCAGGACAGCTGCTTGACTGGCGCGCCTTGATCTCCAGGAGAGTGAGTGGACAACGTATTATCCCATCTCCAATGGCTATCGGCCATGGGGTCTCCCGCCACCAGATATCATCACCAGCTCTGGATCCAAAGGTTCATGGCTAGGGTTAAAGTCATCCCCTTTTGTAGCCTTCCCCGTGTCCCTGTATGCCACGAGCTTGTGGTGGGATGATATGTTGGTGAAGTTATTTGGATCATCCAGGTCAGACTCAGAGAATGCCTTCGCCTTCTTGTACGAGGCAGTATGGGCCATGCCATAAAGGTCGTACAAGTGTGGCATCTCCGTCTTATTGTGATGCGCCTAAAAGAGAGGAACAAAATATTAGCATGAAGAATGAATTGCATGAATCATGAAGCAAATCACATACCCAGTTTCGTCCGAACTGAAGTAAGTTGGCGCTGCCTTGATGGTGTGGCACATCAACCATTTGGCTACGCCGATCCTTCGCATTCTTGTGGACGGCTCGCCAGCTGCCTGTGCACCACTCATCAACCAACGCCTCCCAACAATCCATCTTATCCGCACACCATCTCGGGGGCACCTGTAAGTTATTAGAAAGAATTTTGAGCGCTACACCTATGAATGAAATCAAGAAAACTACGTAGAAGGACTTAAGAATAGGTAATTACCTTCATGTATTGCTCCTTCTTCAGAAACTTTCCGTGGCAATCCTTCTTCTGCTTCTTAATACCACGCGTGGCGTAGTAGTCTCGAATAGCCTGCGGACGAGCCTCGTGGCGTAAGTTCTGTAGTAACCGCCTACACTCAGCCTCGAGAACCTTGGCCGCCTCCTCCTCATATCCACCCTCACACCTATAGAAGGTCTGCAATCAAACGTGAAAACACCGATTAGTACAATAATTAGCTATATTGTTAATTTTAGATTGTGTAAAAGGATAATTTACCCAAAATCTCTTGATCACCATCTCGGCCCTCATGTGGCACAAGACACCATCTATAATCTCCTCCGGCGGGGCCTGCGCAGCCTGGTAGTACTCCCAGGAAAATCCTAGTGTAGGAACCTGACCCTCACCAGGCAACGCGACAAACCCCGGGAAATTTGTCCGGCAAAGCACACCAAGGACGGAGTTCGGCATGCGTACTGCAAGAGGGTGTACCCATACCCTGCAGTATGATAAGGTCAACGCATTAGATATTTGAACAAACTTGAAGGCAAAAGCTAAAAAAAAGAGTAAATGTACTTACCTATCTCCTTCAGGTTTAATCACCGGTCTCTGCTCGCGGGTAGCCAGCATGACCAGGAGACGTGTACTACCACGCTTGTACACGGTGGCCCCGTCCACCTGCACATCGCCCTCACTATCCGTAAACTCATCCCCGCCATCCCCGCCCCCTCAGCCACCCGGACCCTCGGTCCAATCCGGCAACTCGGTCCGATCCGGCCAGGTCTCCCATCCGGGCCTCTCCACGTCGGGTGAAGCCTCCGGAACCGTAGTCTCGTGGGCCGAATGCACCTCGACCCGAGGCTAATCCTGGACCGGAGTCTCATGGGACGAATGCCCGTCAACACCAGGCTCCTGGACCGGAGTCCTCGTAGCCTCCTCCGCAAACGGGTCAATCATAGTAGTCCTATGCTCGGGTGAATGAGCTGGTGGTGGTGGCGAGGACGGCTCAATAGTCCTCGTGGATCTTCCGCGGCCACCACCTCTCCCTGTACCCTTCCCCTTCTTCCCTACCCGACCAGCACCTCTCCTAGTGGGCAATGCCGCCGACGAAGAAGAACCCACGGGTGGTGTCGACAGACTGTCTGCCAAGGCTCTACGGAGAGATAGGGGTGGAAGGGAAGTATCACCCCTCGTGCGGGGCGGCTGGAAAGAACCCGTCGAGCGCTCTAGACCATCGCCCACCATCTTTCAACACCTGGTGACCTGCCATGATAAATATTAAAAAATTTAGTACTGTCGTGGGTATAAGTCTGACAGTAGATGTGTAGGGTACGAAAGGACGGACAGAGCCTTAGCTACGACGAGGTTGTATGAGTTCAGGCCCCTCTACGGTGGAGGTAAAAGCCCTACGTCTCAGTGCTCTTGGGAGCTTGTGTCGAGTGGAATATGGATTACAGTGATATGCTAACCCCTGCACCAGTGGGGAAGGGCGGCTTATATAGAGTGCGCTGCCCTTCACAACGGTCCGGTGCACAGGGGTGGAGTAGTGGCGAATGAATGCCTACGTTACAGGTAACGTATGCCTTAAATGCTAATAAAGGTACATGAAAACATATGACCGTTGCCCTCCAGGGGGGTTATGATATACAAAGTGGAATCCAATCGGTAAGTTTGATACGCTCCGAATGCTCGTCTCCGGCTCGATGATGGAGGGATCGTCACCGACTGGATGATGGGAAGTCCTTAATTCAGTCGGAACTGACTAAGGTCCTTGTCCCTTATGAAGGGTAGTCCTTGGGTAGGACATATAGGGCAGGCCTATGACCCTACCCTAGGACTATAACCCCATCATTAGTCCCCGAATGGATCAGGGTTGGAACGACGAAGCGATGCTTGGAGTACGGATCCGACTGGTATGGATGCGACTTTGGCGTTGTTTGCCTTGATCCATTTTATCCTCTTGACCAGTGATCCGAGTGGATATATCTGTGAAACGAACCGTTAGAGAACGAGTGCTTCCGCGGAATCTTTTGACGTGACCGGTCAACTGACAGCAGCGGATTTTCTAGGAACCTCAAATTTCGGTTGCCGCGTGCTCACCGGGGATGACGACATCGTCATCGAGTAGTTTCTGCCGCCTCGATTACCGCGCCTTCATCTCCTCCACTAATATCGCAACAGCCGGTCGGGGGATAAGATTTCGGGGCCACCTGCTAGTGACCCAGTCGGAAGCTTATTTAAACCTCTCCAGCGAGGGTTTCTCGTTGCGCTCACTTGATTACTCGCACTCGCCCCGCTTCTCCCATGGCTCTCTGCGCATCCCAAGCTTCCCCCTTCCTCTCCTCCCCCGCGGATCTGCAGCCTCCACCATGACGAAGGGGCAGACGAGCAAGCTCGAGTCGCAGAAGAAGAAGAAGAAGAAGGCGGCTCCTGCTCAGCGGCGACAGCGGGCACTGCCGGCGGGTCAGATCCAGGGGGATTTCCTCCCCTCCACGGTGATGATGAATGACATGCTGGAGCTGGTGGAGCAAGGTATGATCGAAAACAAGTCGTGGAGGCTGCCGGCGGAGGGCGAGACGGAGCCGGTGCCCCAGGAGGGGGAGCGCGTCTTGCTGCTCAGTCACGTGTACCGAGGCTTCTCTCTGCCTCCTCATCCCTTCTTCAGAGGTATCATGAACCACTTCGGGGCGCAGCTCCATCATTTTCCTCCCAACGCAATAGCTCATATTTCTGCATTCGTCGTGCTTTGCGAGTGCTTTATCGGTTGTCCTCCCCATTGGGGGCTCTTTAAGTACATCTTCTCCGCTAGATCCCAAACCGTCAAAAGACTTAGCCAATCGGACGACAAAACTCATATCCTCCAGCTCTGCGGAGGCTTAGGCTTCCAGAAGAAAAACAAAAGTAGCTATCCTGCTATTCAGTTGTCCGAGTCCGTTAGGAACTGGCAGTCGACTTGGTTCTATTGCCAGGACGTCGCTTGTCCGAATGTCGCAACTGGACTGCCACCTTTTAGCCTAGACCGACCGGCTCCGCCCAGGCAGCTTGCGCTCACGAAGATGGAAAAGATCCAGATTCAGCCTCTGGTCGAAGCGGTGATAGATGTCGTCCGCAAGGGAGTCACCGGCACGGATTTGCTGGAGATTTTTCTGGGTCGGCGCATCCAGCCTTTGCAAGATCGACACCACGCCATGTGGCACTACACGGGGCCTGAGGACTCCGCTCGGACTCACCCCAAATGCGTGACCGGGGAGGTTGTGACGGTGTGGATCCGCAGCATCACAGGCGCCTGCGATAACCCCAGAGGAGCCCGGCGAGTGAAGCCCTTCCGCGCTGACAACCCTCCTCCGAATGAGGTGAGTATATCTTGTCGAGTGCTTACAATTATCTTAGATTTATCGCTTTTTCTTGTATCACTGTCTGACGTCTGATGTTGTCGACTCTATCTCGTGCAGGCGTGGACCAACTGGTTTTCTCCCGTCTCGAACGGGAATCCGGCTAAGGAAGAGGAAGGCAGCCAGGAGGGCAGCATGGAGAGCGTCGAGTACGTCTCCGACAGTGCAGAGACGGAGGAGGAGTCCGAAGAGGAGGAGGGGGAAGTTGGGGAGCAGAGCTCGCCACCCCCACCACCAGAGCCTCGAACTAAGCGCCGTCACGAACCCGTGACTCCGTCGGCTCCTCTAGCGGCCCCGAGTGCCCCGCCAGCTCCTCCCATGGTTCCGAGCGCCTTGCCAGCTACTCCCGTGGCTCCGAGTGCTCGGAGCACCAAGAGGACCAGGGACGCTGCTGCTGAGCCCGCGGGCCAACCTTCCAAGGTGGCCAAACCGAGTGGATCCAAGCCTCGGAAAGCTTTGCCTCGGATGAGGATCGCCGTTCCCGTTGCCTCAGCGTAAGTGTCTTGTTCTCCTATCTTCTTTCAGTATTTGATTGAACTCATGCTTATTGGTCAAGTGGATTTTACTCGACAGAGCTGCTACCTCCGCAACCTCTCTGCCACGCCAGGAAGACGACCCCATGGATACGGATAACGTTGCCACATCCCAGCAAGGTACGTTGTGGCGACTCCGAGAGTTTGCATTATTGTTTCGTGAATTTTGTCTTTAATCTTGCCCTTTTTCCGTGGTCTCATGTCGTTCAGTCAGGCTTCCTTCAGAGGTGATTCATCTGGAGGAGGATGACCAGAAGGGGTCCGGGCAAGCTTTGGCGCCTGTCCTTGAGGTTGTTCCATCTGCTACTGCTCCCGCCATGGACGCGCCGCCGACCGAGACGATGCCGTTGACTGAGCCGACTGGAGCGGGACTTGGGATGCCCAAGGAGTCTCATGTCGTGCCGGGTCCGTCGAATGTCCAGTACGACGCCCGACACCTCCCGGAAGATCAAGTGGGATCCGCCAAGGAGGCTATGGTGCAGGTGCAGTTGATGGAGGGTGATGCGAAGGGGGCGTACGACGCCATCGCATCTTTGTACAAGAGAAGCTTGGAGCTCCAGGATGATATCCGAGTAAGTGCGCTAGTAAGTATTTGCTTTCCTCTTGTAACCCACTGGGGGTTTAAGCGATATACTCCATACAGTAGGATTATTTTGCAGTGGGTTCACTCTGAGTGAACCCAGTGGGTGTAGTCCCCGAGACTTCTGTCGAGTGCTTGCACCGGCAGTTGTCTGTATATACATTTTCTTTGACTTGATCGGATCAAAACTAATCTGTCCGAATGGTACCAGTGGGGGCACTCCGAGTGCACCTACTGGAAGTAGTCCCCGAGAGTAATTTTACTCAGGTCGGGTAGTAGTAACGTCATAGGCTTGTTTTTTGTTATGTAGCTCAATAGGGCGGACCTGTTCGAGCTTCATGCCAGTGGGGTCACTCTTAGTGAACCCACTGGGTGTAGTCCCCGAGACCGCTGTCGACTGCTTGCGTCGGCAGGGGTCTGAAGAACTTTTGAGCTTTTATTGTTTTCCTTGTTGAATGTGTCTGATCTTCTCTTCGCGCTGATTTGCAGAAGACTTGCGAGATGGGATCAGCGTACAATGCTCTGAAGGCTGAAAAGATTCATCTTGCTGCGGAACTGGAGGCAGTTGTGCATGACTTAGCTGGTGTGAAGGGTGCTCTTGCTGAACGAGAGAAGTCCTTGGAGGAGTCCGTGAGGCAAACAAGGCATTGGTGGCCGAAATTGAGAAAATGGGCAAGCAAAGAACTGAGCTGATGGGTCAGATGAAGTTGATGAATAGTCGGTGCATATCGCAGGAGAAGTACGTCAGTGACTGGGCAAGGAAGATGATTGCGCTGCTCGGTGGTAAGTTTTTCCGAGTGCTTCTTGACTTTGTATTTCATTCTGCGCTTACTTTCTGCTCGTCTTGTCTTTGCAGATTTTTGTATGGACGCTGAGGCTGAAGCAGCTGACGTTGAGTGGTCGGTTATTCCGAACGTTCCACTCGGCGACGAAGCCAATCGAGACATGCTCCGAGCGCACATTCGCCTTGGCAGAGTGGGACCTTTCATCGGTCTCCCGAGAGAAGTCGTCGGCCGAATCGACAAGGAGCTGTGGCCCGAAGACGAGTCCCGGCGGGAGATAGAAGGGTTGATGACTCGGCTGGAGGACGTCCCGAACCGAGTGCAGGCATGGAAGAAGTCTGCTGCTCGCTGTGGTGCGGACGTGGCGCTGTCGCTCGTCTGAGTGCACTGCAAGGAAGCTCGCGAAGAGAAGCTGAAGGCGTTGCAGGTCACCAACACCAAGAAGCTTCGATTCTAAGATTTCATGGAGACCTTCCTTGATACCGCCACTCGCATCGTAGACGAGATCGACCTTGACACTTTTGTGGAGCCTGCCAGTCCCAGTGCCAGTCCTGACAGCGCATGAAAAACTTTACCTCGGTATGCCGAGTGGTATTTGTATCAAACTTTGGCCACTGCTGTTGGCCGTCACATTCGTGGTTCGGTGTGTATAAGCTTGATCTACACCGAGCCGACTATTGTTGAACCAACTTTGAATTCGAATCAAATATTTTGCTCTTCTTTCGCCGAAATTTTTTTGACACGATTTTGCCTCGTGGTTTCTTGGTGAAGCCAATGGCAAACATGCAGAGCATGTAGTTGTCAGTTGTCTTCACATCTGCATGAGCCCCAATGAGGGTCTGCTACGCCTCCGAGTGGATCTCTAGGATACGCTCGAAGGAAGCTTTTTACTTAGGCGATTCGTGATCGCAGCTAATTCTTCGAGCGCGACTGTAAGGTCGAACTCGGAGCGAGTTGCTACTCATGTAATTGTCAGTTGTCTTCACATCTACATGAGCCTCAATGAGGGTCTGCTAAGCCTCCGAGTGGATCTCTAAGATACACTCGAAGGAAGCTTTTTACTTAGGCGATTCTTGATCGCAGCCAAGTCCCCGAGTGCGACGTTTAGTGTACACTCGGAGAAAGTTTGTACTTAGGCGATTCTGGATTGCAGCTAAGTCCCCGAGTGCGACGTTTAGTGCACACGCGGAGAAAGTTAGTACATAGGCGATTCTGGATCGCAGCTAAGTCCCCGAGTGCGACGTTTAGTGCACACTCGGAGAAAGTTAGTACTTAGGCGATTCTAGATCGCAGCTAAGTCCCCGAGTGCAACGTTTAGTGCACACTCGGAGAAAGTTTGTACTTAGGCGATTCTGGATCGCGGCTAAGTCCCCGAGTGCGACGTTTTGTGCACACTCGGAGAAAGTTAGTACTTAGGCTATTCTGGATCACAGCTAAATCCCCGAGTGCGACGTTTAGTGCACACTCGGAGAAAGTTAGTACTTAGGCAATTCTGGATTGCAGCTAAGTCCCCGAGTGCGACGTTTAGTGCACACCCGGAGAAAGTTTTTTTTTGAGACCAGAGTCTGCCGACGCGGAAGAATTTTGAATCTGCAAAACCTCAATCTGCTTTGTATTACTTCAATGATACTTGTTCTTTACATTGCCCCAGTCGGCGATCACGTGTAGAAGCGCTTCAGGAGATCTCCGTTCCATGCTCGCGGCTCATCCGTTTCCCTGTCGAGGTTGTAGAGTCGATATGCTCCGTTGTTCAGCACCTTGGAGATGATGAAGGGTCCTTCCCAGGCGGGAGCCGACTTGTGAGGTCTCTACTGATCCACTCGGAGCACCAGGTCGCCTGCTTGGAATGTACGACTCCTGACGTGCCATGCGTGAAATCGCCGCAGATCTTGTTGATAAATGGTTGAGCGGGTCAGTGCCATCTCGCGCTCCTCTTCTAGAAGACCCACTCCGTCTTGCCTGGCTTGCTCTGCTTCGGCTTCGGAGAAGAGTTTGACTCGTGGTAACGATTCCGACAATAGAAAGAGGGTAGGATAACGGAGCATGATCTATCAAGATGCACATGGGTGACACGGTGGTTTTAGCGAGTTCAGGCCTCTCACAGTGGAGATAACAACCCTACGTCTCGTGCTCCGCAGAGGCTTTGTTTTATCTGTCATGGACCTGAGTTACATGGTGTAGAGAGAGAGAGCCAGAGCTCGAGGGAAAGAATGAGCCCGAAGGAGGAGAAGAAGAAGATGTCCCTAGCTATGTGGAGGGGGTGGCTTATATAGAGTGCGCCACCTCCTCACCTCTTATGTTACAAGATGGGGCATTGATGCCATAATGTTAGCCCACTACAGATGTCTTGCCGACTGTTGGTATTTGCATGACCGAGTGAGTCATATGGCCGAGTGGTTGACTGTCATCCGAGTGGATGGAATGTACTTGTCCGAGTGGATCCGTACCGAGTGGATTAGATGTTGTCACGATCCAGTAGGAATTTCCCTTGTAGTCCTTAAACTAATAATGAGGTGCCCTTGGGTAGGACGTACTGGTCAGACCTATGACCCTACCCTAGGGCTATATCCCCGTCATTAGCCCCCGAATGGATCAGGGTCCGAGTGGTGAAGGTGTCGATGTAAATCTTGTAGCAGCAGACCGAACTTGAACGTGCTTCAGGGCCTTGCAAAATTATGCGTTGATTGAAGTCTTCATCATTCGCCCTGATCGATTCCGCTGAGTAGTACGTCCGAGTGAACTTAAGAATTGAAGTAGATCCGAGTGACCAACAGGATCTTGAGACTGTGACTGACTGCTGGTAGTCGGTTGGAATCTATTGAATCTGTTGAACTTGGATGTTGTTGGTGGACCTGACCAAGCAGAATGTTTCTTTTTTGTTCTTCTCTTCTAGTGGGGGCACGCTAAGTGCACCCACTGGGTGTAGTCCCCGAGCCTCTGTCGGACTAGAAGAGTCCGACAGAGGGTTTAAGTCATCCAATGCTCGTCATGTTGAATGTTTGTTGTATCTGCATTATATGATTTCTGGATCAAAGTCAAGTCTCCGAGTGTATTTTTTAACTTAGGCGATTCGGGGTCGTAGCTAAGTTCCCGAGTGTGGAGCGTGTCTGTACTCGGAGTAGTTTTAACTTAGGCGATACAGAGTCGCAGTGAAGCCCCCGAGTGCGGAGCATGTCCGCACTCAGAGTTGTTTTTAACTTAGGCGATACGGAGTCGCAGCTAAGCCCCCGAGTGTGGAGCATGTCCGCACTCGGAGTAGTTTTTAACTTAGGCGATACGGAGTCGCAGCTAAGCCCCCGAATGTGGAGCATGTACGCACTCAGAGTTGTTTTTAACTTAGGCGATACAGAGTCGCAGCTAAGTTCCCGAGTGTGGAGCGTGTCTGTACTCGGAGTAGTTTTAACTTAGGCAATACAGAGTCGCAGTGGAGCCCCCGAGTGTGGAGCATGTCCGCACTCAGAGTAGTTTTGAACTTAGGCGATACGGAATCGCAGCTAAGTCCCCGAGTGTGGAGCATGTCCGCACTCGGAGTAGTTTTGACTTAGGCGACACGGAGTCGCAGCTAAGCCCCAAAGGTGGAGCATGTCCGCACTCGGAGTAGTTTTGAACTTAGGCGATACGGAATCACAGCTAAGTCCCCGAGTGTGGAGCATGTCCGCACTCGGAGTAGTTTTGAACTTAGGCGATACGGAATCGCAGTTAAGCCCCCGAGTGTGGAGCGTGTCCGTACTCGAAGTAGTTTTAACTTAGGCGACACGGAGTCGCAGCTAAGTCCCCAAGTGTGGAACGTGTCCGTACTCGAAGTAGTTTTAACTTAGGCAACACGGAGTCGCAGCTAAGTCCCCGAGTGTGGAGCATGTCCGCACTCAGAGTAGTTTTGAACTTAGGCGATACGGAATCGCAGCTAAGTCCCCGAGTGTGGAGCAGGTCCGTACTCGAAGTAGTTTTAACTTAGGTGACACGGAGTCGCAGCTAAGTCCCCGAGTCTGGAGCATGTCCGCACTCAGAGTAGTTTTGAACTTAGGCGATACGGAATCGCAGCTAAGTTCCCGAGTGTGGAGCATGTCCGCACTCGGAGTAGTTTTGACTTAGGCGGCACCGAGTCGCAGCTAAGTCCCCGAGTGTGGAGCATGTCCGCACTCGGAGTAGTTTTGACTTAGGCGACACGGAATCGCAGCTAAGTCCCCGAGTGTGGAGCATGTCCGTACTCGAAGTAGTTTTAACTTAGGCGACACGGAGTCGCAGCTAAGTCCCCGAGTGTGGAGCATGTCCGCACTCAGAGTAGTTTTGAACTTAGGCGATACGGAATCGCAGCTAAGTTCCCGAGTGTGGAGCATGTCCGCACTCGGAGTAGTTTTGACTTAGGCGACACGGAGTCGCAGCTAAGTCCCCGAGTGTGGAGCATGTCCGCACTCGGAGTAGTTTTGAACTTAGGCGATACGGAATCACAGCTAAATCCCCGAGTGTGGAGCATGTCCGCACTCGGAGTAGTTTTGAACTTAGGCGATACGGAATCACAGCTAAGTCCCCGAGTGTGGAGCATGTCCGCACTCGGAGTAGTTTTGAACTTAGGCGATACGGAATCGCAGCTAAGCCCCCGAGTGTGGAGCGTGTCCTTACTCGAAGTAGTTTTAACTTAGGCGACACGGAGTCGCAGCTAAGTCCCCGAGTGTGGAACGTGTCCGTACTCGAAGTAGTTTTAACTTAGGCGACACGGAGTCGCAGCTAAGTCCCCGAGTGTGGAGCATGTCCGCACTCGGAGTAGTTTTGAACTTAGGCGATACAGAATCGCAACTAAGCCCCCGAGTGTGGAGCATGTCCGCACTCGGAGTAGTTTCAACTTAGGCGACACGGAGTCGCAGCTAAGCTGAGCGGTGGCGCGCGAGGCAGCCGAATGATGAAGACGTGCCACACGGAGTGGCGACGCGCATGGCATCCGAGTGAGGTAGACGATTCTGGCTGAGTGGCAACGCGCGGGGCGACCAAGTGATGTATGTTGAGGAGGCGTCCGACCCACTGACGGCACGCGGGGCGGCGTGTCCACTACGTCATTGCGGGGGCTTCCGAACACGTGAAAACGCATGAATGATCGTTGCGACGACTGAGCCTAAGCAGCGACGGGGATGGCGCACGGATGCGTCGAGTAACCTGTGTATGAAAAATAGCACAAGCCAACATAAAAAATTATCAAAGTAATATGATCTTTTCTGAAATAGTTCGTGTAAATTGCACCCATAGACACCCAGTGGGTGTGCCACGTGATTGCTGGTTCGGAACCAGCAAGAGTCTAAAAGAGTGAAGGATCCGGCTGAACTCGTTTGAGTACTGGACCGAAACAAAGCGGAAGTGAAGTGTTCCCACATAAAAATAAATAACCGAGTGCAGAGGTACACTCGGTGGCGTGGCATCCGAGTGAACGTCATGTGAGACTTCCTCGACACTCGGTAATGCGGAAGCAACTATTTAATTGAATGAAGCATATGGAGAATGACTTAGCTTTCTGACGGCGCGGGAGCAGCCGAGTGATGAAGGAGCGATTAACTGAGTGAAGGTGCGCGGAGCGACCGAGTGATGCAGGTCTGTCTCGCCGAGTGGCGACGCGCGGGGCGGCCAGGTTACGAAGGAGCGTCCAGTCAAGTGGCGATGCGCAGAGCTGCCGAGCGACGAAGATGCGTCCTGTTCGTTAGCTGACCGAGTGAAAAGGAGAATCGGCCGAATGAACCACAGCTGGGCCGCGATCCGGTCGCCACACCATCAGCCGAGTGTGATAAACGATGAGTCGGCCGGGCGGCGTTATTTGTCTCAGTAAGCCTGCAAGTTTAGCAAATACACGTACATCCAAAAATATTTTTTGTTGGACTAAAGTGTCCACATATGGATGCTATTTTGCAAGAAGTAAAGACCACGGATGGTTGCGCATGCATGCACGAATTAACCGGTGTGGAAACTGAAAGGTAAGCAATTTCAGACTTCATGATGAAATAACATCTACGTTACTCATTTTAAGAGCGTGCAATTAAGCGTGGGTGTTAATCACCGCATAACTAAGACCAGCATGCTGCGTGTTATACACATGTAATGGTGGGCCGGTCCTACCCAGGCACTCAAGCCGCGAGCGCTGCTGCATGCTTTCCTTACATGTGCACATCCTGCTTCACAAACTGACGCGATTTATGGGCAGAAATTGGTACAATGGAGGAAGGTACTGTCATGGTGGAGCGGACTGTCCTGGTTGTGGCGTTGTGCCTGCCCTATGCCTCCACCGTAGAGGCGGCCACTGGACCATCAACGTCGGGGACGCCGGTTGACTCTGCGGCTCCCCGACGCGTGGGCCACTACGACAGGGGAGACCCACGTGCTGGTTGCTGCGACCTGTCGCTCGAGGAGCCAGAGCGCCGGTCGAGCCGACGCCGTCGAGCATTTGCCCAGAGGAAGGGAAGTGTCGCGGTTGAGCACGAGCGGCCAGCACCGACACGCGCGCGCATCGAAGCCGTGTCTCTACCGCAGAGATTACCATCTGCAGTCGACCGTATGGGGAAGTGCCACGGTCGAGGACGCGGCCAGCCTCGACGCCGGCACCGCGTCGGATGGTTGATGCTATAGGGAGGATTCGTCAAGTGTAGATACATGGCAAGTCCCGACATTCGCACCATGTCGGGTCCACGCTCCCATCGAGGAATCCGCCATTGTGTAGTCGACTGGAGGAAGAGGCCATCGATAATGGTGCTTGGACGCTCGGGAGCTGGATCATCGATCAAGTTCCAGCTGATGGCTGGAGGTTCACTGATTGAATTCTTCGTTGACAAATAGCTTGTCTCCGATGGAAAATACCGAATCATCGTGGTGTTCCTGTTCTTGATAGAAGTAAGATGCATCAAAAACAGAAAAAATAGATATAAGAGCGAACACAAACCATATGCATCATGGCTCGATAGACGCCACGCCCCACGGTGGGCGCCAAATGTCGTGGTAACGATTCTGACAATAGAAAGAGGGTAGGATAACGGGGCATGATCTATCAAGATGCACATGGGTGACACGGTGGTTTTAGCGAGTTCAGGCCTCTCACAGTGGAGATAACAACCCTACGTCTCGTACTTCGGAGAGGCTTTGTTTTATATGTCATGGACCTGAGTTGCATGGTGTAGAGAGAGAGAGCCAGAGCTCGAGGGAAAGAATGAGCCCGAAGGAGGAGAAGAAGAAGATGTCCCTAGCTATGTGGAGGGGGTGGCTTATATAGAGTGCGCCACCTCCTCACCTCTTATGTTACAAGATGGGGCATTGATGCCATAATGTTAGCCCATTACAGATGTCTTGCCGACTGTTGGTATTTGCATGACCGAGTGAGTCATATGGCCGAGTGGTTGACTATCATCCGAGTGGATGGAATGTACTTGTCCGAGTGGATCCGTACCGAGTGGATTAGATGTTGTCACGATCCAGTAGGAATTTCCCTTGTAGTCCTTCAACTAATAATGAGGTGCCCTTGGGTAGGACGTACTGGTCAGACCTATGACCCTACCCGTCAGATACCTTGGCCTGTACAAAAACCTTTGAATCTGCCTGAGTCGAAATTTGTGCCATTGTCGGTGATTATGTTGTGCGGTACCCCGAATCTAGAGATGATGTCCCTGACAAACTTGATGGCCGTAAGGGCGTCGAGCTTCTTGATGGGCTTGGCTTCAATCCACTTGGTGAACTTGTCGACTGCCACCAACAGATGCGTGAATCCCCCTTGGCCTGTCCTGAATGGACCGACTGTATCTAATCCCCACACTGCAAACGGCCAAACAAGAGGGATTGTCTTCAGCGCGGATGTTGGCTTGTGGGATTTGTTCGAGTAGAACTGACAGCCTTCGCATCGGTCGACCATATCCTTCGCCATTTCATTCGCCTGCAACTAGAAGAAACCAGCTCTGAATTCTTTGGCGATGATTGCCCTTGAGGAGGCATGATGACCGCAGGTTCCCGAGTGAATTTCTTCCAGGATTAACTGTCCCTCCTCAGGGGAGATGCATCGTTGAAGGACGCCTGAAACACTTTCTTTGTACAATTGGCCATCAATGACAGTGAACGACTTTGACCTGCGGACGATCTGTCTGGCTTGGACCTCATCTTGTGGTAATTCTTGCCTTAGGATGTACGCAATGAACGGCACAGTCCAATCGGGGATAACCGCAAGAATCTCCATGATCAGATCAACCACAGCGGGGACCTCGACTTCAGTCGGATCTGTCGAGCTCTTTGGTTGTACTGGTTCCTCTGTGAATGGATCTTCTTTAACTCAGGGAAGGTGTAGGTGCTCGAGGCAGACATCACTCGGGACTAGTCTCCGAGTGGATCCAAGTTTTACCAATTCATCAGCTGCTTGGTTTTTCAGTCGCGGAACATGGTGGAGTTCCAGACCTTCAAACTTTTTCTCGAGCTTCCTCACCGCGTTGCAGTATGTAGTCATGGTGGGGTTCCTTACGTCCCACTCCTTCATCACTTGATTAACCACCAAATCTGAATCGCCATAGACCATCAGGCGACGGACGCCGAGTGCGATGGCCATGCGCAATCCATAAAGGAGAGCTTCATACTCTGCCTCGTTGTTGGAGGAATCGAAATGTATCTGCAACACATACTTGAGTTTGTCACCTTTTGGCGATATGATCACAACACCAGCGCCGGAGCCATTCAACATCTTGGACCCATCGAAGAACATTGTCCAATGAGCCGAGTAGATGTGAGTCGGTTGCTGTTGTTCTACCCATTCTGCTATGAAGTCAGCCAGAGCTTGAGACTTTATAGCTTTCTTGGCCTCGAACTTGATGTCGCAGTATAACATCTCCATTGCCCACTTCGCCACTCGGCCCGATGCGTCCCGATTGTGGAGGATTTCCGACAACGGAGCATCAAAAACGACAGACACCGAGTGGTCTTGGAAATAATGAGCCACCTTCTTCGCAGTCATGTAAATCCTGTAAATAAGTTTTTGATAGTGGGGATACCTCTGCTTGGAGGGAGTCAGGACTTCAGAGACATAATACACTGGCCGCTGAGCCTTGTATGCTTTGCCTTCTTCTTCGCGTTCGACTGTGAGAACAGTGCTGACGACTTGATTTGTAGTCGCGATGTACAGAAGAAGGGGTTCTTTACTGAGCGGAGCAGTAAGAACCGGCTGGGTGGAAAGTAGGACTTTGAGGTCGTCGAATGCGATTTGGGCTTCGTCTGTCCACTCGAAAGTATCTGATTTCTTCATGAGTCGGTACAGAGGTAGCGCCTTCTCGCCGAGTCGACTGATAAACCTGCTCAAAGCCGCTAGGCAACCTGTGAGCCTTTGAACATCGTGTATTCTGACCAGCCGCTCCATTCAGACGATGGTCCCGATCTTTTCGGGGTTGACATCGATCCCTCGTTCGAAAACAAAGAAACCGAGTAACTTTCCGCTGGGAACACCGAATGAACACTTGGCTGGGTTGAGCTTGATATCGTACCTACGAAGGTTGGCGAATGTTTCTGCCAAGTCAGTCAGCAGGTCGGAACCTTTGCGTGACTTGACTATGATATCATCCATATACGCCTCCACATTTCGACCGATCTGGTCAAGGAGGCATTTTTGGATCATGCGCATAAAAGTTGCTCCTGCATTCTTCAAACCGAATGGCATAGTGATGTAGCAGAAGCACCCGAATGGGGTGATGAAGGCTGTTTTTAATTCATTGGGGCCATACAGATGGATCTGATGATAGCCCGAGTAGGCATCAAGGAATGACAAACGCTCGCAACCCGCAGTCGAATCGACAATTTGATCAATGCGGGGGAGCGGGAAATGGTCTTTCGGGCAGACCTTATTGAGATGCTTGAAGTCGATGCACATTCGGAGAGACTTGTCCTTCTTGGGCACCATAACAACGTTGGCGAGCCACTCGGAATGGTGTACCTCGCGAATGAAGTTGGCTGCCAAAAGTTTAGCCACCTCCTCTCCGATTGCCTTCCTCTTGTGCGCGGCGGACCGACGCAAGCGTTCTCGGACAGACCGAGCAGCGGGATCCACATGCAGTCGGTGCTCAGCGAACTCCCTAGGTACACCTAGCATGTTAGCGGGCTTCCATGCGAAAATGTCCCAGTTCTCACGGAGGAATTGGATGAGCTCGGCTTCCTATTTTGGATCGAGGGTGGTCGAGATGTTCGTCGGGGCAGCGGTGTCGTCCGTCGGGTGGATGCTGACCTTCTTCGTGTCTCCCGCCGACTGGAATGCGGACTCCGAAGCTGGCTTATTCGAACGCATCAAGTCAGCGGGGTCGGCTCTCTTCTTGTACTCGTCGAGCTCGAGGATAGCCATCTGCTGATCGGCGATCCTCGACCCCTACTGCAGACACTCCTCGGCTCGCTGCCGATTGCCTGCGACAGTGATCACACCTTTGGGACCTGGCATCTTCAGCTTAAGGTACACGTAACATGGACGGGCCATGAAACGCGCATACGCCGGACGGCCCAGAATCGCGTGGTATGCACTCTGGAAGTCCACCACCTCGAATGTCAGCTTTTCCTTGCGGAAGTTCTTGTCGGAGCCGAAAACGACGTCCAACGCGATATGGCCGAGTGACTTGGCCTTTCGTCCAGGGACGACTCCGTGGAAATGCATGCTGGTCTCGCTAAGTTTGGACATCGGAATGCCCGTCCCCTTGAGAGTGTCGGCGTACATTATGTTCAAGCCGCTGCCGCCGTCCATGAGGACTTTGCGCAGTCGGACTCCTTCCACCACCGGGTCGACGACCAGAGCCTGCCTCCCTGGGGTGGGCACGTGTGCTGGATGATCCGACTGGTCAAAGGTGATCGCAGTCTGAGACCATTTGAGGAACGTGGGGTTGGTTGGGGTGGCCATGTTCACCTCCCTGTTCACCAGCTTTAGTCGACTCTTGCTTTCCACGTCAGCAAAAATCATCAGTGTTGCATGGACTTGGGGGAATGGATCCTCCTTCTCCTCCTCATCTTGTTCATTGTCCTTTTCACTCGGCTGCCCTTCGCCGAACCCTTGGATCAGGAGGCGACATTGCCGAGTGGTATGCTTCGGAAATATGGCGTTGCCTTCTTCATCCATCTTCGTGTGGATTGGACATGGCTGATCCAGGATGTGGTTTCCGAACTGCTTCTTCTTGGGGGTGAACTGAGCCTTCCCCTTGCCCTTGAACTTGGCCTTGGTAACGGCTGCGACCTCTGCCTGCGGAGTGGACGGAGCTTTCTGCTTCTGCTTCCAAGTGCTGTTCCCATCTCCATCGGCGACTGCTTTATGCTTGTCGCTACGAATGCGGTCCTCTTCTTCGCCATTTGCATAGCGTGCCGCTATCTCCATCATCTTGATCATGGAGATGTCGCCTGTCCGACCGAACTTCAGGTACAGATCTTTGTACCGCACGCCTGCCTTGAAGGCGCAGACTGCTTGGTGCTCTATGACGTTCTCCACCGTGTGGTAGAGGGTTGTCCAACGCTGGATGAAATCGCGCAGGGGCTCATTCTGCTTCTGGACACAGTGCTGGAGCTCCACGAGACCAGAAGGGCATTTGCACGTCCCCTCGAAGGTCCTGATGAAGACTCGGGCCAGATCTGCCCAGCTATAGATGCTTGAAGGAGCCAACTGGTTCAACCACGCTCGTGCCGAGCCGTCGAGCATCAGGGGGAGATGTTTCATGGCGACCTGGTCATCTCCACCATCGATCTGGACCGCCACTCGGTAGTCGTCCAGCCACGTTTCTGGCTTGGATTCTCCTGCAACTTGCTGATCCCCGTCGCCAATCGGAAGTTGGGAGGGATGTCAGCCGAACGGATGGCCCGACTGAACCACTCGGGGCCGGAGACGATGGTCTTGCTTCCACTCGGACGGTCTCTATCGTGACCATCACGGTGGGCTCGGCTCCTGTCGACCTTCCTCTCGGCGATGTACCCTCTTGCGTCGGGCCTTGGATCATAAGTGTCATTGACCGAACGCCGATCATCATGATGTCGGGGCCCATAGGGCCCACCCAGCGAAGGGGTGCGTGAACGGCGACGATCCTCGGGATTCATGGAACGGTTGCCTCCTCTGTGTCGCTGATGAGAATCGGGGCTGAAAACTGACCGACGCGTGTTCGCGTGAACAGAACTGTTGTGGATCCTGTTGTGCGACTCGGAGACCGCCGAATTCTGCTGCTGCGCCGTGTGCAACAGGGCACAGATCTGCTCGATCCCTCTGCCAGCCTCTGAATCAGTCGGCTGGAGGGAATCGGCTATCTTGGCGGCGGCACCCAGGTTGAGGACGGGTGTGCGGAACACCTCCACGTTGCTCTGACGAGTGCGCCGACTGGCAGAACGGCGGGGCTGACGGCGAGCGCCGGATGTTTCGCCGACCTCGTGCTCATTCCGACCGGTTTGGCGGGCACTTTCATGGGAATTGGCCATGTGCACTTCGGTTGCAGGTCCGCGACCCAAAAAACTCAGAAGGCAACTCAGTCAGAACTGAGTCCGAGCGCTGGGACGGCGGTGCAACTACAACCGACTCGAGGACCGTCACTTGAGAAGACGCGTTCTGGCGCGCCTGGGCGTGTTGCACCCAACGCTGGAGCCGCGGACGGCGAGACCGCTTGTTGCGGCGCGTGACGGGGGCGACGATCGACACCGGAGCCGACTGCTGGAGAAGAAGGATGTCGTGGGCGCCAGCATGGAAGTGCGTAGCCCCACGACTGGGGAGCGCCTCGATGTCGAGAGGCGCATCCCGTAGCCATGTCGAATCGTCGACGATGAAGGAGAGTGCGCCGAAGAGGATCTCATGACCCATGCACAAATCTCCATCGGACGACAAGATGAAAAGATGTAGTCGCAAACTCGCCGGAAATCGCTTAGACCCCTGCCCCACGGTGGGCACCAACTGTCGTGGGTATAAGTCTGACAGTAGATGTGTAGGGTACGAAAGGATGGGCAGAGCCTTAGCTACGACGAGGTTGTATGAGTTCAGGACCCTCTACGGTGGAGATAAAAGCCCTACGTCTCAGTGCTCTTGGGAGCTTGATGTCGAGTGGAATATGGATTACAATGAAATGCTAATGCCTGCACCAGTGGGGAAGGGCGGCTTATATAGAGTGCGCTGCCCTTCACAACGGTCCGGTGCACGGGGGTGGAGTAGTGGCGAATGAATGCCTACGTTACAGGTAACGTATGCCTTAAATGCTAATAAAGGTACATGAAAACGTATGACCGTTGCCCCCCAGGGGGTTACGATATACAGAGTGGAATCCAGTCGGTAAGTTTGATAGGCTCCGAATGCTCGTCTCCGACTAGATGATGGAGGGATCGTCACCGACTGGATGATGGGAAGTCCTTAATTCAGTCAGAACTGACTAAGGGCCTTGTCCCTTATGAAGGGTAGTCCTTGGGTAGGACCTATAGGGCAGGCCTATGACCCTACCCTGGGACTATAACCCCATCAAGTACAACATAAAAAAATTGAATAACTGACATGAATAATAATATGTACATGAATAATAAAGATTAAAATATATATAATTTAAGTTGTGAATCATACAAACTAATAACCATCATCAATAAATGCATCATCATCGTCACTATCACGCATGTCTTCATGAATGACGTGCTCGTTGGGTTCAACGGCGTGAAGTTGTGAAATGCCTTTCTTTAATCGTTGAAGCATTGACAGGTCATCCGCATCAGTAACCTCTACGAGTTCCACGTCTTCTGGTTCCAGCTCAGGGGTGGAGTCGGATTCATTGTCGCTGTCTACTTCCATGTTCTTGGGTGAAGCACGACGGTTCTTGAAACGTTTCTTGGAAAGACGTGTTTCTTGGAAGAATTCTCCATCATATGTGTCTCGGTTAATGTGAGGTTCATAATCCTGTTCATTTGGGAGAGGTGGTCTCACATGTGGCGGCACTTCATAAACAACATACCAACCTTCCATATTCTTATCCGTTTGGCATGCCCACGGTAGATAGAAAACTTGGGTCGCCTGTTGAGCCGTAATATAGACATCGGGAACATCTAAATGGGTGTTTGGATTGATTTCGACTAGTCCTATATGTTCATGATTCCTTCTAGTCTCCTTCGGCTGGAACCAATAACATTTGAAGACTATGATGATGGGGTTATAGTCCCAGGGTAGGGTCATAGGCCTACCCTATAGGTCCTACCCAAGGACTACCCTTCATAAAGGACAAGGCCCTTAGACAGTTCCGACTGAACTAAGGACTTCCCATCATCCAGTCGGTGACTATTCCCCCATCATCCAGTCCGTGACGAGCATTCGGAGCGTATTAAACGTACCGACTGGATTCCACTCCGTACATCGTAACCTCCCTGGAGGGCAACGGTCATACGTTTTCATACACCATTATTAGCATTTAAGTCATACGTTACCTGTAACGTAGGCATTTATTTACCACTAATCCACCCCTGTCTGCTGGGCCGTTGTGAAGGGCAGCGCACTCTATATAAGCCGCCCTTCCCCACTGGTGCAGGGGTTGGCATTTACTGTAACCCTATATTCCACTCGACACTAAGCTCCCAAGAGCACTGAGACGTAGGGCTTTTACCTCCACCATAGAGGGGCCTGAACTCATACAACCTCGCCGTAGCTAAGGCTCTGCCCATCCTTTCGTACCCTACACATCTACTATCAGACTTATACCCACGACATACGACGTTCGGTGGGTTTTCACCATAGAATTGAAGTTCATAAATTGCTTCAACTCTTCCATAATACTCGATAACACCTTCCCCGATAGCAGAGACACCACAATTTGTAGATTTCTGGTCGGGCATAGATAGCTCTTTGCCAAAGGTACGAAAGAGATACCCGTTGATGTTGTATTTCTCAAATGAACGGACCTTATAGTCAAAACCATTAGCGACCTGTCTCAATTCGGCGTCCATAGACTCTGAATTAGCCTACAAGTTTAATACGAAATGATTGTTGCATTAGCCGCAAGTTAGACCAAGAAATGAAATGGTCCATTATTGATAATTACCGTTTGTTTGAACCAAGAGATGAAACCGGGATAGCCGCCTCCTCTCTTTGACAGAAGCTCATACTCTTCGACGGAATCATTTTCGATCACCGCTCCATCCGAGAATTTGGCGACGTAACGGCTGTTTGAAATATCCGGGAATAAGAGCAGTTCAAATGAATTAGAAGTTACGGGAAAATGTGCCGAGAACTCACTCGATGTACAACCGCACTTATGTTAGGTTGTTGAAGATACACAACAAAATGTTCCGCCATTCTTCGACATCCAACTTTATTGGTTTCGAAGCACCGGCTGGTGCGAGCTTCGCTTTGAATAGGCTGAGGTTGGACCCACCTTTTTTAGGGTCTGCATCATTGTGCCGAGGATTCGGATTATGCAAATGATGATTTTTGGCTTCGTAGTGTGCTGTCACAAAGTTTGCCACCTCCTCAGTAATGAATGCCTCAGCCATCGATGCTTCAATTCTACGCTTATTTTTACATTTAGCTCGAAGGGTCTTCTGCATCCTCTTAGTTGCATAGCACCAACGATCTTGCACGGGCCCACCCAATCTTGCCTCGGTCGGTAGATGTAAAATCAAATGCTGCATTGGATTAAAGAAGCACGGTGGAAAGATCTTCTCTAACTTGCACAACAACTCCGGTGCAAACTCCTCCATGTCTTCTACCACGCGAGGCAACAATTCTTTCGCACAAAGAACACGGAAGAACTAGCTCAGCTCCGCCAGTACTAGCCATTCATCCTCATGAATAAAGCCACATAACATCACCGACATTACCCGCTCTAGCCATATGTGCCAATCATGACTCTTGAGACAAAAGATTTTTAATTTTTCAAGAATCGCTCCCCTCTTTAGATTCGCTGCATACCCATCGGGGAACATCAAGTGCATTTTGACCCACAAGATAATTTCCCTCATAGCTGGCCTTCCAAGATTGAACCAGGCCTTTGGCTTCAACCACTTCTGCTTTCCTTTGCCTTCTCGCATGTTTTGTAACAGTCTATGACATAGTGTCTCTTGATCGACTCTAGCCTTAGTATTATCCTTTGTCTTCCCATCTATGTCGAACAATGTACCAAAAATAGCCTCTCTGATATTCTTTTGAGTGTGCATCATGTCGATATTGTGTGGAAGAAGGAGGTCTTTGAAGTAAGGCAGATCCCAGAACCATGGCTTGTGAGTCCAGGCGTGTTTTGAACTATACCCCTTGAAATACCCTGGACGCTCTAGATCAGGCTCGAGGGCGTTTAACTGATCCAGGATCTGTGGGCCTGTCAACGCAGGTGGTGCCAAGTTTTTGACAACTTTACCTTTGGTAAAGTTCTTCTTGTCTTTTCTGAACTAATGGTCAGGATCCAGGAACTGTCTATGCAAGTCAAAGCAAGAATACCTCCGACCCTCCTGCAACTAATGAAACTGAAGAGCTGCCTTGCATTGGGGGTATGAGAATCTTCCATGCACACACCATCCAGAGAATAGTGCATACGTCGACAAGTCATGCATAGAGTACATGTACCGCACATGCATTTTGAAGTTTTGTTTTCTAGCGGCATCATATGTCTTGACCCCATTATCCCAAGCGTCTTCCAATTCATCCTTAAGCGGCTGCAGGTACACATTCATATTCTTCCCTGGATAATTGGGCCCTGGAATTATCAACGTCAGAAATATGTTCTTTCTTTGCATAATCTGTCCGGGGGGGGAGATTGAGTGGAATGAAAAATACAGGCCAACAACTATATTTGGTTGTCGTCATGCCGAAGGGATTAAAACCATCCGTGGCGATGCAGACTCGAGGATTCCTTGGATCTGCCGCTTTATCCTGATGCAATCCATCGAAATGTTTCCACGCTTCCCCATCCGATGTGTGTACCACCATCTTATTCCCATCCGCATCTAGTTCGGTTCTTTTGCCTAATTTGTGCCATGTCATCTGTCTGGCTGTCTCTTCGACCATGAAAAGACGTTGAAGTCTTGGTACGATTGGCATATACCGAAGAACACTAACTGCAATTTTGGTCTGCCTCTTCTCACCCATACCATTGTCTACCACAAGATACCTGCAAGACTCGCAATTGGGACAATAGTCCAAGTGTGCATACTCCTTCCTAAATAATACACATCCTTTCTCACATGCATCTATCTTCTCATAGGGCATCTTAAGTACACGAAGTATTTTGTCCGACTGGTACAGGTTTGCACGCATGACATGGCCTTTGGGTAGGAAGCGTCCAAATAGTGTCATCATCGCGTCGTAGCATTCTCTTCCCAAATTGAACCGAGCCTTCAGAGCCATTACTTGTGCAATTGCATCCAGCTGACAGAGCTCAGTGTGCTCATGGAGAGGATGTTTTGAAGACTCCAACATTTCATAAAAGGCCTTTGCAGATTCCTCCATCTCATCTTCTGAATCCCGAGCATCATCAAAGTCTTGCACCATGTCTTCGATCCCGGTACCATACTCGTCCGTGCGACGACGGACCACCTCAGCTCTTCTGCGTTGTATAGACTCACCATGAAATGTCCACACCGTATAATTAGGCTTTAAACCCCTCCTCTGCAGGTGTTTAATCATTACAGCCTCTATCGTCTTTTTATAGTTGTCGCATCCAGGACAGGGGCAATAGTTTCTTTCCTGGCCATTTGCGAATCCGGCTTTCACAAATTCCTTTATTTTTACAAACCATTCTTTCGTCATCTCTTTGTGACTAGGGTGACCGGTATACATCCACGCACGATCACTTATCTTGCCTAGCTACTAAAGACAGAAGAAATATATTTATATATAATTTAGCATTTATATTCATCGGTTAATCAGGTTCGCCATTCTTATTACGTCCAGGCAACCTGCACGCTAATAGGTAAAGATAGGTCCTAATCCCACCCGAGTATGTGTAGATTGGGTTTGTTTTCCCATGCTCTGCTCCGGATCCAACGCAAAATTTCGGCAGCACCTCCCTGCTGTTTTCCTGATACACGTCTCCGCAATAAACAGAGAGGATGTGCATCCGGAGAACAACAGGGAGGCACTGACGAAATTCTGCATCGGATCCAGAGCACAGCATACGGGAAAACGAACCCAATCTACACATACTCGGGCTGTCCATGGATAATGTTGGACAATTCGAAAGGATGGTGGTTATAAATATGCAAAGACATGCATATTTATAGATGTCACCCTTTCGAACGAGAGACGCATACTGGTCACGCATACTGATAAATTAATTTAATTACCTAAATCTAGAAAGTTTCATCCGGAAACCGAGCCACATTAAATGAAGGGGCGAGGAGGAGATGAAATTTGTACTGACCCACGAATGCAGTGGCGGAGCTCGTACAACGCACGGGGAGGTCTTCGCACGGCAGACCTCACAGCGACGAGACAACTATCACATGTAAATCCACCCGATCAACACAAATATTCTAATTATGTCATTTTAGAGGAAAACAAGTTAAGAATATAATATTCATGAGCTAACCAAGGTTTTTATGCCATTTTGTAGCTAAATGGGCTAATTATCTCATTGTTGGGGAAAATAAGGTAAGGAGAATAAGATAGAGGAGAAGAAAGAGGGAGGAGAAGAAGAAGAAGAAATCAAGAAGAAGGAGAAGGAGGAGGAGGAGAAGAAGGAGAAGAAGGAGAAGGAGGAGAAGGTATTCTTCTTCTCTTCTTCTTCTTTTCTTCTTCTCCTTCTTATTTTTGTTTTCTCCTCCTCCTCCTCCTCCTCTTCTTCTTCTCCTCCTCCTCTTCTCCTCTTCTCCTCCTCCTCCTCTTCTTCTTCTTCCTATTCTTTCTATTAAGCTAGCTAACTAACTAACCTAACTAACCAAGCTAATTAACCTATCGCTAAACCTATATAGCACTAAACAGCAAAAAAAATAAAAAACAGAATCTACCACTAAGTAACTAAAAAAGAATCTACCTACCACTAATTAACAAAACAAAATCTACCACTAAACTACCTACTAAATCTACCAACTAACTAAATCTACCACTAAAACTACTAATTAACTACTACAACAACAACAATAAAAAATCATGCCGGTAGTTATAATCTAAAACTACTAACAAGAACAACTACTAAAACTACTAAAAAGAACAACTACTAAAACTACTACCACTAAAACTACTAACAAGAACAACTACTACAACAACAATAAAAAATCATGCAGGTAGTTATAATCTAATTCCAAAAAATCATGCGGGTGCGGGGGCTCACCGGGAGGGGCGGCTGTGGTGGGGCCGGGGGTGTTGGGGGTGGTGGGGCGGCGCCGGGGGCGCCAGGGGCGGCGGCACGATGGTGGTGGCTCAGGTGGGCGTTGGGGAGAGGTGGGGCAGCGGCGCCAGGGGGCTGTGGGGGCACCAGGGCGGCGACGAGGACGGTGGGGCGGCGGCGGCGGGGGGCAACAGGGGTGGCGGCGCGACGGTGGTGGCTCAGGTGGGCGTCGGGGAGAGGTGGGGCAGTGGAGCCAGGGGGCTGTGGGGCACCGGGGCGGTGACGAGGGCGGTGGGGCGGCGGCGGCGGGGGCGACAGGGGCGGGGGCGCGACGGGGGCGGCGACGAGACGGGGGCAGCGGCGAGACGGGGGCGGTGGCGTGACGGTGGTGGCGGCGGTGGGCGTCGGGGAGAGGAGTGGGAGAGAGAGAGGGGCGGGGTGAGCCGTTACACAGTGTGGGTGAGAGAGAGAGAGAGGGGCGGGGTGGGGGCAAAGAGCCGTTAACGGAGTTAGCTCTTTGTCGGCGGACGGCAAAGAGTCTAGACTCTTTGTCGTCTGCCTCCGGACTCTTTGACGTCCGCTAGCAGACGACAAAGAAGGGACTCCAGTTTGACCTAACGTCCCCGCGGTCAGGTGGGCCCACCTACATGTTTGCCGTCTGCTGTGCGACTCTTTGCCGTCTGCTAGCTGACGGCAAAGATGTGACTGATGGCAAAACATTCTATGCCATCACCCAGTGCTTTGCCGTCTGCTCTGTGGCAGCTGATGGCAAAGACACTCTTTGCCATCAGCTAGCTGACGGCAAAGATTTGGCAGATGGCAAAAAACTATTTTCCAGTAGTGAACGAACTCTCACATGCCCTTTCGTCGATGTTTGATCGGACGCCATCGATGTTGGAGATACCTGGGTAACCTTATTCTAGCATGACATCACTGTTACCACCTCCTTGATATCGCTAAGGAAACAAAACCTAAGGAGGAAAAAGGAAACAGACCGACGAGTCTCCACCCCTCTTGGCGCTGATGAGGCTGTCGCGCAGGGAAGAGGAGGAGGACCAATGCGCTGGCGTGAGGGAAAGTTTTGATGGCAGCTGTTAGAGTTGTGGCCAACTGTATTTGTAAATAACAATGACGGTGTAATTAGACCACCTTTTCAACTTAAATTACAATATTGAGAACTATTATGGCGATCGAGCACGTGGAGTTTTTAATGAAGAGACGAAGGGATAAGTCTCGCCCAATGATGCGTGTTTGGGATGTGACCATAGATGTAGCCATATCCTATTTAGCGCTTCATGTGCGAGATACGATGCTTATGTAAAGAGCGCACACCTTCATGAATCTTGTTCTATTGTAATAGTCTGTCCCATGTATGAGTAATACTTTCTCTTCACATCATCTGCTGGCATTGTTTGTTTTTTGGAAATTCCTATTTGCCGTTCTATGTGGCCAACAGTCGCCAACTCGCACAAAGAGCGAGCTAGTGAACAAGGTGGGCCGGACCAATTACTAGATAACTTATGGGTTACACTTTCCGGTTTTGGGAACCTGATAGAAAGTTTCTAACAGGTTTTAGGAAGCTTCTAGAAGGTTCCAGAACCAGTTTTATGTGGTTTTCGGTTATTTATTTCTTGTTTTTCGTTTTTCGTTTTTCGTTTTCTGTTTCCTTTTTCTTTGTTAGTATTTCTCTTCCTTTTTTGCTCTTGCTATTGTAGTTCCTTTTATACTCGTTTTTTATTCTTAATTTTACTTTTTGGAACTTCAAAATTTGTTCAAAATTTTAAAAAATATTTGGAAGTTCATTTTTTTCAGTTTTTTTTTTTTGTTCAGAAGTTCCAAAACATTTCATCATTATTAAAAGATGTTCACCTTTCAAAAAAATGTTCCTGTTTGAAATTTTGTTCAGAAATTCAAAAATAGTGCTTGTTTTCAAAAAATGTGCGCGTATTTAGAAAAATGTTCACCTTTCAAAACAAATGTTCATAAGTTTGAAAAATGTTCCTGTTTCAGTTTTTTTTCAGAAATTCAGAAACATTCATTGATTCGTTAAAAAATGTGCACATATTTGAAAAAAAATTTGCCTTCCAATATATGTTTTTAAGTTTCAAAAATGTTCCTGTTTTTTTATTTTTTCACAAATTTCAAAAAATGTTCTTGTTTTCAATTTTTGTTCACAAACTTTCTAAACCAATTCAAACAATGTTCCTGTTTTGGAAAGTCGTTTGTTGGTTTAGAAAAATGTTTTGGTTTCAGTTTTTTGTTCACCTATATAGGCTACCTTTTCATTTCGAAACAAATTCATTATTTTCCAATTGTTCTCAGTTTAAATTATTTTGCTCTGAATCTAGAACATTTTGAATTTTATGAAAGTGTGAAAATTTTCTAAATTTAAGAACAGTGTTTTGAATGCAGAACAATATTTAAAACCTCGAGCAAGTTTGGGAATGTGAACAGTTGTTATATACCGGTCGCGAGCGACATGGCCGAACCAGTCAGGAGACTGCCTGTGCGTCCGGTGGACATTGTACCGCAAAGAGCGTCAGATAGGACCTCCTCTCACCGGGTTTGGGCTCGATTGGCTTTCATCATTTTTTGGGCGTTTTCCTCCTGGGTTTTCTAGGACATGTTTTTTGTTTTCTTTTCCAAATTGATGAACATTATTCAAATTTTATTTCAATTTTTCTGAAACCCAATTTTATTTCACATTCATGAACTTTTGTAAGTCCATGTAACCCGGAAACTCTTTTCAAATTCGTGATCTTTTAAATATCCGTGAACCTTTTTTAAAGCATGAACTTTGTTAAATTAGTTATATACTAACTTTTTAAAAGGGACAACGGTCAACGGGTCCAGTCGATTGGTCAAGTCAATCGAGCCCAAGGATTTGTTTTTTATTTCTTATATTACGGGACAAAACAGAAGGGATATAATCCAAGCTGGCCCACGTGAGCGTTTTGGGGGGTTGCAGGGGAAATGTCGAAAGCCCAAATCTGCCAGCTTTAGGCCGCCGCCGGCGGCGGCTGATCTGCCATGCCTCGATTCGCCGCGCCACCTCCCTCCCGTGCCGGCGCTGCTGCCGTCGTGACCCGCGCGACGAAGAGTCTCTGGCCCCTCCCGCCGCGCGTGCTCGCACGGCCTGCCACGGCCACGGCGGCGCCGGTGGTCAGGGCGGGAAATGCGTGGCCGCGGCGGTGATGCCGAGGGAGAGTAGAGCGAGGTAGTGCGATCTGCGCCGGCGCCTGGAGCAGAGCGTCTGTACGCCCGGGAGGAAAAATGGTCGGTGCTATTTGACTGGGTGCTCGCGAAGAGCGGCAAGGGAGGTACAAGGTCAATTTTGTCTAATGTAATTAGATTTTTGTTGGTTGTTAATACTGCACGTCACAACGATCTGTTGATTTTATATGCTAGGTTCGTCGATATGATACTTCATTCTTGGCATGCATTGTTGCAATGTTTAGCATCCAATCCAGGTTACTGAATTTTGTTGGGTCGTCAGGTCGTAACTACAATATAGCCTGAAGGACGCTTATTATGGTTTGGAGGCCTAGCTGTCGCTTGTGTGTATGGATCTTGGTAGCTGTCTGTCCCAAACTTATAGCCTACCGAACGGGAGTTCTTGTACCTGCTAGAACGGGAGTTAGGTGCCTTTAGTAAGTCAGAAAAGCAAACACATAAATCACCCAAACAGCTTTTATTTGGTTATTCGTATTTTGACTTTTGACTCGTATCAAGTACAATAATCTCGAACAGCCATCCTGAGAGACAGGATGTAACGTCTGAAAATTCACATTTCTTTTACACACGGTTCATGCGCTAGAAGATCTTAATGGTAAATGCAGTGGTAATTCGAATTTACATTTATCCACTCCATCCTACTTTTGGGCTATGGTAACAGACCAGGGGAGGCAGAACATCTTATGAGTAATCATAACTTGTGTGAGGCGACTAATGTGACGGGATTGAGGGACAGGAAAGAAACGGCTTCGGTGGCATCTCCAATTCATTGATGCTCTTTTCCAACATATCAATCACCTTGCTCATCGTAGGACGGTTTCCGGGATTAGTTTGTATGCACCACAGCCCAACTAAGGCCATCTTTCTCATGGTCTCTTCAAGGTCGTAGATGACTTCACAACTTTGTACGTGTTCTGCTATATTGTCATAAATCCAGTTTGGGAAATAGGCATCGCTTGAGCTCTCTATATTATCTTTTTCTCCGTTTATTCGCCCCCCTACAATTTCCAGTAGCATCATTCCATAGCTATAAACATCTGACTTTGTCGAAACGACACCAAAACCTCTAGAGAATACTTCTGGAGCAATGAATCCAATGGTACCTCTTGCTTCGGCGACAGAGAGGATGCTATCCTTGAGGTGACACAGTTTGGCTAAACCGAAATCTGCAATTTTGGGACAAAAATCTTGATCTAGAAGTATATTCTGAGGCTTGATGTCAAAATGGATGATACGAGTACTACATCCTTGATGCAAATATTCCAATCCCCGTGCGATGCCAAGTACTATTTGCTGTAACTTGTCCCATCCAATAACTAGATCTGAATTCTCTATATAAATGTACTTCTCCAGTGAACCATTAGCCATATACTCATAAACAAGGGCCCTCTTAGCTCCTTCTAAGCAAAAACCGAGCAGACCGACGATGTTAATATGTGATGTCCTGCCAATGCTAATTGCCTCATTTAGGAACTCCTCTCCATTGCCTTTGGAAACTTTTAGGAGCTTCACAGCAACGACACAGCCATCTTGCAGGCTACCCCTGAATACCTTGCCATATCCACCTTCTCCAAGTTTATCCTTGAAAGAGCTAGTAATTTGTTTCAGCTCTGAGTATTTGTACCTTTTCGGAGCCAAAGATCCATACCTCCTTAGCATTTCTTCCGTGCTTGATTTATTACCAGTCTGCTTTGGTAGGATGAAAAGACTAATCTTTTGCTTCTGTCGGTGCACACCCCAAACTAGACATGTTAGCAAGCTGATTGTAGCAGACAGAGAAACTGTAAAAAAACGAAAAGTGAACACCATTTAATATAGTTGATAGTATATATCAGTATATGTATGACAGTATGAGACTGTGTAAGCTATCCTTTTTTTACTACAGCAAATCAGGATTTTTGCAATTTTACGTCATTCAATTACAAATCTCCATAATTTGGTTATTTTTAGACTTAAAGTTCACCTTTAGATAGCATCAAAGTATGGAAGTTTGTCACGAAGTATCATGTATTTTCTGAGCAAAAGCAATGATAGACATACCTATCAAAATTAATTTCTTGTTATGTCTACCATCTGCAGAGAAATTATTATGGTTAGTCAATGTAACTATCAATCACAAAATAATAAAACATAAAAATGAACCATAGCAATATAGAATAATTGTGTGAAGCATATGGAATTAAATGATTAAGAAGATTCCAGTATAGCTGTCAGTTCAATCCATTTTCTTGAATTTCGTAACTTGGCGAATATTGATTCATTACAAATTATTAATCATATATGGTGAAAACAAACAGATGGAGTCCATGCATATAGCATCTACTGTGCAACAAATAAACCTCGTCCACAACTGGCATCTTTCAATGCCTATATCTTTATGCATCTGAATTATGTAAAGGCTATTATTTTCTTTGCATTGCATATTTTCATGTATATGACTATATGTTAGCAAATAAAGTACACATACTGCTACCACTAGCTGCTAATCGTACCTTGTCTTGAAAACTGATCAGGAACCACCGGCCATGATAACAAAAAACCATCCCTGACTAATTGTTCGTAGTCACCTGCGTTCGCCGTCTTTGCTGATGCTCCCAGTACTGGCACGAGGGTGGTCTTGCAACCCTTTATGAAGTACTCTCCATAGTTATGAGAAGCATTGTAAGGCCCTCTGCCGAGATGAACAAATGAGTTGTTGCCACAATGCATCGGCACAAGTCCATGTCGCAGCTGCGGTGCCACTGGTTTACCGACGCAATCATAGAAGAACAGCAGATCTTGGTTGGCATGGCTGATATTGAATGGAAGAAAACCGATTTTGAAGGATGTGTTGGTGATTGGAACTTGGCAGCGGTTGAAATCCTCCATTTTGTTAATATCGGCAGTGAGGAAGGTGCGATTCTTGTAGAAGATGTTGAGGATTCCAAACCCATCATGGATGGTGCTCCTCAGGAATGGGCTGTTGTTATAGCAGTAGACCTGGTAGTCTATCAAACCACATGGCCTCTCCATTCCTTGCTCTTGGACAAGCCAGAATGGATCCGAGATGGTCAGGTTGCCGCAGGTCTTGGGTGGGCAGCTTGCTGTTTCTTGCGCCATGCTCGTTGTTCTTGAGTCTTGTAAAGAAGATGCTAAGATCCATAAGAATAGACAGGTGTGGAACATCGCAAATGGCTGCAGTAAGGAGGAACAGAGGAGATGGTTCAGTGGAATGGTAGGTTGTGTGGTTGCCTTACTCTAGGTAGTTTTAAACTGGGGCAACACAGGTTGCTGTCTTGTTGACTCAGTTTAGACTGAGCAATCTAGTCACCGGTTGGGACTGGTCAATTAACTGGAATGAATGGTTCAAATGGTCTTCTTGTGACCTGGTAACAGCCATTCATTTGCGCACAAGTTGTCAAAACTAGCTCCTTTCCTGGTCAAGTGCCCAGCGACAGCAGCTGTAATCTCGCTTTAAATTGTTGGCCGTGTAACACAAGTTGAAGCCATGGTAGTGAGTGAAATCTTTAAATTTCAGTATCATCTATTTCTTTTTATTTATTTTTGTTTTAGATTGTTATCATAATACGTCGACATGAAGCTATTGATTTTTTTTTCATTTTACAGAACTAACTGGCTTGTTGTTTTACTTGTGGTATTGATGGTGGCCATGCACCATGGTTCCTGTAGTCGGCAAACCAAGTATCCAGTAACTGTTACTAATCCAGGATGCATGCAAAGGTATCACACCACCCCCTTCCTGTTCTCATTCCTCCGACGAAAATTCATTCTAGAGAATGCTGATGCAACAATTCTAACTTGCAAGCTATATACTACTCGCTTCGTCACATAATATAAAAGCGTTTTTGATACTACACTAGTGTAAAAAACGCTCTTATATTATGGGGCGGAGGGAGTAGTTTCAAATGGAACCTGTCACGAGCATAGGCCCTGGGTCCACATGGTTATTTAAGTACAGTTGTAGTGTATCATGGTCTATGTGTTGTTGGGTTGGTGTAGAATATAACCGAGTCTCTGTAAATTAGAGAGTAGTGGCTAGACTAAGCACCATGTAAAGTTGTAAACTTGGCGTTTTTTTGAGGTAAATACACAGGTGGTGCTTGAAGTTGCCATGAATGTTCACTTTAGTGCCTGAACTTGAAAAATACATCGAACTGGTTACATAACTTGGCATAGACGTGTAAATACGGTTCAAATCTCATCTATATACATCCACAATGCTCACGGGGTGTTCCGGTGTGCCATGTGGCCCGCTATATATCAATGACTATACGTATGGAAATAGGGCATGTGGCCTAGTTTTTTTGGAAAACCACCTGAAATTATTTTTTCTTATAAGTAGGCCCTCCTAGAGAAAGTAAATAAAACTGGTCTAGTGGGAGTTCGAACTTGTGACTTGCAGTTAACATGCAGACATGACTAGCCAATCAAACATTTACACGTCATGTCTTAAAAGGATTCATATGCTTTATATACACTATGTGAAACAACATAAATTAAAGGAATTTAATCCAGCAAAATATAGTGACGGATTTGTGACTCATACATCCGACCAATGGTTATATAGCAACCTCAGATAGTATTCCAACCAAAAGGTCTCATGTTTCTAAAGTATAAGAGTATTTATGATTTTAAATTTTACATGTTACTGTATTTTAAAACATATTCACATAATTTGAAATACTTATGAATTATAAAAATGTTTGTATAATTCAAATATTATTCATGTGAAGATCTGTAATCAAAGGACGCATTGGAATCCTTTTTTTAAAACACACAAACCTTTATATAACATATAAAGTTTAAAACAATACAAACATTTTCTTAAAGCATGAAAACTTTAAATACTACATGAATTACAAACATGGAAAAATTTTAAACATATATAAGAATTTATTAAAATATACTTAACTTTATAATAATTAATATAATATTTGATTTAAAATTCTAGCATTTTTAAATTTATAAAAATACTATCATAATTATAGTAATTTAATAATGCTTATTTTTGTTAAATTATTATGTATATATTTTATGAAATCATATGAAAATTATAAATTTATTTTATTTTAATTGTGTCTGTAATATCTACAACAGAAGATTATAATGTATGTAACTTTTTACAAATTTTTGAAATGGGAAAAATTAACACGTTAAAAATGATCTGCACTGCGGTCGTTTTACCCACACGAGCACATTATGTTATGAAGAGAAATTATACTTTGTAATATTACATTTTGCGCGTTGGATTGGTATTTGTGGTTGCTATCTGGCCTTAGAGTGCAGGTTCGAATCATTGACCCAATACTATTTTTCTGAAATAAATTTCTTCGTTTATGTTGATCAGACTTAGTATCTAAAGTATGCAAATATGTTCAATCATGTACATGTGATTTTGTCCAATGGCTAGGCACACCCACAACCGAGCGACACACCCTGGGTTTGAACCCGTGGTTGACCAGTTTTTAATTTTATACAAGTTGTGTTGTTTTTATCCATCATTTAGATGATTACATGTGTCGTCATTGTAGACACATAAACATGAATAATCATCATTGTAGGAGTAATCCTTGTGCATAAAAAACTCACTACGTCGGTTGTACCAAATGTACCGACGATAATAATAAGTCATATGGTGACTTATTAATTTTACACAATATATGTTGCGTTTTGCATTTCGATTAAGAAGCGAGATTCCAACGGAAACCATCTGTGTCTATATATAATGATCCACATGGATATAGAATTACTACATCTATCCACTGCATAGATAGATGATTTTGTATTGCTAATGATATAAGTTATCGAAAAGAGATTCCACCTCTAGAGATAGTTGGGTATATGCATCAACCCTTGTGCTACAATACTTGCTCTTTATTTCACCACCCGGTTGTTCATAATTCTGTTTCCAGAAAGAAACTAGTGTAGGTATTGTTTTTTGGGACTTGCAGGTGGTGGCTAGTGTCCGGATATATAGTATGAAGATGGGTGGATCAGCTCGAAGTGTTTATTTAGACTAGATGGAACAGACACCCAAGACACCCACACTCATCACGCATCCACGCATCGCCCAAGCAGCCATGCATCCGCCCATCACCGGTATAGCCGTCCGATATACGCGCACGACCGTCCGATCCGATATCTTCCGACCAAATAGAACCTGAAACATCTGTTCAGTTTCAGAAACTAATAGGCTGTTGCGGTCCCGTTAATTCCTGAAACAACGATCGAGTTTCAGAAACTTTTGCTTTGTTGCAAGAAATAAACTTTGGACCCGCTAATTCCTGAAACAACGGTCGACTTTCAGAAACAATTTGCTTGTTGCAGATTTTTTTTCTTCGTCTTTCTGTAATACAGGTACTTTTGCAGAAGAAATTTTTGCAACAAAGGTCATGTTTCAGGATTTTTCGCAACAAAGGTCAGGTTGCAGAAGCATCAGCTCTGCGTTTCGGCTGGCTTCACTACACAGCGCCGCCTCACCTCAACCCAGTCGGGATCCACCTCCTTCGTTCCGGCCGGCACTGGCTCGCTGCTGCCGTCAGAGAGAGAGAAGCAGCAGGGGGGAGGAAAGAAAGGGAAAACGGGGCAAGTCTATGCCCACCGGAGAGTCGGGCGTGCGGGGGCTGGCCTTGGGAAGCTGCAGGGAATGAGCAGGGACGCATCTCCAACGGGGCAGAGAAGCTCCTGACGACGGGATCCGACCACGGGAGGCGGCATGGTCCCATTGCTTGCCGGACTGGAGAGAAGGCGGCCGGCGAGCTCTTGGCGGCGGGGCGGCACTCGAGTGGCCAATGGAGCTTGCTCCTGCGGCGGGGATGCTGACGGCGCGGGATGGGTCGGGTCTCGATGGGAGTTGCTCGTCTGATCCAAACACGCTGGCCTCTCGGACCACAGCAACCTCACCACCGCGCCCAGCTTTGCGCCCAACCAGCTCCGCCCAGCTTTGCGCCCAACCAGCTCCGCCCAGCTCCGCGCCACGTGTCGATCGAAGGAGGTGACGGATGTACTCCGCTTGATCTGTCGGTTGAGGGATAGACATTTCCATAAGTTAATGCCTCTCGTGAAAATAAATTAATGCCTCTCGCGAAAGGAAAAAAACACATTTATTGATTGAAATACTAAGAAAAACAAGAAATCCAAAAAGTAATCTAAAAGCAGAAAATTTGTACAGAAAAAATAAAAAATAAAATTTGAGTGACCGTGAAAAAGCGCTCCAAGTGACCTTTGGAGGGGCTCCGGAAAAAGTACTCCTTACTTAGTTGCTCTCAGAAAAAAGTTTTTTTAGGGGGGAAAGGAAGTTTTTATTCATCAAAAGCCATAATTGTGGGATACAATAAGTGTCATGGGATTGAACAAACCCGACATGACGTCCTTGACCCAATGAAAGAGAACACTTGGTTAGACTGTGTGCTTCATCAAAGTTAACAGCACAACCTTTGGAATATAAATTACACTGAAAATTATTTGCTAGACTTAATCTCACTAATAATGGCTCCATACTTTCCTCTTGAACCTTTAACAATGTCAGCAACCACTTGCTTCGAATCCAAAGAGATGACAAAATTCTGGAGGTGCAGGTCTTGTGGTAAAGCAAAGGCCTCTCTGCATGCTAACACTTGGAACATTGCTGGGTCGTTCACTCCCGGGAACACAAGCGAGGCGCTACCCAAGAACAAACCATGACTATCCCGACAAACCGCAGCAGCCATCCCTCCTTTGTTTGACTGCAGCATCCTCTCCACCTTCTTCATTTATCAAACCCTTCAAACCCTTCTTCATTTATCATCAGTTATAAGGGTTACATCCTTCCCAAGCATAGAGATCATGCGTAAAGCAAAAATTATGTGTATTTATCCGTCTTTATCCGTAAAGCAAAATTCTGGATAATGCGTATTTGATCGATCAGTGTCCATGGACACTGTTCTTTCTATTGCCGTGCTTTTAGGATCCTTGCAATCAAAGAGGCCCTAACTGTCTCCGCCGGCATTGGGTCACAAATTTCCTATTTTTGTAAGTACATAACTGTCAGTCTCAGCTGCTATAATTGGAGGTGGTTGATGGGCTGATCCACTGGTTCATGACGGAATCAGGCGACCCGTCCCTGCTCTTCTTGAGCAGCACCGCGCCATCATCCGTGGTGACGGCGGAGGCTCCCTTCTCTGCCGTGACGCTCTGGTGAGCCTGTCTGAGCACGTCCAGCACCTCGCCGATGGACGGCCGCACGTCCTGCTCCGGCTGCAGGCACCGGAACGCCACCTCGGCGACGAGGTCGATCGTGCACTTGGTCTCGCTCGCCGATGACGACCCGTACCCGAGCCGCGGGTCGACCAGCCGGTCGATCTCGCAGCACTGTATCATGCGCACGGCCATGCTGCCGAGGTTCACGTCGGTGCCGGGCCGGGCCATGTCCACGGCCGGCCTGGAGGACACGAGCTCCATGAGGACCACGCCGAAGCTGTAGACGTCGCTCTTGTCCGTGAGCTGGTACCGGTGTTGGTACGCCGGGTCGACGTACCCGGGCGTGCCCTGCGGCGCCGTGGACACGTGCTGCGTGGCGCCGTCGGCCGGGAACAGCCGGGATAGCCCGAAGTCGGCCACCTTGACGTGGAGCCCGCCGTCCAGGAGGATGTTGGTGGTCTTGACGTCGCGGTGCAGGACCTGGTGCGCGTGGAGGTATGCCAGCGCGGCGGCCGTCTCGACGGCGATGCCGAGCCGGGTCGGCCACGAGAGCATGAGGGGGTCGCCGCCGCCGGCATTGCCGTGGTGGAGGTGGTCGGCGAGCGTGCCGTTGGGGACGAACTCGTAGACGAGGAGGAGGTCGCGGCAGGAGGAGGTGCAGCCGTAGAGCGCGACGAGGTTTGGGTGGCGCAGCCGCGAGAGGATGTCCACCTCGTTGGCGAACTGCTCCACGCCCTTGTAGCTGTTCTTGTACAGCCGCTTCACCGCCACCACGCTCCCGTCCCGGAGAACACCTGCACAAACACAAACCCACGTCGTCGCCATTCATTCTACCACTCTGAAGTAGTCTGAACTCTGAACAGTCCAACAATGGCTATGTGTGTGGCTGTGATCGATGTACGTACCCTTGTAGACTGTCCCGAAGCCGCCGGCGCCGAGCTCGTTGGCGGCGCCGAAGCCGTCGGTGGCCGCGTCGAGCTCCTCGTAGGTGAAGATGTGGGTGCAGGGCGAGCCGGCGAGGTTGAACTCCTTGCGCAGCGATGTCAGCGGCGATCCTTCACGGATGAGGCCGTCCAACGACTCAGATCGCTTCTTGTTCTTGGCTCGGTTGAGTTGTATGAGATGGCACAGGAGCCCCAGTATGATCACAAACAGAACAGAAACTGTGATTCCTGAAGCCATATATATGTGCTGATGAGTGAGCAAGCAGGGGATTACTGCATGATCGAAGTTATCAACTTTGTGGCGGGTTTATAAAGTTATCATTACCTGTGACGTACTTTATTCCAGCATCCTGTGCACCTGTATGTGTATCTGTATATGCCGGAAGGTCTAACGAAGAAGAATCAGAACATTTCAGTAGCAAGTAATTAATGGGAGAGGTGTTTTGGCTCCGGGGTGCATATGCACCCGGATGAACAATACCACGAAAAATAATAGTAAATGTTTTCAAAAAATTCTCGGCAAATTGTTCACAATGTATTTTACCATACTTATCATAATTGTTAACATGCATTTATTTAGGGATGCAAATTGATGGATGTTAGGGTGCCCTCTGACACTTCGGAGATCTTTAGTTCATTTGATTGAACTAGTTAGGGTCCGAGGGTACCCTTTATATAGGTTATTCATTTGTATGCCTACATTTATACAATAGTTATTAGTCCAAGTTGCATATTGGAGACCATGCAAAATCAGTTTTTTTTTTTTGCAATGGAGTGAGTTGTCTACAAGCAAGAATTGATTGTGAATATTTATGTTTTGAAAATGTAGTAATAGGAGCTTGTTTGGATTAATGATGCTTTTTTATAATGGTGATTTGTGGAACTGCCTATGTTATGAACCGGGGAGAGTACATAACTTCACAAGACTGGTGAGGTTCTTCATTTTGAAAAGGAAGGCGGCAGATTAGACTCCTAATTTCTTTACCATGAAAAACATTTTTTTTAATTAACCACGTTGATTATGGCCGTACAGGTCATGACAGTGATAGATAGTTAACCGGTCAGAGCAAACTGTGAAATATTATTACCTGCTGACCAGAAGTTTGGATATCATTTTCAAAACTCTTTGGATAACCCCTGTCATGTCATGTCGTGTAATCTCCTTAATGCTTTGAGTAGTAAATTAAGGTGGAGAACCCTCAAAAAAGAAATGACTGTATTCACTGATGTGACATGCAAGAAGAAGAAGAAGAAAAAAAAGCAAAAAACCAAAAGATCAAGGCTGCACTTGTGCACAGGGGAGACGACAAAATGAACTGCCATGCGTGATAGGTTGCCTGCCGTTCTCCTGATGTCGAAGGTTTTGGTAGGAAATATCAAACAAAATGAGCTGTCATGTTGATTTCCATGGAAGACTTGGGGAGAAGACTTGCAGATCAGGTTCCCTTCATACTAGGGGCCGGCCAGCTGAGTCACCTGACCCCACAATCCATTTTCTTTCTGTATCTTAGTTGGGTTTCAAAGAATTTAGCCACAGTTTCTTTCTGAATTTCCACTCTGAAGATAAGTATCCATTGTCATCTTTTAACTGTCCACAAAATTTCTTGTTGGCTTTCGGAAAGGGTGTGGCCTAGCTCTCTCATCTAGACCAGAATTAACCTAATTTCATGTAGCTGTCAGCATTGACTCTCTTTTTGGGGGGTTGTTTTCATGTTTTTTTCTTGATTGTTACTTTATTTTTTGGGGAAATAAGTTAGACATGGCTTCCAAAAAGGCAAAAATGGCACCAAAAATAAGTAAACCGACCAAAATTTTAAAAAGATTTGCACCAATGTTCACCTAAAGTCATGGCGTAGGAGTTAGATAACATTTTGTTGTTCATTTTCGAAAAGCATCAAAGCACAACTCTAGACTAGATTGGAAGGTGGAATGGTCATATAAGAAAACGACATTTGCATCACAAATTCACAATCGACTACACAACTTTGACAATGATATATAGCACGAGTGGCTGCTACCAATTGACGTTCAGACCATAGATTTGTATTGTACAATGAGGTTAGCAATATGAACGAGAGTGACTGACGCATACTCCTGTATCTGAACCAATTTGCCATGACCGAACTTATTCAAAGGCACGCAGTCCAAGTTCACGAATTGACCATTTCAGTATCTAACTAAATTAAGTGATATATCATATATGGTGCATACGAACATCTGAACTCAGTATTGTAATGCACTTCTTCCGTAGAAAATATATACTGTAATGTACTCCCTTCCTAAAGAAATATAATAGCGTTCAAATCGTAAAAGTAATGAATGATCTAGTATACGGTTTTATATTTTCTTACGGATTAATGAATGATCTAAACGCTTTTATATTTCCTTAGAGAGGGGGCATTACTCTTACTAATTCTCAGAATAATCTGTGCAAGTTTAAGAAAGCAAACGGTCTTTAGTTACCTGGAGGAGTTGTTGAGTTCGTTTGGGTGGAATTGAGGCAGGGCTTCCCCTCAGGGCAGACGCACTGGAACGCAAACTGATCGAACCGGCACTCCCCGCGCTTCCGTGTGCATCCATCGCAGTCTTCCGACGGCGCCGGTAGCTCCAGCAAGAACCCATCGCTGATCAGCCGGTGGTACTGGTGGAGCAGATAAGGTTGGTCCATTCCTCGGCGCACCGGCACGCTCACCGAGCTACAGTTCGTCGGAACACCCAGCGGCGGTGTGCCGCCTTCGCCGTCGTCCCATGAACCGGAGATGTACGCTCCCATGGTGTGGTTGGCGCACTGCCCCTGCAGCCGGAGCTCAGCGGGCACGGTGCAGTTGTAGAAGAACACGAGGCGCTTGTTGGTGGCGCTGATGTTGAACGGGAAGAGGGCGAGGCTGGCCGACACGTTGAAGTCGGGGACGGGGCAGCCGGTGTCGCCGGCGAAGGGGGTCTGCACGGCGGCCATCATGGTGTTGTCTGGGTAGGAGATGTTGTCGACGCGGAACAGGTGCTCCCTGAACGTGTTGCTCAGGTAGGCGCGGCTGGTGCCGGCCTCGCAGGTGAGGTCGAAGGCCGGGTAGCCGCAGTAGAGCGGCTGCGCGCCGGAGAGGGAGAAGGGGTACCTGATGGTGAGGCCCCCGCATGACTTGGGCGTGCAGCTCTCGTTGCTGCCGGTGGTGGATGCGGCCGTGCGCAGGAAGGAGGCGAGCGGAAGAAGAAGCAGCTGCAGCGGCAGCATGGACATGGTTTGCGACGACGATCGAGCACGCACGCGCACAGTTGGACTGTCGAACTTGTCAAATACTGTAGGAGTACTACTGCTTGTGAGTTGTGACTTTGTGAGGGATGAAATGAAGTGGATGATGTCGGTACGCTGGTGGTACATGGTCTTTGACTGGTATTGTTCCCGGTTTTCGTTACGCAAGTCTCCATCGCGTCTTCGTGGCAGCAACGGCATCGCGGTTTTCTCCGCGGCAGGATCCAAATTAAGCGCCTCTGGAGGATTATGATTATGGCTACCAAGCTAAATCTGGGTTACAATCTACTAATGCGAGACCATGAAAATATTCGAGGGCCCAGTGCAACCAACAGGCGAGACAATGAGATACCCTATTCTAGGATGTAGCTATATTAATTAATTGGGAATAGTCTAAAATCCCCTCTCGTTCGGGTTTTTCTCTCCTCTCGTCGACGGCGGCCATCGCCTTTGTCATAGAGAACTTCATCCCAGCAGCTTCCCGCCCATCGGCTGGTTCTCGGCCATCGGGGCGGGACGTGCTTGGGAACACCACAACCCGCGGATCTTCTCTCCGGGCAAGAGGTCTCATGGATTCATCAGCTTCTGGTTCGGGCGCGGCGACTACCGATCTGGAGGCCATGATGGAAGAGCTGGGTCCGAGGAAGGATAATCTGCAAGACGTGGTGGTGAACGACGGGTATCTCCCATCGAAAGCAACCAGAATACCAGATGGATGACGATCTCTAGGGTTCAAATCCCTGACGGACACCATTGGCAAGTTTGTCTTTGCTGAACCGAAGTCGCAGGATCTCGAGGGCAATTTCTAACGAGTCCGGGTGGAAATCAATGTCACGATAAACCTCTAAAGAACGTCGTTTCACTTGTCAAGAACAAGAAGATGGAAATCTTCAGGGTTAAATACGAGAGACTTCCTGATTGATGCACTGTATGTACGTGGCCATCTCGGTCATACTTTCACAGAGTGTGGCGATGGATTTCACCCTCCAAAAGCTTTGGTTTTCAAGGACCTGCGTGCGACCTGGTACAGAGGGCCAGGAAGGGGCCTCGGCGAGGGACGGAGGCCAGATGCGGGACGAGACAATGGAGGCAGAGGCAGAGGCAGATGATGTGAACAATAATTTTGCCATGGTTACATTACTTTCAATTGCCATGGTCTAATTTTAAATTTTGACATACTCTAACTAATAATAAAAATATCATGGTGCCTAAAAATAAAACTACCATGTTCTCAATAGTAAAAATGCCATGGTCTGATTACTAAAAAATCCATGGTGCCTATAGTAAGTTTGCACATACAAAAAACCCTGATTCAGACACTTATATAGTGTTGTGGTAATTATCTACATCATTGCCATGAGAAAACACGTTGCCATGTGAACAATTCAAAACAATCATACAAAAAAAGGCCATGTGGTCGCTTACAAAAACATTCATACTTTGTTCCATAGGAAAAAGAGATGCACACACTTTACCTTACAAAAAGTTATCGTCACAATATTTATGGAGCTGCCCATGGCAATGAATTATTATTTCTGGCATGTCAACGAAAAATAACAAGATTGAGAGACATGGCCCCAAATTTTGAGTTTTCATCGCAACATATCACTTACAAAAATGCCATGTGACCACAACCAGATTATATGTAAAAAATAAGAAAAATACTACTTATACTATAAAAAAAACAATCCTACGTCATGGGCATAAAAAATGCAATGGCAAAAATAAGAAAACTTATTGCCATGGCAAACTAAAGGTTCTCTTCCATCACAACATATCACTTACAAAAAAATGACATATCGCCACAACTAAACTTCTGTAAAAATGCCATCATACCATAACAATTAACAAACATATCACTTATCACTTATATCAATAAAAAAAAATCTGCAAATTGCCATTGGGATAAAAATGCCATGGCAAAAATGTAAACCTATTGCCATGGTAGATTGCAGGTTCTCAGCTTAGATGAACTATGCAATTTACTACTCCCTCCGTCCTGAAATATATGACGTTAGAGGGTTTGCTGTGTAAATTTTTTAACACTACCAACATTTTCCACTTTCCAGAAAAGCCCTCCCACCACCGCTCGCTTTCTCGTTCCCCTCGTTCACTCTCGTTCCCCTCTCACCCACCCCCTGTCGCTCCTTCCAGATCCACGCCGTCGCCGGCCTTCCCTCGCCGTCGTCGCTGTCCTCTCCTCTCAGTCGTCACCGGCCTCTCGTCACCTTCCTTTCCCCCAACCACCGCGCACCCTGTTTCCTCCCACCGTGCACCCCGTTTCCTCCCACTGCTCACCCTGGTCAAAAGTTTGATTTTTTAGGCGCCGACGACGAGCTTCTTCCTCGACGGAGTAGATGGCGGAAGGTGCTGGTGGAGAAAGACTGCTAGCAGGAGGGGCACCTCGTTTCTTCCTCATCTTGAATCTAGCAGCAGGAGCAAGACTGCTGGTGGAGCAAGACTGTTTGCAGATCCGGCGGGCGGCGTGACTTGCAAGAAGGTTGGTGGGAGGTTGATGGAGAGGCTGCTAGCAGGAGGGTCCAGCGCGCGCTGCTGGTGCTGGGTCTGGTGAGGGTCCAGCGCGCGCTGCTGGGTCTGGAGCCGCAGTTTGACCGGCCGTACCTGTCGGCGTCGCTGCGGGATTTCTGGGGCCGGCGCTGGAACCTGTTGATGCCCGCCGTGCTCCGGCCGTGCGTGTACCGCCCCCCACGCGCGCCTGGTCCCGGCCGCCGGGGTGCTCGCGGCGTTCGTGGTGTCCGGGCTTCTTCGCGCTGCACGGCCGCCCACAGGGGAGGCGACGGCCTTCTTCGCGCTGCACGGCGGGCGAGGCACCCCATCAACAGCTGGTGGGCGAGGCACCAGGGGTGGTGGCGCCTGCCGCGGCTGGTTGCCACCCCATCAAGAGCTTCCCCACACCGCAGGTGCAAAGCTCGCTCGTAACTGAATTTTCATGCTTGCCCGTAACTGAATTTGCATGCTTGCCCGTAACTGAATTCCGCGTCTGAATTTGCATGCTTGCACCCCTCTCTTGTCAACAGCCTCCGCGGCATCGTCGTTGTGATTTCTTCCCAGCAGCCTCCGCGGCATCGTCGGCTACCGGGTACGCTTGCACCCCTCTCTTGTCCTTGTGATTTCATCGTCGTTGCAACAAGGATTGATATGAATGGTGCATGTTAATTTTTGAGCTTAGCACATCAGCACACTGCACACTGTACCTTGCTCGACAGCACACTGCCAATTGCTGATATGAATGTCCAGCTTAGCACATCATATAGTACAGTCTACCTTGCTCGACAGCTCGACAGCACACTGTACCTTGATTGATTTGGTAAGCTTACAATTTGAATGTCTAGCCCAAGAAGATTTGGTAAGGATTGATATGAATGCTCTTCGCTCCCAATTTGCTGCATGCCCAGGAAAATTGTTGGAGGGCTCCTCTCTTTGCTGCATGTCTGAATTTGGTAAAGAAACCAACCATTTTGCTGCAGCAGTACTCCTCTCTTCTCTCCATACAACAGTAGTTGTAGACCTGTTTTGGAGTAGTGTAGGAGTAGTGTAAGAGTAGCTTAGTTCCTTATTTTCTCTTCTCTTATTTCCAAGTACCCCTCTTGTGCCCTCCATTATTTTAACTTTCTTTAATTAAAATTAAACTAGAAGATTTTCTTTAATTAAAATTAAAGTTAAACTTGAAGAGTCCAAATGATCATAAAAATGAGGAAATTCAAAAACTTATCATACAAACAAGGAGTTATACACACGAGGAGTTCAAATGATCATACTCCACATGAGCTCATAATCACAAGGATGCAACACAACAAGAGAATGTCTCATCACAAAATACAACAAGGAATATAAATGATCACAACAAGCCTCATCTCACTCCTCAAGCATCTCAACAAGCCTCATCTCACTCCTCAAGCATCTCAAGAAGCCTCATCTCAAGCATCTGAACAAGCGTCATCTCACTCCCAAAGCATCTCAACAAGCCTCATCTCAAGCATCTCAACAAGCCTCGTCTCACTCCTCAAGCATCTCAACAAGCCTCATCTCACTCCTCAAGCATCTGAACAAGCGTCATCTCACTCCTCAAGCATCTGAACAAGCGTCATCTCACTCCCAAAGCATCTCAACAAGCCTCATCTCAAGCATCTCAACAAGCCTCATCTCACTCCTCAAGCATCTCAACAAGCGTCATGTTAAGCACTAGTGAACTCTCTCCATTAGCCCTAAATTGTGTAGGGCATTTGCATACACCTCTCGAGGGCATGAAAGCCGTAGAGGTAGAATTCCAAGATTCTCCAGCCTTTCTTTGTTCACATGGGGTATTTTATACTCATTGCCACTAGCATTGTTCAAGATCTCTATCATGCAAGCCTGTAGAGATAGGAAAACTCTGTTCAGTTTGTAAACCTCGTAGTCTTCAAATTCCTCCAACACTCCATTAATTAGATCTTGAAGTGTTTTAGGGCTACAATCTGTCATAGATTGCAATGAGTTGAAAAACCCAAGGTCAAGCGCATTCAAGTCAGGACTGTTGGAGGGTTGTTGTCTTATTCTGACGTCCATTCCAGTTCTTGAAACGGCTTCTAAAAACTCTGGGTCAGTAGGCAGTATGTGGGGCTTAGCATTGTCCTGTTGTGTATAGATTGTCTGCCCAACATCACTTTCAGGCCAAACAACTTGTATTGCTGCCAAGACGTTCTCTATCAAGAATTCCCGCATCACCTTTCTGTCGACTTTTATTGATTTTGTCTCTATTGTGCCTCTAGGTCTATTATCACTTTTCCTCTGAGCTGGAACTTCTTTCACGAATGGCCAAATACCAATTTTCCCAGAGAACATCACATTTCCTTCACTATCCCATCTTGGCCTAGCAACTGCCGTCAAGAACATGATTTTTCCAATACAGTTGCTGTTTTGTATAGTTCTTGTAGGCTCTTCCTCCCCATCCAAGAGATAATAGTTCCTGTTTCTCTTTGTCATATAAAACCATTTCTCGTCAATATGGACAATGTTGTGCATAGATTTGAATTTAAGCCTTGGTGTTTCTATCGTTGTCTCATCAAGCATTGACAAACAGAATTTCATCCTACTAATCTTATTCTTGTCCTTCAGAACAGGCTTCACGGTATTTGTATGTCTCTTTATGAGCTTCAGCTTGAACTTCCTATGAAGTGTGCTAGGGCTGCAACCGAGTTGACAAGCTAGTGATCTTATAGTCGACCTCTTGTTCAGTGGTATTGTTGGGATCTGCTCTAGGTTGATGTTCTTTGGCTTTCTTCCACATCTTCCCTTTTTTTTGTTGGAAACATCTACCTCCAAACCATCTGCAATTTGCTTCATGGCCTTCTGCCAAACTCTTTGTATACTCCTCACATCTACCTTAAAAAATTGTGCAACGTCTTTCTTGTCATTTCTCTTGAACTTTCCGCCTCTACTCATACACAATGTATGCAGTGCTACATAAGCAGCATATTTTTCCTGGTCGCTGAGGGTTTTCCTTTTTGTAACTCCTTGCTCAACAACTGTAACAACCAAGAAAAATATTAGTCCCACTGAAATTCTACTCTCCAAATGGTACCAGAATCATGCTACATAGCCAACGGGATGAATAGAAACAAAACAGACCAGCATTGACACTATGTCGTTCATTGACTAACGCCACATACCAGCATTGGATTTGCATAGTCAAGTGTAAATGAGTTCAGGCTTCAAACTAATCCAGTTCATGTTAATACGCCACAGACCATCATTGGATTTGTACCTTGCTCGACACTGACTGCATCATGACCGGGATCAATGCCCTCTTCTTCTTCTTCCATGTTGATATCATCTTGGAGTATGTCTTCTTCTTGGGCTGGAGTATAATTGAGATCAAACTCCATGCCTTTGCCCTGATTATGTCTCTGCTTTTTCAGCTGCTACCTCTTCTGGACCATGGAGTTGGACCTGCTGGACCTGGAGCCTGTTCATATACTGCCACAATGTAAGTTCATGCAACATCAAGAACTGTAGTACTCCAACATCATGTAACTGTACTCCTGTCATGAAAATGATGTTGCATGATGTTATACTCCACTGAGTAAAAGTGATTCTGTTGATGGAGCAGTAATGCACTGATTTTTGTCATGCTCCAACATCATGCAACTACTCCAACATCATGCTCCAGTACTAATTTTTGTGATGCTAAGATTTGTTGATACAGCCTCGTGAGCAGGACGTGGAGCCGGCGGTGATCTGCGGTACCTGGAGTTGGAGCTGGCGAGGCCCTAGGAAGGTGGAGGCGATCTGCAGCAGGGCGTTGGCCAGGAAACCTCGAGGACAGGAGGTGGCTTGGTGCTGGCCAGGTCCTCTCCGGCACAGGGAGAGGCGATCTGCAGCACGGCGCTCGCGAGATGGGAGGGGGATATACTGGGCGGCGAGATGGGAGGGGATCTGTTGGGCGGAGGTGGGCGGCGCTGGAGGTGTGCGCTGGAGGTGGGGGGCGATGGAGGTGGGGGCGATTCAAAATTGTTGTACAGTACGGGTTTTTTTAGTGTAACGATTCCCCCTGTAATGAATCTGAGGGGTAGACATGTCTTTTGGGCGATTTTGAGGGGATGTCTTAAAACTCCCCAGCGTCATATATTTCGGGACGGAGGGAGTATGAGTGAAAAAAACATGGACACAAGTGAGATTTGCACTTATAGGAGAGGGATGCATAAAACTGCACATGGTTCCAACCAGAGGTGCGCAATCGTCCGAGACCCTCCAAGAAAAAGAACTCTATGTCATTGGACTTAGACCATTGGAGAGGAAGGCATCGAACCATGTGAGGAACGGAGCAGGATCCGCATCATCACCATTGCCCCTCTGTCATTATTGCACTGCAACCAGCAAAAGAGGAGGGCAACACCCACGATAAGCTGGAGATGGGCCGTGTGTGTGTCGGTGTTGAACGCTACCACCCCTACCATGGACGGTCGTGGCGAGCACCGCGCCGCTACCCATCCGCCCCTTAAGCATCAGACACAGGCTGAACTGAAACATAGTCGACGTCGCGAAAATAATGGGCCGCAGGGGCACCTGCTCCTCCTAGTGCCCATCTCATCACAGATTGGTGGCGGGAGTAGAGATGCCTTCATCACTTGCAACGTCCTCCACCACCTTCACTCCTATGCGCCTACTACCCGCCGGCAACCTCCTCAACGACAGACGACGCTCCCCCATCTTCGAGCCTCTTTGCTGGAGCTTCTACTCCTTTCTGCCTCCTCTTATCCTTCATCGATGGAGCAACCACAAACATGAGAGGGGGGAGGGCAGTGGGTGAGGAGATAAGGGAACGAGTGATGGAGACGTTCGCACGCAGGATGGTTTTTCCGAACGATCCCAAACTCATGATGTGACTCTCCATGCGTGTCAAGATTCATGCCATTTGATCGGACGGTACCGTAACATTCGATGGGACCCCCTCCCACCGAGAGGACGTTCCCCAAGTATCATTTCTGTTTTTATGTGTTTCCTTTTGAAAAAAACACCAACTTAAAAAATGACCATATGTTTTCTCGTAGATTTAAGCAATTTCATGAAAACAGCGTTCATGAATTCTAAAAGGCTACAAAGTTGACAATATATATTCATAAACTTTAAAAATCTTCATAAAACTTAAAATACTTTACTTTAAAATTGCTCATCAATTGGAAAAATATGATGAATTCAAAAAATGGAAAACAAACTTGAAAATGATGGAGAACTTTTTTTTTTCATCAAAACTAAGAAAATTCAGGATTAAAACGCAAAGAAGAAAAAACTGGGGAAACCATGCTAGAATCTTTCGAAATGTTCCGAAAACCAGAACGGTGTGGAATGATTACATTGGCCATATAAAAACTTTGTGGCCGCGGCATATGGATAGTGAACTACCCTCTCCGTTTTGAAATATAAAAGCGTTGTAATGATTAAAATTTGAATTAGATATGAAGCAAAATGAATCAATTTATATACTAAAATACATCATATACATCCATATATTGTCCGTATTAATATTTTTAAAAAGACTTACATTTCAAAACGGATGGAGTAGAATTTAGGAATTTTTTGCACTGCTGGCTAGCAAGGAGGGGAGAGAACGTGTCTTGCCCACTACGAGACGCAGTGAGAACTAGCTCGCCCCAAGTTGCACAGTAGTGGCCTGGCCATTTAGTTGCTATAACACTAGTTTTCTTTTATGAATTTCTATTCCAAAATAGAAAAAATATAAACACTTCAGAACTATTATATTTACATTTGTTAAAAATTCCATACCATTTAAACATATTATTCATGACATCTAAAAACTGTTTGGAAGGTCCAAAGAAAATGGTCGTCACATTTTCAAAAGATTATAAGATATAAAAACCTGTTCACGTAATTTAAAAGAAATTCTTCTTACCACTCACCAAAATATACGTGACATTTATAAACTATGTTCACAAAATGTCGAAAATATATTTTTAATTTTTTATATGTATAGAAAATGTACAAAAATGTTCACATCATTGAAACATTTGGTTCGTACGATTCAAAAAAATATATCTGACATTTAAGAATATGTTCAAACAGTAAAAACATAGATAAGCCATTTTTTTCCAAACATTTGCACACCTGGAAAGCCTGGGCAAACTGATCCGAACAATTTGGATGTACAATAAACATCGAGAGCGAACTTGAGGTGGGATCTTCGGCCTGCCGACATGGGTCATTGTGCAAATGCATGGGAGATGTACGACTGATGTAGTGTTGTACTGATCACATCTGAAAGCACAATGATATTGTCACCGTCGATCGTCGCACCTGCTATGGGTGGATACACCCAATGTACACTGCTTTAGTTTCGATCTAAGAGAAACTCCAGCCGGCCGACCTAAAGTCCGTTTTTTGTCTGTTTGGATCGGTCCGATGAACACCAATGTCCATTTCGGTGTTTGGATCGACGGATGCGCTCAACGCTGGTCTGATCCATTTTTATCGATGCGTGATTTTTTAAAACATTTTTAAAAATAATAAACAAACATTAAAAGTCGGCCTTGGCGAGAGTCCATGTGTTCCCATTACAATCATTAAACATAAAAAACCTAAACTAGGAGGCAGCCCTAGGCGTCGTCATTGTCGACGTTGGTGCCGGTGAGGTCAACCAGCATTTGGGCAGGGCCCGCCCAGGTGTCGGTGAGGTCAACCAGCATCGGTCCGATGAACACAAATGTCTGCGCCTCCGTCGTCAGTCCATCCGGCGTGGGTTGTGCTGGTGAGGGTGGCAGCACACCATGGGCGCGCTCCTCCTCCTCTATCTTCCGTCATTCCTCCTCCACCTCCTTCCGCAGCGCCATCTGTCGACAGTCGTCGGCGCGCTCCTCCGCCACGTTCCGCGACCTCCAGTGCTGGAGGTAGGCTTCCTCCTGCTGCAGTGTCGCGTCCAACCAGATGGACGGCGCGCAGACCCACTCGCGGAGGCAGCCGGTCCACTGGCAGACCTCCCGCTGCGGCTCCGTGGACTCGGTCTTCGGCGGAGGTGGCACGACGCAATCGCCGGCGGAGGACAGCGCGATGGCCTCCGCGAGTTGCGCCTCGTATGCCGCGTCCTCCTCCTCGACCTTGCGCCACTCTTCCTCCTCGCTCTCGCGGAGTGCAGCTGTCAGCGCCGCCTGGTAGGCGGCCTCCGCTTCCTGGTCCTCGTCGCTAACGATGGGCGGGGGCGGCAGAGGCCCTCCTGGCTGCATGTCGCGCACGCCGCTCCGACGCTACTCCTCGTGCTCGTCCGCGAACCAGACCTTCTAGTTGGGAGAGTCGGCCGCGTACACAGGGTTGAGCCGCTGCTCGGCGTCATCTCATGCCGGCGGCGACTCACCTCCTCCGCATGCATCCGCGCTGACCGCGGCACGGCCGGCACCGGGATCCTCTCCGGATGAAGATGCCAGTGGTGCGGGAGGGTGACATCGGAGTACAAAAGCGGGACGCGGTGCTCCCAGTGCCACCGTGTGCTTGGTGCCCCGGGACGCTGACACGCTCGCTTGCCGGTGGGAAGACACCGGCGGGGAGATCGCGTGAGGGTAGACGAGGGCCTTGCCCTAGTTTTGGAAGGAGACGACCATGGCTGTTGTCTAGGGTTTGGTCGCCGACGAGGTGGCGAGATGGGGATGGGGTTCTGGAAGCGGGGCCGAACCCCAGCGGACGCTCGGATAAAAAAAGGTGACAAGTGTCGCTGTCGCGTTTGCCCGTGGAGGATGGTCGTCATAAATTAAGTTGACTGGTGGTGGTTGGAGCGAATACCAAGAGGGCGCGCGCATCCGCGCCGACGCATTTCAGTCCTAAATTTGGGTCAGAAATGGATCGACGCTGGCGCGAAGCAGACGCGTTTTGGCAATGGGTCGGGGCATTGGGCTATCACTTTTGTCAGCACAGATCCAAACGAACGGTGACTGACGAAATGGATCACCCGTTGGAGTTGCTCTAAGATATGAAAAAAGTACAGAGAAACTTACATCTAATTAAGGATTGGGGAACGCTACGCGTCCGTCGGATGATTTCTAAAAATTATCCGTCACCTAGCTAGCCGTCGGATGCCGATCTAACGCCCTGCATCCCCGCCGCATGGTCAGTAGTTATTTTCTAAAACGACGCTCGAGTTGCGGAAACTTTCGCTTTGTTGCAAGAAATAAACTTTGGATCTGTTAATTCCTGAAACAACGGTCGAGTTTCAGAAACAATTTGCTTGTTGTAGATTTTTTTTTCTTCGTCTTCCTGTAACATAGGTATTTTTACGGAAGAATTTTTTGCAACAACGGTTGAGTTTCAGGAATTTTTGCAACAAGCCTCCCTGCCTCCTCCTCGGAGCGAGCCTCGCGCGAGCCACGCCCTGAGCTGCATCCGCAGCCGCAGGAGCTCCGGCTCGTCGCTGGTTCCCTCCGGCCGTCGCCCCGCGCGTGTCGCCGGCAGGGCGCACTCCGGCGCCAGCTGCAGCCCCAGCCTGCAGGGAACCGCCGCACCGCCTGCCCCTTCGTCGCGCCGCCGCCGTCCGGCCTGGATCCGGCGAGGTCCGGCCGGATCCGCCGCCCCCATGCTCATCGGCTGCCCCGCCGCCTCTTTGGCGGCGGCACCCTGCTGCCTGGAGCACGCCGCCGCCCTGGCTCCCGATCCATCGGGATCGAGGGAGAGCCCCTCCTGCTTGCCAGCAGCGCGCTGCAGGAACAACGTCCTGAAACAATGGAATTGTTTCAGGAAAACGGCTTGTGATCCGTCGGCCACGGGAACCATTTTCAGCCGTTAGACGCGCCCACGTGGCAAACAAAGGAGGTGGTGGATGCGAGAGCAGGAGCAGCCGGCTGGAAGGTAACGTTTCCCTTAAGGATTACCATGAAATCACTTGAACATACCATCTTGGTGTACAAGGTAAAATACTCGCAAGACCAAAATGCCCCTACCTACAACAGTGCGTTGTCTTTTACAAAATGGGAAAATTGTGGCACCAGGATATATAGATCACGCCGCCAGGAGCAGGAGCAGCAACACCAGGCACGTTGAGGCAGCAGCGGTGATGATGGAAGAACGCGGCGGCGCGGAGTTGGGCAGGTACGGGTACGAGTCCGGCGGCGGCATCTTGCACTCATCGCCGTTGAAGTAGATCTTGCGCGGGAAAGCCCATCCCTGACCGAAGGTGAAGGTGGCGTCGTCCTTGCGCATGAGCACCTCCGACTGCACGTTGCCGAACGGGCCGGCCTCCATGAGCAGGTCGTTGTAGAGCTTGAGGCCGTAGAACATGCCGGTGTCGTTGATGTTGCCGTATGGCAGGAGCGGCTTGTACTGGAAGCTGAAGACCTCCGTGACGTTGTTGAGGTTCGGGTGCTGAGCGACGAGCGTCCACTGCGTGTAGTTCATGCGGTAGTTGAAGTTGGTGACGGCGATCTTGGCGCGCCAGTAGTCCTTGTAGTTGAGCTTGACGTGCCAGTGCACGCGGATGGGGCACATGTGGTTGGTGCACTGCAGCAGCTGCGCCCCGTCCTTCTTGGGCGTGTTCACCCCGGGGGTCAGCGCGCGCTTGGAGTCGCCGGCGATGCACCCGTCGCTGTGGCTCTTGCCGCCGCGCCCGCCCGTGCTCTTGTGCGCGCCGCAGCCGCACGCGCACCGGGCGCACGGCACGATCGTGCTGTTGTAGAAGGAGGAGAAGGAGACGCAGCACGTCGGGTACCTCGACGCCAGCTGCTGCGAGTAGGTGCAGGTCACCGTCCAGGTCATCAGCGCCTGCGTCTTGCGGCGGTGGTCGGCGCTCCAGTACACGGTGGAGGGGACGACGGTGGCGGGGCCGCAGGTGTAGCCGAGCCCGGGCCCCATGAGCGTGAAGTTTTTGGGCAGCTTCACCGTCTTGTTGGTGGTGCCGGCGAGCCCCACGGAGACCTGGAACGCCGAGAGCGCGCCGGCCGGGTCCTGGCCGTAGGCGGAGACGACGCCGCCGCGGCAGCAGTTGGCGATCTGCTGGTTGTAGGGCACGCCGGGGAGGAGGTCGACGACGGAGGGCGTGTGCTTGCAGCAGTGCGGGATGCCGCCCTTGAACTTGGAGCAGTCGCCCTGCTCCGTGGCCTGCGCGCCCACGATGGACCAGATCACCTCCTTCTTGGCCCACGACCACCCCAGCGTCCACCCCGGCGCCATGATCTGACGGTACTGCTGGTAGTTGTTCATCGCCACCATCGCCACGTACCCGTCCGGCGTCCATGACTGGATGTCCCACTTGATCGTAATGTTGCCCGTCGGGTCCAGCGGATCATACGCAGCTGCGCATGCCAAGAAACAACGACCGGATGATGAGCAACAAGCATGCATGATCACTAAGTTGATCGATTAAACAAGCATCGGAGGAATATAATTAACCTACCTGCGACGGAGCAGGTGATCGCGAGGAACAGAGCCAGGAGCATAGAGTTGGGGAGCTCCATCGATGGAGCTGATTAAAGGGCGAAAATTAGAATACCAGCTGGAAGAAGAAGTGAGGCAATTTATCAACGAGCAGGAGCGAGATGGCATGTCGTCGGTGGCTTGGGTAACTTAACAAAAACTCCATTGAATTAATCCGCGGGTGATGGCTCAGCCCCATCTCTCTGCTAACGATCGATCGATCGATGGATGTATACATCATACTTGTGCAGGCCGGCCTGTGCTAGCGTGCTGTGAGATCAGAATTAATTACTTTCCCGGTGGTGCTGCGTCACGTCGGCTGGCCTGGTTGGTAGCTCGACGCTCAACTGAAGCAACCGCGGTAGGCGAGATGGAAAGCGACCATGGATATATATCTCGGCCCAACAATGATGCAGCGGTATAATTAATCTCCAGGTCCAGGGAGATATGTTCATCAGTTTACTTATGTTGATTGATGCCCAGTTACTATATGAGCTATTGATGTAGCCAGTTTACCTTTTGGCAAGCTAGACAACTCTGGAAATAATAATTCTGTGCTCATCTCTGTTCTTCCCCTACTCGATTTACAAAAAATCTCTGTTCTCCCCTCCTCTGCAACCAGGTGGCAGACTTGGCAAGCCACAAAACTATGCAGTCAGTTCAGCTATCACAAACACTCTAGGCAGATACTATCGTCTCTCTGTTTTTCCCCCTCTCTAAATGCTGACAGAAAATACAACAGCTGCTACGGTGAATGATGCCCAACCCAAATACAAGCCTCTCACAGCCATCGATATGTATGTTTGCAGATTCTTCAGGTTGCAGAAACTGAAAAATGGAATTCACCAATAGTCTCTCCGTCTCACTGCAGCTAATTCATTGTCCTCTCAACTCAAAAGAGCTGACAGCCAATGACAAAATTACACTACTGGTTGGGGGCTATTAGTTGTCTTCATTTTTTTATTGGTCTAGCATTAACCGCCGGCATTTCCTCTTTGGCACCTTAAGCGCCTATCACTGTGCATTTTGCAAAACTGATGCACATTTTAAAGTTTGTGAACTTTTTTAAAATCTGTGTATATTTTTGAATTCACAAACTTTTTTTAAAACCTGTCGAGAGTGGGAAGGCACCCGCTGACTTTATATTAGAAACTTAGCCAAGTAAAAAGTTCACCTTACACACAGAAGATTACATGGTGGGAGGGAGAGCGCTGAAAAATTAGAATTGTTTACAAACCGTATAAAGGGTTTAGGGTATGATCATTTTCAAACCGTATAAAGGTAGTATGATCATTTCATCAAACCGTATAGACTTTTGCATATGTGAAAGTCCAAAAATAATGCAAGTGCCATGATTTGAAATCAAGACCTCTTAATCTAACAAGAACCACACTAACCAACTAGGACATACTAATTGTTTTGTCAACTTACTTCTTTTTCTTATTTGATGGTACCTCAGTTCGCGGCTTGGCCGGCCCATTATCGAACTGGTCCTTTTATCACTATTTTTTTTTTTTTGTAATCATTCTTTTCTTGTGATGATGATGCGAGCGTGTGAATTTCTTTCCACACCCTAGCATCACCATGCAAGCATCCATGTTAAATTGCCTTGATTTATGTCAGTTTATGCATTTTCTAGGGTTTTTTCTGGTAAAACAAATCCTACAACACTAGCCGAACCTGGCGCAATGTACGTTTGGTGTCCGAATTTTTTCAAATTTTGCATGGAGGTCTGCCATGAGCATGCCCACATGCTGGAAAAAATTGATGTCATTTCATGCACGTAAAGAAGCATATCATGTTCAAAGATGACGATTTTTTTTGAATATTTTGTGAACATTTTTCTAAATTGATTTTTTTTCAAATTCATTGAAATTTTCCTGAATAGGGGTAAGTTTTTTTTTGCATGTTTATGCACATTTTTAGGAAATCTGCGAAGTTTCTTTTTTTAATGAAAAATCATGTATGACCAGCTAAGAGATTTTAAAGCTTTAACGCTTCATTATGTCACTTGTGGCGGCATGCTCTAGTGGTTACTGAAAACATGAAACGTAGTGCATGATGTGGGCCGGCTCATTTTCTGCCGGATCGTAATATTTTAATTCTTGTCAGGCATTTTCTGCGGTGCCCTGTCGTGGTCCGGCCCATTTGGAGCTGTAGCGAGCGCCGCTTCTCCTAATTAGCCCGGAAGGCGCTGACTAGGAACTCCCCTCGCTTATAGCCAGACGTGGGGCGGCTTTGACTTAAGCGAGCGATGTACTAGGCTGGCCATAGCACTATGTTTTTGTTTTTTATTCATTTTTTTTTCATTTTTTTTTACTTTTTTATACTTGCAAATATTTTATATTTATAAATGTAAACAAAAATATAGATAAAGCATTTAATAAATGTTAATAAAAAAACTTGCAATCAATAAAAAAAAACAAAGAAAATTGGAGAAAGAAAAAGAAAAACCCTGATGAAATCCAGCAAAGAAAAAAAGGAAATGGCAAAGAAATCTCCGTGACCGAGGATTACTGGTAGTTAAATTATCGAGAGAGAAAGGCGGGATAATAGGGTTTTGGCCAACCCAGATCTATTTATAGGGCCAGATGTCATAGGTTTCACAGGTTTGTTGGGTTGCAGGAGCGCATAGTATTGGAGGTGGGACCAACAGGGATCATGCTCCCCGCGCCCCTTACAATAAAAATTATGCAAGGCCACCAGGGGCCCCGGTCCTCTTAAACCTACACACCCTGCTAATCTCCCAGCCTATCTATAATTATCCCGGCTTTTCGGCTCTCTTGATTTGATTCATACTCCTTCCGTCCAAAAATAAATGTATCAAACTTAATAACATTTCATATTAAAATTAATATGAAGTTAAGACAGTTATTTTAATATGGAGGAGTACTCTCACTACAAAGAAATGAATGAAAGTCTCATTGCACACGTCATATAAAAACATTGTATACAAAAAAGAAGGTGTGCATGACGCGGCACGCGCTCGTCGTTGTTTATTATGCGACCAATGCATGTGGTAGGTAGTAAAACAGCTGATAGGTGAGATGTTGTTGCAGTAATTCTGTCCTTCGTTGCTATTTTTGGGTCGTCAAGGCTGTTCAGCGCGACGTGTGATGCTTATTTGTCGTGTGATAACTAGCTACTTCCTCTGTTTCGATGTTTCGATTTATAAGACATGCACGTGGCTCATTGATTTGACTAATTACATATGTATTACATGTCATAAAAAATATATCATTAATATATTAAATGGACGAGGTTTTTAAACATATATTTTTCATTACATATGATGCATATTTAACTAGTTCAATCATTAACTTAAAATTACGCGCATGTCCTCTAAACCGAGACAAAGGGAGTACTACCTAGGTAGGCCGAGTCCCCTAAAAAACTATGTAGGTTTATTGGCCTTTACTCAAGGCTCAATAGACGGACAAACCAATCTGTGGTTGGATGGTTAGAGAGACCATTCCCATACCATCGGGGTTAAATTTTTGATGCTTGCACTATTTTTGGATTTTTTTAGGATTTTCGACGATGCGCATTCAGTGAAAGGAGATGTTTCTGTCGATGGTGAGACGCCTACGATGAATTCGTAAAGCTCAAAATAATATGTTGGTTCAGTCTTTTAAGGTATTCATACAGGTAAGATGTGTATGTGTGTGTTCATAGGGGTGAGTGTATGCGCATATATATGAACGCTTGCATATATAATGTGTTAAAAAAGGCTCAACAAACCAAAGGTAGTGCTGCTTAGATTCATAACAAAAGAATATGGTGTTGCGATATTTGAGAGCTAAAGCCATTTGTAACCATCCCTAAAAGGCCATAAAGGCAGTGAAATGCGGTTTTACTCCCGTAGGCGCACATAGTCGGTTCCCAATACGTCGTAAGGGAGTAAAAGTTATACTCCCGCATCAAACTTCTTCCTAAATATACTTTATTAAAATGGACCGGAGTAAAATTTCTGCTCTCTCTCTCTCTCTCTCGCCTTTCCCTGCTGCTCCTGCATGTTGCTGGCACCCGCCGCCGCTCCCCTGCCACTCACCGCCACCGTCGGCCCCGTTCCCCCGCACTCCGTCGTCGTTACCGTTCCCCTGCATGTCGCCGCTGCTGCTCCACTGTTGTCGTTCTTCACTGCCGCTACGCTGATGCTACACCGATGCCGCTACGCTGATGCTACCCCGCTGCCGCTGCTGCTGATCTGCTATCGTTTCCGATGTGGTCACCATCTCGCGGACACACATAGCAGGTGTTTGTCGAAGTGCATAAACCAAAATGTAGGTTTACTCCACTAAACTTAGGGGATAGGCTAGGTCCGGCCTAATCCTATCCTATATCCCCTATTTTGTAAATTTGAAGTAGTTGATCTATTTTAAAGCACATCCAAATTAATAGTCCACATCATCAAACATATACAATTCATTTACATTTCACTTTCTAGCACATGCAAAACCTCCACATCATCGAAGTATTCCACTAATTCTAGAAGGATGCGAGGCATTGTGGATGTAGACACCTTCTGTTTACTTTTGGGTGTGCTATTGTTCATACATGGTGAAAATGTGCATCGATAATTGGATATATTGCTACAAATTTCTGCAGCAACCCACAAGTATTATCTTCTCCTTCGTTCCTAAACATAAGCCTTTTTTCCTTTTTTAAATGTTTCAATACAGACAATATATAGATGTATTTTAAAATGTAGGTTCAACTCATTTGTCTTCGTATATAGTTCCTATTGAAATCTCTAAAAAAATATTATATTTAGAAACACAGAGAGAGTAATTAACTAATTAAGTGATCCTCATTAACATATTTCCCTCAACATGTAACCCAAGCCAACCAAGCGAGTTGGATCTCGAGTTTTCGACCCATAGACAGAGTACGCCAGGTGTACTTAGACTAGCCATAGTGAAGAGTAACGTACACATTATCCTAGTATATTAATTACTACCTTTTTTGCTAATGAATTTTGTATTACTCAAATGGTACGGCCACAATCCGTATTACAAAGATCAATAATCTCTGACAAGCTAGAGTTAAGCCAAACGACAGTTCTCTTGTGAGTCCTAGCAAACTTAGCCAAATAATCGCTAACAGAATTTTGGCAACGAAGAACATGAGTAAATTTTGTATCACGCAGCTTACTAACATGCTTGATTTCCTCTACCAGCGAAGAGAAGACCGAGCGATCAGTGGCTCCATCATTTATCATTCTCACAGCTTGCCATGAATTCAACTCCACGTGAATAGGTAGCTCCATTCTTGGAATTGAAAGTGACAATCCCAGATAGATCGGCCTCTAGGGCACTTGTGCAAGAAAACATCACCCTACAAGATGAGAAGATGATCTTACGCTCACAATCACGGAGGATCATACCAGCTCCCGCGCCACCAACAGAAGACCAAGCACCATCTGTGTTAAGTTTTGTCCAACCCTCCACCGGTGTCGACCATGGAACATTATTATCTGAGTTCTTTCTCACAACAATCTCGGTAACATGTTCATATGTTATCGATTGCTTCCCTTTAATCCATTCCTCCTCCGAGAGCTTCAGAGTTAAGAGAGAGTCAAGATAGCCCATCATGAATCTCTTAGACACTTCTAGTGGCTGTAGAGCATGGAGCAACCATTCAGTACCAGTGTTTTTCATATCCTCCAGCTTCGGCAACCACCAAACATTAGACATGCACCTCCACATTTTCACCGTCAGAGGGCATCTACACAAGGCATGGAAAGCATCCTCCCCCTCACGATCACAAATCGGACAACGCCCTGAGAGTTCAAGTGTCCGTTTGTGTTTATTCTTTCAAGTAGGGAGAGAGTTAATTGCCACCCGCCAGACAAAGCTCTTGACCGTGGGAGGTACTAGATTCTGCCAAATAATTTTCCAGCATGAACGACTGCCGTCTCGAGCAGTACTAGAGGATTCTTCAGAAGGCCGACACGATTCCTCAAAGGCCAAAGTGTAAGCTGATTTGACAGTGAAAACACCATTAGTTGTTGGACCCCAGGCAAGCACGTCCTCGCCTAATCTTGGTGAAGCTCTTATATTCAGAATTTTATTAACATCACAGGGAAGAAAAGCTTCTTGAAGTAGTTTCACATTCCATGAGCCGTTATCTCTGAGTAGTTGGGAGACCCGTCGATATCTACATGAACCTTGCAGCAAAGTTGGCCTATATGAGAAGGGCCTGGGGATCCATGCATCACGACATATATGGATGTTGCTCTCATTGCCTACTCTCCATATCAAGCCTTTTTTAAGCAGATCAAGTCCATGACTGATGGCAATCCAGGATGAGGAGGTATTACCCGAGAAACCCGTTTCTTCCAATCTGCCATTAGGATAATATTTACTCTTCAGCAGCCTTGCACATAGACTTTCAGGTTTTGTTAAGAGTTGCCAGGCTTGTCGAGCAAGAAGGGCCTGGTTAAATAATCGGTAATCATGGAAGCCTGTACCACCTTTGCTCTTTGGCTGATGAAGTTTTTGCCAAGATTTCCACTGGACCTTCCTATTCCCTTTCGAAGCTCCCCGATAATAATTTCTGACCAACTTTTTAAGATCATTAATTACTACCTTCATAGTGGATAGTAACATAAGTGTGATGTCATGTAAACCTTCATTTATTAGGTTATAGACTTGTATTGTATTGGGATATGTGATGTTACGATAACTAGCTAAGTTACTCAATTTGCCTATGTACTCATTAACTCAATACCATATAGACAATTTTGTTGAATGGGAGCTTATGTTACTCTTCAAGTTACTCCCACTATGGTCAGTCTTAGGGAGCACATGGCATTACAGTTGATAACTAATGAGCTTTCTGTGTAACTGATTACCTGGCAGTATGGCAGAAAGGAGTCTTGGTGCTATCATGTATTCAGGATGGCCATAGTGGTGGTATCTTAGGCTGGTCATAGTGGGAGTAACATAGATGCCACATAAGCAAAAATAACGATGTGGCAAGTAGTTAATGAGGAGAGAGGCAAATAGAGTAACATAATATGTTATCATAACATAACGTTTTCAATACAAAATGACTCTATTAAGTAATAAATGAAAGCATCTATGTTACTACATCTATGACATTTATTACTATGAAGATAGTAACTTAGACTAATATATGTCACTAGTATAAGTTACTCTCCATTGTGACTAGCCTTAGTCGGTATCATGCACTCGAAAATAACAAACAATGACAGAGAATTAACGAAGAGAAATAGGGTTCGAATAACGTAGGTAGATATCGATCATATCATATTAAATGATATGCTTCTACATGATTATAAGTAATATCATATATGATATTACTTTATGATACTATATATCATAAAAATAATATCATTACGATCATTCCGATTATGAGTAGGCTGATGTGTCCATAGTCCACCGATAAACAGACTCTCTCTGCTCCTTAGCAGTCTGGATAACAAGGCATGTGGAGGTAAAGTTCACCGTTTTGACCTTTTTTAAAAAGTTAAGCCGGATTTGACCCTTGCTGAGAATTTTTTTCGGATCTAGCCCTTTTGCTACCGCCAGATCCCTTAGCGATAGGGTATAACAACCTACCGTCGAGACCCCTGGCGGTAGGAAAATGGCCTACCGCCAGAGAGGCTGGCGGTAGCGCATGTGACCCTATCGCCAAGGGGTGCGACGGTAGGCACTCACGCGCACTGTGTCCGCAACTTATAAATATTTTTACGTTAGACGTGCAACCCTATCGTCTGGGGCCTCGGTGGTTGGTTGTTATACCGTACCGCCAAGGTATCTCGCGGTAGCAAAAGGGTCAGATCCGATTTTTTTTCCAACCAGGGCAGATGAGGCTTAACTTTTTGAAAAAGTCAAAACAGTGAATTTTACCGTATGTGGACGCGCATAGCTCCAAGCTGAGCTTTTGAGCAGTGTGTGTGGGTAAGAAATGAATGATAAACAGACTTGCTCTGCTCGTGAGCAGTCTGCGTAACAAGGCATGTGGACGCTCAGCTTTTCAGCAGTGTGTGGGTAAGAAATGTCGACGAGCACAGTCCACCTCGAGTTCCACGAGTGAATAATTAAATCAGTGTTCATTTTGGTAGCAGTAGCAGAAATGCATGCTATATAAACCGTCCTAGCTAGGTAAGTAAGTAATCAACACACATACAACACCAACCTCATAGCAAGAGAAAGAGAAAGCAATGGCAGCCGAGTCTTCACAAACCATGACAACCCCCACGGACGCCGAGCTGGTCCAGGCGCAGGCTGACCTTTGGCACCACTGCCTCAGCTACCTCACACCAATGGCGCTAAGGTGCGCCGTTCAGCTCGGCATCCCTACCGCCATCCACCGCCTCGGCGGCGCCGCATCGTTACCCGACCTGGTCACCGCGCTGTCCCTCCCGACATCCAAGGTGCCGTTCGTCGGCCGCCTCCTGCGGCTGCTAGCCGCGACGGGTATCCTGGCGTCCAACGAGGCTGGGATGTACAGCCTCGTCCCACTGTCCTACCTCCTCGTGGATGGTGTACGCATTGACGGCGATGCCAGTCAGACGGCTTTTGTGCTCACCGTGACCTCGCGCCATTTCATGGAGGCGGCCATCGGGCTGGCCGACTGGTTCAAGAATGATATCCCTCCGCCCGTGCCATCACCATTCGAGGATGTGCATGGAGCGGCACTCTTCGAGGAGAGTATGGCGGCCCTCGACCCCGAGTGTGACAAGCTGTTCAATGAATCTTTGGCTGCTCATGATCATATGGGAATCGGCACGATATTGCGGGAATGCCATGGCATATTCAATGGCTTGCAGTCGCTCACCGACTGTTGTGGCGGTGATGGAACGACAGCTAGGGCCATCGTTAAGGCTTACCCGCATATAAAGTGCAATGTGTTGGACCTTTCGAGGGTGATCGATAAAGCTCCGAGGGATGGTTTCGTTAACTATATCGCCGGCGACATGTTCCATTCCATCCCACCTGCTCAAGTTGTAATGCTCAAGGTATGAAATGTTTTTTCTCCACAATGCTATAATTTTTTAGCGCTCATGATTCTATATATACCACAGTAAAAATTAAGAGTTTGATCACTAGTATGCACATTCTTTTGAGGTACCCTTTATAATTAAATGAAAACTACCAACAGTCAGGTATAAATTTGATGTCTTTTGATTATACGCATACATTGCTTAACCACATAGATATTTTTCCGTGTCCGCTTGTTCTACACTTCTGGAGTGACGAGGATTGCATCAATATCCTAGCCCAATGCAAGAAGGCCATTCCTACCCGAGAAGCGGGAGGAAAAGTAATTATCATAGACATTGTGGTCGACTCTTCTTCAGGAAAGATGTTTGAAACCCAACTGTTGATGGATATGGCAATGATGGTATATACTAGGGGAAGACAGCGGGATGAGCAGGATTGGAATGCCATCTTTGTGAAAGCAGGGTTTAGCGACTACAAAATTGTCAAGAAACTGGGAGCTCGAGGTGTCATTGAGGTCTATCCATAAGGTTGTGCTTCAAATAATGTGATGGCAACCCTTCCGTATGTATAAATTAGTGGTGTGCTATAAGAACTAAATAAGGCGTCGGTGCCTTACTTTTATGTATGTCCGTGTGTGTGTGCGTGCGTATGTGTGTGGATTAGTTTCGAGAAGTGTTGAGGCACTCGGTGTGTGAGTGTCCATGTTTGTGTGCTCCAACAAGCTGAGACATTAAGCTTATTTTGCATTATGGTATATGCATATAATCTTGTATTTGAATGGTCTAATACATAGGTCTAGAATGTGGAGTAGGATGTGAAACATCTACAGATTCTTTCTGTCAAACATGGATGCATTGACGCTAACTGAATTAGTAATCATATCAAGCGTTATGCGTAATGGAGGCTCATATCAAGCGTTCTCTGTTTCTTTATTTGCCATAGCTGTTGGCAGTGGACACCTTAGGGGTGCTTTCGTATAGGGGGGTGATCTGCGCCGGCGTGCCGGCCCAGATTTTCGGCCGGCCGCGCGCGGGTCGCAGGATCCACCAACCCCGCGCCGTCCGCACCGTTGGATCCGCATGCAACATTTTTCTTCCTATGCAGCAAAATTTCGATGCCATGCAGCAAATTTTTCAACGGTTGCAACAGAAAACAAAAAGTGTAGCAAAAAAAATATCTACGTGATCGTAGCAAAAAAACGAAGCTGATGGTACGTGTTAGCAAAAGTCAAACGCCGGTTGTAACAAAAATGTCACTTATTAACATACGCAAGGAGAATTTCATAACAAACTAACACCGACAACTGTGTGGACATTTCTAAATAGTTACTCAGCATGAATATTCAAATCCATATATACATAGATAGACATAAGGAATGTATTCAGCCACTCCACATGCTTCTCAAACAAGGCAAAAGAACTATACTTAAGGTGACCATCCATAAATTGAATGATTTTGTGATTTAATTCCTTTTGTTCATATATAATGGAAATAGAAACACTATAAAGGCATGTCAGCGTGCTGTCTTGACATATAGTTTTTGTACCAACTCACTTTTTCATCAGTAAGACGTATCCATGACTGATTCATGGAAAAAAAATCCTTATGACTAAGTCTCGTGATGTTCAAATACTTTATGTTTGTATGGTAAGTCAGGTCTAAGGTAATATTTTGCAACTAGCCCGTGCGAATGCACGGCTTCACCACTACTACTAGTAGTGTGGAGTATAAACCCGACACTACTCCTATTGACCCACCAACACATGTGTACGTAAACATAGCATGCGGAGACCCAAACCCAAACCCACACTCACTCGATTCCCCTTCTCCCCTCCCCCCATGATGCCCTTCCTCACCCACCGCCAGCGCTGGCCTCACACCAAAATCCGGCGACTTCCTCTCCCACCGCACCCCTCGCCCTCCTTCATCCTCCTTCTCCGATGCTGGAAGGAGAGGGGGATCTAGCAGGACGTCGTCCATGGCGATAGACACATCTGCCATGCAACCACTTGCACTTCCTCACCGGGACAAGGCCTCGTGAGGACATGAGGTAGTAGTAGCGCGGGGTCCAGAACCATGCTACAGATAACTAGTAGTAATGCGGGTGGTACCCGCACTACTACTAACAGACGTAGTAGTAGCGCAGGGTGTCAACCACGCTACTAGTACCAGTTAGTTGTCCCTAGTACTAGCGCGGGCACCCGCGCTACTAGTAGTCCTTTACTCCTTTCTACTACTAGGATTTTTCCTAATAGTGAGGATCCATCCAAGCAAACCATAGCCAATGCAAGCGAAGGTCCCTTGCAAATTTGTTCATATCAAGGATTCGAAGACCTCCAAGAGAGGTTGGGCGACATACCGTTTTCCAATTTACCTTGCTTTTCCCCCCTGAAACGTGATCGGTTCCGACCCACAGAAAAGCCCTCTAAATCTTGGTTATACTCGCATTGATTCCTTGTGGAATGACAAGCACGGTGATGGAGTAGATCATGAGTGAAGGTAAGACCGACTTGACAAGGCAGGACCAGCCCGCTGAGTTAATGTTGTTTCCTTGCCAAGGAGGGAGCTTGGCCACCATCTTATCCACCAAAAATTGGCAGTCGACCATCTTCAGTTTGTGAGTGGATAGCGGCTGGCCAAGATACAAAAGAGGAAATCCCCCACGGGTGGTAGGAAAACTATGGAGGATATCATCAAGGTCAATGTTACTGCAACGGGTCGGAGCCACGATGCTTTTTATAGGTTTCGCTACAAGATCTGTAACCTCTCCAAAACTTTTCAAAATACCCGCCAGCTGCTCTATATCCTCTTTGATGGGGGTGACAAAGATGGTTGTGTCGTCGACATATAAGGAGGTGCGTAAGGTAGTGGCAAGGCCATGCAATCGATGCAGTAATCCTTGATCCGTTGCTTTGGCGAGTAGTTACTCGACAAGATCGATGGCAATGACAAAGAGCAAAAGAGGATAGTGTATCACCCCGACACAGCCCCTTACCGAGCTTATTGGGGTCTCCCAGAATGCCATTCAAAAGCACCCACGAAGATGATGATGCCCAAAGGACTGCCACCCAATTCCTGAATCTGGGAGGGAAACCTATGCATTGTAGCTTGTCCAGCAAATAGTCCAAGCGAATTGAATCAAATGCTTTCTTAATGTCAAGTTTGAAAAGCAAGGATGGCATGTTTGTCATGTGTAGTCGTTGAGTGAACCCTCGTACAAACATGAAGTTACCGTGAATACTTTTAGTCTGGATAAACGCGCTTTGCGCCCTAGAAACCAGACCGTTCATGAAAGGGGCTAGCTGAATACCCATGATCTTGACAATAATTTTGGCGAAGGAGTGAATAAGGTTGATTGGATGAAAATCTGCAATGTCCTCCGCCCCTTCCTTCTTAGGGAGTAAAACTATATTTGCTGAGTTTATCCAATACGGATTGGCGGTCTGCAGGTTGGAGAAGAAGTTAATAGCGTTCATCAAGTCCACCTTGATGACCTCCCAGCATGATTTGAAGAATACGTCAGTGAACGCATCTGGCCTCGGAACCTTGTCCCCGGACAATTTCGTTATGACCGCCAACACATCTATTTTTGTAAAATTTTCTTCCAAACTGGAAAGATCACAGTCGTCAAAATAAAGGGCATCCCAGTTAAAATCACGTGTCCGTTATGGGTCCTTGTGCGGTGGATGATTACTAATGAATGATTAATTACACCCGTTTTAGGGAAAAGAAGACAAACCACCGTAAAACTTGATCCCTAGCCGTGAATGGAAGTCCCCTTGCACAGGTCATATAAAAATACACTCGTGCATCACGCTGCACGCGCTCATCATTGTTTATGCGACCAATGCATGTGCTAGCTAGTAGAACAACTGATTGCAGTAATTCTGTCCTCTGTTGCTATTTCCGGGTCGTCGAGGATGTTCAGTTTATGACGCGCGACGTGTGATAACTAGCTGCTACCTGTGTAGGTTGATTGGCCTCCATTCAAGGCTCAACAGACGGAAGGTAGTGCTGCTTGGATTCATAACAAAAATATATTTCAGAGCTAATCATATCCTATATCCTCTACTTTGTAAGTTTAAGTAGTTGATCTATTTTAAAGCACATGCAAATTGATCGTCCATATCATCAAGCATATACTCCCTTCGTTTCTAAATAGAAGACCTTTTAAAGATTCTAATACAGACTACATACGATGATATGAAGTAAAATAAATGAAATCTCTTAATGGGCTTTTATTAAGTAACTTAGGGATTACAATTCATATACATTTCACTTTCTAGCTAGCACATGAAAAACCTCCACATCATAGAATTATTCCACTAATGCTAGAAGACAGCAAGGCATTGTAGCATGTACTTATGGGTGTGCTATTGTTCGTATATATGCATGGTGAAAATGTGCATCGATGATTCTATATATTGCTACAAATTTCAGCAGCAACGCTAGGGATATTATCTAGTTCGACAAAGTAAGTGATCCTCATCAACATATTTCGCTAAACATGTAGCCCAAGCCAACCTGGCGAGTTGGATCTCCACTCAGGCTGTCCGTAATGGGAATATCATAGGTAGTATCATGCATGCTAACTAAGCAATTTTGATGAGGTGGCATGGAATTAAATGAAGAAAGAGAGGATTGAGTATCATATTAATTATGATACCGTATCATATTAAATGATGTGCTGCTATGTGCCATGCATGGCAATAAATGAATTACCGTATGATACTATCATATGATATTATGCATTACAGATGTGGTATCATACACTAGTATCATATGCATGATACTAGTATATGATAATATCCATTACAACCAGCCTCATGGACAGAGTACGCCGGGTGTACTCAAAGAGCACATCGCATTACAGTTAGTAATCAATGAGCTGTCTGTGTATATAGACATACTTTAGAGTGTAGATTCACTCATTTTGTTTTGTATGTAGACTCCTAATGAAATATCTTAAAAGACTTATATTTAGGAACGGACGGAGTATGGCAGCATAGCGGAAAGGAATCAGAGCAAACAGACCCGCTCTTCTCCTGAGCGTGTCGACGCTCATAGCCCTGTCCAGCAACAAACAGTTCCACGCTCAGATTTTGAGCAGTGTCGGTAAGAAAATGTCGACCTCGAGTTCCACGAGTGAATGATTAAACCTTTGTTAATTTCTGTAGCAGCAGCAAAAATGCACCCTATATAAACCGCCCTAGCTAGGTAAGTAATCAACACACACACGGAACACCAGCCTCATAGCAAGAGAAAGAGAAAGCAATGGCAGCGGAGTCTTCACAAACCATGACAATCCCCACGGACGCCGAGCTAGTCCAGGCGCAGGCAGACCTTTGGCGCCACAGCCTCAGCTACCTCACACCAATGGCGCTAAGGTGCGCCATCCAGCTAGGCATCCCTACCGCCATCCACCGCCTCGGCGGTGCCGCGTCGTTGGCCGACCTGGCCACCATGCTGTCCCTCCCGCCATCCAAGCAGTCGTTCCTCGGCCGCCTCCTGCGGCTGCTGGCAGCGACGGGTGTCCTGGCGTGCAACGAGGCTGTTCACAAAACTATGATAATGAAAAGTGTTTGAATTGAATAAATAATGCAAAACTATTTTCTATTTTCAAAAGTAATTATTTTGACTATCCAAACTATTAACTATTTTGTTATTTTCAATTAAAAACTATGTTTATTAAAAATTCTTTTTGCATATTTGAGAATTTGACAAAACTATGATAATGAAAAGTGTTTGAAATTGAATAAATAATGCAAAACTATTTTCTATTTTCAAAAGTAATTATTTTGACTATCCAAACTATTAACTATTTTGTTATTTTCAATTAAAAACTATGTTTATTAAAAATTCTTTTTGCATATTTGAGAATTTGACAAAACTATGATAATGAAAAGTGTTTGAAATTGAATAAATAATGCAAAACTATTTTCTATTTTCAAAAGTAATTATTTTGACTATCCAAACTATTAACTATTTTGTTATTTTTAATTAAAAACTATGTTTATTAAAAATTCTTTTTGCATATTTGAGAATTTGACAAAACTATGATAATGAAAAGTGTTTGAAATTGAATAAATAATGCAAAACTATTTTCTATTTTCAAAAGTAATTATTTTGACTATCCAAACTATTAACTATTTTGTTATTTTCAATTAAAAACTATGTTTATTAAAAATTCTTTTTGCATATTTGAGAATTTGACAAAACTATGATAATGAAAAGTGTTTGAAATTGAATAAATAATGCAAAACTATTTTCTATTTTCAAAAGTAATTATTTTGACTATCCAAACTATTAACTATTTTGTTATTTTTAATTAAAAACTATGTTTATTAAAAATTCTTTTTGCATATTTGAGAATTTGACAAAACTATGATAATGAAAAGTGTTTGAAATTGAATAAATAATGCAAAACTATTTTCTATTTTCAAAAGTAATTATTTTGACTATCCAAACTATTAACTATTTTGTTATTTTCAATTAAAAACTATGTTTATTAAAAATTCTTTTTGCATATTTGAGAATTTGACAAAACTATGATAATGAAAAGTGTTTGAAATTGAATAAATAATGCAAAACTATTTTCTATTTTCAAAAGTAATTATTTTGACTATCCAAACTATTAACTATTTTGTTATTTTTAATTAAAAACTATGTTTATTAAAAATTCTTTTTGCATATTTGAGAATTTGACAAAACTATGATAATGAAAAGTGTTTGAAATTGAATAAATAATGCAAAACTATTTTCTATTTTCAAAAGTAATTATTTTGACTATCCAAACTATTAACTATTTTGTTATTTTCAATTAAAAACTATGTTTATTAAAAATTCTTTTTGCATATTTGAGAATTTGACAAAACTATGATAATGAAAAGTGTTTGGAATTGAATGAATAATGCAAAACTATTTTATATTTTGAAAAGTAATTACTTTGACTAACCAAACTATTAACTATTTTGTTATTTTCAATTAAAAACTATGTTTATTAAAAATTCTTTTTGCATGTTTGATAATTTGACAAAACTATGATAATGAAAAGTGTTTGAAATTGAATAAATAATGCAAAACTATTTTCTATTTTCAAAAGTAATTATTTTGACTATCCAAACTATTAACTATTTTGTTATTTTTAATTAAAAACTATGTTTATTAAAAATTCTTTTTGCATATTTGAGAATTTGACAAAACTATGATAATGAAAAGTGTTTGAAATTGAATAAATAATGCAAAACTATTTTCTATTTTCAAAAGTAATTATTTTGACTATCCAAATTTTTAACTATTTTGTCATTTTTAATTATAAACTATGTTTATTAAAAATTCTTTTTGCATATTTGAGAATTTGACAAAACTATGATAATGAAAAGTGCTTGAAATTGAATAAATAATGCAAAACTATTTTCTATTTTCAAAAGTAATTATTTTGACTATCCAAACTATTAACTTATTTTTTTTTGAGCTAGTTGACCCTGAAATTGAAAAGCACTACAAATGAACTCTGAAAATGTTGAAAGTTGGCATGCTTTCATCATTTCACCCACATAACATGTGTTGAAAAGTTGAGAGGTCTACGACAAAAACTGGATGCACATCGTGTACAAAACGGACAATCTCTCTCGAAGTATCAGCGTTTCGAACGAGAACTCATCTCTTACAAAGGGATTTCATTTTTTTGAACTTATTTGAAATCCATACTTTTTGTGTGTTTAAAATGCACCATTCAAAGGCACATCTCAAATTTTCAGCAATTTCTGACTTCATATTGTGAAAGTTACTTATGACAGAGTGAAAAGTAGTCTAACATGACTTTTATGTTGTTTCCCTCAGAAAGCAAGTTGCCTACATCGCTAGAAAGTTGCCTATAAGTGATCCTGAGTTGCCTCAAATACTATGGAAGTTGGCCATCAAGGGAACTAAGTTGCCTACAATATCGGAAAGTTTTTGTGGGATCTAAGTTGTCTATCATGATTCCAAATTTGGAAACCATGTGGGGATGAATGGTATGTCAGATTTGTGCTTTCCTTTTAGTTGGAAATATGCCCTAGAGGCAATAGTAAAGTGGTAATTTTTCTATTTCCTTGTTCATGATAATTGTTTATTATTTATTCTATAATTGTATTGATTGGAAACTAAAATACATGTGTGGGTACATAGACAACAAAGTGTCCTTTGTATGCCTCTACTGAACTAGCTCGTTGATAAAAGATGGCTAAGGTTTCGTAGCCATAGACATGAGTTGTCATTTGATAACAGGATCACATTATTAGGAGAATGATGTGATGGACAAGACCCAAACCTTAATCATAGCATTTGATAATATTCAGTGTACTGCTAAATCTTTCTGCATGTCTATGTTTCTGTTCCTATGACCATGAGATCATGCAACCCACTGACACCGGAGAAATTCCTTGTGTGTATCAAACGTCACAACGTAATTGGGTGATTATAAAGGTGTTATGCAGGTATCTCCAAGGGTGTCTACTGAGTTGGCATGGATCAAGACTGCGATTTGTCATTTCGTGTGACGGTGAGGTATCTTGGGACCCACTCGGCAATACATCATCACACTAAGCTTGCAAGCAATGTGTCTAAGTAGTTAGTCACGGAATCTTATATTATAAACGAGTAAAGAGACTTTCCAGTAACAAGATTGAACTTGGTGTGGAGATACCGACGATCGAATCTCGGACAAGTAACATACCGATGGACAAAGGGAACTCCATACGGGACTAACTAAATCCTTGACATCGTGGTTCAACCGATAAAGATATTCATAGAATATGTGGGACCCAATATGGACATCCAGGTCCTGCTATTGGTTATTGACCGTAGAGGTGTCTCGGTCATGTATGCATATTTCTCGAACCCGCGGGGTCTGCGCACTTAATGTTTGATGGCGATATAGATATATTAAACACACACTTAGTTGTGTTGGTGACCGAAATTTGTTCGGACTCCCACACGTCATGAGGAGCTCCGGAATGGTCCACACGTAAAGATTTATATATAGGAAAGTAGTATTTGGGTTCCGGAAAAGTTTTGGATTTTTCCGGCAAATCAAAATTCAAATTATAAAAACGGAGAAAGTTCACGCACTACATGGTGTGTGTTTAATATGAGAAAAATGAATAAAAAGGCAATGTTCAAATTCTGTGTTGCTATAAGTTCAAGTCCTCGGTCGAAGAAAATTAAAAAACTATACTCCCTCCGTTCCAAAATATAAGACCTTTTAGGTATTTCATTAGAAGACTACATACAGAACAAAATAAGTGAATCTATACTCTAAAATATGTCTATATACATTCGTATGTAGTTTATAGTACAATCTCTAAAAGGTCTTATATTTAGGAACGGAGGGAGTATCATGAGTGAAGTTTGTACAAAAGGAATATCATTTGTGTAACGCCTGCCTTTTTGAAACGCGTGCCTTTTTGTAACGCCTGCCTTTTCTTGTAGTCTCCTGGAATTTTTTTTGAAACGCCTGCCTTTTTCAATGATGGTGGAACCAGATCCAACACTTTTGGGATATCTCCCCGTGCTGCGCTCAAAAGATAACACTGCAAAATAAATTAATGTGTACTCTAAATTTGAACTGGGGAATTCTTGTCCCCTACAAAAAGACAAATCTGCACCCAAATTCTAAAATGCGCAACCCCAATAACCGATCAATGTACGCAGATGAAACTATTTTTTATCGAATAGTGTTGCTACTTGCCAAGTGCGAATTTTTTGTTCAAAGATTGGAATATACTAGATAGTAGCGGACAAGAGCATGGAGTAGCCGGTACAAGAACCAGACTAAAGCATCATGTTTGCTGTCACATCACGGGCAGTTGATGGCTTACCCGTCAATGGGGTTAGAAATTCAAAAGCAATGCCTTACCAGTCCAGAGGTGATCGGGACGATGATAGCTTTGCCCTGATTTTCCAGTCAAATGTTCCGACCATAGTACTCCACTCGCTCGCCGTCCGCATATATCATTCTTCGACCACGGCAATCCTCTCATACGTCTCCCCCACACCTAGCCACGGCCAAATCTTTCTGTTCCGATGGCTATCGCTAGCTGCTGGTTCTTGGTAATGTTCGTCTGGGTATTATGGTGGCTGCCACTGATGCTCGCAGTCGCCGGGCCTGAGGAGGAGCAGCAACGAGAAGGCTGCTCTAGCTCGGGTACGAGGTGCGGCAACCTCACCTTCTTGGACCCATTTTGGCTCACCAACTGGCAAACGGGGAAATCTTGTGGACCCTTGGACTTCGAGGTCGCTTGCTTCTTCAACAAAACCACTCCAGTTCTCAAGACCTCTGGATTAGTTGGCTTTGCAATTCTCAACATCTCCTACGAGAATCACAGCCTGCGTGTCGTCGATCTATACAAAGAGAAAGACCTCAACGTCTCCTCCAAGAGCTGCAACTTCCCGAGATGGAACACCTCGGGCGAACTGGCACCCCCGTTTAAGGTCGATCCTGCCAATAATCAGAACCTCATCTTATACGACTGCACGAAGACGACGCCGCAGCGAGACACGGCGCTGGTGGAGATGAGATGCGGGAACGCGAGTAACGCGTTTGTTCGCGCCGGAGGGCGTTCCAATGAGACGGGCGACTACGCCTTGGATGGCTGCAATGCCACCGTCGTGCCGGTGATGAGCTTGTCGTCGTCGGGCAAGGCGAACGCGAGCGACTACGAGCGGCTCATTAGCGGTGGCTTCCTCTTGACATGGGATCTGCCGCCACCTCTTCGTGCAAGTAAGTTCACCCACCAAATCATCTTTTTAATCAAGTTTGTAGCTAAGCTAGGACGTTCAGTGCCTATTTCGTAGATGTACGTATATATGAGACGTGCCAGAAACTTCGGTTGTGGCAAGCATGTAAACGAGTGCCCTCAGTAGATACGTAGCTGTGCGCATCATAAGAAGTTCGTTAACAAGTTGAACTAGGGTGTGGTACAAAACAACAAGTGGCTTCTAGGGCGAAAATAGATTCTGCTTTGAACTCTGAACTTCTCAGCTCTGCCTAGCCTGAGCTCTGAACTCCTTTCGACCGAGTCTGTACTCTGTACTACGGCAAAAATTGGCATGGCGCCATAGGCTTGTTCACTGCTCCACTGACGGTCTAGTAGCAAATGCACTTTCCGAAACTCAGCCGAATGGCCCTATATTTTTTTCCTGCCGGCAATTTTTTTACCCAAAGATGGACGTGAGTCTGGCCATTGAGTGATTGGCCACCGTTTCAAGGATTATAATGACATGTACAATGGTGCTATCCTAGGAGTGCCACATAGGATAAATGATGAGGTGAAGGAGAGAGAATTCAAAAAAAAGATTGGCCATCTTATCAACCATTGTACATGCCCTAATAAAATTATTTTCCTGCGCGTGAAATTGTTCATGTCATACCTTAGGACCGTTTTTCAACTTCAATACATGCGATCTATTGAGCAAAGCATAGCTGGGAACTCGTGAGCTTTGTTCATCTCCAAAATCCTTGCGACGTCTTAATCATTGAAAGCTCTCAAATACTTCAATTTATCCCTTCGGATCGCCAAGCCGTGCGGCGACTTGCCCATAACCTCCTAAAATCCTATTTTTATAAAAAGAATCTACAAATTGTTTACATACTAGTAGTACTGTATTTGGATTGGCAACTACTCCATTGATTTCAGCTAACCGATATTAGATTGAACTAGTACGTAAACATTTCATAAAGTTCATACATGTGAATAGCATTGCTCCATATCTGACGTGGCGTGACATGTTAGTTTTTAAGAAACGCAGCATGCCCTTGTCTTAAAGAGTAAACAACTTATCGGAAATCACTTTAATGAAAGAATACTTTAGAAATCATTGTTAAAAGTTTAATGGATTGGGGGACCTAACAGCTACTCCTTGCAAAATTCATTTAACTAAAAAAGTTTAATAGATTCTAAAAATGATGCAGCTTCAGCGATGTCCTTGTTTTCCTTTTTTTTATTTATCTATATGCAATAAATATATACAGGAGTGCTGATTTTGTCTACAGTTTTCCTAAACAAGTGGGCAGCTTTTTTAGTTAAATGAATTTTGCAAAAAATTGCATAGGATCAGTGTGTTTGCCAAGTATTATGACAGTGTTATGTTGTTTACTCTTTTAGGTCCCCCAAGGGTGACTGTTATGACAGTGTTAGAATCTAGCTGGATAGGTCCCCCAAATCAAAATATAGCTACATAGGCAACAGGGGCATGAAGTAGCCGGAACCGAAAGGACCAGCCTAAAGCTTACCGGTCACACCACGGAGGTCATGGTCATGGTTAACTGTGTTGCCCGGAAATATTAGAAGTCATAGCTTTCATAGCTTACCAGTCCAAGCGTCACTGGGTGGGAATTTTTGGACGGTGATCTTGGCCTGATTTTCCAGTCAAATGTTCCCACCAATAGTACTCCGCTTGCTCACTCGCTGCCTTCTATATATGGTTCGTGATTCCACCATGGTTTTCTTGCTTACATATGTAGGTTCACATCGCCAATCACAAACCACATATCCAGTCGGCCCTTTGTTGCCCACTGCAATCCATCCAAGTCTTCTGCTGCCATGTCTCCAAGTAGTCGGTTCTTTTGGGTGCTATGGCTAGCACTGAAGCTCGACGTCGCGGCGCCTGAGGAGCCACGGGAAGGCTGCTCGGGCTCGCCCAAGACATGCGGCAACCTGAGCATCTCCTACCCATTCTGGCTCACCGACTGGGAGACAGGAAGATCATGCGCTTCCCCGGACTACGAGGTCACTTGCTACAACAACACTCCTTATCTTCGGACCTCCACGCCCTTCGGCTTAGGCTTTCCAATCATCAACATCTCTTACGAGGAAGACAGTTTGCGTGTTGTTGATCACGGCATGCTCAAGTTTTTGCTCGGCTCCAACAGCTGCCATGTGCCGATCTGGAACACCTCCGTCAAACTGCCCCCTGTGCTTAGGATCGACCCCGTGAACCTGAACCTCGTCGTGTACAATTGCACGGAGGTGGCCGCATCGGCGGTTGCGGCACGTCGGGACAGAGGACTAGTGCAGACGAGCCTGAGGTGTGGGAACGGGAGCAACATGTTTGTTCACGCGGGAGTGAGTTATGACGCGACCGGGAATTACTCCGGTTATGCTCTGAAGGGCTGCGACGCTGTCTTCGTGCCGGTGATGACCACGTCGGGTGTGGCGAATGCGACCGACTATGAGCAGCTCATCGCCGATGGCTTCCACCTGACATGGGATCCGCCGCCACCTCTTCCTCCACCTGCACGTAAGTTCACCCGCCAAATCATCTTTTAAGCATGTTTATTGTAGCCTATTGTCTTTCAAAGTATGCTTTCACCCATCGTCGGATGGTTCCCATGGACGTCATGATCTGCACCGTTGGACGAGTGTGAGTGTTGGGTGTAAGACGTCGCATATATAACAGCATTAGAATCTACCAGTAGCCGGCTAGCCTACACGAGAGGATGGAGTAGCCGATGTTACAAGCCCGCCGACTACAAGGATGTTACTCTCACGGGATGATGGTCCCTAACTTTTTGGCGCCGGGGTGACCCAAAGCCTAGCTTTGATCTTGATGTTGTTGAGCAAGATTTTTAATATGTTCTATGGACGGGGAGGTTTTCTTGCAGGTTAGAAGTTTAAGTCCTATGATTTGTTCCGTTGTTAAATTCTACGGTACTAACATTCGAAAAAAATGTACCAATAATGCAGAATGAAATTGCGAACTCCAGGTTTTACCAAACTTATCTCATGAAAATAAAGAAAAACTGCACGTAACTTAAAAATGCTTCCATGTGCAATCAGGGTATAGACAATCAGGGTATAGACGATCTTCGGACCTCCACGCCCTTCGGCTTAGGCTTTCCAATCATCAACATCTCTTACGAGGAAGACAGTTTGCGTGTTGTTGATCACGGCATGCTCAAGTTTTTGCTCGGCTCCAACAGCTGCCATGTGCCGATCTGGAACACCTCCGTCAAACTGCCCCCTGTGCTTAGGATCGACCCCGTGAACCTGAACCTCGTCGTGTACAATTGCACGGAGGTGGCCGCATCGGCGGTTGCGGCACGTCGGGACAGAGGACTAGTGCAGACAAGCCTGAGGTGTGGGAACGGGAGCAACATGTTTGTTCACGCGGGAGTGAGTTATGACGCGACCGGGAATTACTCCGGTTATGCTCTGAAGGGCTGCGACGCTGTCTTCGTGCCGGTGATGACCACGTCGGGTGTGGCGAATGCGACCGACTATGAGCAGCTCATCGCCGATGGCTTCCACCTGACATGGGATCCGCCGCCACCTCTTCCTCCACCTGCACGTAAGTTCACCCGCCAAATCATCTTTTAAGCATGTTTATTGTAGCCTATTGTCTTTCAAAGTATGCTTTCACCCATCGTCGGATGGTTCCCATGGACGTCATGATCTGCACCGTTGGACGAGTGTGAGTGTTGGGTGTAAGACGTCGCATATATAACAGCATTAGAATCTACCAGTAGCCGGCTAGCCTACACGAGAGGATGGAGTAGCCGATGTTACAAGCCCGCCGACTACAAGGATGTTACTCTCACGGGATGATGGTCCCTAACTTTTTGGCGCCGGGGTGACCCAAAGCCTAGCTTTGATCTTGATGTTGTTGAGCAAGATTTTTAATATGTTCTATGGACGGGGAGGTTTTCTTGCAGGTTAGAAGTTTAAGTCCTATGATTTGTTCCGTTGTTAAATTCTACGGTACTAACATTCGAAAAAAATATCTACGGTACCAATAATGCAGAATGAAATTGCGAACTCCAGGTTTTACCAAACTTATCTCATGAAAATAAAGAAAAACTGCACGTAACTTAAAAATGCTTCCATGTGCAATCAGGGTATAGACAATCAGGGTATAGACGATCTTCGGACCTCCACGCCCTTCGGCTTAGGCTTTCCAATCATCAACATCTCTTACGAGGAAGACAGTTTGCGTGTTGTTGATCACGGCATGCTCAAGTTTTTGCTCGGCTCCAACAGCTGCCATGTGCCGATCTGGAACACCTCCGTCAAACTGCCCCCTGTGCTTAGGATCGACCCCGTGAACCTGAACCTCGTCGTGTACAATTGCACGGAGGTGGCCGCATCGGCGGTTGCGGCACGTCGGGACAGAGGACTAGTGCAGACAAGCCTGAGGTGTGGGAACGGGAGCAACATGTTTGTTCACGCGGGAGTGAGTTATGACGCGACCGGGAATTACTCCGGTTATGCTCTGAAGGGCTGCGACGCTGTCTTCGTGCCGGTGATGACCACGTCGGGTGTGGCGAATGCGACCGACTATGAGCAGCTCATCGCCGATGGCTTCCACCTGACATGGGATCCGCCGCCACCTCTTCCTCCACCTGCACGTAAGTTCACCCGCCAAATCATCTTTTAAGCATGTTTATTGTAGCCTATTGTCTTTCAAAGTATGCTTTCACCCATCGTCGGATGGTTCCCATGGACGTCATGATCTGCACCATTGGACGAGTGTGAGTGTTGGGTGTAAGACGTCGCATATATAACAACATTAGAATCTACCAGTAGCCGGCTAGCCTACACGAGAGGATGGAGTAGCCGATGTTACAAGCCCGCCGACTACAAGAATGTTACTCTCACGGGATGATGGTCCCTAACTTTTTGGCGCCGGGGTGACCCAAAGCCTAGCTTTGATCTTGATGTTGTTGAGCAAGATTTTTAATATGTTCTATGGACGGGGAGGTTTTCTTGCAGGTTAGAAGTTTAAGTCCTATGATTTGTTCCGTTGTTAAATTCTACGGTACTAACATTCGAAAAAAATATCTACGGTACCAATAATGCAGAATGAAATTGCGAACTTCAGGTTTTACCAAACTTATCTCATGAAAATAAAGAAAAACTGCACGTAACTTAAAAATGCTTCCATGTGCAATCAGGGTATAGACGATCTTGCTTTTGTATTTGTCGGATGTTGTTACCTATAAAGTTTGAATGTTGGACAAATATTAGAATTCAGAATTACTATGGGTCCGATGTCTTTCAACGTATGCTTTCACCCATCGTCGGATGTTTCCGAGAGATGTCATGATCTGCACCGTTGGACGAGTGTGAGTGTCGGCCGTAAGACGCCGCATGTATAACGACATTAGAGTCTACTAGTAGCCGGCTAGCCTACACGAGAGGATGGACTAGCCGATAGAGTCTAATTAAGCATCTTGGTTCCTGTCACATCAGGGGTACAAAAAGGTGACGTTGATGACTAACCCGTCACTGGGGTTAGAAATTCAGAGGCCAGGGTTCACACGTCCAAGGGGTGGTTCAGGCCTTCAGGGAATTCGTGGACGCACACCCGATTTTCCAGTCAAATGTTGCGACCGTATGTATTCCACTCGCTCGCGCCGTCCACATATATATCATTCTTCCACTACGGTATCCTCTCATACGCACATCTCCACCTTTCCACGGCCAAATCTTCTGTTCCTATGGCTACTACAAGCTGCTGGTTCTTGGTGTTCGTCTGGGTAGTATGGTGGCTGCCACTGATGCTCGCCGGGCCTGAGGAGCAGCTAGGGGATGGCTGCTCTGACAAGAAGTGCGGCAACATCAACATCTCACAGCCATTCTGGATCCCTGACTGGAAGACGGGAAGATCGTGTGGTTCCTTTGATTTCGTGGTCAACTGCAATAAAACTGAAAATATCCCAATTCTACGGAGCTCTGGATCAACCGGCTTTGCAATCCTCAGCATCTCCTACGAGAATCGCAGTCTCCATGTGGTCGATGTATACAAAGAGGAAGACATCAACGACTCCAACCGCTGCCATTTTCCGGGATGGAACACCTCCGGCAAACTGGCACCCCCGTTTAAGGTGAGCAACTCCAACCTGAACCTCATCTTGTACAACTGCACCAAAACGTTGGCGCATCGAGACAGGGCGGCGCTGGTGGAGATGAGATGCGGGAACGCGAGCGACATGTTTGTTCGCGCCGGAGGGCGTTTCAATGAGACGGGGAACTACGGCGGCTACGCCTTGCATGGCTGCAATGCCACCGTCGTGCCGGTGATGAACTCGTCGTCGTCGGGCAAGGCGAGCGCGAGCCACTACAAGCAGCTCATCAACGGCGGCTTCCTCCTGACATGGGATTTGCCACCTCTCCCTGCACCTGTACCTCTGCCTACGCCTGTACTAACACGTAAGTTCACCTGCCGACTCATCTTTTAATTAAGTTTGTAGCTAAGCTAAGACGTTCAGTGCCTGTTGTGTGCTACGTCCAAAATCTTTGTCTGTGACAAACATCAGTAGGTCTGTGACAAATACTGTGGTGTGCATCTTTAGAAGTTCGTTAACAAGTTGAGCTGGGGTGTGGTACAGAACAGCAAGTGGCTTGCCTTCTAGGGCGAAAATCGATTCCGGTCTGAATTCTGAACTTCTCAGCTCTGCCTAATCTGAACTCTCAACTTCTTTCTGCCTAGTCAGAAAACTGAACTCCTCAAGTCTGCACTACGGTCGAAATTGGCATCCTGCGCTTGTTCTCTGGTCCACTGAAAGCCCAGTGACAAATAGGGCCTTTTTGAAATTTGGCCTAATGTGCATGTGTTGATTTTTCTGGGGCAATCTTGGACCCACTCACCGTGTTCTAGGCCGTGGTTAACGGTCCAGCTACTCGCGCAGCCCAATAATACATGGATACTTTTTATTTTCTCAAAAATATTGTCCGAATTTCAATTCAAAAAATATATATTGTCCAAATTCTTTTGAATTATATGGTACTCCCTTGTCCCAAAATAACTGTCTCAACTTTGTACTAGAGCTAGTAGAAAGTTATACTAAGCTTAAGACACTTATTTTGAGACGGAGGGAGTATATCCAAAACCATTTTAATATTTCATGAAAAACGATTGAATATTTGGGTACGAGTATATTTATATTATAAGTAAATATTTTTAGTTGCTCATGTATGTCGATAGAGATGTTTATGTATTTTACAAAAAATATTAATGTAATTTAAAACAAACTTCCATATGTTTGAAAAAGAAGTGTGCACGTACATTAGAAAATGATCATTTGTTTGCCCCAAAACTAAAGTAAAATAGATAACTAGAGTGTGGAAAATAAGGTGGTTATGCTTTACTAAGAAAATGGAAATAAATATAAAAATAAATAAAAACGAAAGAACTAAAATTAGGTAGCAAAATATCTAAAGGAATAGAAACAGAAAAGGGGAGAACGTAATAATAAAACAAACACACCAAAGAATAAAATATGGTAAAACAATCCAATGATTGGGTGCCTGAGTGCATCCGGTATTTTGGTGGGGCATCCCGTCACTCCCATTGGGAGGGAAATTAGCGTTTTTTCCATGTATTTCAGCCATATATGGGGGCAATGGTCCGACATGGATTTCTTGATTGTAGCAAAGAGAATCCATCATAAGGCGTAGTTCGTAAAAAAGATTGAGATCTAACTTTTTCCTACTGCCAAGTTTTTTGATGATGGGGTATAACAGCCTACCGCCAAGCGACCTGACGGTAGGTCAGGTTGGACACGTTCCGTGCCGGTCCGGTCTCGGTCCGAGCCGTCGTTTGGACCGGCTGGCAGCGGTCCGGTCCGGACCGGACCGCCTGAAGCTCGGTGCGGACCGCGGTCCTCATGGTCCTGGCGACGTCGAGTCACTGCCATGTGGGTTCAGGATGTGGGAGAGGTTGTCGGGGCAGCAGCACGGTGGCTGAAGTCGAAGAAGACATATCTGAGAAGCGGCGGCGCGGCGACGCGAGGTAGAGGTAGGGGAGAGCGAGGGAGTGGCACGACTGCAGGTGAGAGGGCGAGCAGCCACGCGAGGGGGTGGCGGCGCGATGGAGAGCGGGTACGCTTGGCAGAAACTTCACTTGTAGCAAGCATGCAAATTGCAAACCAAAAAACTTTCCTTGAATTTCAGGATGGGCCCCTGTGCAATCCAATCAAGCAAGCCCACACCATCATCTACGTAAAATTTCATAGCAAAGCACCATGTAAACTGGTGCTCTCATAGCATCTTCAGGCGCGACACGCAAAAAAAACACTTTACATCGCAGGAATAGCATTTTTTTCGAGCGTTGGCTGCAGCGGCCGCTAAAAAAAATACGCGTGCACCGCTCCAGCATAAGGGTTAAAATTTAAAACGCGCGATGCACTTCTAAAAAAACAAGATGATGGGTATAGATAGTATAGATGGATCATAGATAGAAACTTAATTCATCGGTAGTTTATAGATAGAAACTACTCCTCATCGTCTTTCTCCGATGCGCTGGTGTCCGACTGCTCCATCGTGATGAAGGCGTGAGCCCACCGTTCATTGTCGGAGGACCAAGTCGACGCTCCCTTCAGCTCCACGTTGAAGAGTGCGCTTGCTTCCGCATACGCCTGTCGTCACGATAGGCGGCTCGCTCCGTCCTCCTCTCCGCCCTCCTTTGCATGAAGAATGCGCGTTCGTCAAGGAAGTCCTGCGGGAACTATTGGCACCACACCGTCATGACATGTTCGTCCATTTCGACGATGCCGAGGCGGCGCTCCCGCCTCTAGTTCTGGCGACGGTCCTCTTCGGCGACACATCATCTAAGCAACAAGTGGCTTATATTGCGAAGATCAATTCTGGACTGATCTCTGAACTTCTCAGCTCTGCCTAGTCTGAGCTTTAAACTTCTTTCTCTGATCAGAACTTACCATGGCCAAAATTGCCATCATGGCCTTGTTCACTCGTCCACCAACAACCCAGTAGCAAATGGACTCTAAACCAGAACAGTAATGTTAAAGAAAAGGAAAGAAAAAAGTATGAAAAAAAAACAAGAACGATCACAAAAATAAAACAGAATAGGCGCAAGGTAAAAAAAATGAAAACATACAAAACTAATAAAATGAGATAAAAGCATCTCTTCCCTCCCACTCAAAGCATTGCCCACGCCGCCAAGCTTTATGTTTCAGGCATTCTTAAAACGTATCCACTATTCCACATAACTATTGAATATCTTGGCATATTGTTTACTAGCACGAAAGCACTTGAAAAAATGATTAAAATTTGTTTAGTTAACATCATACATATTTAGGGTTATCTATTAAGATGAATCAATCGATACAAAGCAAGGAGATGGTTTAACCTCCTTCCCAGTGAAACGATGAAAATGAAGAAGTCGACTCATGGAATCTACTCTTTAAATCCAAGCATGTTCCGTAGGAAGAATTTAAAGATTAAAATCCTACAAAATCTGTTGTAATTCACTTGAATAAGAAAACCTATTAATTCTACGGGGTTTGCTATTTTCTAATTTGATTGAGTAGTTTTATTTATTCGAATTCAAATGCTATGATTACAGAAAATATATTCTAATGCCTAGATTTTTTTTGCAACTCTTCTAATGCCTAGATGTAGAAATGTGCAACCGAAGGTATGATGGCTTCTTGTATTGGATACTCCCTCCATCACAGTTTATAAGGCATGCACGTGTAACTAGGTCGTTAATTTGACTTATATAAATTATATTGTTTAATATAAAAATTATATCATTAGAAAATAGAACATCTAAAGTTTTTAATGATATATTTTTTGTAATATATGCCTCTTATTAAGTTGGTCAAATTGACGACCTAGATACACGTGCCGGACTTATAAACTGAAACGAAGGGAGTATTTTTTTTGTGGGAGAAAACTTTTAATCTATTTATTTTTAATCATGATAGTACAACAACAAACATAAAAAATAATTAATGTTACATCTACATCAGTAGACCTGAATAATTAATGCTATTCAAGGAGCCGTTTTCGTCTTGTCCTTTTTAACATGACACAAACCCTAACAAGATAAAAACAAAACGTATAAAAATGAATCCCTCCCGCCGGCAAGTGCCAGGATACTGTATGGGATATTCTTACCTACCAGGTGTGAATGTCGCACAAATATCAGAACCTACTCAGTAAACAAGATCACAAAATAGCCCCAACTTCGATGATCAGGCTAAGCATTATTGTTCCAAGTCACATCACTAGTCCACGGAGTCGCTGTCATGTCTTACTCCGTCAAAGTCGTTACACACAAATTTCAGAAGCCATACCTTACTTACTAGTCCATGGCGTGATTACTGTGAAACTTCCTGGACGTTGATCGCTTGGCCCCCATTTCCCGTCAACGGTGCCGGCCACCGGTACTCGATCCGCTCGTTCGCCTTCCCCATGCCATGCATATATGCGGTTCTCTTTCCACCACGGCATCATTTCTTCCGTGTTGTCTCCCTCCCTTCCATAGCCCATGACCACTGAATCCCTAGCTACCACACCCACCGTGTCTTCTTCACCACAACCTCTTCAAATATCTGCAAATCCTTTTCTAAAACAATCTCTCCAAATCTTGTGCTCCGATGTCTCCCTGCTGCTGCTGGTTCTTGGTCTTGGCCGGTGTGTGGTGGTTGCCGCCGACGATGCTGGTGGACGTGGTGGCCGAGGAGCAGCAGCCGGGGGGAGGTTGCTCGGCCAAGAAGTGCGGCAACGTCAACATCTCCGATCCTTTCTGGCTCACCGACAAAGATACGGGAAGATCATGCGGTCATCCTCCCTACCAAGACTTCGACGTGGCTTGTGTCAACAACAGTATTCCAAAGCTACGGAGCTCTATCCCCTTCAACAACGGCTTCGAAATCCTCAACATCTCCTACGAGCAACGCAGCTTCTACGCGGTTGATCTGGGCAAGCTGGACGTGCTGAACGCCGGCAACAGCTGCGTTTTGCCGTTCTACAACACCTCAGTCAAGCTGAACCGGCCGTTTAGGATCGACTCCGTCAACCTGAACCTCATCCTCTACAACTGCACGGAGCAGGACGGAGCGGCGGCCGCGGCACGTCGGAACAGAGAGCTGGCGCAGACCAACGTGAGCTGCGGGAACCAGTGGGTGGTGTTTGCCCGCGCGGGAGTGCCCCACGACCCGTCCGGGACCTATGCCGGCTACGCTTTGAAGGGCTGCGCCGCCGTCGTGGTGCCGGTGCCGGGCTCGTCGGCGCGGGTGAACGCTAGCCACTACGAGCAGCTCTTCAAGGATGGCTTCCTCTTGACATGGAATCCCCCGCATCAACGACGTGAGTTCACTCGTCAAATCATCTTTTAATCAAGTTCGTGGGTAATTTAGGATGTGCAGTGCCGAATTAGCTTAGAACTCCCGTATCAAACCATCAATCATCATGCTATTAGTCACCAAAACGAGGATAAGGTTGAGTTGGTCGTGGCGGGCGTCCTGCTTGCTGCCTTGCCTGCCCAAGGCGGGGGGCGACTTGCCTATACCAGTCAAATTTGTGGCATGCTTCTTTTAGTTAGATATATATTTTCCGGATCACTTATACTATCATATCTTGGCAGTATGGTGGCATGCAAACCCTGTGCTAGTTACACCTGTCCAGTAAGTGTGTGCCCAGCGGTCGTCTCCTTTCTCCTTCCCAAGCCAGAGTATTCAGAGTTCGGATCGAGTGGCTTCTGCATAGTTAGTCTGAATTCTGAAGTCTATGGCCAGTATAATTCAGTGAGAGCCCAGTCAGAAGTAGACTGTGCAGACATATATAGTTGCGGGCTTATATTTGTTTTTCAAGACTATCGGCCTAACTCCACCGCCTCGGCACACGATCGATAGTCCGTACAAAGCGCTCTGGGCTCGGCCCGTGTAATGCTTCATATATACATATAGCCGCTACCATTGCGAAAAACTTGATCTTTAGTCTGGGATCACCGGATCAGTTAGAGTTGCTCTTAGTCTGAACTCTGAACTTGTCAAGTGTATGGCGAGAATTGGCTCCGTTCATTTGTTCAGGAGTATAATCCAGTGAGAGAGAGCCTAGTCGGAATAGACTTTCAGACATATGGACTTGTGGGGTAATGTTTATTTCGGAAATTTCGATCGAATTATACCGCATTGGACCACAATGGTGGGCAGGCAGTGGCGAATCTAGTACGCAAATGGAGGTAGTGCAATATGATGCAATAAGATGGCTGGAAGTTGCTATTTTCTGGGCTAGGCCTGACTTGTGCGCTTGATAGTAAATTTTATGGTAATCTTTCAGGACAAGCTTGAGCCTATTTAAGCCTGTTGAGTATAATCACCATTGTGGATAGGGGCGTAGACAAGTCCAAGGCACCCAGGGCTATAGACTGGGGTGTATTACTCGCGTTTTCATCGTTGCATTACTCACGTTGAGATCTTTAAACTTAGATCCCATATTGATAGGTTTCGACGAATTTTTACTTTCACGAAAAACCTGTGAGCATGTTTTTTCCCTTTCCGAGGGGCTACCTCCTGAAAACAAATTCATGCCTCTACGAGAAATAACTTTTGTGTCTCTCGCGGTAGGAAAAAATGTTTTTTTCTCTCGCGAGAACAAATTCGTGCCTCCACGAGAATTAAATATGTACCTCTCGTGAAAAAGAAAAGAAAATAATATATGTTTTTTCTCTTTTCAAGAGGCATGGCCGTGCTTCTCGTGAAAGCAACTCCGTGCCACTCGTGATAGAAAAATAATATGTTTTCTCCTTTTTTCAAAACCGTGCCTATCGCGGAAGCAAATACGTGCCTTCATGAGAAGTAAATTTGTGCATCTCGCAGAAGAAGAAAAACACACAAACTGCGACACTTGATGCGCTTCCAGTCCTATATCTATAGGTATGGCTTTATGCAATGGATAGTCCGCGTAACGCGCTCTGCGCTTGACCCATGTAGGGCCTCTTTGATTCCTAGGAATTTGAAAACACAGAAATAAAAAAAATAAAGGGTTGAAATGGCATGTTCATTTAAACCCTATAGGACTATCGAAGAGTGTTTGATACCACAGGCAAAAGAAAAAAAATTATAAAAAATGATTGGAATTATTGTTAGATTTTCTATGAAATGTAGTATAAAAGATTAAATAGAATTTTTTTCAATAGGATCCAATTCTATGAATCAAAGTACCAATGTAGAGATTTTTTTTAAGGATTTCAATCCTTCAAAAACCTTATAAAATTCCTTTGAATCTAAGGAGTCCGTAGAGTTCTTGTGTGAGGGCATGCCCCATCAGAGAAAAACCAGCACGCTTATAGCTACTTCTTCCTCTGTAGACAACTGGTTATTGAGTAGCCTTTGAATTTTAAATTCAATTTTTCATTTATTATTTCTAAATATGATCCCAAAATATATAACCTATTTTATAAATGTTAAAATACTCACAAATTTTAAAATATGTTCTTCAATTTACAAACTCTCGTGATGTTTTGTAAACAGATTTTGGATTACAGGATTGCTCATGTTTTGTAAAATCAAGGATTTTAAAAAATGTTTATAATATTTTAAACATCCATGAATTCAAGGATGTTCATGTCCTAAGAACACTATAAAATGAAAAGCCACAAACACAAATAAAAATGAAAACAAAAGATGATACAGAACCCGATCATAATCATTAGAAAAATCAGTGACCTGAAAATACCACCAAGAACCATAACACTCCTCCCATGCGATCAAGGGACAATCTGTTGGGACGAGTTGTGAATACAAACTTCTCGCTATGGTATAGTCCGTCTTCTAATGCCTTTGCATATCTTTTTGTTTTTTAGGCTGTGAAAAGGAGTTTATTTCAAAATTATAGGCTTACAATCATGAGACAAACTGCACCTAGATGTGCTATCCTGTTTTGCTCTCTATCAATTTTACAAGGAACAAACTTTCTAACAACCATGTGAGCTTTAGTTCCACCATCTAAATAAAATATATGAACTACAAGTTCAAACTTGAATTTTCCCTTCTAAAGAAAAACATTTACGTAATTTCTTAAAGAGAGTGGATTTTCAGCTTCCGCATGCCTAGGCACCCTCTATAAACAGTAAAATCAAAAGAAATAGATTTTTTTTTAAACTTTGCAGTATAAAAAATGATCAAAATTTTTAGATGTTTGCATGTTTCATGCCAAAAAACTTTTAGCACTGAAATCTAAGACTCGTTTATACACCTTTCTTTACATGATATTTTGGTATGAAAACTTGCAAAGACCTACAAAATTTGGTCATCTTTGATGTTACAAAGTTTCAGATTTTTTGATTTTATTTGATTTTACCGTTCGTAGAGGGTGCCTAAACATCCGGGAGGTATCACACCTTTTCTTTCTTAAAAGACGCAACCTAGTGGCAAGGATGATAGAGAACCTTCTTTTCTACTCTATCCGTCACACGGAAGGAGTACTCGTTCCGTCCGTAATTACTTGTTTTCATAAATGATAAAAAAAAACATGTATCTAGCACTAAAATACATCTAGCTACATCCATTCTGGTGACAAGTATTTGCGAACGAAGGGAGTGTGTTATACAGTAACCAGTAACCTGCCAAGTGTGGAACTTGTACCTAGATTAGAATCTAGCTAGATCAAAGACAAGAGCAGAAAGATGCCGGAGAACCGAAACGATCAGGCTAAGCATCTAGGTTTAGTCATGTGATCATGTCACGGGGCCATGGAGGTCGTGGTCATGGCTTACCTCGTCAAAGAGGAACCCTGAAATCTTAAATGCCATTGCGTCCCAGTTCAAGGGTTTCACTTGAGAAATATGTGGACGATGATCGTTTGCCTGCCACACACTCTGCCCTCCGTCCCCATATATCGTTCGTGCTCAGACCACCATATCCTCTCATACCTGTAGCCAATTCCCCTTTGATGTTTCATTGCAATCTGTTCAAGTCTTCTGCTCATATGGCGCCGAGCTGCTGGTTCTTCTGTGCCCTTTGGCTACCACTGATGCTCGCGGTCACCGCGGCCGATGAACAATCGGAAGCCTGCGCGGCCAAGAAGTGCGGCAACCTCACCATCTCCTACCCATTCTGGCTCGCCGACAAGGAGTGGTCGGCAAGATCATGTGGCTCCCTGGACTTCGAGGTCTCTTGCGTCAACGGCAGTTCAGTCCTACGGAGCTCCATGCCCTCCAGCGACGGCTTCGCGATCGTCGACATCTCCTACGAGGAGCAAAGCTTGCACGTCGTCGACGGCGCCAAGCTGTACGCCTCCACCCGCTGCGGAGTGCCGATCTGGAACACGTCTGCCAAGCTCAGCGTCCGGTTCAGGATCGACCCCGGCAACCTGAACCTCGTCTTGTACAACTGCACGGAGAAGGGCGCGGCGGCGGCGGCGGCGGCGGCCGTGGCTCGTCGGGACAGGTACCTTGTGGAGACGGGAGTGAGGTGCGGGAACGAGAGCAGGGCGTTTGCCCGCGTGGGAGTGCGGTATGACGCCACCGGGAACTACGCTGGCTACGCTTTGGAGGGCTGCGACGCCATCGTCGTGCCGGTGCTGGGCTCGTCGTCGTCGGGCGAGACGATCGCCGGCGACTACGAGCAGCTCATCAGGGATGGCTTCCTCTTGACGTGGGTGCGCCCCCCTACCTTTGCACGTAAGTTCGCCCGCAAATCGTCTACTTGAACGAAGTTTAAAATATTATGAACATTTGTGCAATCTAAACTGCGTATCTCCCTGAATAAAATTAGTTCCCGGAAAAGATCCGAATAAAATACGTTGAGCTCTAATTTTGAACTTGAAGTCTCCTTTTAAAGAAAAATATTTTGGCAATTTCTAAAAAAACGCAAACCCGATAACCGGCTATGACTCTTCTTTCCTATGTTATAGAGTAACCAGTAATCTGCAAGTGTGAAGGTTGTACCAAGATTAGAATCTTATTAGAGCATCTCCAACCCCCCCCCCCCCCCCCCCCCCCGCCCCCAAACAGGCCCCCCGCGACGGCTTCTTTATCGCTGGCGTCGAAGAAAGATTTCAGCCACGTCTTAGATCCTTGTTTTTCGTCGGTTTGGACCAAAATTACAACCGGCGAACCCAAGTGGAACCCAACGCACCGGGGGTCATGTGGAGGCACCGGTTGAAGCGAAAAGGTGCGTGGGCCCGCGCTGTCAGTGGCAACGGACGATTTTCCTGTCATTTTCCCCCTTTCCCTCCATTTTCCCATTACCAACCCCCCTTCTCCCGGCACTCATCCATTCTCCCCAGATCCGCCCGCCATGCCGCCGAAGAAGTATATATGCACCCCCTCGCCTAGCCACCGATTCCGTCCAGCCAAAGTAGAGGAAGCCGAGGGCAAGGCCCCTAGGCTTGATGAACGCCCAGTGGAAGGCCGACGTTGATCACCGGGTGGCGGTCACCATCTATCGGCGAAACAGGCTCGACATGAAGAGGGCCAGGGGCACGGCGGCGGAGTGGGAGGAGACGTCTCGTGCGGGGATGGTGAACCTTCCGCCTCATCAAGAGGCCTACCAGTGCCCACATGGCACGTGGGGGAGCTAGCAAAGCGCAGCGTCGCTGGCTAACTTCACGCCTCCACTATGGCGGTACGCGCCCTCGCCTGAGTACGTCGACGGCGACGGTTTTGTCGGCTTCAACGCCAACATCACCTTCGGCATGGCTTGGCGCGACCCCTCCCCCCTCTTCATCCCCGACCTGTGCACGCCCTCCCCCGCGTTCACCATCGGACTTAGCACCCAGTACAACTACTCGCCGTTGATGTACTCAGTCTCGCCTGCGCCCACTCTACGCAGTTGGCCCCTACCCTTCATGCATGGCTACGTGTGCCACAGTTCAGTTGTATCCACGCCGACATGAACGAGATCATCACGAACGGCTCAATCGTTGTCGCTTCGTGCCCCGGGTTCCGCATGCAAAACGAAACAATGGACACCGTCGTGGACATGGAGGACGACGAGCACGACGATGCCAAGGAGGAGGTGGAGGAGGAAGAACCGATGGAGGTGGAGCCATCGACCAAAGGGAGAAAGAAAAAGAAGCGGACATCCAACGCCGAAGCATGGAAGACTATCAGCATCGACCCAATCACCAGCGCGAATCAGAACGCCAACACCTACTGGAGCAGGATCAAGACGGGATTCGACGAGCGCAAGTTGGTCGACCCCGACTTCGCCATCATCTACATGGATCGTGGCGAGAAGGCCATGGCGAACCATTGGGCGACCATCCAGATGCAACAAGTGGCATGGGATTCAAGAGAAGATTATGGCTCGCCTGGAAAGCGACGTCAACTTCAAGCGCCGCGTATGTCCATCGCTTGCCGGCCCAGCTTTTCGTCATGTACTTCGTTGACACTTGTTCTTCAACTGTGTACATGGTTCAGATGTTCGACATGTTTTGCCAGGACAATAACGATCATGAGTTCAAGTTCATTCATGTGTTCACCAGGATTGAGTCGTGCGAGAAATGAACAGAGTATCGGCTGGCCAAGAGCGGTGTCTACAACCTGGACGTGCCTGCCTCGGCAGTGGCAAAAGGGCGTCTTGGTGGCACCAAAAGGGCCATGACGGCGAGGGACGCGACACCCGCTGTCGAATGGCTGCAATCGTCGATAGAACATTGCATCGCGGACGCCAAGAGCAACGCTGCCAAGAGGGAGGAGAAATCCGAGGCGAGGTCGTCGACAATGATGATAAAGCAGGACGTCAAGCTCAACCTTCTCAGAACCAACATCGCCCCAAAAAGAGAGGAACACCGACTTGGCATTCCTGATGGGAGCAGACAGGTCGACGATGGACGAGCAGGTGAAGGCGTGGTACCTGACGGAACACGGCCTCATCTTGAACCTATGGCGAGCACTGAAGTTGTGTCCACGACGCCGAGCACTGAACCTATGCCCACAACGCCGAGCACTGAAGTTGTGCCCATAACGCCGATGATGACGCTGACCTCTCCCAACCCTAAGGCAGAGGAGCCTGCCATTTGAGTTCCATGTCTATGGTTCCTACTCTTTTGATCGCCGGACTTTGGATATGTTTGAACGTCGATCTTGTGGCATGATAATCGATGACTTGTGACATGATGATCGCCAAGCTGGTCTGGTGGTTTTTTGATAGCGGAAAAGACAATTGTATATTTTTTGTGTTGGATACCGAAACCTAAGGACCCGGTTGAAAACTTGATTCCCCCGTAAAAAAAAAAAACGTCGATGCAAATGCCCGACGCACAAATGGCTGGAGATGCTGTTAGATAGTAGAGGGCAAAGATGCCGAAACTGAAATGATTAGGCCAAGCATCTTGGTTCCAGTCACATCACGGGGCCATGGAGGTCACGGTCATGGCTTACCCCGTCAAAGCGAACTCTGAAATTTTAAATACCAGTCAAAGAGCACGATGATCGTTTGCCCCAGTTCTCGAGTCAAATTTGAAGCACTCCCTCTACCGTCCGTCCCCATATACTACCGTAGTTCGTGCTCAGACCACCGTTGTCTCTCTCACACACATACATACCTGTAGGCTGTAGCCATCCCCCTTTTGCTGTTTCACCGCAATCTTTCCAAGTCTTGTGCTCGATCGCATGGCCCCGGGCCACTGGCTCGCCCTAGCTCTATGGCTACCACTGATGCTCACAGCCGCCACGGCCGAGGAACGACGGCCCTGCTCGCCCAACAAGTGCGGCAACCACACCATCTCTCACCCCTTCTGGCTCCCCGACCGGGCGACGGGGAGATCATGCGGCTCCCCGGACTTCGAGGTGACTTGCAAGGACAAGATCACTCCGGTCATCCTGACCTCTGCGGCCATCAGCTTGGGCTTCGCGATCCTCCGCGTCTCCTACGAGGACCGCAGCCTGCACGTCGTCGACCTGGGCAAGCGGTACCTGCTGCAGCAAGCCCCCAACAGCTGCCTTGTGCCCATCTGGAACACCTCCGCCAAGCTGAGCGCCCCCTTCACCATCAGCCCCGGCAGCCTGGGCCTCGTCCTGTACAGTTGCCCGGAGGCGGCCGGCGCGGCGGCCCTGGCGCTCGGCGGCGGGGAGCTGGTGCGGACCGGGATGAGGTGCGGGAACGAGAGCCAGGTGCTCGTCCGCGCTGGAGGGCGGTACAACGGGACGGGCGGCTATGGAAGGTACGAGGGGTGCGACTCTGCCGTCATGCCGGTGCTGGGCGCGAACGGCGAGGCGAATGCGAGTGACTACGTGCGGCTCATCGACGATGGGTTCTTCTTGACATGGGAGCTCCCGCCTCCACGTAAGTCCGCCCGTCAAATTTATCATGTCCTTTGCTTGGATTTCCCTTATCTGACCAAGGCAGTAGTGTCAATTCAATCATGGCACTCACTTGCTGAGGATAAGGCCGTAGACCTGAAGTCGTGTCCTGTCCAGTCGTCGTCGGCGATCAACGTCGGCCGCGGCCGGCCCGGCCGGCCAGCGAGGCACCTCCACCTTGCTGCTCGCCAAGGACGTATAGTGCGCCCACTTGACCATAGTGTGGGTAGCATGTGCTTTTATTTTTTAATCTCCATCTAACATTGGTTCGTTGGTTGTCATGCAATTGGCCTTGCGCTGGTCTATAGTGCCATCCCTTCCATCTTCCGTAGGCCCCCTACGAATTTTGGCATATCTGTTATCTGATTATCTCCTCATCTGAGGCTGATGTCTCAGCGGCTAGATGCATGCATGGTTGTGTTGGGGTTACGGCCGGTGGCACTGGGCAGCGAGTGGATTATTATGGTGCTGACCTCGACCAGTTTAGAGCATGGTTAATAGTATAGTCAACTGCTGGCTATAAGTCATCTTATAGTTTATCTTATAGCTAGCTTGTACAATAATTAACTATACAAGATTATATTTTTATCATTTATATGGTTCATCTTTCATTCTCACAAAGCACTTAGGAGCACGTGCTAGAGCTGACTCTTCACGAAGAACCCGTATTCCTTCTCTATCATCTTCTCTCTCATCCAATTTAATAAAAATATAGTATTTTAATCCTTACAACCTGCTGACTGTACCTTATTGTACTTGCTCTCATGAGTTAAGTGGTAGTGCCTGTCTATCTCTCTATCCCTTTTGAACCTGGCCATGGCAAGTGGATGTTAGCTAATGTGACGCGTGGTTTCCACTAAGAAAAACTCTGGCTGGCTTTTTACCTGTGCGATCTTTGCCGTATCCGTGAGTCCGCCCATGAAACTAATCAGATATACGTTGGACCCTGGTAAGTGCCATAAATGTGGCATGAACATATGGCAACTCCAAACATTTTTTTATGAGTGATGCGAGAATGGCAACTTTCTTTCCGGATGCAAGTTTTAGTTTTTTCTTGAAATTTTTTTTCGGATGGTAACTTTAACTGTAAAAAACGACAGAACCAGAGTGAATTGTAGTTCGTATCATATGTGTGACACTGAGAACCCGGATTCTTTATGCTCTTTTGGGTGAACAAAGCTGTCTCTCGTCGGCAATTAGCACTATGCTAGTAGTCTAGTACCACCGCAGTACGATTAGCACGAAGCTTGGGCGGTTTGATGTGGGCATGTAAACCAAACTACTCCAAGTGGGTACTACCAGTTTATGGTTGCACATATGAATATCACGATTTGTGATCGCTAACCGGGCCTACCAGTTTAGATTAGTAGATGATCATGGACACAAGTGGAAATGAAGGTAATACTGTACTACAACTTGACCACGGTACGGCCGACGACTCGATCAGCCTAGTTTGAATGAACTCTGCACCAGTGAAGCCTGCAGCACTAAACAACGACTAACGAACACGCGCTTGGCACCCCTGATGAACAACGTCTGGATATGTCTGAATATGGGATCAGAGTCAGACACAGTATATTAGTCCCTCCGATCCAAAATAAGTCTCGCGTTATCTTTGTTCAAAGCTTCGTTATTTCTACCAACGGATTGTGCCGTCTTTTTTTTCTTCTCTCTCCCACGTCATCTAATTTCCTGCGTTGGCTGTGTTGCAGACGGGTGGCTAGACGTTGTCGTATATTGCCCTCACGGCATATACAAATGGTCTAGACAAGTCCTGTCGATAATACCGTACCATGTCAAATGCAGACTGCAATATAGATACCATGTGCAATGGTCTGCCAATTTAGTCGTTTATATAAGCCCTAAAATTTGTTGAAACGACCCTGTAGGCTGATTATCGGCCGCGGCGAGGGGGTTAAATAGATTTGATTTCTAGAAGCGAAAACTGTCAGTCCTAGACATCGTCGGTAAGGAAAGATTATTACCGTATTCGACCGTCTTTAATTTTGCAGACGGACTGCTCTTTCTCGTTGTTCTCTTTCCTCCACGAAGACTAAAATTCGAACTGGCAAGTGGCATGAGTTACAGACGGCTGACTAATAACCGTTGTGCATGCCCTCATAGCTGCACATACATACACGCACTTACCAGCATAACGGTTTACTGGTCTACGTGTGTATTGTGTGTAGTGTACGACTAGTGTTATCAGTCAAATACCCAACTACTCTCTTCATTCTAAAATATAAGTTTTTCTATAAATTTTACCAACGATCTACATACAAAACAAAATAAGTGAATTTATATTTTTATATACATTAATATGTAGTTCATTAATCAACCTTTGAAAAGACTTATATTCAGTAACCGAGGAGGAAGTAGGTCCATATATCCATGGCCGACAAGAGCGTGCACTACCCGGCACGACGCTCCCGGAGTCGATCGCATCGCATCCTGGCCGGTCCGGTCGCATCACTGCTCGACCACGACCGGCGATGGTGGAGTTCTCGTGTGTGGACGCCTTGTAGTCAAACTTTCCGGCACACCACTCACGGTTTGCCAGAAAAAAAGGACACTCGTCACGCACCGACTCCCCCGACTCCTCATATGACATACCCCCTCGCTCGTACCATGAATATCGTACACCCTTCGTTGCCCACTGTCGTCCTCGGCCGGAGTCATCATCCTTCCATCCTCCCTTACCTATGGTCCTCCCATGGCTGGGGTCTTGCCTCCACCTCCTCCTCTTGGCCGCCACCGCCTCTGCGATGCTTGCCGCGGCGGCGGACGTCGGCGGCTGCACCCCCGGGAAATGCGGCGACCTGACCGTCTCCATCCCGTTCGGCCTCGTCTCGGGCTCCGAGGAGAACCAGTGCGCCCAGCTCGGGTTCCAGGTCCACTGTATCGATCACGTCCCCTACCTCGGGTACTACGAGCGCGACGTTGGGCTGCGGATCCTCGACATCTTCGTCCACAACGGCTCCCTGCTCGTCTCCGACGTCCACAAGCTCGGCGACTTCGACCTCTCCGGCGACGGAAGCCGTTGCCATGTCCCCACGGCCAACACGGCCACCAAAGTTGCGCATCCGTTCTCCATCAGCCCCCTCAACCAGAACCTCGTCTTCTACAACTGCACCAAGCCGCTGGCGCCGAGGACGGCGCGCCGAGCTGGGCTGGTGGACACGGCGTGCCGGAACAACACGTTTGTCCGCGCGGGAGGGTGGTATAACGAGTCCGGCGGGATCGGCGGCGGCTACGATTTGGAGGGCTGCAGCGCCATGGCCGTGACGGTGCTTGGCGCGACGACCGGGGAGGTGAATGCCAGCGACTACCAGCAGCTCATCAGCGGTGGATTCCTCCTCACATGGCAGCCGCCGCCGACTGCTGACGGTAGCGGTGAGTTCAGTCGTTGAATTGATCGTTTTCTATCCAGTTCCTGTGAAACAATCTGGCCTCAGCTTCCTTATCCATCCATGGCCCATGACCCATGTGCCATATTAATGGCGGGTCGCCGTCGCCGTCCCCAGCCTTGGCGGGAGTCACACGGCGCCGCCGCGGCATTGCCCGCTCGGGAACACGATTATATTAATAATAAATAGAGCGGTAGCACGTTGACTCTTGACTGGTCAAGCCGCCATGGCCACCGTCCTTTAACTAGCCCTGTTCAGTCAGCCGCTCCGCTCCCCATCCATCCCCGGCCCAATCCAACCCATGCCGCCGCCCCTCCTGCTCCTGCTCCTGCTCTCCGCCTCCTTTCTCCGGCTGCCGGCGCCGGGCGGCGCCGCCTGCTCGCCCAAGGCATGCGGCGACCTGAGCATCACCTACCCGTTCTGGCTGGAGGAGGGCGCCGGCCGGCCGCCGTGCGGTTCCCCGTCCTTCGAGCTCAAGTGCAACGGCACCCACGCGTTCCTCAGCCGCTCCATCCTCGGGCAGTACCAGGTGGCCCGGGTCTTCGCGGACAACTCCTCCTTCGTCGCCGTCAACCACAACCTCCTCCCCAACGCCGGCTGCCCGCCGCGGTGGTTCAACGTCTCGCTGGGCCTCGGCCTGGGGCCCTACACCATCAGCAAGAAGAACATGGAGGTGCTCGTCCTCTACAACTGCACCGACCAGCAGCGGGCGCCGCCGCCGGGGTTCAGCCGCACGCGTTGCGCCGACGGGTCCTTCTACCGGCTTGGCGGGGTGTATGGCGGCCACAGCGGGCCGGGGATCGTCCCGCCGGCCTGCAGCGGCCTCGCCGTCGTGCCGGTTCTCGGGTTTCCGGACGGCGAGGATTACGTCCCGAGCATGAGGCAGGGGTTCCTGCTCGAGTGGACGGTGCCGTCGGACGACTGCCCCAAGTGCGAGGCAAGCGGCGGGCAGTGCAGGTACGCCAACGACGGCACCGGCTTTTCCTGCAGTTGCTCCGGCGGCGTGTACCCCGACAAGTGCGGTGAGTTGAGGAAAACTAACCGTAGACAGTGCCAACCATGAATTTGCATAGTTAGTTCCTGCACTTCTTTGAATGTGCAGATCAAGTGCTCGATCGTATTCCCCTCAACATTTCTAGTGATGCTATTGCTGACTGATTCGGCATTTCAGCCGATCCAGTAATGCCGACGTAGGTACCGATTGCGATACTGATTCTAACATTGAATCGCTGTCAGGAACAGATTTACTGCGTTTTACGTCGCTGTTGCTAGGAGGAATGTAGAATGCTGATTGGACCCGGATATTGTGGTTTCAACTATTGGAGTGCTTGCTTGGTCTCTTGGAGCACCTGCAGATTACTGTTTTGTTTTTGGTAGTTAGAGATGAAGTCAGTCCATTGATTGAGAGACATTAGAGCCTATCAAGTTCTAGTCAAACTACAATTGTTTGAATTAGTCAAGAACCACGCCGTTCAACGAAGATGCTGAACCGACGGTAACGTGTTCCTGGTTTCGTTCCAAGTAAACTATTCCTGGAAGGAATTTGCCGACGAATGCGCTTACAAATACTTTTCTATGCCCTGGTTCGAGTTTCGAAATTCAAACCTGTGGAAGTCAATATGTTGCAACTGTTTGTTGTTGAATTAGTTAGGGGTGTAAAGTTGAATTTTGAACACTCTAGTTAGTTTGAGAGGGTATACTTACTTAGAGGTGCTGATGCACTTGGTAACTGAGTGTTGCACTGCTTAAGCAGTGATGAAGAAGTGTGGCGTGATCCGACAGGTATCTCCATTTAAATGTCGTGTTTCTTTCCGGGCGAAAGGACAAAAGAGACCAAATAGCATCGACAAATCTGTCTTATGAACTCAGTTAGTTTTCATGAATACTATGATGTAACAGTTACATTGCTGTTAGATTTTCACTTACTTTTTTAGAAGACTACAAAAGTATGGATCCGCTAATTCTTGCGTCTCTTTTTATGATCTAAATGTGGAGATTTGAGTAAGATTATGACTTATATGAAATGTACTACAAGATATATTGCCACTGTCAATTCTGAAATTTAGTTTTTGTTGGTTTTTCCTCATTAACCAGTCACAAAAGGGTGCTGGACTATACTGTAGAAGCTGACAGAGTTATCATGACAACATATACAAATTTAGTACAAATATGTTCTTCTCATTTGTCTAGTGACTACCATATTTTAATTATTTCACAAATGGTAAAATATTTACGGTGCCTTCTTATGCAGGGAACCGTAACCCAGCAAGACTGAAGACTATAGGTGAGTTGCCTGACCCATCTATTCCATCGGTTCTTATTTCGTCTGCTCTTGTTATGATGCAGAATTAGTCATGTCTTTTGGCTGCTTCATATTGCTAATGTGCTACATTGTTTTGGTGGACAGCTGGAGTAGTAGGCGGTATCGGTGCTATATTATTCATGTTTGTGGTGTGTTTCGTCTATTTTGCTTGGTACAAACGCAAGAAGAGGAAACAAGCTATAGCTTCAAAGGAGTTCATGCGAAGTGGATCTTCAACGACATCATACAGTAAAGACCTTGAGTTGGATAGTTCTCCTCATATCTTTACTTTTGAGGAGCTTGAAGTGGCTACTGATGGATTTAGTGCTTCAAGGGAGCTTGGTGATGGTGGTTTTGGAACTGTCTACAAAGGTAAAACACATGTTTGTCGAACCTGTTGCGTGTGAATCTTAACACATCAAATTGCAGACAAGTTACAACTTTGAACATTTGAACTGTATGCTTTGATAAATTATTACAACTTTGAACATTTTTGTCATTCAGGAAAGCTCAAGGATGGGAGAGTAGTTGCGGTGAAACGCCTGTACAAGAACAACTACAGACGAGTTGAGCAGTTCTTGAATGAGGTTGACATCCTGTCCAGGCTGCTCCACCAGAACCTTGTCATCCTATATGGCTGCACATCTCGGATGAGCCGTGACCTTCTCCTGGTGTATGAATTCATTGCAAATGGGACGGTCGCGGACCATCTTCATGGATGCCGTGCGGCGGAACGAGGCCTCACATGGCCTCTGAGGCTGAACATTGCCATAGAAACGGCTGAAGCACTGGCCTACCTCCATGCCGTCGAGATCATACACCGTGACGTGAAGACGACCAACATATTGCTCGACAACAGCTTCCATGTCAAAGTTGCAGACTTTGGGCTGTCGCGCCTGTTCCCGCTCGAGGTCACCCATGTCTCCACCGTTCCACAGGGCACGCCGGGCTACGTCGACCCGGTGTATCACCAGTGCTACAAGCTGACCGACAAGAGCGACGTCTACAGCTTCGGCGTCGTGCTGGTGGAGCTGATATCGTCAAAACCTGCTGTGGACATGAGCAGGAGCCACAGCGAGATCAACCTGGCCAACATGGCCCTCAACAGGATTCAGAACCATGAGGTTGTTCAGCTGGTTGATCCGGAGCTCGGCTACGACACCGACCCCGAAACGAAGAGGACGATCGACCGCGTCGCCGAGGTGGCCTTCCGGTGCTTGCAGATGGAGAGGGATCTGAGGCCGTCGATCAAGGAGGTGGTGGAGATCCTGACTTGCGTCAGGGACGGAGACTGTTTGTCTAAGAGCTTGAAGAAGAAGGGGTCTCAGAAAGAGGACGCGCACTTGCTCACGGTCACGGATGGCGTGCAGTTTTCGCCTGACACTGTCATCCATAGATTCCATAGCCAGTCAACTAACCATTCGGGAGCGTCGAATGCTAGCGGATTATCTAACGTTAAATGATGAGAACAATGTCGCCGAGGCCCTTTTTGGCAGTCTTTGACAATGGCAAAACAAAGTTGAGATTAGAAGAAGCCCTTTCAATCAAAAATATTGGATTGTTCTGATCTCTCGTTTTCTTGTTTGATGAATGGAAAAGTAGGGATTTGAGTTAGATGATCCTGAATATACGAAATACACAACACCGAACCTAGAAACAAAGTTCTCTCAGTGACAAAAAATCATGGTCGAAGCCAGTGGCCCCGTTCTGCCCTACAAGGTCTCAAAGTAAGGAAATATTCTCATGGGTGGGCAGTATTGGAGGACTTTTTTGTTGGTAGTGTTTCTTTGAGTACCAAGACATTATTTTCAGGGTGAAAATTTAAGGTTTGGCCTTTATTGATTGTGCCTGACAGTGGTCTTGTTGAAGTCATTGTTTTTGGGAACGCGATCTTTCTTCAAAGTGAAAACATATGATCTTTGATTGGGAAGCGACAACGTTTGTGCATTGTTTCCTTTGTGAAGGCACTGTTGTTGGAGAACTTCTTTCTAGTCCAGGTATTGTCTTTGGTGGTGGTTAGAGTGCTACTGCACGTGATTACTCACCGTGTGGCAGGGTCTTTTTATATTGTTTCTCCTTTATTATTTTTAGGTTGTGTGCATCTTGGATATTTTTATACATCTTGTTGGTATCTACATCGATTATTCATAGATTCCATAGAAAGTCAATTAATCAATCGGCATCGTCAAATGCTAGCGGATCATGAGATACTTTTTCTGGATTATGAAGAAATAAGAGCAACCCCAACCGGAGGACCCATTTCGTCCGTCCATGTTCATTTGGATCCACGCAGACAAAAATGATGGCCTAGCGCAGAGACCCATTTTCATTTTGTCTCCGCTTTGTGTCTGTGTGGATTCATTTCTGTCCCAAATTTGATTCACATTTGGGTCGCAGGCTCACACAAAGCGGATTTTTCTGTATTAGCGTCGTCCGCCTATGTCCACCCTCACCCACTTGTCACCCACCCACCTCACCTTATTTATTTAATCCGCTGGCCTGCCGCACCCACCTCTTTTTTATTATTTTACTGTCACTGTAGTTTTGTCCACTTGCTTCTCGTTGGATGCACCGACTGACCCATTTAAAAAAAGGACACGGACAAGCGGACAGCCGACCCAAACGAATAAAAAGCGGACAAAAGTGTTATTCGTTTGGGTCGGCGCGTTGGAGTTACTCTAAGGTCTGACTGCATTGAAACAGCGGCGGCCCACCTACCATGGCTATTTAAGCCGACCGACCATGCATGTCAGTTCCTATACCATTGCACAACCAGCTCCCCTCTTGTCTCTCAAATTCTGCCAACCTGTATCATCGTTTAACGTGTCGGAGTGGTTCCTAGCGCACTCATACGGATCCAAGGGGGAGCTCCGGATCGTGGTATCGCCGCCATAGGCTCCTTGGCGTCCACAACTCCATCAGACACCAGGTCGGGACTATTCTCCTCATACACCAAGGATTACGAGCAGCAAGCACCCCTCCTCGACATGGGTGCTACGACGGACGACGAGTTCGCACGAAAGATCTAGATGGTCTTGGCGCGGACAATCATCGGCCCGCGGTCTCGAGTCGCCATCCCCCGATCCCCAACATGGTGTTCAAATCGAATGTCACGTGAAAGGCGGAGACAACATCCGCGCCAGGCAGTCGCGCCATCTAGATCATGGGCTGCCACAAGGAGCAGTTGTCGGCGTCCTCGACGCGTTGGCACTCAGGTAGCAAGTGGCGGCTAGTCGCCATGGATAAGGAAGAGCCCTTCTCCCCAAGCCTCCCTCATGCCTCCACTACTATCTCCGTGGCCGCGGCACGTCTTCGTCCTCTCCAATAAATGCCTCGACGAGGCGGAGTGCCAAGAGCAAGTAAGTAAGTGGGAGCTAAATAATATTTCTAATATTAACAAGAAACATCATTATGAAAATTGTCAAAAAGTTTGGTTTCATCAAGAATGCGCGAAGATGCTTGTTTTAACAAGAAAATATGTGGAAGCTAAATAACATTTCTATGAATGACATATTATTGGATGGACATGATTTTAATTTCTTGACATGAATTAGAACTTCATTGAAAATAGTTCTTCGACGAAGAACTTGGGTTAGGCAACATACATATTGGGCATAACGATTTATAAAGATAGGTTGAGGTGATTAACAATTCCGAGTCAATATATTGACAAGATAATGAAATGTAGAGTATGAAAACGCCAACAGGTGTTCTTCTCGAGATCACATAGAAAATGTTTGAGAAAGACTCAGTGTCCTAAGAAGGTTGATGAGCAAGAACACATGAGTGAGATTCCATACACAGTTGTGTATGGATTTATCATGTAAGTTGTGGCATGTATACAACCATATATGTTGATGAGTGGACTACAGTGAAAAATATCCTTAAATACTTGAAAAGGATTGATGACATGTTTGTCATAAATGGACATGATGAAGAGCAAAGTTGTAAACTATTGTACTGAAGCAGGCTTGTTTTATGTATCCACCATCATCTGGGAAGATACAAATGTGATATTGATCACAAGAATACCTGAATATGAAAATGAGAAAAGAAAACAAAAAGGGTAGCGAGAATAACTTGGTAGTATATACCATAAGTCTCACCTCGGTCTTTGTTAGGTATGTCGAAGCAAAGAAGGTTCACTCAGATAAAGATTTTCGTGTATATGTGGGAATTAACATGGCTGTCTAGATTCCGCTATTAATTATTGATTGAAATGGTTTTCAGGTCGTGTCTACATATTCTCTCGGTGATCTTTGTCCTGGATGATGAAGTGCTACCGAATCACTATTTTGATACGCGTCGATACCACGTCTCTTTTAGAAAGGAGGATTTCCTCCAGTCTTTGCATTAATACGATGCATGCAGCCACTTTATTAAAATAAGCAATCAAATAGTTCGTGATTCCGAGAAAGCTCTAAAGGAGCAGCAAAAATAATTAAAAATAAATCAGAAGATGCCATAACGGGCTTACATAAACTGTCATCCAAACCGGTTGTAGATATCCCGAACTACAATCTTCCACCAGATAGACCCAGTAACCATAGGCTCCCCGATTTCCGCGGAAATGAGTAGCGTCGATACCACATAGTAGTGGTCTACTTCAACTCTTGATCGGTGGAGATATCCCCGCGGCAGGGAGGTAAAACTAGTTGCGGGAATCAGCAAATCATCACCAACATCTTCTTCCTATGCGCTACACTTTTGTTGGTTAGATTGGATCTACCCTATCGTCTTCATAGTGTTCTTTGGTGAAAAAAAATTATATATACGATACTCTTTTTGTCGTGTAGTACATTCACCTACATCATGTGGTGACGTCAAGAAGCCGGTGGCACCTTGTACGACCACATATATGATGCATGCATATAGAATTTCAAAAACTTTAATATGTATATAACTTTTTCTTTCATATTGTTTAATATGTATTTTTTGTTGGACTCTGTTTGGAGTTCAATTTACAATTTCATGGCGAGTGAAATGTCTGAAACTACGAATATAAAAAAATCGAGGCCCACGAAGTTTTGCCTCGAATCTCAAATTATGTGGTTTGTATATGAAGACATGGCTTATTGAAAGTACAAGGAAAAAACTCTGAGAAATTAAATATGTATCTCCAATGTTTTAACTGCAACTAGAAGGAAATGACGTAATGAACTTGTTTCTGGCAACAACAATTGAGCTTCTATATTCTCTCATCTGAAGATCCTACTCATTCACAAGCGAAATAAAAGTTTCATGAAAAATCAAGATTTGCTTAGACTGGATAATACATTTCTAACCCACGGGATCAAGTCTTAAGTTTGGACATCGTTAGATGATATGTCACGTTTGAGTTAATATGTGTGATGATGAGGGTTTGTGTACTGAACAAATATATTTTTCAAGGAAAACAGGTAAAAGAAAGACTGTATTTCGGTTTTTACCCCTTGTTTTGATAATTTTGACATTAATTACTTCATTTAGCGTTTTACCTCATTTAGCAAAAAAATTGCCACAGTTTACGCCATTTAAAATTTTGAGAGTTTTTTGACCGGTGGGTCACAATTGTTAGGTCCAGCTGCGCCATGCCGATGGTTTTCCTAGCTATTTTTCTCACCGCTGAACCGACTCCATAACTTCTTCTGGCCTGCCCGGCCCGATGGAGATTGCCTCGCATTGAACACACAAATACGCGAGTCGGTCCTCGCGCCACACTCGCCTCCAGTCGCTTATCACTTACGATGCTCATTCTCCATTCGATTGCATCACCCGTGCAGGCTTCCGACCACACACTCCTAGGGTTAGGGATTGTCAGGCAGCAGCGATGTCGACGATAACAACAACTCAACTGGTATTGAGAGGCCGATCGTTCTATTTCATACCTTCAATATGGTGTGAGCTATGCATGTCGTGATTACTGGAGGCCAGTTTGGTGCGGGCCGAGTCGGGAGTTGTGTGTTGGATGTGAACGACGTGATCATATCGGGTCGGATCGATCGGGAGAAGATGTGAGGATTAACTAGCAAGGAGAATAACCATCTATGTGGAATTGCAACTCGACCTTTCCGGCTCAGCAGCAAGAAGAAATACATGCTGACACGTTGGGATATTATATGTAGACCAAAAGACCAGGAGGATTTGGGCATTGAAAATTTGTAAGTGAAGAACAGATACCTGCTGAGCAAATGGCTTTACAGGTTATCCACAGGGAACGAGGGGTTGTGGATTCAAATATTGAAGAATAAATATTTACATTCCAAAACTTTAGCCCAGGTTACAACTAGATCAAATGACTCACCTTTCTGGAAAGGGCCAATGAAGATAAAGGTGACTTTTTCCAAAGGATGAAATTGTAGTTGGTGCTGGTGCATCAACAAGATTTTGGAAAGATACTTGGCTTGGGGACATTCCTTTAGCACTTCAATACCCTATGCTTTATAATATTGCACAACGTAAAGAGGACTATGTGTCCACGATACTATAATCGGTACCTCTTAATATGCAGTTCAGGCGAGCTTTAGTGGGAGCACGCTGGAATGCATGGTTACATCTGATCAGAAGACTTATGCAGGTGCAACTAACTGACCAGACAGATAGTGTTCGATGGACGTTAGCTGCGAATGGTATATTCTCAGTAAAGTCCATGTACAAGGATCTGATAAATACTGAACCGCTCTCCGGATCATTACATATTTGGAATATCAAAGTGCCGCTCAGGATTAAAAAAATTATGTGATTTATACACGAAGTTGTGGTATTAAACAAAGATAACTTGATAAAACGAAGATGGAAAGGCATACCCAACTGTTATTATTGTGATCATAATGAAACAATAAGACACCTCTTTTCAGATTGCCTCTCGCAAAACTATTATGTCGCACAATTCATATAGCTTTTAATGTTACACCACCTACATATATAACATCGTTATTTACAACGTGGCTCAGTGGAGTGGACGTTAAAATATCGAAACTTATCAGAATTGGGATTTGTGCTCTATTTCGGGCTATATGAAATACGAATACCAGGAATGACATGATTTTTAATGACAAGAACTTCAACAACTTTTTACAGGTTATCTACAGAATGACGTCTTGAATCCGTACGTGATTGTTACTCAGTAATGTGAACTCCAGGAAGCTTATGAATATTGGGTACAACCGATGAAGGATGGTCGCACGGGTTATCTTTAACCGGTTTGGATGATGTGCTAATAATAGGCTAGATGTATAGGCATCATAGTCTATACTTTTACCTACACCGGATATGGCAGTTTTTTCCATATCATCTTTGTTTTGATTTTAAGCCTCAGAGCTTTATGAATTTATTTTGATTTTAAGCCTAAGACTATGTTTTAAACTTATTTTAATAAGATGGCTGTGTGCATCAATTGATTCTCGGGCTTGTTTTCTCTTTTTCAAAAAAAATTTGCAACTCGACCTGACAATTCAAACCCGTTGACCAGAACACTCACAAAATTTTATACATGATAAATGACAAAACTTTTGTTTGTGCAGATTCTGTCCACCCAAACCACAAGCAAAAAAAAGTCCAAATTTTGTGTGTGCACATTCTGCACTGCACTCAAATTCAGAACGGTTTATTTCTCATTTATTCATTGCCAAATCTGTTGGCGATTACACAAGTACACAAACGACTGAGGAAAGAAACGCGATACAAAGATGTCTCAACCAGACTCGACAAGAACAAAGACACAACTGTATTTAGGTTGCAGAGCTCACACACACATCGACCAGGCTAGCTCCGACCCAAATACTCAGCCGGAGATCTCGATGGCCTTCACCTCAGGCTTCTTCACCTCGGCCTTGGGTACGGTGACGGTGAGCACACCGTTCTCCAGCCCAGCCTTCACCTCCTCCACCTTGGCGTCCTCCGGCAGGCGGAAGCGCCTCACAAACCTGCCGCTGCTGCGCTCCACACGGTGCCACTTATCATTCTTGTCCTCCTTCTCCTTACTGCGCTCGCCGCTGACGACGCCTCCACCTTAACCTCTTCCTTCTTCACGCCGGGAAGGTCGGCCTTGAAGACGTGCGCCTCGGGGGTCTCCTTCCAGTCCATGCGAGCATTGGCGAACGTGGCAGTCTCGCTGTTGCCTGAGATCGCCGGGATGATGGAGCGGAAGGTGTCGAAGGGGTCCGCCCAGAGGTCAGCGAAGGGGTCGAAAACGTTGCTCCGCCTCACGATCGACATTACCGGTGTTGATTGCTTCGGCTTGTGCGTTCGGAAAATTCTGTATCGGATCGTCGGATGTTATCTGCTTTTGTTTGACACTGGCTTGAGTTGGTGTGGATGGGATGGGAGAACAGGTACTTATAGCGTCGCTGGGTGATGCTCTTGAAGCGTCTCAAGGTTTCTCCAGTCCAGTGGACGAGCGTTTGTTGCTACTTTATCGCTTTCCAGCTCGGCTGTGAGCTTCCTTTCCCTTTTATTTTCAGCCGATGAAGTGCCCACCGTGTTCTAGAGTACTCTCCTGCTTTGGTGTTGATGGGTCTTCCAAATAATAAAGCCCTGACTATTTTTGGGAGTAATCCGCAATTCCTATTTAAGTTACAACCAAACTATTTTTTATGTTTTTCTTTACTAAAACCCCTGATGTTTCTGGTAATCAACCCATCATTCATATTTAGAACAGCCGATTTTTTTTTTGCATTTTTAATAGAAAACCCCTTGATTTCTCGGTTAATCAATCCACGGTTTATTTAAAACAAAATTATTCGTATATCTCTTAAACCGTTACTTTGATTTTAACATATTATATATACTAAGTTTTACTAGAAAAATGTATAGGCTAACCTACTAACTCAGTGCATCCATTGTTAGTTTCTGTCTGCTGATGTCTATTTTGCAGGGGCTTTTACCTAATTGTCTGAAGCCCGAAAAAATTCAGAAAAAATATATAAAAAAATCTGCGAAACATAAGCTTCCGGATCACCAAAGGAAGGCCAGGGGCTTGGCCGCGTCAGGAGGTCGTCTGGGTGGGTCCCAGCTCCTTCGGTGCCCTCCTTTGGCCTATATTTAGGGTCCCGAGAGAAAACCCTCACAGACTTTCTGGAATCGTGAATTTCTTCATCGTTCCGCCGCCGCAACGCTTCCAAGATCGGGAGCGTTAGGAGACCTCTTTCCGGCACCCTACCGGAGGGAGAATTGACCTCCGGGAGCTTCTCCACCACCATAGACGCTTCCCGGATGTGTCGTGAGTAGTCCTTTTTGGACCATGAGTCCATGACCAGTAGCTATGTGATGTCTTTTCTCCAATCTTGTGTTTCAATGGTTAGTCCTTTTGAGCTGCCCTACATGATCAAGACATCTATGTAATTTTCTTACTTTTGCTATGCTCGGTTTGTTGGGATCCAATGGATTTATGAGATTATGTTCTGATTGTTATGAGTTATATATTTATCCTTTTATATTATGTTCCTTAGTGATTAATGCATGTTCTCCATTGCTTTTTATTGCTTTGGCCAAGTAGTAGATTGTAACTCCAAGAGGGAGCGTTATGTATGATTGTGGGTTCAGGCCCTCGATGTCTAGCTTGCGTGACAGAAACATGAGACTAGGGGATGTGCTTGTTACCACCAGGGAGAGAACAACGGTGCTTGTGACCACGGTTGCAAGGATTGTTTACCTTAAGCATAGTTTATTAATGCAGTTATCCGTTGATTTGAGTTTACATTTTGGGTGGGGCTCGCAACTTATTACCGAAGAGATGTTGGAGATAGATATCTCAAGGTGGATGATTAGTAAGTAGATGTTGATTCTGTCCACCCAAACCACATGAAAAAAAAGTTCAAATTTTATGTGTGCAGATTCTGCACTGCACTCAAATTCAAAATGGTTTAAATGGTTTATATCTCATGACTGGATATATAGCTATAGTACTCCCTCCGTTAACCTTGTCTTTATCTAGCATCATTTGAAGGACAATTTTTTTCGAACGAAGGAGTATCTCTTTATGATAAATAAGTTCAAGTACTATCTTTTCAATTTGAAAGAATTTGAATTCAAAATTTAACTATTAATTTCATTCAAAATTCGTTCGAAATTTTGATGATAACCGTGTAAATACGTTTACCGGCCCCCCTAGGTAAAAGTACCCCATTCGGTAACCAAAACCTTGGTGGTGCCCTAGTTCCCGCTAGCCAAGCATCCATACTCCAAAAATCTTTCCTTGAGACCAATGAATCTTTGCGGCTACTTGATAAAAGAAAAGAGTGATTTATTATCGGAAATGACCGAATGACATTTTTCTCTAATTCTCTTCACGCTGTCCATCTAAATTACAATGAGAAAAAGGGTCAAATTTTGTGTATGCAAAATCTGCACTGCACCCAAAATCAGCACACTTTATTTCTCATTTATTATTCACCTGTTGGCGATTACATAAGTACCGAAACGACTGGGGAAAGAAACACAATACAGAGATTTCTCTCTAGACTCGGCAAGAACAACGACACAACTGTAGCATAGTTTCAGGTTGCAGAACTCGCACACATCAACCAAACTCGCTCCAACCAGAGTATACGTCGAGGCGCATGCATTCAGCCGGAGATCTCGATGGCCTTCACCTCAGGCTTCTTGACCTCGGCCTTGGGCACGGTGACAGTGAGCACACCGTTCTCCAGGCCGGCCTTCACCTCCTCCACCTTGGCGTCCTCCGGCAAGCGGAAGCGCCGCACGAACTTGCCGCTGCTACGCTCCACACGGTGCCACTTGTCGTTCTTGTCCTCCTCCTCCTTAGTGCGCTCGCCGCTGACAACGAGCACGTTGCCGTCCTCCACCTCCACCTTGACCTCCTCCTTCTTCACGCCGGGAAGGTCGGCCTTGAAGACGTGCGCCTCCGGGGTCTCCTTCCAGTCGACGCGAGCATTGGCGAAGGCGGCCGTCTCGCTGTTGCTAGAGAACGCCGGGACGATGGAGCGGAAGGTGTCGAACGGGTCAGCCCAGAGGTCGGCGAAGGGGTCGAACGCGTTGCTACGCCTCACGATCGACATCGTCGGTGCTGCTTTGGTTTGTAGCTCGGGGAAAATTCTGATCGTAGGTAGGTTGTTGTCTGCTTTTGCTTGGCGCTCGGTTGAGTTTGGATGGAATGGAGGACGACCAGACCGACGCTGGCTACTTATAGCATCGCCGGGTGATGCTCCTGAAGCATCTCGAGGTCTCTCCAGTCCAGTGGACGAGCGTTTGTTGCTACTTTATCGCGCGCTTTCCAGCTCGGCTGTGATCTTCCTTTCCCTTCTATTTTCAGCCCATGAAGTGCCTACCGTGTTCTAGAGTACCCTCCTGCTTTTTCTAGAAGAAGACACGGAGAAGTCGAGATGCTCTCAGGAGCACCGAGCATACAACTCGCACCGGAGCTCGGTAGAAGTTTGATTGAGGAAGTGCAGACTAGAAGCATCTAAACAAATGTGCATGTAGAGGCTAGCAGCCTGTATTAACAACTTTCTCCTCGCACAAGTATCGTTGAATATTTTCTTTGCTCAAAAGAATCAGTAAAGTGTAGTAAAAAATGTACACATGTCAATATTGTTATTAGATAGACATTCAAAAATCCAGTATAAATTTTAGATTTACATTTTAGTTTATTTTTATTAACGGCACATTATTAAGTTATTTAAAGTGTTGTGCGTCGAGAACACATAAATGAAAAATAGTTTATAAGGAAACGCCGGCTTGAAGGTGTGGAAATATGAAAATTATATCATCAAACTAGTTTTATATATATTTAAGTTTGAATTTCAGACACTAAAATATTTTAGAAACACGCCCAAACAATTTCTTTATAATAGAAATATAGGCTTTGTTTAATGCATGCTTTGTATAGAAATTCATTTTGGTACTCTGACTTTTATAAAATAGGATGCATAATTTTAATTTTAATGATAGTATTGTGATTACACATAATAACCTGACGTCTAAAACACGTACAAATTATTAGTGGGTACATTGGGTAGTTCTTCAGGAGCCGGCAGCTCTGAGATACAGATAAAACTTAGATATAGTTCTAAATCTAAAGACTATTTTGGAAAAAAAAAGTGATGGAATGGCCTCCACGAAGCCTATGCTCTCGCTTTATGCCCGTAGCCAGCTCACCCGTGGTAATTCAATGGAATAGTACAATAACTGTAGTCTTTACTGTTATAAATGTCATTAAAGAATAAACGATGAGGTTGATCCGAGCCGTTGGATGGTTTTGATCGTCATCTTCTCATCGTAACCGTTGGCTGTCTGAATATAATCAGTGTTGCTTTGGTTCTGGTACCGACAATGCCACCGCCATAACAACCGCCTTGTTTTCAAGGTGAAAAACTTTATGTCCGGGGAAGGTTTTGTTCAAGAACATTGGCCGATCGGGATCTTGTTGCGTTGGATAACTATTCTGTCCAGCATTGCAACATGAATTGTCTTGACGTATCCTTCTGGAGTCACTAGTGAAACATATGCTAGAGGAATGAATTTGTGTCCCACGTGTTGTTTCAGTTGGCTGATGTGAAACACTGGGCAGATGTTAGTATACTAAGGTAACTGAAGTCTGTTATATACTTCCTCAATCTTCTCCAGAACTTTTTAGGGTAAATGGAATTTTGATCTCAGTTTCTGGGATCCTCGAAGACCAAATGCATTTTGCATGTATGGTAGTTTCTTGAGATATACCATATCTCTTTCTGAAAATGCTCTCTCTGTTTTTTTTCATATTTGTGAATGTTTAATCCTGTTTTGAGCATGTTCCAAGTTTGCTTTCAGAAGTTTCATCATATGTTCCCTTTCTGATACAGTTAGACGAGCTTCAGGAGACAGTGGTTGGTTCAGTGAGAACTCTCCAATCTGGGGGGAGGGGGGGTGTATCCATAGAGTGCTTGAAAGGGAGTGCATTTCAGTGAGGAATGGTAGGAAGTATTATACCATAGTTTTGCTTGTGGTAACCATTTCATCCATTTCTTAGGTTCTTGAAACACCATTCCTCTTAAATATGCTTCAAGGCATTGATTTACCCGTTCTGTTTGGCCATTAGTTTGGGGGTGAGAAGGTGTGCTAAACCTGAGCTTGACTCCAAAAGTTTTGAACAGTTCCTGATAGTGAGCATTGGTGAAAATGTTGTCTCTGTCTGAAATTATGCAGATTGGTAGGCCATGTAATTTGACTACAATATCCATCACAACTTCAAACACTGTTTGCACTGTATATGGATGAGCCAAGGGAATAAAATGAGCATATTTGGTGAATCTGTCCACTACCACTAGGATAAATTCTTTGCCTTGTGAATTGGGTAAAGCAGTAATGAAATCCATAGTGATGTGAGCCCAAGCCATATCAGGAACAAGGATAGGTTGTAACAATCCTGGAGGAAAGATATGGTCTATTTGGTTTAGTTGACAGACTGGACATTCACCTACAAAAGATTCTATGTCCTTCTTCATACTAGGCCAATAGAACACTTTTTTTAATTCTGTGATATGTGGCTTTAACACCAGATTGACCTCCAATAGCTGAAGAATGAAAGGTGTGTAACCACTGTTGTCTGAAACTTGTTTGAGCACCCACATATATCCTGTTTTTGTATTTGATGATGCCATTTTGAACACAGAACTTAGGATCTTGGCCAACATTAGCAGCTACTTTTGTAAGAAGTTTGTCACTGTCTGAATCTCCTCTGTAACTGTTTTTCACATCTTCAGTCCATCGTGGAACTACTGCAGTGATGGTGGTGCATTGGATGTTCTGCAAATTGTCCCTTCTTGATAGTGCATCAGGTACTACATTTATTCATTGCGATTACACAAGTACACAAACGACCGAGGAAAGAAACGCGATACAGAGATGCCTCAACCAGACTCGACAAGAACAAATCACAACTGTATTTAGGCTGCAGAACTCGCACACACATCAACCAGAATGGCTCCGACTCGAATACTCAGCCGGAGATCTCGATGGCCTTCACCTCGGGCTTCTTGACCTCTGTCTTGGGCACGGTGACGGTGAGCACACCGTTCTCCAGCCCGGCCTTCACCTCCTCCACCTTGGCGTCCTCCGGCAGGCGGAAGCGCCTCACAAACTTGCCGCTGCTACGCTCCACGCGGTGCCACTTATCGTTCTTGTCCTCCTTCTCCTTAGTGCGTTCGCCGCTGACGACGAGCACGTTGCCGTCCTCCACCTCCACCTTGACCTCCTCCTTCTTCACACCAGGAAGATCAGCCTTGAAGACGTGTGCCTCAGGCGTCTCCTTCCAGTCCATCCGGGCGTTCGCGAACGCTGCTGTCTCGCTGTTGCTGCCTGAGATCGCCGGGACGATGGAGCGGAAGGTGTCGAAGGGGTCGGCCCAGAGGTCGGCGAAGGGGTCGAACACGTTGCTCCGCCGCACGATCGACATCCTCGGTGCTGCTTTGGATTTTGTAACTGAGGGAAAATTCAGTATCGGATCGTAGGTAGGATGCTGTCTGCTTTTGCTTGGCGCTCGCTTGAGTTTGGATGGAGAACGACGGGACGGACGCTGGCTACTTATAGCATCGCCGGGTGATGCTCCTGAAGCGTCTCGAGGTCTCTTCAGTCCAGTGGACGAGCGTTTGTTGGTACTTTATCGCGCGCTTTCCAGCTCGGCTGTGATCTTCCTTTCCCTTCTATTTTCAGCCCATGAAGTGCCTACCGTGTTCTAGAGTACTCTCCTGCGTTGTTTTGGTGGGTCTTTCAGATAATACATACATAATCCCTTTATATTAAAATAAATGTCTTAAGCTTAGTATAAATCTTTATCTAATAATAAAGAGGCTATCGCTTCTGTCAAAAAACCCACCGAGGTGATTTTATAAAAAAGCCCTTACTATTTATGACATTAAACTCGTAGTATATATTAAATATTTTTTAAAATACTCATATATTTTAAACCGTAACTCTAAATTTAACATATTATACATGGAATTTGATTAGAAAAATATGTAGAATTTAAATATGATATTATTTTATCTGTTAAACGTTTAATAAAAATACTATCTAGGTGCAATCTTAATAAATAAGTCATTATTCGTTTTTCTTTCATACCGGTACTCATCCGGGTTGGGGATGAACACGTCAACAAAATCAGGATTAGAGATGAAACTAAAGGTCACTTGACTGATTCTTTGTACGTATTAAATCTACATGCAAGCCGTGTTAAAATAGAAGACCTGTGAAATTTTGAACTGCATTTTTGTAGGATAAGACCATCTTTATTTGTATCGTAACTATAAATTCTCAAATTATAGACATTTTTTATAAATTAAGAGCGTGTGTCGTGTGGTATTTCTTTCTCCCGTTGCAATGCATGGGCCCTTTTGCTATTAATAATAAAGCGGCTATTGCTTCCGTCGGAAAACCCACCACGGTAAGTTTATAAAAAAAACTGTAATTTTTGTTATTCAACCCGCGCTCCATCATTTATTTGCAACGCAAAAAGAAAAAAACGATTCGCTGCAAAAATTATACCCGTACGCATCGCCTCCTCCCGTCGACCCTGGGCCCACCCTGGCCTGTGCCCAGGCCGCCGCCACACCACTCGCCGCCGCGACCGACCTCAACCGTCACCGCTGCCGATCTCAACCCACCCGCCTCCGCGGTTGTACCTCTCCCCGCTCACTGTCCCCGTTGCGGCGCTCGAGCGCATCGCGACCCTGGTCCACCCTGGCATGTGCCCAGGCCGCTGCCACATCACTCGCCGCCACGGCCGACCTCAACCACCACTGTTGTCGATCCCAACCCACCCGCCTCCGCGGTCGTACCTTTGCCCGCTTGCTGCCCCCGTTTCGGCGCTCGAGCACAGCTTCTGGATCAAATCAACGCGACAGCTACATCGACTTAGGATGATGCATCTGCTCGATGCAGAATGGCGGCGGCGCACGGATAAGGTGCGGCGGAGCGAAGTACTTGCAGGTGGAGGCGGGCCTCCATGCCTCACACGGGGAACTCCAAGGTTATGGCGCAGCAACGGCGACTCCTTATTATGGCCAGATAGAGGCGCCTAACCCTTGCTCCCCTCATCGTATCCCCTCCTCCGGCAGGAACTCATCATCTGGTGAGATCCCCTCCCCATGCCTCCAACCGTGTGCCAAGCACCGGCAAATTTTTTTGTTTTGTGGGAATTTATTTGGTGATAAATGAATGTATTGAATGTAAGATTGCATTGTTGTAGAGAGTGAGAATGGAATACCACCTTTAGTTTGTCATCTGATCCCACATTCTCTACCCCATGAGTGAAATAAGATAACATTCCATTGATCAATTCACGTAGCCTCTTTGTTTTGTTTTGCTTGTCCTGCTCAATTTTTCATCATGGTGGAATTAACAATGGACGGGTTGATTTCTCAACAAAATAGGATAGGACTGACTATGTTAGTTAGTTAGCTTATTATTTTAATAAATCAAAATGATTATAAAAAGATTAAAAGTGTGTGGTATTTTTTCTCCGGTTGCAACGCACGGACCCTTTTGCTAGTTTTTACTAAAGCTAGTAAGTATAAAATACTTTTATTATCGCTTTCCAGCTCGGCTGTGAGCTTCCTTTGCCTTGTATTTTCAGGCCATGAAGTGCCCACCGTGTTCTAGAGTACTCTCCTGCTTTGGTGTTGGTGGGCCGTCTCCTTTTATAGAAGAAGACACGGAGAAGTCGAGAAGCACCGAGCATACAACTCGCACCGGAGCTGGGACCGACCGAGTAGAGCCACTAGAACGGGCCTTTGGCCGGGACCCTTTAGTCCCGGCCTGCCTTTGGGCCGGGACTAAAGGCCCGGCCACGTCGCCCCAAATCGCAATGCCTTCCTCGAGGCTTTAGTCCCGGCCCGTAAGGGTCATTAGTCCCGGTTTGTGTCCCAAACCGGGACTAAAGGGCTACGCGTGTGCAGCCCGCATGTGCGTCACCTTTAGTTCCGGTTTGTGTCTCAAACCGGGACTAAAGTCCTCTGCCTATATATAACACAACCCCCCTCTCCCCTCTTCCTTGCATTTTTCTTGAATGGAAGAGTGTGGGTGTGTGCTAGCTCTCCATTTTTTTATGCACTAGAGGTGTTTGTTGAAATGTGTGTTAGAGCGATGCCGATTCAGTTCACCGAACACAACTACGATATGAGATGACTGAACCACGCTTAAACCTCTTCCTCTTTATTTCTACTTATTCTAAAAGGTTAACAACTATATTTCCTCGTTTAGACCGTGCAGTACTAATTTTTTAGGATCGTGATTGTATTTGATATACTGTCGTATAACGCAGATGAGCCATCCATGGATGTACGGTGATCGACGCACAGGCGCTTACAGAGAAGGCGTGCATTCTTTTCGAGATGCAGCCGATGCGAACAAGCATGGTGGTGGCTATATGTTTTGTCCATGTGTTGAATGTCGGAATGAGAAGGATTACACTTCCTCAAGAGTCATTCAGAGCCACCTGCTTCGGTCCGGTTTTATGTCGGGCTATAATGTTTGGACCAAGCACGGAGAAAGAGGGGTTATGATGGAAGACGACGATGAAGAAGAAGAGAACGATGATGACAACTACCGATCTATGTTCCCTAAGTATGCTGATACCGCAATGGAAGACAATGAAGAACTAGATCAGGATGAAGAACGGGAACCAGATGAGCCCGCTGATGATCTTGGCCGGGTCATTTGTGATGCACGGCGAGGTTGCAGTTCGAGCAGATGTTACAGGACCACAACAAATTGTTGTACCCAACTTGTGAAGATTGACAGAAGAAGCTGGATAGCACACTGGAATTGCTGAAGTGGAAGGCAGAGACCGGTGTGACTGACTCGTCATTCGAAAAGTTGCTGGTACTGATGAAGAAGATGCTTCCAAGAAAGAATGAATTGCCCGCCAGCACGTACGAAGCAAAGAAGCTTGTCTGCCCTCTAGGATTAGACGTGCAGAAGATACATGCATGCCCTAATGACTGCATCCTCTACCGCGGTGAGAAGTACGAGAATATGGATAAATGCCCGGTATGCACTGCATTGCGGTATAAGATCAGAAAAGATGACCCTGGTGATATTGAGGGCGAGCCACCCAGGAAGAGGGTTCCTGCCAAGGTGATGCGGTATGCTCCTATAATACCACAGTTGAAACGTCTGTTCAGAAATAAAGATCATGCGAAGTTGTTGCGATGGCACATGGAAGATCGTATGAAAGACGATAAGTTGAGGCACACCGCTGATGGTCGGCAGTGAAGAAAAATCGAGAGAGAGTTCCCGAGATTTGCAGCTGACGCAAGGAACTTATGGTTAGGTCTGAGTACAGATGGCATGAATCCTTTTGGGGAGCAGAGTTGCAGTCACAGCACCTGGCCCGTTACTCTATGTATCTACAACCTTCCTCCTTGGTTGTGCATGAAGCGGAAGTTCATTATGATGCCAGTGCTTATCCAAGGTCCAAAGCAACCCGACAACGATATTGATGTGTACCTAAGGCCATTAGTTGATGAACTTTTACAGCTGTGGGCCGAACCAGGTGTACGTGTGTGGGACGAGCACAAACAAGAGGAATTTGACCTTCGAGCGTTGCTTTCCGTAACCATCAATGATTGGCCTGCTCTTAGTAACATTTCAGGACAGTCAAACAAGGGATACAATACATGCACGCACTGTTTGGATCAGACAGAAAGTATATATCTGGACAAATGTAGGAAGAATGTGTACCAGTACAATCGTCGTTTTCTTCCGCCCAAGCATCCCTTAAAGAAAAAAAAGGCAAGCATTTCAATGGCAAGGCAGAACCCCGGGGGAAGCCTGTCATCCGTACTGGTGCTGAAGTATTTGATATGTTCAAAGATTTAAAAGTAATCTCTGGAAAGGGTCCTGGCAGCCAACCTGTTCCTAACGGCCCTGATAAGCGCGTACCCATGTGGAAGAAGAAATCTATATTTTGGGAGCTACCCTATTGGGAAGTCCATGAGGTCCGCTCGGCAATCGACGTGATGCACCTGACGAAGAATCTCTGCATGAATATTCTAGGCTTCCTGGGCTTGTATGGGAAGTCAAAAGATACACCGGAAGCACGGGAGGACCAGGAATGTCATAAAGGAAGAGATGGCATGCATCCAGGGCAGTTTCAAGGGCGTGCCAGCTACGCTCTTACTAAGGAAGAGAAGGAAATCTTCTTTGAAGTCCTTTTCAGTATCAAGGTCCCGACTGGCTTCTCGTCGAATATAAAGGGAATCGTAAATATGAAAGACAAAAAATTCCAAAACCTAAAGTCTCATGACTGCCACGTGCTTATGACGCAATTGCTACCGGTTGCATTGAGGGGAATTCTACCAGAAAATGTTCGCCTGGCAATTGTGAAGGTATGTGCATTCCTCAATGCAATTTCTCACAAGGTAATCGATCGATAAAGTCTATCAGGGTACAGATTGATGTGGTCCAATGTATGGTCAGCTTTGAGTTGTTGTTCCCGCCATTCTTCTTCAATATAATGACATACCTCCTAGTTCACCTAGTCGAAGAGATTAGAATTCTCGGTCCTGTGTTTCTACACAATATGTTCCCCTTCGATAGGTTCATGGGAGTCTTAAAGAAATATGCTCCCCTTCGATAGGCCAGAAGGAAGCATCTCCAAGCACTATGGAACAAAGGAGGTTATTGAGTTTTGTGTGGACTTTCTTCCTGAACTTAAGCCGATTGGCGTTCCTGAATCTCGGTATGAGGGTAGGCTGACAGGAAAAGGCACACTAGGAAGGAAAGCAAAACTATGTATGGATGGGCATTCTTTCTCTCAAGCACACTACACAGTTCTACACAATTCCATTATGGTGGCTCCGTATATCGTGAGACACAAGAATATTCTACGCTCCGAAAACCCGGGGAAGGCTGACTCTTGGATTAAAGGGGAACACGAGAAGACTTTCGGCAGTTGGTTGCACACACATATCATGAATGACGACACCGTTGGAGATCAGCTGTACTGTTTGGCCAGGCCACCATCTTCGACTATATGTACATTCCAAGGGTATGAGATAAATGGGAATAAATGATGAAGATTCTCCATGGCTACGACCCAGAAGAAAACAGAAATAATAGATAGGAATATTGGTGTCATAATGTATTAAACCTTTTGTGATGTGCCTTTGAATGGTGCATTTTGAACACACAAAAAGTATGGACTTCAGATAAGTTCAACAAAATGAAATCCCTTTGTTAGAGATGAGTTCTCGTTCGAAATCCCTTATTTATTCAATTTCAAACACTTTTCATTATCATAGTTTTGTCAAATTCTCAAATATGCAAAAAGAATTTTAATAAACATAGTTTTTAATTGAAAATAACAAAATAGTTAATAGTTTGGATAGTCAAAATAATTACTTTTGAAAATAGAAAATAGTTTTGAATTATTTATTCAATTTCAAACACTTTTCATTATCATAGTTTTGTCAAATTCTCAAATATGCAAAAAGAATTTTAATAAACATAGTTTTTAATTGAAAATAACAAAATAGTTAATAGTTTGGATAATGAAAATAATTACTTTTGAAAATAGAAAATAGTTTTGAATTATTTATTCAATTTCAAACACTTTCCATTATCATAGTTTTGTCAAATTCTCAAATATGCAAAAAGAATTTTAATAAACATAGTTTTTAATTGAAAATAACAAAATAGTTAATAGTTTGGATAGTCAAAATAATTAATTTTGAAAATAGAAAATAGTTTTGGATTATTTATTCAATTTCAAATACTTTTCATTATCATAGTTTTGTCAAATTCTCAAATATGCAAAAAGAATTTTAATAAACATAGTTTTTAATTAAAAATAACAAAATAGTTAATAGTTTGGATAGTCAAAATAATTACTTTTGAAAATAGAAAATAGTTTTGAATTATTTATTCAATTTCAAACACTTTTCATTATCATAGTTTTGTCAAATTCTCAAATATGCAAAAAAAAACATAGTTTTTAATTGAAAATAACAAAATAGATAATAGTTTGGATAGTCAAAATAATTAATTTTGAAAATAGAAAAAAATTGAAACTATATGAGAATTTATAGAGAAAATTCAACCTAAATTCAAAGTGACCTCACTTTGAATTCAGGTTGAATTTTCTCCATAATTTCGAATAGAGTTTCAATTTTTAAATTTACAGTGAGTTTAGGCCCGTAAGCCTGCTTTAGAGAGGAGCTCGATATGGATGCTGCGACGGGGCTTATAAACAAGTGTTAGTCCCCTCGCTGGGCGAGGTGGGACTAAACTTATCGTGCAACCGAGGAGGGGCTTTAGTCCCGGTTGGAGCCCCGCACCGGGACTAAAGGCCCCTGCTTCCCGCCTTTTGGTGTGCCGAAAAAGGGCCTTTAGTCCCGGGTCGTGGCTCCACCCGGGACTAAAGGGGGTCTTTAGTCCCGGATCGAGCCCGAACCGGGACTAAAGATCCACCTATATAAGCGGGAGTTAGAAAATTTCCAACCCAAATCGCATTTCCTTCTCTCCTTCTTCCTCGTTCTCCTGCCCGGCGCGACATAGCGACGAACTCGACGACGCCGTCAGGCTGCCCGCCGTCCTACTCGCCGCCGCCTGCTGTCCTCCTCGCCGTCGCCGTCGTCCTCCTCGCCGCCGCCGTCCTCCTCGCCGTCGTCGACGCCTCCGGCCGGTAAGCCCCCCCTCCTCCCAACACTCCGGCCGGTAGAAGGAAAGAAGAAAAAGGAGAAGAAAAGAAGAAAAAGGAGAAGAAAAGAAGAAAAAGGAGAAGAAAAGAAGAAAAAGGGAAGAAAGGAAGAAAAAGGAGAAGAAAGGAAGAAAAAGGGAAGAAAAAAAGAAAAAGAAAAGGATTTTTTGTCATTTAATTCCTATTGTTATTAGGTTTGTGCTAGATTATTAGGGTTAGTAATATTTAGAATTAGGTTAGGGTTACAAGAATAAGAAATATGAACAAAAATAAGAAAATAAGATTAGGAAAAAGGAAAATAAGAAGAGCAGGAGAAGAAAAGAAGAAAAAGGAGAATAAGAAGAGGAAGAGAGGAGAAGAAGAGGAAAAAAAGAAGAGGAGAAGTAGAAGAAGAGAAGTTGAAGAAGAAGCGGAGAAGAAAATAAGAAAGAAGAAGAAGAAGAAGAAGAAGAAGAAGAAGAAGGCATTTCTACGTATATAGGTGCTTAATTAGTGTTTCTTATATATTGCTTAATTTCTATTGTATATGCTTAAGTGTTAATAGTTTAATTTTGCTATTGTATATGCTTAAGTGTTAATAGTTTATTTTTAGCAAGAAAATTAATAGAACTAGTTTATTTTTTAGTTCATTTTACGATGCCTATCCCGCATCCTCGTCGTCGACTCGGCGGAGGACACCTGCTTGATCAGAGGGGCCCTGTCCGGGACTGGGTTCCGCCCGGCTGGTATTAGGAGGTGCTACCTTCCAGGAGGCGTAGGTTGGTGAGGAGCCAGCCCGTTGTTGACCCGCTCCTTGTTTGGTGGCGGTCGCGTGGGCCAGTGACGGTGCCGAGGCTTCCGGACACCGTGGAGGTGGTACGTCACCGTGTCAGCGAGGAGGATGAGCACGTCCGTCGCTACATGGTTGCGTTGCAGGGCAGGTTCGAGCATACCTGGCAGGTTCTTCGGGGATCTCACTGGAGCTATGATCCTGTGATGGTTCCTTCTCTTTGGGTGTCCACCGCCCGCGACGATACCCGTCGGGCGCTACGGTTCTAGCTGTATCAGTGATGCTATATGTATGATAGTATTCGAGGAGTATTAGTGATAATATTCGACGATGTACGGACAAAAGAGATGATGTAGTTTTGCTTATAATTGAATGCATGCTAATTTGAATACTACTTTATTTTACGATTTGGTTTTGCTTATTGAATGCTCAAATTGGAAAAGTACTCCTACTTTGAATACTATGCAGAAATCTAGGAGTCCCGGGTGGAGCCACGACGCGGGACTAAAGTTGTTTTGGAACGGAGTTCCTGATAGAATAATTCTTTTTTGGTACAAAGTTCAACAAAGTCCTTTGACACTAGACAATGTGACATATAGAAGGGTAGATGAGATCAGGAAAAATAGGATCATTTTCTACACATCTAGAATGTCACCATTTTGTTAAATCCTTAAAGGTTAAGAGAATCCGTTAGACATATTTTAGAGTTTAGGTTCTAGCCAAGACCCGGGACTAAAGGTCCTCCTATATAAAACGACACTTCGAAGTTTCTAACCCCTCTTATATAGTTTGTTAGTTTATTAGTTAATCAAATGTCCGTTTTTTGCAGAACTATGGATCCACATATCAGTAACCTCGAAGAGGAAGAACTTCTCGAAGATATAATCAAAGACGGCCCCGACGTTGAACCAGCTGAATCTCCGTCGTCATATCTAAACCCCTCCGGATATGGAATGGAGGTCGACCGACACGAAGATGAAGCCGATGAGGCAGGAGATAGGTCCAATGATGGAGAAGGTGATAGCTCCACTGATGGAGAAGCCGATGGAGAAATAATAAAGTCCGGCGAGGTATACATATGAAGTTCGACAATCACTTGTAATATGTGAAAAATATTGGAGATAGCTCTATATTGTATACATATACATTCATTTGACGAATGTTTCTCCCTCTTAAGGCTCCACATCGAGCAAAGCTACGAAACGAGGCCCGACTAGAAAGTTGGATGCACGGACGCATTACACCTTTGAGGTGATATTGCCTACGGGCGAACCCAAGCTTCCTAAGAATGTTGCAGGCATATTCAAAAAGCAATGCGGAGTTCTCGTTAGGGATCACGTCCCGATTAGCGTTTGGGAGTGGAACAAGCGCAAAGGGGCAGCCGATAGTGACTATGTCGCCGAAAGGTACAAAGATAATCTTTGGAATGATCTCATGTCACATTTCAACCTGCCAGAATGTGAGAATGAAGACGCCGCAGACAAACTGAGGGCCAAAGTCAAGCAGTGGACTCTAAAGAAGATGGCCGAACTGTTCCGTAGCTGGAAGAAGAAGCTATGGAAAAACTATCTGAAGACAAAGAAAGTGCCAGTATTCGAGGGGTATCTAGCCAAGCAGGCGAATCACTGGAAGGCATTTCAAGAGTACAAGGAGTCAGAAGATGCCCAGGCATTATTAGAAAAGAACAAGATAAATGCCGACAAGAAGAAATATCACCACAAGCTGGGGCCAGGGGGCTATGAGACTGCCATCCCAAAGTGGGATAAGAAAGAGCATGATCTGCTAGCTAAAGGCATCGTACCTGAACCACTCCGTGATGAGTGGGAATTGAGACCAAGAAATTGGTTCCTTGCGCATGGTGGTTCGTACGATGAAGAAACAGGGGACCTCATCTGCAGTGACGGTCTTAGGATACCCAGGGAGAATTGGAAAAAGATAGTGAAAGAAATTAAGGAGGGAAAAAGAAAGTTCAGTGCAGATAGAGAGAAAGATTTGCTCACACTCGTCCTCGGCAATGACGAACATGGAGGACGAACGCGAGGCTTCGGTCCTTCTTACCCGTGGTGGCTTGGGTTTGCCAGAGACCAAGACACTTACAGAAGTCGAGCGAGAGCAAAGAAGCGGCAGCAGGATGAGGAGAATGACAAGTTCAACCAGTTGCTTGCCAGGATTAACGAGCAACAGAAGCAGATTGATGAGCTTAGAGGAGTAGCGCGCCAGGAAGATCCTACATTTGATATTACCGGCGCCCCATCTAAGCGGAAAAGCAGCGTGGCTGAATCTGAGGCCCCGCCCGACGATGCACGAAGAATGATAGAGGACGGTCCCGGCTACCCCGTGGATGGAATCAAGGAGTCAACATCATGTGAACTTTATCAGAAATCCAAGAACATATCCATGAAGGTGGCCGTCGGACAAGCTTTACCTTCTGGCCCTGATGCACGCTGGCATGGCCGTGAGATTCCAGTTGGCTTTGCTAAAGTCGGGGTGGATGAAATCATGGCGGGGTTTCATGATATGGAGCTCGACATAGCTGACCCGAAGATGAGAGGACACTCGGAGAAGTACTGGGTGGAGTCATCCTATGGGACAAGAACTACATCAAGCTTCCAGGCTCGGCCCCAAGGTCAACACCGCTTCCGAATCGTCGCAGGTCACCTACACCTCCATTACCTCCAAGCCCTCCACATGACGTCAGCCAGCACAACACGAGTCCATCTCAATCACCGCCGCCGGACTTGGGTCGTCCGTCTCCACCGCCGCCCGCTCCGGATACTAAGCGGAAGCGTGCCAGCAAGAATGCTCCGCCGATGATTTCTTAGCGATGGAGCCCCCCAAAGCGCAAACTGTCGCCCCTCACAAAGGTACTTCATGCTAATCTTCCTATCAGACCTTATGATCGTACCCCCGAGGAAAACGCCAGGATAGCAAAGGAACATCATGATGCGCAGATGAAAAAGAAGGAACCCGAGCCCCGCCCGGAATACACCGAGAAGCAAATAGCATTTGCAAAATACTTCACGACCCTTCCATCACAGTATGACTTACACCATAAGCCTGATGACTATACACGCACATTGCAGAAGGAAGTGAAAAAGAGCAGATCACGTGCAAGTGCAAGTGGGAGCAAATCAAGTTCAACTACAAGCAAAAAAAATCAAACGTTCCTCAGCTTGGACAACAGGCCAAACAATCGATCCCACCCCTTAGGGTGTTACCCGAGAATGTCCCCCCTCCGATGCAGGGGCAAGATTTGGAATTAGCAAAGAAGTGGGCGGATGAATGGGGTATCCCGGTTGAAGACATTCTGGCTTCCCAAGACGACAGGTTACCCAAGGCTCTGGTAGCCCCTAAGCCATAGTTTGTCATGGGAGCGCCTTTGGTCAGCAAAGATGATCTCCCAACAAATATGTGTTACTTGCATACATGGTACTTAAGTGAATCAAAGAATGGGAGAACGATGATCGTGGTGAGTGTCCCACGGGAGTACTACGGCCGCCCCGAAGAAATCCATATCGACTTTGATGAACTCTTCCAGATGTACAATGCCGACGCCCTCGACAAATCGCTTATGAGTTGCTATTGTGTGTAAGTTTTTCAATTCGTTGTCTACATATAACTTGTTTAGTTATTTCAATTCATTGTCTATATATAACTTGTACTCTATTATGCAGAATGAAGATTCTGGATTGTAAAAGTAGGAACATCCTAAATATTGGGTTTATTGACCCAGGTAAAATACATATAGCGACGCTAACTGATAAACCCAATGAGACGGATGAAAACCTTCTAAGGTTTCTAACAGATAAAAATTTCTGTGACCACATACTGTTTCCATACAACTTCAGGTGAGGGTCTTTACTTTGTTGTGTCCATTCACTTATAAGTGTAATTCATAAGTTACTGACACATATATATATATATATACATGTGCAGCTTCCATTGGATTCTGTTGGACATTCAAATTGATAAGGGAAGAGTTGATGCCTTCGACCCATTATCGAGACCCTTGGAACAGTTCGAAAGCCTGCAGGACATGCTCCAAGGGTAATTTCAATCATTCTTGCGCTCTATCGGTCTCTTTCGATGATTTTCTGATATATCAACTAATGAAAAACTTAGCAAATCATTATCCTTGTCGGGCAGGGTTTGGAAGCGGCTCAAGTGCGTGACTCCCGGTATCGAGCCTGAGAAGCTGACCTTTAGAGCGGCTCAGGTAAGTAGTAGTATGATATACTTCTATTTTCAATACATTTATGATGCTAGATTATTATTTTGATTATATATATTCTATTCTCGTAAAGTGCGACCAGCAGCCACGGGGGACGCATCTATGCGGATACTATGTTTGCGAGACCATTCGCACGTTTACCTCTGAGCACAAGGATCACAGATTCGACGTAAGCAATGAACATTCACACCTCTATTTTTACCCGTCATTCTTTGTTATCATGATTGATATTCATATTCATCTCCTGTTCTTATATAGCACACGGCCATGAGGACGAAGGTCCTGTTGGGGAACGTCGCATGGGAAACAAAAATTTTCCTACGCGCACGAAGACCTATCATGATGATGTCCATCTACGAGAGGGGATGAGTGATCTACGTACCCTTGTAGACCGTACAGCAGAAGCGTTAGAGAATGCGGTTGATATAGTGGAACGTCCTCACGTCCCTCGATCCGGCCCGCGAACAATCCCGCGATCAATCCCACGATCTAGTACCGAACGGACGGCACCTCCGCGTTCAGCACACGTACAGCTCGACGATGATCTCGGCCTTCTTCATCCAGCAAGAGAGACGGAGAGGTAGAAGAGTTCTCCGGCAGCGTGACGGCGCTCCGGAGGTTGGTGATGACCTTGTCTCAGCAGGGCTCCGCCCGAGCTCCGCAGAAACGCGATCTAGAGGAAAAACCGTGGAGGTATGTGGTCGGGCTGCCGTGGAAAAGTCGTCTCAAATCAGCCCTAAAACCTCCGTATATATAGGTGGGAGGGAGGGGGCCTTGCCTTGGGGCTCAAGGAGCCCCAAGGGGGTCGGCCGAGTCCAAGGGGGAGGACTCTCCCCCCCCCCCAAACCGAGTTGGACTAGGTTTGGTGGGAGGGAGTCCCCCTTCCTTCCCACCTCCTCCTTTTTTTTTCTTTCTCTCTTGATTTTCTTCTCCTTGGCGCATAGGGCACTTGTGGGCTGTCCCACCAGCCCACTAAGGGCTGGTGTGTCTCCCCCAAGGCCTATGGGCTTCCCCGGGGTGGGTTGCCCCCCCCCCCCTCGGTGAACTCCCGGAACCCATTCGTCATTCCCGATACATTCCCGGTAACTCCGAAAACCTTCCGGTAATCAAATGAGGTCATCCTATATATCAATCTTCGTTTCCGGACCATTCCGGAAACCCTCGTGACGTCCGTGATCTTATCCGGGACTCCGAACAACATTCGGTAACCGACCATATAACTCTAATACGCATAAAACAACGTCGAACCTTAAGTGTGCAGACCCTGCGGGTTCGAGAACTATGTAGACATGACCCGAGAGACTTCTCGGTCAATATCCAATAGCGGGACCTGGATGCCCATATTGGATCCTACATATTCTACAAAGATCTTATCGTTTGAACCTCAGTGCCAAGGATTCGTATAATCCCGTATGTCATTCCCTTTGTCCTTCGGTATGTTACTTGCCCGAGATTCGATCGTCAGTATCCGCATACCTATTTCAATCTCGTTTACCGGCAAGTCTCTTTACTCGTTCCGTAATACAAGATCCCGCAACTTACACTAAGTTACATTGCTTGCAAGGCTTGTGTGTGATGTTGTATTACCGAGTGGGCCCCGAGATACCTCTCCGTTACACGGAGTGACAAATCCCAATCTTGATCCATACTAACTCAACTAACACCTTCGGAGATACCTGTAGAGCACCTTTATAGTCACCCAGTTACGTTGCGACGTTTGATACACACAAAGCATTCCTCCGGTGTCAGTGAGTTATATGATCTCATGGTCATAGGAACAAATACTTGACACGCAGAAAACAGTAGCAACAAAATGACACGATCAACATGCTACGTCTATTAGTTTGGGTCTAGTCCATCACGTGATTCTCCCAATGACGTGATCCAGTTATCAAGCAACAACACCTTGTTCATAATCAGAAGACACTGACTATCATCGATCAACTGGCTAGCCAACTAGAGGCATGCTAGGGACGGTGTTTTGTCTATGTATCCACACATGTAAATGAGTCTTCATTCAATACAATTATAGCATGGATAATAAACGATTATCTTGATACAGGAATTATAATAATAACTATATTTATTATTGCCTCTAGGGCATAATTCCAACAGTATCCCACTTGCACTAGAGTCAATAATCTAGCCCTCACATCACCATGTGAATTACATTGTAATGAATCTAACACCCATACAGTTCTGGTGTCGATCATGTTTTGGCCGTGGAAGAGGTTTAGTCAGCGGGTCTGCTACATTCAGATCCGTGTGCACTTTGCATATATTTACGTCCTCCTCCTCGACGTAGTCGCGGATGAGGTTGAAGCGTCGTTTGATGTGTCTGGTCTTCTTGTGAAACCGTGGTTCCTTTGCTAAGGCAATGGCACCAGTGTTGTCACAGAACAAGGTTATTGGATTCAGTGCGCTTGGCACCACTCCAAGATCCGTCATGAACTGCTTCATCCAGACACCCTCCTTAGCCGCCTCCGAGGCAGCCATGTACTCCGCTTCACATGTAGAATCTGCTACGACGCTTTGCTTGGAACTGCACCAGCTTATTGCACCCCCATTAAGAATAAATACGTATCCGGTTTGCGACTTAGAGTCGTCCGGATCTGTGTCAAAGCTTGCATCGACGTAACCTTTTACGGCGAGCTCTTCGTCACCTCCATACACGAGAAACATCTCCTTAGTCCTTTTCAGATACTTCAGGATATTCTTGACCGCTGTCCAGTGATCCACTCCTGGATTACTCTGGAACCTACCTGCCATACTTATGGCCAGGCTAACATCCGGTCTAGTGCACAGCATCGCATACATGATAGAACCTATGGCTGAAGCATAGGGGACGGAGCGCATATGCTCTCTATCTTTATCAGTTGCTGGGCACTGAGTCTTACTCAATCTCGTACCTTGTAAAACTGGCAAGAACCCTTTCTTGGACTGTTCCATTTTGAACCTCTTCAAAACTTTATCAAGGTATGTGCTTTGTGAAAGTCCTATCAGGCGTTTTGATCTATCCCTATAGATCTTAATGCCTAGAATGTAAGCAGCTTCTCCTAGGTCCTTCATAGAGAAACTTTTATTCAAGTAACCTTTTATGCTCTCCAAAATCTCTACGTTGTTTCCAATCAGTAATATGTCATCCACATATAATATTAGAAACGCCACACAACTCCCACTCACTTTCTTGTAAATACAAGATTCTCCAACCATTTGTATAAACCCAAATGCTTTGATCACCTCATCAAAGCGTTTGTTCCAACTCCGAGATGCTTGCACCAGTCCATAAATGGATCGCTGGAGCTTGCACACCTTGTTAGGATTCTTAGGATTGACAAAACCTTCGGGTTGCATCATATACAACTCTTCCTTAAGGAAACCGTTAAGGAACGCCGTTTTGACATCCATCTGCCAGATTTCATAATCGAAAAATGCAGCTATTTTTAACATGATTCTGACGGACTTAAGCATCGCTACGGGTGAGAAAGTCTCATCATAGTCAACTCCTGGAACTTGTGAAAAACCCTTTGCCACAAGTCGAGCTTTATAAACGGTCACATTGCCGTCAGCGTCCGTCTTCTTCTTAAAAATCCATTTGTTCTGAATAGCCTTGCGGCCCTCAGGTAGTATCTCCAAAGTCCACACTTTGTTCTCATACATGGATCCTATCTCGGACTTCATGGCTTCTAGCCATTTGTTGGAATCTGGGCCCACCATTGCTTCTTCATAATTTGCAGGTTCATTGTTGTCTAACAACATGATTGATAAGACGGGATTACCGTACCACTCTGGAGCAGCACGTGATCTCGTCGACCTGCGTGGTTCAACAGAAACTTGAACTGGAGTTTCATGATCATCATCATTAACTTCCTCCTCAACCGGTGTCGCAACGACAGAGGTTTCCCCTTGCCCTGCGCCACCATCCAGAGGGATGAGAGGTTCGACAACCTCGTCAAGTTCTATCTTCCTCCCACTCAATTCTCTCGAGAGAAACTCCTTCTCGAGAAAAGCTCCGTTTTAGCAACAAACACTTTGCCCTCGGATTTGAGATAGAAGGTATACCCAACTATCTCTTTTGGGTAACCTATGAAGACGCACTTTTCCGCTTTGGGTTCCAGCTTTTCAGGCTGAAGCTTTTTGACATAAGCATCACATCCCCAAACTTTAAGAAACGACAACTTTGGCCTTTTGCCATACCACAGTTCGTATGGTGTCTTCTCAACGGATTTTGATGGTGCCCTATTTAAAGTGAATGCAGCTGTTTCTAATGCATAACCCCAAAATGATAACGGCAAATCAGTAAGAGACATCATAGATCGCACCATCTCTAACAAAGTACGATTACGACGTTCGGACACACCATTACGCTGTGGTGTTCCGGGCGGTGTCAACTGTGAAACAATTCCACATTTTCTTAAGTGATCACCAAACTCGAAACTCAGATATTCACCCCCACGATCAGACCGTAGGAGCTTGATCTTCTTGTTACGATGATTTTCCACTTCACTCTGAAATTGCTTGAACTTTTCAAATGTTTCAGACTTGTGCTTCATCAAGTAGACATAACCATACCTACTCAAATTGTCAGTGAAGGTGAGAAAATAACGATATCCGCCGCGTGCCTCCACGCTCATTGGACCACACACATCGGTATGTATGATTTCCAATAAGTCACTTGCACGCTCCATTGTTCCGGAGAACGGAGTCTTAGTCATCTTGCCCATGAGGCATGGTTCGCACGTGTCAAGTGAATCAAAGTCAAGTGACTCCAAAAGTCCATCTGCATGGAGTTTCTTCATGCGCTTTACACCAATATGACCCAAGCGGTAGTGCCACAAAAATATGGCGCTATCATTGTTTACTCTAACTCTTTTGGTCTCAATGTTATGTATATGCGTATCGCTATCAAGATTCAATATGAACAATCCTCTCACATTCGGTGCATGACCATAAAAGATGTTACTCATAGAAATAGAACAACCATTATTCTCTGACTTAAAAGAGTAACCGTCTCGCAATAAACAAGATCCAAATATAATGTTCATGCTCAACGCAGGCACTAAATAACAATGATTTAAGTTCATCACTAATCCCGACGGTAGCTGAAGTGACATTGTGCCGACGGCGATTGCATCAACCTTGGAACCATTTCCTACGCGCATCGTCACTTCATCTTTCGCCAGCCTTCGTCTATTCCGCAGTTCCTGTTTCGAGTTGCAAATATGAGCAACAGAACCGGTATCGAATACCCAGGCACTACTACGAGAGCCGGTTAAGTACACATCAATAACATGTATATCGAATATACCTGATTTTTCTTTGCCCGCCTTCTTATCTGCCAGATACTTGGGGCAATTGCGCTTCCAGTGACCCATACCCTTGCAATAGTAGCACTCCGTTTCAGGCTTAGGTCCAGCCTTGGGTTTCTTCGGCGGATTGGCAACAGGCTTGCCGCTCTTCTTCGAATTGCCCTTCTTGCCTTTGCCGTTTCTCTTGAAACTAGTGGTCTTATTCACCATCAACACTTGATGCTCTTTACGGAGTTCAGACTCTGCGACTTTCAACATCGCAAACAACTCACCGGGAGACTTGTTCATCCCTTGCATGTTGTAATTCAACACAAAGCCTTTGTAGCTTGGCGGCAGTGATTGAAGGATTCTGTCAGTGATAGCTTCTTGCGGGAGTTCAATCCCCAGCTCACCTAGACGGTTTGAGTACCCAGACATTTTGAGCACATGTTCACTGACAGATGAGTTTTCCTCCATCTTGCAAGCATAGAATTTATCGGAGGTCTCATACCTCTCGATCCGGGCGTTCTTCTGAAAGATAAACTCCAACTCCTGGAACATTTCAAATGCTCCATGACGCTCAAAGCGACGTTGAAGTCCCGGTTCTAAGCCATACAAGACTGCACATTGAACTATTGAGTAGTCCTCCTTACGTGCTAACCAAGCGTTCTTAACATCCTGATCAGCCGTAGCGGGTGGTTCATCTCCTAGCGCAGCATTAAGGACATAATCCTTCTTCCCAGCTTGTAAGATTAGCTTAAGATTACGAGCCCAGTCTACAAAGTTGCTTCCATCATCTTTCAACTTAGCTTTCTCTAGGAACGTATTAAAATTCAGGATGACTGTTGCGTGAGCCATGATCTACAACACAAATATATTCAAAGTGGACTTAGACTATGTTCAAGATAAATAGAGTTCAACTTAATCAAATTATATGCTAAACTCCCACTCAAAAAGTACATCTCTCTAGTCATTTGAGTGGTTCATGATCCACTTACACTATCCCAAGTCCGATCATCACGTGAGTTGAGTATAGTTTCAGTGGTAAGCATCCCTATGCTAATCATATCAACTATATGATTCATGATCGACCTTTCGGTCTCATGTGTTCCGAGGCCATGTCTGCACATGCTAGGCTCGTCAAGCTTAACCCGAGTGTTCCGCGTGCGCAACTGTTTTGCACCCGTTGTATGTGAACGTTGAGTCTATCACACCCGATCATCACGTGGTGTCTCGAAACGACGAACTGTAGCAACGGTGCACAGTCGGGGAGAACACAATTTCGTCTTGAAATTTTAGTGAGAGATCACCTCATAATGCTACCGTCGTTCTAAGCAAAATAAGGTGCATAAAAGGATTAACATCACATGCAATTCATAAGTGACATGATATGGCCATCATCACGTGCTTCTTTATCTCCATCACCAAAGCACCGGCACGATCTTCTTGTCACCGGCGCCACACCATGATCATCCATCAACGTGTTGCCATCGGGGTTGTCGTGCTACTCATGCTATTACTACCAAAGCTACATCCTAGCAAAATAGTAAACGCATCTGCAAGCACAAACGTTAGTATAAAGACAACCCTATGGCTCCTGCCGGTTGCCGTACCATCGACGTGCAAGTCGATATTTCTATTACAACATGATCATCTCATACATCCAATATATCACATCACATCGTTGGCCATATCACATCACAAGCATACCCTGCAAAAACAAGTTAGACGTCCTCTAATTTTGTTGTTGCATGTTTTACGTGGTGACCAAGGGCATCTAGTAGGATCGCATCTTACTTACGCAAACACCACAACGGAGATATATGAGTTGCTATTTAACCTCATCCAAGGACCTCCTCGGTCAAATCCGATTCAACTAAAGTTGGAGAAACCGTCACTTGCCAGTCATCTTTGAGCAAAGGGGGTTACTCGTAACGATGAAACCAGTCTCTCGTAAGCGTACGAGTAATGTCGGTCCAAGCCGCTTCAATCCAACAATACCGCGGAATCAAGAAAAGACTAAGGAGGGCAGCAAAACGCACATCACCGCCCACAAAAACTTTTGTGTTCTACTCGAGAAGACATCTACGCATGAACCTAGCTCATGATGCCACTGTTGGGGAACGTCGCATGGGAAACAAAAAATTTCCTACGCGCACGAAGACCTATCATGGTGATGTCCATCTACGAGAGGGGATGAGTGATCTACGTACCCTTGTAGACCGTACAGCAGAAGCGTTAGAGAACGCGGTTGATATAGTGGAACGTCCTCACGTCCCTCGATCCGTCCCGCGGACAATCCCGCGATCAGTCCCACGATCTAGTACCGAACGGACGGCACCTCCGCGTTCAGCACACGTACAGCTCGACGATGATCTCGGCCTTCTTGATCCAGCAAGAGAGACGGAGAGGTAGAAGAGTTCTCCGGCAGCGTGACGGCGCTCCAGAGGTTGGTGATGACCTTGTCTCAGCAGGGCTCCGCCCGAGCTCCGCAGAAACGCGATCTAGAGGAAAAACCGTGGAGGTATGTGGTCGGGCTGCCGTGGAAAAGTCGTCTCAAATCAGCCCTAAAACCTCTGTATATATAGGTGGGAGGGAGGGGGCCTTGCCTTGGGGCTCAAGGAGCCCCAAGGGGGTCGTCCGAGTCCAAGGGGGAGGACTCTCCCCCCCCCCCCCCAAACCGAGTTGGACTAGGTTTGGTGGGAGGGAGTCCCCCTTCCTTCCCACCTCCTCCTTTTTTTTCTTTCTCTCTTGATTTTCTTCTCCTTGGCGCATAGGGCACTTGTGGGCTGTCCCACCAGCCCACTAAGGGCTGGTGTGTCTCCCCCAAGGCCTATGGGCTTCCCCGGGGTGGGTTGCCCCCCCCCCCCCCGGTGAACTCCCGGAACCCATTCGTCATTCCCGGTACATTCCCGGTAACTCCGAAAACCTTCCGGTAATCAAATGAGGTCATCCTATATATCAATCTTTGTTTCCGGACCATTCCGGAAACCCTCGTGACGTCCGTGATCTTATCCGGGACTCCGAACAACATTCGGTAACCAACCATATAACTCTAATACGCATAAAACAACGTTGAACCTTAAGTGTGCAGACCCTGCGGGTTCGAGAACTATGTAGACATGACCCGAGAGACTTCTCGGTCAATATCCAATAGCGGGACCTGGATGCCCATATTGGATCCTACATATTCTACGAAGATATTATCGTTTGAACCTCAGTGCCAAGGATTCGTATAATCCCGTATGTCATTCCCTTTGTCCTTCGGTATGTTACTTGCCCGAGATTCGATCGTCAGTATCCGCATACCTATTTCAATCTCGTTTACCGGCAAGTCTCTTTACTCGTTCCGTAATACAAGATCCCGCAACTTACACTAAGTTACATTGCTTGCAAGGCTTGTGTGTGATGTTGTATTACCGAGTGGGCCCCGAGATACCTCTCCGTTACACGGAGTGACAAATCCCAGTCTTGATCCATACTAACTCAACTAACACCTTTGGAGATACCTGTAGAGCACCTTTATAGTCACCCAGTTACGTTGCGACGTTTGATACACACAAAGCATTCCTCCGGTGTCAGTGAGTTATATGATCTCATGGTCATAGGAACAAATACTTGACACGCAGAAAACAGTAGCAACAAAATGACACGATCAACATGCTACGTCTATTAGTTTGGGTCTAGTCCATCACGTGATTCTCCCAATGACGTGATCCATTTATCAAGCAACAACACCTTGTTCATAATCAGAAGACACTGACTATCATCGATCAACTGGCTAGCCAACTAGAGGCATGCTAGGGACGGTGTTTTGTCTATGTATCCACACATTCAATACAATTATAGCATGGATAATAAACGATTATCTTGATACAGGAATTATAATAATAACTATATTTATTATTGCCTCTAGGGCATAATTCCAACAGGTCCTACCAGAGCAACGCGCGATTGCTGTTGCAGAGGAGCTTGCGGGATTTCTGAGGACGGAAGCTATAGAAGACAAAGGACGATTTAGTGTAGCTAAGGGTCATTACTGATGTTCGTCCATGTAATCGAATAGACGGGCTATAGACCCGATAATTCAGATCTCCATATAATTGTATATATATGATCGCTTGTAAGATAAGTTAATCTTATATATGTATGCATAATTATTTCTATTTAAACTATATAAAAACTAATTCCCGAACACCAAACGAGGCATCACGTTAATCTCCCGAACACCTAAACCCTAAAACCCTAAAACCCAAAAATAAACAAAATCTAAAACTCTTTAGTCCCGGTCCGTGTAAAGAACCGGGACTAAAGGACCTGCCCCTGAGGGCGCTACGAGGCGTCCACGTGAAGCACCTTTAGTCCCGACTTGGAACAGGGCCGGGACTAAAGGTTAGGCCTTTAGTCCCGCCCCTTTAGTCCCGGTTGGTGAACCGGGACTAAAGCCCCTTACGGGCCGGGGCTATAGGCCCCGTCCCCACTAGTGAGCGGCAACCAAACCAAAGCTACGATCCAAATCAAATACACCATCACTCTCACTTCACACCTTTGGAGTGGCTAGGGATCACGTGACTGATTTGTTTTTTTCTTCGAAATGAAAAAGCTATATTTTTGAGAAGTTTGACGAAAATGAAAACGTTGGATTATGACAGACAAGGATGATTTTTTTTTATTGGCATGACATGGATGCTTGAAGGTGGTTCGAAAAGTTATGTCAGCTATGATGAACTTATCATGTGATGGATGAAAATTTGCGGAAGATGATTTGCGAGCCTGGAGCATGTCATGCAGTTTGAGAAGTTCGGCTGGCTTGGACTGGAGAGTCTGAATGATCGACGCGAGTCGGTTGATACAAAAGACGATGGGATCGGCGCCAACAACATAGGAGCACGTGATGTCGATGGTGACTTCTGGGACGTGGAAACACGTGGTGCAAACCTACTCGCTTGTGTGGCTTCGACGGGACTATGACGCGGGGTTGATTCAAGGTGGTGTACACATTGAGCTTGAAATCGACGGAGCGGAGGGTGGAGTGATCATCTACCATGGAGTCATGTTAAAGGTGAAGCTGGAGTGTGAAGGACTTCACTCGAGAAAAGCAGCGAGTGACACGTAGTTTGGACTGGAGCCCGGTTGTCCAATGGAAACGTGAGACTCGTCATTTGGTCGACGATGATCGATGATACTCTGCAGTGGGGGTTGAGCAGTGTGGGTTCGCGATCCTTGAGACTCGACCAGAACAACGGAGACTTGACGCGGTAACAGTGACGAGGCGTGCGGTATGCAGTGGACATGAAGACGGGCCAGGACTCTGGTGGTCATACATGTGGTGAGACAACAGCGAATTTGACTCGGGGTGATTATAAGATATGATGAAATTCCTTCAAGTTTCAGACAAGCAATCAAGGAAGAGCGATGATGTTGTGTTCAGTTAACTCTTATGTGTGACATCAATATGTGAGTTGTTTACTTTCACTCAGGTCAGAGATCGATGTGTGATGGCATTGACCGGATACTCTGAAAGTTCAGAGTGCAAAGTAGAGTAATAGAGTGCAAAGTAGAGTAATATGAAACTTAATTTCGTTCGATCATTGATTATGGTCAAGAAAAAAAAAGGACTACAAGTGACAGATGGAGTCATATCGAGTCTTGGAGTAGCGGGGATGCTCATGGGATAAACTCAAGTTCAATGTACATGAAAGTTCAACGCCTGAACGAATTCAAGATGATGGAGAATATTCGTCGAGGTAAAGTTTTTTAGAGTTGTGTCGAATATTGAGTACAAGGTAAGTTACAGTTGAACTGTAAGTAGTATTATGAGTCATGTTCTATTAAAACACTTGTATCCTTGATCTCTTATATATATAAGAGGATAGCCACACAATATAACCTATGGCAACATAACATAATAGTACAAGGGAAGCCAGTGATGTGTCTCGATGCCCAGGACGACCAAGGTGCGGTATTCTGACGGTGTCACGAAGAGGAGTGCGGTATTGCGATAGTGTCACGAAGAGGAGCCTCCGTAGTTAGGTCCACGGGTGAAGGCATGTTCATGTGATTGCTTGATCCTTAAATGATCAACTACATGTTTTGGATGTCGTACTCGTGTGATTGTTTGATATTCTGATCCTTGAATGATCAACTACATGTTTTGGATGTCGTACTCGTGTGATTGTTTGATATTCGGATGATCGACTACCTGCCTCCGATTTATGCTCAAAGATCACCTAATTTCCGCTTGTCAGGCAGCCATTTTGCCATTTTCAGCTACTCCAATGAGTCTTTACTTCAAAAATGAATCTTTCCAGCGAAAACGAGAAGAGCGCTTTATTATCGGAGAGAGGAATGCCATTTTTCTCTTGATCATGTCCATCCGGACCACAAATATGTCAAGTTTTGTGTATGCAAAATCTGCACTGCACTCAAAATCAGAACATTTTATTTTCTCATCTCTTCATCGCCAATGCTATTGGCGGTTACACAAGTACAGAAACGGCTGCGGATATAGAAACATACGTTTAGGCTGCAGAACTCGCACACACATCAACCAGAATGGCTCCGACTCGAATACTCAGCCGGAGATCTCGATGGCCTTCACCTCGGGCTTCTTCACCTCGGCCTTGGGTACGGTGACCGTCAGCACACCGTTCTCCAGTCCGGCCTTCACCTCCTCCACCTTGGCGTCCTCCGGCAGGCGGAAGCGCCTCACGAACTTGCCGCTGCTACGCTCCATACGGTGCCACTTGTCGTTCTTGTCCTCCTTCTCCTTAGTGCGTTCGCCGCTGACGACGAGCACGTTGCCGTCCTCCACCTCCACCTTGACCTCCTCCTTCTTCACGCCAGGAAGATCAGCCTTGAAGACGTGCGCCTCGGGCGTCTCCTTCCAGTCCATCCGGGCGTTCGCGAACGCAGCTGTCTCGCTGTTGCTGCCTGAGATCGCCGGGACGATGGAGCGGAAGGTGTCGAAGGGGTCCGCCCAGAGGTCGGCGAAGGGGTCGAACACGTTGCTACGCCTCACGATCGACATTGTAGGTGTTGCTTTCGATTTTGTACCTGAGGGAAAATTCAGTATCTCGGATCGTAGGTAGGATGCTGTCTGCTTTTGCTTGGCACTCGGTTGAGTTGGGAACTTGGGATGGAGGACGACGAGACGGACGCTGGGTAATTATAGTGTCGCCGGGTGATGCTCTTGAGGCGTCTCGAGGTCTCTCCAGTCCAGTGGACGAGCGTTCGTTGGCACTTTATTATCGCGCGCTTTCCAGCTTGGTTGTGAGCTTCCTTTTCCTTCTATTTTCAGCCCATGAATGTCCTACCGTGTTCTAGACTGCTCTCCTGCTTTGGTGTTGGTGGGTCTTTCAAATTACTTTTCGTTGTACTTCAGCTCCCGCACCCCGGCGAGTACTCTAGAATGCAGTGGGGCCTTTTCTAAGAAGACATGGCGAACCGAATATATGACTCTAATAAAAAAATTAAACATAAAGAGTTACTTACACGCTGATTAGGATTCTTTCTTCCTAACTAACCTCTCTCCTCTGATTTTCAAGGGGGTGGGGCCTCATCCCTCTTAACCTTCAATCAAAATCTACCTGCCTATAAAACCCCAATAAACTTATATACGTATAGCATTACTGCTCTAATAAACACATGCGCCAAACGAGAGTCTATCACCGGAGCTACTATTCGGGAGTGAATAACATATAACTACTAGTTTACAGGTCATGACTCCAAATAATTATCGGATTTTATTTTTTCTCAAAAAACTACAAACGCGTGGTCCGCTGTTTCAAAAAACCCAAAACCATGGTGACTAGTGATTTAACCCTTTTCCTGAAGGGTTGGGCCCACCGGTCAGGCCAGCTGGCCCAGCGCGGGGACGGCGTGGCCGTTAACGGCCTTTATGATGATGCGGTCCGGTCGGGACGAAACGAGCCAGCCGCTCGCCCTCTCTCTCACTCTCCCCCTCCTCTCTTCCTCCTCTCGCCCGCTCTCTGACCTAGGTGCGATGGCGGCGCCGCAGCGAGATGTCGGCGGCGGCGTGCCGCAGCTAGTAGGCATCACCGGCGAGGAGTGTGGTAGGCATTCAGAGATAGACAAATGGCTAGGTAGCTCGAGCTTCCCGCCGCAGCGGTCGCCGCAGCCATCACCATCGGAGATCCAGCTTGATCCGGCATACCGCGCGGCAATGGGAGTGCCGAGGTGCATCCACACGGATCCAGAGGGGGGCACAGGTATGCATCGTCGTTTGGTGGAGTTAGGTAAATAATTTCAGTTTCATTCATTCATACATTTAGTGTAGTATAGGTTTGGTGGAGTTAGGTAAATAATTTCAGTTCCATTCATTCATACATTTAGTGTAGTATACGAAGGTGAGGCTGGGAGGTGAGGGTGGGAGGTTTAGATTAATTTTTTTGTTAGCATGTTCATAATATTTCTATTTAATCTCATATAGCTTAGATGATGAGGTTTGGGAGGTGAGGATGCATTTTCTAGGCACAGACAATATGGAGAGAAAGTTTTCAGTTTCAGATATCAGTCATTTGACCTTATTACGACTGGTTGAGTTGGAGGGGTATGGACTGGATGCATATTTGACTTATGTTTAGGAAGAGGGAAAGGGCTTGGAGGGGTGGAGGTCCTGGATAGTGAGGAGAAAGTAGTGGAAATGGTGAAATTATTTGTTGATAAGAAGGTCCTCAACATCAGTGTAAGAAAAACCATTGATCCAATCCCAACAGATATTAATATGGATCACATCTTGCTTGAGGAGCAGATTCCCATTAGTAATGTTGGTGAGCCAGTTGTTTATAGTGTTTCTCCACAAGGTGTGCTTCATCCTTCTTCTAATTCATCTTTGCCACCGATAATCCCTGAGGAGCCCTATCTTAACACACAACATAGTTGTAATTTCAACAAGGGGAAAATGCAGTGGAAGAAGAAGAATAAGATGAAGATGAGATGGACAAATCTTCTTCAGATTTTGATTTTTTTCAATGGTGATTATAGAGGGCAGAAAATGTCATACAAGTCTTGGTCCAGGGATGAAGATGAGGCTAGCACAGGGACAAGCCATAAGCAAAGGGAAGAGGAAAATACTGCAGAGCACTATTTTGGTGGTAACTCAGAACCTTCTGAGTTTTGGGAGGAAGAACAAATCATTTCTGAACATGAAGAACCTTCAGTTGTACCAAAGGAAGGAGCAATGAAGCTTAAGCCTGTCAGAAAACCAGGCCCAACAAGCAACTCACATAGTGAGCCTGAACACCAGAAGTTTGAAGATTTTGTGCCAGAACCTAATGAATACTGCTTTCCAGGTGATTTTGGAATTAGTGATGAAGAAGATTTTCCAAGGTTGCCTTCTGATAGGAAGAGAAGGTTGAAGAAGAAGAAGAAGGAGAGAATATGGTATGATCCATCATTACCTGATGCACATGAGCAGTTTGCAATGCGTTTGTGCTTCCAAAATGTTGTGGAGTTTAGTGAAGCACTTAGAAATTTCCATGTAAGGACACTTAGGAATTTTGAGTATCACAGAAATGAACCAGCTAGGGTTATTGTTTGGTGCTCTGATAGAAAGCAAGGATGTGAGTTTTACATAGTGGCTTCTAAAATATCTAATGAGGCAACTTTCAGCATCAAGAAGATGAACTTGGATCACACTTGTGGAGCAAGTGGAGAGAGAACCAAGGTTACAGTCAATTGGGTTGCGAGGGTTTGTGAGGTACAATTAGAACAAACACTGGAGCTGGTGTTGAGACAATTATGACATACACAAAGAAAACATTTGGGGTTCATGTGCCTAAAAGCTTGGCATATAGGGCAAGGAGGCAAGCAGTTGAAGTTGTGCAAGGAGATCACAAACTCCAATATCACAGACTTAGGGACTATCTTCAGTGTGTGCTGGATACTAACCCAGGCAGCAGATGCATAGTGACAACGCAAGAGGACACAGAAAATCCAGCTCCTACCCCCAGGTTTCACTACATGTTCTACTGCCTGTTTGAATGCAAGGAGGGCTTCCTAAATGGATGTAGGCCATTTATAGGCCTAGATGGTTGCTTCATCAAGCTCAGCACCAGACAACAAATATTGGCAGGTACAAGGAGGGATGGGAACAACAACATCTTCCCCATAGCCTTTGGTGTTGTTAACAAGGAAGAGACAGATAGTTGGACATAGTTTCTCACACAACTGAGAACTGTTATTGGAACTGGGAACAAGTTTGGCAAATACAAAATTATGTCTGATGTGCAAAAGAGATTGTTGAATGCAATCAATGATGTATTCCCTGACTCTCCACACAGGTTTTGTCTTAGACATATATATGCCAACTTCCTATCAGCTCGTTTTAGAGGGGAGGAACTCAAGAAGCACTTAGATCAGGCTGTCAATTCCTTCACTAACCATGGTCATGATAAAGGCATGGAAAATGTAAAGAAAGAAAGTTATGAGGCTTGGCGCAGTGGTTGTCTCAGATACCACACCATACATGGGCAAGATACAAAATGGATGTTGTTTGCAAAACTGACCTAGTTGTAAACAACCTTAGTGAAGTTTTCAACAGGATGATATTGGATGTTAGGAACAAGCCAATGAGGACTATGTTGGAGGGCATAAGAACAAAGTTGATGACCAAGTTTCAGAAAATCAGAGAGAAAACACAGACTTGTAGATGGGAGATCACACCAACATACTCAAAAATCTTAGAAGAAGGCAAGAAATGGGCTCAGTACTGTGAAGCATATATGGAAGGTCCAGACATCTGGCAAGTTACTAGTAGTTCTGATAACACATATTGTGTTAACTTGAACAACCATTCCTGTGGCTGTAGGACGTGGGACATGACAGTTGTGCCTTGCAGGCATGCCATTACTGCAATGCAGAAAGTGAAGCTACATCCTGAAGACTTTGTCAATGATTTCTTCAAAAAGTCCATGTATTATGAAACGTACAAGCATATAATTTTCCCGGTTACAGGTCCTGACCACTGGCCTCATACACCTCGAGATGGCATATCTCCAAGAGTGTTTCATGCCATTGTGTAGGAGAATAGAACCAATTACTCTGAAGCTAGTTCTTCTATGGCTACAAATGTTCAGAGGCCTTCTTCTGCACCTGCACCAGCTCAGGTGCCTTCTTCTAGGGCAAATAAAAGGGTTGCTTCAACTTGCCCAGCAACAGCAGCAGCAGGAGCACTAGCTATGAGGATTAGGTCTAACACTTCTACAACAGCACCACCAACAGCAGCAGCACCATCACCAGCTAAAAAGAAAATAACCAACACTTCTTCTCCTGCTAAGAACACCAGGTCATCTACAACTTCTCCAGCAAAGAACACCAGGTCTGCAAGTGCCCACAGGGATGCTTCAATGAGAACAACTTTCATTGCACCAAGGCAGTCAACTTTAAATGTTGTCTAGGATGGGTCAAAAAGGATCAGGAAGCCAATTGGGAGGCTGAAAGGCTATTTTTATGCAAGTGGTAACTAGCATGCATGTGTTTGAACTATAGTTGAACTGCTATGGTCTGTAATAACTATACTATTTTGTGTGGTTTCAGTCGGTTAATGTCAGTGAACTACTATGTGGATTCAGACAGTTTATGTATGTTTATTCAATCAGTTTATGTGTGCTTATTCAATAAGATTATGTGTGTTTATTCAGTCAGTTTATGTGTGTTTATAACATGTTGATTCAGTCAGTTGGAGAGTAGTATAAATATAGAATCTCATACTTAGGAACAAAGCATTGGAGATCCATTACAACATACTTAAGAACATATCATTGGAGATCCATTACAACATACTTAGGAACATATCAAATATGGTTCTTACATAAGACACTAAAGTTCAAATGCAGTGCCAAACCCTAGGTTAACTTCACATTCCTCCAAAATGTACACCCTAATGATCACTTGAGAGTTGAGACAGTTAGGCCACATCCTTATATAGGCCTTGGATGTACTTCACCACCATTTCACACCACTTCATGACTCAAGGATGGCCTTGATTTTCTCTAACTTTTCCTTGCTGTCATGCCCATCTTTCAACAGCTCACCAACAACTTGCTCAAGCTTTGCCTACTCCTTCTTAAGAAGACCTCTGTCCAGTTCAACATCCTTCATAGCCTTTTTGGTGTTCTTGATAATGTCAGCTTGGCTTTACAAAATGCACCAATGCTCCTTTGCAAGTTTAAGCTTTTCCATCTGCACCTCCAACATAGCTTTCGCCTCCACCTCCTCCTCCTTCTTCTCAAAGTCCTCTTCCATCTGCACTTCAACATCATCCATTTGCTTCTGGTTCATCTTTCTATCTACCTTACTATCCTGCCAATCAAACATTTTTTATACATCTTCAACAAGTTTGAAGTACTCCATGGAAAGCTTGTCATTTTCAGTCTTGAACTTTGCCAACTCCTTCTCAAACTTCTCCGTGTCAAGTACCCTTCCACAGTTCTGCTCATGGAACATTTTCCATAGCTTGTCCAAACACCTCTGAAGAACAGGAGGCCAAGGCCCATCAACACACTCTACAACACCACAATTCACACCATTTTCCACCATTTGTAAATAATATTAGTTATTACAATGCCATCATTAACTTCAAATTTTGTCTCCTACTTATAGCGTCGTAGGTACTGATCTGCTTTTGCTTGGCACTCGGTTGAGTTGGGATGGAGGGCGATGGAAGGTGAGCTCCTACTTAGAGCATCTCCAGCAGGCGCCCAAAAACTGCTCCGCGTGCTAAAAGATCCGTTTTTTGGGCGTCGGACTGCTCCAGCAGAAGCTGCAAAACACTGCGCGCGCTAAAAACATTTTGGGCGCGCGTTCAAAAACGCTATCGCGCGCAGCATATTTGGTGCACCGGCTTGCGCGCGCAGCAAACTCTGAGGTGCTGCAGATGGGACCGCTGGATCGGACTGGATTGGGCGCCGCACTAGCGTGCGTCTGTTGGAGATGTTCCGGTCCCCGCGCTTCAAAACTACTACAGTGGCGCGCTAAAAAAATATTGGACGCGGATTTTTTACGCTGCGGTTGGAGATGCTCTTATAGCGTCGTAGGTACTCATCTCGAAGCATCCCGAGGACTCTCCAATCGACCAGCGTTTGCTTCTCTTTCGCTTTCCAGCTAGGCTGTGAGCCATTCGTTCTTTCCTGTTCCCAGCCCTTGAAGGGTCTACCGTCTTCCAGGGGACTCACCTACCTGCCGTTAGGGCGCCTTCTCCCTTTTTTTTGTTAAATAATATTTTTATGGGATTTTGTTGTTAATAATTGTACAATTCCAGCACGCGGCGACTAGTCCAGATTCTAGAGTGGGTCGTGGGGTCGTTTCAGAATAGCATGATTAAAGTATAGTGGTTATATAATATTGTCACGTCATATGTTGTTAAAGTTATGACCAGTGCTCTGTGCCGGCGCGTCGGCCGAAACTTTCGGCCGACCGCGAGCGGGTCGCACGATCCGTCAACTGCCGCGCGTCCGCACCGTTAGATCTTCATGCAATATTTTTTTCCCGATGCAACAAAATTTCGACGCGATGCAGCAATTTTTTCAGCTGTTGCAACAAAAATAAAATTTGTAGCAAAAAAATATCTACGTGATCATAGCAAAAAAACGAAGCTGATGGTGCGTGGTAGCAAAAGTCAAACACCGGTTGTAACAAATATCTACTGAACGTGTATACAACTTTTTTAGTGAACGGTTACAACAAAAAGTGATGTCGGTTGTAGCAAAAATTAACACGGTTGTAGCAAAAGTAAAAAAACACCGATTGTAACGAAAAATCCGACGAACTGAAGTTGCAACCAAATGTATATGCAGTTTTTTTACTGAACAAATGTAGCAAAAAACACTTGTGGCAAATATGACGATGGTTGCAACAATTTAGACGAAAAAATGTTGCATGGCTAATCAGCGGGGTCACGCGGGTCGTGTGCGGCCGGCCGAACGATTCGGCCGGCGCACCGGCCAGAAACGTTTTCCTAAAGTTATAGCCTAAGGGCATGTTTGGTTCCCAGCCACACTTTGCCAAGCCAAAATTTGACAGCCACAGTTTAGTTAGCATATGTTTGGTTTTTGACACACTTTGGCTTGTCACACTTTATTGTCTCTCTGGCCCATTTGTCATAGAGTCAAAAAAATTGCCAACTTTTGCCAAAGTTTGGCATTCGTTTTTTCAGCCACTCTTTGTGGCTTGCCACACTTTGACGGCTTGCCACACTTTGGCTTGGCAAAATTAGTCTCCAACCAAACAGACCCTAAATAAATTATGTTATATTGATACATGATCCACCTTTATCTCTCACCAAGTCTTTAAAAGCATGTGTTATAGTTAGCTATTAGTTTGTAGCTCATGTTTCTTCTTGCTTAACAAACTAAACGAAAATATGGTATTTAAAGTCTTATAGTTCACTTTTTTTTGAAAAGGAGGTTAAAACCACGGGCCTCTGCATCAATCGATACATATAATTTTTTAATTATTATTTAACATAGGTCTAACAAGAACATACATTAAGTCATTCGGTCGAAGCCACCACTCACACCTATAAAATTTAATAATTTATTATTATTTAACATAGGTCTAACAAAAACATACATTAAGTCATCCGGTCAAAGCCACCACTCACACCTATAAAACTTAATAATGTGGAGTGCTCTCACTTTCCATATCTAAAATCGGTGTCGTCGCTGATCCATCCACATAACGTATCAGAACCACAGCCGGTGCAACAGACCTAAAGCATAGACCACATACACACGTTTTAGACGTCGTCATCATCATCGAACCGATGATCCATCTTCAGGAGAGAGATCTGCATCATCCTTGCCAGTCCGTCCATCCGTCGACACCACCACGACGCCCAACGGCGTCACCGCTCCGCGCTCATCCGTCTAGACGCGAAGATTCTGAAAGAACTGTCGTGCGTAGCACCTGCCGACCAGGCATGACATAACATAGCACTTGTCGGCGAGGCATGTCTTGACATCTCCATCGAAAGCTGCGTGCAAGACAAAGTTGCTCCACCTCCTTCCTCTATCTTCCAACTCTGCTCCACAAACGATGCTCCCAAGAGAGAAAATGAGACCGCAGTACCGCCATCGTCCGATCTGGAAGACCAGATCCTAGGGTTTCCCGAGTAGCAGCACGACCGGGTCGAGTCGAAAGTAGTTACACGACGATGCCTTCATCAAGGTAACGACGCAGAACGCCGCCATCGGCTCGGTTTTCACCGACAACTATTGTTGGAAATATGCCCTAGAGGCAATGATAAATAGTTATTATTATATTTCTTGTTTAAAGATAATCGTTTATTATCCATGCTATAATTGTATTGAATGAAAACATAGATACATGTGTGGATACATAGACAAAACAATGTCCCTAGCAAGCCTCTAGTTGGCTAGCTAGTTGATCAAGGATAGTCAAGGTTTTCTGACTATGTGCAAGTGTTGTTGCTTGATAACTGGACCACATCATTAGAGAATCATGTGATGGACTAGACCCAAACTATGAACGTAGCATATTGATCGTGTCATTTTATTGCTATTGTTTTCTGCGTGTCAAGTATTTATTCCTATGACCATGAGATCATATAACTCACTGGCACCGGAGGAATACCTTGTGTGCATCAAACGTCGCAACGTAACTGGGTGACTATAAAGGTGCTCTACAGGTATCTCCGAAGGTGTTAGTTGAGTTAGTATGGATCAAGACTGGGATTTGTCACTCCGTGTAACGGAGAGGTATCTCGGGGCCCACTCGGTAATACAACATCACACACAAGCCTTGCAAGCAATGTAACTTAGTGTAAGTTGCGGGATCTTGTATTACGGAACGAGTAAAGAGACTTGCCGGTAAACGAGATTGAAATAGGTATGCGGATACTGACGATCGAATCTCGGGCAAGTAACATACCGAAGGACAAAGGGAATGACATACGGGATTATACGAATCCTTGGCACTGAGGTTCAAACGATAATATCTTCGTAGAATATGTAGGATCCAATATGGGCATCCAGGTCCCGCTATTGGATATTGACCGAGAAGTCTCTCGGGTCATGTCTACATAGTTCTCGAACCCGCAGGGTCTGCACACTTAAGGTTCAACGTTGTTTTATGCGTATTAGAGTTATATGGTTGGTTACCGAATGTTGTTCGGAGTCCCGGATAAGATCACGGACGTCACGAGGGTTTCCGGAATGGTCCGGAAACAAAGATTGATATATAGGATGACCTCATTTGATTACCGGAAGGTTTTCGGAATTACCGGGAATGTACCGGGAATGACGAATGGGTTCCGGGAGTTCACCGGGGGGGGCAACCCACCCCGGGGAAGCCCATAGGCCTTGGGGGAGACACACCAGCCCTTAGTGGGCTGGTGGGACAGCCCACAAGTGCCCTATGCGCCAAGGAGAAGAAAATCAAGAGAGAAAGAAAAAAAAAAGGAGGAGGTGGGAAGGAAGGGGGACTCCCTCCCACCAAACCTAGTCCAACTCGGTTTGGGGGGGGGAGTCCTCCCCCTTGGACTCGGCCGACCCCCTTGGGGCTCCTTGAGCCCCAAGGCAAGGCCCCCTCCCTCCCACCTATATATACAGAGGTTTTAGGGCTGATTTGAGACGACTTTTCCACGGCAGCCCGACCACATACCTCCACGGTTTTTCCTCTAGATCGCGTTTCTGCGGAGCTCGGGCGGAGCCCTGCTGAGACAAGGTCATCACCAACCTCCGGAGCGCCGTCACGCTGCCGGAGAACTCTTCTACCTCTCCGTCTCTCTTGCTGGATCAAGAAGGCCGAGATCATCGTCGAGCTGTACGTGTGCTGAACGCGGAGGTGCCGTCCGTTCGGTACTAGATCGTGGGACTGATCGCGGGATTGTCATTCCGTGTGACATTCCAAAGGTGCTCTGCATGTATCTCCAAAGGTGTCTGTTGAGTTAGTATGGATCAAGACTGGGATTTGTCATTCCGTGTGACGGAGAGGTATCTCGGGGCCCATTCGGTAATACAACATCACACACAAGCCTTGCAAGCAATGTGACTAAGTGTAAGTCATGGGATCTTGTATTACGGAACGATTAAAGAGACTTGCCGGTAACGAGATTGAAATAGGTATGCGGATACCGACGATCGAATCTCGGGCAAGTAACATACCGAAGGACAAAGGGAATGACATACGAGATTATATGAATCCTTGACACTGAGGTTCAACCGATAAGTTTTTCGGAGAATATGTAGGATCCAATATGGGCATCCAGGTCCCGCTACTAGATATTGACCGAGGAGGGCCTCGGGGCATGTCTACATAGTTCTCAAACCCGCGGGTCTGCACACTTAAGGTTCGGCGATGTTTTAGTATAGTTGAGTTATATGTGTGGTTACGAATGTTGTTCTGAGTCCCGGATGAGATCACGGACGTCACGAGGGTTTCCGGAATGGTCCGGAAACGAAGATTGATATATAGGATGGTTTCATTTGGTCATCGAAAAGTTTCAGTCAATTCCGACAGTGTACCGGGAGTGACGAATGGGTTCTGGGAGTTCACCGTGAGGGGTCCACCCACTCGGAAGTGAGCCCAAGGCACTAGGGTGGCGTCACAAGTCCTTAGTGGGCTGGTGGAGTCAGCCCAAGGGGTCCATGACGCCACATAAGAAAATACCAAAGGAAAATAAAAGAAAAAGGGAAAGAGGGAGGTGGGAAGGAAGGGGAGGACTCCTTCTTCCCAAACCGAATTGGAGGAGTCCTCCTCCTCCCTTGGCCGGCGCACCCTTGAGGCCTTGTGACTCAAGCTCAAGGCTAGCCCTCCCCCTCCCTCCTATATATATTGGTGGTTTAGGGCTGATTTGAGACACAACTTTGCCACGTGCAACTCAAACCTATACCATGTAGTTTTACCTCTAGATCGGATTTCTGCGAAACTCGGATGGAGCCCTGCAGGAATAGATCATCACCACTTTACGGTTTAGTATTTCGCCTGCAGAGCCTCCAGCCGCAAAGCACGGCTCTGCAGCATTTATTTTCCCGATTTATGTACATTGTGTTCTGTGTATGTATCAAAGCTCTTGATTCCACTTGATCCATTTTCAATTCAATTAAAGATGCTCACATAAATGAACGCCTCATAGTCGACAAGAACATCTAGTCCCACTGAACGAACATCACCGGAAAATCTAAAATAAATCCAAAAAAATACGAGCATCAATGCCAAGTATAGAACTTGGGCTCTGGTGGGTTGATTCCAAACCTAACCATCTAAGCTAGGCTCAGTTGGCCACACTTACATAGAGTTGAACATCAGTTAGCAGATCAAGGCTATGAATGGAGCTTGGTTTGCTACCAGACAGGGTGACACTCCAACATCGGCGCGTGAAGAAATCACGCACTGGATTCATGATTATCTTCGGGCTTAAAATAGAACAAAAGACCAAAAACGCGACGCCCACGGCACAATATCCCCAAGGGCACATTAATAATGAAGCTTTGTCTAAAAAACCACATAAATAATGAAGCTGCTAACAACATAGTTCGTGAATCGAGATACGGGATAGAATCGCAAAGCTCAGAGCACTGAACCTTGGTCTCTGAAGAGCGAATCCTGAGATAAACGAATCGACAGTTCCTGATATGTATGCTTGCTGCTCCCTGCTCAGGATGAGCGACGCCAGCCTTCCTAAATCTCACTGTCCCACAGCTCCTCGTGGGTCTTGTAAACGCTCTGTGGATTAACGGCGAAGTTGCCTCTGAGCAGCCTAGCCTGAATATCACGAGATAAAAATCGTCAGATCGCTCAATCTGCTATAGCTATATGAAACAGTCTTAAAGTATTGCTAAGGTTACTTGGTGCATACATGATGATTGATGAATACCTGCTTAATTTCCGAGAACTTTGCAAGCACGTCATCTGGAATTGACCAATCATGAACATCAAGGTTTTGCTTTATCCTTTCCTGATTCGTGCTCTTTGGTAGCACGCTGTGACCCGTCTGAATGTTCCAGCGCAGAGCCACTTGTGCAGGTGTCTTGCCGAGTTTCTCGGATATTGAGATGATTATTGGTTCTTTAAGGACGTTACCGTTCATCCAAGTAGTACCAGGTGAACCTAGAGGCGAGTAAGCCTGCAAAACGTATACAGATGAAAAAAGAACAACAACAAAATATTCAGCAAAAGCAATCCAGCTTCTTGAGTACTCCCTCCGTTCCTAAATATAAGTCTTTTTACAGGTTTTCATAGGGGACTACATATGGATGTATATAGACATACTTTAGAATATAGATTCACTAATTTTGCTCCGTATGTAGTCCCGTAGTGAAATATCTAAAAAGACTTATATTTAAGAACGGAGGGAGTACTAAATAAGGCACAAGGCGCATCAAAAAAATAGATAATCACACTAATATAGAAATAGCTGAGGTAATCAGACTTACACTAAGATGAACACCAGCTGACTGACAAAAGTTGTGGAGCTTAGTTTGCTGCCAGCAAGGATGGCATTCCACCTGATCAACAGCTGGAGGTACACGAGCTACGGCAAGCAAGTCACCCAACTTCTTTGATGAAAAGTTACTCACACCAATCGCGCGAGCTTTGCCAGCATCATGTAACTTCTCCATTGCCCCCCAAGTAGCAGGTATGTCAGGTGTAACGAAGTTTTCAGGGTTGTTGTTTGTTCCCTTCTTGACTCTAAACGGCCAATGGATCTACAAAATACACTGACTTCTGTCAGAGATTGTGATCAAATTATTTGTAAAAAATCATGCCAAACAGTTTCAACACGTGCCCATCTAACGCTAAGCTGAAGGTACCAGAAAAACAACACAAAAGATAAAAGTCATTGAACAATACATAATATTTTCTGCAATGTATTCAAGAAGCCAAGAAACAAACAGCAGAACTGATCTTGAAACAAAAGATAATTTGACACGAGAAATCAGTAACACCCATGTTAATTCATACGTACCAAATAAGATGGAAAAACGTCCACTGGTGTAATATCACTATATGAATAGACAGAACTAAGGGAATAGGAACACATTTATTCAATAAATGACACAGAACCATATGACTAGTTTCAAGATTATATACCATGGAAATAGCACAACAATAGACTAGCACGGATACATAATTTTGTCAGTAAGTATGATTAACATTTAAGTATGATATAGACCAGACAAGTGATCCTTTCCTGCTGAGGAGACCTAATAAAATAGAATAAAACGGTAATACACAAAAGTAGCGATATCAGTACAAGCAAAGCGAGATGTTAATATATATAGAGGCCATAATCATAAATAGGAGATGCTCACAAGATAAAGATCCAAGTAATCAAGCTGTAAATCATTCAGGCTTTCATTTAGTGCCTCTGGCACATCTTCAGGAGCATGATGATCATTCCTGAAACCACAAGACATCCAAGATCAGTAGGACGTGAACAATTAAAAACTTCAAACAGACATGTATATACTTGATCTGAGCTGCAGAGACATAACTACTAAGAAACCACCAGAGATTTGGGCTTACCATAGCTTCGAGGTGATAAACAGATCGTCACGCTTCACTACGCCCTCTTCAAATAGCTTCTTCAGCGCCAAACCAATCTGGATAATGTAAACAATGGATATATATCACGATCTGTATAAAAGAAGGAGCTCTGCTTTTGCATTGAGAATGTGGACAACTGTACATCAGCTTAGACAGCTTCCAGAAAATATAAAAGGAAAAGCAACAACTCTATAACCCTCCAAATCAGAACTTCCAAACACACTTGCTCCTGGCAATCCGGAGCATATCAATGTCGTCCTTCAAGAGGGAAATCAGTCTTCACATTTGCCAATTTATCCTGAAAAATTCTATTGTTTCTATCTTCCCAGATATGCCACACTGCATATATGCGAAGTCCAATTGCTTCTTGCCATTCTCCTTAGGTGCCCTGGAAAAGACCTTCCCACCACCCTCTCGGCAAAATGGTCTGCAAACTTGCAGTGGCAATTCCCGGAGATGAGCAGGATATCTTCCTCCAAAGCTCCTTCACAAACAAGCAGTGCAAAAAAAGATCGCCCACGGATTTGGGTGAAGGTCGCACATCATGCATGTAGGAGAATGGGGCCAGTCCATAACCTGTTCTGAATCATGAGCCATATGTGAAACTTAACCCTGATCTCAGCTTTAGTGCACCAAATCCTCTGAAGCTCTGGCTGCAAAATGCGACCCTGAAACTGGGCCTAATCGTTTACATAAATACTTCTTCTATTGGCCCTCCTGAGCAGAGCAATGGAGCAGCCATCTTGAGGGAAAACCCATGCAACCAAGAATGATGCCAAAACTGGGTCTTAGCGCAATCGCCAAGCATAATCTTAGTGCAAGCTCTGAACAAATTCCGTGTCACCATCATCACACGGCGCTGATGTACCGATCGCCACTCGATCCACGGCCATCTCAGTGATATCAGGCTTCCATTACTCCAACTGTTCTGCAACATGAATCGAGACGATACCGCAGGCAGCACATGTCTTAACGTAAGAGGGGGCAAACGTTGCCTTGTCAGGCCTGTGGATGACATGTCAATCTAGCCAACCGAGCTTCAAAAATAGTCCTGACTATATGAACCCTTTATTTCAAATCCTAAGCAGGTTCACTATGAGACCATGTCACATCAGTACCAGTATTCTGCGCATAGGTGGACAGAAGAAATTCCTAGTAGTATAACGATATGGTGCTCGGATGATGGATGGATATCGCTTGCTAATTGCAGTGAATGTATCACTACGCTTTCCTAGTTGTATTGCAAGGTTATCAGATCATGCACACATTAAGGAGAGAAAAAAGACAGGGCTGAAAAAGGAAAAGGTTTTATAGGATTATTATCTTGTGCTCAGTTGATAGTTAATACCTCCTTTTCGTTGCCGTAGACTCTGGCGCAATCGATGTGCCGGTACCCCGCCTGCATCGCAGAAGAGAAGAAGGATCTGGTGTGAATCAGGAAACAAGACTGTACGAAGAGAGGGGGGGAAACATGCCGTCCATCTGGATGGCGAGGCGAGTGGGGATCAGGAGGGGTTTGCGCGGCGGACCTTGACGGCGGCGTAGACGGCGTCGCCGACGACGCCGGGGTCGGCCTGCCAGGTGCCGAGCCCCACCGAGGGGATCTTGGCTCCGGTGTTGAGCAGGAAGTGCCTCGCCATCGCCGCCTCCCTCTCCCTCTCTCTCTCTCCCGGACGGGCACGGCACCAGAAAGGGATTGGGGAAGAACGTAGGTGGGGAAGGGGGCAGGAGACGGCTGTGGCCGGCGGGCAGGGGCAAACGGTGGCTCGCTCCAAGTGTGTCCTGGCTGGGTTTCCTGTTCCCGCGGCCGTGACAAGACCGGCCTATTTTTGGCCTCTACGGATGGAAGCGAAATGGAGAAACCTTTTTTGTCCACGTCGAACATATACACATCCGTTTTCTCACTAATAAAACGATAAAAACGCAGATATTGAGCAAGTTGGAAGGAAAATCAGACCATTCCAAAATCACCGTTGCAGCATGTCGTCACAACATCACCTCGGCCGTCGAAGCATTGTCGTTACGGCATCTTTGTGGCCGTCCATACTCAAGACGGAAGTTAGTTAGAAGCATTGCCGTTGTGCCATCACAATTGTCATCGTAACATGCTTCGTAGCATCACCACGGTTGTTGAAGCATTGTCGCAGTCGTGGAAGCATGTCATCGTGTTAACGTCGCGACCTTAGTACCATCATCGGAGTAGTCGGGATTCCGTCGCAACATCGCCGAGGCCATCGCAGCACGCCTCGTAGCATCGCCGCAGTCGTCGAAGCACACCACGGATGCTCCAAGCATGTCATCGTAGCAACTATGCCACTGTGCTGGTTGTAGCATCATCAAAGCAGTCGGCATGTCGTCGAGCATCATCACGCCTGTTGAAGTCCATCGAGCATTCGTCACGTCATCGTTGCGGCCACTCGCCAACGTCGACATGTTTGTTGAAGCAGTCGGATGCAGCATCGACCAACGTCGCAACACTGTCCATGGTCTCACAATGGCAATGACGCCCATAACAACCAGAACACCCTCACAACACCATCGTCTCGGCTTTATTATGTATCAAATGATTCATTCTTAGCTGCCACATAATCTTTCCTTTGTGGGAGTTATCAGATAGTCTAACCCAAGTTCTACAAATCTCAATCCAAACACATACCCAGGTCATCCTGGACGTTCGGGTATTTTGGTTATTTCGGTTCGGGTAGTTCGGTTTATGTGTAATTCGGGTATTCGAAAATGGAAATCAAAATTGTTTCTGTCAACAAAATACCCGAACCCAAATTACCCAAAATTTCGGTTCGGGTAATTCGGGTAGCCAAAATATCCAAAATATTCGGAGCATACATCAACTTTTGATATGAATAACTTAGATATTATGGGTATTTTAGTTAGTATGGATAACAAGTTAGTGTAATAATAGCATGAAAATTTTGGACAATATAAATAACTTGGGTAGTATGGGTATTTCGGGTTTTCCAGACTAGAAACCGAACCCTAACCCGAAAATCGAATAGTCAAGAAATGAAAACCGAGCCCTTACCCGATACCCGAATTACCCGACAATTCGGGTAATTCGGTTCGGTTCGGGTTCGGGTACCCAAACGCCCAGGATGACACCCAGACGACTATTCAACACTAATTTCTTAACCGGGCAATTCGCAAAAAATAAGGGTCAGGAAGCTTCATGCTCTACATCTTTAGTACACCTCATGCCTCTTATTTCTTTCTCTTTCTCCTCACATTGGTTCTTTCTTCCCCTATCTGCCTGCTTGCGAGTGTTCGCTCGCTAATATCAAGAAACGGGTGCTCATTCGATAGTTTTCATGTGTCATTGTTCTCTTCTCTGCAGCACAAATAAATAAAGGACCCGAATAACTGACACTTGATTCCCAGGGAGGGGGGGGGGCTGATCAAACGAACGGGTCCCCAGGGGCAACAGGCCAGGGCGAACCCCCATTGGCCCAAATGGATTACGTTTTTCTTAACATGAAAAAAATATATTCTTTCATAGAAAATAGAGTACACATAAAATATGAAAAATGAAATGTTACGTTACAATAATGTGCATGATAATCTACAATTTTACAAATGGTATGAATTCCACCATGTAGATGTTTCACTGTAAAAGAACATGTTAGTTACAAAAATGCCATGATAATCTATAATTTTATAAATGGTATGAATTCCACCCTGTAGATGTTTCACTATAAAAATCATGTTTTGGAGAGTTTTTTTTTCTTTATTTTTTTCAAGGACTGAAACAAAATGCCATGACATTTTATTTTTTCTTTATTTGGTGCACCGTGCAAAAAATATATTTAAAAGGGGCATATCAATGACAAAAGTGCCATGCCAATAAAAATAAAAATTGACATCCTCCTAATGATAAAACCGGCATCCTGTTAAGCAATAATAAAGAAATGTCAGTCTAAAAAATGTCATCCTCCTAATAATTAAAATGTCATGCCAACAATAATAATAAATGACATGCACTATATAATAAAATTGTCATCCTCCAAATAATAAAAAAAATCACTCTCTATATAATTAGACTGCCATGCTCATGATTAAAAAATGCCATCTGAACAAAGAATGAAAATGTCATGTTCCCAACAGTAGAACTTTCATCAAATTAATAATAATAAAACATACATCTTTGCAATATAAATATTCGATGTTATTAATAATAAAATGGCATGCTCTGAATAGTAAAATGACATCCTCTTAATGATAAAAAATGCCATGTTATTACTTATTAAAATGCTAACATCTTATTGACAAAAAACACTGCCATGGTACCTACAATAGTAAAAAGGAAAAAAATTGCGCCTATAAAATGCACACGGAAAGTCGTAGAAAATGCCATCTGGAAAATTGATTTTGTTCTTCCAAACATGTAAAAAGCTGGATTTTTTTAAAAAAAAAGAAGTTGAATTTCGTCGGTTCGCAATCCTCTACTTAGTGTAGTGCTAATCCCGCGACCCACTACGAAGGAGTTGTCGGTTCGAACCCAATCCAGCATGGTAACGGTGGAGGGGTCATCCACCGGGGTTGGATCCCCAACGAATGTTCGCTAGATAGTATTTTCATAAAACTACCAGCGCAGTAATAAAGGGCGTGGCGGCCACATGAGATCCTGCACGAACCTTTGTTTTGAAAAAATTACTACGTATTCCTTCTGTTTCTAAATATAAATCTTTAAAAGATTTCATTGATGATCTACATACAAAGCAAAATGAATAAATTTACACTTTAAAATATATTTATATACGTTTGTACATATTTTTAATGAATTTTTTTCAAAGGATTTATAATTAGAAACGGAAGGAGTACACGAGGATGCGAGCCAGGATCGGACGCCACGAGCAACCGCAACGACCTCACATCACATGGGGTCATCATGGGGATATGTCGCTCCCTCCGCGTCATGTGTCTGTCCCTCGGCCACGTACCCCACCGTAGCCGCTCACGACGACAACTTCCACGAACCAGTCCAACCGCGACGTGGCCGGTGATCCACGCTGCTGTGCTGACTTGTCCCGACCACCGAGGAACCTGCCGCCGTGGACGCGGAAAAGTCCCCGGGATCCGCGTCGGGCCGATCCAGCCGTACGCCTGCCCCTCGCCGCGAAGCGACGCGCCGCCCCACGCCACCGAGACGACGCGCTCGGCATCGCCGGAGTCACCACCCCTCCTCCACTTCTTTATCTTGGAAAGAGGAAGCTGGTCGGTGCGTGTCGTGTCGGCAGCGCGTGCTCTGCTCTGCCCTGCCCTGCCCTGCTCGCCGGTATTAATACCCCAGATCCCACTGCAACCTCCACCCATCCCTCCTACCACGCTCAATCCCCGAGCTCCATCACCACAGCCCACTCGAGTTCTTCTTCTTCAAGCTTTTAGCTAGGTTGACTCCGCGATCACCGAAGCAGCCTTGGGCCATGTCGAGCGGCGGGCAGAGGCAGCAGCAGGCGAAGAAGCCGTCGCCGGCTGCGGCGGGGGCGGACGAGATCGAGATCAAGAAGGTGTTCTCCCGCTTCGACACGGACGGGGACGGCAGGATCTCGCCCTCGGAGCTGGCGGCCGTGTCGCGCGCCATCGCGCCGCCGGCCACCGAGTCCGCGGGGGGGCGGGAGGTGGCGTCCATGATGGACGAGCTCGACACCGACCGCGACGGCTACGTGGACCTCGGCGAGTTCGCCGCCTTCCACGGCCGCGGCCGCGGGGAGCGCGAGCTGGACGCCGAGCTGCGCGACGCCTTCGACGTCTACGACATCAACGGCGACGGCCGCATCTCCGTCGCCGAGCTCAGCAAGGTCCTGTCCCGGATCGGCGAGGGATGCACCACCCAGGACTGCGAGAAGATGATCGCCTCCGTCGACGTCGACGGCGACGGCTGCGTCGGCTTCGAGGAGTTCAAGAAGATGATGGCCGGCGACGGCGCCGCACGGCCCCTAGACGGCGGCGTCCCTGACGACGACGGCAAAGCCAAGACGGAGTGATGCCTTCTTGCTTGTAAATTTGCAGTAATGTGAGGGGGGCGAGCGAATGCGAGGTGTATGTTAAATTGTTAATCGTAAGTACTACTAGTACCTGTCTTGTGTCGGGCATGCTGTTCTTGGTCTGAAGATGGTAAAAATCGGGAATAAGGATCAATATTTTCTCCCGGTATGGGTATCTATCTGGATATTACTCCGTACAACATTTTCACATGAGAATGGATTTATCAGTTCGGTGCGACGTTGGTGTTGAAGGGTGTACCCAATGCATCGTCCACATTATTTATGTTTCCACTCGAGAATACATGTATTTTATTTTTATTTCGAAGGTGTTTGAATGTTTCTAAACATTATTTATATTTGCACTCGACAATACATGTATTGTGATTTTGAAGATGTTGAATGATTTGAACGTATGCTTTAGAATGAGTTTCGTTAATAGTAGTCGTAAATAATTTTACAGCCACCAAATACTAGAAGGTACTTCTTTAGGGCTTGTTCGGTTAATCTTCATCACAAGGGGACTGAGGTAGAATTTGACTTACAGAGGATTTTATCCTTCCCAATCCACTCTAATTCCCTTCAAACCCGTTGCAACCGAACAAGGCCTTAGTGATCTATAAACGTTCTTATAATTTTTTAAAGAGGTAGTGATATCTATAGCTATACCTACTACCTAATATTTATACACACATACATAGAGAGAGAAAAAAAAAAGGATTATCAATATTTATATTTGGACCCATACTTATTGCATTCTGAAGATGTAGGATATTTCTCAACATATGCTTTAAAACATGGTGATGCTATTCATTAATATTAGTAAATAAATTTGTAAGCACTCAATACTTGAAACCAATAAATTGAACTCAAGGATATATGATTTAAATTGTGATATCGATGCTATCAAGAAGGTATTTAATAACCAGTTGTCCCCAAAATATATATTGTACTCCCTCCGTTTTTAAATATAAGACCTTTTAAAGATTGCACTATAAACTACATACGGATGTATATAGACATATTTTAGAGTGTACATTCACTCATTTTGCTCCGTATGTAGTCTTCTAGTGAAATCTCTAAAAGGTCTTATATTTTGGAACGGAGGGAGTACTATACATTTATTTACAATCATGATACACAATTTAATGAGCAATATTAATGGTGAATATTTGAAATAAGTACTAATGTATGATTATGTAGGAGGCATTTAATAACCAATCATATATCTTTGTACTCTTCTAACAATATTAATTGTCATTAGCTGAGTATATAGAAGGAAAAGAAGAGAACATTAATGTGGAAAGTTATAATGGATCCTTCAATATTTTCTTTCCGATCAGAGAATCTCCTAGATTTGATCATGCCTCTATATAATACCACCATAAGGACGGAATGTGAGAAATATCAACCATAAGGAAAGTCATAGTAGAAAGGAAAAAATAGCAACCCACTTCTAATGGCATTAATCAAGAGCAAAACAAGTGCTCTATGCTTGGTAGTTTTTCTAATGTCTGCAACTTTATTATCATGTCATGCAACCGGGAGAAACAAAGGTACGCTATTTTGTATATGTGCATAGAATTTAGTAAAATATACATACACCTTTTATTATTTTAAACAGTATTGAGTAAATCATGCAATTTATATTATATATCCAAGGCATGATCTGAACATGTTGCTATATTTCGTCATGCGCAGATACAAATGCATGGAGAACTTTGTGTGGAGATTTTAAAATATGCGAGAACCCAACGGTAAACAATGTTAATATTTGCAGACTTAATTGTGAATGGTCAGGTTACGATTTCGATGGTAGCTACTGCGATCTTGGTAACTGTTGTTGCGCATTGACAAAGCCAAGGAAATGATGGGCACACTATGCATTGTGATTTGTCAAAAGTTTGAGCTTGTAAGATATGATGAATTTCAATAAAATATACATGTTACTTTTTGTTCGATTTTGCAAATCCATGATTGCAGCGATGAAGACGTTGTTCGAGTTCCTTTGATGTCAAAAACAGTTTTGCTATACCTTTGTCACCTGAGAAATTCGTAACACTCAGTTGACGTGAAGCATCGTCGATCCAACTTGAGATCTAAGCAGAATTTCATAATTTTTTAAATTATGACAGTAAATACTAGATTTTATTGCACTGTATGAACAAACTAGTACAACATGCTAAATATTTTTTGGCCTATATGAATTAGCTGAGACTAAATTTATCACTAGCTCGGCCCACTGAGTATCTTTTAGATCTATACATAGATGAATTTGTGACATGCAAAAAGAGGGGGGGAATGAATATTTACTTTCAAATTCTTGAATATTTGAAATACATAAGCGTCTCTTATGAAAAATGTAAATGATATTATATAGCCACGGGCATTTATTTTGCAATACATGTAATTTTTCAAGTTAATATGAAATAGTCTTCACAAGAATGAGAACAAAGCGAAGACTCCGTCTGCCTTATTCTTATAGGGGATGAGAGACTCGAACCTAGACCAATGACAACAACCTTTGTGTTATCTACCACTACACCCAGAAGATCTTCTAAAAAGAAGTCTTACAATATGCCACAAAATAATGGTACGATTTAACTAGAACACTTCACTATTAGTATGAATATTTTATTTAATACATGTTTGCAAATCTCTCAAACCATGTGAGCCTTTCTGGATAAAGGTGGGATCTCGAAGGATCGTGAGGCTTTATCCAAATTGATAGCACACAATATATTTTACAAACAGGACGGGAAGAAACTAGAAAATAAAGACAAGTTCCTAGAAACTGCAGGAAGGACCCTAAACTGAAAAAGTAAAAAAGCAATCTGTTCCGCACGCAAGAGAGAGAGAGAGAGATGGAGGGAGGGGAGGGAGGGAGAGAGAGAGGGAGGGGAGGAAGGGAGGGAGACATGTATGAACGAGTTGAGAAAACCAAGATAAACCATTTTACTGTTGACCAATGAAAATGAGCTCCAACATATTGTTCACTTGTTCTTGGGTACAACTCCCTAAACACATCAACGAAAGATATATCTCCATACCCCATCATAATAAAGGGTAGGATGATCTTTTTTTCAAAATACGCCAGCCACGTCGAGCATGCCGATATCTGTCTTTGTGCACATACGTAAATGGCCTGGTGTGTGCCTTTTCTCCTTGCTCCAACCCTTAAGTTTTACTTCAAGTTCTAGTAACCAACCGAAACAGGTTACTTGATGTGCTCACTCATTTCCCTTTTCGCTTCTTACGTCACAAATGTAAATTCATGAACTTTCAGGCCAGGTTTTATGTATTTTTTTGACACTATATTTTTTCCTATTTCATACTGGGTTTTTGTTTTATTTTTTCCCTTTTTCTTTTCAGTTTTTCCCTTTTTTCAAATCACTGAACTTTCTAAAATAAGAATATCAAATTTGTAAAGTTATTTTAAACTTTTTGGATCTTTTCCAATTTCTCAAACTTCCTTTGCAAATTTTTTGGTCAACTTTTTTGAAAATCTGCAAAATTATTCACATGTGTGAACATTTTTCTTCAAAATTGAAAAACTTTTATCAAATCTGTGAATGTCTGGGTCAGCCCAACAGGCGCTTAACCGGAGTGATGGCATCACCTAATTGGGCCAAGGCCTAAGCAATTTTTTTATCTTTATTCTTTGATTCATGTTTCTACTTTCTCATTTTATTTTTATTTGAAAAACTTGTTCAAAATTGTGAAATGTTATTTCGAATACCAAGAAATGTTCTTGTTTCCATATTGTTTACAATTTTAAAAATGTTCTGGACTTCTAAAAATGTAACTATTTTTGAATTTTTTGTTCACCAATTTGAATAATGTTTGTGTTTAATTTTTTTTGATAATTTCTTTAAAATAGTTAAGTTATTTGCAATTTCTTTTAGAAAATGTCATGACTTGATGGGAATTAGTAAACAACCTTCGAATATGTGTTAAAAATTGTGAAATTTTTGTACAGAATTTGAAATTCTAAAATTGTTGAAAAATTCAAAAAAATGGTTAGGACATAAGAAAATGTTCATGTTGATTGATAATGACCTAACTAGTCCAATCCACAACATTGTTTTTGCTAGATAGTAAATTTTACATGCGATGTTATTCCAATACAAAGTAGAGAGCATGGACCGTTGTCAACTTATTACTGATAGTAACCTGCAACACATATTTTACGACAAAATACCGATAATAGTTAATGCTAAGGGTTTAACTTATAATCTAGAAGTTTCTTTGACAATGATTACATAATCATATACCAGAAACTATTATTTGATATTTGCTAGATTGCACTCGCACACACACACGCGACATCCACACTAGATATTTTATGCATTTGTAATAAAAAAGCAGGCTTGCTTTAGAAAATAGAGTAAATATTTAGCAGGACACAAATGCAGTTTACAGTGAGATAGGAAATGTAAAACAAAGACCAATATAAGTAAAATCAAGCAATGATATTTCGTTGTTAACTATACTAATAAGAAAATTGTACTCATTAAAAATATAACATGATATAAGTTGTACATAATTATAGAAGTTTAGTGTAAACTATATTTATCTAAATTGCCTATGCCCTAAAGTTTTTTCTTTTTTGTTTCTTATAATGTGAGGAGAAATGCCAACGAAGTATCGTTCCTAACAATTTCTTACTTAGTGCATGAGAAATACCATTTTTTGGGGTCACTCGGTAAAAGTACATGTGGTCACGGGTGGAGATCCTGGTAGGGCAAGGGTGGGCGCCCATCCTACCTTGATTCCCTGTCAAAAGTTCTTAGGTATATGTATGTACACAACAGAGTTATGCATAGATCGACCAGTACTTTTTCTTTTTGAAGATCGATCCATATGATGCAAAGACTTCTTACTTGGGTCGTATTGCTAGGTGAGGAGCACTGTATTGTTGTTGGGACATGAGTAGCACAAGAAGATCGATGCAATGCATGAAGCCCGCCAACCGGAGGGGTTTGTTCCTTTGTCAACAACTTGGTCCAGTCACAACTCACGATTGTCGCTAGCGGCGGCTAGCACCCAGCAGGAGCAGCACGCGGTGCCGGCGACGAGCAAGAGTAGTGTGCGGGGTTCGACGGACCGTCGACACCCACAGGTTACATCGTTACAATACCCTAGACACAACCTAACACCAGCGGCTACCAGCAGGCAATGGTGGTGGCCGGAGCCAAGAAAATGGGGGCGGTCGATGGTGAGCAAGCCTTGGTGGATGGCGTTGCGTCTGTGCTGACTTGCTGGTGAAATTAAACAAGAAGGGAAAAGGGCTAGCACATGAATATTATTTTTAAAATTTCATAGTATTTTCAGAGAATAGTTTGACAATTAACACAGTCATTTTCGTGGTATTGTCATGTTTATGTGTTAATGTGTATGGACGGTGGTTTTCCATCAAAGTCCGCCCTACCTTAATTTATTTTCGTCCTCCGACACTGCTTGTGGTCATGCCTCATTGAAACATCACAATGTCATGACCATCTTGTACTAAGTGTTCTCCTAACATGTGTTCATGACTAGAAGCAAAAGCTGTTTTGTATCGCAAGAACTATCAAAGGCAACTCTTCTCCTACCTACAGACACCAAATCATTAGATTAAGTGTCTCACTAACACCAAGAAATATTGAGACTGAAACGAAAACAAAGGGCACGGCTTACCTATGTTAGCAAGAGAGGTGACTTATTTTTGTAAAAAATGTTAATCTTATTTTTGTTTCTACATTTTTGCAATATTCATGAGATTAAATAAATATTCATGCATTTAGAAAATTATTGGTGTATATACTTTATCACCCTGTTTTACAAAGAATATGCTCATGTGTGTCCATAGCAAATGTGATATGGGTGAAGCACGTGGCGACCCACTTGGGCCCATTTGCGCGAGAGAATACAAACAATTATCTTTTTATGTCTTTTCGTCTTAATTTTTGCGACAACCTATTTTTGCCCCGTTTATATATTTTTAGATTTCCCACCATTTCAATTTATGTTTCTTTTCCATTTCCATTTCATTTTTTATTTATTGGACTAATTAATTAATTGTTTTTCTTTTTTCACTATTTGCTTTTGGTTTTTCTTCTTTTCCTAGTTATATTTTTTAAAAGTACTTGAATAATTTTTGAAATTTCATGAACTTTCTTTCCAAAATGCATGAACCCTTTGAAATGTTTCATGTACGTTTAAAAAAAATACGTGAACTGTGATTTCATTATATGAAGAGTTCTTTTAATCGACGACTACTTTTAGTTATTACGTGATTTTTTCCTGAAAAGTATGACAATACCATTTAATATACATGATCATATTTTGTATTTTAAACATTTGAAATTACATGAATATTTTTTAAATTACTAAACCTATTTAAAACTAGATGAACACATTTTTCAAACATATAAAATTTTCAAAACTACAACAACATTTATTAAAAAAATGTGAACATTTGTGTAATTAATATACAAGAGTAATTCACTACTGCAACTAAATAGATTCTAGTTGACAACCCCAATTTGTTCTAAATTTCGTAGCTTGTGACTAGGGATCCACTTTTTCTCCTTTTTCATCTCAATAGAAAGAAATTGGAAGTTTTATTTGTTAGGAATGTATGTTTAAAGATAGAAGAATAAACAAGTATTATTCCATTTCATAACTGATTTGTTCTCTTCTTATTTCATTTCTTTTTTATTTATACCTTCTTTATCTCCAGTTTTATCTTGTTAATCGATCATGTCTACGATCTCAAACTCAAAATTTGATTGCATTCCATACTTCACAAGCTGCGACTAGTTCACGACTCCATATGCAACCTGCTTGGATAACTTCATTACTTTCGCAAGCAAGATAGCACTCTTCATTACAAGCTTGTACAAAAACTTCTGAAGCCACTCTACTAGCTGCTGCACTAGGCGCATTTTCCCCAAAGATGTCCCCAAAGATTTCGGTCAGAGCTGGCTTATGTCAATATGAATAGTACCATCTAAAGCTACTGGTATAACACCTCCGATACCTAGACCTACATGAAAAAGATACCGCGAGCAGGATTTTAAAAATCATCGCACAACAAATCAAGAAAACCTAAATTCATTTCAAATGCACTTGAGGAAACTGTAGTAAAACATGGCATGTTCACATTTTTGCTTTTCCAACGATATGTACATATCTAAGAAATCGTTGTTCCGTCACACTATATTTAAAACACAATTTATGTTTTTTGAAGAAAAATATGACATTACTCATTTTCCCATAATTGGATTTCTTTTTCAGATTACTTCTAGATTTAGGTGTTTTCTAGTCTTGTCTACATAAGAGACATAATTTATAGTCTATCTCTTTCTATATATGAAAATTCAAGAAATTCGCATTAAAACCTTCATAAATTACGCATGAACGTTTAAAGAAATAGTTTGTTTAAAAGAAATTTTTGTATACAATGGAGGAAAACAAAAAAGTAACAAAAAAATCAAAAACATGTCGTAATGAAAAAATAGAGAAAATACGTACAAAAAACCAGCAAGATAAATAGAAAATAAACTATAGAACCAAAGCTTTGGGGAAAACCTATGGGGTACGGATACGTCTCAAACATATCAATAATTTATGAAGTATTCATGCCATGATTGTCTATGTTTATAACACTTTTATATGGTTTTGATGCACTTTATATGATTTACTTAGAACTAACCCGGACTGATGTTGTTTTCAGCAGAATTACCGTGGTGTTGTTTTTTTTGTGAAGAAAATGAAAGTTCTCAGAATCGCCCGAAACTTTTGTATATTTTCTCTCGAGGAAATAAGCAATATTTGAGTGAAGAACCACCCGAGGGGAGCCACGCCGTGACCCCCCTCCCTAGGCCATGGCGTGATGGCTTGTGGGGCCCACGTTGCTGCTTTTGACGTGATTCCAACACTAAAATATCCTATATATACTAAAAACTCCAGAAATAAAGAGAGGACTTCCGCTCACTACCGTGACTCTCTGTATCGGCGAAAAACCAATCAGGAGACGTTCTAGTACCCGACCAGAGAGGGAAAATCATCTTCGATAGCCATCTTCATAACCCCGACGGAGGCCATGACGAGGAGGGAGTAGTTCACCCTCGGGGCTGAGATTTTATACCAGTAGCTATGTGTTTAATCTCTCTCTAGTGTTCTTGAGATGTCACGATCTTGATGTATCACAGGCTTTGTTATTATAGTTGAATCATATGGTATTTGTCCCTTGCTATTATTGTGATGAATTGAATCTTTCACTTTAAGATATCGTTATGTGGATTGAATAATTAGGTTTGAGAATACATTGGGGTATTCAAGTGAATCACTTGATATATGTGATGACCCACAAGTATAGGGGATCAATCGTAGTCCTTTCGATAAGTAAGAGTGTCGAACCCAACGAGGATCAGAAGGCTCTGATAAACGGTTTTCAGCAAGGTAATAACTGCAAGCACTGAAAGTAGCGGTAACAAGTGATGGTGTAGTGAGGTGAAACGTAGCAGGTGAAAAGTAACAAGTAACAAGAGTAGCAACGGTGCAGCAAAGTGGCACAATCCCTTTTGTAGCAAGGAACAAGCGTGAACAAAGTCTTATAAGAGGAAAAAGGCTTCCGAGGACACACGGGAATTTCTGTCATGCTAGTTTCATCATGTTCATATGATTCGCGTTCGTTACTTTGATAGTTTGATATGTGGGTGGACCGGCGCTTGGGTAACTACTAGGAAAAGGCTTGCTAATGGCGCACCTATTTTTGCTACTAATGGCGCACTATAGGTGCGTCACTAGCATCACGCCATTAGATTTTTTTACTAATGGCGCACCACAAGTGCGCCATTAGTATCTGGTATACTAATGGCGCACCAGGTAGTGCGCCATTAGTATTGCTCACGGTGCGCCATTAGTATGCCTCCCAGGTGCGCCATTAGTATGCCTCCCAGGTGCGTCATTAGTATTCCTCTCAGGTGCGCCATTAGTATGCCTCCCTAGTGCGCCATTAGTATGCCTCCGAGGTGCGCCATTAGTATGCCTCCCAGGTGTGCCATTAGTATAGCCCATGGTGCTCCATTAGTATCTGGTATTCTAGCATATATATGTTTTTTTTCAAAACCACAAATTCAACAACACATAACATATATATCAAATATATAATACATAATATGTGCCCAATAGTTTTACTGATCCACAACACATAACATATATGCAAAGTTGCATAACAAATTTCATGATCCATATATCAAAACTCCATAGCATCCATACATCCAAAATTTCATAGCATCCATATATACATATAGTTCCATAGCATCCATACATACATAGCTCCATAACAAATATAGTTCCATAGCATCCATTCATTATTTACATACAATTTTTTGAGCTACAATATTATTTTGTTTGCATTAATATGTTACCATTATTATTTTAGATGACAAAAAAGACAACTATGGCTCCAAAGGTTTGCTTTATGTCTTCACGCCACATAAGTAAACGAAGTAGAAGGGGCGCACGTTTAGGAGCTCCAGCGCGCGGTCCTTTTGAACTTCCCCTCGCAAAAGAAGCATGAATCAAAAGCGTTAGAGAAAGAAAACAGATGATTCAGAATTACAAATTTTGATACATATTGACTTCTAACATAACAACACCAGCAATGTTTGTTACAAAATTTAGGAGGTATCAAGATACTTAAATTGTCAACTAGTGACGACTACACACACACACAGAGATATATACACATAAGCTCCAAAGAATACAACTAAGATTTTCAAGAGAACATTCACATACAAGAATAAGCACATGATGTTTGGTTCCAAATTATAAATATAAGCTGCCGATGTTGCGTTGAATCCAAAGTAATCCCAGCTACATAGGTCACACGCTCGCTCTAATGAGATGTGATACCAAATGTTTAAGCCTGAAGGAAAGAATCAATGGTATAGGAACAAACTTTCCAGTCATGGAGATGATACTACGATCATAGTGTTCACCCTTGATTGCAAACAAAATCTAACTAGTAAACGCACACAATCAGCAGCCCCTATGTATAACTCCATAAAAGTATTAGAACAGATGCATCAGAACTGAATTACCTGTGAGCAACAGCAGGAATGAGCCTTCAGGCTGCGCGAGGAAGGAGACCGTCTTGGCAACCTTCTCCAAGCACTCCTGACTCTGCACCAGCAACGAATCGCCATTCCTCTCCACAATTCAGTCAAACCTGTAAATTCTACTCGGGAGCTAAGCAAATGAAAGGGTTAACAATCCCACTGCATTACGCCAAAAGAAACAATGTTGAGTAAAGAGATGAAAACAAACTAAAACTGCAAGACAATGAAACTACAGGAATGATTAGCTGTAGAGATACTGGAAAAGGCAGTCCAATGGTATGGAACATGGTAAAATCAGGAGAGAAAAATAAATAAAAGAAGATATGTATCGTACTTTCTAAGCGCATCGTTCGGTATCTACTCTATACTCTACAAGCAAAGTTCAATGCCAACGGTTTTATTAATTTGAATGGAGGGTTGTAGCAAAACCATCAGTTTAACATGTGATAGAAATGTGATACAAGTGATAAATTCGTAGCTCGAGAAACCAAGTTATGAACATCCAAGTGTCAGCAAACAGAACAAGCACCAATCCATGAAGCGATATGTTATCCAATATGGTCGACATGCCAAACCAGCACTGCTCAAAGGCCATATCACACACAGCTCAAGTGAGAGACATGAAAACTTAATTGTATCTGAACAGGAGGCATCAACGATAGCCGTAGTGAGAATATTATGTCTATCCTACTAACATGAGAATATTATGTCTTTAAGTCTCACAATAACCATATGTCTAGAGGCAAGGTTTTAAATAGCGTTCGCTACACCAGCTATTGCGTCCACTATTGCGATAGCGCACCTCTAACGCTATGTCTTTTGCGTTGCGTTTGTATATAGCGGCTTTGGTATAATGCGTCCGCTATTGCTATTAATCATTTTCTGCCACGCGAGTGACTTTAATATCAATAATGAACTTACCAAACATATTCCCACTGGATTTCTCCAACTACAATTTGTTTATGTATTCAAATGATATATAAATGTTGGGACGGTAGATAGGTTCATATTTGGACGTGGGAAAACAGTCCCTGATTAAGAGTAGTAAAAAGGAGAAACATGAATAGTATTATGGAATTATATGGCATTGAATTGCACGATGACGATCTGTGTCAAGACTCGGTGTATTTTAAACAGCAATACAATTAAACACAGAATTCCCAAGCCTTATATATTTAGCACAGGCGCATGCATTGGCTAATATCTAACTTACATAATTTAGATGTTATGCGAGTGCTACAATGCGACAACAAAAATAAATTCAATATTATTTTGCCAAGTGGCGAAATACTATTGGAGAAAAGATTACCAAATATAACTGTTAGGACTGAATGTAAGGGAACCGTGTCTTCCCTCCCATCTCTGACGAAATGTTGGCCCCTTCTAAGGACAAGGGTAAAATAGAACATCAAGGTCCAGGACGGACACCATCTCTCTCACCTGAAAATTTCACATGGCAACCATAAACACCAAGATTTTCCAAACAAGGAAAATGACAAGTACAAAATGCAGATGCACTAAACTAATAGGACATTCACCTTTCGACAAAATGGACAGCTCAAAGTTTTAGCCGCAAAGAAAAACAGAAGCAGAGGGACTGTTATTTTTTTCATAGGAAAGTTGTGAATCCCAACTGAAAGAAAGCACGTACCCTTCAAACTCGTATACCTCAATAGGTGTTTTTGGTCGACGACACTGATCTATCTTTGAGGTCTCCTTCACCTTTAGACCTTAAATAAGAAACAAAAGTATTTGTGTGTACAACTCCTTTAAACTGAAACGTAATATGCACTGAACAAGTACAAATGGAGAATTAGAGAAATTCACCTAGAAATTCCAGAGAATATTGGTCTGAGGGTATTTTGCCAGCGGAGACTAGTGATACCGAGTATCTGCACATCACAGGGATGTAGAAATGAGAGGCCGACCACAAGATATAAGTACAGCTCAATGTGAGACGTAAGATTCAAAATGTACATGAATTTCCAATTCGCACTTCTGCGCGTGACTTGCCGTGCTAATGTCATTGCTAATTACAGTTGGAGGAGGATTGGATTTGGAGGGGACGAACCCCAGGATGAAGGCGCATCTACTCAGGCTCCTGCTCGAAAATGGCCAGGCTCGTCAATGGAGGACGAGGACGAAGGTATGGCCGCAGTGAAGGAAAGGGGAGGGGAGCAGCACCTACGCGACAGTCGGCCCACCTCAGCCCGGAGACGACGACGTGCGGGCCGGAGACGAGGATCATGGACTCCGCCTCGGCATCCTGCGGCTCCGGTGCGGGGGTTTGGCGCGGGGTCAGGGCTAGCTAGGTTACGTAGAGGACCACCGGAGGCATGCCGGCGGTGAAGACGATGCCTCGCCCCAAAACCTAGCCGCGGGGGATGGATAGAGTGCGAGCGTTGGAGGCGGGGAGGGACGGATATAGATGGACGGATCGACGAGAGAAAATTGGATTTTTGCCACTTTCAATACGTGGTTTTTCAAAATTGCCACTTTCAACGTTGACTTTGCAAAATTGCCACTCTGTTCGTTGGCTTGTTGATTACCATACCACTTCTCTCCTTTTAGTGATTTCCTTTTATATTTGTAAGCACAAGAAAAGACCAAACTGCCCCTGACTGTATATACTCACATCTTATCTGTATGGCTTATTTGTATGAGCAGGGACGAACAAGCTGCAGAGTGCAGGCCGACCATGTCGCTGCCCGCCCGACGGACCGCCGTGGTCGCTCGCCCCGCCCGACCACCATAGTTGCCGCTCGCCCCGCCCGACCACCGCCGTCGCTACCTCCGCTCGACCGCCGTGGTCGCTCGCCCCGCCCGACCACCGTCGTTTGCCGCTCGCTCCACCCGACCACCGCCGTCGCTACCTCCGCTCCACCGCCGTCACCGCCCGCCAGTGTGCTCGCGTCGCTCGTCCTGGTCGCCTGACCACTCGACTGGGATGAGGGGCAGGAAGGAGCGCCCCAGGAGGATGAGGAGGTTCATCACGCGGCGTCCAGGCGATCAGCGGCGCAAGACGTCCAGCTGGCAGCACGCGGCGTCCAGGCGATCGGCGGCGCAAGACGGCGAGAAGAGTCGCTCGAGCGCGACGTCGAAGGACTCGTAGTATGGCAGTTAGCTATATTATTGGCAACCAGCGCAAGCCTTGCCGTTGTAGCGCTGATTCGTTGCCAGATGCAGTTGTAGCATTGATTCGTTGCCAGATGCAGTTGTAGCGTTGATTCGTTGCCAGGTACGTACATGTACATAACTAAGGGGCAAGTTGGTCTTTGCACTAGCCAATTAATGTAAAAAATAATTTAAATGGGGCTAATCGCATGCTAATCAAGGATGCAACAACTTAAGTGGCAATTGTGCGAATCAAATCTCTAGAATGGCAATTGTGCGAAGCCCAACGAATAAAGTGGCCAAAATCCAATTTTCTCGATCGACGATGCGGCACGAGGTGAGCTCCGCAGCTGGCTGCGCACAGGCCATGGCCGCCGGATCTCGCCGGAATAAGGTCTGCGGCGGCGGCGGCTAACCCTAGGGCGCAGGAGACCAGAGAGGAGATGTGGGTGTGAGGGAGAGTGGAATGGGAGGAGATAGGGTTTGGGTTGGCTGCAGGTGGGGTTTTCCTTTTCCATTTTCGTTTTTTCTTCTTTTTTGTGGATAGATGGCTGGATGGAGATGGATGTGGGATGGAGAGATGGATGGATGGATGGATGGACGCCACGTCACCGATCCGAATGACAACTAATACCACCAATGAGAATAGATCACATGTAATTTTATTTTCTTTTGTTTTTCTCTTAATTTTTCACATGAAAAATTAAAAAAAGATCTTTTATTCTACACAGAGGGTGCATATTGTAATGGCAAACAATGTTTTGAAAGGGATTATGACCTTCTTGATAGAGATGGTCAAAGTTTTCTAGGGTTTGGACCCTCTTAGACACCTCATGACCTTTTTGTAAATTTTAGTCCTAGATCAATGACCAATAAAATCGTCATCGTTATTTTTTGTCATAAATGAGCTTATTTCTTGTATTGGGGTCGGCGGCGGCGGTGGAGCGGGGGAGGGTGCGGGGGATCGTCGGCGACGGTGGAGGGGGGAGGGTGCGGGGGGTCGTCGTCGGTGGTGGAGCTGGGGAGGGTGCGGGGGGTCGTCGACGGCGGTGGAGCTGGCCGGGGAGGGTGCGGGGGGTCGTCGGCGGCGGTGGAGCGGGGGAGGGTGCGGGGGGTCTTCGACGGCGATGGAACGAGCCGGGGAGGGTGCGGGGGGTCGTCGACGACGGTGGAGCGGGGGAGGGTGCGGTGGGTGCTCGGCGGCGGTGGAGCGGGGGAGGATGCGGGGGGACACTATTGGGACACTATGATGCAAATGAGGTGAGGAGGAGGAGGCACGTGCACCCGAGACAAGCTTGGAGGAGGAGGTGGAGAGAATGAAAGTGGGGAAAGTGAGTGTAGTAGGTGGTTGTCCAAAATATCTAGCTATGATGCAAGAATATGAACCATGATCAATGAAAAAAGACAGAATTTGTTATGCTATTTCTCTGCGGTTGTAGTTGTAAGCCAGGTATTTCTACATGTTAGAACATGCTTGGATACAGAAAATTCGAAGAAAACTTGCATAAACCGGCCTACTTCTGCATAGGGAAAATGATTTTATATGATATATTGACATTACAAATATTAAATACGTAGAAAAATAAACATCATATGGCCCATACATATTTCTGTTAGAGATTAGCTTCTGGCACATTGCCCATAAATAGCAAAGATCAATCTGATGTAATTCAAAAGACGACCTGAAATAGATAAAAAAACATCATATTGTTTATAGGCAAGGAGAATTGTTTTTTAGCAGATTTCTCCATTTCTAGGTCTTCATGAAAGAGCCAGGAAAATGTGCAGGATAGGTGGAGCATAAGAGGTGTCAAAATATGGAGAAGCTGCTGCTGAAAGAGGTCTGCATTTGCACATGAGGAAGATGCTAGGGGACGATGAGGACTCACCGCATCCTTCAATCCTCTAGGTTCAGAACAATTGGACATACAACTCAAGTGAACTAGCAGCAAGGGAACACAAATTTTCACCTCATCATCTTCCACCTCCTGCCAATCCTCATCGTCCCGTCCTTCATCCTGCAAAATGGCAAAGCATTACTTGTAAAAAGTTCTTTCCATCTCCAGCACAAATGGGGTGCCCGAGATCCTATAGCCAAGAACTCTAAATCCCCACCAGTTGGGCACAAGAAACTTGCCAAGAACGGCATAAAGAACACCCAGACGCGCCAAATCTCACAAGACGAGCGAGATTTTGCAGAAAAGATCGCCGAGCAATCATCACCCAAGGTACTGGGAACTCACCGTATCCTTGTCGACGGGACGCGGCGAAGGTCCTGGCGGCTGAGGCGGGGGCGCCGAGGTGGGAGGCGCCGAAGCATCGAGAGATGGCTACAAGTAATGGAGCGGAGGGTGCGGTCGATGTTCTTGTGCGCGGTGCGGACGACGTGGGTGTGGAGCTGGATGGGGCGCATGGCAGCGTCGAGCGCGGAGAGGCGGCTGTCGAAGGGATTCCTGCAGCAGCGCTCCTCCTCCATGACCCTCCATCCCGCTGCCCGAGGACGGATGCTCCTCCTCCTCCTGGAGAGCTTGGGCCGAAGAGGCGGGGCGGATCTGGGGGACGGGATCCAGGGCTGCGCGCAGGCACAGCGGAGCGGGGGGGGGGGGGGTGTTGGGGGACGGGATCCGGGGCAGGCACTGCCGGTTAGCAATGGCGCACCCCGGAGCGGTGCGCCATTAGATTTTTTTGATAGCAATAGCGCATCCCCATGCAATGCGCCATTAGTAAATATTTTTTATATAGCAATGGCGCATTTCACAGAGGTGCGCCATTAGTACTCTTTTTTTTGGATAGCAATGGCGCACCCCAAAGAGGTGCGCCATTAGTAATATTACTTTTTTTGGATAGCAATGGCGCTCGGGGAGGAAGGAGGGGGTGGGTGGTGCGCTCGGCCGATTCTGTTCGGGGGAACCGAGCGAGGAGACAGGGGAGGGTGCGGGGGGTCGTCGGCGGTGGTGGAGCGGGGGAGGGTGCGGGGGGTCGTCGGCGGCGGTGGAGCAGGGGAGGGTGCGGGAGGTCGTCGGCGGCGGTGGAGCGGGGGAGGGTGCGGGGGGTCGGCGGCGGCGGCGGTGGAGCGGGGAAGGGAGCGGGGGGGTCGTCGGGGGGTGGTGGAGTGGGCCGGGGAGGGTGCGGGGGGTCGGCGGCGGCGGTGGAGCGAGGGAGGGTGCGGGGGGTCGTCGGCGGCGGTGGAGCGGGGGAGGGTGCGGGGGGTCTCGGCGGCGGTGGAGCGGGGGAGGGTGCGGGGGTGCTCGGCGGCGAGGGTGGTGGTGCGCCATTAGTAGTGTTGCAAAAAAAAATATAGTAGTGGCGCACCACCTACATATGCGCCATTAGTAACCCTGGTTACTAATGGCGCACCTCCTCTGGTGCGCCATTAGTAGTTCTGCAAAAAAAAAGTAGTGGCGCACCACCAAGAGATGTGCCATTAGTAACACTGGTTACTAATGGCGCACTAGCTGTGGTGCGCCATTAGTAGTTTGCAAAAAAAAAACAAAAAAAAAATTATAGTAGTGGCGCACTACTAACAGATGCGCCATTAGTAAGCAAGTTACTAATGGCGCACCAATGGTGCGCCATTAGTAGTTTTGCAAAAAAAAAAAAAAATATAGTAGTGGCGCACCGAGAGTGTGGTGCGCCATTATATCCACCACACCAATGGCACACCTCACATGGTGCGCCATTACTATATAGTAGTGGTGCACTGCTTGTGTGGTGCGCCATTAGTATCTATATCATCTATAGCCCTTTTTCTAGTAGTGGTACTGCCCTTACTTGGACAAGCATCCCACTTATGATTAACCCCTCTCGCAAGCATCCGCAACTACGAAAGAAGAATTAAGACAACGTCTAACCATAGGATTAAACTAGTGGATCCAAATTAGCCCCTTACGAAGCAATGCATAGACTGGGGTTTAAGCTTGTGTCACTCTAGCAACCCATCATCTAATTACTACTCCCCAATGCCTTCCTCTAGGCCCAAATATGGTGAAGTGTTATGTAGTCGACGTTCACATAACACCACTAGAGGAAAAGACAACATACAACATATCAAAATACCGAACGAATACCAAATTCACATGACTATTAATAGCAAGACTTATCCCATGTCCTCAGGAACAAAAGTAACTACTCACAAAGCATGGATATATTCATGACCAGAGAAGTAATGAATTTCATAATGGATCTGAACATATAATCTTCCACCAAGTAAACCAACTAGCATCAACTACAAAAAGTAATCAACACTACTAGCAACCTTACGTGTACCAATAGGCGTCGCGAGACGGCGATTGGTTACAAGAGATAGACTAGGGTTTGGATAGGACATGGTGCTGATGAAGATGTTGATGGAGATGACTCCCCTCCGACGAGAGGAGTGTTGGTGATGACGATGGCGATGATTTCCCCCTTCGGGAGGGAAGTTTCCCCGGCAGGATCGTCCTGCCGGAGCTCTAGATTGGTTCTGCTCAAGTTCCGCCACGTGGCGGCGGCGCCTCCTCAAAAAAGCTCCGCCGTGATTTTTTCCCGTACGAAACCCTTCATATAGCAGAAGAGGGGGTCGGTGGGCCACCAGGGTGCCCACAAGCCCTGTAGTCGCGGCCAGGGGGCAGGCCGCGGCTACCAGGCTTGTGGGCCCCTGGCAGCTCCCCTCTGGCACTTATTTCGCCCACTATTTTTTATATATTCCCAAAAAATTCCACGTTGATTTTGAGGGCATTTGGAGTTGCGCAGAATAGAGGACTCAGACTTGCTCCTTTTCCAGTCCAGAATTCCAGCTGCCGGTATTCTCCCTCTTCAAATAAACCTTGCAAAATAAGAGAGAAAAGGCATAAGTATGGTACCACAAAGTATAATAACAGTCCATAAAGCGATAAATATCAACATGAAAGCATGATGCAAAATGGACGTATCAACTCCCCCAAGCTTAGACGTCGTTTGTCCTCAAGCGAAAACCAAGATCCATATACATGTCCACATGTTTAGGGATGAAGGTGTCGATAAAACATAATACGAACATGAGGGCATCATGATCACACATAGAACAACAATACATCATAAAGATTCTTATGGGAAAGTAACAATTCCTTCACAAAGCAAAGTATGAATCAAAAACCTTACCGAGAAGTAGCCACCAATAGTCCATAGTCATTGAAGCAATTGCAATTTATCATAACATCAGAAAGAGTCAAATAAGAGCTTGTAAAGCAAATCTACGTACTCAATCATCTCTTTTGTTTTCCACAATTGTTACAACTCACGTGGTACTCATGGTATCAAAGTTTCAGTTGGACACATAGAAAGATAGGGGCTTATAATTTTGCCTCCCAACCATTTACCTGAAGGGTAAAGTCAACAATAATAAAGCATAAATACTCATCTCCAAGTTGATATATGAATATAGATCTTTCCCCAGCATATGACGTTCACCAAGATGAAGACAGAATAGGGAATTGGTGTTGATCACCGTGACTTTCACAAGGACAAAAGTAAAGGTACAAGATAGGCCCTTCGCAGAGGGAAGCAGAGGTTGTCATGCGCTTTTAAGGTTTGGATATACGACCTCTTAGTGTAAAGGAACGTCACTTTATATTGCCCCGTGTGATAAAGAACTTTATTATGCAGTCTGTCGCTTTTATGTCTTCCTCATCACAGGTTCGTACAAAGCTTATTTTCCACACACTAATAAATCATGCATACTTTAGATAGCAACTTTTTATTGCTTGCACCGATGACAACTTACTTGAAGGATCTTACGCAATCCATAGGTAGGTATGGTGGACTCTCATGGCAAAACTGGGTTGAAGGTTTATGGATGCACAAGTAGTATTTATACTTAGTACGAAAGTTTTGGCTAATATGAGGTGGAAGCAATCGTCACATGCTAAGGGATCTCTAGACATATAACATTGTTTGGAATCAAGCAAACATAATTCATTATGTTGTCTTCCTTGTCCAACATATACTTCTAAGCATGTAATAGTTTGGTGAGTGCTCACAATTGTAAAAAGTGTGTAAGATGATATATTTATATGTGAACCTCTCTTTCCTTATTACTTCTTATTAATTGCAACAATACTGGGGTCTATGTTGGTCTATTCTCAACAAGTTTCAATCATCATACTTGTTATATGTGAAGCTATCACTTTCCATAAGATCATCTCATGATCTTTCATGCTATCGTTGTTTTCATACTTTTGATAACGGCACAAAACAAAGCCCTTGACTAAGATACTCTTTATTATATAGCTCGCAAGCTCGAATACATCGGGGGAGACACAAGGCAAAAGACTCAAACTAAACGCTAAAGACTTATCCCACTAAGTGAAGAAATAAAAACTGAAAAGGAAAGAACTAAAACAAAGGTAAAAGCAAAAGACATAAAGGTGATACGATACGAGGGCAACTCCCCCAAGCTTGGCATAAGCCAAGGGAGTTGCCCATACCAATGCTTAGTTATCTTCCTTTGGTGGTGATGGTGGTGGAGTTGCAACATGAGTATGATCCTCCGTCTTCCAAGGCATAGGTGCTACATCATGGCAGGATGAACGAGTCACCGGAATCCTCAAATCTGCAGCCAACCGTATTGATTTAAATCTATACTCATACTCACAGTTTTGGTTCTGCAGGTCATAGATCTGGCCCTCGAGTTGATCAAACCTGTCATAGAGCCTGGAGAGGTGCTTTCCAATGTCATTGGCATCCATCTTGTGCTTGTTGGTGAACTCCGTGATTATCATGTGGTTGGCGTTGAGTCCACACTCCACCATCCCTTGGCACTTGAAGACTTGTTGCTCCATTGCTTCGAGCCTCGTCTCCATGCTTCCGGTATTCTTAGGCCCCTCAATATCATGGATGTGCAACATCCCCTCACACATCTCAATAGATTGAGGGTGTTGCAACACTTCCGTGAGGTAGGGATTGATGACCTTCTCGAAGATCTTGTCCTTAGGAGCTTTTGGGAAAGTCATGACGATCTAGATCTGCAACAGAAACAGGCTCAAAAGGAAAAACAGAGGAAAACTGTGCGATACGGAGATCAAAACCCTCGGGCATATATATAATGATTTTTTTCTGGACCACAAGGAGTGCTCCGCAAGAAAACGGAGTCCGGGAGGCACACGAGGTGCCCACAAGCCTTGTAGCCGCGGCCAGGGGGAGGTCGCGGCTACCAAGCTTGTGGCCTCCTCGTGCGCTCTCCGGACTGCTTTTTATTTTTCTATTTTTCCATAAATTCCAAAACGGAGAAAATTTCCTATTGGAAAAGTTTTGGAGTCCAATTACTTACCGAAGCACATACCTCTTCGTTTTCAGAGTCTGAAACAGGCTGATAAACATCCCTTATGTACTCCTCTGGAGTTATGATATTGATGATATTGGTCTCAACATTTATGGGAGTACCAGAGATATAATGCTTGATTCTTTGCCCATTTACCACTCTAGGAAAATTACCTTCCGTGTTATTGATTTTGATGGCACCGGAACGATATATTTCATCGACAACGTAGGGACCTTCCCATTTAGAGAGAAGCTTGCATGCGAAGAATCTTAAGCGAGAATTGTATAGCAGGACATAATCACCTACATTGAACTCACGTTTTTGTATTCTTTTATCGTGCCATCTCTTAACCTTTTCCTTGAACAACTTGGCATTCTCATATGCCTGGGCCCTCCATTCATCTAATGAGCTGATATCAAACTACCGCTTCTCACCGGCAAGTTTGAAATCGAAGTTGAGCTCTTTGATTTCCAATAAGCTTTGTGTTCTAGCTCAAGAGGTAAATGACAGGCCTTACCGTAAACCATTTTATACGGCGACATGCCCATGGGATTCTTATAAGCAGTCCTATAAGCCCATAGTGCATCGTCAAGTTTGCTAGACCAATTCTTTCGAGATCTATTGACAGTCTTTTGTAAGATCAATTTGATCTCCCTATTACTCAACTCCACTTGACCACTAGACTGAGGATGATAAGGATATGCAACTCTATGGTTGACATCATACTTAGCGAGCATCTTGCGCAAAACACCATGAATGAAGTGTGAACCGCCATCAGTCATCAGATATCTAGGGACTCCAAATCTTGGGAAAATGACTTCTTTAAGCATCTTAATAGAGGTGTGGTGATCAGCATTTCTAGTGGGGATAGCTTCTACCCACTTAGTGACGTAATCAACAGCAACTAAGATGTGAGTATACCCATTGGAACTCAGGAAGGGTCCCATGTAATCAAAGCCCCAGACATCAAATGGTTCAATGACAAGTGAATAGTTCATATGCATTTCCTGACGTTTACTGATGTTCCCTATTCTTTGGCATTCGTCACAAGACAAGACAAACTTACGGGCATCCTTGAAGTGAGTGGGCCAATAGAAACCTGATTGCAATACCTTATGAGCAGTTCTATCTCCAGCATGGTGTCCTCCGTAGGCCTCAGAATGACACTTCTGTAGGATCTGTCCCTGTTCATGTTCAGGCACACAACGTCTAATAACACCATCTACTCCTTCCTTATAAAGGCGAGAATCATCCCAAAAGTAGTGTCTCAAATCAAAGAAGAATTTCTTCTTTTGCTGGTAGGTGAAACTGGGTGGTATGTATTTGGCTACGATATAGTTTGCGTAATCAGCATACCACGGTGCACTATGTGAAGTACGGATGACATTCAATTGCTCATCAGGAAAGCTTTCATCAATAGGTCGTGGGTCATCAAGGACATTCTCTAGCCTACTCAAGTTATCTGCTACAGGGTTATCAGCACCCTTTTGGTCAACAACGTGCAAATCAAATTCCTGTAGCAGGAGAACCCATCTGATTAGCCTAGGTTTAGTGTCCTTCTTCTCCATAAGGTACTTAATAGCAGCATGATCAGAATGAATAATGACTTTTGAGTCAACTATATAAGATCTGAACTTTTCACATGCAAATGCGACCGCTAAAAATTCCTTCTCCGTAGTGGCATAGTTTCTTTGGGCACTTTCTAGAGTTTTACTAGCGTAGTGAATAACATTCAACTTCTTGTCAACTCTTTGTCCTAAAACAGCACCAACATCGTAATCACTAGCATCGCACATGATTTCAAAGGGCAAGTTCCAATCAGGTGGTTGAACAATAGGTGCAGTTATCAAGGCCTTCTTAAGTATTTCGAAAGCTTCCTCACAATCCTCATCAAAAACAAAAGGAACATCATTCTGCAAGAGGTTGGTAAGAGGCCTAGAAATCTTAGAGAAGTCCTTAACGAACCTTCTATAGAAACCAACATGACCTAGGAAACTTCGTATACCTCTGATATCTGTGGGGCAAGGCATTCTCTCAATTGCATCAACCTTAGCCTTATCAACTTCAATGCCTTTCTCAGAGATTTTGTGTCCTAAGAAGATGCCTTCATTAACCATAAAGTGGCACTTCTCCCAGTTCAAGACGAGGTTGGTATCTTTGCATCTCTGTAAGACTCGATCAAGGTTGCTGAGGCAATCGTCAAAGGAAGAACCATAAACGGAGAAATCATCCATGAAAACCTCAACAATCTTTTCACAAAAGTTAGAGAATATTGCCATCATACATCTTTGAAAGGTGGCAGGTGCATTGCATAAGCCAAAAGGCATACGTCTATAAGCAAAGGTACCGAAGGGGCAGGTGAAAGTGGTTTTGTCCTGATCAGATTGTGCAACAGGTATTTGTGAGAAACCTGAATAACCGTCTAGAAAGCAGAAGTGTGTGTGTTTATATAGCCTTTCTAGCATTTGGTCGATAAACGGCAAAGGATAATGGTCTTTCCTGGTTGCCTTGTTCAGTTTCCTGAAGTCTATCACCATCCTATAGCCAGTAATAATCCTTTGTGGGATTAGTTCATTCTTATCATTAGGAATGACGGTGATACCTCCCTTCTTAGGTACGCAATGTACTGGACTTACCCAATCACTATGAGCAACATGATAAATGATTCCTGCTTCCAGAAGCTTTAATATTTCTTTTCTCACGACCTCTTTCATCCTAGGATTTAATCTCCGTTGATGATCATCAACTGGCTTAGAATCAGGATCGGTTTTAATCTTGTGCTGACATAGAGTGGGACTAATACCCTTAAGATCATCCAGAGTATATCCAATAGCAGCAGGTGCTTCCTCAAAGATTTTAATAACTTCTTCTCTTCGTGATTCGAGAGGCGAGCACTAATAATAATAGGATATATCTCCTTCTCATCAAGATAGGCATACTTAAGTGTATATGGTAACTGTTTTAGCTCGAACACAGGATCACCCTTTGGTGGAGGAGGATCCCCAAGGAGTTCAACACGCAGATTATTCTTAATAATAGGAATTGTTCTAAAACAATTCTATCTATCTCATCTCTTTCATCCATATGCATATCATTTTCATGCTCAAGCAGATATTGCTCTAAAGGATCCGTAGGAGGTACGACAATAGAGGCAAGAGCAATGATTTCATCCCTACCAGATGACTCTTTTTCATGGGGTTGTCTTCCAAACTTGGAGAAGTTAAATTCATGAGACACACCCTCGAAACTAATAGTGACAGTCTGTTTAACGCAATCAATATGAGCATTGACAGTGTTGAGAAAGGGTCTACCAAATATGATGGGACAAAAGCTATCTTGTGCAGTAGCAAGGACGAGGAAATCAGTAGGATACTTCGTCTTACCACACAGGACTTCTACGTCTCTCACAATTCCCATAGGGCAGATAGTGTCTCTATTAGCTAGCGTAATAGTGACATCAATGGGTTCTAACTCAGCAGGTGCAATCTCATCTTTGATTTCATTATATAGGGACCGGGGTATTGCACTAACACTAGCACCCATATCACATAAACTATGATAACAGTGATCTCCTATCTTGACAGAAACAACGGGCAGGCCAACTACAGGTTCGTATTTGTCTTTCGCGTGAGGTTTAGCAATTCTAGCGGAGTCCTCACAGAATTTGATAACATGCCCGTCTATGTCTTCGGCTAAGAGATCTTTGATAATAGCAACACTAGGTTCAACTCTAATTTCCTCACGGGGTGCAAGTGGTCTAATGTAACCCCTACGTATCACAGTTGGAGCTTTAGAATAATCCTTTTTCCTAGCAGGGTAAGGTGGTTTCTCAGTGTAGGCACAAGGAACAATAGGATCATTATAGGCAATGACTTTCTCTTCAACTAGATTGGGTTTAACTATGTTGACTTCTACAGGAGGATGATACTTACCACTTCTCTTTGGGAAGATCAATATGAGCAGCAAAAGATTCACATAGAGAAGCTACTATCTCAGAGTCAAGTCCATACTTAGCGCTAAAATCTCTAGAAGTGTTTATTTCAACAAAAGATTTAACGCAATCAAATTGGAAATTCGTAACTGACTTCTTACCTTCTTCAAGCTCCCAATCTTCAGAGTTATGTTTAATTCTTTCCAATAAATTCCACTTGTGGTCAACATCCTTCTTCATAAAAGAATCGGTACAAGAAGTGTCAAGCATGGTACGATCTTCATGAGAAAGCCGAGCATAAAAGTTTTGAGTGATAATTTCTCTCGAGAGCTCATGATTGGGGCATGAACATAGCATTGATTTAAGCCTGCCCCAAGCTTGAGCTATGCTTTCCGTGTCACGAGGCCAAAATTTATAAATATAATTCCGATCACGATGTACTAAATGCATAGGATAAAACTTTTGATGAAATTCCAATTTCAACCGATTGTAGTCCCATGATCCACTATCATCACATAGCCTATACCATGTCAACGCCTTATCCTTCAAAGATAAAGGAAGAACTTTCTTCTTTACCTCATCCTCGGGCAAACCTGCAAGCTTAAATAAACCATAAATTTCATCTACATAGATTAGATGCAAGTCTGGATGTGATGATCCATCTCCTGTAAAAGGATTAGCCAGCAGTTTCTCAAGCATAGCCGAAGGAATTTCATAAAAGATATTTTCAGTACGTACCTTAGGTTGAGGAGAAACTCCTCATGCTTCCGTTCGTGGTGAAGATACCCTGAACAAATTCCTCAAAGGAACAGTTTCCATAGTGACAAGTGACAATAAATTTCAGCACAGTATATAAATGTTTCCTTACCAAATTCCACTTACCAAAGGCGCTTCACTCCCCGGCAACGGCGCCAGAAAAGAGTCTTGATGACCCAGAAGTACAGGGGATCTTTCTCATGTGAAGTAATAACTGCAAGCACTGAAAGTAGCGGTAACAAGTGATGGTGTAGTGAGGTGAAACGTAGCAGGTGAGAAGTAACAAGTAACAAGAGTAGCAACGGTGCAGCAAAGTGGCCCAATCCCTTTTGTAGCAAGGGACAAGCCTGAACAAAGTCTTATAGGAGGAAAAACGCTTCCGAGGACACACGGGAATTTCTGTCATGCTAGTTTCATCATGTTCATATGATTCGCGTTCGTTACTTTGATAGTTTGCTATGTGGGTGGACCGGCGCTTGGGTACTGCCCTTACTTGGACAAGCATCCCACTTATGATTAACCCCTCTCGCAAGCATCCGCAACTACGAAAGAAGAATTAAGACAACGTCTAACCATAGCATTAAACTAGTGGATCCAAATCAGCCCCTTGCGAAGCAACGCATAGACTCGGGTTTAAGCTTCTGTCACTCTAGCAACCCATCATCTACTTACTACTCCCCAATGCCTTCCTCTAGGCCCAAATATGGTGAAGTGTTATGTAGTCGACGTTCACATAACACCACTAGAGGAAAAGACAACATACATCATATCAAAATACCGAACGAATACCAAATTCACATAACTATTAATAGCAAGACTTATCCCATGTCCCCAGGAACAAAAGTAACTACTCACAAAGCATGGAAATATTCATGACTAGAGAAGTAATGAATATCATAATGGATCTGAACATATAATTTTCCACCAAGTAAACCAACTAGCATCAACTACAAAGAGTAATCAACACTACTAGCAACCTTACGGGTACCAATCGGCGTCGCGAGACGGCGATTGGTTACAAGAGATAGACTAGGGTTTGGATAGGAGATGGTGCTGATGAAGATGTTGATGGAGATGACTCCCCTCCGACGAGAGGAGTGTTGGTGATGACGATGGCGATGATTTCCCCCTCCGGGAGGGAAGTTTCCCCGGCAGGATCGTCCTGCCGGAGCTCTAGATTGGTTCTGCTCAAGTTCCGCCTCATGGCGGCGGCGCCTCCTCGAAAAAGCTTCGCCCAGATTTTTTCCCGGATAAAACCCTTCATATAGCAGAAGAGGGGGGCAGGTGGGCCACCAGGGTGCCCACAAGCCCTGTAGTCGCGGCCAGGGGGCAGGCCGCGGCTACCAGGCTTGTGGGCCCCTGGCAGCTCCCCTCTGGCACTTATTTCGCCCACTATTTTTTATATATTCCCAAAAAATTCCACGTTGATTTTCAGGGCATTTGGAGTTGCGCAGAATAGAGGACTCAGACTTGCTCCTTTTCCAGTCCAGAATTCCAGCTGCCGGTATTCTCCCTCTTCAAATAAACCTTGCAAAATAAGAGAGAAAAAGCATAAGTATGGTACCACAAAGTATAATAATAGTCCATAAAGCGATAAATATCAACATGAAAGCATGATGCAAAATGGACATATCAATATGTTATGGCAGCAATTTGCGAATTCGAGTGACCTTGGGAATCTATGCATAGGGGTTAATTGCACGTTTTCATACTATGTTCTCCGATAGAATTCTTGGGTGCTCTTTGAAGTTCTTTGTGTTGGATTGAATATGAAGAATCTGAAACTGTTTGATGCCTATCGTATAATTAGCACATAGATACTTGAAGTGATATTGGAGTATCTAGGTGACATTAGGGTTGATTGATATGTATCATGGGTGTTATTCTAGTACGAACTCTAGGGCTGTTTGTGACACTTATAGGAATAGCTCAAAAGATTGATAAAAAAGAATAACTTTGAGGTGGTTCTACTACCTACACCAATTTCATCTTATTGTTCTCCACTACATAGGAACTTTGGAGTGATTTTTTGTTGCATGTTGAGGGATGATCATAAGATTCTATTATGTTAGCATTGTTGAGAGATTGCACTAGTGATAGTATGAACCCTAGGCCTTATTACCAAGCATTATTATACATCATTTTGTTTCCTGATTTACAGTTGCTACCTTGCTGTTTTTATATTTTTAGATTACAAAACATATATCTACTATCCATACTACACTTGTATCACCATCTCTTCGTCAAACTATTGCACCTATACAATTTGCTATTGTATTGGGTGTGTTGGGGACACAAGAGGATTTTTGTATTTTATTGCAGGGGTTGTTTGAGAGAGACCATCTTTATCCTACACCTCCCACGGATTCATAAACCTTAGGTCATCCACTTGAGGGAAAATTGCTACTGTCATACAAAACTATGCGCTTGGAGGCCCAACATAGTCTACAAGAATAAATTTGTGTAGTAGAATCAAGCTCTTTTGTGGCACCGTTGCCGGGGAGGTGAGTGCTTGAAGGTATATATTTAGATCTTGCAATTAAATCTTTTAATTTCTTGTTTGTTTTCTAGTTTGGGTTTATAAAATAAAACAAAAAAATGGAATTTAGGTTGTCTCTTTTGCTCCATATTTATAATGTCTTTCATGAAAATGATGGTTCGGAAAATTATGCTCAATTGCTATAGGAAGAATTTATGAAAATGCTTAATGTGAAATTCTTAAATGATGAGCATGATAGAAATATTGTTGGTATGAATTCTTTGAATATCCATGGTGCTAATGATATGCAAAGCCACTAGCTTGGGGATGCCATGTTTGATGAAGATGCTATTTCTAGTCCCCCAAGTTTTGGTGAGAAAAAATATTATGATGAAACCATGACTCCTATGTATGATGATTATTGTGATGACACATATGCTATAAATAGTAATGATAACCATGAAACATGTCATCATGATTTTAATTTTCATTTGGATTATGTCAATCAAGGGTCGCATGATAGTTATTTTGTTGAGTTGGATACCACTACTATGAATGATAAAAATTTTGCTCCTTCATGATGCTACTAAAAATTATTATGAGGGAGGAACATATGCTTGTAGGAATGGCAATAATATCAATTTTCCTCCCTATGTGTTCAACGTTTTGAAGTCACACTTGTTTTGCCTTCCTATGCTAGTTGATTCTTGCTCCCATAAATTGTTTGATGGCAAAATACCTATGCATAGGAAGTGAGTTAGACTTAAATGTTCTTTTCGTGTGATTCATGATGCTCTCTTGCATATTTCAACTATTATTCCTATACGAGCATCATTAAAATTATCATCCATAACTAAAAGGCATTAAAGAAGCGCTTGTTGGGTGACAAGCCAATATTTTTAATTTCTGATTTTTTGTGTTCACATGATTAAGATACCGTGTAATCATATTTTATAGCTTTTATTTAAATCAAGTGCCAAGTAAAGCCTTTGCGATAGTGTGGATACTTGCTTGTTTGATTTTGTGCAAAAACAGAAACTTTTACGTCCAGTGCAGAATTTCTCTGTTTTTACTAGAGCATCAAACAATTCTGAAATTTTTACACAGTTTGTGTATGAAAATGCGTTGTTCTTTCCTAATTTTTAAGAATTTTAGAGTCATGGAATTATGGTTTTAATTCAGATCTTCACATATTGTTCTGTTTTTGTCAGATTCTGTTTTACGTGCATAGTTTGCTTGTTTTAGTGTTTCCATAGCTTATATTGAGTGGTATAAATTATGGGAATGATAGAATACAGTAGGTATCATGTGAGAACAATTATTAATCTTGTCTTGACAGGACCTAAGTGAATGATCTATATTCATCATACTAACCCATCACACGAAGTTCCGTTAACTTTGGTGTGATTGAAGTTTCCAAGTTTTGGGTGAGATACCAATATGAGGAGAATAAGGAGCAGCAAGAACCTAATATTGGTGATTCCCAAGGCACCCCAAATTAATGTCCAAGGAATCCTCAAGCGTCTAAGCTTGGGGATACCCCGGAAGGCATCCCCTCTTTCATCTTCAACACTATGGGTATATCTCACACGAAACTATATTTTTATTCATCACATGATATGTGTTTTGCTTGGAGCATCATTTTATTTTGTTGTTCTCTTTTATATGTTATTTATAATCTTGTTTTCAATAAAAAGTTCGAAGAATTGCCTTTAGAATGCTTGAATTGCATGTGTGATGTGTGCTGTACAAAAACAGAAACTTTTGCTACAATATTTGAATTATAAGATTTACCGGAACGGGGAAAGTTTCTGAAATGTTTACACAGTACTGCAATACAAATTATTTATCACTTCCTAAATTTTTAGAATTTTTGGAGATACAGAAGTATATTTTCCAAATTAATTGCTACATGCTGTCATGTTTAGACAGATTGTTGTCATAGTTTTGTTATCTACTTATCATATAGTTTCAATAGCCTATATTGGTAGATATAAATTATGGAAATGATAGTTTATAGTACCTAATGTTTGAAAATTATTATGCAACTTGTCTTGGCAGTAGATGAAGTGTTGATTTATTTTTATGTTTACTAACCTATCTCACGAGTTCTTTTCAAGTTTTGCGTGGATGAAGTTTTTGGGACTTAGGTGAAACGTGAATGTGAGAGGATTGAAAGTGATACAAAAGCTCAATCTTGAGTATGCCCAAGGCACCCCAAGTAAATATTACAAGATGTACCAAGCATATAAGCTTGGGGATGCTACGCATCCCACCTCTCTTCGTCAACAACTATCGGTTAGCCTATGTTGAGCCCAAATTTTTATTTCTCCACATGATATGTGCTATTCTTGGAGTGTATTTTTGTTTTTGTTTGCTGCTTGAATGAAATACTCAGATCTGGAAATCTTTATTGAGAGAGAGTCATCACATAGCTACTTAATTGTTTGACTACTCATTGATCTTCACTTGTATCTTTTGAGAGTAGTTTGATTGTTTGCTCTCGTGCTTCACTTATATCCTCAGAGTAAATTGTGAATGAATGAAATATCATAATATGAAATTATCTACGTGCTTTATGCTTAGTAGTAACTTCACATCTGGTTAGAAAGCAAAATCTATTAAAGTTTGACAATCACAATATTGGTCATACAAGCAATTCATGAATGATTAGTGTAAGAAAGAGAACTTTTACATACAAATATATTATCTTGAACATCTTTTATAATTGTGAGTACCCATTAATAATTTTCAAACTTGATCAAATAGTCGAAGTTGTACAATTAAGACAACGTAATGTTATGTTTGGGTACATTTGCACAGAAGTTATATTGTTATGGATCGTCCAACGTGTGGTGCTTGTTTAGAATCTTTTGCTAGCCAAAACTTCATACTAAGTAGAGTTACTACTTGTGCATCCAAATCCTCGAGCCAAGTTTTTTCCATCAGAGTCCATCGTACCTACCTATATATGGTATTTCACTGCCATTCCAAGTCAATTTACATGTGCCACCTCTAATCATTTAAATAAACATCCGATTTATGTGCTTGTATCACTCATGGAGCGATGGGGCGGTCAGTATCTTCCATGCTAAGAGAGTTATTCTCAAGATGAGTGTTTATTTACTTGTCATTGCACGAGGGAGGCTCGTAAAAAGGATTCCTAGTCCTGCATAATACAAAAATAAATAAAGAAGAACTCCCCCAAGAAAGTTGATTATTTGGATGGAACCCATGGATACGGCTAGCCATGGAATACGATTGAATGGTTGAGGGGAGTAAAATTTCAATTCTTTTTGGGAACCTCCAATAATGTGATTAGCATGGAAGATATTGAAAACTCCTGCTGTAATGTTGACATGAAAGGGACACCACCCAAATTACATATTCATCTCCGTTTTAAACAATGAGTCTCGCACCTATGCAAATCCATGCTTCCCTGTACAAAGGGACAATCTATTTACTTTCATGTTACTTACTTTTCATGTTGAGATAACTTCTTATTCCAACCTCGGTCTATTAGTTGGAAAGCACTATGTGGTGGGGAAGGATCCAAACATATATATCTAGTCAAATATATTTGATCATGATTCGTTATTGTTGACAATTATCTTTATGATAAGTATGTTGGGAGGCGAAACTTTAAGCCCCAATCTTTATTTGTATTTGATGGATGTTGTTTGTTCTAAAATATGCCTTGAGTATTAGCAATCATATAAGACTATATGATAATTGAGTATGTGGAGCTCTTACTTAGACTTGATGATGCATTTGAAGTTGTTTGGTGACTAAGAACATACGATGTCGAGTTTCAAGAAATGCATCATTTGAACCATGATATTTGAATTAATTGCTACTCAACCATGACGATTTTTATGAAAAAGCTGCTGGTTACGATGCTATAAAAAGTGATTGGAATTATCATTGATCGAACTTATATACTATGCTAGCATTCACACTTCATAAATTATTTCTTTTACCATTTACCTACTCGAGAACGAATAGGAATTAAGCTTGGGAATGTTGATACATCTCTAATGTATCAATAATTTATGAAGTATTCATGCCATGATTGCCTATGTTTACAACATTTTTTTTTATGTTTTTGATGCATTTTATATAATTTTTTAGAACTAACTCAAACTGCCATGGTGTTATTTTTTGTGCAGAAAATGGAAGTTCTCAGAATCGTCCGAAACTTCTATTATTATTTTTCTCAAGGAAATAAGCAATATTGGAGCGAACAACCATCGGAGGGGAGCCACAAGTGGGCCACAAGCCAACATGCCGCAACCCCCCTAGGCCGTGACGTGATGGCTTATAGGTCCCACGTGGCTCCGTTTGGCGTGATTCCAGTGCTGAAAATCATATATATATATACTAGAAACTCCAGAAATAAAGAGAGAACTTTCTCTCCGCCACCGAAACTCTCTGTATCGACAAAAAAATCAATTTGGAGACATTCCAGTACCCTCCCGAAGAGGGGAAATAATCTCCGGCGGCCATCTTCAGCATCCCATCGGAGGCCGTGACGAGGAGGGACTAGTTCACCCTCGGGGCTGAGGTTTTGTACCAGTAGCTATGTGTTTAAGCTCTCTCTCTCTCTCTCTTTCTCTCTCTCGTGTTCTTGAGATGTCACGATCTTGATGTATCACGAGCTTTGTTCATATAGTTGGATCATATGGTGTTTGTCCCTTGCTATTGTTGTGATGAATTGAATCTTTCACTTTAAGATCTCGTTATGTATGTCTTGCATGCGGATACCCGTAGTGACATTGGGGTATTCAAATTATTTACTTGATATATGTTATGGCATCAATTTCCGGTTTTCGGTGTCCTTGCTAATCTAGGCATAGGCGTGGATTGCACGTTTTCATACTATGTTCTCCGATAGAAATCTTGGGGTGCTCCTTGAAGTTTTTTGTGTTGGATTGAATATGAAGAATCTGAAACTATTTGATGCATGTCGTATAATTAGCCCAGGGATACTTGAAGTGATATTGGAGTATCTAGGTGACATTAGGGTTGATTGATATGTATCATGGGTGTTATTCTAGTACAAAATCTAGGTCCGTTTGTGACACTTATAGGAATAGCTCAAAAGATTGATAAGAAAAAATAACTTTGAGTTGGTTCTACTACCTACACCAATTTCATCTTATTGTTCTCTGATTCTATTATGTTAGCATTGTTGAGAGATTGCACTAGTAAAAGTATGAACCTTAGGCCTTATTATCAAGCATTTTTACAATGTTTTGCTCGCTTTTTTACACTTGACACCTTGTTGTTTTTATATTTTCATATTACAAAACATATATCTACTATCTAGACAACACTTGTATCACCATCTCTTCGTCGAACTAGTGCACCTATAAAATTTGCCATTGTATTGGGTGTGTTGGAGACACAAGAGATTTTTTGTATTTGATTGCAGGGTTGTTTGAGAGAGATCTTCTTCATCCTACACCTCAGACGGATTGATAAACCTTAGGTCTTTCACTTGAGAGAAAATTGCTACTGTCATACAAAACTGTGTGCTTGGAGGTCCAACATAGTCTAAAAGAATAAAATTATGTAGTAGACATCACGTACCGGGTCATTAAGAGAGTATCACTGGGCTTGGTTTTACGGATTGTAGAAGAGTAAAACTGATTATTAGTATTTTTCAATTCACAAATATCTTATATTTATGATTTGTTTTCTTAAACAAAACAAAACCTAAGGTAATTTTTAATTATTGTAAGATATCCATTTAGTGCATTTTTCATTATCTCGACTAATTTGCTTTCCAAAATATGATCATGAACCTCAATAAAAATACTTTAAAAATGTTCATAAATTATGAAAATGTTTATTTATTTAATAGAGATATTAAATAAATTCAAATACCAGGTTTGTTAAATATTAATGAAGTTGAAAACCTCAAGAATATGAAAAATGTTCATAAAAAATTTGGTTTCTCTATTTTATTTCTAATTTTAAAAGATTCCTAAATCAAAAGAAGTCTCCATGAATTTCAAAATTTTCATGAAATTAAGACCATTCCTACATTACAAAAGGTTCTCAATTTTTCATAAAAACCATGAATTTAAAATCTTCTTGGATTTGAAAAATTCAATTACTATAAGGAATTTCTCAATATTGTAGAGTTTTCCTTATTTTTAAAATTATTCCTGGATTTGTAAAATATTTATGAATTTCAAAAAAATAAGCACAAAAATGGTGGAAAAACTACCAGAGAAAATGCCAAAAAGAGCCGACTAATACTGCTTCATGAGCATTGGCTGGGGAGCGGGACGTAAGAATTTGTGAAGATTGTAATTTGAAAAATAATGAACATTTTTGAAAAATCGTAAATGTTTTATAGATCTTGAAATATTCAGGATTTATGTTGTTTTAAAAAATGTTGCACATTAAAAAAAATCCTATTTTTTCTAATTCATGAACAATTTTTAATTGGTTGTTAACATTTCTTATAATCATGAGGATTAATTAAACTCTTGAAAGTCTTTAAACCTAGGTGATTTTTTTGTATTAAATGACATATACATCTGTTGGGGGTATTATCTGTTGGGTAACCCGCCCTAGTTGGGCCGGTTCACCCAAGCTGGCGACTCATCTCTAAGTGGTTCCGGCCTTGGCCCAGCGGGGCTGGGAGTCACATGACGATTCGGGACCTTCTGGAAAAGTTCATTGTTGGGAAGATCTCCAAGTCTTGGAAAGATTGCGACTTAGAGATAGGAAGAATCACGATTTGTGTAAAGGAAAGGACTCTTGTAAACCCTAAGGGCTCGACCTGTATATAAGGGCGGGTCTCAGGGAAGGAGACGGTAGGTTAGAAATCATCAAGTGCCATGTTAGGCGAGTTACGCCCCCTTGTAATCGAAACACCATCAATACAAACACCAAGCAGGACGTAGGCCTTTACCTCCTCACGAGGGGCCGAACCTGGGTAAACCTCTGTCTCGCTCTCGCATAACCTCTTTGAGTCGCCACCAAGGTGCGATGGCTCCAACACTAAGTCCTTTCACGAGGACATCTCCGTGAAAAAACCACGACAGTTGGCGCCCACCGTGGGGCATGCGCACGGTGGAGTTGAGTTCTGAAAGGGAGCCCTACCAGGGTCCGGGAGCTACGCAACGGGGCTCATGACTCGGAACCGCCGCGGGAAGTACTACATCAGTAACTTGCTATGGGGGCCCGAGGCCGATTCGATCGAATCCGGCTACAAAATCCCCTTCGGCAAGATCAACGTCTTCGTCAGCATGGTTGGATCGCCTATGCCTGAGCCGGACATCTCCTCCAACATCGTCGAGCCGGCCAGGTACGTCCGCCCTGTCGCGACGCCAAACCTAACCCGTCCGGTCTTTGTTGGGTTCACGCAGGGATCTGAGGAACCAGAACAATCGGCGACCCAGGAGACCACGCTGGTCGAATCATCCATGGGCGATTCAGATTCAATTCAGTCTCTACATGGGGGCTGCCTTGGGGGCTTGTCACTAGCCATGGACCCCGAGGTTCTTGACCGGACCCGCCGTCAGATCGCCGTTTACATGGCTGGGGCGACTCAGCCCTCGCCAAACCCGGCAGGCGAAGATGGGGCTGGCGAAACGTCTAGAAGCCCGGACGCGATCTTGCTGGAGTTAGCGGCGGAGATAACAAGGCTCATGGCGACCCCCATAACGTCAGAAACCAGGACGCGATAAACACGGAGCTAACAAAACTAAGAGATGGGGTGGCAAAGGCTCAACGGGACGCTGAGGTGGAAGCCGCCAGGATCGAGACCCGGCAGGCTCAAATTACCGCTGAGGTAGCTCGCTTGAATACTGAAAATTGGCGGCTCGAAAGGCATCAGCGCGCATCTGACGCCGTCCATCAGCGGAGGCATCAGGGTCGTTTACCCCCTGATGTCAACCCGACCCGCCTATTCGACACTCCACGAACTCCCGGGACAGGAGACGCCCCGGGGGGAGGGCCGTGCCAGCCACCAAACCCACCGTTTCAGCCAGTTGTGGATCGCGTTCCCCGATTCCAGACACCTCGAGGTCACTTTTCCAACCCGGTGGACAACGTCCTTGCCGCAACTCGCCATTTAGAATCCCTTCCGATTCATGGCAACACTCCAGCTGAGATAGAAGCAAGGAACGCCATTGAGATGTTGAAGACGGCGGTGGTTCAAAACACCCAGTTCTCACACAACCTAGATCGGCTGCACTCCACTCCCTAGGCAAGCCGCACGAGGAGTCGACCAGAGGACCATCCCGCCATAACCAGCGGAGCGCGACCCTTTCCCCAGGTCAACTCGCCTGATCACCAAGACCCGCCAGGTCGGGATCACCCGGACACCCAAGTCGCCCGAGCGCCTCTTGTTGGAAGCGGCAGACAAGTGGGGGTGCCATGCTTGGCCCCCGCCCTTCGCAACGAGCGAATGCCCAAGGATTTTAAAGGACCAAGAAAGGTGCCTAACTACACTCTGGACCTTGAGCCGGCGTCATGGGTCGAGAGTTACGAAATCGCCATGGACATGCTCGATGTAAGCGAAGCAGTCTGCGCCAGATACTTCACAATGATGCTCGAAGGGACGGCGCGTACTTGGTTAAAGAACTTGCCCCCCAACTCCATCCAGTCTTGGGCCGAATTAAAAGAGCGTTTCGTCAAAAATTTCCGAGGGACCTGCAAGCGCCCGATGACAATAGTCGATTTACAGCACTGTGTTCAATGCCCGGATGAGTCGGCCCACCGCTGGACGCGGCGGGTCGCGGAAATCATTCATTCGTCGGATGGTATCACGGCGGCTCAGGCTATGCTAATCCTGGAGCAGAACTGCCACTATGAGCCCTTGGTGCAGAAGTTGGGACGACTCAAGTGAAAGGTTCAAGATATGGGGGAGCTAATGGACACCCTCACTAGGTACGCTAAGGCAGATGACACCAAAGATCCAGGAGAAGATGGTGGTAAGGCCAACTCGCCTAGGAAAGGCGAGTCATCCAAGAACCACACCCGGTTCCAGGGACGCGCTCGCCATAATCATGGAGCGAATGGCAAAAGAAGGCAGCAGGAAGAGTCTTCGGACTTAGTCGCCAACACCAACGCCAACAATACCAACCAGCGCCAGAAGAAGAATAGGGGTTACAGTGGCAAAAAGCCACACAGCTATAATGAGTTACTCAAGGGCCCCTGCCCGCACCACGCCATGGCAGACGGGCCAGCGACTCATTCCTGGGAGGACTGTTACGTGATGCGGGAGTTTCGGGCGGAGGCGATCAAAAAAGGGCAAGACGGCTACCCGGACCAACGGCAGGAACAGTTTGGCGCGTCTAATCAACGCCAGAACCCCTTCGGCGGCTTCCCCGAACCCGGGGCACAGGGCGGCCCGCAGCCAAGCAGTGGCCAGTATCCGGTGCACCACCAACGGCGATATAACCCGCCGGGAGTCTTTCAACAACCACCCCCACAGGGGGCTCCGCAGGGGCAGGATGACAATGGTGGCTTCCGCTACATTATCTTATTGAAAGTATGGATCTTTATTTTTATTCTTCAACAAAGTCGCCCAAGCATGGACGCTATCTATACCAAAGATCTTAAGTCGCCACAATCCGCTTATTACAAAACTGGGTATCGATAAGCCAAAGAGGATCGAAGTCGCTACAAGTGCGCGATTCAAACATAGGCGCCTTATATGATTCTCTGGATTAGGCCGACTTACTTGAGGGCAGTTTGTTCTCAAGTTGTTTTGCGGTAATAGCGTATACGCTTCTACAATCCTATGACGGTCTTTCCCTTAATCATAAGTCACTTGGGGGCTTCCTCTCACTGAGATCAGCCTTACTACCCATTTGGCCTGCGAAAAATTACCGCATTACAAATGGTTATACTAGACTATATGTTGGTCGAATCGCCATATGGACCCATGAACTCTTGGCGAGTTACTCCGCTTATGGACCCTGAACTTGCCTTGGTTAAAACATGTCTGGTACCGGCTAGCGCCTCACATGGAAAATAGAGAAACCATTGGTTCACTGAACCCGCTTCACTGAAGCTTGACTCGCGCCTGATCAGCCGGTCTAAATACTTGAGATTTTTATACAAAAGTCTCCCTCGGGTAGCACTTGAGTTTATATAACTCGTCCTATCCTGTCGCGACCTGATGAGCCGACGAAATTGCTATTTTTTACCTTCCTGGCACTGCCACAAGGTCTTTCAGACTTTTTTCTGACTCGCCTCAAATATCTTGGGTCGGTTATATTTACTATCATCCATTACACACTGAGATGATTTGATATGTGTCTTTAAGCCTAACAGGTTGATGATCAAAATCATTATAGCCACGACGGGTCAAGCATCATAAAAATACGCCTTGAGGGCGGGTCAAGCATTCTAAGGCGACATAAGGGTTTTCAAGACATCACAGAAGCAGTTTGATCTCTATAAAGGACTTATTACATGGCTCTTATGGCCAAATCCATAAAGGATTATTCTACGGATGTCCTCGGGTCAGCCTGCTGCGAGCTCTGGCCGACTTCAATTTGCAAGCCGCCCAGTACCCAGTTACACTTGGATAACGCGTCGAACTCATCTTCATCGTTCAACACTGATGAGAGATCCACCTCCAAGTCAAAAGGATTCTTGGGTCGATGCGGAGTTAAGCTGGTTGTCACAAAGGTTGGCCGGTTGATTTTCTTGTTCTTGTTGTCATAGGCGGCTTGGTATTTTGATAAATCCAGGCTTGCTGCAAGCTGAGTCATTGCCAAACGGGATTCTTTGACAACACGTTGGTAATTTCTTCAGCGAATTCTGACCCGTCATCCTTGAGCTGGGGAAAGCCTGCTGCTTGTTGGAAATATGCCCTAGAGGCAATAATAAATTAGTTATTATTATATTTCTTAGTTCATGATAATCGTTTATTATCCATGCTATAATTGTATTGATTGGAAACACAATACTTGTGTGGATACATAGACAAAACACTGTCCCTAGTAAGCCTCTAGTTGACTAGCTCGTTGATCAAAGATGGTCAAGGTTTCCTGGCCATAGGCAAGTGTTGTCACTTGATAACGGGATCACATCATTAGAAGAATCATGTGATGGACTAGACCCAAACTAATAGACGTAGCATGTTGATCGTGTCATTTTGTTGCTACTGTTTTCTGCGTGTCAAGTATTTGTTCCTATGACCATGAGATCATATAACTCACGGACACCGGAGGAATGCTTTGTGTGTATCAAACGTCGCAACGTAACTGGGTGACTATAAAGATGCTCTACAGGTATCTCCGAAGGTGTTCGTTGAGTTAGTATAGATCGAGACTGGGATTTGTCACTCTGTGTGACGGAGAGGTATCTCGGGGCCCACTCGGTAATACAACATCACACACAAGCCTTGCAAGCAATGTAACTTAATGTAAGTTGCGGGATCTTGTATTACGGAACGAGTAAAGAGACTTGCCGGTAAACGAGATTGAAATAGGTATGCGGATACTAACGATCGAATCTCGGGCAAGTAACATACCGAAGGACAAAGGGAATGACATACGGGATTATATGAATCCTTGGCACTGAGGTTCAAACGATAAGATCTTCGTAGAATATGTAGGATCCAATATGGGCATCCAGGTCCCGCTATTGGATATTGACCGAGGAGTCTCTCGGGTCATGTCTACATAGTTCTCGAACCCGCAGGGTCTGCACACTTAAGGTTCGACGTTGTTTTATGCGTATTTGAGTTATATGGTTGGTTACCGAATGTTGTCCGGGGTCCCGGATGAGATCACCGACGTCACGAGGGTTTCCGGAATGGTCCGGAAACGAAGATTGATATATAGGATGACCTCATTTGGTTACCGGAAGGTTTTCGTGCATTACCGGAAAAGTTTCGGGCTCATCGGTAGTGTACCGGGAGTGCCGGGAGGGGTGCCGGGGACCATCGGGAGGGGTGTCACGCCCCAAGGGGTCTCATGGGCTATGGGAAGAGATAAACCAGCCCCTAGTGGGCTGGAATAAGTTCCCACTAAGGCCCATAAGGTTTGAGAAGGAAAAAACACAAGGTGGAAAGAGTTTCCAAGTGGGAAGGTGGAATCCTACTCCAAGTAGGATTGGAGTAGGACTCCTCCACCTCCAATTTCGGCCAAAACTTTAGGTTTTGAGGCTGCCTCCTCCCCTCCCTCCCACCTATATATACGGAGGTTTTAGGGCTGATTTGAGACGACTTTTCCACGGCAGCCCGACCACATACCTCCACGGTTTTTCCTTTATATCGCGTTTCTGCGGAGCTCGGGCGGAGCCCTGCTGAGACAAGGTCATCACCAACCTCTGGAGCGCCGTCATGCTGCCGGAGAACTCTTCTACCTCTCTGTCTCTCTTGCTGGATCAAGAAGGCCTAGATCATCGTCGAGCTGTACGTGTGCTGAACGCGGAGGTGCCGTCCGTTCAGTACTAGATCGTGGGACTGATCACGGGATTGTTCGCGGGGCGGATCGAGGGACGTGAGGACGTTCCACTACATCAAGCGCGTTCACTAACGCTTCTGCTGTACGATCTACAAGGGTACGTAGATCACTCATCCCCTCTCGTAGATGGACATCACCATGATAGGTCTTCGTGCGCGTAGGAAAATTTTTGTTTCCCATGCGACGTTCCCTAACAGTGGCATCATGAGCTAGGTTCATGCGTAGATGTCTTCTCGAATAGAACACAAAAGTTTTTGTGGGCGGTGATGTGCGTTTTTCTGCCCTCCTTAGTCTTTTCTTGATTCCGCGGTATTGTTGGATTGAAGCGGCTTGGACCGACATTACTCGTACGCTTACGAGAGACTGGTTTCATCGTTACGAGTAACCCCCTTTGCTCAAAGATGACTGGCAAGTGTCAGTTTCTCCAACTTTAGTTGAATCGGATTTGACCGAGGAGGTCCTTGGATGAGGTTAAATAGCAACTCATATATCTCCGTTGTGGTGTTTGCGTAAGTAAGATGCGATCCTACTAGATACCCTTGGTCACTACGTAAAACAGGCAACAACAAAATTAGAGGACGTCTAACTTGTTTTTGCAGGGTATGATTGTGATGTGATATGGCCGACGATGTGATGTGATATATTGGATGTATGAGATGATCATGTTGTAATAGAAATATCGACTTGCACGTCGATGGTACGGCGACCGGCAGGAGCCATAGGGTTGTCTTTATACTAACGTTTGTGCTTGCAGATGCGTTTACTATTTTGCTAGGATGTAGCTTTAGTAGTAATAGCATAAGTAGCACGACAACCCCGATGGCAACACGTTGATGGATGATCATGGTGTGGCTCCGGTGACAAGAAGATCGTGCCGGTGCTTTGGTGATGGAGATCAAGAAGCACGTGATGATGGCCATATCATGTCACTTATGAATTGCATGTGATGTTAATCCTTTTATGCACCTTATTTTGCTTAGAATGACGGTAGCATTATGAGGTGATCTCTCACTAAAATTTCAAGACGAAATTGTGTTCTCCCCGACTGTGCACCGTTGCTACAGTTCGTCGTTTCGAGACACCACGTGATGATCGGGTGTGATAGACTCAACGTTCACATACAACGGGTGCAAAACAGTTGCGCACGCGGAACACTCGGGTTAAGCTTGACGAGCCTAGCATGTGCAGACATGGCCTCGGAACACATGAGACCGAAAGGTCGAGCATGGATCGTATAGTTGATATGATTAGCATAGAGATGCTTACCACTGAAACTATTCTCGACTCACGTGATGATCGGACTTGAGATAGTTGATTTGGATCATGTACCACTCAAATGACTAGAGAGATGTACTTTTTGAGTGGGAGTTCTTAAGTAATATGATTAATTGAACTAATTTTCATGAACATAGTCTAATGGTCTTTGCGAATTACGATATAGCTTGCGCTATAGCTCTACCGTTTTATATTTTCCTAGAGAAAATTTAGTTGAAAGTTGATAGTAGCAAACTTTGCAGACTGAGTCTGTAAAACCGAGGATTGTCCTCGTTGCTGCACAGAAGGCTTATGTTCTTAATGCATCACTCGATGTGCTGCACCTCGAGCGTCGTCTCTGGATGCTGTGAACATCCGACATACACGTTTCTGATGACTACACGATAGTTCAGTACAAAAATACTTAATGGCTTAGAAGCAAGGCGCCGAAAACGTTGTAAAACGTCACGGAACATAAGTGATGTTCTAAAGAGATGAAATTGTGACTTCATGCTTGTGCCCTTGTTAAGAGGTACGAGACCTCCGACAAGATTCTTTGTCCACAAAGCACAGGAGAAAAGGCTCAATCGTTGAGCATGTGCTCAGATTGTCTGAGTACGACAATCGCTTGAATCAAGTGGGAGTTAATCTTCCAGATGAGATAGTGATAGTTCTCCAAAGTCACTGCCACCAAGCTGTGAGAGCTTCGTGATGAACTATACCATATCAAGGATACATACAATGATCCTTGAGCGATTCGCGATGTTTGACACTGCGAAAGTAGAAATCAAGAAGGAGCATCAATAGTTGATGGTTTGTAAAACCACTAAGTTTCAAGAAAGGCAAGGGCTAGAAGGGATACTTCGTGAAACGGCAAAACAGTTGTTGCACTAATGAAGAGACCCAAGATTAAACCCAAACCCGAGACCAAGTGCTTCTGTAATGAGGGGAACAATCACTGAGGCGGAGCAACTCAAGATACTTGTTAGATAAGAAGGCTGGCAAAAGTCGAAAGAAGTGTATTTGATATACATGATGTTGATGTGTACTTTACTAGTACTCCTAGTAGCATGAGGGTATTGGATACTGGTTCGGTTGCTAAGTGATTAGTGACGCGAAATGAAAGCTACGGCATAAACGGAGACTAGCTAAAGGCGAGGTGACGATACGTGTTGGAAGTGTTTCCAAGATTGATATGATCAAACGTCGCACGCACCCTCTACCATCGGGATTGGTGTTAAACCTAAATAATTGTTATTTGGTGCTAGCGTTAAGCATGAACATGATTGGATCGTGTTTATTGCAATACGATTATTCATTTAAAGAGAATAATGGTTACTCTATTTTCTTGAATAACCACCTTCAGTGGTTTATTGAATCTCGATCGTAGTGTTACACATGTTCATGATATTGGTGCCAAAAGATACGAGTTGATGATGATAGTACCACTTACTTGTGGCACTGCCGCTTGAGTCATGTTAGTATAAATTGCATGAAGAGGCTCCATGCTGATGGATCTTTGTACTCACCTGATTTCGAATCACTAGTGACATAAGTATCATACCACATGAGCAAGGCCTTGTTTTCCTTGAGATGAAATAAGATAGTAACTTGTTGGAAGTGATACATTTTGATGTATGCAGTCCAATGGGTGCTGAGGCACGCAGTGGATATCATTATGTTCTTACTTCACTGACGATTTGAGTAGATACAGGAGTATTTACTTAATGAATCACAAGTCTAAAATGTTGAAAAGTTCAATTTCGTTTCAGAGTGAAGTTCGTCGTAACAAGAGGATAAAATGTCTACGATATGATCATGGAAATGAATATATGAGTTACGAGTTTTGGTACACAGTTAAGACAATGTGGAAATTGTTTCGCAGTTCATGCCACCTGGAACATCATAGTGTGATGATGTGTCTGAACGTCATAGCCACGCACTATTTGGTATGGTGCATACTATGATGTCTCTTATCAAATTACCACTATCGTTTATGGGTTATGCATTAGAGACAACCGCACTCACTTTAAATAGGGCACCGCGTATTTCCGTTGAGATGACACAGTATAGACTGAGGTTTAGAGAAATCTAAACTGTCGTTTCTTGAAAGTTTGGGGTTTCGACACTTATGTGAAAAAGTTTCAGTCTGATAAGCTCGAACCCAAAGCGGATAAATGCATCTTCATAGGATATCCAAAACAGTTGGGTAGATCTCCTATCTCAGATCCGAAAGCAAAGTGTTTGTTTCTAGAAACGGATCCTTTCTCGAGGAAAGGTTTCTCTCGAAAGAATTGAGTGGGAGGGTAGTAGAACTTGATGAGGTTATTGAACCATCACTTCAACCAGTGTGTAGCAGGGCGCAGGAAGTTGTTCATGTGGCGCCTACACCAATTGAAGTGGAAGCTGATGATGATGATCATTGAGCTTCGAATCAAGTTACTACAAACCTCGTAGGTCGACAAGGTCGCGTACTGCTGCAGAGTAGTACAGTAACCCTGTCTTGGAGGTCATGTTGTTGAGCAACAGTGAACCTACGAGTTATGGAGAAAGCGATGGTGGGCCCAGATTCCGACAAATGGCTGGAAGCCATGAAATCCGAGAGAGGATCCATGTGTGAAAACAAAGTGTAGACTTTGGTAGAACTACTTGATGGTCATAGGACTATTGAGTAAAAATGGATCTTTAAAAGAAGACAGACGATGATGGTGATAAGTCACTATTAAGAAAAGCTCGACTTGTCGCAAAGATGTTTTCGATAAGATCAAACAGTTGACTATGATGAGACTTTCTCACTCATAGCAATGCTAAAAGTCTGTTAGAATTATGTTAGTTGTTGATGCATTATTTATGAAATATTGCACGTAGGATGTCAAAACATTGTTTTCTCGACGATTTCCTTGAGCAAACATTGTATGTGATACAACCAGAAGGTTTTGTCGATCCTAAAGATACTAGCAAGTATGCAAGCTGCAGTGATCCTTCAATGGACTGGTGCAAGCATCTCGGAGTTGGAATATACACTTTGATGAGATGATCAAAGATTTTGGGTTTGTACAAGGTTTATGAGAAACTTGTATTTCCAAAGAAATGAGTGGGAGCACTATAGAATTTCTGATAGGTATATGTGGTTGACATATTGTGGATCAGAAGTAATGTAGAATTTCTGTAAAGCATACAAGGTTGTTCGAAAGAAGTTTTCAAAGGAGTACCTGGATTACGCTACTTGAACGTTGAGCATCAAAGATCTATGGAGATAGATCTAAAGCGCTTAATAGAAGTTTCAACAAGATGCATGCCTTGACAAGTTTTTGAAAGAGTTCAAAATAGACCAGCAAAGAAGGAGTTCTTGGTTGCGTTGTGAGGTGTGAATTTGAGTAAGACTCAAAACCCGACCACGGCAAAATAAAGAGAATAGACGAAGGTCGTCTTCTATGCCTTAGCCGTAGAATCTAAAGTATGCCATGCTGTGTACCGCACCTGAAGTGTGCCTTGACTCAAAGTATGTTGAGAGGTACACAGAGTGATCCATGATTGAATCACTAGCAGCGGTCGAAATTTATCCTTCGTAACTAATGGACTAAGGAATTTTTCTCGATTATGGAGGTGGTTAAAGAGTTTGTTGTAAAGGGTTACGTCAATGCAAGCTTTGACACTAATCCGGATAACTATGAGTAGTGAAACGGATTCGTATAGTAGAGTAGATATTTGGAGCATTTCCGAATAGCACGTAGTAGCAGCATCTATAAGATGACATAAAGATTTGTAAAGAACGCACGAATCTGAAAGTTTCAGAACCGTTGACTAAAACCTCTCTCACGAGCAAGACGTGATCAGACCCCATAACTATATGGGTGTTGGATTCGTTGGAATCACATGGTGATGTGAACTAGATTATTGACTCTAGTGCAAGTGGGAGATTGTTGGAAATATGCCCTAGAGGCAATAATAAATTAGTTATTATTATATTTCTCAGTTCATGATAATCGTTTATTATCCATGCTATAATTGTATTGATTGGAAACACAATACTTGTGTGGATACATAGACAAAACACTGTCCCTAGTAAGCCTCTAGTTGACTAGCTCGTTGATCAAAGATGGTCAAGGTTTCCTGGCCATAGGCAAGTGTTGTCACTTGATAACGGGATCACATCATTAGGAGAATCATGTGATGGACTAGACCCAAACTAATAGACGTAGCATGTTGATCGTGTCATTTTGTTGCTACTGTTTTCTGCGTGTCAAGTATTTGTTCCTATGACCATGAGATCATATAACTCACGGACACCGGAGGAATGCTTTGTGTGTATCAAACGTCGCAACGTAACTGGGTGACTATAAAGATGCTCTACAGGTATCTCCGAAGGTGTTCGTTGAGTTAGTATAGATCGAGACTGGGATTTGTCACTCTGTGTGACGGAGAGGTATCTCGGGGCCCACTCGGTAATACAACATCACACACAAGCCTTGCAAGCAATGTAACTTAATGTAAGTTGCGGGATCTTGTATTACGGAACGAGTAAAGAGACTTGCCGGTAAACGAGATTGAAATAGGTATGCGGATACTAACGATCGAATCTCGGGCAAGTAACATACCGAAGGACAAAGGGAATGACATACGGGATTATATGAATCCTTGGCACTGAGGTTCAAACGATAAGATCTTCGTAGAATATGTAGGATCCAATATGGGCATCCAGGTCCCGCTATTGGATATTGACCGAGGAGTCTCTCGGGTCATGTCTACATAGTTCTCGAACCCGCAGGGTCTGCACACTTAAGGTTCGACGTTGTTTTATGCGTATTTGAGTTATATGGTTGGTTACCGAATGTTGTCCGGGGTCCCGGATGAGATCACCGACGTCACGAGGGTTTCCGGAATGGTCCGGAAACGAAGATTGATATATAGGATGACCTCATTTGGTTACCGGAAGGTTTTCGTGCATTACCGGAAAAGTTTCGGGCTCATCGGTAGTGTACCGGGAGTGCCGGGAGGGGTGCCGGGGACCATCGGGAGGGGTGTCACGCCCCAAGGGGTCTCATGGGCTATGGGAAGAGATAAACCAGCCCCTAGTGGGCTGGAATAAGTTCCCACTAAGGCCCATAAGGTTTGAGAAGGAAAAAACACAAGGTGGAAAGAGTTTCCAAGTGGGAAGGTGGAATCCTACTCCAAGTAGGATTGGAGTAGGACTCCTCCACCTCCAATTTCGGCCAAAACTTTAGGTTTTGAGGCTGCCTCCTCCCCTCCCTCCCACCTATATATACGGAGGTTTTAGGGCTGATTTGAGACGACTTTTCCACGGCAGCCCGACCACATACCTCCACGATTTTTCCTCTAGATCGCGTTTCTGCGGAGCTCGGGCGGAGCCCTGCTGAGACAAGGTCATCACCAACCTCCGGAGCGCCGTCACGCTGCCGGAGAACTCTTCTACCTCTCCGTCTCTCTTGCTGGATCAAGAAGGCCGAGATCATCGTCGAGCTGTACGTGTGCTGAACGCGGAGGTGCCGTCCGTTCGGTACTAGATCGTGGGACTGATCGCGGGATTGTTCGCGGGGCGGATCGAGGGACGTGAGGACGTTCCACTACATCAACCGCGTTCACTAACGCTTCTGCTGTACGATCTACAAGGGTACGTAGATCACTCATCCCCTCTCGTAGATGGACATCACCATGATAGGTCTTCGTGCGCGTAGGAAAATTTTTGTTTCCCATGCGACGTTCCCCAACACTGCTACCTCTTCAGGGTTTATTTCTGGAGCATACGCCAGGCACCGACTCAGAGTAGACAGTGCTCCTTTTCGGGCAGCAGACTGAGTTAGCTCACCAATTTGAGGAGGAAGAGTAGATAAGCAGCCAAGCATCTTCTTTATGGATGTTATGGGTTCCTTGGCACCCATCACTGCTTTCACGGTCAGCACACTTCCGGTATATAGCTGCTCTGTTAACGTGTAAATCGCCTTCAGCATCCGGACACAATCATTGTGAAGATTGGCGGCTCTCGGGCCTGCATAAAGAGTAATGATGGTCAGCAATTTCTACATACTAAGTTATTTATTTACAATATACATGGCCAGGGTTTGTTTTTTTTACCAAAGACGGCTTGTCCATGTTGGAGATATGTCACTTTAAGCCGGCCAGCTCTTGTTGCACAGTATCCAACTTAGCTTCGGCTTTTTCTGCTCGCTTTATCAGGGCATCTTGATCAGCTTGAGCCTTTTTAAGTCGGCTTTTAGCTTCTCCATCTCAGATAAGATCAGTTGACACTTTTCTTCTAATTTTGCCTGGGCATCCTGCTGATCGGTTAAATTTTTCTTCAAATCGCCAAATGTTGATTCAGCTTGGGTAAGTGATTCCTCTCAAAATATATGGTCAAGGGGCAAGTCTCAGAATTATTGCAAGCAACATCCCTCACACTTGGGGGCTAATGTATAATTTTTTAGATAAATTATACAATATCAAGACCCGGCTCATCTTTTTACAGATGACCCGGCCCTTGGGGGTTACATGAAAGTTTTCTTCAATTATCAAGACCCGACTCATCTTTTTACAAATGACCCGGCCCTTGGGGGTTACAGGTCGAAAGTTTTCTTCAATTATCAAGACCCGGCTCATCTTTTTACAGATGACCCGGCCCTTGGGGGTTACAGGTCGACAGACTCATTTTACTATTAAGACCCGGCTCATCTTTTTGTAGTTGACCCGGCCCTTGGAGGTTAATAAGGATAATACGATATTGCAATAAGACGTACCTCATGTTTGTTCTCCAGCATAAGAAGCAGACTTTTTTCCATTTCATAACTCGCCTCCAGGCGACTTGCAAAGCCCGAGCAAAGTTCTCTGAATTCAAGATTTTCATACTGGGAGAGCTTAGCCTTGGAGAGTTCATACTCAATAGCAGGTTGAGCTGATGATGATACATGCTTTGACAAAACTGCTGAGGCCGGCTTAGAAACCGAGTGCCGGTGATGACCACAGCGTCTGGGTCTTCTGTTGTTTTTAATGGACTTGGCGGATTAGGCGTTTCCATGGTTTCCTTGGGCGAGCTTGGGAGATCCATTTGATTTTCAGGTTTATCTTGGGCCGGGTTATCTTGGATCGGCGCCGATTTTTCAATAGGCTCCGAAGCGGTAATGGGAGCTGACCCGCCAGTTTTCCTTTTCTTCGCCTGAGCCCTAAAAGGAAAAGGGAGTGCGCTTAAAGAAACAGACATTACCATCTTCAGAATAAGGTAAGTGTTATAAAAGACCTACCCTGGGACGCGGATCATCGGTGGAAGTGCTGACATTACTGAGCCGCCTGATGAAGGAGGAGAACTCTGCAAAATAAACACTTCAAGATGTGAGCGAGTTATAAACGTAATCCAAAAGGAAATGAAGAGGTGTTGTTAAAAGATACCTCATTTAGCCTTTTCTTGGTTTTTGTTGGTTACCCGGACACCAAGTCTCCAGAATGAATTCGAGTTTTCCGATTGGAAGCATATTGCGCTTTCTTCAAAAGGAAATTTAGATCCAAACAAGCATGTGGGTGTGAGAAGGGAACTTTCCTACAAATTCGCCTGGCTGGCTTAGGTGGAGGAGAAGATGAGTCGGAGAAAACAGAAATTACCTCTACGGAGTCTTCCTGGCTTTCATTGTCCTCATTCTACACAAGAGATACAAGAGGCGTAAACACAAAATTATCAACAATGAATGGCGAGTTAAAGAAGATGGATTTTTACCTCTGAAAGTACGTCGCCGACTTGGGATTCGTCGGCGTCAGATGGCTCAGTAATGGCGGCTTTTCCCTTGCCCTTGGATTTCTTTTTTGGAGGCGGCTTGGCTTGCTTCAAGGCCATCTTTTTTGGCCTCCTGGACCAGAATTTGTCACCTTTCTGAAAAGGCATTTTTTATTATAAGAGGTCATAGCTCAAGTAAGACGGAAGGAATAAGGTAAGAGCGGGTTAAGTTATTTACCTTTGGTGCCGGGTTGATCTTGCAGAACGGCTTAAGACCTATTTGGCCGCACTTGGCCATGGGCTCGCCGGTCAATTTCTTGATGATGGTTACAATATCATTTTCAGTTAGTGTTGTGTGGAAATAGCACTGGGGGTGATCCAAGGTACCGTCAAAATCACACATTAATCCGTCCTGGCGACTTAAGGGGAGGATACGCCATTCGACCCAGCAACGGATTAAGTCAACCCCAGTAAGGCCGTTGTTTGTCAGAGATCTTAACTCGGACAATACTGGGATAAAATCTGACTCCTCTTCTTCGGTGAGCTTGTCTGGGAGTTTGAAATTTGTTGGAAGACGCTCCTTCCTATAGCCAAGAAGCTTGTTTTCACCCTCAGGCGAAGTTTCCTGGCAGTAAAACCAAGACTCGCCCCAGCCTTTGGGATGGCTTGGCATGGCGAGTGACGGGAATGAACTATCCCTACGGCGTTGAACATTGACACCTCCAAGCTCCAAGCTAGGACCATTGGAAAATTTTGTCTGGCGATTCAAATGGAAGAAATACCAAAATAAAGGAACTGAAGGTTCCATCCGCAAGTAGGCCTCACAGAACACTTGGAACTGACATAAATTGCTTATCGAGTTGGGTCCTAAGTCCTGGAGGTGGACATTCATGAAGGTCATGGCATTTCTGAGGAATTTTGATCTGGGCGGTTTAAAACCCCATTCAAGGTGTTCAACAAAAACAGCTATTTCCCCGTCCTTCGGGTTGGGGATCTCCTCTCCTAACCCGGAACGCCAACCGATAACATCTTGAGGGTCCAGATTCCCCGTTTTCACACAGTTGTTAAGGAGAGTATTATCAACCTTGGTCGGGAGCCAATCATTTTTGAAAACGGTGCCCATGCTACAAAGGGAAAAATTACGGGTAAATTAATTCGCCAAGCACCTACTAAATGGCGAAACAGATTCATTTGACTCGCCAAACAATTTGCCTCATAGCTGAGGGAGTTTTTTGACTCGCCGATAAAGGGCCGGGTCAGAATACCATGGCGACTTATGAAATTCTTACTACTTAAAGGAAAAATGTTTCAGAGCTTCAGAAGTGTCCGCCAAAATGGCGAAGTATGAATCTATAAATAGGTTTCAAGCGACACACGGTAATATGTGGATCTACAGAACATGCAGAAATGAATGCGAAAGGTCTGGGTAAAACAACCTATGACTAAGATGAAAACAGTACAATTGATCTGGTGAAATCCTTTCTAAGTCTTCAAATCAAGGCTAAGCAACTAAGGGTATGGAGAATGTTGCCATACTCACTATCGTGACCACCAACTAGCCGGGAATTACAAAGTTGTTCGAGATGTTCTAAATAAACGGTGGACATGAACCTCGAGAAGCTTAGATCTACCTTCAATGGCGGGAGGCTGACCTGGTAAATGCGGCTGGATGCGTCCGAAGAAAGATTCGCGGCGAGCGGCGCACGTTCAGCAGCTCCCGGGCGGCGGCGAAGATCTCGGACGGCGACGAAGATCTCGGACGGCGACGAAGTTTTCGAAGCGGCGGCGAAGTTCTCGGGCGGCGACGAACTGCTCGGACGACGGCGAAGCTTTCGGGCGGCGACGAAGTTCTCGAGCAGCAGCGGAGCTCTCGGGCGGCGACGAAGTGCTCGGGCGGTGACGAAGTGCTCGGGCGGCGACGAAGCTCTCGGGTGGCGACGAGGTTCTCGGTGCGACGGCGAGGAAGAAGGGGGCGACAAGATGGGTAGGGGGAAATGCGCCCTGCCCCCTCCTCCCGCCTATTTATTAGGTCAGGCGCTGAGATCGAGGCGCCACGAGCGAGAACTGCCAAAAGATAAAGATTCTCCATGATGGCGCCCAAAATTTTCGGGATATCGATGCCGAAGGATCCTTTGGATATTACCTCGTCATCTCTTTCGAGATTAAAGGCATAAGAAGGCGCCAATAAGAAGTGGTTTGGCGACTTGAGTTTTTCCGCAACGGATGGCGGTTTAAGTGCATGGTGCATAAGAAGAGCGAGATGAATCGCCCCTAACTAAGTGAGGATATTGGCGTGAAAAAATTCAAGTCAATCTGGGGCCTAATGTTGGGGGTATTATCTGTTGGGTAACCCTCCATAGTTGGGCCGGGTCACCCAAGCTGGCGACTCATCTCTAAGTGGTTCCGGCCTTGGCCCAGCGGGGCCGGGAGTCGGATGACGATTCGGGACCTTCGGGAAAAGTCCATTGTTGTGAAGATCTCCAAGTCTTGGAATGATGGCGACTTAGAGATAGGAAGAATCACGATTTGTGTAAACGAAAGGACTCTTGTAAACCCTAAGGGCTCGACCTGTATATAAAGGCGGGTCTCAGGGAAGGAGAGGGTAGGTTAGAAATCATCAAGTGCCAGGTCAGGCGAGTTACACCCCCTTGTAATCGAAACACCATCAATACAAACACCAAGCAGGACGTAGGCCTTTACCTCCTCATGAGGGGCCGAACCTGGGTAAATCTCTGTCTCGCTCTCGCATAACCCCTTTGAGTCGCCACTAAGGTGCGATGGCTCCAACACTAAGTCCTTTCACGAGGACATTTGCCGTGACAAAACCACGACAACATGTTTTTTTGCAATAAAGAACATATAAATCCGTGACACTTTTTAACGAAATGAGAGAGATGTTAGTTTTTCTAGCATGAAAGTGAACAATGACGAATTTCTACTACCAATTATGAGCCGTCCTTTTTAAAAGCAAAGTAGTTGTGTTGTCGCTGGGCACTAAGTGGGTCGCCCCGATGGAGTGTTGGAGGGGCAGTGATACGTCCATTTTGCATCATGTTTTCATATTGATATTTATCGCTTCTTGGGCTGTTATTTCACTTCACGGTACAATTCTTATGCCTTTTCTCTCTTATTTTGCAAGGTTTACATGAAGAGGGAGAACACCGACAACTGGAATTCTGGCCTGAAAGTGGAGCAAGTTTGAGATACCTATTCTGCGCAGCTACAAACGCCGTAAAAATCAACAAGGATTTTTTTCCCGATTTATCAAAAATACTGGGCCGAAGAAGTGCCAGAGGGGGCGTGCAGGTGGCCACAAGCCTGCACGGCGCGGCCACCCCCTACATCGCACCATGAGGGCTTGTGGGCACCCTGCAGGCCCACTCTCCCCCCCCCTCTTTTGCTATATGAAGGGTTTCGTCCAGGAAAAAAATCAGGGAGGAGCTTTTTCGTGGTTTCGCCGCCGCCACGAGGCGGAACTTGAGCAGAACCAATCTAGAGCTCCGGCAGGACGATCTTGCCGGGGAAACTTCCCTCCCGGAGGGGAAAATCGTCACCATCGTCATCACCAACACTCCTCTCATCGAAGGGGACTCGTCACCATCAACATCTTCATCAGCACCATCTCATCTCCAAACCCTAGTTCATCACTTCTAACCAATCTCCGTCTCGCGACTCCGATTGGTACTTGTAAGGTTGCTAGTAGTGTTGATTACTCTTTGTAGTTGATGCTAGTTGGATTATTTGGTGGAAGAGTTTATGTTCAGATCCTTGATGCTACTCATTACCTCTTTGGTCACGAATATGATTATGCTTTGTGAGTAGTTACTTTTGTTCCTGAGGACATGGGATAAGTCATGCTAATAGTAGTCATGTGAATTTGGCATTCGTTCGGTAATTTGATATGTTGTATGTTGTTTTTTCTCTAGTGGTGTTATGTGAACGTCGACTACATAACACTTCATCATTATTTGGTCCTAGAGGAAGGCATTGGGAAGTAGTAAGTAGATGATGGGTTGCTAGAGTGACAGAAGCTTAAACCCAAGTTTATGTGTTGCTTCGTAAGGGGCTGATTTGGATCCACTAGTTTAATGTTATGGTTAGACTTTGTCTTAATTCTTATTTCGTAGTTGCGGATGCTTGCGAGAGGGGTTAATCATAAGTGGGATTCTTGTCCAAGTAAGGGCAGTACCCAAGCGTCGGTCCACCCACATATCAAACTATCAAAGTAACGAACGAGAATCATATGAACTTGATGAAACTAGCATGATAGAAATTCCCGTGTGTCCTCGGGAGCGTTTTTCCTCCTATAAGACTTTGTCTAGGCTTGTCCTTTGCTACAAAAGGGATTGGGAAACTTTGCTACACCGTTGCTACTTTTGTTACTTGTTGCTTGCTACGAATCATCTCACCCCACAATAACTTGTTATCGACAATTTCAGTGCCTGCAGATTTTACCTTGTTGAAAACCACTTATCAGATCCTTCTGCTCCTCGTTGGGTTCGACACTCTTACTTATCAAAAGGACTACAATTGATACCCTATACTTGTGGGTCATCAGGCACTCACATTTTAGCCCATATCAAAGTGATGAGAGTGGGCCATAAGCCGTCCATGTTTTTCTACACAAACCTCAACTAATTCTTGTAGCCTTGAACCTGTTCTAGTTTGATCCGAAATCACTAGTCAAGGGGTAACCATTGCCAAGGTGACTCTCAGTTTCTCAGGTGGTGACAAATGAGTCACTTCATGTGTGACACTTGTCGTCAATTGGAAGTTTGTGGTTTTTTCTCTCGTATATTTGCATTTTCAAAACAGGTCTCTTGAACCGTGCATCCAAATCACGAGCCATTTTCATCTTTGTGTTTTTCACGTCGAGATCTTCAAAATTTAACCTCATTTTAATAGATTTTAGTGTTTTTGAAAAACACCAGGATTTTCTTCTTTCAGAATTTAGAAATCTGGAAACAAAAAAAGACCAAAAATAAAATAAAAAACTCAAAACCTCAAAACCCACAAAAAGCCAAAACCAAAGAATAAGGGGAACCACACCAACGTTTGTGTTTCACCTTTCTAGGAAGCACAATTTAACTCAATTTTTTTGGGAAACACAAATGTGCTTCACACAGAGGCTAACTGCGCTTCACCGGGGAAAGCAAACATGTGAAAAAACAAAGAAACTATTAAAAAAAAACAAGTCCCCAAAAAACGTCCTCCCAAGCATGTGACACGTGGCGGCGTGCGTTCTCCAACGAAAATTACATCCCTCCCACAAGGGTCTCTTTTTCCGTGTTTGACCTTCTCCATACCTCATGCAAATGTCAACAATTCTCAGAGGCATAAAGCTGGTGTACTTTTCCATGTGCATGAACAAACATGGCCTCTGATGAGAATCGACCAATATAGCTTCACGTGTTGGAGAACGTTTTATGGAAAATAAATTTTTTTACTACCCACACATAAGATCTATTCATGGAGATGCATAGCTATGAGAGGGGTAGTGTATCTATATACTCTTGTAGATCGCTAAGCGGAAGCGTATATAATGTGATTGATGTAATCGTACATCTTCACAATCCAATCGCGGACCATCCTGATCTAGTGCCGATCTGACGACACCTCCGTGTTCAGCACACGTGCGACTCGATGACGTATATGCCTCCTCGATACAGCGAGCGAGGACGGAGTAGTAGATGAGTTCTATGACAACACGGCGGCATGGTGGCGATGGTGCTGATTCTATCCCGGCAGGGCTACGCCGAGCGCTACCGAAACCGCGAACGAAGGAGAAAACCATCTAGGAAGAGAGGGGGGCGCCAAGGGCTTGGTGTGTCCTCTTGGGACGCCCCCTCCCATATATGGAGGGGCGTGGGAAACAACCCCTCCAAACCCTAGGGCGCAGCCAATGGGAAGGAGGTGGAATCCTAGTCCTCCTCCTTCTCTTCCATTTAAAGGTGGACTTTTCATCTTTCCCAACTATTTGGGTCTTGAGGGACTTGTGCGCCCGGCCCAATAAGGACAGGGCCCTTCCCTTGAGCCGATGCAAACCCTTGGGACGTGGTGGAAACCTTGGTGGACTTTCGGACTCCGCCGGAAGTTTTCGGAACCTTCTAGAAGTTTCCCGGTATAATATCGAAAAATGTTGAAACTTTTTCGATAGCCAAAATATGACTTCCCATATATAAATCTTTACCTACGGACCATTCCGGAGCTCCTCGTGATGTCCGATATCTCATATGGGACTCTGAACAACATTATGTCACCAACATACATAACCCAATGTTACTATATCATCACCAAATGTTAACCGTGTGGTCCCTAAGGGTTCAAGAATCATGTGGACATGACCAAGACACCTCTCCGGTCAATAACCAATAGCGGGACATGGATGTCCATATTGATTCCCACATAATGCACGAAGATCTTTGTTGGTCGGACCACGATGCCAAGGATTCAATCAATCCCGTATGCAGTTCCCCTTGTCCAGCGGTATGTTACTTACCCGAGATTCAATCATCGGTATCTTCATACCTTGTTCAATCTTGTTACCGGCAAGTCTCTTTACTCATTTTGTAATAAAAGATCCCGTGACTAACTCCTTTGTCAGAATGCTTGCAAGCTTCTTGTGATGTTGTATTACTGAGAGGGCCCAGAGATACCTCCCGGTATGGTCATACGGTGTGACAAATCTTAGTCTCGATCCATGCCAACCCAACAGACACCCTCGAAGATACCTGTAGAGTATCTTTATGACCATCCAGTTATGAAGTGACGTTTTATAAGCACAAGTCATTCCTCCGGTGTCAGGGAGTTGCATGATCTCATGGTCTTAGAAACAAATACTTGACATGAACAAAACAGTAGCAAGAAACTTAGTGATACGATCAAATGCTATGGTTATGATTTGGGTCTCGGGTAAGTAACATACCGCTGGACAAGGGAGGGAGGCAGGGAGGCAGAGAGGGAGGGATAGATAGATAGAGAGAGAGAGAGGGGTAGAGAGAGAGGGAGGGAGGGAGATGGAGAGAGGGGGAGGGGGAGAGGGAGAGGGAGAGAGAGAGAGAACTCCACTACACGCATGAGCCTCCAAACAAATGGGATCAACCAGTCGTGCCAACACAACCGCCAAAGAACCCAAAAGCGGCTTGTGATGTCCTTCCAGATTGCAGTTGCAGGTCAATCAGCTTGACGAGATATCCCGTCATATACATTAATTTTTGAAAACCCCGCTTCTGGTGTGATCCACCTTATGTGCTTCATGATCTTGAAATGAGTTGATACTAATTCTTGTAGCCTTGAATCTATTCCAGTTTGATCGGAAATCACCAGTCAAGGAGTAACTCTTGCAAAGGTGACACCTGATTTGTCCGATGGTGACAAATGGCGCACTTCAAGTGTGACACTTGTCGTAACCTGAAAGTTTTGCGCCTTTTTCGCATATTCATCTTTTCAAAATGTATGTATTAAACCGTGCATTTGAATCACAAACCGTTTTCATTGTTGCATTTCTCACGTGTAGAGCTCCGAAACTCAACCTCATGTTAATAGATTTGGGTGTTTTGCAAAACTAGAAAAAAATAATCTAAAAACAGAAAAGGACCAAAAAAATAAGGAAACCGGAAAAGTTTGTGCTTCACATCACACGGAGGCACAACTGTGCTTCACCGGAAAAAGCAAACATGTAAAAGAAACAAAGAAACCAAAAAAACTCAAGAAATAAAAGAAAACCCAAGCTAATTCCGAAAAATAAATAAAGAAAAAAGTATTTTCGAGAGCGTGACACGTGGCGGCGTGCGTTCTCCAACGATCGGCTGCATCCCTCCCACAAGGGGGTACCCTTTTGCTCCCGGTTTGACCTTGTCCATTGCCTCATGCGGACGGCGGCAATTCGTGGAGGCGTAACTTTGGAGGGAAGTTTGGCAGGCTTTTTCCCTCCGCACGAACAAACGTGGCCTCTGATGAGATTCGGTTAGCCAGGACAAGAGCACGCCGTTCCCATGTACGCTGCTTCCAACTTATTCCCCTTCCACCTTCTCAATCATGGCTTGCTTGGGCCGTCACGTATGCACGGACCGATCAATCCCGTGCGTGCATGCGTACGCGCGTATCGCCGTTGCGTAGCGATCCAAATGATTTTTTTGTTGAACACAAGGAGGATGCGAGCCCATATATATACATATATACGAATTCAACCTTATAAACATATACACGCATATTTTATTTCTATAAATATCTTCGAAAGACTAAACCGACATATCATTTTAAGATGTACGAAGTTATCATAGATACCTCGTCGTCGACGGAAACGTTCCTTTCATTGAATGCGCATCGCCGTAAATGATGAAATAAATGTGAGCATTAAAACTTGAACCCTGATGAGTTGAAAATAGCACGGTCCCTCTAACCATCCAGCAACAAATTGATGCGCATGACCTAAATGATTCGAAAACTATCCATCAGCCGAAATTACTATTTTAACCTTCTCAGCGATCTTTATCACAAACTAAACTTGACATGAAAATATTTTACGATTTAACCCTCTTGGCAACGTGATAGCTGGTGGCGTTACTGCCCAACATAAAAACACCGAGCTAGATATAGTTTCTGCCTTTGTCCACTGCCAGGCCGAGTACATGACATATGCCAGAAACACCGAGCTAGATCCTGTTTCTGAAAACACCACTAACCCCCGACATTTCTATGTAGGGCAGCAACGTTAAAGGCCTTGGCGTTTCCGAATAACATAGAAACGACATGACCTTTGAAGTTGTTGTCCTATATAGAAACGCTAGGGTTAATGGTGTTTTCAGAAATGTCATCTAGCTCGATGTTTTCTGACCTGTTACGTACGCATGCTCGGCTGGGTAAGTACCGAAATGTTATTTTGGTTGGCGTTTCTATGTTGGACAGTACGACACGGGCTATGACGTTATCAAAAGGATCAGATCGTGAAATACTTTTATATCGAGTTCAGTTCATAGCAAAGATAGTTGAGAATATCAGAATAAGACTAGCCATAGTGAGAAGTAACTAAGTAGTAACATCAACGCCACGTAGGTAAAAAATCCGACATGGCAAGTAATTAATGCGGAGAGAGATGGTGGTAGTAACATAGCTAGTTACCATCACATCACATATTTCAATGCATTATGTGTCTATAACCTAATAAATGCTAGTTTGCATGACACCACATGTATGTTACTCCCCACTATGGAGGTAGTAACATAGAGTAGTAACAACATTATGTTACTACTCCTAGTTACTTCCCATTATGAGCAGCCTAATGATTTCGTTCCCATCCATCCATGTATGTAAGTGGAGAGGCTCGGCTCGTGATTGGCCTGTGTAAACACACGACATTTACAGCCACAGAAAACGGAACGGGCCACCAAACCTCGCTTTTAGCCGGGCGATGCTCGTGTCTTGAAGCTTGGTAATCCCATTTCGTAAGCCTAAATCCCACGGCCCATCGTCGTGGCCGCCGTCGACCGCCATGCATGTTTCCCCGTTGGTGGGGCGGCCGCAAGTTGGCCGAGGCGTCGCCGTCTCGCCGATCCTCCTCGATCCCACCGCCGTCATGGACGTACGCACGGGTCCAACGTTGTTGCCGCCGGCCCGGTCCTCTGCCTTGCATTCCGTTGCATGCCAGCGTCGTCCTCCTCTTGCTCTTCTCTTCTTTTAAAATAATATAATAATAATGCCGGTCCGGTACTCTTGGGAATTTGATCGTAGGCAAATGGCGCTTGACGGTGCGTTGAGTTACTGAGGTTGGTGTTGTGTTGGTGTCGGTTTCGGTGGCTGCTGCACTGCAAAGTCCAGTTAAGATTAGAATAGGGAGGGATATAATGTCCTGGGATTACGACGGAAAGTTGATGTAGAATCTAAGCCCCGATTGGTCCAATTCCTGATCGATCGATCGAGCTGATGAAATCTGCATGTGTGTTGGGCCACCAAGCTCGCTTTAAATTACTCGTCTCTTCCTCCCAAAGCCAAGAAAAGGAGCATGGACGGACCCATCGATCATGCTTCTGGTAGTGCCTGTAATCATCACCATCATGCTTACCACAAACAAAACAGCCTATCAGATCCAACAGCCGCCCCGCTGACACGCCGGCCCGGGCCCACACGCCAGTCGCGGCCGGTCTCCTCAAGTTCGCGCGATGCGACCGCCAGGCCTTGCGCAAGCTTTACTGTCACTCAAAAGCAGGGAGAGAGAGAGAGACAGAAGGGGAAAAAAAGGATGCATGGTCTGTGGAGGTGCGGTGGTTGCTTCGAGCCTCTGCAATATTTTGCGACGGCCGTTCGGTGCGCTGCTTTCGAGCTGCTTCGCCGTGATCCCGATGGCCGACCTTCCCCCCTTTATATACCGCCGGCCGCCGCGATCCCTCCCCCATCTCACCGCACCACCGCGCCACCTGCCACCGACGACAAGCACGCTCCTCCTCCCCTGCCTCCTCCTCGTCCTCTTAGCTCCATGGCCTGCAGCTGCGCTCACGGGGTGGAGTTCGACGCCAACGTGATCCGGAACAGCGCGCTGGAGGACGGGCTCGCCGGGTGGGCGGCGGTAGGCGCGTGCACGGAGCTGTCGGTGCGCCATGAGGAGTCGGCCAGGGTGCCCACGGAGACCATCAACGACGTGGAGGACGGGTACAGGCCGAGCGGCAGGTACATTCTGGCGGCGGGCCGCGGCGGCGAGGAGGACGGCCTCTGCCAGGCCATCCCCGCCGGCGCGCTCAAGCCCAGGGTCACGTACCGGGTGGCCGGGTGGATCGGCCTCGGCGACGGCGCCGCCGGGGAGCACGCGGTGCGCGTCAACATTCGTTTGGACGGCGGCGAGGGCGGGGAGTGCGCGATGGTGGTCGAGGGCGGCGCGGTGTGCGCCGAGGCCGGCAGGTGGACGGAGATCAAGGGCGTGTTCCGGCTCAAAGCCATCCCGCCGTCCGGCGCCGCGGTGCACGTCCAGGGCGCGCCCCCCGGCGTCGACGTCAAGGTGATGGATCTCCAGGTGTTCGCCACGGACCGCAAGGCCCGCTTCAAGAAGCTCAGGAAGAAGACTGACAAGGTGAGTCACCTCTCCCATCATCACACCATCTATCACTCCAAACTGATAGCGACTTACTGCTTGGTTTCGGTTGACACGTACGTACGCATAGCCTGCCACCAAACCGCATAAATGTACGTAGGCAGCTACGGTGGCACCAAACTGGTGTTTTGTTTGACACGTAAGTAACGCAACGACTCATGCGGACCGTGCATGAACGTAGGTGCGGAGGCGGGACGTGGTGCTCAAGTTCGCCGGCGCCGGGGCGTCGTCGGCGGTGTCGGGGGCGTCGATCCGGGTGATGCAGATGGACACGAGCTTCGCGTTCGGCGCGTGCATCAACCCGGCGGTGATCCAGGAGCCGGCGTTCGTGGACTACTTCACCAAGCACTTCGACTGGGCGGTGTTCGAGAACGAGCTCAAGTGGTACCACACGGAGGCGGTGCAGGGGCAGCTCAACTACGCCGACCCCGACGCGCTGCTCGACTTCTGCGACCGGCACGGCAAGCCGGTGCGCGGCCACTGCATCTTCTGGGCCGTCGACCGCATGGTGCAGAAGTGGGTCAAGGACCTGCCCAACGACCAGCTCGCCGCCGCCGTCCAGGGCCGCCTCACCAGCCTCCTCACCCGCTACGCCGGCCGGTTCCCGCACTACGACGTCAACAACGAGATGCTCCACGGCACCTTCTTCCAGGACCGCCTCGGCGACGACATCAACGCCTTCATGTTCAAGGAGACGGCCAGGATCGACCCCGGCGCCGCCCTCTTCGTCAACGACTACAACGTCGAGGGCGGCAGCGACCCCAGCGCCACCCCGGACAAGTACATCGCGCAGGTCAACGCGCTCATGGAGAAGGGCGCCCCCGTCGGCGGCATCGGCCTGCAGGGCCACGTCACCAACCCCGCCGGCGAGATCATCTGCGACGCGCTCGACAAGCTCGCCACCACCGACCTGCCCGTCTGGCTCACCGAGCTCGACGTGTGCGAGTCCGACGTCTGCCTCCGCGCCGAGGACCTCGAGGTGGTGCTCCGGGAGGCGTACGCGCACCCGGCCGTCGAGGGCGTCGTGCTCTGGGGGTTCATGCAGGGGCACATGTGGCGCCAGGACGCCTGCCTCGTCAACGCCGACGGCACCATCAACGACGCCGGCCAGAGGTCGATCGGCCTCTGCTAGTTCGATTTGATTCTTTGGGTCGGGTTAATACATATGATTGAAATGTGTTGGTGCTGACGCTTGTCCTGATCATGTCCATGCAGGTTCATCAACCTGCGGCAGGAGTGGACGTCGCACGCGCGCGGGAAGATCGACAGCGACGGCAACTTCAAGTTCAGAGGGTACCACGGCTCGTACGTCGTGCAGCTCGCCACGGCCACGGGGAAGATGCACAAGGCCTTCAGCGTCGACAAGGGGGACACACCTCTCGTGCTGGACATGGACGTGTGACAACGGTTACCTACTACGGCTATTATCTCCGAGTATATATATATATATAGTTATACTATATATACTCCTTGGTATACTAACTAATACTCTACACACATACAAGCACACATTGATTAATTTGATCTAATGGGGTCGGCAAAGGGATTGTACCACATACTACAACAACTAGTATAGTTTTGCGTTTCTACGTTTGGTATATATTGTACTGTTGAGAGATTGTAATCAAGGTACTGTATTGGTTAAAATTAATGGAAATGAATGAATAAAATTAACGATATTGTAAATCCTCGTTTTATCGAAAATGGTACTGTATGCTTTCCCTCCTTTCCGAGAAAAAAAAGATATGCTTCCTGTTAGAATTAATGGGTTTGGCTCGTCTACAAATTCCAAAATCTCATATTAAGCCCATGAATAAAATGGCAAGTGGTGGTGTGGTGGTGCTAAAGTTTAGTCCGGTACCGCTAGTGGTGGAAGAGTTGGACCTCTTTATATATTAAGTTCTCCCCACCACTCTAAGTGTGTGTTGAGAAGAGAAACGAGAGAACTACACGCGCGCTCGCTCGCCTTGACGGGCGGCGCGTACGTGTGACATGCGCGTGAATGATCCGCCGAATTCCGGTTGGATGCCTTGTGGGGGCACGACAAAGTCTTGGCACACAAGTTGAAATTTTTTTGTCCGGTAAGTATACGACTTACAAACCAAATTGGTTTGAGTCGTGGTCGCGACACGGAACCGACATTGGTCCTTCTATATATACTGCTTACTGTGGTCGTCCAAAGACACACCGAAAACATCTAGGGTTTTGCCTCGTCTTACTAATTGCGCCGCCATCGTAGTCTACCTCATCTCGAACGTCAGCGTGCATCGGCGTGCGAGAGAGCAGGTCACCGGAACCGTTCGTCTTTGCGATCCTGCACCGAGAGAGGACGAATTAGGTTTTTTGGGAAGCACTTTACGCGACTGCTCAAATTCGTCACCGCAGGTCATCTACCATCCAAGTCGGACGATGCTACTCATCGTCGTCTTCATCGCCATCAACAAAGGATCGTCACCAACATCATCGTCAACACAGTCGCTCCTGCTGCAATTAACGAACAATACATTACTCGTAATCTGTTTATGTTGATCGTTGTAGTTACTGCTTCTTGCGAGGTGATGTTGTGCATGTTCAGTTGCTCTGCCGGATTGCTAGGTATTGAATGATATTTTCTGTTTTAGTCATGAATTATTTAGTGAAATTAATTATGAACTTGCCTAATCTTCCAACACTTCCGACACTTCATTTCTAGGGTAAGGCCATTCAACGAATGTTTGTTGAGGGTGCACGGCAAAATGTCAGTTTTTAAGGCAATTTATGTGTTTGAACTGAAGTGTCTATGGTTCGGGTTTTGGGTTGAACTGGTATCCTCCACGAACCTTCGTTGCATCTGAAACTGAACTCAAGTGTCTATCGTTCGTGTTTTGAATTTTTCTTCACGTTTTTTAGAACAACTCATTTTAAAACAGTTCACAACATTGTCGTGCATTATAGACCCTAAACGTTTTGTTTCCTTACAAACAAGGGCCCAAGATTTTGCAACAAACACCTTAAAGCTCTTATTTCGTTACAAATAAGGCCAAATCTTAAACAAGTCGTGGGAATTTTAGTTAGAAAGTTTAGCATCATAATGTATTGGATAGCCCGAGATTTGAAGAACATAACAATTATGTATGGCATTATAATTAAGATAACAATACCATGATTTTAATCTCTAAGAGCTAGCTACTTGCTACTCCAATACAACTCGGACACTAAGCAAGCTGCCACCTCTTTGCTATTATTCACAATCAATAATGCTAAATATACAAAGGTTTACAAGCTTTTACACGCTGACTAGGATGGTTTCAATTTAACTAACCTCTCCTCTCCTGATTTTCATGGGGTGGACCCATCCTCCCCCTTAATCTCCAATGAAAACTCACCTTCTTGTAAAAGTCTGTATCGTTTCATACGGGTACCATTACTCATTCACAATTTTGAAAAAAAACTAACTAATAATCAACATGCAGGTCCATCCATCATCATGGCATCAGGCTTCATGACCACGACATCCGTCCTTCGCTTTTTCAGTCACACCCAGTCTAAGAAGAGCCAACCACTATCAGCAGCAACCAAAAACAATACAACAAGCTCAGATTTACACCATTCATCCGTCTCCTCGCCCTCGCCCTCCCGTGGTGGTTGCTAGCGCCCCCAGCAGGGATGGTGCCTCCAGGAGCCGGCCCAACCTCGAGGGGAAGATAGAGATGGGGTCCAGAGTTGAAAGCATGACAAAGGGAGAATCACGGGTGCAAGAGAAGGGATGCAGTAGAGCCACCGCGTCCCCGCGAGCCACTCGGGCCGTAAGCCGAATACAAGATGGTACTCACCCAACCCAGCCCAGCCTAGCCCTGGTAATTTTGATTCACAACTAAACAGAATACAAACTAGGCAGGTAGCCCTGACCAAGCTTGACTATTAATTATACAACATACATGCACCCACAGTATAAGAATAAACGATTACGATTGAAAAAGGAAGGCTATACAACTACGGTCTCAGCAACAAAGAAATCATCATCAAGTTGCATTAGTTTTCTATTACACTTACCAAAATTATCCACATAATAACATGAAAAATATTAATATAAAATATTACAATTATATTATAATCATTTCTACCATTGCAAATATATTTTCTCTAAATCTGAAACATATGTTGCAACTAGAATGATTTGATTGTTGTAGCATTTGTCAAAGAATAAAGTTATATCGTTACTATTGAAACAGAAAAAATTGAAGATAATCCTACAGGTGAAACATCTCGAAGGTGGCCGTGTCGCTGGGCCTGGTGACAGTGCGACAGCCGGCCGCGATGGTGATTTTCAACAGAGGCTTCTTGATGCCTTTTCTTGGCGATGATGGAACTTCGGGTTCCTATTTCTTAGAAATTGCAACGACGATGTCTCTTCTCGCTCCTTGGCAGGAGGTGATTAAGATCAACTCCAACCGATCAATTCAGACGATGATTTTGTTTGCTTTTTGTTCATTTGGGTCGGTCCGGCGAATACAAACATCCGTTTCGACGTTTGGGTCGATTCAAACGCCCAACGCTGGCCCAACTCATTTTTGCTAACGAGTGATTTTTTTTAAAACATTTTCAAAAATAACAAATAAATATTAATTAAACATTAAAATCCGGCCACGAAGATCAGTGAGAGTCCACGCGTCCCTATTACATTAATTAAACATAAAAAAACCTAAACTACGAGGCAACCCTAGGCAGCGGCGGCGACGTCGGGGCCGATGAGGTCAACCAGCGACGGGTAGGGCCGGCCTAGGGGAACATCGTGTTCCAAAGAGCAGCTGCCTGCGCCTTCATCGTCTGTCCCGCCGACGTGGGCTGTGCTGGTAGCAGTGGCAGCGCACCACGAGCGCGCTCCTCCTCCTCCATCTCTCGTCGTTCCTCCTCTGCCTCCTTCTCGAGCGCCATCTGCCAACGACCGTCGGCGCGTTCCTCTGCCAGGTGTTGCGACCTCCAGTGCTGGAGGTAGGCTTCCTCCTGCTGCGGTGTGTCCCTCAACCAGATGGACGGCGCGCTGACCCACTCGCGGAGTCAGCCGGTCCACTGGTAGACCTTTTGTTGCGGCTCCGTGGGCTCGGTCTTCGGCGGAGGTGGCACAACGCAGTCGTCCGCGATGGACATCGCAATGGCCTCCGCGAGCTGCGCCTCGTATGCCGCGTCCTTCTCCTCGACCTTGCACCACTCTTCCTCCTTGCCCTCGCGGAGTGCGGCTATCAGCGCCGCCTGGTAGGCGGCCTCCGCCTCCTGGTCCTCGTCGCTAACGATGGGCGGGGGCGACGGAGGGCCTCCTAGCTGCAGGTCGCGCCGCCGCTGCTCCTCGTGCTCGACCGCGAACCATACCTCCCGGTGGGGTGAGTCAGCCGCGTACACAGGGTTGAGCCGCTGCTCTGGTGTGAGCTGACGCCGACGACGACTCACCTCCTCCGCGTGCATCTGCGTCGACCGCGGCACGGCCGGCATCAGATCCTCTTAGGATCCAGGTGCTAGTGGTGTGGGAGGGTGACATCGGGGTATGGCTACGGGACGCGGTGCTCCAAGTGCCACCGTGCTTGGTGCACCGGGACGCTGACACTCTCGCGAGGCCGGCGGGAAGACGCCGGTGGGGAGAACGCGTGGGGGCTTGCCCTTGTTTTGGAAGGAACCGGCAATGGCTGCTAGCTAGGGTTTGGTCGTCGACGAGGTGGCGAGATGGGGACGGGGGGTTCTGAAAGCAGATGAGGCCGAACCCCATCGCAAGCTCGGATTAAAAAAGGCCGACCGCGGTTGCTGCCGCGTGGGCCCGTAGAGGGTGGGCGTCATAAATTAAGTTGACTGCGGTGGTTGGGACGGACACCGAGAGGGCGCACGCGCGTCCGCGTCGACGCATTTCAGTTTCAAATTTGGGTCAGAAATGGGTCAACGCGGACGTGAAGCGGACACGTTTTGACAATGGATCGACACGTTGGGCCATCACTATTGTCCGCGCGGATCCAAACAAACGAAGGCGGATGAAATGAATCGTTCCATTAAAGTTGGTCTAATACTCGCGCAGAGAGGTGCCCGGCAGTACGTCTTTGCAGTGGCATTGTTAGAGTTGTGCGTCTAGGTTCACAAAACTACAAATTCAAAATTGCTAAAAGAAGCTGTAATTTATTTTCATAAAATCGGAACCAACAATTCAAGAACCATTTCCTTAGAATCTGGTTGTGCACCAAATTATAATCACCTTTGACCTATGAGTGAACCCAAGGCCCTTCTAGATGTGTGTGTGTTTTCGTTTTTCTCCTTAAGGCACTTCGAGACGCCACGAGAGAAAAGCCTATGTATCCTCTGTTCAAACATCTTTCGGGACCGGGAGATGCATGTTTGACGCTGCAAGGAAAAGGTTTATTGCGCAAGATCCGAAGTTATTGCGATTTTGGCGGATGCATGCACGGTATATATCCATCGTTTGGCGCCTATTAATTCCTCGGTCTCAACCGTGATGAACAACTACTCTTGGACGTGTTTGCATGCTTTCGAAGTAATCCAGGGATATCCATGCATGCATTACGGCCGGTGCCCAATTTCGTGGGTCGGCGTGCTCATGCTCAGGAGCTTGCTTCTGCCGTCAAGATTCCATAACGGACGTCACAGACCACCCAAGAGTCCATGGCCATGCATGCCAAAACCGATTTTCGTAGCTTCACGGCATGGTTTGCGACTTAATTAGTAAACTAGATGTAAGCTGTTCGTTCAAAGTCCAAACGGCGAACCGAAGGGGAAACGCCCATCACGTATATATGTCATGGGACGGCCGCGAGTAGGCACTCCTCCAACGGTGAAACACACCGTTCACATTCCACAAACGTAAAAGGCTCTCTTGCTAGCTAGGAGTAGATCTAAGACATACATACATACTCCCTTCGTCTTAAAATAAATATGTTAGACTTAATATAACTTTATACTAGATCTAAAACAAAGTTAAGATAGTTATTTTGGGACGGATGGAGTATAATATATCTTCTACTCCTACTAGACTAGAGTAGCTAGTACCAGTAGATGTGCCATCATCATCACGTGTTGAAGTGTTCGAGACAAAATTAATCATGTGTCAAAAGGATATTTGTACTTAGAAAAACTTCCAAAAGGTACCACATGCGTACGGGCTGCTAGCTTAATTTAGCTTCTTAATAAGTATGCTTATGGGGCGGCAAATCAAAGTGGAAATGCCCATCACGTATGCATACATGTAATAATGGGGCGGCTGCGAGTAGTAGTCCTACAGCGTTGAAACAATCTGTTCATATTGCACGAAAGCAGAAGGTTTTCTTGCTAAATTTAAGACACGCATTGTATACTACTCCCTCCGTTCCTAAATATAAGTCTTTCTAGATGTTTCACTAGTAGACTACATACGGATGTATATAGACATATTGTAGAGTGTAGATTCATTCATTTTTCTTCGTATGCAGACTTCTAGTGAAATCTCTTAAAAAACTTATATTTAGGAACGGAGGGAGTATCTTCTACTCCCTCCTTTCCAAGATATAAAAATGTTTTAGCTTTATTCAAATGAATCTAGACATGTTTCCGTGTGTCGATTCATTTATTTTAATCCATATTTAGTTTATATTAAAATATCAAGAACATCTTATACTAATTCAGAACAAATGAAGTAGCTAGTACTCGTGCACGTACTGTCATCATCATGATGTGATAAAAGCGCATGCATATGTAGGAAGAACTTTCAGAAATTACATGTGTAAGGTTCATGACCTGTCACAATGGAAAGTATCATATAATAGTATCAATACATATAAAACAAATGTATGATACTACATTCATAATATACAATATCATACTTTGATATTATAGTGATCATATTTATTGTCATGCAAGACACATAATAATACATTATTTAATATAATACGGTATTGTATCCTCATATTCAATCCTCTTTTTTCATTTAATTATGTGTAATCTGAACAAAAATACCTAGTTGACATACATGCTATTATCTATGTTACTTTTATTGTGACCGGCCTTAGCTCGTAGGCCGTCACGTATAGGCAAATATACTACTAGTGCTGATATGCATTTGTGTGTGCCTAGCAACGAATGAAGGAAGGATTGATCGACCTTTACTCCAAATGGTGAAATCTCTTGTTCACATTTCTTGAAGTAAGGGGGTCCTCTTGCTAGATCTAAGATGTATATTATACGTGTCTGCTAAATGTCAGTCCCTTTTGCTCCATGTGAGGCTGAAGGCGAAGATAGCGTGAGGAGCGTCAACCATGTTAACAGTGAGCTGTGCACAAACAAGAACAGGCGATACCAGTGGGAGCAAGTCAGAAACTTGATTGTGCGGGTCGCAAAAGGGAAGGTGGATGTGGGCTCAGAGAGACGGCATGGAGGATAGCTAGCACAACGATAGAAGAGGGCGAGGGAAGGGTGGGGCGGCGAGGCATCCCATGAAAGCACCTGTTAGCCGTCGGGTGGGGAGGAGACGGTTAGGGTAGGGTAGGTCGACAACTGCATGAGGATGAAGAAGAAGAGGTTAAAGACCAACATTGCGTGATTTTGTTTTGGTCATTGGATATAGATCTAGCGGTCCTGCTTCCTGAATAAAGATGACTGATACAAAATCCCTTTCTTTCTCAAATCTAAGCCTTTCTAAATATTTCAATATAGACTACATATGAATGTATATGAACATATTTTAAAAAGTACATTCACTCATTTTATCCCGTGTGTAGTTTATATTAAAATCTTTAAAAAAAACTTATATTGAAGAACAGAGGGAGTATCTTCTATATAGGGAGGCTAGTGCAAGTGTGCAACCAGATGTACAATTATCATGTGCCAAAAGCACATGTGTACTTCAAAAGAACTCAAATAAAAGTACATGTGTACGGGCGACTCGCTACTAAGTTGTGTACATATAATACGACTATTGCTATGCATTTGCGTGTGCGCGTGCCTACCAACGACCGAAGGAAAGGAAGGATTGATCAACTTCTACTCCTCCGAAAGCCAAGAAAAGGATCGGAGTTGGGAGATGCTTGGATTTTGCTAATGATCATAACCCCAACAAAAAGTAACAGTTATGACGAAGCTAATCAGCTATAGCTGATCATTCATAGATCAACCTACTCCCTGGAGACACGGTCACGATAAGGGGCCCCGCATGTCAGCGGCACGATCCGGCAAACCGGCCTGATTGACTAATCTTGCATTGCCCAAACTTGAGTGTTGTACAAAAGATAGGAGGAAAGATACGAGTTAGGTAGCCGAGATTGGCCATGGCATGCGGAGCTTTCATTCCCTACAGCTAGCAACGGGCTTCGGCCACCTTTCTGCTCTGTCGCCATGGATGTGGATCGCCGGCCAAACTGACAGACCAACATATCATAGATCTAGAGCTTGCTCGCCCTATAAATTGCCACCCTGCGTGCCTCTCTTCCCTCCTCACTTACCACACCCAAACATCATCATAGCAGCAGCAACAACGCACACGCTACACACACATCGACGTGTGGTTGAGCGACGTACGTCGTCCCTTCGGTTCATCGACATGGCATTCGCTGAGGTATGTGACATGTCTATCTGCTCCTTTCTCATGCATGATTCCAATACTTCAAAATATGCCGCAAAGAGCTAATCAGGGGTCTCCTTTTTACGATTGCAATACCAAATGTTTACGCACGCGTAATGGAAGCGTGGACGAAAAATGGCATGGGCTTTATGTGTTATGTTGCATGCTGGTACCGTCTACTAGTGACCCCGTAAATTTTAGTAGATTTTGTCGCAAACTTGAACAGTTTTGCGTGAATTTGCTGGACAAGATGTGGGTTCCAAGCTATTCGATCATGCATCTTCTTCCGCCGGTTGTTTTCCAATCAATCAGTTCCTTCTTTAAAGCCAAGCAACTGATCGAGCAAGCTAGCGATCGATATGATATATCATATCCCCATTCCCCAACAAGAATCGTTACACATGTCGTCCGTGCATTGCATGGCTGTCTGATCCCGACAAGAACGGGGCATCAGATCGCATATGCTAAGATTTCGCCAACCACATCGGTCCATCGACATTGTTTACAAGAACTATATATACTCGTGTGTTCCGTTGCAACGGGTTAATGTGCGCGCGTGCGTGTGCAGGAGGAGGTGCCACTTGCAATGAAGTTCATGGCGGACGGCGGCAACAACACGGAGGAAGAGGCGGCCATCGCCATGAAGTTGACGGAGACCGGCGGCAGTGAAGACGAGGAGGAGGAGCCTGCCCTCCCTGTGAACCTGCTCGAGCACCATGGCGGCTCCTGCTCGGAGGAGGCCGACGGCGGTCTGGGCGGCTGGGCGGCGGCCGGTGCGAGCACGCTCTCGGTTCACCACGACCACGCGCCGCCTCCGCTCTCGGCCACGGCGGAGGACGTGCCCGGCGCGCGCATGCGGAAGCCGAGTGGCCGGTATATCCTCGCCGCGCACCGTGCCGACGAGAAGGACGGCCTCTGCCGGGAGATCTCGCACGCGCCCAAGCCCAAGGTCACGTACCGTGTGGCCGGCTGGGTTTGCCTGGAGGGCTGCCCCAGCGTGGACGGCGGCCACCCCGTGCACGTGGAGGTCCTCACACACGACGGCGCGCGGGTCGGCGGCGGCGTGCTGGTGGCCGAGCCGGGGAAGTGGGCCGAGATCAAGGGCGCGTTCCGGGTAGACGAGCACCCGCGCCGGGCCGAGGTTTACGTCCATGGCCCGCCGGCCGGGGTGGACATCAAGGTCATGGACCTGCGCGTGTGCGCCGTGGACAAGATCGCAAGGCTGAGACACCTCAGGAAGAAGACCGACAAGGTACTAGCAAAAAATTATCTTTTGGATTTGAAATTTTTGAACTCTTTTTGATATGAAATTTTGAATGCCACGTAAATGACATAAGCAAAACAACATGACGCCGGCTATGCGAAACAGAATTGCAGTGTATTCTACTCAAGCGCATGCAAAACTATTGATCACCCAGCATGATATACTACATATTTAGATAACAGTTTTGCTAAATTTCAGTCGTTCTAGACTTGACTATGTCTATTTTCATGATCTTATATAGTGAGATCGGTGTAAAATTAAATATCTTTATTTTTTAATTCTTTATTCTTTATCTCAGTCGGTTGAGACCTAGGCACACCTTTTGATAATCATGTTTCTACGTGTTGCCTGCAGGTGCGCAAGCGTGATGTGGTGCTCAAGTTCAACCGGCGATCGGAGGAGGACGGGGCCGATGCCGAGGCGGCGGCGGCGGCGGTGAACGGCGCGTCCATACGCGTGCTCCAGGTGGAGAACAGCTTCCCCATCGGCGCATGCATCAGCAAGTCGTCCATCCAGAACCCGGCGTTCGTGGACTTCTTCACCAAGCACTTCGACCTGGCGGTGCTGGAGAACGAGCTCAAGTGGTACTACACGGAGGCGGTGCAGGGTCAGGTGAGCTACGCCGACGCCGACGAGCTCATCGCCTTCTGCGACCGGCACAAGAAGCCCGTGCGCGGCCACTGCATCTTCTGGGCCGTGGAGAACTCGGTGCAGCCGTGGGTGCGCGCCCTCAACGCCGACCAGCTCAGGGCCGCCGTGGAGTCCCGGCTACGGGGCCTCGTCTCCCGCTACGTCGGCCGGTTCCCGCACTACGAGGTGAACAACGAGATGCTCCACGGCGCCTTCTTCCGGCAGCGCCTCGGCGACGACATCGACGCGCACATGTTCCGGGAGACGGCGGCGATCGACCCGGCCCCCGCGCTCTTCGTCAACGACTACAACGTGGAGAGCGCCAACGACCCCAACGCAACGCCGGACAAGTACGTGGCGCTGGTCACGGACCTGCAGAGGCGCGGCGCCGCCGTCGGCGGCATCGGGGTGCAGGGCCACGTGACGCACCCCGTGGGCGACGTGATCTGCGACGCGCTCGACAAGCTTGCCGCCACGGAGCTCCCCGTGTGGATCACGGAGCTGGACGTGTCGGCGGCCGACGAGGCGGTGCGCGCCGACGACCTGGAGGTGATGCTGCGGGAGGCGTTCGCGCACCCGGCCGTGGAGGGGATCATGCTCTGGGGGTTCATGCAGGGACACATGTGGCGCTCCCACGGGCAGCTCGTCAACGCCGACGGCACGCTCAGCCAGGCCGGGAACAGGTTCGTGGGGCTGCGCCAGGAGTGGACGTCGCACGCGCGCGGGACGGTGGACGCCAACGGCCACTTCAAGTTCAGGGGGTTCCACGGCAAGTACGTTGTCGAGCTGGCCGCCGGCGCCGGCGGGAAGCAGGTCAGGCGCGCATTCGACGTGCACAAGGGGGACGAGCCGCTCGTGGTGGACATGAACCTGTGAAGGACTACATATATAGTTGGTGGACGTGGACGTGGACGTGCGTGCAAGTGATATAGCTAGCACTCCAACATAGTACGGATTGGCTATTGGGATTGGGAATATGAGTAGCTAGTGGGGCCATTCAGATATATACTGCCATTAGGCGGGATTGATTCAGAGTCACACGAAAAGGTATTGTAATTTATGCTAAAAATGTATTACATATGGATTGCAGTTAATAAATGAGGAATTGTCTGTTTACTCTGCTATTCCCACGAGGGCATGCTCATACTTCTTTTAGATCGTCAATTTAATCAACGAAACTCATGTTAAATATCATAAAAAGGTATTTTATTTTTTGACGTAGAACTTGAATTTCGTTGGTCAAACTGATGATCAGGAAATAATACTACATGGATGCCTTATAAACTGGAAGAGAAGGAATGATAATCAAATTGGTGCAAATGTGCCTTTCAAAAAGAGTTGGTGCATGGGGGATTCAAGTAAACCTGGATCGAACACGGCATAATTGGTGATTGAGAGGTGGTGGAGCCAAGAACCCCATCTTTGATTGTCACCTAGAGAAATACTACATGGATAGTTGATGCAAATGCGCCTTTCAAAAAGAGTTGGTCTGCGGGGGATTCAAGTAAACCTGGATCAAACACGACATAATTGGCGATTGAAAGTTGATGGAGCCAAGAACTCCATCTTTGATTGTCACCCAGGAAATACTCTACTGTTCTTTTCAGTCAAAATCATAGGAACATGAGGGGATTTACACTTGAAACTTGACGTGTTTGGTATTGAGGCGTTGTTGCGTGCTCAGAGGTGTTGGGTCACAATCGGAATGTTATGTGTCGTCCTCGATTGACTTAACAGATTGAAATATAAAGATTTAAAACAAAAAGTGGACCATCTTATAAACAAATCATCTAGAGTGATGAGCATTTGTCGGTTTACCCACTTACTCCTACAAGTCCCACACATATTTCTATATCGTCACTTTAGCCAAGGAAACTCATGTTATGTATCACAAAAAATATATTATTTTTTTAAAATAATACTCAAATTTTTAAAAAATAGTGTTTATTTTTCTCGCAATTAACTTAATTTCATTTGTCAAAATGATGATTTGGAGATACATGCGTGCCTTATAAATATGAAAAGAAGGAATAGTAATTAAGTTGGTGCATGGACGCCTTTTAAATAGAGTTGGTCAATGGGAGGTTCAAATGAACTCGGATCAAACACGCAATAATTAAGGTGGTGGAGCCGGGAAACCCACATTTGGTTGTTGCCCTGCAGGTACTCTACCGATGTTTTCAGTCAAAAACATATGAACATAGGGGATTTACACTTGACATTTGATGTGTTTGGTATTGGCGCGATGTTGCATGTTGAGACTGTGTTGGGTCACAATCGGAAAATTACATATCGTCTTTGATTGACTTCACTTATTGAAATATAGAGATTTAAAACAAAAAATGGACTTTCTAATGAAACATAAAGAAAACAGTGAATTAAATTTTGTCTTGTTTAGTAAAGACTAATTTAATGTTCTTAGTCACTGCGCTTCTGTAGTTTTTTTTTTATTAGTTCCAAAAATATTCTCCGTAAATTTTTAGGTCAATCCGAAAACTTTTATTTCTGCACAAAAATAATACCAAGACAATTCTGCTGAAAACAACGTCAGTCCGGGTTAGTTCCATTCAAATCATGAACATTAGAGTCCAAAACAAGTGCAAAAGAGTTTGAAAAAGTAGATACGTTGGAGACGTAACAACTCCCCCAAGCTTAAACCTTTGCTTGTCCTCAAGCAATACATTTGATAAACTGAAAGTGATAAAGAATTTTTTTTACAAACTTTGTTTGATCTTGCTGTTGTAAATATGTCTAACTGAAAGTCACACGAAAAAGTATTGTAAAATTTGTATTAAAAATGGCTTGCATATGGATTGCAGTAAATAACGAGGAATTGCATATGGATTACATATAACTCGAATTTCGTTGGGCAAACTTATGATCAGGAAATACTACATGGATGCCTTATAAACTGGAAGAGAAGGAATATGAGGCAATTAACATAATTTCATTTGTCAAACTGATGATTAGGATATACATGCATGCCTTATAAATAAGAAAAGAAGGAATAGTAATTAAGTTGGTACATGGACGCCTTCCGAATAGAGTTGGTCAATGGGAGGTTCAAATAAAGTCAGATCAAACACCCAAGAATTAAGGTGGTGGTGCCGAGAAACCCACATTTGGTTGTTGCCCTGCAGGTACTCTATTGTGTTTGGTATTGGCGCGATGTTGCATGTTGAGACTGTGTTGGGTCACAATCGGAAAGTTATGTATCGTCTTTGTTTGATTTAACTTATTGAAATATATAGATTTAAAACAGAAAATGGTCTTTCTAATAAGACATCAAGAAAACAGTGAATTAAATTTTGTCCTGTTTAGTAAGTATTAAATTAGTGTTCTTAGTCAAAATTCTTGTGTCGAATGTTGGTTATAATCTTGACATATGCTGGGCTTGACCTTATATGCACATTGTGCGCCAAACAATTCTTGATTTTTTCACATATCCACTCTTAATGAATTCTGCTTATCATAAGTTAACCATTTGTGCTTGACACAGATGTACTTCTAACTCAAGCTTTACCATTAAGCTTCACTCAATAAAAATATCGATACAATCTATGTACACTTTCCTTTTACCAACATATATTGATTATATTCCACATACGGGCCTTTACTAGGGATGGGATTTTTTTTTCTAATGTGAAATTTGAGTTACATGTGTTTCATGCGCATATTTCTAGATCATCAATTTAGTCAACCAAACTCGTGTTATATATCACAAAAAATTATATTATATTTTTGATATATAACTAAATTTCACAAAAAATATTTAGTCTTTCATGGCATATAACTCGAATTTCGTTGGCCAAACGAATGATCAGGAAATACATGCATGCCTTATAAACGAGAAGAGAAGTATTGCTAATTAAGTTGGTGCATAGGGGCCTTTCAAAAAGAGTTGGTACGCTAGAGATTCAAATAAACTCGTATCAAACAAGCCATAATTGAAAAAAACCCTGATGTTGGTTATCGTCTCGCTGATACTCTACCGACTTTTCAATCGAAATTATAGGAACACGAGGGGATGTACACCTGCCACTTGATGTTTTGGTATTGGTACATTATTGAATGTCGAAACTGTTGGATCACAATGGAAATGCGAGTCGTTATCAAAGGGAAAACTCCAAAAACTCTAACCATCTCATCTTTGATTAACCTAACTGATTGAAATATAGAGATTGAAATCAAAAAGAAGATATTTTAGAAGAGTAAATAGAAAGCAATCAATAAATGAAATTATGCGTGACAATTTTGTTACGTATCAGTGGCGGATCATTCTTCCGGTTGTCTGCCCCAAGTAGGCCAGCCCGAGGCCCCCTAGGCTAGCTTCCTCCCTAGGTTATCATCACAGCCGATGAGGTCTATAGAAGGAACATCCATTCTTCATCTCAGTTTCTCACATGGAGTAATACATGCAAATATATTCCTAGCCGTAGTCAAAGACTATGTTGTGAAGCCCCTTAAAATCTTAGAAAATGGCTTAACGGTGTGGTTCAAGCGACCTTCTCTCTCCATATGAAGGTTATACCTGTCCAAACAAGGTTAAATGAGAGGTGAAGACACCCAGATCCTGGGATTACCAAAAATTAACATTTATGTGGCATTCTCATGTGCTATTGCTCATGCGACCATGGGGTTAACTGCAAGACATACTGCATGCGAGTTCATTATAGCAACTTCTCACAGGTATGCAAATACTCCAAACTCTCTGGTTGCTGAAACACTTGCTCTCAAGGATATGGTATGCACGACCTGTCAAGGAGGAAGAATGGCCAGATGTTACCATTCAATATAATTGTCAGATACTGGTGGAGATGTGGAACTAAACAAAACAGAACATATCAGATATTATGGGCCCATGTGTGAAATTAAGGAGCCGAGTCAAGTCTTTTTTTTCTTATGGTGTCTTTTATTCTTAAAGGCTAATTTCTGAGTGCAAAGCTGCCCATGCAAGTTAGTGAACAGAGGCTGTGGCATAATGCCGCTCCGAATCAACTTGCGTTTTGATGCAAACTGACAGTAGTCATGAGGAAGAGAGCTGAGCTCCTTTGATTGTGAGAAAAGCCCCTTTGATCTTTTGGTGTTAAGATTTTACTTCACAATATTGGTACAATTCCATTGCTATTTTTATGTGAGATAACTGCCTTTAATTTTAGCACTCATTCAGGTGTGTTCTAAGTATTTGCAACATGTGATGGAATGTCAAGATTTTCACAATACATTATCAATGCCTATGTTGTTTGCAACTTTACATATGCATTTGGTTAGCAACCTCATCTAAGAAGTATGTGTTTGATCACTTGGTCTACTATCCCTTGTTAGTTTCCTCAGCTTTTAGTTATGAATTGATTACACCATAATATTCAAGACCAATTGCATGATTGCATCTCCATGTAGCATCCCATAATATAAGATGTTTTTGCAAGAGATTTTTTTCATTGCACGTATATGTGAATCTCATTGGATCAACGTTTGAGACGTGCGTTGCACGTGCAAGCTTACTAGTCAGTCAAAATCATAGGAACATGAGGGGATTTACACTTCAAACTTGACGTGTTTGGTATTGATGCGTTGTTGCGTGCTCAGAGGTGTTGGGTCACAATCGCAATGTTATGTGTCGTCCTTGATTGACTTAACAGATTGAAATATAAAGATTTAAAACAAAAAATGGACCATCTTATAAACAAATCAACTAGAATGATGAGCATTTGTCGGTTTACCCACTTACTCCTACAAACCCCGCACATATTTCTATATCGTCAGTTTAGCCAAGGAAACTCATGTTATGTATCACAAAAAATATATTATTTTTTAAAATAAAACTCAAATTTGAAAAAATAGTATTTATTTTTCTGGCAATTAACTTAATTTCATTTGTCAAACTGATGATTAGGAGATACATGCATGCCTTATAAATATGAAAAGAAGGAATAGTAATTAAGTTGGTGCATGGACGCCTTTCAAATAGAGTTGGTCAATGGGAGGTTCAAATGAACTCGGATCAAACACGCAATAATTAAGGCGGTGGAGCCGGGAAACCGACATTTGGTTGTTGCCCTGGAGGTACTCTACTGATGTTTTCAGTCAAAAACATATGAACATAGGGAATTTACACTTGCCATTTTATGTGTTTGGTATTGGCGCGATGTTGCATGTTGAGATTGTGTTGGGTCACATCAGAAAATTACGTATAGTCTTTGATTGACTTCACTTATTGAATATAGAGATTTAAAACAGAAAATGGACTAAATTAATGTTCTTAGTCACTGCGCTTCTATAATTTTTTTTATTAATTCGTCCACTCCTTCCGCGCCGATAGAGAAAGCCTTCGTCCACTCCTTCCGCGCCGGCAAGACGTTTCCTGATAGTGCCTTTCTACGGCGTTGCTTCCACCGCATGCGAGGTGTTCGATGAAAGGATCGGAAGGTATGAATCTTCACTACCTTATTCTTGCTTTGATTTTTCACCATTGTGGTAGGTCGTGACGTGATGTTACTCAATGTAGCGGTGGTTCGAACAATGCCGTTGCCGAGTTCGTGAACTTGTTAGACACCAACGCTGTCGATATCCATCAAGCCCCGATCACTGGTCAATAATGAGAACATAAGTGGAGGATCAATATAACACATGAAATTCTTACTATGAACTTATTTAGTTCAGGGTACTCATTCTATGTCTGATATTTGTGAATTCTTATTATTCCAACTAGTGCCAAAAAAAATCTACCTTTTATCCATCTCAGCGAACCTTTTTGGATGCCGGTCCCATTTATTATTTATTATTTATAAGCACCAGACGAACTAAACACATCCACGCAAGGACAAGACACTTAACACTATTGGTTGCCCTTGTCATTATCTTTATTAGGGATGGTCATCCTATGTTGGACAAGACACTTAACACTATTGTGTAAGGTGGAGGATGGAAAAGATAACATGGAGGATAAAGGATCGTGGAAGGAAGTAGAGTGTTGTGTCGAGAAGACGGATGAAAGAGGATGACGATGAGATGCATGTATCTACTGCTTTAGTATTATGAGATAACATCACATTTGAATAGTATCTATTGCTTTAGTATTATGAGATAACATCATATGTGAATAGTATCTACTGCTTTATTATTATGAGATAACATCACATGTGAATAGTCTATGAGTCATATCACGGGACATTTTTTTGTGCACATATTTTGTTAGCTCGTGACAACGCACGGGTATTATACTAGTCAATATAACACAGGAAAACTGGCATTGTTGTATGTCACAAAAGGTTACTTTGATAGTATGATACTTTGCAAGTATACAACATTAAAATTAGATCCAAAGTTGTACAAGGTTGCACCCAAAAAATCATTCCTACTGCTGGAGATCACAGGGCAAGGAGAAGAAGAAATTTGATTTGGCCCAAACACTCGAAGGGCCTTTAGAATTTTAGATAATGATGCCTAGAAAGTCTTTCATATGTGCAAGCAAGTAATCAAGTCGAAACATCCATCCATGAAAACACATAGGAGAGAAATTAAGAAGAAATAAAGTCCTCTGAATATTATGCTAGTACGCCCTAAAGCTTATGTCTCCCAACAAACAAGGACCCAAGTTTTGCAGCCAAGACCCTAAAGAACTTGTTTCCTTACAAACAAGGCCAAAATTTAGACAAGTCGAGAGAATTTCAACTAGAAATTTTGGCAAGGAAGCGGAGAGCTTCCTGGCCGTCCTTCCCTTTGGATAGCTTCACGTCGGCGAGGAAGGCAAGCAGGCCATCTACCAAGTCGGCTTCGGCGTCGGCGGGGTTCTTGCCACTCCTCATGTGGTCGTGGATTATCTCATCGGTAAACTTGTCGAGAGCGCTGCGCGATTTGTGGACTGGAGGCGGCGGTTGAAGCCGAGCCGGGCCATCCAGCGGAGCCACGGGAAGTAGTCGCCGATGTGAAACACTGAAACTCACCTAAGATCTTGGACAACACGCGGAGGACGACGATGAACTCGTGCAGTCCTTGGTCGCCGGCGCTGAAGGCCGCACCAGAGGATGACACGGGCGGTGTGGCTGAAGACGAGCTCGCCTAGGTTCACGGCCTGGCCGCTGCGCATGCCGACGTCGCGGGCCAGCGCCCCGTACCCGTCGCGCACGGCGAGCCACGTCTCGGCGCGGCGGCGGCTGAAGAGGTTGGTGGCGCAGAGCTTGCGCATCTCGCGCACGTGGGCGCCGCTGTCCGCGAACGCTACGTCGGCGCGGCCGTAGGTGGTGGTGGCCGGGCGGTTCGAGAAGGCGCCGTCCCGCGCCTGCAGAACCTCCCGCGCGTACTCCGGCGCAGACACCGCGACGAATGGAGGCAGCCAAGGCGGAGGTAGAGGAGCCCGCCGTACTTCCCCGCCAGCGCCACCAGTCCGCGGTGGGTCAGCTGGTCCACCAACGTCATGTTGCCGATGATCGGCAGCGGCTTCGGGCCCGGAGGGAGCGGCCCGTAGCCCCGCCGTCTCTGCAGGATGGCGGCCAAGGCAATGGAGGCGAGGAAGAGGAAAGGCCAGATGAGTGGGTCCTGGAGGCACTCCGCGCGCGGCAATCTTTGCAAAGGCGGACATTGATGGCATTCACGATTCACTTGTAAACTTGTAAGCCAGAATAATCCTACTCCAAAATATAAGTCTTTTAAGAAATTTTATTAGTGGACTACATACGAAACAAAATGAATGAATGTACATTTTAAAGTATGTGTATATACATTTGTATGTAGATTTTTAATGAAACCTCTAAAAAGATTTATATTTAGAAACGGAGAGAGTACATCCGTGAGATAAATAACTAATCGAGGATGTAGGACTGGTCTAATCAATGCTTCTGGTCACACTTCTGCACGGGAGTGTTTCGGGAAGCACTAGGGATCAGACTACTGATCCCTTGTTTCCTATCAAACGAGTGTAGGATTAAAATTACATCCTCATCAGATCGGTGCTTAATTGTGTCCTTCCTAATTAAGTGCCTCTATTAACTGCTCCCACACAATAGCACTAACCCCTCCGGCCATCTCTAATTATGTGCTTCTAGTAACTATCTGCCCCGTTAATTCCCATGTGTTGTGCTTCTTGTTCGGCAAGGAACAAGGGACCTGATGCATTACATTGAGATTCCTGATTAATCTATGCATCTGATGCGACTAATATTTGCTTCAACCTTTGTGTCAAAACCTTTCTTTATTAGCATAAATTTATGTTTTCAATTGCCAGCAAATTTAAATTTCCATTCACCTAAAATTTATTTTTCATAGAGGATTAAATTTGTTCTATTAGTACGAAATTATCTCTGGTGAGATATTCTGCCTCAATAGCATTGCATCTTGTTTCTATTGATTAAAGAATTGCTTCCAGCTAAATATAAGTTGGTTTTCATCGAGTAGTAAAATAATCTGACCATATCTCATTCTTGTTTGCATGAACTAGAAAATTGCTTCCACTCAAATAGTAGTAGTTTGCTTACATCAAAGAGGGAAAAAAAAGTAGAAGCGTCCTCTCTTGTTTCCATGAACTAGGTGATTGGTTCCAACCAAATAGAAATTTACTTGCATCAAAAGAGAAAAATAGTTGCTATGTCACAATTACATATGTTTGAAAGGAATTACAGAGTTGTCCGCAGAGAACACATTGTTAATGACTTATGTTTACAACACAAAACAAGAACAAAGCATAAGAAAAAAAATTCCACTCTTATCTAGCACCATCCTAGCAATGTCACGGAAGCGCTCCACATATACTATAAGTTTTTCATCAACAAGAAACGCTGGACGAAGAGTTGAGCCTCATCTCGGTTGTAGTCTTCTAGACTTCCTTACAATTTACTTCACACGTGCCTCAAACAAGGAAGCATGACTACAATTTTGTGCTGGAAAAATGTATATATAAAAGAAATCGTATCATGGTATTGGTAGCTGCTTAAACATCTAACCTGCCACCTTTGCCAGGTTAAGAGAAGAAAGCAACTGAAATCACTTAAAAGAATAGCGCGCTATACGCCGCTAATAGCACGGTATACCGTATATAGAATTGGCTCGATAAATTAATCAATGTATAATGTCTCGTTAATAGCACGTTATAGCGTCCTATATCATGCTAATAGCATTTTTTAGGGATGACGCTATTGTTTCCATTGACTCAAATACAAATTTATTCCTCTATGTGCTGCTCGTGGGTAAATTTATAATTCATGGGTGATGGAGGATATGTTGCTTGACAATGTAGCCATGCGGTACGCTTCGTAAAACAATCAGCCGGCGGATGCTCCCAATAATTGGTTGGGGTTATCATGTTCTAGCTAATTAGAGCATCTCCAGTTGGTTGGTCCCTAAAGGCGTAAAATAGTGTCGTCTAGGGGCGCGTCGCTGAAAAATCAGTGGGCATTCGGTTTCTCAGTTGCCCCCCCCCCCTCCCAAAGGTTGCTACCAAGCGTTTTAAAAAAAAAACAAACTTGGATTAAATACGGTCAAAAACTACTTAAATTTGAAGGAAATTAATAGTTTTTCATTGATTTTTTACAAAGTGAAATAAAAACATAATTGACTCTAACTGAAAACTACGTCGCCGCTGTCGTCTGCCCCCGCCGCCTTTTACATGCCGAGAAGCTTGTGGAAATTGGTGTAGTCACCGCCGCCGTCGTCAGGACACATGTCGCCGTGCCTTCATTGTACCGCCCGTGAAAAATCAATTGAAGGCTGACCGGCGGCGCAACCTTCGTATTGGTTCCCGCGGGAAACGGGGCGACGAGGACGACGACCACGCGCGAGTCGCCGACTCGGCGGGGTCCACAACTGTTTTGCGTCAAAAACGTTTCCGCCGGCGCCCTCGGACGCGCCACAGCGCGCTGGATTCGGCCTGGGACCTACGGGGCAAATTTCGACGCTAACCGACGAAAACACGGGCTCGTGGCGGCGGAAATAACCGCCAAAGTACTGGTCGGGGCAAAAAATGTTGCCAGACCATACCCCGCAAACGCGTCCGATGGTACAAAAATTTGCGGAGTGTGACAAAAATCCGCCATCAACCTTCAGATTCACGGGGTGGGAGGCCGAACGGATCTCTCCCCTTATCCGCAACGAGATTTAGCGCGAGGGAAATTTCCGTGCGGCCGTTCCCCGCTCCCCCTCGTCAGCAGCCATTGCCCCGCCCACCGCGCACTCGGGACCTTCTTCCCCACCATTCTTCGCTGCCACGGAAGCCTCTAGTCGGCGGATCTCGTCAACGTGGAGGTCGCGCACGCGCAATCCCGCTCGACGGATCTCCTTGCCAGCCATGTCGCCCCCGCCATCGCCCAAGGCACTAATGTGTCTGCCCGCAAGCGGCAAGGTGATGTCTACTACGCAACCTTCTCCTTGTAGACGTTGTTGGGCCTCCAAGTGCAGAGGTTTGTAGGACAGTAGCAATTTTCCCTCAAGTGGGTGACCTAAGGTTTATCAATCCGCGGGAGGCGTAGGATGAAGATGATCTCTCTCAAGCAACCCTGCAACCAAATAACAAAGAGTCTCTTGTGTCCCCAACACACCCAATACAACGGTAAGTTGTATAGGTGCACTAATTCGGTGAAGAGATGGTGATACAAGTGCAATATGGATGGTAGATATAGGTTTTTGTAATCTGAAATTACAAAAACAGCAAGGTAACTAGTAACAAAAGTGAGCACGAACGGTATTGCAATGCGTGGAAACAAGGCCTAGGGTTCATACTTTCACTACTGAAGTTCTCTCAACAAAGATAACATAATTGGATCATATAACTAGCCCTCAACATGCAACAAAGAGTCACTCCAAATTCACTAATAGCGGAGAACAAACGAAGAGATTATTGTCGGGTACGAAACCACCACAAAGTTATTCTTTCTGATCGATCCATCATAGAGTTCATATTAGAATAACACCTTAAGATACATATCAACCAAGACCCTAATGTCACCTAGATACTCCATTGTCACCTCAAGTATCCGTGGGCATGATTATACGATATACATCACACAATCTCAGAATCATCTATTCAACCAACACATAGGACTTCAAAGAGTGCCCCGAAGTTTCTACCAGAGAGTCAAAACGTGTGCCAACCCCTATGCATAGGTTCCCAATGTCACGAACCCGCAAGTTGATCACCAAAACATACATCGAGTACTCACATGAATCCATGTGTGCCAACCCATATGCGTAGGTTCCCAATTGTCACAAACCCGCAAGTTGATCACAACAGATAGACACGTGCAAGACATACATCAAGTGTTCTCAAAGACTCAATCCGATAAGATAACTTCAAAGGGGAAACATAATTCATTACAAGAAGGGAGAGGGGGAAGAACATCATAAGATCCAACTATAGTAGCAAAGCCCACGGTACATCGAGATCAAGACATCTCAAGAACACGAGAGAGAGAGAGAGCGATCAAACACATAGCTACTGGTACATACCCTCAGCCCCGAGGGAAAACTACTCCCTCCTCGTCATGGAGATCGCCGGGATGATGAAGATGGCCACCGGAGATGGATTCCCCCTCCGACAGGGTGCCGGAATGGGCTCCAGATTGGTTTTTGGTGGCTACAGAGGCTTGCGGCGGCGGAACTCCCGATCTAGGTTTCTTTCTGGAGGTTTCCGTATTTCTAAGACGAGATGGTGTCGAGAACAAGTCAGGGGGACCCACGATGGAGTCACAAGCCCTTGGGGCGCGGCCAGGGGGGTGGGGGCACCCCCAGGCTTGTGGCTTCCTCGGGACTCTTCTCCGGTATCTTTTTCTTCCGGTATTTTTGATATTTTCCAGAAAAAAGCTTTTCGGGGATTTTCTTCCGTTTGGACTCCGTTTCAAAATCTCCTCTGAAAGGGGTCAAAAACATGGAAAAACAGGAACTGGCACTTGGCACGGAGTTAATAAGTTAGTCCCCAAAAAATATATAAAAGGCATGCAAAACATCCAAAGTTTGACAAGATAATAGCATGAAACCATCAAATATTATAGATACGTTGGAGACGTATCAAGCATCCCGAAGCTTAACTCCTGCTCGTCCTCGAGTAGGGAAGTGATAAAGAATGAATTTTTGATGTGGAATGCTACCTAGCATAGTTGTCCTTTGTAACTTCTATCACGTGACACGAATGTTCTGATCCGTAAGATTCAAAACAATAGTTTGCTATTGACATGAAAACAATAATACTTCAAGCAAACTAGCAAGGTAATCATAAACTTTTAAAATAACAAGGGCAATGAAAGTTATCCCTACAAAATCATATAGTCTCACTATGCTCCATCATCCTCACACAACTAATGTAAATCATGCATAACCCCGGTATTGGCCAAGTAATTGTTTTCGCACTCTTACTTTCTCAAACCTTTTATAACTATCACACAATACATGAGCGCGAGCCATGGATATAGCACTATAGGTGGAATAGAGTGTGGTGGTGGTTGTGAGACAAAAAGGAGGAGATGGTCACATTGACTCGGCGTATCAAAAGGCTATGGAGATACCCATTAATAGATATCAATTTGAATGAGTAGGGATTGCCATACAAGAGATGCACTAGAGCTATAAGTATGTGAAAGCTCTAAAGGAGAACTATAGTGGGTGTGCATCCAACTTGCTTGCTCACGAAGACCTAGGGCAAATTTGAGGAAGCCCATCATTGGAATATACAAGCCAAGTTATATAATGAAGATTCCCACTAGCATGTGGTAGTGACAAAGAAAGAAGCTCTCAATCATGAAGAACATGGTGCTATCATGAAGCACAAGTGTGGAAAAAGATAGTAGCATTGTCCCTTCTCTCTTTTTCTCTCTTTTTTTGGGCTCTTTGGCCTTTTTTTTTGTTTGGGCTCTTTGGCCTCTCTTTTTTCCTCACATGGGACAATGCTCTATAATGATGACCATCACACTTTTATTTACTCAAATCTCAAAGCTTTAGAACAAGGATGACTCCATAGGAAACGCCTCGCGCAATGATCTAGCGTAGCAATGACATAAAAAATGGACAAGCCATGAAAACATCATGCTAGCTATCTTACGATCATGCAAAGCAATATGACAATGATGGCACAAGTCATGAGACGGAACGGTGAAAGTTGCATGGCAATATATCTCGGAATGGCTATGTAAATGCCATAGTAGGTAGGTATGGTGGCTGTTTTGAGGAAGGCATATGGTGGGATTGTGCACCGGCGAAAATTGCGCGGTACTAGAGAAGCTAGCAGTGGTGGAAGGTGAAAGTGCATCTATACCATGGACTCACATTAGTCATGAAGAACTCATATACTTATTGCGAAAGTTTTTATTAGTAATCGAAACAAAGTGCTAAACGCATACTCCTAGGGGAAGGGTTGGTAGGTGTTAACCATCGCGCGATCCCGACCGCTACACAAAGGATGACAATCAACAAATCAATTATGCTCCGACTTCCTAACATAGCGGTTCATCATACGTGCATGCTACGGGAATCACTAACTTTAACACAAGTATTTCTAGATTCACAACACCCTACTAGCATAACTCTAATATTACCATATCCATATCTCAAAACCAATTGAGAGGAATCAAACTTCTCTTACTAATCAATGCACAAGAATATGAAGGTTTCTATCCTCTTTGGATGCCTATCATATTTAGGACTACTTTCATAGCACACGCCAATTACCATGCTGATTAAGACTCTAAAAATGATCTAAGTGTAGCACGAGAGTTCAACTATTTCTGTAAAATATAGCCATTGCAATGCTCTACAAAGATATAAGTGAAGCATTAGAGCAAAAGACAAACTACTCCAAAAGATATAAGTGAAGATCAAAGAGTAGTTGAACAACTATTTGGCTATGTGAAGACTCTCCCATCTAAGAATTTCAGATCCTAATTACCTTATTCTAACAAAATAAAATGACGCTCCAAGCAAAACACATATCGTGTGGTGAATAAAAATATAGCCCCAAGTAAAGTTACCGATGGATTGAAGACGAAAGAGGGGATGCCTTCCCGGGGCATCCCCAAGCTTAGGATTTTTGGTATCCTTGAATATGGCTTGGGATGCCTTGGGAATCCCCAAGCTTAGGCTCTTGCCACTCCTTATTCCATAGTCCATCGAAGCTCTACCCAAAACTTGAAAACTTCACAACACAAAACTTAACGGAACTTCGTGAGATGGGTTAGTATGATAACGAGAAAATCAATCACTTGGGTACTGTCAAAACAAGACTCGTAATTATTTTCACACAATTCCTACTGTATCTTAATATTTCCACAATTTATATTACTCAATATAATCTATGAAAACACCAAAACAAGCAAACTATGCATTGAAAACAGAATCTGTCAAAAACAGAACAGTCTGTAATGATCTGAATGATCACCATACTTCTGCACCTCCAAACATTCTCAAACATTACGAAAGTAAGTTAAATTTGCATATAAATCAGCAGCAAAAAGAATCAACTCAAAATCTCTTTCTGGATAGAAATGAAAAATAATTTTGTGAGCAGAAAGTTTCTGTCTTTTTCCAGCATGATCAAACAACTATCACCCAAGCTGTCATAAAGGCTTTACTTGGCGCAAACGCTAATTAAAACACGAAAAACACAATCATAACAGAATTATGATAGTGTGGAAAAAGCAAAACAGAAAGAAAAAAACAAAAATAAATTCATTGGGTTGCCTCCCAACAAGCGCTATAGTTTAACGCCCTTAGCTAGGCATTGATTTCAATGATGCTCACATAAAAGGTAAGAATTGAAACACAACGAGAGCATCATGGAGCATATGGCTAGCACATTTAAGTCTAACCCACTTCCTATGCATAGGGATTTTGTGATCAAACAATTTATTGGAGCAAAAATCAACTAGCATAGGAAGGCAAAACAAGCATAGCTTCAAAAATTTAACACATGGAGAGGAAGCTTGATACTATTGCAATAAGTAGAAGCATATGATCCTTGATACGTCCATTTTGCATCATGCTTTCATGTTGATATTTGTTGCTTTTTGGACTGTTATATTACTTGTGGTACCATATTTATGCCTTTTCTCTCTTATTTTGCAAGGTTTATTTGAAGAGGGAGAATTCAGGCAGCTGGAATTCTGGACTCGAAAAGGAGCAAATCCTAGTCCACTATTCTGCACATTTCCAAATGCCCTGAAAAGTTACGTGGATTTCTTTTGGATTAAATAAAAAATACTGGGCGAAAGAACTACCGGAGGGGGGCCACCAGGGCTCCATAAGCCCCCACTCCGCCACCCCCTAGTGGCGGAGGGCAAGCTTGTGGGCTGCCTAACGGCCCACTAGCCCCCCTCTTTTTCTATATGAAGCGTCCTGGTCCAGAAAAAATCATTAGGGAGCTTTTTCGTGGTTTCGCCGCCGCCACGAGGCGGAACTTGAGCAGATCCAATCCAGAGCTCCGGCAGGACGATCCTGCCGGGGAAACTTCCCTCCCGGTGGGGGAAATCGTCACCATCGTCATCACCAACACTCCTCTCGTCGGAGGGGAGGCATATTCATCAGCACCATCTCCTCTCCAATCCCTAGTTCATCTCTTGTAACTAATCTTTGTGTCGCAACTCCGATTGGTACTTGTAAGGTTGCTAGTAGTGTTGATTACTCTTTGTAGTTGATGCTAGTTGAATTATTTGGTGGGAGAGTTTATGTTCAGATCCTTGATGCTATTCATTACACCTCTGATCATGATTATGATTATGTTTTGTGAGTAGTTACTTTTGTTCCTGAGGACATGGGATAAGTCATGCTGATAATAGTCATGTGAATTTGATATTCGTTTGGTATTTTGATATGATGTATGTTGGTTTTCCACTAGTGGTGTTATGTGAATGTCGACTACATAAAACTTCACCATATTTGGGCCTAGAGGAAGGCATTGGGAAGTAGTAAGTAGATGATGGGTTGCTGGAGTGATAGAAGCTTAAACCCGAGTCTATGCGTTGCTTCGTGAGGGGCTGATTTGGATCCACTAGTTTAATGCTATGGTTAGACTTTGTCTTAATTATTCTTTTGTAGTTGCGGATGCTTGCGAGAGAGGTTAATCATAAGTGGGATGCTTGTCCAAGTAAGGGCAGTACCCAAGCGCCGGTCCACCCACATATCAAACTATCAAAGTAACGAACGTGAATCATATGAACATGATGAAACTGGCATGACAGAAATTCCCGTGTGTCCTCGGGAGCGTTTTTCCTCCTATAAAACTTTGTTCAGGCTTGTCCCTTTAAACAAAAAGGATTGGGCCACTTTCAGCACCATTTCTACTACTTGTTACTTGTTACTCTTTTCTTGCTACGTTTCGCCTCGCTACACAATCACTTGTTACCGCTACTTTCAGTGCTTGCAGTTATTACCTTGCTGAAATCTGTTTATCAGAGCCTTCTGCTCCTCGTTGTGTTCGACACTCTTACTTATCGGAAGGACTACGATTGATCCCCTATACTTGTGGGTCATCCAGAATCTTTTCTGGCGCCGTTGCCGGGGAGTGAAGCGCCTTTGGTAAGTGGAAATTGGTAAGGAAACATTTTTATACTGTGCTGAAATTTATTGTCACTTGTCACTATGGAAAGTGTTTGTTTGAGGAGTTTGTTCGGGGTATGTTCCCCACGAACGGAAGCACGAGGAGTTGATCCTCAACCTGAGGTACCTACTGAAAATATCTTTTATGAAATTCCTTTGGGCATGCTTGAGAAACTGCTGGCTAATCTTTTCACAGGAGATGGATCTTCACATCGACACTTGCATCTAATCTATGTAGATGAAGTTTGTGGTTTATTTAAGCTTGCAGGTTTGCCCGAGGATGAGGTAAAGAAGAAAGTATTTCCTTTATCTTTGAAGGATAAGGCGTTGACATGGTATAGGCTATGTGATGATACTGGATCATGGGGCTACAATCGGTTGAAATTGGAATTTCATTAAAAGTTCCATCCTATGCATTTAGTACATCGTGATCGGAACTTTATTTATAACTTTTGGCCTCGTGACAGCGAAAGCATAGCTCAAGCTTGGGGGAGGCTTAAATCAATGCTATATTCATGCCCCAATCATGAGCCCTCGAGAGAAATCATCACTCAAAACTTTTATGCTCGGCTTTCTCATGAAGATCGTACCATGCTTGACACTTCTTGTGCCCGTTCTTTTATGAAGAAGGATATTGATCACAAGTGGAATTTATTGGAGAGAATCAAACGCAACTCTGAAGATTGGGAGCTGGAGGAAGGTAAGGAGTCAGGTATGAATTTCTAGTTTGATTGTGTTAAATCTTTTGTTGAGAGAAACACTTCTAGAGATTTTAGCGCTAAGTATGGACTTGACTCTGAGATAGTAGCTTCTCTTTGTGAATCTTTTGCTGCTCGTGTTGATCTTCCCAAAGAGAAGTGGTTTAAATATCATCCTCCTGTAGAAAGCAACATAGCCAAAACCAATCTAGTTGAGGAGAAAGTCATTGCTTTTAGTGATCCTGTTGTTCCTTGTGCTTACACTGAGAAACCACCATACCCTGCTAGGATAAAGGATTATTCTAAAGCTCCAACTGTGATACGTAGGGGTTACATTAGACCACTTGCACCCCCTGAGGAGATTAGAGTTGAACCTAGTGTTGCTATTATCAAAGATCTCTTAGCCAAAGACATAGATGGGCATGTTATCAAATTCTGTGAGGACTCCGCTAGAATTGCTAAACCTCACGCGAAAGACAAACACGGACCTATAGTTGGCCTGCCCGTTGTTTCTGTCAAGATAGGAGATCACTGTTACCATGGTTTATGTGATATGAGAGCTAGTTTTAGTGCAATACCCCGTTCTCTGTATGATGAAATCAAAGATGAGATTGCACCTGCTGAGTTAGAACCCATTGATGTCACTATCACGCTAGCTAATAGAGACACTATCTGCCCTCTGGGAATTGTGAGAGACGTAGAAGTCCTATGTGGTAAGACGAAGTATCCTACTGATTTCCTCGTCCTTGGCACTGCACAAGATAGCTTTTGTCCCATCATATTTGGTAGACCCTTTCTCAACACTGTCAATGCTCACATTGATTGCATTAAGCAGACTGTCACAGTAAGTTTCGAGGGTGTGTCTCATGAATTTAATTTCTCCAAGTTTGGAAGACAAACCCATGAAAGAGAGTTGTCTGGTAGAGATGAAATCATTGCTCTTGCCTCTATTGTCGTACCTCATACGGATCCTTTAGAGCAATATCTGCTTGAGCATGAAAATGATATGCATATGGAGGAGAGAGATGAGATAGATAAAATTATCTTAGAACAATATCCTATTCTCAAGAATAATATGCGTGTTGAACTCCTTGGGGATCCTCCCCCACCAAAGGGTGATCCTGTGTTCGAGCTTAAACAGTTGCCTGATACTCTTAAGTATGCCTATCTTGATGAGAAGGAGATATATCCTGTCATTATTAGTGATCTCCTCTCAGAGCGCGAAGAGAAGAAGTTACTAAAAACTATGAGGAAGCACCGTGCTGCTATTGGATATATCTTTATGATCTTAAGGGTATTAGTCCTACTCTATGCCAGCACAAGATTAAAACTGATCCTGACTTCAAACCAGTTGCTGATCATCAAAGGATATTAAATCCTAAGATGAAAGAGGTCGTTAGAAAAGAAATATTAAAGCTTCTGGAAGTAGGAATCATTTATCCTGTTTCTCATAGTGATTGGGTAAGTCCAGTACATTGCGTACCTAAGAAGGGAGGTATCACCGTCGTTCCTAATGATAAGGATGAACTAATCCCACAAAGGATTATTACCGGCTATAGAATGGTGATAGACTTCCGGAAACTCAACAAGGCGAAAGATCATTATCCTTTGTCGTTCATCGACCAAATGCTAGAAAGGCTATCAAAGCACACACACTTCTGCTTTCTAGACGGTTATTCAGGTTTCTCGCAAATACCTGTCGCACAATCTGATCAAGAAAAACCCAATTTCACCTGCCCTTTCGGTACCTTTGCCTATAGACGTATGCCTTTTGGCTTATGTAATGCACCTGCCACCTTCCAAAGATGTATGATGGCTATATTCTCTGACTTTTGTGAAAAGATTGTCGAGGTTTTCATGGATGACTTCTCCGTTTACGGGTCTTCCTTTGATGATTGCCTCAGGAACCTTGATCGAGTCTTACAGAGATGCGAAGAAACCAACCTCGTCTTGAATTGGGAGAAGTGCCACTTTATGGTTAATGAAGGTATCGTCTTAGGACACAAGATCTCTGAAAGAGGCATTGAAGTTGATAAGGCTAAGGTTGATGCAATTGAGAAAATGCCTTGCCCCACAAATATCAGAGGTATACGAAGTTTCCTAGGTCATGCTGGTTTCTATAGAAGGTTCATTAAAGACTTCTCTAAGAGTTCTAGGCCTCTTACCAACCTCTTGCAGAAGGATGTTCCTTTTGTTTTTGATGAGGATTGTGAGGAAGCTTTCGAAATACTTAAGAAGGCTTTGATAACCGCACCTATTGTTCAACCACCTGACTGGAACTTGCCTTTTGAAATCATGTGTGACGCTAGTTATTACGCTGTTGGTGTTGTTCTAGGACAAAGAGTTGACAAGAAGTTGAATGTCATTCACTACGCTAGTAAAACTCTAGATAGTGCCCAAAGAAACTATGCCACTATGGAGAAGGAATTTTTAGCAGTCGTGTTTGCATGTGAAAAGTTCAGATCTTACATAGTTGACTCCAAAGTCACTATTCACTCTGATCATGCTGCTATTAAGTACCTCATGGAGAAGAAGGACGCTAATCCTAGGCTGATCAGATGGGTTCTCCTGCTACAGGAATTTGATTTGCACGTTGTTGACCGAAAGGGTGCTGATAACCCTGTAGCAGATAACTTGTCTAGGCTAAAGAATGTCCTTGATGACCCACTACCTATTGATGACAACTTTCCTGATGAGCAATTAAATGTCATCCGCACTTCACATAGTGCACCGTGGTATGCCGATTATGCAAACTATATCGTAGCCAAATACATACCACCCAGTTTCACCTATCAACAAAAGAAGAAATTCTTCTTTATTTGAGACACCACTTTCGGGATGATCCTCACCTTTATAAGGAAGGAGTAGATGGTGTTATTAGACGTTGTGTGCCTGAACATGAACAGGGACAGAGCCTGCAGAGGTGTCATTCCGAAGCCTACGGAGGACACCATCCTTGAGATAGAATTGCCCATAAAGTATTGCAATCAGGTTTTTATTGGCCCACTCTCTTCAAGGATGCCCGTAAGTTTGTCTTGTCTTGTGACGAATGCCAAGGAATAGGGAATATCAGTAAGCGTCAGGAAATGCCTATGAACTATTCACTTGTCATTGAACCATTTGATGTCTGGGGCTTTGATTATATGGGACCCTTCCCGAGTTCCAATGGGTACACTCACATTTTAGTTGCTGTGGATCACGTTACTAAGTGGGTAGAAGCTATCCCCACTAAAAATGTTGATCACCACACCTCTATTAAGATGCTTAAAGAAGTCATATTCCCAAGATTTGGAGTCCCTAGATACTTGATGACTGATGGCGGTTCACACTTCATTCATGGTGTTTTCCGCAAGATGCTAGCTAAGTATGATGTCAACCATAGAGTTGCATCTCCTTATCATCCTCAGTCTAGTGGTCAAGTGGAGTTGAGTAATAGGGAGATCAAGTTGATCCTACAAAAGACCGTTAATAGATCTCGAAAGAACTGGTCTAGCAAACTTGACGATGCACTATGGGCTTATAGGACTACTTATAAGAATCCCATGGGCATGTCACCGTATAAAATGGTTTACGGTAAGGCATGTCATTTACCTCTTGAGCTGGAACACAAAGCTTATTGGGCAATCAAAGAGCTCAACTTTGATTTCAAACTTGCCGGTGAGAAGCGGTTGTTTGATATCAGCTCGTTAGATGAATGGAGAGCCCAGGCATATGAGAATGCCAGGTTGTTCAAGGAAAAGGTTAAAAGATGGCACGACATACGAATACAGAAACGAGAGTTCAATGTAGGTGATTATGTCTTGCTATACAATTCTTGTTTGAGATTCTTTGCAGGCAAGATTCTCTCTAAATGGGAAGGTCCCTATGTTGTCGAGGAAGTATATCGTTCCGGTGCCATCAAAATCAATAACATGGAAGGAAATTTTCCTAGAGTGGTAAATGGGCAAAGAATCAAGCATTACATCTCTGGTACTCCCATAAATGTTGAGACCAATATCATCAATGTCATAAATCCAGAGGAGTACATAAGGGATGTTTATCAGCCTGTTTCAGACCTTGAAAACAAAGATGTATCTGTTTCGGTAAGAAATTGGACTCCGATACTTATCCAATAGGAAATTTCTTCCGTTTTGGAATTTTTGGAAAATTAGAAAAATAAAAAGCAGTCCGGAGAGCGAACGAGGCGGCCACAAGCTCTGCCACCGCCCCCTACCCCCCTGGTGGCGGAGGGCAAGCTTGTGGGCACCTCGTGTGCCTCCCGGACTCTGTTTTCTTGCGGAGGACTCCTTCTGGCCCAGAAAAATCAATATCTAGTCGCCCGAAGGTTTTGATCTCCGTATCGCGTACTTTTCCTCTGTTTTCGTTCCGAGCTTGTTTCTGTCGCAAATCTAGGTCAAGATGTCTTCTCAAGATTAAGAGGGAGAGAGCTATGTGGCTGACTACCTTGCTAACCCCAAGGTCTATGGGGACTTGGAACCATATGGCTGGACCACTGATGAGGAAGAGGACTATGAGCCCAAAGGGAAGGAGCAAACGAGTTCCAATGAAGAGGAGGCTCCTCTACCTCAACCTGCAAACACTCATGTGGAGTTCAAGAAGTCAAGCCTCCCTGACCATAGGAAGAATCCTAAGACCTTGTTTATCCCTTCTCGTTTCTTGCAGGAGAGTAAGCAGGAGCTTTGCCATAGAGTTTTGAAACTTGAGGAGGAAAATGACGATCTAAGGGAGCAAAACTTTTTGCTCAAGTGGAAATTAGACGGAGGATCAGACTACTCCGACAACAACACCACCATCACCACCAAAGGAAGACAACTAAGCCTTGGTATGGGCAATCCCCTTGGCTTCTGCCAAGCTTGGGGGAGTTTCTCTGGTATCGTATCACCTTTATATCTTTTGCTTTTACCTTTGTTTTAGTTCTTTCCTTTTCAGTTTTTATTTCTTCTTTTAGAGGAATAAGTCTTTAGTTTTTAGTTTGAGTCTTTTGCTTTTGTCTCTCCCCCGATGTATTCGAGCTTACGAGCTATATAAAAAAGAGTGTCTTAGTCAAGGGCTTTGCTTTGTGCCATGATCAAAAGTATGAAAAGAACGATAGCATGAAAGATCATGAGACGATCTTATGGAAAGTGATAACTTCACTTATGACACGTATGATGATTGAAACTTGTTGAGAACAAATCAACATAGACCTCAGTCATTGTTGCAATTAATAAGAAGTAATAAGGAAAGAGAGGTTCACATATAAATATATCATCTTAGACACTTTTTACAATTGTGAGCACTCACCAAACTATTACATGCCTAGGAGTAGATGTTGGACAAGGAAGACAACATAATGAATTGTGTTTGCTTGGTTCCAAACAATGTTATATGATTAGAGATCCCTTAGCACGTGACGATTGCTTCCACCTCATATTAACCAAAACTCCCGCACCAAGCAAAGATACTAATTGTGCATCCATAAACCTCCAACCAGTTTTGCCATGAGAGTCCACCATCTTTACCTATTAATAAAGCACGTATCGCTTCTGTCGTACGCCGTCGGCACTTTTGCATAAAAAACCCTCCACTTTTAGGTATTCAACCCGTAGTCCCTTCACAAGTGGATCTGACGGGACCTGGGAAACGAAGCTCACCTCCCGTGCTCCCGGCGGCTGTTGGCCACGGCTCCCGCGGGCCACCGCACCCACCACACGCGGCTCCCGGGCGCGGGGGGTGCGATGGTGCTGGAGCTGGACGCGGCGGGGGCGTCGCCGGCGACCGGGGAGGGCGCGGGCGCGCTCAAGCGGCGGCTGGAGGAGGCCATCGACGGCGCCATGGCCCGCATGTCCGAGCCTGAGTGGGCGCCCTTCTGGCCCGGCGCCTCCTACTTCGCGCCGCCCCGGCCCGCGGGCGCCGCCCTGGGCCTGCTCGAGCTCGTCACTCGCGGCGGCGGGATCGGGGTGCTCCCGCCCATGCTCTCTGACGACGAGGCCCGCGTCGTCGCCTCCTCCTCCCGTGGCTACCCCTGCTCCGCCTACTTCGTCGACGGTGAGCGCCGCCCCCAGATCCCCCATTTCCTCCCTTCCCTTCCTTCCTCGATCGTGTTTGGTTGGTGAATCGTGGATGTATTCCATTAGGTTCGACGCCAGGAGGTTCATGGAGAGGATGAGGGGGAAGCGGCTCATGTTCGTGGGGGACTCGCTGCATATGTATACATCTGCTTGTCCTTCAGGATGTAGATGCGTGTAGTGGAAGTGCGTAACCATGGGCTATGGCTTTTGGCTAAAAATGTAAGTCTATATTGCTATGTGTTTATAATGTTTTGTTTTACAACATGTGCACATACAATCCATTTTTTTTACAATCTCTACTCATATTTATCAGGTCAACCAATATATTCATAGAATACTTGTCGAGGCTGATAGCAGTGCTGATAGTGGTGATGATTTATGGTCTGCTGTTCGAGAAGATTTATGGTCTGCTGTAGGGGAAACTGGTGCAAACATTTACAAAAGAGGTGATTTCAAAGAATCGTAGATGGCAGATCTTGATGTCTATTTGTTGAAGAAGGTTGAGAGATACACCTCAGTTTGTAACTACTGAGTTTGAGGACAAGTATCTTTACTGATATCTTGCTATAGGTTGGACTCTTTCCGGATATTCTAGAAAGGAAAGCATCACGCCACCTAGAAAAAGGAGATCATGTAAAACTCTTTCCTTCTCTCGATATTTATTATTAATGTTTATCCGACGAGATTTAAATTGTACATTGTGTTTGCCCTTCAGGTTTCCGCTCTTATTACTGGAGAATTCTATACGAGAGATCAATTTCCTGGATTTGGAAGACCGTTTGTGTTCAACTCAGAAGATCAGAAAAGGTATTGATGTGTAATTAGCTGTATAGTATAACTATATGTTATTTCATCAGATGTTGTATCTACTAGGTTGTTTTGACCGGAGATATCTACTAGGTGGGTGACTGATGTTCTATCAATAGACACTCACTATGTAGTTACACTTTGCATGAGCATAGTGAGCGCTGGTGAATGGTGATCCCTAGCAAACTATGAGTCGAGCAATTCTTCGACATCCTGCTGCTTGGCTGCATCTTCAGTTGTGCTGTATTGGACCGGGTAGAATTCATTTGTAGTAAAATATCTATTGATATAAGATTGCTAATACTTTCAACTGAGTTTTGAATTGAGAATTATCTGGTTCTGGTGTAAAATTCCTAAAGGAAAAGTGATCTAAGTAGTTCTCCAAGTGTTGTGGACTAGCAGCACGACACTGACGTTGCGAATAAATAACACAGTAATAACGTGCTAATGTTCGGCAACTGAGCTGACATACATGCTGTAAATCGGATAACATGCCATCTACATAATTGTCTGAATAAAATCTGTGGTGTACATGTGAATCGTCGGGGTTTCTAATTTTGCTTCTTGTGTGGTTTTGTTTTCAGAGTTGGCCGTACATCTGAGGCCAAAGAGTCAGCTCGAGTGGCTCTAAAGTCACCATGGTGGACACTGGGCTGTAGATACGAAGTATGGTTTCCCCCTGTTACCTCCTCCCCTTCGCTTCCTTGCTTCTATGCCTCAGCCGGGCAACCTTTGACCCATTTTTGTTCCTTTTCATCATTCATGTGTAACAGGAGGCAGCTGAATTAGCTGGGTGGGAGGATGAGCAGATCGAGTTCATAAGAGAGAAGGTATCCGAGGAGGGCAAACAAGACGATCTGAAGAAAGGAAAAGCTCCAGAGCAGGTCTGTAATTACAAACCGTCTACCATCCTATCATCGACGCCCAGTTGCTTCCCTGCACCTTGTTACATGCCCATGGCATTAGCAATAATACAGAGTCAAAACTCAGCATCTTACACAGATGAGAGACAGGTCCGTTCATTAAGCAAGGCTTACGGCTAAGTCAAGAATCAGTATTTACAATCAAATCAGATTTATTAATTACAGGATGCATGGTAATACTGGGATGCCACTTGAGTTGGGGGAAATAATACGAGCAACTCCAATCCAGATCTCTGCAGATGGTGGTGATGCATCATCAGTTCATCACCATTACAGGCAGAGGTCATGGCACTTCAAGTTGCTGCTCCAACTACATATCAGGTTACCAACATGCCAATTACTTTCCGGGTGGACAATCTCACTTTGCCAAAAGTAGCAGTTTTCCTCTGCCATGGGCACTAAGAAATTAGAAGCCAATTAGCAAGTTTGTTTGCTACAACGACCACTCTAAAAACTCAGGTTCTTCGCATATCGACCATCCACACACACAAAAAAAGGTTCTTCACATATCCAGAGATAGGAACACGAATGTGCTTCAGGATGCTTGTTGTAGCCCAACACATAGTGGAGATCAATGCCTTGTTTCTTTTAAAGCTAGGCAATCTGGTCGTAAAGGATTTCCAAATCCTGCCAATAAACTGTGGTGGCGCTGCCATTTGTCGCATTGCATCCTGTGTTTGCTTTGCGGCAAAGTTCGGTGTGTCGATCCATTTTCTGTGTACATAATTCGTCATATGTTGTATTGTTTGCTTCCAGTCGTTTACGATTTCTACCATTGGCAAACGTCGAGGCGGCCCTTTCGAGAAGGTCAACTACACAGAGGCACGCGAAGAGGGAAACATAAAATGTTCGCAAATTCAAAAATTGTTCGGGATTTTTGTAAAAATATTTGCATATTAAAAAAATCGTAATTTTTGAGAAAACATTCGTGAATAAAAAAAAAGTCCATCATTTTAAGAAATTTCTTTAATGCAATTAAAAAAATGTTTGATAATTCCAAAAATGAATTATTCGCCAATTCACAAGAAAATACTTGAAAACAGTTTGTAATATAAATTATTGTTTGGAATTTTAAAAAATCTTTATAAATAGTAAAAAATGTTCTCGATTTTAAAAATGTTCCCAGATGTGTAAAAATGTTCATGAATGATCGAATGTATGTAGTTCAACAATAATGCTTCTGAGTCTTTTTGATTATATACCTGAGTGAATTTTGAAGAATAAATTGTCGGGGTGGATCGGAATATTACAATATATTTTTAAAAATGTTTCTTAAAATTCAGAATAATTCTTTGAGTTGCCAAGTTTTTTGACAATCATTATATTTTTTTTTTAAATGAACATTGTTTCAACTTCTGGATTGTGAATAAAATTAAAAGAAAAAAATATTTTCTTGCATTTGTGAACAAATTTTTAAAATCATGCGATGAGATATGAACATAATGTGGTCATCGTCATTGAAGATAGTGGTTTTTTTTCTCTCGTTGCAACGCACGGGCCCTTTTGCTAGTACCTACCTATGGATTGAATAAAATCCTTCAAGTAAGTTGTCATCGGTGCAAGCAATAAACATTGCTCTCTAATATGTATGATCTATTAGTGTATGAAAAATAAACTTTGTACGAACCTGTGATGAGGAAGACATAAAAGCGACAGACTACATAATAAAGTTTTTTATCACAGTAGGCAATATAAAGTGATGTTCCTCCGCACTAAGAGGACACGCATTCAAACCTCAAAAGCGCATGACAACATCTGCTTCCCTCTGTGAAGGGCCTATCTTGTACCTTTACTTTTTACCCTTGTAAGAGTCATGGTGATCTTCACCAATTCTCTATTTTTGCCTTTGTCTTGGCTGCCGTCACATGTTTGGGAAAGATTTATATTCATATATCAACTTGGAGTTGAGTACTTATGCTTTATTGTTGTTGACTTTATCCTTGAGGTAAATGGTTGGGTGGCAAAACTATAAGCCCCTATCTTCCTGTGTGTCCAGCTGAAACTTTGACACCATGAGTATCACGTGAGTTGTAACAATTGTGGAAAACAAAAGAGATGATTGAGTATGTGGGTTTGCCTTACAAGCTCTTATTTGACTTTTTCTGATGTTGTGATAAATTGCAATTGCTTCAATGACTATGGACTATTGTTGGTTACTTATCGGTAAGGTTTTTGCTTAATGCTTTGCTTTGTGAAGGAATTGTTACTTTCCCATAAGAATCTTTATGATATATTGTTGTTCTATGTGTGATCATGATGCCCTCATGTCTGTATTATGTTTTATCGACACCTTCGTCCCTCAACATGTGGACATGTTTATGGAACTTGGTTTTCGCTTGAGGACAAGCGAGGTCTAAGCTTGGGGGAGTTGATACGTCCATTTTGCATCATGCTTTCATGTTGATATTTGTTGCTTTTTGGGCTGTTATATTACTTGTGGTACCATATTTATGCCTTTTCTCTCTTATTTTGCAAGGTTTATTTGAAGAGGGAGAATTCAGGCAGCTGAAATTCTGGACTGGAAAAGGAGCAAATCCTAGTCCACTATTCTGCACATCTCCAAATGCCCTGAAAAGTTACGTGGATTTTTTTGGATTAAATAAAAAATACTGGGCGAAAGAACTACCGGAGGGGGGCCACCAGGGCTCCACAAGCCCCCACTCCACCACCCCCTGGTGGCGGAGGGCAAGCTTGTGGGCTGCCTGACGGCGCACTAGCCCCCCTCTTTTGCTATATGAAGCGTCCTGGTCCAGAAAAAATCATTAGGGAGCTTTTTTGTGGTTTCGCCGCCGCCACGAAGCGAAACTTGAGCAGATCCAATCCAGAGCTCCGGCAGGACGATCCTGCCGGGGAAACTTCCCTCCCGGTGGGGGAAATCGTCGCCATCATCATCACCAACACTCCTCTCGTCGGAGGGGAGGCATCTTCATCAACATCTTCATCAGCACCATCTCCTCTCCAATCCCTAGTTCATCTCTTGTAACCAATCTTCGTCTCGCAACTCCTATTGGTACTTGTAAGGTTGCTAGTAGTGTTGATTACTCTTTGTAGTTGATGCTAGTTGGATTATTTGGTGGAAGAGTTTATGTTCAGATCCTTGATGCTATTCATTACACCTCTGATCATGATTATGATTATGTTTTGTGAGTAGTTACTTTTGTTCCTGAGGACATGGGATAAGTCATGCTGATAATAGTCATGTGAATTTGATATTCGTTCGGTATTTTGATATGTTGTATGTTGTTTTTCCTCTAGTGTTGTTATGTGAACGTCGACTACATAACACTTCACCATATTTGGGCCTAGAGGAAGGCATTGGGAAGTAGTAAGTAGATGATGGGTTGCTGGAGTGACAGAAGCTTAAACCCGAGTCTATGTGTTGCTTCGTGAGGGGCTGATTTGGATCCACTAGTTTAATGCTATGGTTAGACTTTGTCTTAATTCTTCTTTTGTAGTTGCGGATGCTTGCGAGAGAGGTTAATCATAAGTGGGATGCTTGTCCAAGTAAGGGCAGTACCCAAGCGTCGGTCCACCCACATATCAAAGTATCAAAGTAACGAACGCGAATCATATGAACATGATAAAACTGGCATGACAGAAATTCCCGTGTGTCCTCGGGAGCGTTTTCCCTCCTATAAGACTTTGTTCAGGCTTGTCCCTTGCTACAAAAAGGATTGGGCCACTTGCTGCACCATTGCTACTACTTGTTACTTCTTACTCTTTGCTTGCTACGTTTCGCCTCGCTACACAATCACTTGTTACCGCTACTTTCAGTGCTTGTAGTTATTACCTTGCTGAAATCCGTTTATCAGAGCCTTCTGCTCCTCGTTGGGTTCGACACTCTTACTTATCGAAAGGACTACGATTGATCCCCTATACTTGTGGGCCATCAATCCTCTCTCATAGTAATTTTCAGTAGCATCATGAATGAATTCAACAATATAACCAGCACCTAAGGCTTTCTTTTCATGATCTACAAGCATAGGAATTTTACTACTCTCCACATTAGGAAATCTATTCTCAAGAATAGTAGTGGGAGTATCATAAAAGACTTGAGCACTACAAATTGTGTCCACAATGAAAAAAAGGTTTAGCAAAGGTGTTCTCGAGAGTATGACAAGTTTTATCATCCCTCTTCTTTAAAGCATAAGTATCCTCACAATAATCATCATAGATAGGGGGCATGCTTTCATCAAAATGATTTTGATCATTCAAAGTGGAAGAACTAAAAATATCATCTTTATCAAATATAGCATCCCCAAGCTTGTGGCTTTGCATATCATTAGCATCATGGGTATTCAAAGAAGTCATGCTAAGAACATTGCAATCATGCTCAATATTCACATATTCTATGCCAATCATTCTATGTAATTCTTCTTTCACCACTTGAGCACAATTTTCCTTCCCATCATGCTCACGAAAGACACTCAAAAGATGGAGCATAGGAGGCATCCTCAATTCCATTTTTTTGTAGTTTTCTAGCGAAAGAACAAGAAACAAAAATATTCGATTACAAGATCTAAAAATATCCGAACGGAGCTCTCCCCTTATCCGCAACGAGATTTAGCGCGAGGGAAATTTCCGTGCGGCCGTTCCCCGCTCCCCCTCGTCAGCAGCCATTGCCCCGCCCACCGCGCACTCGGGACCTTCTTCCCCACCATTCTTCGCTGCCACGGAAGCCTCTAGTCGGTGGATCTCGTCAACGTGGAGGTCGCGCACGCGCAATCCCGCCTGACGGATCTCCTTGCCAGCCATGTCGCCCCCGCCGTCGCCCAAGGCACTAATGTGTCTGCCCGCAAGCGGCAAGGTGATGTCTACTACGCAACCTTCTCCTTGTAGACGTTGTTGGGCCTCCAAGTGCAGAGGTTCGTAGGACAGTAGCAGTTTTCCCTCAAGTGGGTGACCTAAGGTTTATCAATCCGCGGGAGGCATAGGATGAAGATGGTCTCTCTCAAGCAACCCTGCAACCAAATAACAAAGAGTCTCTTGTGTCCCCAACACACCCAATACAATGGTAAGTTGTATAGGTGCACTAGTTCGGTGAAGAGATGGTGATACAAGTGCAATATGGATGGTAGATATAGGTTTTTGTAATCTGAAATTACAAAAACAGCAAGGTAACTAGTAACAAAAGTGAGCACGAACGGTATTGCAACGCGTGGAAACAAGGCCTAGGGTTCATACTTTCACTAGTGAAGTTCTCTCAACAAAGATAACATAATTGGATCATATAACTAGCCCTCAACATGCAACAAAGAGTCACTCCAAAGTCACTAATAGCGGAGAACAAACGAAGAGATTATTGTCGGGTACGAAACCACCACAAAGTTATTCTTTCTGATCGATCCATCATAGAGTTCATACTAGAATAACACCTTAAGATACATATCAACCAAGACCCTAATGTTACCTAGATACTCTATTGTCACCTCAAGTATCCGTGGGCATGATTATACAATATGCATCACACAATCTCAGAATCATCTATTCAACCAACACATAGGACTTCAAAGAGTGCCCCGAAGTTTCTACCGGAGAGTCAAAACGTGTGCCAACCCCTATGCATAGGTTCCCAATGTCACGAACCCGCACGTTGATCACCAAAACATACATCGAGTACTCACATGAATCCACGTGTGCCAACCCATATGCATAGGTTCCCAATTGTCACAAACCCGCAAGTTGATCACAGTAGATAGACACGTGCAAGACATACATCAAGTGTTCTCAAAGACTCAATCCGATAAGATAACTTCAAAGGGGAAACTCAATTCATTACAAGAAGGGAGGGGGGGAAGAACATCATAAGATCCAAGTATAGTAGCAAAGCCCACGGTACATCGAGATCAAGACGTCTCAAGAACACGAGAGAGAGAGATCAAACACATAGCTACTGGTACATACCCTCAGCCTCGAGGGAGAACTACTCCCTCCTCGTCATGGAGATCGCTGGGATGATGAAGATGGCCACCGGAGATGGATTCCCCCTCCGGCAGGGTGCCGGAACGGGCTCCAGATTGGTTTGTGGTGGCTACAGAGGCTTGCGGTGGCGGAACTCCCGATCTAGGTTTCTTTGTGGAGGTTTCTGTATTTATAAGACCAGATGACGTCGAGAACAAGTCAGGGGGACCCGCGAGGGAGTCACAGGCCCTTGGGGCGTGGCCAGGGAGGGTGGGGGCGCCCCCAGGCTTGTGGCTTCCTCGGGACTTGATGTTTGCTGTGTATCCCTTGCAACGGCGCGAGAAATAGTCGTGTCGACGGCACCAGGAATCCTTCAGCTGCGGCTACGCCTTAAGGGACTTCCTAGGCAAGTATGCAAAGGATTTCCCTGTGGCCTTGGAGCCTTGTGTTGGTGTTCCCTCGAAACGGAAAGGGTGATTTAGCACAACGGTGGTAAGTATTTCCCTCAGTTTGAGAACCAAGCTATCAATCCGGCGGAGGAGTATCTCAAGATCATGCACAAACACAAAAGCTTGCTCCCAACGCTATGAAGGGGTTGTCAACCCTTATAGATTGTCTCCCAAGTGAGAACTGAAAGCAACAAATTAACAAAGCAAAGTAAAAGCGGAGGTCTAAACGATGGATGTGAATAGACCCGGGGGCCATAGTGTTTACTAGTGGCTTCTCTCATGAAAGCAAGTAGACGGTGGGTGAACAAATTACTGTCGAGCAATTGATAGAACCGCGCAAAGTCGTGACGATATCTATGCAATGATTATATCTATAGGCATCACGTCCAAAACAAGTAGACCGATACTTTCTGCATCTACTACTATTACTCCACACGTCGACCGCTATCCAGCATACATCTAGTGTATTAAGTCCATAAGAACACAGTAACGCCTTAAGAAAGATGACATGATGTAGAGGGATAATCTCAAACCAATGATAAAACCCCATCTTTTTACCCTTGATGGCAACTAATTGATGTGTGCCTTGCTGCTCCTACTGTCACTGGGAAAGGTCACCACATGGTAGAACCCAAAACCAAGCACTTCTCCCATTGCAAGAATCATAGATCCAGTTGGCCAAACAAAACCCAAGACTCAGAGAGACTTACAAGGATATCAAATCATGCATATAAGAAATCAACAAAGACTCAAATATACATCATAGATAATATGATCAGAAATCCACAATTCATCGGATCTCGACAAACACACCGCCAAAGAAGATTACATCGAATAGATCTCCATGAAGATCATGGAGAACTTTGTATTGAAGATCGAAGAGACAGAAGAAGCCATCTAGCTACTAACTACGGACCCGTAGGTCTGAAGTGAAATACTCACGAGTCATTGGAGGGGCGATGATGATGATGAATAAGCCCTCCAACTCCAAAGTCCCCTCCGACAGGGCACCGGGAAGGGTCTCCAGATGAGATCTCCCGGAAACGGAAGCTTGCAGCGGTGGAAAAGTATTTTCGAGGCTCCCCTAATTTTTTGCGGAATATTTGGGAATTTATAGGCCAAAGACCTAGGTCAGGGGGCGGCCAGGGAGGCCACAAGCCTGCCCACCGCCGCCTCCCCCCTGGTGGCGGAGTGGGGGCTTGTGGGCTCCCTGGAGCCCACCTGGCTTGGCCCAAAAGCCCCCTGGTCTTCTTCCATTCGGGAAAAAATCATTTCGGGGTTTTTCTTCCGTTTGGACTTTGTTCCAAAATCAGATCTGAAAAGAGTCAAAAACACGAAAAAAACAGGAACTGGCACTTGGCACTAAATTAATAAGTTAGTCCCAAAAAAGATATAAAAGGTACATAAAACAACCAAATAAGACAAGATAACAGCGTGAAACCATCAAAAATTATAGATACGTTTGAGACGTATCAAGCATCCCCAAGCTTAACTCCTGCTCGTCCTCGGGTAGGGAAGTGATAAGAATGAATTTTTGATGCTTTCTTGCTACCTAGAATAGGTGTCCTTTGTAATTCCTCTTATGTGACGTGAATGTTCTGATCCATTAGATTCAAAACAATAGTTTGCTATTGACGTGGAAACAATAATAATTCAAGCAAACTAGCAAGGTAATCATGAACTTTCAAAATAACAAGGCCAAAAGAAAGTTATCCCTACAAAAGCATATAGTCTGGCTATGCTCTATCATCATTGCACAACGAATTTAAATCATGCACAACCCCGGTATTGGCCAAGTAATTGTTTCACACCTTTACTTTCTCAAACCTTTTCAACTCTCACGCAATACATGAGCGTGAGCCATGGTTATAGCACTATAGATGGTGTGGAATGTGGTGGAGGTTGCAAGACAAAAAAGGAGAAGATAGTCACATTAACTAGGCATATCAATGACCCGTGGAGATGCTCATCAATAGATATCAATGTGAATGAGTAGGGATTTCCATACAAATGATGCGCTAGAGCTACAAGTATGTGAAAGCTCTTAAAGAAAACTAGTGGGTGTGCATCCAACTTGCTTGCTCACGAAGACCTAAGGCAATTTTGAGGAAACCTATCATTGGAATACACAAGCCAAGTTATATAATGAAAATTTCCCACTAGCTATATGGTGGTGACAAAATGAGAGACTCTCAATCATGAAGACCATAGTGCTTAATATGCACACGTGTGGAAAAAGTGGTAGCATTGTCCCTTCTCTCTTTTTCTCTCTTTTTTTTTATTTGGTGGGCTCTTTTGCCTATTTTTTTATTTTATTTTTATTTTGGTGGGCTTCTTTGGCCTCTTTTATTTCCTCACATGGGACAATACTCCATTAATGATGATCATCACACTTTCAACTCAAAACTTAGAGCAACTATGACTCTATATGGAATGCCTTCGGTAGTGTACCGTGGCAATGATCTAGCATGGCATAGACATCAATGGAAACATCATGCTAGCTATCTTACGATCATGCGATGGCAATGTGGACGTGGTGGCACATGTCATGGTGGTAGTTGCATGGCAATATATCTCGAAATGACTTTGAAAAAGCCATAGTAGGTAGGTATGGTGGCTGTTTTGAGGGAGGCTAATGGTGGGTTTTGTGCACAGGCGAAAGTTGCACGGCACTAAGAAGATAGTGATGGTGGAAGGTGAAAGTGCATCTAAACCATGGACCCAACATTATTCATGAAGAACTCATATACTTGTTACAAAAGTTTTATTAGTAATCGAAACAAAGCATTCAACGCATACTCCTAGGGGAAGAGTTGGTAGGTATAAACCATCGCGTGATCCCGACCGCCACGCAAAGGATGACAATCAATATACTAATCATGCTCAGATTTCATCACATAGCGGTTCACCATACGTGCATGCTACGGGAATCACTAACTTCAACACAAGTATTTCTAGATCCACAACACCTTACTAGCATGACTTCAATATTACCATAACCACAACTCAAAACTAATTGAGATGAATCAAACTTCTCTAACTATTCAATGCACATGAAGGTGGAAGTTTTCGTATCCCTTTGGATAACTACCCCTTTTGAGACTACTTTCAAAGCATAGATCAACTACCAAGCCACACACCTCTGTGCTCTAAAAGATATAAGTGAAGCACACAGAGCAAAAGTATCTAGCTCAAAAGATATAAGTGAAGCACATGTGAGCTGAATTGTCTACCAAAAGATATAAGTTAAGCTCGACAAAATCACGGTGTGTGCATGTCTCTCTCTCTAGGTGTGCAGCAAGGATGATTGTGACACAACAAAAATAAAAGACTCCTACGATACAAGACGCTCCAAGCAAAAATGCATAACATGTGGTGAATAAAATATAGTCCCAAGTAACGTTACCGATGGATTGAAGACGAGAGAGGGGATGCCTTCCCGGGGCATCCCCAAGCTTAGGCTTTTACGGAATACTTGAATATCTTGGGGTGCCTTGGGCATCCCCAATCTTGAGCTCTTGCCACTCTTTATATTTTTGTCCAGAGGAACTTCACCCAAAACTTGAAAACTTCACAACACGAAACTTAAAGAGAAACTCGTGATAACATTAGTACAAGAAAGCAAACCACCACTTCCTTAGGTACTGTAGCAAACTTAAATTCTACTTGTGCTGATGTTGGGTTACTGTACCTTCAATCTTCCATGGCTAATACCCCCCGATAGTATCCATAGTTTCATCAAAATAAGCAACCAACACAACAAAAACAGAATCTGTTAACGGCAGACCAGTCTGTAGCAATCTGTATATTTCGTATACCTCTGGTACTTCAAAAATTCTGAAATATTACGATAGTCTGAATCAGAAGCAAAAAGAATCAACTCAAAATCTCTTACAGAAACAAAATGAAAATTCTTTTCGTGAGCAGAAAGTTTCTGTCTTTTCCAGCATGACCAAACGATCATCCCCAAGACTAATCATAACGGTTTTGCTTGGCACAAACGCAAAAAGAAACACAAAAAACACAATCATAACAGAATTATGAAAGTGTGGAAAACACAAAACAGAAATAAAAAGGATAAATTCGTTGGGTTGCCTCCCAACAAGCGCTTTTGTTTAACGCCCTTAGCTAGGCATTCAATGATGCTCTCACAAAAGACAAGAGTTGAAGCACAATGAGAGCATCATAAAGCATGTGAAGATCACATCTAAGTCTACCATACTTCCTATGCATAGGAATTTTATAGGAAAACAAATTGGCAAGACAACCAATAGTTGCCCTATGGAAGGAAGAAGAAAGAGACAAAAGCAATCTCAACATAATGAGAGGTGATTTGGTAACATGAAAGTTTCTACCAAAATATTTTCCTCTCTCATAGCAATTACATGTGGGATCATATTCAAATCCAACAATATAGCTATCCGATAGGATATTCTTTTCATGATCCACATGCATGCAAAGTTGACGCTCTTCAAAAATAGTGGGATTATCATCAAATAAAGTCATGACTTCTCCAATCCCACTTTCAGTATTGTTGCAAATATCATATTCATCATGAGGTTTGAACAAATTTTCAAGATCATAAGAAAGATCATCACCCCAATCATGATTATTGCAACAAGTAGTGGACAAAGCAAAACTAGCATCCCCAAGCTTAGGGTTTTGCATAATTTTAGCATGATTATCACTAAAATAATTTATAGTGAAACCATTGCAATCATGCTTTTCATCCAAGGAGCCCTCGTGAATCACTTCATGAATTTCTTCCTCACAATTTTCAGATTCACGCATCTTACGCAAAACTCCAAATAAATAGTCAATTTCCCTCAATTCACTAGCAATTTGTTCCACATGAGTGGGTCTCTTAAAGAGACTAGCAAGTGGATGAGGATCCATATCACTAGATTTTCAGCAAGCGAAGATGCAAGCATATTGAGGGCACATGGCACACAAGAGAACAGAGAGCAAGCGAGAGAAAAGGGTGAACGAAAACGGCAAATGAAAACGGCAAATGTGAAGTGGGGGAGAGGAAAACGAGAGGCAAATGGAAAAAAAAGTAAATGCAAGAGAAGAGTTTGTGAGACCTACTTGGATAGATATTGATTTCTCCACCCCGGCAACAGCGCCAGAAATACTTCTGATGTTTGCTGTGTATACCTTGCAACGGCACGAGAAATAGTCGTGTCCACGGCACCAGGAATCCTTCAGCTGCGGCTACGCCTTAAGGGACTTCCTAGGCAAGTATGCAAAGGATTCCCCCGTGGCCTTGGAGCCTTGCGTTGGTGTTCCCTCGAAGCGGAAAGGGTGATGTAGCACAGCGGTGGTAAGTATTTCCCTCAGTTTGAGAACCAAGGTATCAATCCGGCGGAGGAGTATCTCAAGATCCTGCACAAACACAAAAGCTTGCTCCCAACGCTATGAAGGGGTTGTCAATCCCTTATAGATTGTTTGCCAAGTGAGAACTGAAAGCAACAAAGTAATAAAGCAAAGTAAAAGCGGAGGTGTAAACGATGGATGTGAATAGACCCCGGGGCCATAGTGTTTACTAGTGGCTTCTCTCATGAAAGCAAGTAGACGGTGGGTGAACAAATTACTGTCGAGCAATTGATAGAACCGCGCAAAGTCGTGACGATATCTATGCAATGATTATATCTATAGGCATCACGTCCAAAACAAGTAGATCGATACTTTCTGCATCTACTACTATTACTCCACACGTCGACCGCTATCCAGCATGCATCTAGTGTATTAAGTCCATAAGAACAGAGTAACGCCTTAAGCAAGATGACATGATGTAGAGGGATAATCTCAAACCAATGATAAAAACCCCATCTTTTTACCCTTGATGGCAACTACTTGATGTGTGCCTTGCTACCCCTACTGTCACTAGGAAAGGTCCCACATGGTAGAACCCAAAACCAAGCACTTCTCCCATTGTAAGAATCTTAGAGCTAGTTGGCCAAACAAAACCCAAGACTCGGAGAGACTTACAAGGATATCAAATCATGCATATAAGAAATCAGCAAAGACTCAAATATACATCATAGATAATCTAATCACAAATCCAGAATTCATCGGATCTCGACAAACACACCGCCAAAGAAGATTACATCGGATATATCTCCATGAAGATCATGGAGAACTTTGTATTGAAGATCCAAGAGAGAGAAGAAGCCATCTAGCTACTGACTACGGACCCGTAGGTCTGAAGTGAAATACTCACGAGTCATTGGAGGGGCGATGATGATGATGAAGAAGCCCTCCAACTCCAAAGTCCCCTCCGGCAGGGCGCCGGATGGGTCTCCAGATGTGTCGGTGAATACTCACAACATATGCCATAGGTAGGCTAAACTCGATGAGAACCGAAGGGACAAAGGTGGGCACTGGGAACGAGGTTGGTACACGCATGGGACGCACGATGTACCCAGGTTCAGGGATCTCCGTAGAGATAATACCCCTAATCCTGCTTGTGTGTTTGATGTATGGGAACATAGTACAATGTTGCTCGTGGAGCTGTGTTGGGAGGAGGAAGAGGGGAGCAACCGGCTCGTCTCTACCTCGCTCTCTGTTGGTTGGTGAGTGTGTAGTGTTGAAGGACTGGCAAGTGATCGGCCCCTCTGCATGGGGAACGGTCGGGGGGTTTTATAGGCGAACCCGTCGACCTACAATATGGATAAAAGGTACATGCGTGGGGCCCGGCTGGCTGCTTCGCGGCTGGCCAGGGGGCCACAGGGGTCTTGTCTTGTCGATGAGAGGCCTGCCGGCTGCATGGTCTCGATTGCTCGTGGGACCCGCCGGGTGGCCAATGGGAATCTCGCGTAAGGCTGACGCTGAGCACGCGCTGTACGTCGAGCGTCGCCCCGCAAGATTCTTCATGGGCAGGCTGTACGACCGCCTCCACTGTTCCCCACGCCGAGTGCAGTAATGGAGTGGGAGTGTGATGGTCCGACATCATGCTAGGTGATGGATCAGAGCCGGGGTAGGTCAGCGGCGTGGCCACCGACACTCGTACCTACCGGGCGCCCTGATCCTGTACCTTTGCTGACGCGTAGCTACCTTTAATCGTGAGGTCTCTTCTGACCTACGATCTGATGTGACTTGTGATCCTCAGCCGGCTAGCCTGCTGGGTCAGCCGGCCTGAGGGTGGCCACCTCCCCCCCAGTCCGGCTGGTGAGACCAGGCCGGCTCTGAAGGGGAGGCCGCCTGCATTCTAGCCGGCCAGAAAGGTGGCCGCCTCGTCTTCCAGCCGGCAGGCGATGCCTAGCCGGTCAGAAGACTTGGGCCTTGGGAATCTCCGTATCTTCATGTCCATTGGGCCGGAAATGAAGGAACAGGCTTCATGAGGCTACCCCGGGGTTATCCCCCCGACAGTAGTCCCCAAAGCTGGCGAGGTCCGCCGCCTGCGGGCGGGCGACCTCACCAGCTTGTTGTCCTGTCTTGATATTTTGGCTGTTGTTTGGGGCGAAGGGCGCCGGCTCCGGAGCCGGGCAGCTTCGAATCGACGCTTCGGTCCGGTCGTAACTGGCCCAGAGAACGCCACGTGCCAGGCCCCGCCTGGCGTAATGATGGCGATTACTGCTTGACGGGACCGGGCCTGGGCCTTGGGTCCCGCCATGACGCCCCCTCGGCCTCCGCGTGGGATATCTTCTGCGGATTTACTCCGCCACGGTTAGGCTTAGGGGGGCGTTACCGCCCGTAATACACGGAATTAATGGGGCCCGGCGCGCACCGGATCCCCTCCCCACGATGCTTCGTGGGGATTTAAATGGGACGCGAGGGTTTCGAGGAGGCCATTCGCCCCCTCTTCTCGCCCCGCTCTGTGCTCTCTTCCTCCTTGCGTCCCGAGAAAGAAGAGCGCGTGCCTTCGTCTTCTTCATCTTCGCCGTCGCGACCTCCGTCGACCGCTTCGAGCTTTCGCCACCCGCAACCATAGCCGGTGGATCTTCTTCGAAAAGGTCGTTGGCGCAGCAGGCATCCTTGCAGGGGGCCTGGCTGGGCAGTGATGTCGACAAGGAGCTCATTGATGTGCTCCGTCGTCATCGACTGCTGCCCCCGACCTCCCAAGTGTCGGTGCGCCTTCCTGGCTCCGAGGCCTCTCCCGCACCTGTCGCGGGAGAGGTCGTGGTCTTCGCCGAGCACTTCTACCGGGGTTTCAGGCTCCCGGCCAGCTCTTTCTTCGCCGAGTGGCTCCAGTGCTTCGGCCTGCAGCCGCATCATCTGGCGCCGAACGCCATACTGCACCTGGCCCCTTTCGTGGTCCTGTGCGAGGGCTTCGTGGGGATCGAGCCTCGCGTCGATCTGTGGCGTAGCTTGTTCTTCTTCAAGCAGCAATCCATCACCATGGAGAAATCCGAGGTGGAGAAGCTCAAGGGGCCGCGCCCCATGACACCGTTTGGGGCCGCGTTGGTGCATCCCCGCCCGAAGTCCGTCTTCCCCCAAATGCCTTTGCAAGACTCCGTCAAGCATTGGCAGAAGGGGTTCTTCTACGTGAGGAGCACCGACCCGGCCCAGGACGCCCTCAACATGCCTCCGTTCGTCATTGCCCCTCCGACGCGGCAAAACTGGGACGCGATGACTCGCAAGCCGCATCCTGAGGTGGTGCTCATTCGCGCCCACCTCGATATCTTGAGGGAGAGCGGCCTCCTCGGCCGCGACCTTCTCGTCACCATGGTGGTTCGCCGGATTCTGCCTCTGCAGAGGCGGCCGCATCTGGTCTGCCAGATGAGCGGCCGGCTTGATCCATGCCGGCTGTCCATCAAGAGGTTCACCCCGGGCGCTGTAGCGCGAAGGGTGAACCTGATCTCCACTGCCCGCATGGATGAGGGCGGGGAATGGACATGGGGGATGTCCCCGTTCAACCGGGCTCATCCGCCTCCGATGGTAGCCTTACTCCCTTCTTTTCTGTCGTTTTGTTTTGAAGCCGGTGGCGTTTGTTGAACCAGGTTGAATTCCTTTCTTGTAGATGTTCAAGACCCTGCAGGGGTCCCTTCCTCAGCCTGCTCCTGAGATGGAGGCATCCGGCGCCTCCCAGATGGAGGATGAGGATGCGATGGAGCCCCGCTCAGACTCCTCCGCCGGCATGGGAGATCCCCTAGAGTCGGAAGGGTCCAAGCCGTCTGGTGAGTACCCGCAGTACGCCCTAGCAGACTGGACGGACGATGATGAGGAGGCCTCATTCTGCTCTGATGCAGCCTTCGTGGGAGATTCCGACGAGGTGGAGGAGGTCACCGGCCAACTACCGTCGTGCGGCCGGCGTCAAGGTGGCGGAGCGACCGCTGCTGACGAGGCAGCCGGAAAGAAGGGCAAGGGTGCCACAGCTTCCCGACCGGCCTCTAAGCGACCGGCGCCGGGTCCTCCAGCCGAGCAGCGAGCAGACGGCGCCAAGAGGTGCCGTGGCGGTGGCCGGAGGCAGGTCCCGGTAGTTGTCGGGTATGGTTTCCTCCTCTTCTCCCTTCCATATTTTGAGATGAACTTTGTTCCTGAGAAGCCTGGCTTGACATGGAGGTGGAGGATGCGGATGAAGATACCGCCTCCGCAGCCGAGCGGGCTGGCTGGGCAGCAGGTGATGCTGCCGATAGGGAGCTCGAGATAGAATCCAAGCGCCAGTGGGATACGGCCGTAGGGAAGACCGCCGTGGGTCAGCCTTGCCCCAGCCAGGTCGAGAGGCCGGCGGAGAAGCGTGCAAAGGCGAGACAGGACCCCTCCGCACATGCTCGTGTGGAGGAGCCAGCTAGCGAGGCCAACTCCAGGCCGGACCCAAGGACCGAAGGGGCCCAGCCGTCTGAACCGGCAGGCCTGGAGCAGGTGGACCTAGAGACGATCCCGGTTTCGCCCAGGGCCGAAGCGGCTCCTGACGCGCCGGTGTTGGATCTGTCCGCGCCGGACGCGGCCCCTGATGCTCCGGGGGCGACCATGGATGCGCCGGATGCGGCTCATCTGCCTCCTGCGGAGGAGGTAGCGCCGGCTGGGACGCCGCCCGAGCTGGCCGTCGAGCCGGCACCAGGAGCCGGCGCCATCATCATCCCCCAGCAGGGCCCTGTTGCGCCAAGGGCAGGGGGCGGCCTGGGAGCCGGCCTATGAATTCATGGCAGGTGGCGAACGCGGCCCGCCTGCGAATGCCCGCCGGCACCGTTCTTTCCGGCGTGCCGGAGCTGGTGACGCTGTTTGACAGCAGCCGGTCGAAGGTGGAGCAAGCGGCCCGCGTGGTATGCGGCGACATGGAGCGCCTGGAAGCCCGCACCCAAGTAGGCCTTGCCTTTTTTGGTATTTCTTCGCGCTTTTTTCTCTTCTCTTGACGTTAGTGGGGGCGCGACAGCGCACCCATTGGGTGTAGCCCCCGAGAATCGGGCGGGTTGATTGCCAACCGGTTCAAATCTCTTGGAGGCCTTTTTCTTCTGCATATTTTTCTTCAGTGGGGGCGCGCAAGCGCACCCACTGGGTGTAGCCCCCGAGAATCAGGATGGTTATGCTTTTAACCAGGTCGAATCTTAATCTTGTTCCTTTTCTCTCCCCTTTGGCAGGCGCTTTACGATGCTCAGGTATAGGCGTACAACGAGCTTCGGGACCAGCACCTGGGGGCTGATAGCCGGATCGCCGAGCTTGAAGTCTGGCTAGGCGAGGCTGCCGCGGAGCGTGATGCCTTGCGCGAAGCCAGCGGCCGGCTGCAAGAGCAGCTGGACCTTCTTCAAACGGAGAAGAAGGAGCTCGAGGCGGCCAGCCGGGTCGAGTTGGAGCGGCTGCGGGCCACGCTGCAGGAGGAGGAGGCCTCCTACTCTGCAGACATGGACCGCCTCGCGTCGCTTCATCTTGAGGAGGCAAACCTCAAGGACGCCGCCTTGAGGGCGAAGGACGAAGCCCTTACCCAGAAGCAAGCGCAGCTGGGTAAGGCACTGGAGTCCGCCGCGACCCTCAAGGAGGATATCGCCCGCCTCACTCATGCGAGTGAGGTGCGGGAGCGCGAGGTCCTCGGGGTCTTTCATGAGACTGACGGCGCCTTCCAGTGTGGGTTTCCCTTCCTTGCTTTGCGTTTGGTTCTTTGGCCGTCTCCTCCTCTTGCTGTGTTCTTACGTCCCGACTGTCTTTTCCCAGATCTCTTCTCCGAGACCCAGGTCGCAGCCGACACCGCCGTTGAGGTGAGCCGTGAGGAGCGCCGCGCGGCCGGGCAGGAGGTGGACACTACCTCCGGCTGGAGCGTAGAGGAGATCGGCGTGGGCCTTCAGGCCCGCCTGCACGTCCTGGGCGAGTCTGTGACTCAGCTCCAGGTTGCAGGTTCGTCGATGGTGGTGGCCCTGTGGCTGGAGGGTGTTGAGCCGACGACCATGAGCCGGCTTGCCCGCTGGCTCGCAGCGGGTGGAGAGCGCCTGGACGCCTGGCGTGCCTCCGCAGCGCGGTCTGGGTCTTATATGGCCCTGCACTTGGCCAAGTCCTGGTATCGCAACCTGAACTTGGGCAAGCTGGTCGCCCAGCGCGACGGCTCAGAGGCGGAGCTGCAAGGCATGAAGGAGGAGCTCCGGGTGAGAGCCAGTGCCATCGCCGAGTACGCCGCCTGGGATGACTTCGTCTTGAAGCGGGGTGAGAACGGCGGCGTGATTGCTGAAGATCTGCACGTCCTTCAGCCCTACGACGCCGATGGCAGCTCCGACGAGGCGGCCTGGCTGTGGAATCTGCAGCCGCCTCCAGCGGCGGGGCGTAAACCGACTCCGGGATCAGCGGAGCCGGGGGCCACAACGGGGGAGACGGCACATCCACCTCGGGAGGAGCCGGAGGCAGCAATGCTACCACATTAGGAGCGGCAGCCGAGACGACCCCTGAGGCCGCTGTCCCGTAACTGGCGTCCTTTTGTGTTTTTGGTTCTACCCCCGGAGGGATGTAATGAACGTGGGCCGTGGGCCAATGCTTTTAATGAATGTATATATTCAGCATTATATTCTTCACCAAGCGTGTTGTCTTATGATCCCGTCTTTTGATTCCTGGTTGACTTCTCTTATCCGAAGCCATCAAGACGTAAAGAACAAGACCTAAGCCAATAAGAGGCCGGCTTGAATGAACCAACTCGAGCCGGTCGTCACTAGTATAGCCGGACTTTGCATGTATTCGACCTTACCTGGCGTCATATCGCGAACCGAGCGACCGGAGTCTGCCCGCTGGCTCAAGCGACGGACCAGGGGTTAGCCGATACACTATGTGCCCGACTACAAGGATTGATCGTCCGAGCGGCTCGCGAGCCCCCGAGCTTGTTTAAAGCTAGCAAGGATCCGCGCTGCGTAGCCTCCGAGCTTGAGCAAGCCAGCAAGAGGTGGTACGCGGTGTAGCCCGTACACTGAGTGAAAACTCTTTGAGCAAGAGAAAGCATGGAGCATGCTTTTTTCACCATATTTGTTGTTCCCGACAGTCAGAGGTCGTCTTGAGTCTTGAATGAGATCGTATGTACGATCGAGCCAGCCTGAGCTGGTCGTCACTAGTATAGCCGGACTTTGCAGTTATTTGACCTGACCCGGTGTCATATCACGAATCGAGCGACCGGAGCCAGCCCGTAGGTTCAAGCGAAGGACCGGGAGTCAGCTGGTACACTATGTGCCCGACTACAAGGATTGACCATTCAGGCGGCTGGCGAGCCCCCGAGCTTGTTTTAAGCTAGCAAGGGGCCGCGCGGCGTAGCCTCCGAGCTTGGTTAAGCCGGCAAGAGGTGGTACGCTGTGTAGCCCGTACACTTGGGTGAGAACTCTTTGACAAAAAGAAACATGGAGCATGTCCTTTTTATTGCCTTCTTTGTTTCCTGAAGAGGGAGGAAGATACATGTGCATGTTCTTTCCTTTGCTTGTCTTCTGCCTTTTAGCAATAGAACGGGCGAAGCAACACCGCGTTCCATGGGTGCTCCGTTTCTTGGCCGGAGTCGTCCCTCTTGCGCTTCCTTGGCTTCTGGGCGTCAATCAGGTAGTAAGCGTTGTTGTGTAACGCCCTACTGATGATGAAGGGCCCCTCCCAGGGGGGTGAGAGCTTGTGCTAGCCGGCAGTGTGCTGGATTCTTCTGAGGACCAAATCTCCCTCCCTGAAAGAGAGAGGTCTGATCCTTTTGTTGTGGTAGTATCTCAGCTTATGTTGGTAGATGGCCGTCCGGCTCAAAGCCAAGTCTCTTGCTTCTTCGAGGAGGTCCACACCGTCTTCTCTGGCCTCCTTCACCTCCGTTTCTGTGTATAGGGTGACCCGAGGCGAGTCGAATTCGACATCCGTGGGGATGATAGCCTCAGACCCGTATACCAGAAAGAATGGAGTGAAGCCGGTCGACCGGTTGGGCGTGGTACGGAGGCTCCATAGCACAGCCGGCAGTTCTTCGATCCAGCAGCCGGCTGACCTGACCAGTGGCGCCACCAACCTTGGCTTGATGCCAGCTAGGATCAGGCCGTTGGCCCTCTCCACTTGGCCGTTTGACTGGGGGTGTGCCACCGAGGCCAGGTCGAGTCGGATGCCTACCTTGGAACAGTAGAGTGCCAGGGCGCCCTTGGCGAAGTTGGTGTCGTTGTCGGTGATGATGCTGTGGGGGACGCCATATCGGACAGAGATGTCCGTGATAAACCTGACAGCAGTGGGGCTGTCAAGCTTCTTGATAGGCCTAGCTTCGATCCACTCGGTGAACTTGTCGACGACTACCAAAAGATGTGTCATCCCTCCGCGAGCCGGCGAATGGCCACGATAAGGGGATGGTTTTCAGTGCTGAAGGCAGCACGTGGTTTGTGCACTGAAGCGTTGGCAGCCTTCACATTTGTCCACCAGATCCACAGCCTCCTCGAGGGCCGTGGGCCAGTAGAATCCATGGCGGAATGCTTTGGCCACCAGGGTTCTGGAGGCGGCATGATGCCCACACTCCCCCTGGTGGATGTCTCTGAGGATCTCCTGCCCTTTTCTGATTCGACGCAGCATTGGAAAACGACGGTCGTGCTGCGTCGCACCAGCTCGCTGTTGATGATAGCGTAAGCGGCGGACCTGCGTTGGGTCTGTCTCGCCTCCGCCTCATTCTGAGGAAGTTCGCCACGAAGAAGGAAGGCCAGAATGGCATGAGCCCATGATGGAGCCGACACAAGGGTCGCTTCCGCTTCGTCTTGACTGTTGGGGGCTTCCGCAGCCCCCGAGCTTGATGGCGTCTCCGGTGCTATTGCTGCAGCCGGCTCATCGTCTATTTCCATGACGTCCACCCACTCGGAGGATTCGAGCCCGGGCAGAGCTGGGGTTGTCGTTGTTGGAGTCGGGTGGACCAATGGAGCCGGATTAGGATCCGAAGCTGGCGTAGTTGGTGGAGCCGACGGCGCTTGTACCGTAGACTCAGTCGGTGCCGCATTGGGAGGCAGCCGGCATAACTGGCGGAGCCGGCTGTTGGAAATATGCCCTAGAGGCAATAATAATTAGTTATTATTATATTTCTTTGTTCATGATAATCGTTTATTATCCATGCTATAATTGTATTGATTGGAAACACAATACTTGTGTGGATACATAGACAAAACACTGTCCCTAGTAAGCCTCTAGTTGACTAGCTCGTTGATAAAAGATGGTCAAGGTTTCCTGGCCATAGGCAAGTGTTGTTACTTGATAACAGGATCACATCATTAGGAGAATCATGTGATGGACTAGACACACACTAATAGACGTAGCATTTTGATCGTGTCATTTTGTTGCTACTGTTTTCTGCGTGTCAAGTATTTATTCCTATGACCATGAGATCATATAAATCACTGACGTAGCAATGTGACTTAGTGTAAGTTGCGGGATCTTGTATTACGGAACGAGTAAAGAGACTTGCCGGTAAACGAGATTGAAATAGGTATGCAGATACTGACGATCGAATCTTGGGCAAGTAACATACCGAAGGACAAAGGGAATGACATACGGGATTATATGAATCCTTAGCACTGAGGTTCAAACGATAAGATCTTCGTAGAATATGTAGGATCCAATATGGGCATCCAGGTCCCGCTATTGGATATTGACCGAGGAGTCTCTCGGGTCATGTCTACATAGTTCTCGAACCCGCACGGTCTGCACACTTAAGGTTCGACGTTGTTTTATGCGTATTTGAGTTATATGGTTGGTTACCGAATGTTGTTCGGAGTCCCGGATGAGATCACGGACGTCACGAGGGTTTCCGGAATGGTCCGGAAACGAAGATTGATATATAGGATGACCTCATTTGATTACCGGAAGGTTTTCGGAGTTACCGGGAATGTACCGGGAATGACGAATGGGTTCCGGGAGTTCACCGGGGGGGCAACCCACCCCGGGGAAGCCCATAGGCTTTGGGGAGACACGCCAGCCCTTAGTGGGCTGGTGGGACAGCCCCAAGGGGGCCTATGCGCCAAGAAAAAGAAATCAAAGGAAAAAAAAAGAGAGGGAGGAAGTGGGAAGGGAGGGGGACTCCTCCCACCAAACCAAGTCCAACTCGGTTTGGGGGGGGAGTCCTCCCCCCCTTGGCTCGGCCGACTCCTTGGGGGTCCTTGGACCCCAAGGCAAGGCCCCCCTCCCTCCTCCTATATATATGGAGCAATTAGGGCTGATTTGAGACGACTTTCTCACGGCTGCCCGACCACATACCTCCATAGTTTTTCCTCTAGATCGCGTTTCTGCGTAGCTCGGGCGGAGCCCTGCTGAGACAAGATCATCACCAACCTCCGGAGCGCCGTCACGCTGCCGGAGAACTCTTCTACCTCTCCGTCTCTCTTGCTGGATCAAGAAGGCCGAGATCATCGTCGAGCTGTACGTGTGCTGAACGCGGAGGTGCCGTCCGTTCGGTACTAGATCGTGGGACTGATCGCGGGATTGTTCGCGGGGCGGATCGAGGGACGTGAGGACGTTCCACTACATCAACCGCGTTCTCTAACGCTTCTGCTGTACGATCTACAAGGGTACGTAGATCACTCATCCCCTCTCGTAGATGGACATCACCATGATAGGTCTTCGTGCGCGTAGGAAATTTTTTGTTTCCCATGCGACGTTCCCCATCACCGGCGTGGGGTCCGCAGCCGGCATAACTGGTGGAGCCGGCGGCGCTTGTATCTTAGAGTCGGCCGGTACGAAGATTGATGCCGACTCAGGAGACAGCTTGATAGACGGCTTGTGGAGTTGCTCGAGGGAGACGCCGGCTGGGATGGCCTGCCTCATGGAGCCGATCTTTGCCAGCGTATCTGCCGCCTCATTTTCTGCTATGGGAACGTGGTGGAACTCACAACCCTTGAAGGAGCCGCTGAGTTGCTGGATGAGGAAGCGGTAGCTTGCCATGTTGGCGTCCCTGGCGTCCCATTCGCCAGAGACCTGCTGCACCACCAAGTCCGAATCGCCGAAGCATATGAGCCAGCGCTTCGTACTCGGCGACGTTGTTGGAGGCGGCGAAATGGATCTGGAGAGCGTACTTGAGCTGGTCCCCTTTCAGAGACATCAAGATGATGCCGGCTCCCAGTCCTGTCCGCATCTTCGAGCCGTCGAAGTGCATCCGCCAATGCGTGGAGTCTGGAGGCGGTGGCTCGAACTGGGTCTCGGCCCAGTCGACTAAGAAGTCGGCCACCACCTGTGATTTGATGGCGGTGCGAGGCTCGTACCGAATGTCATGGTCTGCCATGGCGATGGACCATTTGGCCATTCTGCCCGTGGCATCACGGTTTCCCATGATCTCTGAGAGTGGAGCCATGCTCACCAGAGTGATGGCATGCTCTTGGAAGTATTGTTTTAATTTCTTTGCAGCAAGGTAAACGCCATAACAGATTTTCTGATAATGAGGGTAGTTCTGCTTAGAGGCGGACAAGACCTCGCTAAGGTAGTAGACAGGGCGCTGTACTCGCAAGGCCTTGCCTTCCTCTTTACGCTGAACTACCAACACTACGCTGACCACGCGAGTGGTCGCCGCGATATATATGAGTATGGGTTCCCTTTCAGATGGGGCTGCCAAGATTGGCAGGCTCGAGATTACCCGCTTGAGGTCGCGGAAGGCTTCGTCCGCCTGGTCATTCCACTCGAACTTCGTCGTCTTCTTCATGAGCTGGTAGAGTGGAAGGGCCTTCTCGCCAAGCCGGCTGACGAACCGGCTGAGGGATGCCAAGCAGCCGGCGAACTTCTGGACGTCGAGGATCCGAACCGGCCGCACCATCCGCTCGATGGTGATGATCTTCTCAGGGTTCGCTTCGATGCCGCGGGCGGATACGAAGAACCCCAAGAGTTTGCCGCCTGGGACCCCGAAGACGCACTTCTCAGGGTTGAGCCGGATCTTGTATTCGCGCAGGTTGGCGAATGTCTCCCGCAGGTCGTCGAGGAGGCTGAAGTGCTGCTTCGTCTTGACGACGATGTCATCCACATAGACGTGGATGTTTCTGCCAATCTGCGACAGTAGGCACTGTTGCATGCATCGTTGGAATGTCGCACCTGCGTTCTTCAGACCGAACGTCATGGTGGAGTAGCAGTAGGCCTCGAAGGGCGTGATGAAGGAGGTCTTCAGGCGATCAGCTGGATCCAGCTTGATTTGATGGTAGCCTGAATAAGCATCAAGAAATGACAGCAGTTCGTAGCCTGCAGTGGAGTCGATCACTTGATCTATCCTAGGCAACGCGAAAGGGTCTTTCGGACAGGCCTTATTCAGGCTAGTGTAGTCGATGCACATTCGCCATGTGTTGTTCTTCTTCAGCACCAGGACTGGGTTCGCCAGCCACTCCGGGTGGAAAACCTCCATGATGAAGCCGGCTGCAAGGAGCCGGGTGATCTCTTCTCTGATTGTGCGCCGCTTCTCCTCGGCGAAGCAGCACAAAGGTTGTTTCACCGGCTTTGCATCCGGTCGCACGTGAAGTTTGTGCTCGGCGTACTTCCTCGGAACACCCGGCATGTCCTTGGGGGACCATGCAAAGATGTCCCGATTCTCACGGAGGAAGTCGACGAGCTCGCCTTCCTATTTGGGGCTGAGGCCAGCCCCGATGGTGATGCACTGCTTTGGGTTGGCAGGGTCGAGTGGGACCTGCTTGGTCTCTTTAGCCGGCTTGAAAGAGCCCTCGCCGGCCGATTGGGACGGAGGAGAAGGAATCGCCGGCTGCTCGGTAGCCTGGGCCACGAGCCGGTCGATCTGCCGCTTCTCCTCGGCAATCACCAAGGTGTCGGCGAGGCGGCTCCTAGCTTGGGCACACTCGAGCGACTTCTCGTAGTCGCCAACAACAGTGATGATGCCCTTGGGACCCGGCATCTTCATCTTCAGGTAGGCGTAGTGCGGAATAGCCATGAACTTGGCCAGAGCCGGTCTCCCAGCAGCGCGTGGTACGGGCTACTGAGGTCCACTACCTCGAACCATATCGACTCTCGGCGGAAGTGAGCCTTGTCGCCGAAGAGGATGTCCAGCTGGATCTTGCTGATGGGCGAGCATGACTGCCCAGGCACGATGCCATGGAAGACTGTGCTGGTTGGCATGACGTCCGTCTCCTTGAGCCCGAGCTTGCGGAGAGTGTCGAGGTAGAGGATGTTGATGCTCCTGCCGCCATCGACCAGCACCCGGGAGAATCGGCACGTGAGCCTCTTGGAGGCGAAGGTGGGGTCGAGGACGAGTGCGTATGACCCTGGATTGGGCATCACCGCAGGGTGGTCCACCCGGGTCCATGTGATTGGTTTGTCAGACCAATGCATGTACTGGGGAACCGGGGGAACAGTGGCGTTCACCTCGCGCCGCCTTTGGCGCAGGCTGTGCTTGTCGTCGCCTTTGCTCGTGAAGAAGACGAACGCTCCGTCTTGATGCGGATAGTCGTCAGGGTGTGGGTCGTCGTCGCGAGGCGGCGGCGGAAGCGGAGTGTGATGGGGAGCCGGTGCATGGGGCGCCGCCTGCACACCCGGAGGAGCCGGCAGGCCCTCCCATTGCGACAGCCGGCGTGCGACGCTGCACTGTCGAAGGGTATGGGTAGACGGCGCCGCCCCCGAATGTATCTTGCAGGGGGCGTCGAGCAGCTGCTCGAGAGACTGCTTGGGCAGCCAGTTGGGGTTGCCCTGATTGCGACGCTTTCGTGGAGGGCCGACTTGGGAAGCCGACACCTCGCCCTCCACGTTGGCCACTAGCTTGTTGTTGGCCATCTGATCCGCCTTGCGCTTGTAGTTGTTCTGGCCGCCTCGGTTGTCCCCGGCTGGCTTGGGAGTAGCCGGCGCTGGCACAACCTTGTCCAAGGCGGTCACCTTGATGCGCATTGTGGAGTCGGCCGTGGCGTACTTGTCCGCCTTGGCCATGAGCACCGCCAAGGAGGTGGGCTCCGCGTACATGAGCTTGTGCTTGAGGAGGGTGCCGTCTCGGCATCCGTCGATGAAGTACTCTATGGCTTGTACCTCATGCACCCCCTCACAGGAGTTGCGGAGCTCGGTCCACCGGGTGACGTAGTCGCGGAGGGGTTCGTCGGCCTTCTGGACGCACATGGCCAGCTCGCGAGGCCGACCAGCGCGCTTGTAGGTGCCGGTGAAGTTGCGGACGAACGCCTCCTCGAAGTCCACCCAGGAGTTGACGCTGCCGGTCGGGAGGCTGTTAAGCCAGGTCCGGGCCGAGCCGGCCAGCATGAGTGGCACGTAGCGAACCGCTACGCGCTTGTTGCCCCTGGCGAGGCCTACAGCCGTGGTGTAGTCGATCAGCCAGTCTTCTGGCTTGGTCGTGCCGTTATATTTTGGCGTATCCCGAGGCAAGGTGAAGCCTCGGGGGAATGGCTCCCCTCGGATCCGGGGGCCGAAGCACGCCGGACCGACGGGTCCGTCTTCCTCTAGGAGGGCCGAATGGGCCAGGGCGATGATACGCCTGCGGGCGTCCCGCTCGTCCTGGGAGGCGGGAGCACCAGCCCCGATGGCGAGAGGGGAGGCTCCTCGGGAGCCGGAGGCGTGAGTTCTTCGCGGGGGAAGATACCCGTACTCCGAGTCGCCCTCTTCGCCTCCGCGACGTAAGCCCGAAGTGTGCTCGCTCTGGTGTTGCGAGCGCCGGCCTTGGCTTCCCTCGCCCCTCCAGCCGGAAGGGCGATGCGAGGAAGATCCTTCGGCGTGGTGTTGGCCGCTAGGGTCGCGGCGAGCCCCCGAGTTCGGCCCCGGGGACTCCGAATGAGCCTGGCCGGGGTCGAACCGAGCGTGCTGCTGGTTAGCGGCGTCAAGGAGATCCTTGACGCGCTTCTCCTGGAAGGCGCGCTCCTCGCCTTCCAGGCTGGCCATCTCCTCCATGGCCGCCTGCGCCGCCCGCATGTTGGCCGCAGGAGTCTCGTAGGTGGGCAGGTCCCCGCCTAGAACCTCGGTGACGAACCGTGCACGGCTGCGAACCAATCCAAGCCGGATGGGGCCCTCGGAAATCAGAGTAAGACCGTATGCGGAGTTGTACTCACGATGTGTAGCCTCCAACCGACGTTTCGCCAAGGCCACGGCGATGCCCTCCTCCAAGATGCGCTTGCGAGCCTCCTCCAGTAAGGCCCGAGCGTCTGCTGGATCGGCGGAAGCGGTGACCGGTGTCTTTAGGCCGGCGATGGCGTCCCGAAGAGTGTCGGCGGCGGCCGCAGCGGGCTCGCCAGCGCCTGCGGAGGCCTTGCCGGGAGCCGTGCTGGTGCCGGCGCCGATAACCATCACCTCCGCGGCGTTGGAGACGGCAGCGACGTGGTATGGGGTGAAGAACCTCACCGACGGTGGAGGGCCGTCGAAGATGAGGACGTTACTGGGGTAAACGTCGTGGGCAGGTGTCTTAGCGATAGAGAGCCTGCTGAAGCTGGCGCAGAGCGCCTCAACGTCGTAGTCCTCGCCGAAGTAGCGTGGGCCGTCGTTGAGGCGAAGGTCGCTGAAGAGAACGCTGAGATTCTCCATAGTTGCGACGACGACGCTAGGGAGCGCCTCGTCATCAGAATCTTCGTCCGAATCTGCATGAGGGACGGGGACGTCGATCATCATGGGTGTCGCCTCGTCGAAAGCTAGCTCCACGGGCATGCAGACTGATCCGGACGCGATGCATCCGGTGGTGTAGGTGCGGGGCCCCGCCCAGCGCGTGAAGCCATCCGATGCCGCGATCGGCCCCACGGTGGGCGCCAAATGTCGGTGAATACTCACAACATATGCCATAGGTAGGCTAAAGTCGGTGAGAACCGAAGGGACAAAGGTGGGCGCTGGGAACGAGGTTGGTACACGCATGGGACGCACGATGTACCCAGGTTCAGGGCTCTCCGTAGAGATAATACCCCTATTCCTGCTTGTATGTTTGATGTATGGGGACAGAGTACAATGTTGCTCCTGGAGCTGTGTTGGGAGGAGGAAGAGGGGAGCAGCCGGCTCGTCTCTACCTCGTTCTCTGTTGGTTGGTGAGTGTTGTTGGAATTATGCCCTAGAGGCAATAATAAATGTATAGTTATTATTATAATTCCTGTATCAAGATAATAGTTTATTATCCATGCTATAATTGTATTGAATGAAGACTCATTTACATGTGTGGATACATAGACAAAACACCGTCCCTAGCATGCCTCTAGTTGGCTAGCCAGTTGATCGATGATAGTCAGTGTCTTCTGATTATGAACAAGGTGTTGTTGCTTGATAACTGGATCACGTCATTAGGAGAATCACGTGATGGACTAGACCCAAACTAATAGACGTAGCATGTTGATCGTGTCATTTTGTTGCTACTGTTTTCTGCGTGTCAAGTATTTATTCCTATGACCATGAGATCATATAACTCACTGACACCAGAGGAATGCTTTGTGTGTATCAAACGTCGCAACGTAACTGGGTGACTATAAAGATGCTCTACAGGTATCTCCGAAGGTGGTAGTTGAGTTAGTATGGATCAAGACTGGGATTTGTCACTCCGTGTGACGGAGAGGTATCTCAGGGCCCACTCGGTAATACAACATCACACACAAGCCTTGCAAGCAATGTAACTTAGTGTAAGTTGCGGGATCTTGTATTACGGAACGAGTAAAGAGACTTGCCGGTAAACGAGATTGAAATAGGTATGCGGATACTGACGATCGAATCTCGGGCAAGTAACATACCGAAGGACAAAGGGAATGACATACGGGATTATACGAATCCTTGGCACTGAGGTTCAAACGATAAGATCTTCGTAGAATATGTAGGATCCAATATGGGCATCCAGGTCCCGCTATTGGATATTGACCGAGGAGTCTCTCGGGTCATGTCTACATAGTTCTCGAACCCGCAGGGTCTGCACACTTAAGGTTCGACGTTGTTTTATGCGTATTTGAGTTATACGGTTGGTTACCGAATATTGTTCGGAGTCCCGGATGAGATCACGGACGTCACGAGGGTTTCCGGAATGGTCCGGAAACGAAGATTGATATATAGGATGACCTCATTTGATTACCGGAAGGTTTTTCGGAGTTACCGGGAATGTACCGGGAATGACGAATGGGTTCCGGGGGTTCACCGGAGGGGGGCAACCCACTCCGGGGAAGCCCATAGGTATTTGGGGGGTCACACCAGCCCTTAGTGGGCTGGTGGGACAGCCCACCAAACCCCTATGCGCCAAGGAAGAAAAAATCAAAAGGAAAGAAAAAAAAAAGGGGAAGTGGGAAGGGGGAAGGACTCCCTCCCACCAAACCAAGTAGGACTCGGTTTGGGGGGGGGGGAGAGTCCTCCCCCCTGGCTCGGCCGACCCCTTGGGGATCCCTTGGACCCCAAGGCAAGGTCCCCCTCCCTCCTCCTATATATATGGGGCTTTTAGGGCAGATTTGAGACGACTTTCTCACGGCTGCCCGACCACATACCTCCATAGTTTTTCCTCTAGATCGTGTTTCTGCGGAGCTCGGGCGGAGCCCTGCTGAGACAAGATCATCACCAACCTCCGGAGCGCCGTCACGCTGCCGGAGAACTCTTCTACCTCTCCGTCTCTCTTGCTGGATCAAGAAGGCCGAGATCATCGTCGAGCTGTACGTGTGCTGAACGCGGAGGTGCCGTCCGTTCGGTACTAGATCGTGGGACTGATCGCGGGATTGTTCGCGGGGCGGATCGAGGGACGTGAGGACGTTCCACTACATCAACCGCGATCTCTAATCGCTTCTGCTGTACGATCTACAAGGGTACGTAGATCACTCATCCCCTCTCGTAGATGGACATCACCATGATAGGTTTTCGTGCGCGTAGGAAAAATTTTGTTTCCCATGCGACGTTCCCCAACAGTGGCATCATGAGCTAGGTTCATGCGTAGATGTCTTCTCGAGTAGAACACAAAAGGTTTTGTGGGCGGTGATGTGCGTTTTGCTGCCCTCCTTAGTCTTTTCTTGATTCCGCGGTATTGTTGGATTGAAGCGGCTTGGACCGACATTACTCGTACGCTTACGAGAGACTGGTTTCATCGTTACGAGTAACCCCCTTTGCTCAAAGATGACTGGCAAGTGACGGTTTCTCCAACTTTAGTTGAATCGGATTTGACCAAGGAGGTCCTTGGATGAGGTTAAATAGCAACTCATATATCTCCGTTGTGGTGTTTGCGTAAGTAAGATGCGATCCTACTAGATACCCTTGGTCACCACGTAAAACATGCAACAACAAAATTAGAGGACGTCTAACTTGTTTTTGCAGGGTATGATTGTGATGTGATATGGCCAATGATGTGATGTGATATATTGGATGTATGAAATGATCATGTTGTAATAGAAATATCGACTTGCACGTCGATGGTACGGCAACCGGCAGGAGCCATAGGGTTGTCTTTATACTAACATATGTGCTTGCAGATGCGTTTACTATTTTGCTAGGATGTAGCTTTAGTAGTGATAGCATAAGTAGCACGACAACCCCGATGGCGACACATTGATGGAGATCATGATGATGGAGATCATGGTGTGGCGCCGGTGACAAGAAGATCGTGCCGGTGCTTTGGTGATGGAGATCAAGAAGCACGTGATAATGGCCATATCATGTCACTTATGAATTGCATGTGATGTTAATCCTTTTATGCACCTTATTTTGCTTAGAACGACGGTAGCATTATGAGGTGATCTCTCACTAAAATTTCAAGACGAAATTGTGTTCTCCCCGACTGTGCACCGTTGCTACAGTTCGTCGTTTCGAGACACCACGTGATGATCGGGTGTGATAGACTCAACGTTCACATACAACGGGTGCAAAACAGTTGCGCACGCGGAACACTCGGGTTAAGCTTGACGAGCCTAGCATGTGCAGACATGGCCTCGGAACACATGAGACCGAAAGGTCGATCATGAATCATATAGTTGATATGATTAGCATAGGGATGCTTACCACTGAAACTACTCTCGACTCACGTGATGATCGGACTTGGGATAGTGTAAGTGGATCATGAACCACTCAAATGACTAGAGAGATGTACTTTTTGAGTGGGAGTTTAGCATATAATTTGATTAAGTTGAACTCTAATTATCTTGAACATAGTCTAAGTCCACTTTGAATATATTTGTGTTGTAGATCATGGCTCACGCAAGTGTCATCCTCAATTTTAATACGTTCCTAGAGAAAGCTAAGTTGAAAGATGATGGAAGCAACTTTGTAGACTGGGCTCGTAATCTTAAGCTAATCTTACAAGCTGGAAAGAAGGATTATGTCCTTAATGCTGCGCTAGGAGATGAACCACCCGCTACGGCTGATCAGGATGTTAAGAACGCTTGGCTAGCATGTAAGGAGGACTACTCAATAGTTCAATGTGCAGTCTTGTATGGCTTAGAGCCGGGACTTCAACGTCGCTTTGAGCGTAATGGAGCATTTGAGATGTTCCAGGAATTGAAGTTTATCTTTCAGAAGAACGCCCGGATCGAGAGGTATGAGACCTCCGATAAATTCTATGCTTGCAAGATGGAGGAAAGCTCGTCTGTCAGTGAACATGTGCTCAAGATGTCTGGGTACTCAAACCGTCTAGCTGAACTAGGGATTGAACTCCCGCAAGAAGCTATCACTGACAGAATCCTCCAATCACTGCCGCCAAGCTATAAAGGCTTTGTGTTGAACTACAACATGCAAGGGATGAACAAGTCTCCCGGCGAGTTGTTTGCGATGCTGAAAGTCGCAGAGTCTGAACTCCGTAAAGAGCATCAAGTGTTGATGGTGAGCAAGACCACTAGTTTCAAGAGAAACGGCAAAGGCAAGAAGGGCAATTCGAAGAAGAGCGGCAAACCTGTTGCCAATCCGCCGAAGAAACCCAAGGCTGGACCTAAGCCTGAAACAGAGTGCTTCTATTGCAAGGGTATGGGTCACTGGAAGCGCAATTGCCCCAAGTATCTGGCAGATAAGAAGGCGGGCAAAGAAAAATCAGGTATATTTGATATACATGTTATTGATGTGTACTTAACCGGCTCTCGTAGTAGTGCCTGGGTATTCGATACCGGTTCTGTTGCTCACATTTGCAACTCGAAACAGGAACTGCGGAATAGACGGAGGCTGGCGAAAGACGAAGTGACGATGCGCGTAGGAAACGGTTCCAAGGTTGATGCAATCGCCGTCGGCACCGTGTCACTTCAACTACCATCGGGATTAGTGATGAACTTAAATCATTGTTATTTAGTGCCTGCGTTGAGCATGAACATTATATCTGGATCTTGTTTATTGCGAGACGGTTACTCTTTTAAGTCTGAGAATAATGGTTGTTCTATTTCTATGAGTAACATCTTTTATGGTCATGCACCGAATGTGAGAGGATTGTTCATATTGAATCTTGATAGAGATACGCATATACATAACATTGAGGCCAAAAGAGTTAGAGTAAACAATGATAGCACCATATTTTTGTGGCACTGCCGCTTGGGTCATATTGGTGTAAAGCGCATGAAGAAACTCCATGCTGATGGACTTTTGGAGTCACTTGACTTTGATTCACTTGACACGTGCGAACCATGCCTCATGGGCAAGATGACTAAGACTCCGTTCTCCGGAACAATGGAGCGTGCAAGTGACTTGTTGGAAATCATACATACCGATGTGTGTGGTCCAATGAGCGTGGAGGCACGCGGCGGATATCGTTATTTTCTCACCTTCACTGACGATCTAAGTAGATATGGTTATGTCTACTTGATGAAGCACAAGTCTGAAACATTTGAAAAGTTCAAGCAATTTCAGAGTGAAGTGGAAAATCATCGTAACAAGAAGATCAAGTTCCTACGGTCTGATCGTGGGGGTGAGTATCTGAGTTTCGAGTTTGGTACTCACTTAAGACAATGTGGAATTGTTTCGCAGTTAACACCGCCTGGAACACCACAGCGTAATGGTGTGTCCGAACGTCGTAATCGTACTTTATTAGAAAAGGTGCGATCTATGATGTCTCTTACTGATTTGCCGTTATCGTTTTGGGGTTATGCATTAGAAACAGCTGCATTCACTTTAAATAGGGCACCATCGAAATCCGTTGAGACGACACCATACGAACTGTGGTGTGACAAAAGGCCAAAGTTGTCGTTTCTTAAAGTTTGGGGATGTGATGCTTATGTCAAAAAGCTTCAGCCTGAAAAGCTGGAACCCAAAGCGGAAAAATGCGTCTTCATAGGTTACCCAAAAGAGACAGTTGGGTACACCTTCTATCTCAAATCCGAGGGCAAAGTGTTTGTTGCTAAGAACGGAACTTTTCTCGAGAAGGAGTTTCTCTCGAGAGAATTGAGTGGGAGGAAGATAGAACTTGACGAGGTTGTCGAACCTCTCATCCCTCTGGATGGTGGCGCAGGGCAAGGGGAAACCTCTGTCATTGCGACGCCGGTTGAGGAGGAAGTTAATGATGATGATCATGAAACTCCAGTTCAAGTTTCTGTTGAACCACGCAGGTCGACGAGATCACGCGCTGCTCCAGAGTGGTACGGTAATCCCGTCTTGTCAATCATGTTGTTAGACAACAATGAACCTGCAAATTATGAAAAAGCAATGGTGGGCCCAGATTCCAACAGATGGCTAGAAGCCATGAAATCCGAGATAGGATCCATGTATGAGAACAAAGTGTGGACTTTGGAGATACTGCCTGAGGGCCGCAAGGCTATTCAGAACAAATGGATCTTTAAGAAGAAGACGGACGCTGACGGTAATGTGACCGTTTATAGAGCTCGACTTGTGGCAAAGGGTTTTTCACAAGTTCCAGGAATTGACTACGATGAGACTTTCTCTCCCGTAGCGATGCTTAAGTCCGTCAGAATCATGTTAGCAATAGCTGCATTTTTCGATTATGAAATCTGGCAGATGGATGTCAAAACGGCGTTCCTTAACGGTTTCCTTAAGGAAGAGTTGTATATGATGCAACCCGAAGGTTTTGTCGATCCTAAAAATGCTGACAAAGTGTGTAAGCTCCAGCGATCCATTTATGGACTGGTGCAAGCATCTCGGAGTTGGAACAAACGCTTTGATGAGGTGATCAAAGCATTTGGGTTTATACAAGTGGTTGGAGAATCTTGTATTTACAAGAAAGTGAGTGGGAGCTCTGTGGCGTTTCTAATATTATATGTGGATGACATATTACTGATTGGAAACAACGTAGAGCTTTTGGAGAACATAAAAGGTTACTTGAATAAAAGTTTCTCTATGAAGGACCTAGGAGAAGCTGCTTACATTCTAGGCATTAAGATCTATAGGGATAGATCAAAACGCCTGATAGGACTTTCACAAAGCACATACCTTGATAAAGTTTTGAAGAGGTTCAAAATGGAACAGTCCAAGAAAGGGTTTTTGCCAGTGTTACAAGGTTACGAGATTGAGTAAAACTCAGTGCCCAGCAACTGATGAAGATAGAGAGCATATGCGCTCCGTCCCCTATGCTTCAGCCATAGGTTCTATCATGTATGCGATGCTGTGCACTAGACCGGATGTTAGCCTGGCCATAAGTATGGCAGGTAGGTTCCAGAGTAATCCAGGAGTGGATCACTGGACGGCGGTCAAGAATATCCTGAAGTACCTGAAAAGGACTAAGGAGATGTTTCTCGTGTATGGAGGTGACGAAGAGCTCGCCGTAAAAGGTTACGTCGATGCAAGCTTTGACACAGATCCGGACGACTCTAAGTCGCAAACCGGATACGTATTTATTCTTAATGGGGGTGCAGTAAGCTGGTGCAGTTCCAAGCAAAGCGTCGTAGCAGATTCTACATGTGAAGCAGAGTACATGGCTGCCTCGGAGGCGGCTAAGGAGGGTGTCTGGATGAAGCAGTTCATGACGGATCTTGGAGTGGTGCCAAGTGCACTGGATCCAATAACCTTGTTCTGTGACAACACTGGTGCCATTGCCCTGGCAAAGGAACCAAGGTTTCACAAGAAGACCAGACACATCAAACGACGCTTCAACCTCATCCGCGACTACGTCGAGGAGGAGGACGTAAATATATGCAAAGTGCACACGGATCTGAATGTAGCAGACCCGCTGACTAAACCTCTTCCACGGCCAAAACATGATCGACACCAGAACTGTATGGGTGTTAGATTTATTACAATGTAATTCACATGGTGATGTGAGGGCTAGATTATTGACTCTAGTGCAAGTGGGAGACTGTTGGAATTATGCCCTAGAGGCAATAATAAATGTATAGTTATTATTATAATTCCTGTATCAAGATAATAGTTTATTATCCATGCTATAATTGTATTGAATGAAGACTCATTTACATGTGTGGATACATAGACAAAACACCGTCCCTAGCATGCCTCTAGTTGGCTAGCCAGTTGATCGATGATAGTCAGTGTCTTCTGATTATGAACAAGGTGTTGTTGCTTGATAACTGGATCACGTCATTAGGAGAATCACGTGATGGACTAGACCCAAACTAATAGACGTAGCATGTTGATCGTGTCATTTTGTTGCTACTGTTTTCTGCGTGTCAAGTATTTATTCCTATGACCATGAGATCATATAACTCACTGACACCGGAGGAATGCTTTGTGTGTATCAAACGTCGCAACGTAACTGGGTGACTATAAAGATGCTCTACAGGTATCTCCGAAGGTGGTAGTTGAGTTAGTATGGATCAAGACTGGGATTTGTCACTCCGTGTGACGGAGAGGTATCTCAGGGCCCACTCGGTAATACAACATCCCACACAAGCCTTCCAAGCAATGTAACTTAGTGTAAGTTGCGGGATCTTGTATTACGGAACGAGTAAAGAGACTTGCCGGTAAACGAGATTGAAATAGGTATGCGGATACTGACGATCGAATCTCGGGCAAGTAACATACCGAAGGACAAAGGGAATGACATACGGGATTATACGAATCCTTGGCACTGAGGTTCAAACGATAAGATCTTCGTAGAATATGTAGGATCCAATATGGGCATCCAGGTCCCGCTATTGGATATTGACCGAGGAGTCTCTCGGGTCATGTCTACATAGTTCTCGAACCCGCAGGGTCTGCACACTTAAGGTTCGACGTTGTTTTATGCGTATTTGAGTTATATGGTTGGTTACCGAATATTGTTCGGAGTCCCGGATGAGATCACGGACATCACGAGGGTTTCCGGAATGGTCCGGAAACGAAGATTGATATATAGGATGACCTCATTTGATTACCGGAAGGTTTTTCGGAGTTACCGGGAATGTACCGGGAATGACGAATGGGTTCCGGGGGTTCACCGGAGGGGGGCAACCCACTCCGGGGAAGCCCATAGGTATTTGGGGGGTCACACCAGCCCTTAGTGGGCTGGTGGGACAGCCCACCAAACCCCTATGCGCCAAGGAAGAAAAAATCAAAAGGAAAAAAAAAAAAAGGGGAAGTGGGAAGGGGGAAGGACTCCCTCCCACCAAACCAAGTAGGACTCGGTTTGGGGGGGGAGAGTCCTCCCCCCTGGCTCGGCCGACCCCTTGGGGATCCCTTGGACCCCAAGGCAAGGTCCCCCTCCCTCCTCCTATATATATGGGGCTTTTAGGGCAGATTTGAGACGACTTTCTCACGGCTGCCCGACCACATACCTCCATAGTTTTTCATCTAGATCGTGTTTCTGCGGAGCTCGGGCGGAGCCCTGCTGAGACAAGATCATCACCAACCTCCGGAGCGCCGTCACGCTGCCGGAGAACTCTTCTACCTCTCCGTCTCTCTTGCTGGATCAAGAAGGCCGAGATCATCGTCGAGCTGTACGTGTGCTGAACGCGGAGGTGCCGTCCGTTCGGTACTAGATCGTGGGACTGATCGCGGGATTGTTCGCGGGGCGGATCGAGGGACGTGAGGACGTTCCACTGCATCAACCGCGATCTCTAATCGCTTCTGCTGTACGATCTACAAGGGTACGTAGATCACTCATCCCCTCTCGTAGATGGACATCACCATGATAGGTTTTCGTGCGCGTAGGAAAATTTTTGTTTCCCATGTGACGTTCCCCAACAAGTGTGTAGTTTTGAAGGACTGGCAAGTGATCGGCCCCTCTGCATGGGGGACGGTCGGGGGGTTTTATAGGCGAACCCACCGACCTACAATATGGATAAAAGGTACATGCGTGGGACCCGGTTGGCTGCTTCGCCGGCTGGCCAGGGGCCCACAAGGGTCTTGTCTTGTCGATGAGGGGCCCGCCGGCTGCATGGTCTCGAGTGCTGGTGGGACCCGCCTGCTGGCCAATGGGAATCTCGCGTAAGGCTGACGCTGAGCACGCGCTGTACGTCGAGCGTCGCCCCGCGAGATTCTTCATGGGCAGGCTGTACGACTGCATCCACTGTTCCCCATGCCGAGTGCAGTAATGGAGTGGGAGTGTGATGGTCTGACATCATGCTAGGTGATGGATCAGAGCCGGGGTAGGTCAGCGGCGTGGCCGCCGACGCTCGTACCTGCGGGGCGCCCTGATCGTGTACCTTTGCTGACGCATAGCTACCTTTAATCGTGAGGTCTCTTCTAACCTACGATCTGATGTGACTTGTGATCCTCAGCCGGCTAGCCTGCTGGGTCAGCTGGCCTGAGGGTGGCCGCCTCCTCCCCAGTCCGGCTAGCAAGACCAGGCCGGCTTTGAAGGGGAGGCCGCCTGCATTCTAGCCGGTAGGGGCTGCCTGGCTGGCCAGAAAGGTGGCCGCCTCGTCTTCCAGCCGGCAGGCGATGCCTAGCCGGTCAGAAGACTTGCGCCTTGGGAATCTCCGTATCTTCATGTCCATTGGGCCGGAAATGAAGGAAAAGGCTTGATGAGCCTACCCCGGGGTTATCCCCCCGACAAGATGAGATCTCGCGGAAACGGAATCTTGCGGCGGCGGAAAAGTATTTTCGAGGCTCCCCATATTTTTTGCGGAATATTTGGAAATTTATAGGCCAAAGACCTAGGTCATGGGGCGGCCAGGGAAGCCACAAGACTGCCCACCGCCACCTCCCCCTGGTGGCGGAGTGGGGGCTTGTGGGCACCCTGGAGCCCACCTGGCTTGGCCCAAAAGCCCCCTGGTCTTCTTCCGTTCGGGAAAAAATCATTTCGGGGTTTTTCTTCCGTTTGGACTTCGTTCCAAAATCAGATCTGAAAAGAGTCAAAAACACGGAAAAACAAGAACTGGCACTTGGCACTGAATTAATAAGTTAGTCCCAAAAAAGATATAAAAGGTACATAAAACAACCAAAGAAGACAAGATAACAGCGTGAAACCATCAAAAATTATAGATACGTTTGAGACGTATCAGGACTCTTCTCCGGTATCTTTTTCTTCCGGTATTTTTGATATTTTCCAGAAAAAATCTTTTCAGGGATTTCCTTACGTTTGGAATCCGTTTCAAAATCTCCTCTGAAAGGGGTCAAAAACATGGAAAAAACAGGAACTGGCACTTGGCACTGAGTTAATAAGTTAGTCCCAAAAAATATATAAAAGGCATGCAAAACATCCAAAGTTTGACAAGATAATAGCATGAAACCATCAAAAATTATAGATACGTTGGAGACGTATCACAAGGCAACATGTCGTGCAGGGTGGCATTCCGGCTGGCCCCGTCGGAAGGGACGGCAGGTCGGGCTCCGTCGCTGCTGCACGATCTGCCTAGCCGCCGGTGGTGATGATGAGCAAGGTTTCGGGTGTGAAGCGGAAGAAGGTTCCTACGAGAAAGCCTCCGACCACTCCCTCCATGCCGGCAAGACGTTCCGTGACAGTGCCTTTCTACGGCGCTGCTTCCACCGCACGCGAGGTGTTCGATGAAAGGATCGGAAGGTATGAATCTTCACTGCCTTATTCTTGCTTCGATTTTTTGCCATTGTGGTAGGTCGTGACGTGATGTTACTCAATGTAGCGGTGGTTCGAACAATGCCGTTGCCAAGTTCGTGAACTTGTTGGACACCAACGCCGTCGATATCGATCAAGCCCCGATCACTGGTTTCGATTAAATAAATTGGAGGGTGGCGTGGATGACCACGGTGGTGAAGATGAAGTGGAAGACGTAGATGAGGGGTAATCACAAGCAAATAAAACGTGAGATCGAAGAACTACACGATCTTGGAAGATCAAATCTTGGTCAAGGCTTGGAGTACAGTGTCTATGGATCCTTGCACGGGTGTGTCCCAAACCGCCAAGACGTATTGGCAAAGAATTGAATATCAATACTTCCAATTCATGGCCAAGTATCCCAATAGGACAGCACAAACCTTTCGATCACTCCAAGGTCGTTGGGACGTGATCAAGCCGACTTGTAACCATTAGGCAGCTTGCTTGGAACAAGTTCGCAGTGCTCCTCCAAGTGGAACCGTGGAATCCGACTATGTGAGTTTGTTTTCACGTCCCAAGTTGTGCAGACCATTTTCATCATGTGAAATGGTTCCATCATTGTACTTTTTTTAATTGTGTAGGAAAAGTTGCCCATCAACGTGTTGGGGAACGTCGCATGGGAAAGAAAAATTTTCCTACGCACACGAAGACCTATCATGGTGATGTCCATCTACGAGAGGGGATGAGTGATCTACGTACCCTTGTAGACCGTACAGCAGAAGCGTTAGAGAACGCGGTTGATGTAGTGGAACGTCCTCACGTCCCTCGATCCGCCCCGCGAACAATCCCGCGATCAGTCCCACGATCTAGTACCGAACGGACGGCACCTCCGCGTTCAGCACACGTACAGCTCGACGATGATCTCGGCCTTCTTGATCCAGCAAGAGAGATGGAGATGTAGAAGAGTTCTCCGGAAGCGTGACGGCGCTCCGGAGGTTGGTGATGACCTTGTGTCAGCAGGGCTCTGCCCGAGCTCCGCAGAAACGCGATCTAGAGGAAAATCTGTGGAGGTATGTGGTCGGGCTGCCGTGGGAAAGTCGTCTCAAATCAGCCCTAAAACCTCCGTATATATAGGTGGGAGGGAGGGGGGCCTTGCCTTGGGGTCCAAGGACCCTCAAGGGGTCGGCCAAGCCAAGGGGGAGGACTCTCCCCCCCCCCCAAACCGAGTTGGACTAGGTTTGGTGGGAGGAAGTCCCCCTCCCTTCCCACCTCCTCCTTTTTTTTTCCTTTGATTTCTTATCCTTGGCGCATAGGCCCCTTTTGGGCTGTCCCACCAGCCCACTAAGGGCTGGTGCACCACCCTCATGGCCTATGGGCTTCCCCGGGGTGGGTTGCCCCCCCCCCCCCCCCGGTGAACTCCCGGAACCCATTCGTCATTCCCGGTACATTCCCGGTAACTCCGAAAACCTTCCGATAATCAAATGAGGTCATCCTATATATCAATCTTCGTTTCCGGACCATTCCGGAAACCCTCGTGACGTCCGTGATCTCATCCGGGACTCCCAACAACATTCGGTAACCAACCATATAACTCAAATACGCATAAAACAACGTCGAACCTTAAGTGTGCAGACCCTGCGGGTTCGAGAACTATGTAGACATGACCCGAGAGACTCCTCGGTCAATATCCAATAGCGGGACCTGGATGCCCATATTGGATCCTACATATCCTACGAAGATCTTATCGTTTGAACCTCAGTGTCAAGAATTCGTATAATCCCGTATGTCATTCCCTTTGTCCTTCGATATGTTACTTGCCCGAGATTCGATCGTCAGTATCCGCATACCTATTTCAATCTCGTTTACCGGCAAGTCTCTTTAGTCATTCCGTAATACAAGATCACGCAACTTACACTAAGTTACATTGCTTGCAAGGCTTGTGTGTGATGTTGTATTACCGAGTGGGCCCCGAGATACCTCTCCGTCACACGGAGTGACAAATCCCAGTCTTGATCCATACTAACTCAACTAACACCTTCGGAGATACCTGTAGAGCATCTTTATAGTCACCCAGTTACGTTGCGACGTTTGATACACACAAAGCATTCCTCCGGTGTCAGTGGGTTATATGATCTCATGGTCATAGGAATAAATACTTGACACGCAGAAAACAGTAGCAACAAAATGACACGATCAACATGCTACGTCTATTAGTTTGGGTCTAGTCCATCACGTGATTCTTCCAATGACGTGATCCAGTTATCAAGCAACAACACCTTGTTCATAATCAGAAGACACTGACTATCATTGACCAACTGGCTAGCCAACTAGAGGCATGCTAGGGACGGTGTTTTGTCTATGTATCCACACATGTAAATGAGTATTCATTCAATACAATTATAGCATGGATAATAAACTATTATCTTGATACAGGAATTATAATAATAACTTCATTTATCATTGCCTCTAGGGCATAATTCCAACAGTCTCCCACTTGCACTAGAGTCGATAATCTAGTCCTCACATCACCATGTGAATTACATTGTAATAAATCTAACACCCATACAGTTCTGGTGTCGATCATGTTTTGGCCGTGGAAGAGGTTTAGTCAGCGGGTCTGCTACATTCAGATCCGTGTGCACTTTGCATATATTTACGTCCTCCTCCTCGACGTAGTCGCGGATGAGGTTGAAGCGTCGTTTGATGTGTCTGGTCTTCTTGTGAAACCGTGGTTCCTTTGCTAAGGCAATGGCACCCGTGTTGTCACAGAACAAGGTTATTGGATCCAGTGCACTTGGCACCACTCCAAGATCCGTCATGAACTGCTTCATCCAGACACCTTCCTTAGCCGCCTCCGAGGCAGCCATGTACTCCGCTTCACATGTAGAATCTGCTACGACGCTTTGCTTGGAACTGCACCAGCTTACTGCACCCCCATTAAGAATAAATACGTATCCGGTTTGCGACTTAGAGTCGTCCGGATTTGGGTCAAAGCTTGCATCGACGTAACCTTTTACGGCGAGCTCTTCGTCACCTCCATACACGAGAAACATCTCCTTAGTCCTTTTCAGGTACTTCAGGATATTCTTGACCGCTGTCCAGTGATCCACTCCTGGATTACTCTGGAACCTTCCTGCCATACTTATGGCCAGGCTAACATCCGGTCTAGTGCACAGCATTGCATACATGATAGAACCTATGGCTGAAGCATAGGGGACGGAGCGCATATGCTCTCTATCTTCATCAGTTGCTGGGCACTGAGTCTTACTCAATCTCGTACCTTGTAAAACTGGCAAGAACCCTTTCTTGGACTGTTCCATTTTGAACCTCTTCAAAACTTTATCAAAGTATGTGCTTTGTGAAAGTCCTATCAGGCGTTTTGATCTATCCCTATAGATCTTAATGCCTAGAATGCAAGCAGCTTCTCCTAGGTCCTTCATAGAGAAACTTTTATTCAAGTAACCTTTTATGCTCTCCAAAAGCTCTACGTTGTTTCCAATCAGTAATATGTCATCCACATATAATATTAGAAACGCCACAGAGCTCCCACTCACTTTCTTGTAAATACAAGATTCTCCAACCACTTGTATAAACCCAAATGCTTTGATCACCTCATCAAAGCGTTTGTTCCAACTCCGAGATGCTTGCACCAGTCCATAAATGGATCGCTGGAGCTTGCACACCTTGTCAGCATTTTTAGGATCGACAAAACCTTCGGGTTGCATCATATACAACTCTTCCTTAAGGAAACCATTAAGGAACGCCGTTTTGACATCCATCTGCCAGATTTCATAATCGAAAAATGCAGCTATTGCTAACATGATTCTGACGGACTTAAGCATTGCCACGGGAGAGAAAGTCTCATCGTAGTCAATTCCTGGAACTTGTGAAAAACCCTTTGCCACAAGTCGAGCTTTATAAACGGTCACATTACCGTCAGCGTCCGTCTTCTTCTTAAAGATCCATTTGTTCTGAATAGCCTTGCGGCCCTCAGGTAGTATCTCCAAAGTCCACACTTTGTTCTCATACATGGATCCTATCTCGGATTTCATGGCTTCTAGCCATTTGTTGGAATCTGGGCCCACCATTGCTTCCTCATAATTTGCAGGTTCATTGTTGTCTAACAACATGATTGATAAGACGGGATTACCGTACCACTCTGGGGCAGCGCGTGATCTCGTCGACCTGCGTGGTTCAACAGAAACTTGAACTGGAGTTTCATGATCATCATCATTAACTTCCTCCTCAACCGGCGTCGTAATGACAGAGGTTTCCCCTTGCCCTGCGCCACCATCCAGAGGGATGAGAGGTTCGACAACCTCGTCAAGTTCTATCTTCCTCCCACTCAATTCTCTCGAGAGAAACTCCTTCTCGAGAAAAGCTCCGTTTTTAGCAACAAACACTTTGCCCTCGGATTTGAGATAGAAGGTGTACCCAACTGTCTCTCTTGGGTAACCTATGAAGACGCACTTTTCCGCTTTGGGTTCCAGCTTTTCAGGCTGAAGCTTTTTGACATAAGCATCACATCCCCAAACCTTAAGAAACGACAACTTTGGCCTTTTGCCATACCACAGTTCGTATGGTGTCGTCTCAACGGATTTTGATGGTGCCCTATTTAAAGTGAATGCAGCTGTTTCTAATGCATAACCCCAAAATGATAACGGCAAATCAGTAAGAGACATCATAGATCGCACCATCTCTAACAAAGTACGATTCCGACGTTCGGACACACCATTACGCTGTGGTGTTCCAGGCGGTGTTAACTGCGAAACAATTCCACATTGTCTTAAGTGAGCACCAAGCTCGAAACTCAGATATTCACCCCCACGATCAGACCGTAGGAACTTGATCTTCTTGTTACGATGATTTTCCACTTCACTCTGAAATTGCTTGAACTTTTCAAATGTTTCAGACTTGTGCTTCATCAAGTAGACATAACCATATCTACTTAAATCGTCAGTGAAGGTGAGAAAATAACGTTATCCACCGCGTGCCTCTACGCTCATTGGACCACACACATCGGTATGTATGATTTCCAACAAGTCACTTGCACGCTCCATTGTTCCGGAGAACGGAGTCTTAGTCATCTTGCCCATGAGGCATGGTTCGCACGTGTCAAGTGAATCAAAGTTAAGTGACTCCAAAAGTCCATAAGCATGGAGTTTCTTCATGCGCTTTACACCAATATGACCCAAGCGGCAGTGCCACAAAAATATGGTGCTATCATTGTTTACTCTAACTCTTTTGGTCTCAATGTTATGTATATGCGTATCGCTATCAAGATTCAATATGAACAATCCTCTCACATTCGGTGCATGACCATAAAAGATGTTACTCATAGAAATTGAACAACCATTATTCTCAGACTTAAAAGAGTAACCGTCTCGCAATAAACAAGATCCAGATATAATGTTCATGCTCAACGCAGGCACTAAATAACAATGATTTAAGTTCATCACTAATCCCGATGGTAGCTGAAGTGACACTGTGCCGACGGCGATTGCATCAACCTTGGAACCGTTTCCTACGCGCATCGTCACTTCGTCTTTCGCCAACCTTCGTCTATTCCTCAGTTCCTGCTTCGAGTTGCAAATGTGAGCAACAGAACCGGTATCAAATACCCAGGCACTACTACGAGAGCCGGTTAAGTACACATCAATAACATGTATATCAAATATACCTGATTTTTCTTTGCCCGCCTTCTTATCTGCCACATACTTGGGGCAATTGCGCTTCCAGTGACCCATACCCTTGCAATAGAAGCACTCTGTTTCAGGCTTAGGTCCAGCCTTGGGTTTCTTCGGCGGATTGGCAACAGGCTTGCCGCTCTTCTTCGAATTGCCCTTCTTGCCTTTGTCGTTTCTCTTGAAACTAGTGGTCTTGTTCACCATCAACACTTGATGCTCTTTACGGAGTTCAGACTCTGCGACTTTCAGCATCGCAAACTACTCGCCGGGAGAATTGTTCATCCCTTGCATGTTGTAGTTCAACACAAAGCCTTTATAGCTTGGCGGCAGTGATTGAAGGATTCTGTCAGTGATAGCTTCTTGCGGGAGTTCAATCCCCAGCTCAGCTAGACGGTTTGAGTACCCAGACATTTTGAGCACATGTTCACTGACAGACGAGTTTTCCTCCATCTTGCAAGCATAGAATTTATCAGAGGTCTCATACCTCTCGATCCGGGCGTTCTTCTGAAAGATAAACTCCAACTCCTGGAACATCTCAAATGCTCCATGATGCTCAAAGCGACGTTGAAGTCCGGTTCTAAGCCATACAAGACTGCACATTGAACTATTGAGTAGTCCTCCTTACGTGCTAACCAAGCGTTCTTAACATCCTGATCAGCCGTAGCGGGTGGTTCATCTCCTAGCGCAGCATTAAGGACATAATCCTTCTTCCCAGCTTGTAAGATTAGCTTAAGATTACGAGCCCAGTCTACAAAGTTGCTTCCATCATCTTTCAACTTAGCTTTCTCTAGGAACGTATTAAAATTCAGGATGACTCTCGCGTGAGCCATGATCTACAACACAAATATATTCAAAGTGGACTTAGACTATGTTCAAGATAATTAGAGTTCAACTTAATCAAATTGCATGCTAAACTCCCACTCAAAAAGTACATCTCTCTAGTCATTTGAGTGGTTCATGATCCACTTACACTATCCCAAGTCCGATCATCACGTGAGTTGAGTATTGTTTCAGTGGTAAGCATCCCTATGCTAATCATATCAACTATATGATTCATGATCGACCTTTCGGTCTCATGTGTTCCGAGGCCATGTCTGCACATGCTAGGCTCGTCAAGCTTAACCCGAGTGTTCCGCGTGCGCAACTGTTTTGCACCCGTTGTATGTGAACGTTGAGTCTATCACACCCGATCATCACGTGGTGTCTCGAAACGACGAACTGTAGCAACGGTGCACAGTCGGGGAGAACACAATTTCGTCTTGAAATTTTAGTGAGAGATCACCTCATAATGCTACCGTCGTTCTAAGCAAAATAAGGTGCATAAAAGGATTAACATCACATGCAATTCATTAGTGACATGATATGGCCATCATCACGTGCTTCTTGATCTCCATCACCAAAGCATCGGCACGATCTACTTGTCACCGGCGCCACACCATGATCATCCATCAACGTGTTGCCATCGGGGTTGTCGTGCTACTTATGCTATTACTACTAAAGCTACATCCTAGCAAAATAGTAAACGCATCTGCAAGCACAAACGTTAGTATAAAGACAACCCTATGGCTCCTGCCGGTTGTCGTACCATCGACGTGCAAGTCGATATTTCTATTACAACATGATCATCTCATACATCCAATATATCACATCACATCGTTGGCCATATCACATCACAATCATACCCTGCAAAAACAAGTTAGACGTCCTCTAATTTTGTTGTTGCATGTTTTACGTGGTGACCAAGGGTATCTAGTAGGATCGCATCTTACTTACGCAAACACCACAACGGAGATATATGAGTTGCTATTTAACCTCATCCAAGGACCTCCTCGGTCAAATCTGATTCAACTAAAGTTGGAGAAACCGTCACTTGCCAATCATCTTTGAGCAAAGGGGGTTACTCGTAACAATGAAACCAGTCTCTCGTAAGCGTACGAGTAATGTCGGTCCAAGCCGCTTCAATCCAACAATACCGCGGAATCAAGAAAAGACTAAGGAGGGCAGCAAAACGCACATCACCGCCCACAAAAACTTTTGTGTTCTACTCGAGAAGACATCTACGCATGAACCTAGCTCATGATGCCACTGTTGGGGAACGTCGCATGGGAAACAAAAATTTTCCTACGCGCACGAAGACCTATCATGGTGATGTCCATCTACGAGAGGGGATGAGTGATCTACGTACCCTTGTAGACCATACAGCAGAAGCGTTAGAGAACGCGGTTGATGTAGTGGAACGTCCTCACGTCCCTCGATCCGCCCCGCGAACAATCCCGCGATCAGTCCCACGATCTAGTACCGAACGGACGGCACCTCCGCGTTCAGCACACGTACAGCTCGACGATGATCTCGGCCTTCTTGATCCAGCAAGAGAGATGGAGATGTAGAAGAGTTCTCCGGAAGCGTGACGGCGCTCCGGAGGTTGGTGATGACCTTGTGTCAGCAGGGCTCTGCCCGAGCTCCGCAGAAACGCGATCTAGAGGAAAAACTGTGGAGGTATGTGGCCGGGCTGCCGTGGGAAAGTCGTCTCAAATCAGCCCTAAAACCTCCGTATATATAGGTGGGAGGGAGGGGGGCCTTGCCTTGGGGTCCAAGGACCCTCAAGGGGTCGGCCGAGCCAAGGGGGAGGACTCTCCCCCCCCCCAAACCGAGTTGGACTAGGTTTGGTGGGAGGGAGTCCCCCTCCCTTCCCACCTCCTCCTTTTTTTTTTCCTTTGATTTCTTATCCTTGGCGCATAGGCCCCTTTTGGGCTGTCCCACCAGCCCACTAAGGGCTGGTGCGCCACCCTCATGGCCTATGGGCTTCCCCGGGGTGGGTTGCCCCCCCCCCCCCCCGGTGAACTCCCGGAACCCATTCGTCATTCCCGGTACATTCCCGGTAACTCCGAAAACCTTCCGGTAATCAAATGAGGTCATCCTATATATCAATCTTCGTTTCCGGACCATTCCGGAAACCCTCGTGACGTCCGTGATCTCATCCGGGACTCCCAACAACATTCGGTAACCAACCATATAACTCAAATACGCATAAAACAACGTCGAACCTTAAGTGTGCAGACCCTGCGGGTTCGAGAACTATGTAGACATGACCCGAGAGACTCCTCGGTCAATATCCAATAGCGGGACCTGGATGCCCATATTGGATCCTACATATCCTACGAAGATCTTATCGTTTGAACCTCAGTGCCAAGGATTCGTATAATCCCGTATGTCATTCCCTTTGTCCTTCGGTATGTTACTTGCCCGAGATTCGATCGTCAGTATCCGCATACCTATTTCAATCTCGTTTACCGGCAGGTCTCTTTACTCGTTCCGTAATACAAGATCCCGCAACTTACACTAAGTTACATTGCTTGCAAGGCTTGTGTGTGATGTTGTATTACCGAGTGGGCCCCGAGATACCTCTCCGTCACACGGAGTGACAAATCCCAGTCTTGATCCATACTAACTCAACTACCACCTTCGGAGATACCTGTAGAGCATCTTTATAGTCACCCAGTTACGTTGCGACGTTTGATACACACAAAGCATTCCTCCGGTGTCAGTGGGTTATATGATCTCATGGTCATAGGAATAAATACTTGACACGCAGAAAACAGTAGCAACAAAATGACACGATCAACATGCTACGTCTATTAGTTTGGGTCTAGTCCATCACGTGATTCTCCCAATGACGTGATCCAGTTATCAAGCAACAACACCTTGTTCATAATCAGAAGACACTGACTATCATTGACCAACTGGCTAGCCAACTAGAGGCATGCTAGGGACGGTGTTTTGTCTATGTATCCACACATGTAAATGAGTCTTCATTCAATACAATTATAGCATGGATAATAAACTATTATCTTGATACAGGAATTATAATAATAACTTCATTTATCATTGCCTCTAGGGCATAATTCCAACACAACGGTAGAAAGACATGGAACCTTCGAAGGTAAAAAAATTAAACTAGAACAGTGTTGGGAAATGCTCAAAAACTTTGACAAGTGGAAGTTGACTGACAAAGAATCCCCATCGAAGAGAGGTTCATTTACGAACATGGATGAAGATGATGATGACCCAAGAAACTTGAACAAGCGCGATCTTCAAGAGGAGGATGCTTGCGTGTTACAATGACGGCGATGTTTTCTCATCTGGAATTGAAACCAGGATCACCAATGATTTCGGTGCCAGAGTAGGGACAAGTGCCGGAGTATGAAAAGTGCCGGCGATGGATTAGGGGTGTCGAGGGATTCGGGGGCGGCGATAACCTCGATGGTGCGGAGTGAAGAGCGACCAGAATGCATGATGTCCTTTTGCGTTTGTCTTTTAAACTATGCTTTCATTTCGTGCGTGAACTATATTTTATTGTTTAAATTCGAACTCATTTATTGGAATCGCTGTCAAATTCGAACTATGATTTATTGTTTAAATTTGAACTCATTTGTCGGAATCGCTGTTGGGCCCTGCATTGCCGACCCGTATAAAAGCATCTTCTGCTAATATCCTTTTTTACGGGTCCACTTTGGGGGGTCTAACTCTGTCCGCGCCCGCACCAGCCCGCAAAACCCGTTTTTCACGAACTGTAAATGACTTTTGCGGGTCGGCTTTATACGGGGTCGGCTAGAGATGCTATAAGACAAGCAAATGATGACCACATACTCTCCAACGTTGCAAAACGTTCGATTTCAAAAATCCTATAAATCTGACGTCAGCTTTTTACACATGTCAAATCAAATATTTTTCATGACAATTTATGTCGGCGATAATTAAATATATAATGTGTATGAACAAAAGTACTACCTCCATTCTTAAGTATAAGTATTTTTAAAGATTTCACTACAGACTACATACGGATATATATAGACATATTTTAAAGTGTGGATTCACTCATTTATTTCGTATGTAGTCGCTATTGAAATCTTCACAAAGACTTATATTTAGAAACGAAGAAATTAAGATGTTAATTATGTATTTCAAAATGTTAAACATGTATAGATAAATGTGCGTGATGTGTAACAAAGAAATGAATATGTATGAAGCAACTAGTTATCAAACACTTATATTTAAAAAAAATATTAAACATGTAGAGAAAAACATTGTTGATGAACACGAAAACTGTATATGCATATGAAATAAAAGTAAACATCAAAAACATATACTTAAAAAATGTTAATAACATATTTGAAAAGAAAGAAAACTGGAAAAGAAATATAGCTAAAACCAAAAAAAGAAAAAACATTTGCAAATAAACTAAAAACATCGTCCGCGCCATGGGAGCCCCATCACTTCCATGCATGTATTCCACTGAACCACTCCTGTAGGATGTAGCTCAAAGGACACTCCAAGTCTCCAATTGTAAGAGCAATATAACAGACACTGTAAAAACGTGATCTCACGTTTTACAATTCGACAAAGTATGGTTTTGTGGGACGAAATATTGCGCTGTAGAACAGACCCCGTATATGAAACTGTAAAATTAAAAAAAATGTTTGCGGAAAGCAACTACTACATCATTCATCGAACATAGGCATGGTTCTTGCAAAAACTACATCAGTTCTTCATCAAACTACATTAGTCCGTCATACTACTACTAGGTAGGGGGATCTGCGGGCCGTGCAGCGTACCCGAGCCAATGCTACTAAAACGATGGGTGCGGCAATGACGGCGCGATGGAGGAGCCGGAGGAGCTTACTCCCCATCGGAGGTGGAGTCGAGGTCGATCCAGATCCTGTCCCGCTCGGCCTTCGGGATGCGCAGGTCCACCTCCTTGGACGCGTTCGCCTGCGACGCCGTGACCCCTTGCTCGAGGAAGATCTGCTCGATCTCGAGCCCGCGGTGGTTGCGCGCGGCGTCCTCTGTCGCTCCCGCGCTGAGCGCTCCATGATGGCGCGCATGAGGTGATCCTCCTGCCCCGGGGGCGGTAATCCTCGGGGCCGATAACCCGTCCACGCAGCTCGCCGGCGTCGTCCTCGAGCTTAACGGCGAGCGACCCGAGCTCCTCCGCCCTTCTCCTCACCGGGGTTATGGTCCGCGGGGACGACGCGCGTGCGGACGAACTCCTAGCAACAGAGGAGCCGGAGGAGCCGATGCGTCGAGCCGCGAGCTCATGCTCGTACTCCTCGAGCTCGCGGCGCTCGAAAGCTGGCGGCGGCTGGAGGCCATACTTCAGCCACCTCCGAGATCCCCGCTTGCATGCGGCATCGGATACACAGCAGCGATGGCGCTCGGTGTCATCCCCTCCATTTCCGTGGCCGTCCATGGTTGGGATAGCCCCCTGGTGATTTTTTTGTCTCGCCGGCGGCGAGAAATTAGGGTGGAGTGGGGGTTTGAATTGCGGAGGAGGTTAGGGTTCGATCCGTAAACGCGCTATAAAACCGCATATATGTCGGTTCGAGGTGTCTTTTTGCGGGCCGCGGTAAAACTTTTACGGGCCGGACGCGCGATATGGGGTTTGTTCAAGCGACTAAGAGCATCTCTAGTAGAGCCCTCAAACCCTCAAACCCTTAAAAATAACCGCTTTTTACAGTTTTCGTCGGAAAAAAACGGTAGACTAGAACCCTAAACCCTTAAACCCGTAAAATAATTTAGACGTCCAACCTGCAAACATCATCCCAACCTGTAGAAGTGAGGGTTGGGGGGGGGGGGAAACTCCCCCCAACCCGCACTCGTCTTCCACCAAAGCGCGGGAGGGAAGTTTCATCCCGCGCGCAGCTCCCTCCCACGATCCCCCGTCGCCGCCGCCCCGCCCCGGCCGGCCGCCCGCCCGCGCCCCGCCTGGCCGAAGTTTGCATGTCGTGACTGGCTCGTCGAAATCCAAATTCTTGGTTCCTATGAGCATACCTACCTTGTGCAATATATTTATCTATTGCTTGATATAGTAAGGAAGCCACGTACGCTATTTTGTATATGCTGGTGTTTTTTTAATTCCATTTTGTGTATGCTGCTGTTTTTTTGGTTGAGGAACAATTGATAAATAGTATGAACATCCTCAGCGGAGTTAAAATGGTTTGGTTCTGTTAAACTTGTGAGCTCATGTTGGACTGGATCACTTCATTCCAATTATTCACTTGGAAATGAGCCTGGGCTTGTTTTTGAAATCCTTGTGCTATAATGGATTCATTTGTTGCCATGAACTCATGTTTAATTTGAACTCACAGATTTTATCCTGTTGTACTCCAGGGTTCAGCATCTTCAACACTTCTGGGACATACACAATGTGTTTCTTCTGTTGCTTGGCCTGAGCAGCGAACAATATATTCGGTATCATGGGATCAATCTGTTCGACAGTGGGATGCTCAAACAGGGAGAGAAACATGGAATATGGTATGCCGAACATCGTTGTAATAATTTTTTATATCCTATTTGATTCGAACAATTGATGTAACTTTGCTCAAACATTGTTGTAATAATTTGAATGATTATTGTTTTATTCTGTGGTGTAATAATAACTAGAATGATTATTGTTTTATGTCAAATGTGATTGAATTTGTGATATGTCATATGATGAAATGTGATGAAATGTGTGATATATGAAATGACAGTTTTAAGGTTTGGGGATGGGGCAAAGACTAGAACCCTCAAACCCAACCCTTATAACGGAATATAACGGAATAATCCGTTATAAGGGTTGGGTTTGAGGGTTCTAGTCTTTGCCCCTGTTTTTCAACCCTTAAAAGTGTCAAAAATGTGCAATTCTCAACCCTTAAAACTGGTTTTTGTTTTAAGGGTTTGAGAGTTCTACTAGAGATGCTCTAAAACGGGGCGAACCCGTATACTCGTCGGAATTTTACGGGTTCGGCCCTTTTACGGTGTCCGCTAGAGATGCTCTAAAAATGTCTTTCCTTCATGGTACTATCTTCGGCCCCTTTTCTGTACCTCTAGATTTGAGCAAAAAAAACAAAGTTTGGTTGTCACCCAAGAAATAGTCTACTAATCCTTTCAGTCAAAATTATAGAAACATGAGGGGATGTACACATGCCACTTGTTGTGTTGGTATTGGCCCGTTGTTGCATGCCGAAACATGTTGGATCCCAACCAGTGACGAATCCAGAAAGAAAATGAATGGTGAGCTCAAAGTTAACAGAGAGAAAATTAAACTGTTTTTGAAGGCAAATAGTCATTATCTCCTAATCTCGCAATGACGGATATTTTGGATCTGTTTGGCAAAATAACCATCATATCCTAATCCTATTGTCCAAATAATCTCATAATTTGCAAAATTAGAACTGGAAACATGCACAGTATTTACTAGGATGTTTCTCGACTTCTTGCAAATTATCAAAATTTGGAGATAAAATATCGGACTTGCAAAATTGGCACGATTTTCCAATTACGCAAAAATTTAAAGATCACGTCAGAGTGGACTTGAGTGTTTAGTTAGTACTTTTTTCTAAATACAGTTTTGATAATTTTATTAATATTGTATAAAAAAATCTACTGTTCCATTTCGATAATAACCAACTATTTCGGTATGGTTTCGATAAGTACCATACTAAAAAATATTTATGTGAATTTTATAATAGGAAGACGAGTAGACGTGACTAAATTAGACGGTTGCCATTAGTAAATGAGTTGCAGGCCAGTATCAAGTAGAGTAGAACACATTTAGTGAACGGTATATAATACTACACCAGACTACAACTACAGGTAGCAGTCAATAGCTAATCACTTAACTACGTATTCCAGTACACGTCCATATGCTCAAAAAGGTTCTAAACCACTCTATGTGCTAGATCGGACTAGTAGTAGTAAACAAAATTTAGCTTTTGGAGGGCAGGCTTCAGCCTGTTGAAGCCTGCCCACTAGACTCGCGCGTGATCCCAACGAAGTCACACATGCAAAGAGGCAAAAACTATACAGGTAACCGAACACACCCCGTATAAGAGCATCTTTAGTAGAGCCCTCAAACCCTCAAACCCTTAAAAATAACCGTTTTTTTTACAGTTTTCATTGGAAAAATAGCGTAAACTAGAACCCTTAAACTCTTAAACCCGTAAAAAAAATAGAGGTCCAACCCTCAAACCCCTTCCCAGCCTGTAGAAGTGAGGGTTGGGAGGAAAAACTCCCCCCAACCCGCACTCCTTTTCCCACATCGCGCGGGAGGAAGTTGGTTCCCCCGCGCGGGAGGAATCCGCAGCGGCCGCCGCCAGCCCGCCGCCCTCCACGCTCCGGCCGCCGCACCCCCCCCCCCCCCCCCGCTCCGGCCGCCGCCCCTCCGCCCCTCCGCGCCCCGGCCGCGTCCCCGCCCCGCCCCGGACACCGCCCGCCCGCGCCCCGCCTCGGCCGGCCGTCCCCGCCCCGCCCCGGTGAGATTTTTTTTACTTTTTAAGTTTTTAATTTTTGCTTCATTGGCACTAATTGTAGCCACTTGGTATGTAGATGGACTTGTTGTCGGATTCGTCGGATTGGTCGTCATCCGACGATTCGGACATTGACGAGTTGTTGCAAGACGACGACGTCGAGATGACGAGCCTCCTCGTCGACGTGCAAGCGTTTGAAGACCGTGTGAAGCTTATGGATCAGAGGAGAGGGTCGAAGATGGGGCGACTCACCATCTACCGGAACCGCGCTCTCGGACACGAGCATTTGATGCAAGACTACTTCGCGGAGGTACCTACATACCCTCCTCGTGTGTTTCGCAGAAGGTACCGGATGCGTCGTAGTTTGTTTGTAAAGATTGTCACCGATTGTGAGGCCGCCTCCTATTATTTTAAACGTCTTAGATCCGCCGCCGGTATCATGGGGTTTAGTGCATATCAAAAGATATCGGCGGCAATGCGGGTACTCGCTTATGGCATACCCGCTGATTATACCGACGAGTATCTTCGCATTGGGGAAGATACAACCACGGAGTCCGTCCGTAGGTTTGCCAAGTTGGTCATCCGGTTGTATGGTGAGCAGTATCTTCGGGCACCAAACGAGGAAGATACAAAGATATTAATGGAAATGAATGAAAAAAGGGGATGGCCGGGGATGCTTGGTAGTATTGATTGCATGCATTGGAGGTGGAAAAATTGCCCAAAGGCATGGCAGGGAATGTATTGCGGTAAAAGCCGTGATGCTACCATTGTGCTTGAGGCCGTAGCATCGGAAGACACATGGATTTGGCATGCATTCTTTGGGTTGCCGGGAACACTCAATGATATCAATGTCCTCAATAGATCTCCTTTGTTCAAAAGATTAATTTCTGGGGATGCTCTAGCTTGCAACTACAAAATCATGAACAATGAGTACTCAATGGGTTACTATCTCACCGATGGCATCTATCCCGAATGGGCAACTCTTGTGAAGTCCATCAAGGAGAAAAATGGGGTGCCCTTAACAAGAAAACAGGCTCATTTCACCAAGGCACAAGAGGCAGCCCGCAAAGATATTGAGAGAGCTTTCGGTGTTTTGCGAGCAAGGTTTGCCATAGTTCGGGGTCCAGCTCGGTTTTGGGACAAAAAACCTTGATGAACATCATGAAATGTTGTGTGATTCTACACAACATGATCCTAGAGGATGAGAGAGGGTTAAACCTCCCTTGTTTCTATGACAATGTTGGTACCCGTGTGCAACCGGAAAGAAACCCTTCTCGCATACACGCTTTTCTTCAAGCACATCGTGAGATTGAGGATGGAACCACTCATGGTCGGCTCCGGGATGATCTAGTAGAGCACCACTGGCATTTGGATGGGCGGCGCATTGGCCCATGATGTATCTTTGTTTTACTTTTCTATGTCCTATTTGATTCGAAAAATTGTTGTAATTTGCTCAAACATTGTTGTAATGATTTGAATGATTATTGTTTTATTCGATGGTGTAACAATAACTAGAATGATTATTGTTTTATGTCAAATTTGATTGAATTTGTGATATGTCATATGATGAAATGTGTGATATATGAAATAACAGTTTTAAGGGTTGGGGTTGGGGAAAAGACTAGAACCCTCAAACCCAACCCTTATAAGGGTTGGGTTTGAGGGTTCTAGTCTTTGCCCCTGTTTTTCAACTCTTAAAAGTGTCAAAAATGGCCAATTCTCAACCCTTAAAACTGGTTTTCGATTTAAGGGTTCGAGGGCTCTACTAGAGATGCTCTAATTTGTTGTACTTTGTTAGAAAAGTAATTGTTGTCCTCCAAAAGGAGGAAAACTATTTTCTCTCAGGAGTGCTTGTCTCCCTCAACACATAAGTCTATTATTTTTAGACGTTAAATATGTCATGAAAGTTCCTCTTGGTCTATGTGCAAATCTCTATGTATGCCCTCTTGTACGCACGAAGAGAATAGAGATAATTGCAGGGCGCCACCACACTTGGGCACCATGTAACGAATTGGTACCAATAGTCATTTTTTTGCGTGTCAATACCATCTCATAGCCTAATTGTTGCAATACGATCTGACAGCCGCCTAACACGTATTGACGATGTATCTGACGTAGCGGGCCCGCATGTAAGTGTCGGCACGAACCGGTTCGGTCGGTCTTTGTGTCTCGCTCGAACCTGGTCGACCGAGCCAGTCGCCTCCTTCCCTCTTCTTCTCTCCTCGCACTCTGCCCCTCTCGTCACCGAAGCTCGTCGGCTGCCACCACCTCCGCCGCGCCATGGTTTACGAGGGTGAGAGTAGCAACGACGTATTGAGCCTGGACATCAGCTCTTCCTCGGACGACATGATGTACCGGGTAATTTGTAGAGCTAGGGTTAGGTTTAGGGTTTCAGTTTCTTCACATTGGGGATTTATCTCTGTTTTTTTGGTCCTTCTTTAGATCCCTGCTAACATCGACGACGAAGACTACATGGGCATCGAGAATTCTGCCCTGGATGTTTGGTTGGAGCATGGGCTGCCGCCTGAGCGTCGCGTAGCATTCGAAGGATTTGAGACAGGCAGAAGATTTTTAGTGTGTGCTCAGCCGTTTAATTCTATCTTCTTTAGTGTGAGACATGCACGAAGTTGCTTCTGTTTTTTCTATCTGCTTGTTCCCTGCAATTTTCTAGATGCACCTTAGTTAGATTAGCTCAAAGATTCAGACTGTCATTGTTTATTACAGCACTTTCATTGTTTATTACAGCACTGTCATTGTTTGTTTAGCTCAAAGATTCAGACTGTCATTGTTTATTACATCACTGTCATTGTTTGTTTAGTTCAAAGATTCAGACTGTCATTGTTTATTACAACACTTTCATTGTTTATTACAGCACTGTCATTGTTTGTTTAGCTCAAAGATTCTGGCTTAGTTGGAAGTGCTGAACTTTTGTTAAAGTAGTGGAAGTAGTGGTCATTATTTGTACAATTGCTGGTATTTTTTACAAGTACTGAAGTAGTGGTCAGTAGTTCTACAATTGTTGTTATTTTCTTACCTGTTCATGTGTGTTTTGTATTGCAGCCACCTCAAAACTGTGGTTTTGTTGGGTGGGTAGACCAAGAGTGGCCTCCCACAATGCAAAATGTATTGTTAAAACTGTGGGAAATATTGGAAGACAACAAGAGTGGTAGGGGGATGATAATTTGGAGAATTCACTGAAAATTCACCACCTCACAGAGGAGAAAAGAAATCTTGATGCAAACTATGACAAACTAGTAGAAGATGTGAATCAACTTCTCAATGCCCAGGAGGAGAGGGTCTTGGATTTGAGCTACATGAAGGTGAATGGCCATGGTGCAGAGAGCTCTAGTTCTGCTGTGTGTGTCATGATGTCTGAGATTGAGAAGAAAGAGGCAGAGATAATGGAAGTTAAAGGGAAGTATTCAGTGCTTATGAACCTTGCAGAAGCTCAAGGCAGGGTCATTAGGACCCAGAAGGCAAATCATTTGAAGTTGAAGGAGAAGCTTAGTGAAGAGAACTACAATTTAAAGGTTCAAGTTGATAAACTGTCAAAATCTGAGGACAAATTTAATGATGAAATTGTGGTGCTCAACCTTCACATTGATGGTCTGAAGAAAGGAATTCAGAATCTGATTAAACGCGGGGATGAGATGAAGCTCCAGATTGCTGATCAGTTGAAGGCATTGGAGAAGAACCAAGAGAAGTTGAAGATGATCAGGGACATTTTGGATGGATGAGCTGATCAGATGAAGATGAAGTCCACTATGCTATGGTTGATGTGTTGGTGTGTTGCTCTTTTGTACCAATGTTGTAATGCAAGATGATCAGAATCTCTGAATTATGTATGATTAAGTGACTCCACTATGCTATGTTTGTAACTGTACTATGCTATTGTTGGTGTGTTGCTCTTTTGTGCCAATGTTGTAATGCAAGATGATCAGAATCTCTGAATTATGTATGATTAAGTGACTCCACTATGCTATGATTGTAACTGTACTATGCTATTGTTGGTGTGTTGCTCTTTTGTACCAATTTTGTAACGCAAGATGATCAGAATCTCTGAATTATGTATGATTAAGTGACTTTATCTTTTTTTCAACCCAAGTATGTTGATAGATTGGTTTATCTTATTTGTTGTATCTTATTTGTTGATAGATTGGTATATCTTATTTGTTTAAGTGACTTCTTATTTGTTGCAAATGTGTTTAAGTGTCCATGACAATGAAGCACCTGTTGCATTGATAGATTGGTATATCTTATTTGTTGTATTATGTGAAATCTGGTAGCTAAAGAGAGCTCTTAATTTGTTGTATTATGTGTTTAAGTGTCCATGACAATGAAGTGTCCTAACCTGTTGCTATAAACAGATCATGACCATCAATCACACATAACTAGATCAGATCATTAGCTCAGCAAGAAATTAGTGCTTATCATACAACGAGCAAATTCACTTAATACTTATCACACATCAGTTACTACTAGTAGTACAACCAGCAAATACACATCATAGAACTTAGTACTTATCAGTTATCAGACATCACTTAGTACTGATCATACAACCAGAAGATACTCTGAATACACATCATTAGTCATGGTTACCACTGGCAGTAAAAAATGCCATCCAGCCAGAATAGTTTCTTGGTGTAGGAGCAGCTGATGAACCTCCAGGAGATGATGATGAAGCTCCAGCAGCAAATCTTGTGGCAGGAGCAGATGATGATGAACCTCTAGCAGCAAATCTTGGGGCAGGAGCAGATGATGATGAAGCTCCAGCAGCAAATCTTGGGGTAGTGAAAGGCCTATTAACACTGCCACTAGTGTTTGATCTTCTGGTTGATCTTGCAGGGGGGAGGCTGTGATCTTGGTTCCCTCCTTGGTCTTGCAGGTGCAGGTTCTGATCTTGCAGTTGCAGGTGCAGGTTGTCCACTTCTAGCCTATAATAATTGATGGAACACATGAACATAATAGTTGCAAAGCAAATAAACACAAAAGAAAATACTTGGAAAGCACATTATGAGAAAATGTGCTTACCACATGCTTGTTTTTCCTCAGAGCCAACTCTGCTCTCAACTGTTGTCTGCAGTTGGTGTACATGTGGCCTTGGAGCCCACAGTTGCTGCATGTTATAGTGGCCATTCTTGAACTGTCCTTTGGTTTTGGAACCTCAAATTTTCCCTTTATTCTCTTCTCTTTCTTTCTTCCCCTCTTCACATGAAATGTGGGTGGCTCTATGTCTGGTCCACTTGTCCTTGTCCAATCATGTTCACCAGGAACATGATATATCATTGGCTCATAAGAAGCAAGGTAGAAAGGTTTTTTAAAGAATTTGGACACATATTCCTCTAGAAATATTTTTGCCTTGTTAATTGCTGATATTGCATGGTTGCAAGGTATGCCAGACAGGTCCCACTTTCTGCAGCCACATGTATGCAGTCCCAAGTTTACAACATGTGTTTGCTGCCCACTACTCACCTGCCATAAATTAACACCAGCTTGGATAGGTTTGCAGTATCTGGCCCTTTCCTTTTCCACCTTAGCTTCTCAGCATAATGTGGTGTAATCTCCCACAGAGCTGCCTTTACTTTCTCTCTATTCCTACGCCACCTCACCATCTGCTTGTCCTTAATACCATCAATCATAGTCCTAATAGGTTTTTTCCTAAAATCTAGGATATAATTGTTGAACACCTCAGATAGGTTGTTAACAACCAAGTTTGTCTTGCAGTTAGTGTCAAAAGCATGCCTAGCCCATGTGTGCTTAGGTATTCCAGTGAGCCACTTCCAAGCTTCCTCACTCTCATTTTTGAGATCATTCATGGCAATGTTAAACTTGTGTTGGTTGTAAGCATAGCTGGCATTATCCATGCATTTCTTTATATCTTCCCCCCTAAAACCAACATTCTGGAAATTTGCATAGAGATGTCTAAGTCAAAATCTTTGATGGCAGTTTGGGAATACTTGATTTACTGCATTTAGCAGCCCCTGATCACATAGCATCCTAAATTTAGCTACTATACAACTACAAATGCAGAACTTAATAGAAATGCAGAAGTTAATACAAATGCAGCAAAGCACATACCTTCTATCTATCAGACATGATAGTATAAGGACCAAATTTGCCAATTTCACCTCCTAGACATATCTTCAATTGGTGCAGAAACCAACACCAGTTAGCTGTGTCCTCCTGTCCAACTATAGCAAATGCAAGTGGGGAAATATTGTTATTGCCATCTCTTCCAGTGGCACCAAGATTTGAGCACCAGTTGTCAGCTTAATGAAGCATCCATCAACACCTGTTCATGGAAAGCACAAAACAATTTAAGTCTATAAAGCATTGCTAAACAATTAAAATTAATGATGCACAATAAAAGAATGACTAACCAATGAATGGTCTGCATCCATTCAGAAATCCCTCCCTTGCTCCATTGATGCAGAAGAACATAGCATGAAACCTTGGTGTTGGATGTGGTATTTTTGTAGTAGGTTTAGAAGTAACTGTTGTGACTACAACTCTACTACCAGGGTTTGTATCCATGATGGTCTGAGCATAATCCCTAAGTCTAGGATACTGCTTCTTGTGCTCTCCTAGCACAGCTTCTACAGCAAGGTTTTTTGCCCTATAGGCCATGTGCCTTCCCACATCAACACCATAATTCTCCCTACAGTTATCCACGAAAGTGTTTATGCTAGTGTTGGGATCAGACCTGAACAATGACTCATAGGTCTTAGCTAGCCACTTTGCACTAATCCTTGATTTCTCTATGTTGGTAGGGCAAGTGTGCTCCAGCCTCATTTTCTTAATAGCAAAGGTCTTATCCCCTTTGATAACTACAGCAACAATGCAAACCTGGCAATGATCTTTCTTACAACAAGCAATGATCCTTTGTTCTGAGTTTCTGTGATACCTAAAGTCTCTCGCATGTGTGATGTGCAAGCTCAACAAAGCTTCTCTGAATTGATGTTGATCCTTAAAGCACATGTATAGACATAACTGCTAATGTGGATGCTCAAGTTTGTCATTGTACCAGATCCTTGGTTTCCTTTTCTTGGCCCTACTCTTCCTCCCTTTAGGTAGCACAAATGAGGGTGGCTCATGTCCATCATCATCATCCTCAAACAACAAGCAATCATCTTCTTCATCTTCTGAAGGAATGAAATCAGGTATCACATCCTCTAACACACTACAATGTGACCTAGTAGTGGGGCCTTTCCTCCTAACTTCAAGTTTCTTCCTCCTTTTTGGAGATTTTTGCATTTGAGGCTCTTCTGTTGCAAAAACATCCTCATCTTCCTGCTCAAACAAATCCTCAACATCAGTGTCACCCTCATAATGTAATATTTCCTCATCTGAATTTTCATCTGAATCTTCAGATTTATCTACATCTTCTTCATCCTCTCCTAATTGTGAGCTGTTATCTGAATTGTTATCACTATCATATGCATCATCACTACTATTACGTGACTGTTCAAACACGGGCTCCTCCTCCATTATAGCATTCAGACTGTCCTTTCTGAAGTTTATGCTCTCTTGGGTGCAAAAAGCAGTAGGCTGACTAGGGCTGCTATGGAAAACTACACCTTCTGGATCAACAGCAAGAACTGCAGGCTCACTAAGATCATAAAGAACAGGTGGTTCATAAACTATTGCTGCTAATTTATCCTCTTCAGTTCCTGCACTTGCTGCTAAATAAGTTGTTGTTGCCCTCACTAGCAAGTTGAGAACTAAACTGTGGTTCAATTCCTTTTTTAGTTCCTGCAGTTTGATGTTTGTGTCAATCAAATCTAAACCATGCTCTCTCTCCTCTCCTATTCCTAAATTCCTCATGTGATATAACTCATCTGACAAATAAAAACCTTGTGTTTGCAACACTGCATACAGGTTCAGAAATGTAACATCTGAGCTACATAGCTTCATATTAATATTTGGTTGAGAATCAAAGTGAATCCTCAGTTCCCAAACATCATCATTCAAACTACAGTTCAGACATAAAAATTCAGATAAGCACATAAGCATCAAAATTCATATAAGCACATAAGCAAATAGACAGCAAAATTCAGATAAGCACATAAGCAGCAACCATATAAATTCAGATAAGCAAATAGACAACAAAATTCAGTCAAACTATAAGCATATAAAGCACTTGCTGTATATAAAGCACTTGCTGTCTTTCTATCAGTGTCACCCTCACTTGATGTCTTTCTATCAGTCAAACTATAAGCATATAAAGCACTTGTTGTCTTTCTATCAGTGTCACCCTAAATTGTTGTCTTTCTATCAGTCAAACTATAAGCATATAAAGCAACAGACATATCGAGTCTAGGAGCACTGATTAACACTACACAACCAATAAACAACCTCTAGCATTGATACAACTAGCCTCTACCATTCATACAACCCAAAAAAAGAAAGAAAAAATTGGCAGTGTTCATCAGTGACTTACATCATGCCGCCACCAGCACCACTGGTCCAGTGATGGCTACTGCTAGGGTTGGCGACCCAGATCTACGCCATCTTCACCCCGTCCTTCATGGACAGCGCCGCCTCCTCCTCCAAATCCTCATGCTCCGAACCGGCGCCGGAGGAGTGGTTCGAACTGTAGCCGCCATCGTCGACAGCCAGACCTATGTGGTCATCTACCCCGAGGCCGGGGAGGTCTCCGTAGCCGCCAGCAACGTCACCGCCGTCGGGAGTCGCCGTCGCCATCGTCGGAGAGCCGCACAGAGAGGGAGAGGGGAGAGCAAGGCTAGGGTTCGAGCGAGAGAAGAGGTTGGTCCGGTTCGACCAGGTTCGAGTCAGTGACCGAGCCGGTACGTGTACGCCACCGTGGATAATGACATGCGGGCCCGCTACATCAGATACATCGTCAATACGTGTTACACGGTTGTCAGATCGTATTGCAACAATTAGGCTATGAGATGGTACTGACACGCACAAAAAATAACTATTGGTACCAATTCGTTACATGGTGCCCAAGTATGGTAGCGCCCTGCAATTATCTCAAGAGAATATGTCCCACGACCATCAGTTCACATCATCTTGGGCCGCCGGTTGACCGATGATACCGCTAACGCTTTCACGCAGCAAATGGCTCTATTCAAATTATGTTGTACCATGAGCATGCACATATGTTGCTAGTAGTTGATTTTGGCACAAATCCCCACTAAAACTTAGGTGGTCCAGATACTGGGATTTGGAGTAGACGGATACGGGGGGCAAAACGCCACTCACTTAGAGTTCCCTTTAGAGTTGGTAAGTACACTTGGAGAAGCGAAGTCACCGAGCGCCCCGGTATTTGCCCTTTATTTTATATCCAACATATAGGATTCATCCAAGGTAACAAAGGCTCAGACTTGGCATTTTTCCCGTACGCACGCTTAACCATGATTCCAAAGCCGCAGCCCGCGAGAGTTAACTGGAAAAAGTTTGGTCTGCAATTCTAAATGTTTTCTTTGCAAACAAATAATGAGATTAATTTTGCCTATTGTATGCTTTGCTCCATTCAAACTCATGTGCTATTCCTAATTGTAATGGGATTCTTTTTTGCCTATTGTATTCAATTTTGTACTGCCAGATTTCTCTTCTGCAGTGTAATCACTAATCAGTTTTTGTAAAGCAAGAGGCTTTTTTTGCTTTTGAGAGAATCCTATGCGTCGGATGTAAAATGAGCGGCTGATATTTGGGGGCTAAGGCGCTCGGTGACTTCACTTCTCAAAGTCACTGAAGCCGAGTCCTGCTAGTATACACAATATGCTAGAGCGGAAATTGTCCCTATGTTCTTTTATAGTAGCAGTTTTTTAGAATGTTGTTGTGTTTTAGGAAATCTGCTATATAGATTCTTTTATACACTCTAGAACTCCTTATCTTTGTATAGATAACATATATACTCGTGCAGTCTGGAAAGGTCTGTCATTTTATCAGTTAGACATACACACATTAAAATTGATCTATGGTGACATATGAATTATTATTATTTATATAAAATAGGGAAATTTTATTAAGCATTGGTTTTTAAGGTGACAAGCATGTCCAAGAAATTAACAATAAAATCACTTTATTTGCAACACATGTTTTAAAAATGGAGAAATATATGCCTAATTGTAGAAATTATGACTATAACAATTGTATGATATATTCCTATTTAGTGCGGCGCTATGTGGTTAATTTTGTTAGGTGTAATAGAAAAATTACTATATGGATGTGAATAAATATCTTTATGATCTATTTTGTTACTTCCAAACTAAATGATAAACAAATACAAATAAACTTAGATTTTTATTTAATATTTAAACTTTTGGTCCAGATGGTCCGATATATATATTTGGGGGCGTTTTTAAATAGCCAAAAATGTTCAGATCATCTGACATAATGGTGGGCATAAAATACGACCAATCGAATACCGGACCGAAACCGAAACCGAACAAACTGATTATTTGGTTTTTTCTAGTACAATTAAATTTGGTTTTTACTTATAAAAACCGAAATTAGATCACTCGGTTCAGTAAAAAACTGTATAACCGAAAGAAAAACAGAAGTTTACTCACAGTCCTCACACTTCATGCGACACATCTTCCAAGCCGCTAGCCGTCGCTCGTGGCCGAAAAACATACCACGTACGAATACTTCACGTGCGGTCTAAATTGCATGGGCCCTCTAACATATAGCTTTTTGCGTTACACTCATGGGCCTTATATATAAATTGGATGGCCCGAACACAATAATTAGTGCTCCTGACGACTGATGGAGTGTGCATCGGCTTTCTATTTGTCTCACGTCGCCTAGATAGCTCAGCGAGAGAATGTGCTCCATTATATAAGAGGGTGGGATGCATGGGGAAGATTCGTACAATGCTTTGTAATCCACAAAGTAAATGTTCGGTAGAAACTGAAAACCAAACCGAATTAACGATTAACCGAATTTCGGTTAGCTATGTTTGGTTGCTATTTTCGGTTTCCATTTCTATAAACCGAATTTGAGAATAAACCAAATGGTATAAACTGATTTTTTTTGTTTTTACCGAATACCCACCCCGAGTCCGATAGATATATTTGGGTGTGATTTGTTGATGTGTGGTAAGTTGCCTTAAAGTGTCACAACTGTTGTATTCAACGAAACACTTCCTATAGTAGAATACACATGTACCACACAATAAGATAATGGTAGAAAGTGAAATTAGGGCATCAAAATGTGCCTCCAAGATGAACCAGAAAGATCCTCATAACACCTGACAACTTGGTGGATGCGCCCATGATCATATACATGCCTATTCTGATAAGAGTTCTAATTTTCTTTTTAATCAGAACCAACTAATATAAAAATAACAAAAATGTAATGATAGTTTCCATAGAAGAGAGCAAACATGATCGCCAATGCTTATTTTATTTCGCAAAGTCCAAATTAATGTACAAACCGCATTAATGAATAGCATGTAAAAGTTTTTTTCCCGACTAGAAAAGAAAAAACCATAACATATACTCCCTCCGTCCGATAAAACCTGTCACCGAGGCATTTTTCTAAAAAAACCCTTCACGTTTGCCCGACCGAACCCGCGCTCCCCCTCCATCTTCCTCCTCCCGTCCGCGTTGCGCATCTCGTTGTACCGCCGAGCCGCGCTGCCTCCAAGCTCCACGACGCATCGCCGCCGCGCAGCTCCTCGTACCACCGCGTCGCCGCCGTCTCTATCGCCCCACTGACCGCCGGCCGCCTTCTCCCGCTCGTCTCGCCTCTTCTCTTCTTCCTCATCAGGAGCTCAAGATGGAAGGAGTCTCCTTTTCTTCAAAGCTCGCGATTTGCTAGCTCCGGTGGCGGCACTGCCCCGTGCATACTCCGGCTCTGGCTCCGGCGAGGCTCCGGTAAGTCCCTCCACTCTTTCAAATTCCATCCTCTCTTCCTCACCCCCATCCTCTCTTCCTCACCCATCCGCTCTCCCTCTCAGATCCACCCCTGATCCGGTCTAAATCAACCGGAGACAGAGACGAAGACGAAGGCCGAGGAGGTAGTGGTCAGGGATACGGACACGGCTGCTGTGGTGCAGGAACCGGAGGCAAAGATAGATGCAGGAATTGGTTCTGTGGGATTTTGGAAGTCTTTGGTGGTTGCAAAATGGTGGAATTGTTGTGCAGTCTTTGGTGATTTTAGAAGTCACGGCGGCTGTGACCCCTCCCCCAATTGGCAAAGATAGATGCAGGAATTGGTTCTCAGGACATCAGGCAAAATGGTGGAATTGCTGTGGGATTTTGGAAGTCTTTGGTGGTTCAGAGAGATAGATGCAGGTGAGTTGGTTCTGTGCTTAGTTATGATTGTGTTTGATAATGCCTCGTTCAGTGAGAGTGCCATTCAGTCAATTGTTTGTGTGAATTTTGTGCAAATTGTGTGATTGTGAGTGAACAGGAGTATAAAAGTGGAACACCGTCAGGCTAGAAGACAAGTGGGAGCTGCTTCCTTGCTTGCATTGTGTGATATCAGTCAGCCTTGCAATGAATGTAACCAACCGATTATATGTTGATGCCCTTTGTTTGCAGGTGACAGGAAGGGGGCTGTCCATGCACACCCAGCCAAGAAGGCAGGCAAGACCCCAGCAACCAGCAAGAAGTGGCCCAAGTCTGGAGGGTCGGTCACCTGCAATAAAAGTTACTACATGGAGACGAGCATTTTGTTCAGTTAACTGTTTTCCAGAGTCAGTGCGAGCGGAGACGAAGCTAGTAGAATCATATGGGGCTCCCAAGCAAAGTCAAATCAGTCTTGTTTGGAGTCTAGTTTATGTCACTCTCCCATGTTTATACCTGTGGTCGAACCTTCTGCGGAATTTGCATGTAAGTCTGTTACTTCAGCTCTTTCAATCCAAATATTGGTTTGGGTATGAATCCAAATCTTTCACCTCTGTGCTTGTTTGACAAATGTACTGACCACTCTGTGCAATGGTTCATCTCAGATTGTTCCATTGCCCCCTACCGGAGGACTCTTCTCAATCTCATATCAAACCAGGATTTTTTATCAATGGATCTTGATAACTAATGCATTGCAACTTACAAGATTTAAGCGCAGTGAATTCTGAAACATGGGTTTATCTGGATTTATCTGGATTTGTAGCATGAATGATGTTCCATGAATGACACAATTTGTTCCATGAATGATGTAGGTGCTGATGAATGGGCCTTTCCCAGCAACAATAGGTGGAGGGGGCAGAAACAATGGTAGAGACCACCCCTTCACGTGCAAGCTCCCCAAGGAGATTTAGGTGGAGATGAAGGAGGGAATCAGCAACAAAACAAAGAGCAGATGACACACCTGATGTCAATGATCAACACCATGGAATGTTGAACAATGTAGGCATAGTGTTTGTGGAGTCAGGAGATGTCACCAAGCAAGAGCTGTCAATTTGACATATTGACAGACTTAGGTACAATTTGTAGCATGTTGTAGATAGTCCTAGATTTAGGTGCAAGAATTATGGGCCTCGTATGGTGTAATGACTCTTTGTAATGCACTTATGGTGTAATGATATTGTTTCTCTCAACTGGATTTTTGTATTTACATCTTCAAAATAAATTCAAATAATTCAAATAAATCCAAATTATTCAAATAAATTCAAATAAATCCAAATAATCCAAATAAATCCAAATAATTCAAATAAATTCAAATAAATCCAAATAATTCAAATAAATCCAAATAATTCAAATAAATCCAAATAAACCAAATAATTCAAATAAATTCAAATAAATCGAAATAATTTAAATAAACCTTTCCTTTTCACATATTTTCTCATTGAACAGATGACACACTCCAATCTTGAGAGACATACACATGACATACACAAAACATAAACATGACACATGAAACAAATTCTCTTTCATTTCTCTTTTTCTTAGTCTATACCCCTTGTTCTATGATGGCCTTCGTATCAGCAATTAGCTCGGCACTACAATATACACCGATTATGTCCTCCCCTCCATTTTGTAAACGATCTTTGTGCAAATGCGGCATCTTGTAGCTATTCCCTCCTTGATCTTTCATGACTTCAACCATGACTGCTTGGAGTGTGATGAAGCTTTTGAACAGCTTATGAGCATCATAGTTCTGAAATTCCTCTTCTACACCCTGTAACAGTTCTCGGATATTCATAGGTGCTCTGCAGTCGGTAAGGGATTGGAGAGAACAATGGAAGCAGAGGTCTAAAACATTAAACTCGGGGATGTTTGGTGGTTGTTGAAGTAACCGAATGTCTAGATCTGTCTCTTCCACAGCTTCTCTAAACTCTGGATCGTTAGGGGGGACATGCGGCCTTGCATTGTCCTGTTGAATAAATATTGTTGTTCCATCATCATCGTCAGGCCACTTGTCTTGGATAGCCGGGATGACTTTGTTGATCAGATAATCTCGACATACAGGTCTTTTTACTTTCAATGATTTCAGCTCCATCGTTCCTCTATCTCTGTTTTGACTGTTTCGTTGTGCCTCTGTCTCGACAACAAACGCCCAAGTACCGATCTTTCCATCGAATGTCATCTCCCCTTCATCACTGTATCGGGGCTTTGCCACTGCGGTCCAGAACATGACCTTCCCAATGCTATTAGTGGTCGGCACGGTGCGCTCAGGTTCAGGCTCTCCAGGCACCACATAGTAACTATTTTTTACTCTCGTCATGTCATACCACTTTTCATCAATATGCACCATGTTGTTCATTGACTTGAAACTAGGCCAAGAAGTTGAGATCCATTTCTGATCCATCATGGATATGCAGAACTCGAGCCTAGCGATCTTGTTCGCTGGCTTGAGGGAAGGCTTGATGGTGTTCGTGATGCGATTCAGCTCTTTCAAATGAAACCTGTCGTGTAACGTCGAGCGGGGAACACCTAACCACTTTGCAAGAGATCGGATCGTTCTTCTTCTGTTCAGCGGGATTGTAGCTGTTCTCGACAGATCTAGTTGTTTCCTCTTCCTACCGCTGTTCCCTTTCTTCTTGTTGGAAACATCAACTTCTTGGCCTGAGTCAAGTTGTCTTTTCGCGTTGGTCCATATTCTTTGAACTGTTCGCAGGTGAACATCCAACATAGTAGCAATGAGCACCTTGTCATATAGGTGAACATCTCCATCTCTGAGCTCGATTACTCTCAAAGCAAAGTAAATACCAAATCTCTCCTTGTTTGACAAGTCCTTTTTTGAATTACGTTGTGCATCACCGTGTTGAGGTTCTTCCTCTTGAACAACTTGAGCTTCTTCCTCTTGAACAACTTGAGCTTCTTCCTCGTCTGCAACTTGGGCTTCTTCCTTGTCTGCATCTTGTTGATCTTGTTCATCTTCATCCATCAAGTTCAAATCAATGGGATCACCATGTTGAGCTTCGTCCTCCTCTTCAGCCAGCAAGTTCAAATCAATGAGATCACCATGTTGAGCTTCGTCCTCCTCTTCAGCCAGCAAGTTCAAATCAATGAGATCGTCGTGTCGAGCTTCGTCATCCTCTTCAGCCATCAAGTTCAAATCAATGGGATCATCGTGTCGAGCTTCGTCCTCCTCTTCAGCCAGCAAGTTCAAATCAATGGGATCATCGTGTTGAGCTTCGTCCTCCTCTTCAGCCAGCAAGTTCAAATCCATAGTTGCTCTATCTATACTCATAACAAGAGTATACAAAAGATGAATTGTCAGCATATAATAATAACAAGAGTACACAGGAAAAAGAGTATATAAGGCTCAAGAGCAATAACAAATCAACAACTGATCATTGTTGTCAACACAAAAGGTATAGATGATCTTAGTGATGATAATACATTTTTTAAAGCCAGGACTACTTCATTTAAATGCAGATGACAGTAAAGCACTGGATTTGTTGCTGCTCCATGCTTAATGTGCCTCACTGTCCATACAGGGGACATTGGATTTGTTGCAGCAGCATTAAGGGGTTTGTTGCTTCGTTTTAACGTGTCGGTAGCAGGTAGTCCATACAAGGGTTTGTCCAGCAGCAGCAAGGGGTCTGTCCAGCAGGTAGTCAACCATCTTCACTGAGATCAGTTAAAACGATGACTGAAAATTAGGACACTGATATTCAGATAGCATATGTTGTGTTGCTGGCCCATACAAATTACAACTAGTTATAGTGATTCAGATATGCCACAGGATTCTTTTTCTTGTAGTTATAGTGAACTTTGAATTGTGTTTGCTTAATGAAAAATTCAGATAACTGAACCAACATTGCAAAATTCAGAAAACTTAGGCAACAGCAGCAGCAGCCCCACTGACGAGCAACAGCAGCAGCAGCCCCTCCAAGCAGCAACATTATAGAAATTCAGATAACTGAACCAACGAGCAACAGCAGCAACAGCCCCACTGACGATGGCAACAACAGCAGCAGCCCCTCCAGGCAGCAACAGCAGCAGCAACCCCACTGACGAGCAACAGCAGCACTAGCACCACCGGAACAACCCCACTGACGATGGCAACAGCAGCAGCAACCCCACTGACGAGCAACAACAGCAGCAACCCCACGACGACTAGGCGTATTATCAAGCGATTGAGAGGGGGAAGGTGGTCTGGAAGACCGGAAGATCACCTTGATTCTTTTGAACGGCTCGGGGAAGACATGGGAGGACGGACGCCGTCGATCTGGTGTGGGAAAGCGGCGGATGGGGTGGAAGGAGACAAGGCCGATTCCGTCGATTCACGACTTCCCAGCCAGCGTAGCTCGAGGATGGTGTAGCTCTCGGCGACGTAGAGTTTCTGGTAAGCTCGGGGAGGAGGTGGTCCGGCTGTGGGAGGCGGCGGGCGGCGGTGGGCAGTGGTGGTTGGGCGACGGCGGTTGCCTCTTTCGCAGCGGCGCGGGAGGGCGGCGGTGCCGTAGTTGGTGGTGTGGGCGAACCTGACGGTGCCTCACGATGACGGCTCGCGGCGGCTGGCGACAGCCGCTGGCGACGGCGTCGCGTGAGGAAGGAGAAGGGCCTGATTGCAAAGGATTTAAAAGGCCAAGGTACTTTTTTGTAAAAACGACATTGAATAAGGCCCACGACAGGTTTTATCGGGCGGAGGGAGTAATAAATAATGACATAAAACATGTACCATGGAATGAAATAGGAATATAATAAAAAAATAATACAAATATCCGCATAAAATTAGAGAGTTATTGAGTCTGACTTAGACTTGGAGTTTCCTAAACAAGGCCGTAAACTAATAATTCATATCCACTGTGCTCCTCAAGATGGTACATGCAACGTGAAACAATGCGAACAGCACGCCGCCGCAAGAAAGGTAAACATATCCACCGGCTGGGCCGCGGGGTTGTGGCAGCAAAAGGAGGAAACACATGAATGTAGTGAGATCAACAGTCCTATGGTAGTTGTGCATGGCAAGGCTAAATCAATCTACCATCTAATTGTCCTCTAAACTAGATGATACACCGCACGTTGCGGCGAAAATGTGTTGAAATATATTTCAATAAGATTTGGTATTTTGAAACATTTGTATTAATAATAATTGAAAAATAAAATAAAAATACATATTGTATATTGTATTGTATTATTATATATTTTTTAAAATATTTATTGAATATAGGTAGTACTCCCATCGTTACGGTTGGTTCAAAAAACAGTGCCTAATTATTTAAGAAGATAATGCACGGTAACTTCCATCACTACTAAACACATGTACAAATGAAGGCGGAATCCGATCAGGCAAGCCCATCCTTGCTTGCATGCCAAAAGTATAAGCATGCACATGTGATTTTTTTTTTCAGAAATTGCTTTTCCATTTTGGTTCCGCTGGTCGCAGTCGACGTGTTCTTCATGTGCTTCACTCGGCGCGGCTATACCTCGCAAAATGATTTTCATATATATTTCAAAAAAATGTTAATGAAGTGGAAATATTAACTGTGCGTCCATTTTTTTTTCTCATGTACACGAAAATATATAATGTGTGTTTACAAAGTCCATCATGAATTAAAAAAAAGTTAATCTGAAATTTAAAAAACAATATCAAACATGTATTTGAAAAGCATTAATCAAGCTTTTGAAAAATGTTAAACATGTATCGCGAAATATGTTGACTATGTATTAGAAAAAGTTAAACTTGTATTTGTAAAATATTAAATGTTTATAGAAAATATATTGATATTGTAATGAAAATAATTTTAACTTATATTTGAAAAATGCTAATCAAGCAGATGAAAAATCTTACATGCGTATAGAAAATGTTAATATACTATTTGAAAAATGTTTAATCAGGCATTTAAATAAAAATCTAAAATGTGCATAGAAAAAATGTTGACCATGTATAAAAGAAATTAAATCTGTACTTGAAAAATGTTAATCAAGGATTACAAAAAAATGTAAAATCTATATAGAAAACATGTTGACCATGTATTCAAAAGATATTAATCTGTGTTTCAAAAATGTTAATCAAGCATTTGAAACTTTTTAGTTTATATCGAAAATGGTGTTGTCTACATATCCACATGTGTGTCTGAGTTTCCGATGAATACAACTCTAGCATGAATAATAAATGATTATCATAAACAAGAAAATATGATAATAAACAATCTATTATTGCCTCTAGGACATATTTTCAACACATTTAACATTTTAATTTGCCTGATCAACATTTTTCAAATATTTTATGTAGAGTGATTTTTATAATGTATTTATTTAAAATATTTAAAAGTATTAACAAATATATATAAAAAGAAAAAAGGTGAAAAACAAGCAAAAACGAGGTTGTGGCTCTTGCACCTATGCCGCCCTACTCAGGCCTCCCTTCGGCGAAGGTTACAACTATCTTGCATGAAGCGGTACTTAAGCGGCGCCCCTGAAGCAACTGGAAAAATATTTTGTATGACAGTCCCTCAATTTACGTCATCTAGGACTGCCGGTCAGCCGATAATGCCGCTAAAGATTCTGCACAACAGATGACCCTATTTAAATTATGCCTTACCATAAATGTCAGGCTATACAACTAGGGCCGCAAATGAGTCGAGTTCGAGCGAGTTGTACTTGGCTCAGCTCATCTCATATTGAAATTCAAGCAAGCTCAAACTGAGTGAAGCTCACTGTCAAGTTGTAAAATTGACTCGTGTTCAGCTTGTAACGATCTCGAGTCGATCTCGAGTTAGTTTCGAGCTAAATGAGACAGTAAAAGAAAAATCTTCAAGGATGATTCCAACTAGATAAGGCAAATCAAGACATACGAAAGCACTACAAATATTATTCCAATCAAGTCGATGATAACATAGCTTATTCAAAGTAGGTCGACTTATTCACTAGTAACCAAAAGTCTAGCATTAACATAAGATGACAGTTCATGACAGGTATATAATTGGGAAAACAAATTATTCATCGAAGATCATAAAAAGTTGCAGTATAGTGTAGGTCGTAGATGGTCTTGGAGTTCGTAGAGGTCGTGAGTTCACGCGATGGTCGATGGCGAGGCATGGTCATGGTGGGGAACGAGGCGAAGGGCTGGAGGCGGACGTGTGTTAGACTGATGGATGAGGTTGTGTTCTGAATCTGTAGAGCGGTGACTATTTCTAGTACATGATTTTTCACTTCGGCTAACAGTACTCTGAATCAGGTGCACCCTATGCAAGAGTATTTTACACGTGAATCGTGTAATAATAACTCGGATCTTGAAAAGAACAGTAAACGTATTCAGATGTCATTCAATGTGGAAATGGAAAAGGGGCTCACTTCGATTGATTGTACAATCATCTCGTCGTTCTCATGAGATCACATATTGCAAGGTTGCAGCAGGTGATGATCTTCGTGGGAGAAAGACAGGAAAATGAAAGAGCATATGCTTGGGAATTCTGGCCAAAAGAAACAGGATATTAACACACACATGATCATGTACCATAACAAGGCCTAAACTTCCTCTACACTTAATTAAACTTTCATGTTTTCTATAAATAAAATAGAAAACAATCGTGGGCAATATATATGGTAATAAATTATTATATTTCCATTCGATATATGGCAGGATCATTTAACATAGTAATGATGTTAAGCCGAGCTATCGAGCTAAAATCGAGCGAGCGAGTATTGACTCAAGATCGGCTCGTTTCTCGATCAAGCTACAAAAAATATCCATACTTAACTCGTTCCTTTTCGAGTCGATCTCGAGTCAAGCCAAAAGACGAGTCGATCTCGAGCGGTTCACGAGCATCGAGCTTTTCTTGCAGCCCTATATACAACCTAATGAATACATGAGTTTCTACATGTATGTATGCTGCCAGTAGGTGATTTTCCACATATCTCGATTGCAACTTGGATGGTCCAGATATCGGGACTAGAGGGACACGGGAGGCAAAACACCACTCATTGAGTGTACACATGCTAATATGGGCAACATACTAGTGTAGAAATTGTTCCTATGTTCTTTGTAATAGCAGTTTTGTAGAAGAATGGTATGTTGTAGAAATCTGCTAGTGGTGCTTTTATGTATTCTAGAATTCCTTATGTATGTACACATAACAAATGTAATTGTGTACTCTCGAAACCTATGTAAATTAATCAGTTACGAATTTAGGGATATTTAAAAGGCAAAAACACATGTGTGTGCACACACAAACATGTTGTGATATAAATTACTATTATTTATATGAAATAGGGTTTCAGATCACCGATTGGGGAAGGCATCAATCCTGCTGATCGCACAACGAGCTCTTGATGAATGTATCAATGTCGATGTCAAAACCAACTGACCTCGAGTATGGGGGCCCGAGTTGTGAGATCTGATCGATGGTAACAGGGAGACAAGGAACGTGAGGCTTTTACCCAGGTTCAGGCCCTCTCTATGGAGGCAAAACACTATGTTTTGCTCTCGTTATATTATTGATGTAGCACGTACACAATAACTCCACTTTGAGATCGTATGTTTGTGGTCTAAGCCCTAGGGATGATGATGATGTGTACGGGTATCCTTTACAGGCTAAACACTTTGATTTATATTGACATCAAAGGTATCAAGGGTTACATGAATGTCGGTTACCAAGTACTGATTACATGCCAAACGAATCTTGCCTTCTTAGAGTACACGTCAAGTCTTCGTTCGAATCAAATTTGCTCACGCCTCGTTCTAGGGCCTACGATGTCCTTCCTCCTTGATGGGCCTCTAGCCCGGCCCATGGAGTAGACCAGCTCAGCAGAACCCCCTAGTCCAAGACACTGTCACGGCCTCATGGGAAGCGCCTATGTCTCGCATGCAGCGACTCGAGCTTCCGACTCGCTAAAGTCACACCCAATGCACGCAAGCATATGGGTTGGCCCAGGAAGACTGCCCCGTTTTTCCTATTTTTTCACTTTTTATTTTGTTTATTATTCCATTTTGTTTACTTTTGTTTACACTTTCAAATATTCTAAGCATATATGTTATATAAATATACTTTACATAATGCCTTGAAAAATGTTAAACATCCATTTAAAAAATATTAAACGTGTATAAAAAATGTTGACCTTGTCTTAAAAAAGTAAAATCTTTTGATAATTTATAGAAACATATGAATCAAGCACTTAAAAAATGTTCAACAAGTATTTCAAAAACGTTAACCAAGGATTTGAAAAATGTAAAACGTGTATTTACCATGCATTATAAAAATAATGAAAGAAATTAATCATTGTATAAAAAATGTTAATCAAGTATTTGAAAAAAAATTGAACAAGTATTTAAAAAGTATTAATCAAAGATTTCGATAATGTTAAAATATGTATAGAAAAAATGTTGAACATGCATTAATTCCTTTTAACATTGTATGAAAATTTTTGATACAACGTTTGAAAATGTTAAATATGCATAGAAAAAATGTTAACCTTATATTAGAAACTTGAAATTTTGGATTTTAAAATACATTAATAAATATATTTTTTATTTTTTTTAAAGTGTCTACATAATAAATATTGGCCATGTACTCAGAAAATTTTAATCTTGTATTTGAGAAATATTAAATGTGTATAGAAAAAATGTAGAATACTAATTAAAAATGATGAATTTATTTGATAATGTATAAAAAATTGTTAACCAAGGATTTCAAACAATATTGAGCAAGTATTTGAAAGATGTTGTTCAAAAATTCAAAAAATGTTAAATATGTATGTAAAAAACTGCTGACCATGTATTCAAAAAGTGTTCAAAACATGTATTCGAGAAAAATGTAGATCATGTATTTAAAACATTTTCAATGTGTATCAAGAAAAGTTTCATGTGTACACCAAAAATGTATATTATGTACTGAGAAAACAATGTGAAACAAAAGCAAAATGAAGAAACCCAAACGAAAACATAAAAGAAAACAAATAAACCCAAGCAAAACAAAATAATTGAAACAAAGTAAACATTTCAATAAAAAGGAAACTGGTGAGAAAGACAAAGAAAATAATAGTATATCAGAGAAAAAAAGAAAAACGAAGAAATATAGGAAATCAAAGAAAAACTAAAAGAAATGAAAAAAAAGAAAAAATGAAAGAAAAACCGAAGCGCCTTAAAGTTTGGATGCGCACCAAACCGTGTGGTACACACGTGTTGTGGCATCTAACAACAAACCGAGGGGACTTTGCGGACGCCCGGATCGACGTCACACACGCTTTTGAAAGGCTCGGCCCTCGCAAAACCCCTTTCTTGTGTACGTGCGCTTTCCCGCTAGAAGCGAGCTGCCCGCATAATGCCTCCCAGAGCGGACACGACCCCGAGCGGACATTGAAGCAGCTTGTCAGTTGAGAGCGTTGCGCACATCATCTTTTCGCATTGAAATGGCATTCGTCTGCCCGCCTAACCATTAAAATGGGGCATGCGCTGAGGAACCTACTCCGACACCCCTAGCGTCGGACGTTAATTTCCGTGTGGACGTGTGTTAAACACGTCTTCGATTGGCTCCTCACACCTGCATGCTATATAAAATGGCCAAACTCCTAACAAGAAAAACACCTCACCCCTACCATCCATCTCCTCCTTCTATAATACCTCTCATGGCCTCTAGCTAGTATGAGTTCTCCAGCATTGCAGCAGCCTAGGTCGCGTGGCGAGCCAGCTCAATACTGGTTAGCTTGCGTGCAAACCATCCGAATCCAGCGCCACCACTGCCATCACTAACCCCTCCTCGCCCATCTAGGCTAACCAACACCGTCTCTTGGCAAATCCACCGCGAGCATTGGCGGCAGCCATCAGTCAGTCGGGAAAAGCAGCTATGTCTGTAGAGGCTGGCACGTCCGAGGTCATGGTAGACAGCAAGGGAAAGCAGATAATGGGAGGTTGTCCCAGCTTGGGGCCCACGAAGGCCATCGCCATCGTGCCACCAGGTTGGACAGCTAGTGTCTTGCCCTCGTCGTACGGGCGTAGGCCATGACAACTGTCTTACTCTCCCAAAAAACCAACTCTGGTTAGTGCTTTGTGGCGGCAGAGGGAGGCTACTCTTCCCCTTCCGTTGAAGCATATCCCTCTAGGACTCCTGATAGTCCGACGAGCGGGTTGTCGGATATAGGGAAGACATACAGTGAGAGTGAAGGCCGCGGCCCGCCATAGACTAGTTTTATCATAGTCTGGTATAGTTTAGTAAAAATATGTCTAAAATATAAATGTTTTTGTCCTGTTTAAATGAAATCAATCAATTTGCATTTAATTCGTCCGGTTTGTTGAAACACGGTTTCAAATATATGTGGCTAGCTTTGGATGGTCGGTTTCGTCCGCGGACTTGTCCTCCCAAGTCCGCGAATGGATGTGATGTCCGATTTGCGGGTCAGCGTCGGAGATGCCCTAAGTGACAAGAGGTGCGTTTTTTACATCGATATTCGTATCAAGAGATGAAATAGAGAGAAAAAAAAGGTAAAAATCCACACGAATATCCATGTAAAATTAGACGGTTATTGAGTTCAAGTTAGACTTAGTTTCCGAGATTATCCATGACCGTAAAAATAAATACTTCCTCAGTTTTAAAATAAGTGTCTCAATTTTAATACAACTTTGTACTAAAGTTGATACAAAGTTAAGACATTTATTTTATGACGTAGGAAGTAATTCAAAGGTCCTTCTACGACGGATTTACAAATTCTTCAACTGAATTATTAGCAGGAAACCATACCTGCGTCCATTCATATTCCTGCTAAACTTCCCCTCTTTAGCATCCAAAGGGGCTGTAGATGCTGGTGATGTTTTAGTGTGAAACCGTCGGATGATTCACCTTCATTAGCACCCTCTATGGGGCAACGAATAGTTTTCTTTGTTGGGTTCACATTTGGAACGAATCAAGGGTGCTCTGCTTTGCATCCTTGCTCTGTTTTTTTGCCTAGGGAACATGGAACCGGCATCATCGACAAAAGACAGGAGGTTCATGTCCCTGTCGCATTTCGTTTACGCGCAAACGCTTGGCTTGACTTGACTTCTCACCACTGTGCCCTTTTGTTTTCTGCAAGGTCCTTTTATCGGACAGAAAATTGTGTTGTTATACATCTGATCTTATGAAGGTTGTAAAACCATTTCCATCTACTTGGATACGAATGTGTCTGGATTTGATTTAGTCATCTTTTTTTAAACAGGAATTTTCATCGTACATTTTCATAATGCATCTTGAATTTCTTCTTCGATGTCCACGTCTAGTTCACAGGTGGCATGCATCATCTTACCTTAGAGTGCTTCATCCAAGCAGTAACATGCCACCAGAGCACGAAAATGTTGTTGGTAAACCAAAGACAAGTGCAGTATGATTGTTCTGTACAAGAAGGCAATTGCTTGCTCCCTTTATTGAGACTTGGAATTTACAAGACCCCAAAAACTTGTGGAAATGCTAGAAAAAGGTGAAGTTGCCACCCCCAACATTACATTACAAGGGACACCGTCACCATGGACGCCAAACCAACCAACCAACACACGCCCTACAACTTTGCATTGCAGGAGAAGATGATGAAACTACAACAAAGCATACGAATAAACCAAAGAATTTCACTCGACCGCCTCTTTGTCGCCGCCCGCGGATGCTTGAGCACATGCTCGGCGGGCGGCGAGGGCCGCTCATGTCCACCTAGCCTTGGACTAACTGAACTGAACTGAACACTGACACACATTCTTGCATAGATAGATAGATAGTAGTGGTAATGGTTAATGTACACATCTGAAACTCTGCCCTCCTCCTCCTCTTGCATCTTAGCCGAAGTTGTTCTGAAAGTCCATCTGGAAGTTGAAGCTGTCATTCTGGTCGACGATCTGGAAGTCCATCCCCGGGGTGCCCTGGTACCAGATCGGGTTGGCCGAAAGAGGCGCGACCGGCGATGCGTCTGAAACAAACAAGAAGGTTTTGGAACATTCGACGTTAGGATTCAGAATAAAAACAGAGCATGATTTTCATCAGAAGCTTGATGAAGAATTGTTGGTGGGATATGTGTTGCTTACTCTGCAGCATTGGGAGGCTGTTGGTGCTGGTGCTGGTGCTGGTGCTGGCGTGGATGGGCATGGCGGTGGGGGGATCGGCCTCCAGGAGATTCGCCCGCTGCTCGAACGCCTCCACGTACAGCTGCTGCACGTACGCCTTCTGGTCCCTGCTCAGCTGCTGCGCCGCGCACTCGACGCCGGCGAACTCGAGCCTGACCAGCTGGTGGATGGAGTTGACGTAGACGACGGCGCCGTGCTGCCCGGCGTACGCGTACACCTTGTCGCCGGCGTGGCACGTCTTGGCGTGGTTCGTGGTGGCCTCCCACATGCGGTCGGTCATGCCGTCGCCCATTATGGCGCGGAGCACGTCCGGCTTCACGGTGAGCATCCGGAGGAACTCCTGTACCGTCTCCACGCCGTGCTCCCGCAGCTTCCGGTGGAAGGCCCCCACCTTGCCGATCTTCTCCAGCCGCCACACCTCGTCGCCGAGCGCCGGCGGGTAGTGCTTCCGGTACACTGCATGCGTATGCACCAAGATCGCCGCAAAGAATGAGCACGCGCAGTTCACGGCAGAATAATTTGAGCGAGCATCGGAGTTTGCGTCGACTTACGTTCGCCGCGGTGGTCACGGACGTTGAAGGCGTCGGTCATGGCCTCGGCGACCCTGCCGCCGTCGTAGCCGCCCGGCGCCACGCGCGCGCCGATGCGGAACTTGCGGCAGCGGACCCAGGAGGAGTTGTCGGTGAACTGGAGGTCGTTGACGACGGCGCGCCCGTCGCGCATGCCGAGGCCGACGTCGCCGGTGAGGAGCGGGCGCTTCCCGTCACGCTCCTTGACGATGTTCCGGGCGAACTCGCCGGCCGTCCACTCGTCGCGGCCGTCCGCGGCGAAGTCGCCGAAGAGCGGCACCAGCTCGACGCGCATGAACTGCGGGAGCGCGCCGCAGGGCGAGCCGGTGTCCGCGTCAACGAGGATGACCTGGAGCGGCTCGCCCTTCACGTCCACGATCGTGCTGCCGGTGAAGATCGGCAGCATCGGCGGGCGCAGGAACTCCAGCCTCCACGCCGGCGGCTGTGCTGACGGCGACGGCGTCTCCGGCGACGACCTCTCGATGTAGCGCGGGCTACGCACCAGCCCCGCCTGGATCTCCTCTTGCACCTGGCGCCATCAAGAAACAGAGCAATCGATCAGAACACTCGATCCCAAGAACAGGGCAAGGATAGAAGAACCAAGCAGCAATCCGGACGGCTCTGCTTACCACTCTGCGGAGGAGAGGCTCCAGCACGAGGAACACACTCTGCACCTGCTTCATCACCATGGCCTCCCTGATCACCCTGCAGTAACCCCCAAATACACAGACGCCATGGAAGAATCAGCAAACGCCTCCATGAACGAACAAAGGCACACGAAGAACCAACAGACGGCGGGTCGGAAGGAGGCTCACGTGGAGAAGGAGACCGAGCGCTCCATCCGCTTCTTCTCGGGCTGGTCGGCGTCCTGCTCGAACCCGTCGTGGAGCCGCTTGTGCGCCGCCATCTCGATCGCCGGCGTCACTTCCCGAATGCAAACAAACAAGAGTTCCTTTCGCTTTCTCCTCCTCCTCGGCGTATCAATTTCCTCGAGCTGGAGGAAGGAGAAGGAGATGGAGAGGGAGAGGGGGTGGATGTGTGGGTGTGTTTTGGCTCGAGAGGACGAGGGGTCGACCGGCTTATATAGCCCGCCGCAATGCCGGAGCGGGCGGGAAGGTGAGGGGAAGGTTCCCGGAAGGTGTGAGGAAGAAGGGATCGCTTCAGTTCAGACTCCAGACTTCGGAGTGGCCGAGCCCGAGTGATGTAATGACTGGCTCACCGTGCATGGTCAAGTCCCCCTCAACGCGCGTCGTCGCCGGCGTACGCTTTCGGTGTGTGCCGGCGGCCGTCGTGCATATAGGCAGATAACAAAAGGGGATATTCGGATGCAAACGGATGTGTTTTCGAGCATATGTTCTGGTTTGACAAGTGAGATGTGTGAGGCTCGTTGTCACTTGTGACCGTGGCAACTTTGAGGAGTTACGACGTCAAAGAAAAATTATAACATGTGAGCCAAAAAATGTCCGGTGAACACGTTATTTAAGACGTGGCTTAAGAGCATCTCCAACAGCCGCGCTATACTAGTGCCACGCGATAAAAAAAGTAAATATAGCGCGCGCGCAACGCGGCGGACAGCTCCAGCGGGCGCGCTAAAACCGCGCGCGCTAAAACGATTTGGACGCGCTGGTCATAGCTCCATCCCGCGCTGTGTATTTCGGGCGTCCACTTCGGCGCGCGTCAGACTCGAGCGCGCGCGCGAACTCTCCCTATTCTTCCTCCTTTCTCCCGCGCGCGCCGGCGCCAGCGCCCCTGCCACCATGGACGCGCACACCGGCGCCCCGCTGACCCCGCTGTACAGCCGCGACCCCCCCCCCCCCCCGGCCGCTGCCGCAGCCGCCGCCTCCGCCGAAAACCCTAGCGCGGCGGGCGTTGGCGCTGGCGCCGCCGCCGCCGGAGCTCCGCCGACCGTCGGCCTCGCGCGCAGCCTCTTCTTGCCGCCGCGGATGACCACGCCGACGGGTGGCGTCGCGCTGGCGCCGTCCCGTGCCGCCGCCACACCGTTGGAGCGGAAGAAAGGAAAAACATCCACGAAGAAGAAGACGACGGACGGCTCCGGCAGCTCGAAGCCGAAGAAGAAGGTTGCAGTGCGCCGGCCGGGCACGGCGTCTACCGAAGCGCCGGCGAGCTCACTCGTTGAGCCGGCGGCGGACGCGCACCACGTGTTCGATGAAATGCCCCCAAGGTGAAAAAAATTCCAACTTTTATTTTCTTGTTATTTTTTCAATGCATCATCATATAGATAGCTTATTTGCATTGTCACAAAACTTTGTAGTCTCAACGATGATGCATACATGTCAACTATGGGTGTTGGGTCCAACAATTCGCATTGGTCTCAAACCAATGACATCCATTTGGGCGACCATGAGTTTGAGGTGGACGAGGAGGGTGAGGGATTATCGAGGCGCCGAAAGGAAGAGCGGGCGATTACACCACCAACGATGACAAATTACTATGCAATACTTGGTTGCAAGTGTCGAGGGATCCATCCGTTGGAGGTGATCAAAGTAGAGATGCTTATTGGGGGCGAATGAAAGAACACTTTGATGCTCAGAACGTGAGTGGAATTGACCGCTCCGAGAGATCACTTCGGTCCCGATGGTTGACAATCAACTCGGATTGTCAAAAATGGGCGGCCGCACAAAAGGTAGTTGACAAGCTTAACCCAAGTGGCACAAATGAGGATGATAGAGTAAGTGGCATCTCATACATGTTCATCATACTTGTTTTTGGTGTCCGAAGTGCTAACTTGTTTTGTTTTTCTTGTAGTACAACATTGCCCAAAACTTGTTCAAAGAAGAGACGAGGACAACCAAGAAGGGGAAGATCAAGAAAGGAAAAATCTTTACCTTGCCTCATTGCTACGAAGTGTTGAAGGATGATGAGAAATGGAAGAAGCGTGAAGATTTGGATGATTTGCATTTGAGCAACAAACACAAGCGCACAATTGAGTTGAATGATGATGATGAGGAGGAGGATGCATCAACTGATGACGGCAAGAGAAGCTCCACACCCAACTCGGTTTCATACTCGAAACCAAAACGACCGGATGGGTGCAAGAAGGACAAAACCGAAAAGAAGAAGAGGAAAGGAGATGATGAGCTCACAAATGCTATGGAAGCTATTGTGAAGGCAAGAAAATAAGCCAACGAGGTGAGGAAAATGGCAAGGAACCAAGATGCCGCGGCCGAGGAGAGGAGGGTGGCCACCGAGGAGAGGAAAGTGGCATTGGAGGAGAGGAAGGTGGGCATGGAGGAGCGAGCTAAGTTGTTGGAATGGGAAAAGCACTTGTTCTTCTTGGACACATCTTTGTTCAATGATGCGCAAAAGGAATATGTCAACCTTGCCCGTGAAGAAGTGTTGATTAAAAAAAGAGCCATGATCCGCACAATGGGTGGCGGTGGCCTTGGCAGCATGGGTGGCGGTGGGCTCGGCGCCATGGGAGGCATGGGCCTCGGCGCCATGGGAGGCATGGGTGGCGGTGTCCTTGGCGGCATGGGTGGCGGTGGCTTCGGCGCCATGGGTGGCTTTGGAGCACCCTCCGCATGGGTGGCATGAGTTTTGCTTCTCTCATGGGCGGCATGGGTGCACCTCCGGCCATGGGTGGAATGTCTTTCGATGTGCCTCACACACATACCCATGAAAATGTCGTTGAAGATCTTGCCAAGACCGTGGGAGCTACACGTGATGCGGTGCGTCATGAGGTTAGGGAAGAAGATTCATCTTCGAAGGCGGAAGAATCGTCTTCGGAAGAAGAGGAAGACGACGAGGAAGATGATTGATGTGTTATATGTCTTCAACTTTGTTGGATGAACTTGTATTTTGAACTTGGTTTGCATTTTAAACTTGGTTGGATGAACTTGTGGGCATGACTTTTATTCATCTACTTGTTTGTGTTAAATTTCACATGTTATTGCATTTTGATGAATGTTTCATTGCATTTTGGGCGCTGCTGCAGCGGCGCGCGCGCTGCATTTTTGCGCGCTGCTGGAGCGGAGCGCGCGCGCTGCATTTTATAGCTACTGCTGGAGCCAGCGCTGCGCGACGCGCCAAACCAGGCGACCAGCGCGCGGCAAACTCGTTTTTTAAACGCGGCGCGAGGCGCGCCTGTTGGATATGCTCTAACGGAATGCTAACAGACATAGCGAGTCTTATTCGAATAGGAATATGCGTTTTATTCCGGACGCTATACGAAACTGGAGAAATGATGTGATATTGAATAAGAAAAAAGCTCTATCAACTTTTCGTAGCTTATTTACAGGGTTACGTCATGAATCTGTATGCGGTCATTACTCACACATATGATGCGCATGGAGATTTTGGTTACTGGATGCAACCGTTGGAAGACGGCAACACGATTTATTTTCAACCGGTTTGGATGACGGCTCACTAATAGTCTAAGTGTTTGGTCATAGTAGTCTATTGTTTTGTAGGTGAATGGAAACTCTTTTTAATCTTTTTGTTGGGCTTTGTTTCAAAGCTCATGTAAAACATTACACTTTGTTTTGGACTACTCCTGTTTAATGAAATAGTTGCATGCATCATGCCAATGCAAAGCCCAGGGACATCCTTCTCCAAAAAAAAAGTCTTGGGAGATGTTTATATATTACTATGAGCATTGAACCATTGAGTACCCGTAGTATCTATGCCTCGCATAGACCACCCGTGACAAGTCATGTGAGGTCTAGATACTACGAGCGTCCAATGATTTTTAATGCTTTTGTATATACTCTCATGACTAGACATGTGAGGTTTGACAAGATATGTGAGGCATGGACTCATGTGTCTTTTTTGTGAACATTCATTGGTTATGACATGTTAAGTCTAGATGTTATGGATACTCATGATAAGACATATGAGTCCAGACCAAGACATGTGAGGCATGGACTCATATGTCTCGTCATGAATCATGATGAGACATGTGGGACTCATATGTTGACAAGACATGTGAGGCATGAACTCATATATCTCGTCATGAATCATGATGAGACATGTGGGACTCATATGTTGACAAGACATGTGAGGCATGAACTCATATATCTCGTCATGAATCATGATGAGACATGTGAGATCCTGGACTCATATATTGACAAGACATGTGAGGCCTGGACTGATATGTCTCATCATGAATCATGACGAGATATGTGAGATCCTGGACTCATATGTTGACAAGATATGTAAGACCTAGACTCATATGTTTTGTCATTAATCACGACGAGACATGAGAGACCCTCAAGTCATATATTGATAAAACATGTAAGGCTTGGTCTCATATGTCTCGTCATGAATCATGATGAGACATGTGAGCCCTCGACTAATATGTTGACAAGAGATGTAATGCCTGGATTCATATGTCTCGTCATAAATCATGATGAGACATGTAAGACCCTGGATTCATATGCTGACGAGATATGTAAGGTCTGAATTCAACTTGACAAAACATATGACTCCAAACCTTACATGCATCGTCAATATATATATATGTCTTGTTATAAATACTTATTGGTCATGACATGAAATGTGAGGCATAACTATACGAGCACTTAATACATTATGAATGCCTCTTTGTGCAATTTGCTCTCACATGTTTTTTCATGAACATCGTATCTATTATTCTCTCGAGTTACAATGACCACTCGTGTCAATCAGCAACAAATGAAGTCAGACCATGTGTCGATAAGACTCAAATGTGAAGTCGAAACACATGCTGATAAGTCCTAGTGATTTTTTTTTCACTCTCTCGAGTTACCACGGTCGCACACCTCAAATGTTTCACTCTTGTTGCTCATTGACACGTATGACCGTAATAAGCCGAGGAAAAGCATACACGAGAAGTTAGGCATCTTTGACAGAGCCCTAATTGTTATCGACGATGAGGGCCAACTATTATAGGATATACATGGGCAGATGGTTCGACCACTAAATAATGACACTTAATCATATATGCTGAAAAATTATTTTTTGTAAGAAAACACAAATTAGCTGAGTATTAAGCTATCCCGGATTCGGATTGTGACAACCTGCGAAAGCCAAAGAAAACAAACAACATAAAAATCATGTACAACAGCAGCAAAGACGAGAAGTTGTGGCCGAAATTATCAAGAAGGTCTCAATGCATGAAAACTTTCCTTGACAAATTGCCAGCAATCAACTAATTTAACTAACTGATGGTCTAGTCAACCGACATAGATGGGCTAACTGATGGTCTGACTGCACTGACACGTACGCAGCATAACCAAAGTCCACTCCATCTGCAACTACTATACCGGTGGAACTCCTCAACTAAACCACACTACATATATTCAGTATATTCCATAACAACTCTCCTATAAGTGTAATGTCCTGCTAATTTTGTACACCAAATGTTCGATAATGGCTTCACTTTTGAGTACGTCAACTACCAGATAGGGATTAGTATATGAGGGAGGCCCATCATAGGGTGGGATCGTGATTTGAATTTGTGAAACTAGATTAAGCATGTAGCCCCCCCCCCCCCCCCCCCCTCCTTGTTTATGAATACATACAAGTGAAGCAAAGACGCGTTAAACTGTCACTAGCTAGGTGATCATCGTGGTCCTGATCTCTCAATGAAATATCCATTTTTGTAATGCAACTAGCCAAAAACTACTCTAGTAATATTGAGCAAATTTTCAACACGGGTACATTCGGCCCAATGTAAACAGTAACTTAGGAAAAAAAATCTATATGTCTCTAAAAGGTGCGAAAATATTAATGAATGAACCTAGGGGATAAAAGATCCGCGCACATGTGAATTTTGGTAAGAAACAAGTATTTGCAAGCCGAGATAAATCAGAAATTAAGTTTAATAACTCTTTGTTGGTAAAAAGAACACTAAGCACAAACTACAAATAATTATATATTTTCAGAATTTTTCTATTTCCCCTTGGATTCACAAATAACGATTTCGAACACAATCGTAAGGACCATTGGATTTAATGGTATATTCTTGCAATAATAACCTCTTATATATTGGTTTACTAACTCTGTGCTCTAACTATATATATTTGAATAACGTCCTTATTGTTGGGTACGTCAACTGCCAAACATGGATTTATACAGGAGACCGAACACAAAGCATGATGTTACAGTACTTTTTATTAGAGTAATCATCAAATGCCGAGATAGCTAAGCAGAACATATCAGAATATCTTGACCTGCCTACTGAGACAGTGATTTAACATTTTTTTCTGAACTAGGTTTAAGCAGCTCCTCCTCCTAGATAGCTGTAGTATAATGGCTTTTAAATAGAAAGTTAGAGAAAGACGCGTTAACTGTCGTCAGTCCTGAACCCTGGTCCAGATCGCTCCCTGAAAATGCAACATTTTATTATGCAACTAGCTAGCACAGAAATGGAGCAACATCTACACATAAACACTTGAGCTGCTCTTTCTAACCAATCAAAGCCGTGCATGCAACTAGTATCGACCGTGTAGCTACGATGGACTGTTTTGATGAGGCCATCAGAGATAAGCTTGTTTAGGCTGTCGAGAGGTAAGCTGAATTCAGAGCGGAGAGGAGTATACGCGGCGTAATTAACCCCGTTCAAATGCAGCGCTCCTCGTCGTGGTCGCCGTACGTCGTCAGTGGCCCGGCCGAGGCTGCAACTTGGTGGTGGCGTCTCACGCGGTTGCTTGACAGCGCTGCATGCCATTGGGGCAAATATAATCGGAGGATGTCGTGGTGCCCGATGGAGCGGCGAGAGACGCGTTACACGTCGGAGAAAGGGCGATCGAGCAAGACCTTGACTTGGAATGTTATAAGCCCTCCTCCATGTCTCAACTCTCAAGGCGAAGGCGGTGCTGTACTGATCTGTGGCTCCTCCGTGTGGCATGCACCTCCATCACGCCTGGTTCCGGCCAATCAGCCGAGATGATACCTGCATGGAACCATGGAACCGGTGTGTTGATGTTAGGGAAACTGATGGAGATCGGAGGCAAGCATTGCCAACGCAGGGACCCGACGAGCAGAAGATCTTGGTGGTAACATGAAGGGAGATTCGCAAAGCTTGGGTCACAAAGCGCGTAGCGGGGCAAAGACTTGCATTGTCTATTGTCCCTCCGGTCAAGATCTCTCTGCGAATAATGCCGCGCATCCATCGACCGATCCATCCATCCATCAATCAATCAAACACTGTCCAATTCTTAAACGGGTAGCAGTGGCGTATAGTTAGTTGGGTCTTGGCTTGGGCGAGTTGACGGCAGGTGCCTCCCTCGGATTTTAATCCTCCTGTGGCCATGGGACGGGGACAGGGTCGTTATCGCCGTTGGTGGGAGCGGTTGGGCTTGAGGACCGTGCGTGCGTGCATGCGTGGCCCGTCATGTGCTCGACCTCGATCCCCATCGCTTGGTGGCGCTCACGGTGTCGCCGTCGTGGCACGGAATCTCCATCGCCATGTCAGTCCAACGAACGCGTGGAGACTTGATGGGCACCCGTCGTTTTCCTTTCCCCATCTTTTTCGGAAAAAGAATTCGTTGCACTTGCAGTGCACATCTTGCCGTCCTGCTCATCTCCCCTGTTTCATATTTCCTTTGAAAAAACTAGCTTTCTGATGCTGGGGATGGGCATTGGGTTTTATCTCTCGTAGTCGTCGTTAGACGATGTATATGTATGAATTTAATTTTTGTTATTTCTATTGCTCTTTGTAGTGCCATGATATATGAGAACCGACGTTTGGAGCTCGGCTTTCATGGAGGCAGACATTTTTGAAATATTCAAATTTCAAACTTTTTGGTTTAAAAAGAATCTAAAAAACACACACAAGTACAAGAAGGATGTTATGTGTATGTGTGTAAAATTTTAAGATGAAATACCTTGAAATACGATCTGCACAAAAAAGGCAAATTCATGGTTTGAAACGATGAATAGTATTATGTGTTAAAAAGTCTCAGATTTGTCTTTTTTATACATCCATCGTTTCAACGTATTTTTTTCTGAAGATTTACACACATGTGTGTTACGCCCTCACTTATCCCTGTATTTTTTTATAATTTTTAAAATGTAAAAATATGAATTTTCATGAAATTTGAATTTTCATGAAATTTGAATTTTCATGAAATTTGAATTTCAAATTTTAAGACCTTCATGGAGGCCGAGCTCCAAAAGCAATTTTCGTATGATATATGATGAACATATTAGAAGTTTTCCCCATAAAAAAATTATCTGTTGGTGCATACCAACCTGTGGTTGGATAGTTAGAGCATCTACAGCCGGGCTTGATAAATCCGCCCCCCTATATGTTCGCAGGCGCGTCCATGCTTGTTTGCGGGGAGCGTCCGCCGGGCCCTTATATATTGCACCCCACGTTCTCATATCTTAAATGCAATCCTTAAATTCATGCAAACAATGCACGTCAATCATACAATACAAATTGTGTGAATTTAACAATTTGAAACAAAGTGAATTAAGTCATAGTTCAACAAACTGGACATGGCAAAATGAAATCAATGTCCGAGCAAGAAGGGGTGTTTATCGGATCACTGGCCGGACGCGACAATCCAGGCCTCCTCCTCGTCCAGCTTGTCTTGCTCCGCCTGGACAACTAGCTTCACATGCATCCTGGATGCATGATCCGCTGCCGCACCCGCCCTCGTCGCCGACCACGCCCTACGGTCATTAATCTCTTTCTTCTTCTCTGCAAGACACTTCTTCGCATGCTCATCCAAGAGGATTTTGTCCGCCAACATGATCTTCACATCCTCCGCGTCCCATGCAGGTTGCAACCTCTCCTTCTCCAGCTCAATGTCTTCGAATGTCTTGGCCTTCTCGAGTTTCCATTTGATCGTCGCCTCTTACTTCTCCAACTCGATCCTCTCCCTATCAATTTCAAGCCTTCCTTCCGACCTCGTCCGGACACACTCCATCCACTCCATTTGCGAATCCAACATGAGCTTGTACCTCTCCTCTTGCTTGTTCTTCCTTGCCAAAAAAATGTCCATCCATGTGGACGACATCACGAGAGATCCTTGCCTTCTCCCACTTGTTTCCCATGAGTTGTCGGTTATCCTTTGGCACCGTATATCTTTCATTGGTGAAGAAAACCTCGTTGTCCTCAATGTCCAACCCAATGGATTGATGGGAGCTTGAGACATTAGTCCTCTTCTTGCCGGCTTTGAGATCGGCCACAACTTGTGTCCACTTTGCCTTGCCATTCAATATGATCCAACAGTGGCAAAAAGCAAATGGCTTCTTCTCGACCTAGTGATACAAAGTGGCTACCACCGCCGTTTAGCAGACAACATACGATTGAGCACAAATTCAAACACAAGAAGCATATGCAAATGACAATACGATGGGCAATTGAGCTTGCATGAGTTGCCACTCCCATCCCACTTCGAGGGTGTATGGTCACTTGTGAGTAGTACCCAACCTACTTGCACACTTCTCCTTGAATGATACCCTACGGGTGTTGGAGAGATACCACATTGCGGGTGGTCATGATAGGATGCGACTCCATATACTCCTTTTGTTCGTGATACTCCTGCCAAATCTCCTCCCGTTGCGTGTTCCCGTTTTGCTCGATGCCGCATACAGGATCCATTATTGTGACCAATCAAGATTTGACCAACAAGATGTCCTCAAATCATGAGAAAGCCGGACATCTTGCCTTAGCCGTCTTGCTCTTCTTCTTCTTCTTGCTCGGATTGGGATCGAATGTTGTCCTAACTTCAAATGTGGCGGTGATCTTTAATTCACAATCCATTTCGGTGGATCTTCATTGTCATTGATCATGCTTGACAAGTATGCCTCCTAGATGATGATGGTTGGCAAGCATTCATCATGTGTGAACTAGAGGTCTATGCAAAACATTGAACATTTGATGGGACAAGAGCAAACAAAATGTACTCGACCTTGTTCTATCATTCCGTCGAACATGTTGAGTGCAACTCTGGTTGTGGCGATGCTCGTGCTCATTCTATCCCAAACAAGTGGCAACGACTCACATTCGTCGACTACCGGCTTCTGCATGGGTGGAAAGCTATCCGGAATGGCCCAGCCAATCATCGAATCCTCCTCCGTCCCAAGGGTGCCGGACGGCATAATCCGTGTCGGCACTTGGATGGATGGGGTAGGGAAGCTGGGTGTGATGGGGGAGACATATCCTCGACCATGTATGCACATACCTATAATGCCGCCACCACCTCCCTCTCTCACTAATGGCAATGCCGCAGCTTTCGGGCGACGTTCTCTGCCTTTTTAGGCGCGGTGGAGGAAGCGATGTCGACGGACGAGGCGGGCCGCTTCTCCATCGCGGCGGTCAAGGACGGGCTGGAAGACATCACGACGATGGATCGGGACCGGTGGTGAGGATGAGGAGTAAGGATGGCAGACGACGAGGGCTCGGGCAAGGGAAATGTCGTAGGTCGGCGGGAGGAGAAAGGGTTTGGAAGATTTGGTGCAATTTGCAGGAGGGTCGGGCTGTCGGGTCCGACGAGGCGGGCGTGCCCACGCGCCCCCATATCTGCCTAATATTTGGGCTGGATATGAGAGGTGTTGATCAGCCCGGGCGTTTGAGGCCTGATTAAGAAGCCCGTCTAGGTAGAAATTTCAAGACCGGTTAGTGATCGGGCGGCCTGTCCGGGCGTACGAGGTGGGTTTGGATGCCTTGATGTAGATGCTCTTAGCAGGACATTGGTATGCTCAAGCTGTCAGGGTTCAAGTCTTAGACTTGACATTTGCTGCTCGCATTTCTCCTGATTTATTGTAAACTTTCCATCGATGCTACGATGTGTGTGGTAACTTCATAATCTAAATATGTTATGTCAGGTCAGTCTCTCAGAGTTGCTCATAAAGATGGCGAGTATATGCTTGTGTTCATTAGGATGAGTTTATACTCGTATATGTAAACAACTTCGATTCTATTGTATTTTAAAAAATCATGGTTCAAGGAAAATGCCCATGTCATTTTTTATGGCTCAGGTGCCCGGAGGCCGTTGCGTCTTCTCCCATACCTCGTCTTACCTCGCGACCACTCAAGATAGTAGCGGGCTAAGAGCATCTACACCCAGACCCCTTATACCCGTCTAAAATGTCCGGGCAGGCTGTCCGGTACCGGGTGCCTCAAACGGGCCTCAAACGCTTGGGTTGACCGATACCCCTCATATCCAGTCCAAATATAGGGCGGATATAGGGCGCTCGGACGCGCTCGGGCCCACCCGCCAATAGTAGGAAAAGGGCCATTAGTCCCGGTTCTAGAGGGTCTTTAGTCCCTGTTCTTCAACCGGGACTAAACAATCGGGACTAAAGGACCAAACTTTTAGTCCCAGTTGTGTTACGAACCGGGACAAAGGTGCTCCACGTGGCCGCTGTGGGGTGCGAGGGCAGAAGGACCTTTAGTCCCGGTTGGTAGCACTGACCGGGACTAAAAGGTGGCCACGTGTCACCAGCAGCGAGGCACTGGTTTTATTTAAAGGAGGGGTTTAGGGGTTTCATATTATGTTTCCCCTTTTTCTTTTTGTGTCCATCATCTTTGGTTTCTTATGCATGTTCATATTCTCGGTCGGTGCCATTATTGAGCCACATTCAACTAGACGCTAGCTAGTCCGTACATATAGCAATGAAGCAACCGTTACACGACATCGTCATGAATATAGAGAAAAGTGACCTCTCTTTCTCCGTGATTGGTCGAACAACAAGTTTTCATATATCTATTCGACACTACTACATATATTACACGTTCATGCATATATACAATATATAACATCTCTTGCGATCCCTAACTAGCTAATATATATCTACCAACATCGATAAGGAAATCCTCATGGTATTCTTTGTGTGTAGGTATGACATGCTCAACAAAGAATCCCGCCAATTCCTCTTGAATTGCTCGTATGTGATCAGTTGGTAGGAGTTCGTCTCGCTTGCGTGTGATCTAATTTAAAGAAGGGGTAAATATATATATGAATGAAAATCAACACAATTGATGGTAACAAAATAAAAATGTGAATATTTTTTACGTACTCCAAGTTCTTGAAAAGATCTACCCCTCTTATAGGTCGGTTGTTGAATCCACTCGCAAACGTAGTATCCACAAAATATATTCCTGGCTTCCTCCCTTAAGCAGTACTTTACAAGCATAGAGTTCAATCAAAATAATAATTAAGCATGATAATGGTATTAAAACTAGAATGAATGAGAGATGTGCGGAACTAGCTAGTACTACTTACTTTGCAGTGTGAAAATCGCAGCTCCTTTTTTCATTCATCACTAGTGGTGCGGGTGAACTTTTTTCAAACCCTGCATGGCAAATAAAATGATTACTTGATATCAGGAAATGAATGGAAGTTGCCGACATGGTGCGATAATAATTGAACTTACTTCTGGAGCATTTCACTCATCGCCGCCCACTCTATAGGGTCTTTATGTCTCGAGTCCAAGATAATTACCAGTCCCTCCTCAAGCTTAATGATTAGTGATACGTCTCCATCGTATCTACTTTTTCAAACTCTTTTGCCCTTATTTTGGACTCTAATTTGCATGATTTGAATGGAACTAACCTGGACTGACGCTGTTTTCAGCAGAATTGCCTTGGTGTTATTTTTGTGCAGAAATCAAAGTTCTTCAAACGTCCTCAAAATTTACGGGGAACAGTTTTGGAAAATATCAAAAATATCTCCGCCATGTTCCACCTCAGGGGGTGGGCCAGTGGGCCACAAGCCCCTGCTCCGCCACCACCCCCTGGTGGCGGTGGGCAGGCTTGTGGGGCCCACACGGCTCTGTCGCCCCCAATTCCAGCTCTATAAGTTGCCTTTCGTCCCAAAAAAAAGAAAAGAGAAGTTTTCGTCGCGTTTTCGATACGGAGGCGCCGGCACCACCTGTTCTTCATCTGGAGGGCAGATCTGGAGTCCGTCTTGGGCTCCGGAGAGGGGAAATCGTCGCCATCGTCATCATCAACCTTCTTCCCTCTCCAATTTCATGAAGCTCTTCGTCGTTCGTGAGTAATCTATCCGTAGGCTCGCTGGGTGGTGATGAGTAGGATGAGATCTATCATGTAATCGAGTTAGGTTTGATGGGGATTGATCCCTAGTATCCACTATGTTCTGAGATTGATGTTGCTACTACTTTGCCATGCTTAATGCTTGTCACTAGGGCCCAAGTGCCATGATTTCACATCTGAAATTATTATGTTGTCACCAATATATGTGTGTTTTAGATCCGATCTTGCAAGTTGTAGTTACCTACTATGTGTTATGATCCGGCAACCCCGGAGTGACAATAACCGGAACCACTCCCGGTGATGACCATAGTTTGAGGAGTTCATGTGTTCACCAAGTGCTAATGCGTTGGTCAGGTTCTTTATTAAAAGGAGAACCTTAATATCCCGTAGTTTCTTTTTGGACCCCGCTGCCACGGGAGGGATGGACAATAGATGTCATGCAAGTTCTTTTCCCTAAGCACGTATGACGACACACGGAATGCATGCCTACATCACATTGACGAACGGGAGCTAGCCACATATCTCTCCGTGTTATAGCTGTTGCATGATGAATATCATCCAAACAAATCACCGACCCATTGCCTACGAGTTTGCCCTACTGTTGTTACTTGTCTTGCTTTGCTGCTGTTGCTACTACTGTTGCTACTGCTGTTACTTGTCTTGCTCTGCTGCTACTGTTGCTATTACTGTCGCTTGCTACTGTTGCTACTTGCTACTGCTGTCACTACTGTTGTTCCTTGCCACTGCTATTGCTCGTTACACTGCTGCTACCTGCTACTATACTTTTTCGCTGACCATTGACGGGAACTGACAACTTCCGTCAACGCGGCAACGGAGGCGCCATTGATACAATCGTTAGGAATAGTCTGCCGTCAACAGATCGTTTCTGACACCGTTGTTGTTATATTACTTTGCTATTACTACTGTGCTTGCAGATACTAATCTTTCAGGTGTGGTTGAATTTGACAAATTCAGCTGCTAATATTCGAGAATATTCACTCACCTCCTTTAGGCGATCAACAAATTTGCGTCGAATACTCTACCCTCGAAAACTGCTGCGAACCCACGCGCTGGTGGGCCATCAACAACATTCTTCTAGTTTCATTGCCGGGGAGTGCTAGCAGCATTCTTCTGGTGCCGTTGCAGGAGAAGGTTTGTTGTCATCAGCATTCGTCTAGCTATCGCCAGAGATTGCAATCAGCATTTTTCTGGCGCCGTTGCGGGGGAGGTATTGCTATATTCTCTGAGTCACTTGGGATTTATATCTGCTGATCACTATGAAGAATCTGAAGGATCCGAAGACCAAAGTCTTGCCCTCAACTACGAGGGGAGGTAAGGAATTGCCATCTAGCTATGCACTTCATTCACCTTCAGTTATGAGTAAGTTTGCGGCATCACCTCCTGCTAGAAATCTTGATATGTCGCCTGTGCTTGATGATGCTTATGATACTACTGCTAGAGATTCTATGCTTGATACTATGCCTGATACTGCTAGAGATGCTATGCTTGATACTATGTCTGATGATGCTAGAGATGCTATGCTTGATACTGCTAGAGATGCTATGCCCGATACTGCTTTGCCTGATGATGCTATGCTTGATACTGCTAGAGATACTCCTTTGCTTGATGTTCCACTAGGAGTGTTCCTTGATGCCCATATTGCTAGAGTTACTGCCAATGCTCGTGATGCTTCTTAAACTACCGATACTATTGAGATAGAACCTGCTTTTGCTCCTGCTAGATCTAGCTCTCCTAGATACGAATTGCCTAATATACCTGAGGGTTACGTTATGGAGGGAGAGATAGCTTATGATTTTCTTGCGTGTAAGGATGCCTATGACGCTGAGAAATTACTTCTCAAATGGAAGGAAAAATCTCGGGAAGCTAGGATGAAAAATGACCCGAAGTTTGCCACTTCACCTATCTTTGTTACCGATAAGGATTATGAATTCTCCGTCGACCCTGAGATAATCTCTCTAGTCGAATCTGATCCTTTTCACGGTTATGAGTCTGAGACGGTCATAGCCCATCTTCCCAAACTATCCGAAATAGCCAACCTTTTCACTAATGAGGAGAAGATCCGCCACTACTATATCCTTAAGTTGTTTCCTTTCTCTCTAAAGGATGATGCTAAAGTATGGTTCACCTCTCTTGCTCCTGGATGTGTGCGTAGTCCCCAGGAGATGGTCTATTACTTCTGTGAGAAATATTTCCCTGCCCAAAAGAAGCAAGCTGCCTTGCAGGAAATATACAGCTTTGCTCAACTCCAAGAAGAGAGTCTTCCACAAGCTTGGGGGAGGCTCGTCCAGCTACAGAATGCTTTGCCTGATCACCCTCTTAAGAAGAACGAGATACTTGATATCCTCTATAACGGACTTACCGATGCCTCTAGAGACCACCTAGATAGTTGTGTCGGTTGTGTTTTTAGGGAACGAACTGTAGAACAAGCTGAGATCCTACTGAATAACCTCTTGATCAACAATAATGCTTGGACTATTCCCGAACCACCTCCTAAGCCAACTCCTAAGAAAAGAGGTATTCTATTCCTCAGTCCCGAAGATATGCAAGAAGCCAAGAAATCTATGCAAGAGAAAGGCATTAGATGTGGAGATGTCAAAAATCTACCACCTATCGAAGAGATCCATGGTCTCGATAACCCGATACAGGTAGTGGAAGTGAATTCTCTGCGTATGTTTGATGAGAGTGATATTCCTTTTGATAAACCTGCTAGCCCATGCTTTGATGAATTTGACAACTTTGTTACCAAACAATAGAGTTTCAATGAGTATGTTAGCAGACATTTGGAACAAAGTGCTCGTATGCTTAGCCATTTAAGTGCTTGTGTAGACAGAAATGTCAATGATCTGAAGCTACTGAGTAAACATGCCTCTATGATTACTACTCAGGTAGAACAAGTACTTAAAGCTCAGAATGACCTGCTCAATGAATTAAATGACAACTCTATCAGAGTCATTACTAGAGGAGGCAAAATGACTCAGGAACCTTTGTATCCTGAAGGTCACCCTAAGAGAATTGATCAAGATTCTCAAGGAATCAATGTTGATACACCTAGTCATCCTAAGGAGAAGAAGAAGGATGATAGAAACCTACACGCCAGTTCACCAAATACCGTCACACCTGAAGAACCAAATGATATCTCTGCGTATGATGCAGAAACACAATCTGGTGATGAACATGAACCTGGTGACTATGTGGACAGTGATGTTCACAATAATGCTCAACCTAACAATGATGAGGATGTGGATATTGAACCTACGGTTAATCCTGATAATCCACAACCTAAGAGATACGATAAGAATGACTTCACTGCTAGGAAGCATGGTAAAGAAAGAGAGCCATGGGTTCAGAGACCTATGCCCTTTCCTCCTAAGCCATCCAAGAAAAAGGATGATGAGGATTTTGAGCGCTTCGTTGAGATGATAAGACCCGTCTTTCTGTAGATGCGGTTAACTGATATGCTCAAGATGTCTCCATATGCCAAGTACATGAAAGATATCGTGACTAATAAACGGAAGATACCAGATCTTGAGATCTCCACCATGCTTGCCAATTACACTTTTAAAGGTGGAACTCCTAAGAAACTTGGTGATCCCGGAGTGCCCACTATACCTTGCTCTATTAAAGGAAACTACGTAAGAATTGCCTTATATGACCTTGGAGCTGGTGTTAGTGTTATGTCGCTTTCTCTTTATCGTAGACTTGAATTGGATAAGTTGACACCCACTGAAATTTCTCTGCAAATGGCCGACAAATCAACTGCTTTCCCTATCGGCGTTTGCGAAGATGTGCCTGTTGTGGTTGCTAATACCACTATCTTAATAGACTTTGTTATCTTGGATATTCCCGAGGACGATGCCATGGATGTCATCCTCGGAAGACCCTTTTAAAACACTGCAGGGGCTGTTATAGATTGCAACAAAGGCAATGTCACTTTCCATGTCAATGGTAATGAGCACACAGTGCACTTTCCGAAGAAACGATATCCAGTAGATTGCATCAATGCTATCGAAAAGACTTCATCGATTCTCATTGGGAGCTTTGAATGCCCTATTCCTCGTGTCAATATGAAGTATGATTTGCTTGTTGGGGAGATACATATCCCCATTTAGGTGACTTAGTGGCTATTCTAAAATTCTCCGTCTCTCTTGCGATTCGAGAAGGTTTTGTGATAAGGACTTGATCAATCCCATTGACGGATTTCTTTCGATGACCATGAAACGGATGAATCAAAGAGTCACATACCTCTGTTTTGAGCTTTCATTTTCTTTTTCTTAGAAGAAAAATGATAGAATTAGTTTAGTTTTTCCTGTTTTCTGTTTTAGCGTCCCGGAGAAAAATACCTCGAAAATAAAAGTTATCCGATGGTCCTGAAAATTTAGTATGATTTTTTCTGGAATTTTTGAAATTTTTTGGGCCTGAGAGCTGGCCTGGGGGCCAGACCAGTGGGCCACAAACCCTGCCACCGCCACCTACCCCCTTGTGGCGGGGTGCAAGCTTGTGGGGCCCACAGCCACCCCCTCCACTCATTCCAGCTCCCAGCCTCTTCTTCCACCTCCAGAAAAAATTGTTTCGCAGCTCAAACCCGTGTTCTTGCTCATTTGGTTGTGATTTTCGATCTCCTTGCTCAAAGCACCATTCTTCAAACCGTTTTGGGGAAATTACTCCTTGGTAAGTGACTCCTCCATTGGTCCAATTAGTTTTTTCTCTAGTGCTTTGTCCTTCACGTATTCTTGCTACCTTGGTGACCTTGTTCTTGAGCTAGAAATGTTGATTTTAGTTGGTCCCAAGTAGTTTTAGCGCGTGATACGGTCTCTAGGCACTAGTAGGAGTAGTTGCTACAAGTTGGGTTAATCTTCATTCACTTTTCTTTCGAAGTCTCTATAAATTTCAGAATTTTTCAGAGCTAGAAAAGGGAAAAGATGAGGAGGTTCTTGAGAGGCTCTTCAAGCCGTAACCCCAAGGAGGATGAGAAGAATCACCCCAAGTACGTAGTCCCTCGAGTCATAGAAGTTCGAGCGTGCGAGTGTCCAAGTGATGAATTTTTGCACGCCGCCAGACTTTATGAAGACTTTTATTACTTGGTGGAGAACGCAGGTCTTACTGCGTTCGTTGAAGATAAGTGCCCACAATATTTCCTCCTCACCAATATTTTCGTTCAAAGCTTCAACTTTTATCCGAGGAAGAATCCTCCCATGGTTGAGTTCATGATATACGATGTTCCCCAGTTCATGACACTACAGGATTTTTGCAATGTATGCAAATTACCTTATGTTGGGGATATCCGTGACCCTCGTCCACGGGACTTGGAAGATTTCATTGGTTCTATTGCTGTTGGAGAGGAGAGAGGAGTGTCTCGCGCTAGAATTGCTAGCATACATTTTCCTGTGCTTCGGTACTTCTCACTATTTGTGGGAAAATGTTTGATTGGCCGTAAGGAGGCTGGATCACTTAGCTCTCCAGACCTTGCTGTTTTGCGAGAAGGCCTTTATAACGATAAGACTTATAGCTTGGGCGCTATAGTAGCTCAATGGTTGAACCTCAACCATTCCAAAGGTGTTGTCTATGGAGGTATCTATGCTACCCGTCTTGCCAGACACTTTGAGATACCCATTAGACTGGGAGAGGAAGGAGAGATGCTTCTCCCTGAGAGATATCTGGATTATGACAGCATGGTTCGCCATGATTTTCTGGATAGAGATGCTAGTAGACGGATGATTTATAACCTGGTGTTTAGTCAGGGTACTCGAGAGACTATTACTATGCCTGCTCCTTCTTTGTTTGATCTTCATGCAGGCAGGTACACTATTATGACCGCGGACATCTACGCATATTGGGGCTTGGCCCAACCACAAGCGACCGTGCCCGAGCCGCCAGTCGAGTACCAGATGCCAGTTTATCAGTGAGAGCCAGAGGAGCTCACACAACAGTGGCATCCACAGTCTGCTCCAGAGTATCCTGGAGCTGGTTATTTCCCACCTTGGGAGTAGACCAAGCTAGGTCAAAAGCCTAAGTTTGGGGGAGTACGTGTTCTCACCGAGTTTACATTCATGCTTATGCTTTCACTTTGTTAGCCGGTGTTTACACTTTGCCACTGTATTATCCATGCTAGTTTTTGTTCGTTTTCTTGTTTTCTTGTTTTGTGTCCTTTTGAGAAAACCCAAAAATATTTTTCTTTCTTCTTTTGCTTGTTGGGAGCTTTCCCCTGTAAATAGTTTTCTTTTTCTTTGTGTCAAGGTAGAAGATATTGGTTACAATGTTTATTGGTTCTTGCATGCTTACCTGTTTAGCTTTCAAAGAGCCATATTAGTTTGTCTTCTCCTTTGTGTTTGCCTGCAGATTCAGCTTAGTCCAATGCGCTTATTATCGTTTTCATCGTTCGATCGTGCAAATTAAAGGCAACAATGATGATATATGATGAAGTGACTGAGACTGAAAAGCTGGTATGAACTCTATCTATTTTGTTTTTGTAAATATGACTAGCTTATCGACCTAGATTCAACTTTGTTGTGAGAGAACCATGTTTGCAATGACAACTTAGAGATCATAGTTTCTGATGCCATGCTTATTTAGCTGAGAGCTTATAATGGTTTGTCTTGAATGCCAACATAGATTTTGAGATGACTATGATGTAGTATGATAGGATGGTATTCTCCTTTGAATGTTTCAAGTGGCTTGACTTGGCGCATGTTCATGCATGTAGTTGGAACAAAATCAACATAGCCTCTATGATGTTCGTGTTCATGGTGATTTATATCCTGTTCATGCTTGCATTCAATGTTAGTCAAACTCATTGCATCTTGATGACTGTTGTCGCTCTCTAGTTGGTCGCTTCCCAGTCTTTTGCTAGCCTTCACTTGTACTAAGCGGGAATACTGCTTGTGCATCCACTTCCATAAACCCAAAAGTTTTTCCATGAGAGTCCACCATACCTACCTATTTGTGGTATCTACCTGCCGTTCCAAGTAAATTTGCATGTGCCATTCTCTAAACCTTCAAGAAATAATCTATTTTGCATGCCCGAACCGCTCATGTGGTGACAGAGGGCCATTGGTATCTTCCATGCTAGGAGTGTTATCCTCGACATGTGTTTATTCACAGTCATTCACGAGAAAGGGGCCGGTATTTGGAATGCCCAGTTCCATGCTTAAATCAAAAACATAACTGTAAAACAAGACTCCCCCCGGATTGATGTTAGTATAGACGGTACCCGAGGATTCGGCTAGCCGTGGATTGTGATTGATTGCTGGTGGGGGAGTTAAAACTTTACTTTTCTGTTTGGGAACCACCTATAGCAAGAGTAGCATGGAAGATATTGAGAACTCTTGGTCATTTCTTTGACAATGAAAGCATGCCACCCAAAATTATTATCTCTGTTTTCAAAGCTTGAGCTCTGGCACCGCTGCAAATCAATGCTTCCCTCTGCGAAGGGCCTTTCTATTTATTTTCATGTTGAGTCATCCTCCTCTTTTATAAGCACCAATTAGAGAGCACCTCTGTCATTTTTATGCTTTGCTTTTGATTGATATTGAGTATGACTATGACTGGATCTTAGTTGCTATGAATCACAATGTTTAGTCAGCCCTTGATCTTTGAAAGTGCTTTGCATTTATGTTTTGCGGTCTCAGAAAGAGCTAGCGAAATACCAGCTATTCATATTGCTTCATGGTTGTTTTGATTGAAGTGTTGGTATTTGAAACTCATTATTATTTGCTCGTTAGCTGATTATGCCATTGATATTAGTTTATTGTGAGACCTTTGTCTCATTTGCTTATGTGGTTAACTTGTGATCGTGCTGAAATTCTGGTTATGAGTTAGACATAGTTGCAACAACAAGATCAAACAGAGTTTGTCAAAGTTTTTCTTTCTCTCTCAGTTCGTCAACTGAGTTGCTTGAGGACAAGCAAGGTTTTAAGCTTGGGGGACTTGATACGTCTGCATCGTATCTACTTTTCCAAACTCTTTTGTCCTTGTTTTGGACTCTAATTTGCATGATTTGAATGGAACTAACATGGACTGATGCTGTTTTCAGCAGAATTGCCTTGGTGTTATTTTTGTGCAGAAATCAAAGTTCCCCAAACGTCCTGAAAATTTACGGGGAGAAGTTTTGGAAAATATCAAAAATATCTGCGCCAAGTTCCACCTCAGGGGGTGGGCCAGTGGGCCACAAGCGCCTGCTCCGCCACCACCCCCTGGTGGCGGTGGGCAGGCTTGTGGGGCCCACACGGCTCTGCCGCCCCCAATTCCAGCTCTATAAGTTGCCTTTCGTCCCACAAAAAAGAAAAGAGAAGTTTTCGTCACGTTTTCGATACGGAGGCGCCGGCACCACCTGTTCTTCATCTGGAGGGCAGATCTGGAGTCCGTCTTGGGCTCCGGAGAGGGGAAATCGTCGCCATCGTCATCATCAACCTTCTTCCCTCTCCAATTCCATGAAGCCCTTCGTCGTTCGTGAGTAATCTATTCGTAGGCTCGCTGGGCGGTGATGAGTAGGATGAGATCTATCATGTAATCGAGTCTGTTTTGATGGGGATTGATCCCTAGTATCCACTATGTTCTGAGATTGATGTTGCTACTACTTTGCCATGCTTAATGCTTGTCACTAGGGCCCGAGTGCCATGATTTCAGATCTGAAATTATTATGTTGTCACCAATATATGTGTGTTTTAGATCCGATCTTGCAAGTTGTAGTTACCTACTATGTGTTATGATCCGGCAACCCCGGAGTAACAATAACCGGAACAACTCCCGGTGATGACCATAGTTTGAGGAGTTCCTGTGTTCATCAAGTGCTAATGCGTTGGTCCGGTTCTTTATTAAAAGGAGAACCTTAATATCCCGTAGTTTCCTTTTGGACCCCACTGCCACGGGAGGGATAGACAATAGATGTCATGCAAGTTCTTTTCCCTAAGCACGTATGACGACACATCGGGATGAAAATGGAGTGGACACTTTCCGCTTTTCCGGAGGAAAAATGAAAACAGAGAGGAAATATGAAAGCAGAATTAGAAATTTGCAAAACGGAAATGGAAATGGAATTTTTAATGCAAAAAGGAAACAAAAACGGAAGAGTGTTTCCGGTGGAACATACGTGGAAATGGAACTTTCCGTTTCCGTAAATATGGAATTTCTCATTTTTACTATAGGCCTACGACTGCTTTGTAGCCCAACCATCAAATAGCACACAATGACACAATGAGCATAATGAATCATTTGAGGGCGAACTTATACTATCATATATGTACTCAGCTAGACCCTATACACAATTGTCATGTACTAATACAATATAGGATATGTTGCTAACATAATCAAATTATTTTGTAGACATGTTAGCAATTCATTAATTTTTGTTGTTGTCTGTACTACTCTATGATTCAAGGGGTTTTTAAGTTCCGGTCAACGCCCACTTTTATTTTTGTATCTACTTTGTATTCGCTCCGTGTCTGTTTCCGGTAGTATGTGTTTCCATATTCATTTCCGGGGTTTCTGTATTCATTTCCACTTCTGCAAAACAATATGAAAACAAATGTGATAGCACTCATTTTCGTCCGTTTCCGCTCCGTTTTCATCCCTAACGACACACGGAATGCATGCCTACATCACATTGACAAACGGGAGCTAGCCACATATCTCTCAGTGTTATAGCTGTTGCATGATGAATATCATCCAAACAAATCACCGACCCATTGCCTACGAGTTTGCCCTACTGCTATTATTTGTCTTGCTCTGCTGCTATTGCTACTACTGTTGCTACTGTTGTTACTTGTCTTGCTTTGCTGCTACTGTTGCTATTACTGTCGCTTGCTACTGTTGCTACTTGCTACTGCTGTCACTACTGTTGTTCCTTGCCACTGCTATTGCTCGTTACATTGCTGCTACCTGCTACTATACTTTTTCGCTGACCGTTGACGGGAACTGACAACTTCCGTCAACGCGGCAACGGAGGCGCCATTGATACAATTGTTAGGAATAGTCTGCCGTCAACAGATCGTTTCTGACACCGTTGTTGTCATATTACTTTGTTGTTAGTACTGTGCTTGCAGATACTAATCTTTCAGGTGTGGTTGAATCTGACAAATTCAGCTGCTAATACTCGAGAGTATTCACTCACCTCCTTTAGGCGATCAACAAATTTGGGTCGAATACTCTACCTCGAAAACTGCTGCGAACCCACGCGTTGGTGGGCCATCAACAACATTCTTCTAGGTTAATTGCCGGGGAGTGCTAGCAACATTCTTATGGTGCCGTTGCAGGAGAAGGTTTGTTGTCATCAACATTCATCTAGCTATCGCGAGAGATTGCAATCAATTAGCAGAATAAAATAAAATCTACGCATGCATAACTCATCAATTACACTTAACCTCGAGTAAGCGAAATGGAATGTGCACAAGACTGCTAGTAACACTAACTGAAAGTTGAAAGGAAATACTATTTCCCTTCTGTCCTTTTGTCGAATTAACGCATTTAGCAAGCATTTCTATGTATCCACGGGCATGTGATGTACTAGATATTCATTTATGGAATTTAGGTTAATGAACCAAATGTCGTATATTTGTCCTCTTTTGCATTTGAGGATCTTCAATTTGCATAATATAGTGAGCATAATTATACATGCAATGAACGAGCTGAGCTAGAGAATAAATTACAGAAATAATACTTACATACAATAGCAACTAACGAGCATTTTGTCGAGGGAGTCTTGATTGTATAACTCAAAGAATTCTTCAAAATCAATGTACAACAACTCAACTCCATTGAAGTAGTGTTGATCTGTAATTCCCATGTAGATATTGTTGGTCCGCAGGTTTTCAAGTACCAGTCATGGAGTCTTCGCATCATCGTTGATAGCTTCGTTAACTGCTCACGTTTGATGAGAGGCTTCCCATGCTCGTATTTTAAGGATGCTACTACCTCACCATTTTCGAACTGTACATCATCGCTTAAGAAATCACCAAGAGTGAAACGAAGATTAGCGACCGTTACCCCCGGATCAATATTACCGATATCGGCAAACACCTTTAGCGGGGGCATGATTGTTTTCCTGTTCGCCGAGCTGGGGAATTGTTTTCCCACTACTTATTGCACCACTGATACTACTTCCCGACCGCTTCACTTGATTAAATGTCTTTACAATACAGTGGCCATAGTGTGATAACAGCGGAGGCGATGGTGGTCGCTTAAGGGCATCCAGACAACGCTTCGCTTTTATCGTATCTGTTTTCTCCTTTGGAGGTGGAAATTTCGGACCTCTAGGTCTTTTCAATAGGGTAAGTCCCAAAATATAGATTTCTTCTTCCACATGGGTGCGTGTCCTTCAGCGTCATTCCTAACAGAATGTACCCTATGACCCTTTCCAAAGATTACTTGTAAATCATTCACCATATCAAGTATATCATCACCAGTGCGGAGGACGGGCTTCTTCCGGTGATCTGTCTCACCTTTGAAATGCTTGCCTTTCTTTCTTAAGGTATTCTTGGTCGGAAGAAATCGATGATGTCCCAGGTACACATTCTTTTTTGCATTTGTCCAAATATATACTTTCAGTCTCATCTAAATAGTGCGTGCATGCATTGTATCCCTTGTTTGTCTGTCCTCAAAGGTTACTAAGAGCAAGTCAATCATTGATGGTTATAAATAACAACACTCGTAGGTCAAATTCCTGCTATTTGTGTTCATCCCACACATGTACACCTTTTTATCCCACAGGTGTAAAAGTTCTTCAACTAATGGCCTTAAGTACACATCAATGTCGTTGTCGGGTTGCCTAGGGCCTTGGATGAGCACTGACACCATAATGAACTTCCGCTTCATGAACAACCAAGGAGAAAGGTTATAAATACATAAAGTCACATGTCAGGTGCTATGATTGCTGCTCTGCTCCCCAAAAGGATTAATGCCATCTGCACTTAAACCAAACCATACGTTCCTTGCGTCACCTGAAAAGTCCCGCCACTTTCTCTCGATGTTTCTCCACTCGACCCGTTAGCAGGAACTCTCAACACCCCGTCTTTCTTACGGTCTTCTTTGTGCCATCGCAATAACTTGGCATGCTCTTTGTTTTTGAAGAGACGTTTCAATCGTGGTATTATAGGAGCATACCACATCACCTTGGCAAGAACCCTCTTCCTCGGGAGCTCGCCCTCAACATCACTAGGGTCATCACGTTTGATCCTATACCACAATGCACCGCATACCAGGCATGCTTTCAAATTCTCATACTCCTCACTGCGGTAGAGGCTGCAGTCATTAGGGCATCCATGTATCTTCTGCACCTCTAATCCTAGAGGGCAGAGAACCTTGTTTGCTTTGTACGTAGTGTCACACAATTCGTTATCCTTTGGAAGCTTATTCTTCATTATTTTCAGTAGTGAACCAAATGCATTGTGAGATACACCATTCTCTGCCTTCCATTGCAACATTTCCAATGTGGTACCGAGCTTTGTGTTACCATCTTCGCAATTTGGTTACAACCATTTTTTTGATCCTCTAACATGCGATCGAACTTCAACTTCTCCCTTTCACTTTTGCATCCTCTCTCTACATCAATGATACGTCTCCAACGTATCTACTTTTCCTAACGCTTTCCTCTTGTTTTGGACTCTAATTTGCATGATTTGAATGAAACTAACCCTGGACTGACGTTGTTTTCAGCAGAACTACCATGGTGTTGTTTCTGTGTAGAAATAAAAGTTCTCGGGATGGAACGAAACTTTGCGAGGATTTTTTATATCAATAAGGAGAATTTCTGGAGCCAAGAGCCACCTGAGGGGGGCACCTGGGTGAGCGCAACCCACCAGGGCGCGCCTGCCCCCCCCCCCCCTCCCAGGCGCGCCCCGGTGGGTTGTCCCCACCTGGTGGCCCCTATGAACCTAAAACCGACGCTATGAAATCACATTATTCCAGAAAAAATCCAGGGAGAAATAATTATCGTGTTTCATGAGACGGAGCCACCGCCGTCCCCTGTTCTTCATAGGGAGGCCAGATCTGGAGTCCGTTTGGGGCTCCGGAGAGGGGTATCTTGGATCTTCGTCATCACCAACACATCTCCATCGCCAATTACATGATGCCCCCCACCGGGAGTGAGTAATTCCTTCGTAGGATCGCTGGTCGGTGAGGAGTTGGATGAGATTCATCATGTAATCGACTTAGTTTTGTTTGGGCCTGATCCCTAGTATCCACTATGTTCTCAGATTGATGTTGCTATGATTTTGCCATGCTTAATGCTTGTCACTTTGGGCCCGGGTGCCATGATTTCAGATCTGAACCGTTTATGTTATCACAATCATATCCATGCTCTAGATCCGATCTTGCAAGTTATAGTCACCTTCTACGTGTTATGATCCGGCAACCCCTGAGTGACAATAGTCGAGACCACTCCCGGTGATGACCGTAGTTATAGGAGTTCATGTATTCACCGTGTGTTAATGCTTTGTTCCGGTTCTCTATTACAAGGAGGCCTTAATATCCCTTAGTTTCCAATAGGACCCCACTGCCACGGGAGAGTAGGAAAAAAGATGTCGTGCAAATTCTTTCGATAAGCACGTATGACTATTTACGGAATACATGCCTACATTATATTTATGAACTGGAGCTAGTGCCGTATCGCCCTAGGTTATAACTGTCTCATGATGAATATCATCCAACAAGTCACCAATCCAATTCCTACGAATTTACCTTATATTGTTCTTGCTAAGTTACTGCTATTGCTACTGCTATCGTTACTGCTACAAAATCTCTGCTATCACTATTACCGTTATTATTGATGTTGCTACTATCATCAAAACTATCATATTATTGTGCTACTAATCACTTTGCTGCAGATAATTAATCTCCAGGTGTGGTTGAATTGACAACTCAGCTGCTAATACCTTCAGATATTCTTTGGCTTCCCTTGTGTCGAATCTATAAATTTGGGTTGAATACTCTACCCTCGAAAACTGTTGCGATCCCCTATACTTGTGGGTTATCAATCAACAATGACCCGGCGAAGATCATCATTGGACGCATTTCGTGCCTCTTGATCTTCAGCTTCCCCCGTTGAAGTATGACCGTATTAAGGGAACATAGGATCCAGATAGTTGTCATCATCCTCTTCTTCTTCATTGTTTTCCATCATAACCCCTCTTTCTCTGTGGTTGGTCCCAACATAATAGTGGGGCATGAAGCCCTTCTAACGCAGATGTACGTGAAGCGTTTTCGAGGAAGAGTAATCATTCGTATTCCCACAGCCAACACATAGAAAGTACATAAAACAATTCTTCTTGGTAGCCTCAACCACACCGAGAAAATTACGCTGACCCGTAATGTACTCCAAAGTGTGTCGTTCACCTTAAATCCATTGTCGGTTCATCTATATTATGTAATTAAGTATATCAAAAACCATTACACAACATCATGAATAGAGAAATTACCAAATTAATACAAGTTCATCATCATATTAAAACCAAAGTACAGTAGTGGTCAAATGTTGTTACTGCGAAAATACATAAAGTTCATATATAGTTCTCAAAAAACAACATACAACTATGTAAAGCATTTAAATGCAACAACAAATGCGATCAAAATAGCAACTAAGGTAATTGATCCAACAACATAATGATACCAAGCCTTATTATCAATGGCATATTTTCTAATCTTTCTAATCTTCAAGTGCATTGCATTCATGTGGATCTTGTATAGATCGACGAAATTGGCAACATGCAACTCCGATTTCATCTGCTCTTCTTCAACTCTTTTCAATTTTTCTATGAAGTAATTGTTTTCTTTTTCAACTAAATTAACCTCTCGACAAGAGGGTCGGTTGGAATTTTTGGTTCTTAAACCTCTTAGAAAAGACATGAATGTCAAGTTGGTCGGCATAATTTTCATAAACACTAAACAAAACAAATAGTTATAAAAGATAACATACCACATCTGAATCATAGACCGGACGAGAGCCGGCGGGGGCGGATACCAAAACCTTGGCACTATATAAGAAAAAGAGGCTCACCAGGGTGGTGCCGGCGACGAGATCGACACGGGGGTCGATGGGGGTGAGGACGATGGGCACGGAGACGGGACGGAGCCCTACACATGTGCAAACTAAAAGTTAATTTGAGCTCAGATTGTGCATCTAAATCAATTAAACTCGCACGTACATTCCTCCACTAAAATCCACAAACGACACTACTTCTAGAGCATTTGAAATGAGCTAAACTAGTATCGAGAGATGAGGATGAAGTTGCTGACCTTTCTAGAACACTTGGATAGTTGGCGCACTGCCAAACCTAGACAAATCTTGGGGAAAATGGAGCTTGAAGGTCGAGCTTGGAGAGGAGAGCAAACTTAAGTGTGGCTCAGGCATTTCACCAAACACTTCATGTGCATAGAAGATGAGAACAGAGTAGCACACACCTCCCACACGTTGGCCGGCCAAAAAACAAAGGAGTGAGCCGGGACTAAAGTGGTTGCGCGAGGAGTCGGGCCCTTTAGTCCCGGTTGGTGGCTAGAACTTGGACTAAAGGTCCTAGATGAACCGGGACTAGTGCCCGCCGAGGCCTGACCGACGTCCTTGCTGCTCGAACCGGGACTGATGTACGCATTAGTCCCGGTTCGTAAGTCGACCGAGATTGTTGCTCTCATCTGGCAAAAACCAAACCCTGTTTTCTACTAGTGCGCAACAACGGACTCTACAGCCTGACCCCATAACAAATTGCACCAAATCCACCTGGTTCGGGATATCGCTTCTCATTAACTTATGGTCGACCCCAAGATAAGAGATAAATCGGCTTGTCGGCCTATTTATCGATTTTGTCGGTCGACTATTTATCGGCAAGGTTTTTAAGAAACATCAGGTTTTTGTATCATCGGCATCGATCAACATGGCAAATACGTAGGCCATGTCATCCATATTCCACATAAGCGACCTGAGATGTACCGGAAGTAGCCATCTACACAAATAGAAGAGATCAACCATGTATCAGACTACAAAAACTCAACCAAAATAAAAAAATCAAGACCTGAATCAAGAGTTATCAGGCAGAGCTACGGGATCCTTTTCCTTTTTGCTCTCTTCTTCCTCCTCTGGGGCCATCCGCCTCGTAGCTCCGCCGTCGTGCGCGCTCCACTCGCATTCCTAGACTCTGCCCTGCCAGCTCCGGTAGAGCAGTCTTCTATCCCATCCTTGCCATGGAGGACGTCGTCGCTGACCCATAAGGCACCGCGGTACGTCTCGCAACTCTCTGGCTCCGCCTTGAGCTGGATGTGTTCAATACATTGTCTGACCGGATTTTTTGTCAATTTTTGAAGGAAAACGATGGATTCCGATGCTTCGACCGGTGAGGAGTATGGACTGACAAAGCTTGATCAAATGATTCAAGGTGAGTTCTTTGATTCCTCGGATTCAAACAAAGAAGTGGACATGATCATGCTCATGAACATGCAAGACAAAATGGACCGACAAATGGAGCATATTCTCAATTTCAAGGGCTCAATCAAAAGGGAGAAGACTGATCAATTGGGATAGAGTATCCAGAGCATAGCTATTGCAGAAGAATTACTTTGCTCCGAACCCAACTTTTCCGTATGATCCATGGTTTCGTCATTGTTTTTCATGCGAAAACCTTTGTTTTTGCGCATTGTGGACAGAGTGAGGCACACGACGACTACTTCAAGCTCACAAGGGATTGCTGCGGTCAACTCTCTTTCTTTGCCAAGCATAAGTGCACAACTGTTCCGAGAATGCTTGCACTTGGTACTGTGACATATATCTTTGGTGAGATGGTCAGGATGGGGGAGTGTACATGCGTGAAGACTACTGTCATGTTTTCTCGTTCTATGGTCGAGGTGTTTGGTGCAGAGTACGTGAGAGAACCAAATGTGCACGACACAGAAACGTTGTTGTCTATTGGAGAGGCGAGAGGATCTCCAGGAGACCCATGAATGCTCGAATCAGTTGATTGCATGCATTGGCAGTGGAAGAACTGTCCCAAAGATTTGCGAGGAATGTATCAAGGTCACACCGAAGAGGCCACCATCATGCTAGAAGCGGTGACATCACATGACTTATGGATTTGACATGCTTTCTTTGGAATGTCGGGTTCTCACAATGACATCAACTTGCTTCAATGATCTCCAGTGTTCAAGAGGCTTTGCAATTGGGAATCACCACCGTCAACGACCGAGACTACAACATGGGATACTATCTTGCTGATGGCATATATCTTCAGTGGTCTGCATTTGCAAAGACCATATTCGAACCACATGGCAACAAATAAAAGCACTTCACGGTAATGTTGTAAGCAGCTAGGAAGGACATGGAGAGGTCATTCAGAGTGTTGCAAGCTCGTTGGAGAATTGTTTATGGGGTTGTAATGATGTGGGAATCAGAAACTTTGTGGCAGCTGATGACATGATGTGTTATTTTACACAATATAATTATCGAGGATGAGGGTAATGGTGTAGCCCAAACCAATAATTTTGAAGCATCTCGAGAACGACTTGAACTCCCGGAAGATATGCAGCTCAACTTGTGAACTTTCTGCAGATGCATCAGAATCTCAGATGGCATCAGATGCACGTGCAACTACTCAATGATCTGGTAAAACATATATGAACTCACAATGAAAACTAAAGAGGAGATGATTGATTGTGCACTTTAAATAACTTTTATGTAAATACTATTTATGTTCGATACCAACATTTGTTATTTACGTGCTATAATGATTTATATGATCAACGTACATGATCTTGCATGAATTTAAGAGTGTGACTATAAGATATCTGCACATCGCCGGAAGACATGGAATAAATCCAAAAAAATACAAGCATCAACGTCAAGTCTGGGACTTGAACTCTGGTGGGCAGGGGATACCACAATCCTCCTAACCATCCAACCACAGGTTGGTTTGCGTATATGTGACAGATTTGCCGGTGGCTCTATCATATCCATTCAAATGCTCATTAATGTGGGTCAAATTAAACAAAGATGGGTGGTGTTAAAGTCCTGTCGAGCTAACACTAACTACACGCACTTGGCATCACGAAGCCGTTAGCAGAAAATTATTGAGTCTAAAGCAAAGCTCGTCTGCTCTAGGCTTGTAGTCCTTGGTCACTAGCTACCTGAGGCTTGTAGTCCTTGGTCACTAGCTACCTCATGTATGTTGAGTGACCTTTCCAGATTGCAAGTAGCCAAGTACCATGAGTAGGAAGGAGACGCACAGACGTAACACTTTGGAAACTTCTTTGCAAACCTTTGTACTCAGAGCTAGTTTAGCCGTGTGATTGATAAACATAGTTGATACGGCTGATGATTTTATCATTTGACCCCCACACGATGATGATTTGTATTTGCATTTCGCTCCCCTGGGTGTTTTTCTGGCTAGCGGCAGAAACCGGTATTTACACGGCAATGGCATGCACCAAATTAAATCAACATATGTCGCCATTCCAAATGTGCCGCCGTCGCCACCTCAGTCCCACGCAAGTACCGACACCACCCAGCTCACCGGGGTCGCCACCCCAACGCCGTGTGTGTCCACTTGTCCATCTCCACAGCGAGCTGTACGTCGCGAGCACTTAAAAAACAATCATTTGTGCAGCACGTCGTTGGCAACGAAACCAACTGTAACTGCAAGTGACATCAAGTATGAGCCAGTGAGCCAGTTAAGGACATGGTTAGCACTTGTTTGTCAGGTGGGTTCGTTCCAAGTTGCAGCCACGTCGAGCAGCAAGTAGGCACGTACACCTGTACGCTTCCGAGCTGTAGTGCGACCAAAAAGTACGTGGAATCGCAGCTTTCGTGTAGGATGGACGGCGACGGATCGGTCGGCCGATCGATGTATCCAGCCCAACAAATTCTGCGCCGTCCCAGTAGCACGGCTCCGGCCACGTACGCGTATGCTACGTGCTGTGCAAGGAACGGACAGACGTATGCCTCCTACTCATCGTCTACGTGTGACAGATTAAAGTAAACTCTGCGTTGGACGGACACGCATGCGATCAATCCATGATGAGTATTTTGGTATCTTGCATTTTCTTTTTTGATATCCAAGTTTTTTTTTTAAATGGAGATAATTTTTTGCCTCATCCATTCAATAAGGAGCCAACGGAATTTGTCAGTTTACAAATTATCGTAAAAAAGACATGGAAACTACGAATACGCCCTAGTTTCTTAGCACCCACCATAATCGATAGGTTGGCCTCAAGTAACGGTGGAGCTATGCGTGGTCTTTGGGGGGGGGGGGGGGGCACATTGGACCAATTTAAGAAGAAAAAATTATTGAGAGGACTTAGATGAGAACTTTTTTACTACCTCCGTCCAAGTGTATAGGGCATACGTGTAGTTCTAGGTTGTTCATTTAACTAGCTAAGTATATATTATATACGATAAAAATTGCATATTAAAAAACTACATCCCAACATGAATCTAATGATATATTATTTATTACATATAACACATTTTGAAGTACTTAAATTAACGACCTAGAACTACGCGCATGCCCTATACACCCGGACGCAGGGAGTAGTATTTCGCACCCCCAAATACTTGTATTTTCTTTTTCGCCCCTGCACATTCCGTCTAGCTCCGCCACTGGCCTCAAGCATGACATTTTCGAGGAGAATAGGTGGCGGTGCACTCTTATGGCAAACACCTTGACGCTTCTCTCATTTCAGAGAGTCCAAGAGACTAGAATGGTGAGGTAGGCCATCACTCGTCTATCAGAGTTTTGCATGTCAGTTCTTTTATCCTACCAACGCATCAGGGAGTCCTCAAGGTGTCAATCGGAGGTGTTAATGTGTGCAAGACCGAGCTTGTGAATGACCAATCGCCACAGCCAAATGAACAAGGGGCACTTGACAAAAAGGTGTGGATGCATGTTTCTTGCTCCCTTTTGCAAAGTTGGCAGAGCCCATAGTTTTCCCAACCGCCCTACTCGAACCGGTTTGCAGTCCAAATCCGATCTTGCAAGGCCAGCCAAGAAAAAAAATTGACCTTTCAGGGAGCCCATGCTTTCCAGACCATGTAGTGAATTGACGAGTCCGTCAGACCAAGGAAGTGCGCCTTGTACGTTGTGGCCATCGAGTATATTCCATCAATAGCATGTTTTCAAACAATGTTGTCCTCAACCTGGTCATCAAGATGAAAGTTGTGCACAAGTGCTGAAAGCGAGAAAAACTCTCGGACGTGGGCGGCGGAGACAATAGTGTCATGCTTAATGTGGGTCACCATGTGTCCCCTCGCAGAGCTTCTTGAAGCTTCCAACCCTTCCTTTTCGAGGCCTCAAAAACAAGCGGGCACCATCCTTGGGCTTGCGGCCAAGCAACCACAGGGAGTCCAAAAAGGTGTTCTTACAACATTTCCAACCATGATTCTGGTTGAGGCATAGAAGAATTCTAGGTGTTCCTCGGTGCAAGGGTTGCCCAAGCCAACCCATGGTTTGTTAGTCTCCTTCCATTCGCACCAAAGCCACCTTAGTCGTAAATCCCGAGCAAACTTGTCGGTGTTACGGACACTGAGGCCTTCATAGCTTGTAAGTGTGAAGACCGCGTCGCAGTTGACCTTGCATTTTGCGCAGGTCGTCTTGTCCGAGGCAGACCAAATGAAGGCTCTCTTCAGCTTGTTGAGGTTTTGAGAGCACCTTTAGCTACGACTTGCAAATTCGGACCATCAAACGTCCATGGATGCGCCCGGTCAGTGACTGGGCATGTCCACTATTTATCCGTCCGCGCATCTATATTTCTTATTTTTTTCTCATATGTCCGGTCACTTGCACGTGATTGGTGGAGAGGAAGAGAGAGAAAGAAGATAATGAATAAAGAAAAGAAAAAGGGTTGTCCGGCGTGGATAGCGTCCAATGTTGCGGACTGATCGGACGCGCCCGGTCGCGTCCGCGAGCCCTCATATCCTCCCATATTTGAGATGGATATGAGGGTTGGCGGATAGCTCACACATATATGGACGATATGAAGAGTCTGGTTGGATCACTTTTTTCCTTCTTTCTCCTATCCGATCACTACTAGACACGTCCACAGACGAACGTATGAGGAGTCATTTAAAGAATCCGGCTGTAGATGCTTTGAAGTATGTCCTGTGACACGATAAGAGGCGTGAAGAAAAAGACCCCTTGCAGGGAGATGACCGATATGACAAGGGAGGTGCGCCGATTGTTACGATGGTCTGTCCCTTAAGTTACCAATTTTCCGGCCGCCTTATCTTGAAGATATTGAAAGTCAACTAATTAAAGTTGTCTCACCAGGAGCGGGAGGCCCAAATATTCATCCAACATTTAGTTGTGTGTTGGCCTTTCGATGATCACAGCGGCCGGGCGGCCGGTGGACTTCTCGTCTTCGAAAATCGAAATCAAACTTGGGAACCGAACGAAGTTGATTGCTTGGACACATGCTGCGCACGTACGCCACGATCTAAGCTTGGTCGCAGTGGGATGAGACGAGACGAGACCGACTCGTACGGTCACGTACACACCGGGATTGCCCAATGGAAAAAAACCATTGCAGGGGCGAAAAATTACCCATGAATTTCTTGTACGTACGTACGATAACCGTCTCGTCGGGTCACGAAATTCATGAGCCGCGATGCCTCGCAAGTACCCGCTGCACCGACCACGGCTTCTTCCGTGCCGCGCGCAGATAGCTAGACGGCCATGGCATGGCATGCGCCGCAGCTTCCCGCGTTGCCTGGGAGATCAAGATCGACTCGGTTGATCGTCTATTCAACGTAAAAATGTGATACTTTTGTGAACCGTGTCATCCGATCCTCTTTGAGACCAACAATGATCACCATTTCGTGGCAAAGAATCCGTGCATGAGTACAAGGGATATGATTTCCTGCTTTGAAGGAGCACAAGATCTTGGTGGCACGCATGGAGGGAGGTGAGCTTTGCAAAAGAAAGTTGGGTCACAAAGCGCGTAGCTGAGACAAAGACCTGTATTATCTATCGTCCCTCCGGTCAAGATCTCTCTACGGACCCATCAACCAACACCGTCCAATTCTAGAACAGTGGCGTGATTTTTTGGGTGTTGGCCTGGGCAAGTTCACGGCAGGGTCGTTATCGCCCGTTGGTGGGAGCGGTTGAGCTTGAGCTTGAGCTTGAGCTTGAGCTTGAGCTCGAGCCATCGCATGACAGTGTCGCCGTCGTGGCACGGAATCTCGATGGCCATGTCAGTCCTAAGACGCGTGCAGACTTGATGGGCATCCATTGCTTTCTCCTGTGTTGTTTTCTGAAACTAGTCCATCCGTCTCGTCCATCCTGCTCCTCTCCCACTTGTTTTCCAATTCCTTCTTGTAAAGAAACGAAGGGCTATCCGCTCTCTCGCTATCTTTCTTCCAGGCTATGGTGGAACAGCTCTGAAATGAACCTGCAGAACAAAATACAACAAATATAGATCGAAATTTATAATATTTTATTACGAACTACATGCTTGACATTTTCTTTTAGATCAATAGATGTTTACTCCATCAAGGTTGAGTTATCAACCTTTGGCAAGAGTTCCTAAATACAAGGAGGTCCTCTCCCGAGCCACACAGCCTTGGCGACTATAGTTTACCAAACAATCTGCAATACTATTCGGAGACCTATTAATTTTCTGGGGATTAAATGCCCTATCAACCAAAAGGGGCTTAACTTCAGCAACTTAATGACCAAAAAGTGATCGATTCAAGCTGAAATTAGAAAGACAAGATAAAATAATGAAATAATGCAGCAAAGAATCTAGAAGGGACGCCTCTCTTGTCAGGTAAAGTTGCGAATGAAGGCCTCTTTGATTCGTAGGATTCTTAAAATGCAGGAATAGAAAAAACATAGGAATAGAGTGACATGTCATTTTCTACAAGCACATGAAAAACAAAGGAATTCTATCAAAGAGGTTTGAGTGGATGGAAATTTTTCTCCAAAATGTAGTACAAATGAATCCTATGGAAAAATTTCAAAGGATTTCAATCCTACGAATTAAACGACCATCGTAGGATAAAATCCTAAGGATCCAAATCCTTTAAAAATTCAATGAAATTCCTTTGTACCAAAGGAGCCCTAAACTTTGAGTCATCCGTTCAATTTCTCATGCTGTTGGTCAAACTAAACAATGGGCATAAAATGCCCAAGTCCTGTCAAGCTAACATTAACAATGTTAACTGTACGCAGATGGCGACACAAAGCTGTTGGCACTAAATTATTGAGTCTGAACCAAAGCAGGTCTGGTCTGTCGTATGTACGTACTACTAGACTTGTAGTCCTTGGTATGTACTGAGTGACCCTTCCTGATTGCCAAGAACCATAAATGACCATTTGAATACCGTTATTTGAACGGCGACGTACAACCGGACTGACCAATCGATCTGCGGACTGACCAATCGATCTGCCGACTGACCAATGTATCGGTTAATGTTTCGCTTAGAGCATGGTTAATAGTATACCCAACTGCTCGCTATAAGCCATTTTATAATCTATCTTATAGCTAACTCGTACAATAGTTAGCTATAAAAGAGTACTATTTCTATATGACTCATCATTTATTCTCAAAAAGCATCTAGGAGCACGTGCTAGAGCTGGCTCTTCTCTCTCATCCAACTCATCAAAAATATAGTATTTTAATTCTTACAGCCTGTTGACTGTATCTTATTGTACTTGCTCTTACATGATTCCCATGCAAGTTGGTTATCACTTGAAAACCTTTCTACAACCTTTTCTGGCCTCAGAACTACTCCCCCTATTTCATAATATAAAAACGGTTTTTAGTCGAAAATGTTTTTATATTACGAAATGGAGGGAGTAGTTTCTCTAATTGTATGTGAGCATGATTCACACAGTTGTGGTACGGTTGACGTTATCCAGCTCTAGTACTGCTCAGTAGTGCACGAAACAGTGCGAAATTACCCTAATCTACTTGTGGGGAAGATCACTTCTTTCAAGGAGTATGGACTACGGTAAACTTTTTTCCTTTTCTTTTCTTTTCTTTTCTTTCCTTTTGTGAAGAACTACAATAAACTTGGGTGGAATAGATGATGATGCATGAGTGAGAAAAAGTTAATAATTAGAGAAAAGCTTCTGGGTCCAAACTCGAAATTGCGACCACGCCCACTGCAGAAACCGACGTTTAGACGGCGAGGACACCAAAATCAACATATGTCGCCATTCCAAATATGCCGCCATCGCCACCTCAGTCCCACGCACGTACGTACCGACACACACCAGCAGTGGTCGCTGCCCCAACGCTGCCGTGGCCGCGCCCGTCCACTTGCAGTGGAGAAAGAGCTAGCCGTGCCGTCGTGCAAAAACGAATCAACCAATTTTGTAACTGCAAGTGACTGTAAGCATGGTAGATTTTGTTTTCAATACTCGTGTTAGAGAGTTGGCATTTGTCAGGCACGTTCGTTCCAGGTTGCATCGATGGCGCCACGTACGGCGGTCGGCAAGTACGTACGCAAGCACGCCTGTACTGTACCGACGACGAGACATAATAATGGAAATAACGAGGGATTAAACAGACGGAATAGGTTGGGCTTGTGCCACCAAAAGTAGCTAGTATACGTGGAATGGATATTTTCCGTGTAGGATCGACGGCGACAGATCGATCGATTGATGTATCCAACCAATTATTTCCGGCCGTCCCTGCCCGGTCCGGTCGGCGTGCGAGTGGCACGGCTCCGGCCACGTATGCGTGCTGGGATACGTGCTGCCCAAGGAAGGAACGAACGGACGGACGTACGCCTCCTCTGTATGGTCTACGTGTGATCGATTAATAAACTGTATATCAGTTGCGTTTGGTACTGTAGTAGTTTAACCAGTCGTCCTAATTATAGTGTCCGCCTCAAATGTAAGGCAACTCTTTTTCTGTTCCAAAATGTAAGACAAAGTTTTCAACGTCTTACTCCCTCTGTTCCTAAATATAAGTCTTTCTAAGATTTTATTAATAGACTACATACGATACGGATGTATATAGACATATTTTAGAGTGTAGATTCACTCATTTTACTTCGTATATAGACTTCTTATGAAATTTCTTAAAAGACTTATATTTAAAAACGAAGGGAGTACATGTTAGGTCAGAGATAGCATTTTTTACTCCGTTCGAAATCACTTGTCACATAAATTGATAAAATGAATGTATTTAGACTTAACTTACATCTAGATATATTTATTTATTTCAATAAGTATTTTCGAACGAAGCGGGTACTATATAGTACACTGTCTTGGGGCATGTTTCAAAAGAAAAAACTGTCATTGGACATCTTGTGCCGGATCAACGAAACCGACTCGTACGGTCACGTACCTGGCTGAATCTATCACCACCGACTGGGAATTTTCATAACTTGAGTCTCCAACATGTTTGGAACATGGCGATGTCACGGGAATTCAAACGGCGAATTTCTCAAAGGTTGTCTAGAAGAGAACTAATGAGTGAAGGAGGGTAAAAGACCAAGACGAGCCATGTCCCACGCGCTACCATGCACGACAGCACGAGCGATCCGCAAGTACCCGCTGCTAGCAGTCACCCGCACGTGCTCGGTTGCCCAAACATGGACGAAACATGCCTACAATGGACGGTCTGTTGATTCTGAAATCTTGGTCATTGGTCAAGCTAATTAATCAGTGCAGGACTGCAGATGCATGCCACGGGGTCGGATAAATGAACCCTTTCTTTTGCGTGAAAACAAATTAATTAACCTGGAGCACGTAGGATAATTCCACGCATGCACTCTGGCCTTGAGCTGAGCGGTAGACGAAACAGTGCCAAATTACCCTATTCTGCTCGTCGCGACGATTACCTTCGGAATGTTGGTGGTTACAAGTACTGCGAAGCTTCTCAGTGCAAACTCCAAATAGCGCCCGCGGCAGTAACCGGCGTTTACACGGCCGGCGATGGCATCAAAATCAGACATATGCCGCCGCCAACTCAGTCCCACGCAAGTACCTACACATGCCACCATCCCAGCCCGTCACGATCGCTGCCTCCAGTTCCGGTGTGGCGCGTGTCCCCTTCCGCCTTCCGGTGCGAGCCGTACCTCGTGATGAGTGGACGAGTACTTACTAGTGAAACACGTCATTGGCAATAACCAAACCAAATGTACTCCCTTCGTTTCTAAATATAAATAGATTTCATAAGATGACTATAAAATAAAATAAATAAATCTACTCCCTTCGTCCTAAAATTATTGTCTTAGGTTTTTCTATAAATGGATGTATCTAAATACTAAAACGTGACTAAATACATTCATATCTAGATAAATCTAAGACAAGAATTCTGAGACGGAGGGAGTACATTCTAAAATATATCTATATACATTCGTATGTAATTCTTTAATACAATCGTTATAAAGCTTATATTTAGGAACGGAGGGAGTAACTGGTAGCATCTGTTTCTTTTAGTACTTACAGAGTTAGCATTTGGTTTTTATATACTAGCAGAGTTAGCATTTGGTTTTTATATACTAGCAGAGTTAGCATTTGTCAGGTAGGTTCGTTTCAATGTTTTGCATCGAAGACGGCCAGCAAGTACGCAAGTAGCTAGACTTGTGCAGCCAAAAGGTAGGATAGCATGGACTTGTGCTGCCAGAAGTACGTGGATACGCAATTTTCGTGTAGGATCGAGGGCGACGGGTTGATTGTGTCGATACATATATCCAACCAATTACACACCGTTGCCGGTCCATGACGCCTGAGCGATTAGAGCATGGTTAATAGTATAACCAATTGCTGGCTATAAGCAGTCTTATAGCCCGTCTTATAGCTAACTTGTACAATAGTTAGCTGTAAAAGAGTACTATTTTATTATATATGGTCCATTTTTCATTCTCACAAAGCATCTAGGAGCATGTGCTAGAGCTGACTCTTCACGAAGAGCCCGCTTCCCTTCTCTCTCCTCTTCTCTCTCATCCAACTCAGCAAAAATATAGTATTTTAATCCTTACAGCCTGCTGACTGTACCTTATTGTACTTGCTCTTAGAGCATGGTTAATGGTATAGCCAACTGCTGGCTATAAGCATTCTTATAGCTCATCTTATAGCTAGCTTCTACAATACTAGTTAGCTGTAAAAGAGTACTATTTTATTATATATGGCACATCTTTCATTCTCACAAAGCACCTAGGAGCACGTGCTAGAGCTGACTCTTCACAAAGAACCCGCTTCCCTTCTCTCTCCTCTTCTCTCTCATCCAACTCAACAAAAATATAGTATTTTAATTCTTACAGCCTGCTGACGGTACCTTATTGTACTTGTTCTTAGGCTGGCCATAGTGAAATTAAGTAACTTAGGCAATATCATATTTTTGAGACTAGCAAATATGTTTATGTGATAGATAATTAAATAAGAGAGAAATGATTAAAGTAACATAGATAGATACCATAACATGTTAAATGTTATACTAATATGTGTCATGTATGTCAATAAATAAGATTATTTATGATACTCCATCCATCTTAAAATTCTTGTCTTATATTTGTCATGTTTTAGTATTTGGATACATCTATTTTTAAACAAACTAAGACAAAAAAAATTGGACGGATGAAGTACTAATTTATGATACTATGCATTATAAAAATAGTATCATACAGTAGTATCATATGTATGATACTACTATATGTGTATGATACTTTCAGACCAGCCTTAGCACGGTTCCATCGACGTATGCGTACTATATGTATTCTTGCAATGAATGGATGTATGCCACATGTGAAGGATTAAATGAACTTCTTCAGCTGCGTTTGGTGTAGTTTAGCCAATGGTTGCAATTACAGTAGTGCTATCTTTGGGCACGTTTGTTGGCGTCTCCTCCGTGATCCAGACCGGTCATCCGCGCGGGAACCGACTTTTTGTAAGAATTGAAATCTTGATTGATTTGAAGTGAGGCAGTAGTACGTGATCATTGCGCAATCTTAGTCGTTGTATGGCCGGACCGTACAGTCCCGAGTCAAGTATGTAACTGGATCAATCGATGGAAAAATGATATCTGCACGGTTGAAACATGACAATTGATTCCCTTGGAATTCAAACGAGATGGCCTAATTTGCGACGAATTATATAAGAAGAAGAAGAAGAAGAAGAAGAAGTTAGAGCATCTACACCCGCACCTTGCAAATTCGGCTTCTCACACGCCTGCGAATGCGTCCGGACGCGTTTGCGGACACTCACTGGTCACGTCTCAATTTTTCCTCCTCACATCCAATCATCTAATCGTCCCTCATATCCGTATAAAAGCATGCAGAATATATCCTACATACTACTACTCTAATCTTCTTCCTCGTCATAGATGGCATGCGTCGGAACCTGAGTGTGTGCGCCGCCGCCTCCTCCGGCGCTTGCACCGCTCGCGCTTCCTCTATCCGATACCTAGCCACCATAGTTGACTCGGAGCAGGTAGATTTGATAGTTCAGGATGGCCAGCTGCTTCGGCCACAGATCGACCACCGCTAGTGGCTCGCCCTTCGGCTCCCCTGACGGAGCATCCTCCTCTGTTTCCTGCGGTGGTGCCTCCTCCTCCGGGTCCTGCGGCGCCTCCTCCTCCTCCGGCTCTTATGGCTCCTTCCCCATGTCCCGCCCCTCCTCAAAATCCACCTCTAGTTTCAGAGATAGCCCCGCTTCCCTTTGGATTCAGATCTGCTGAGGGAGGAAGAGGTGTTCAATAACCAACGATGAACGAATGGATTTCACCGTATACATCACCATATCCAAAACAAAACAAGTATATTTCACAAGTTGAACGGATTACAAACGAGCAGATTACGCTGCAGTACAGTACAGGAGTTGGATATGAGTGACAGGCCTCTTTGTGCATGTGCTCGCCAAAGTAGCATCAACCACCCTCGTCCATTGCGCACTCCGTCAACCCATGTCCGCCGCCGGCAGAGGAGAGCAGCGGAGGAGGAGGCGTGCAGATCAAGAGAAGGGAGATAGGGAGGAAGAGGAGACCAAAGGAGCCGAATGCCCCGCCCCCCTCGCATCGAGGCGGGCGATGTGCGGAGCAGGCCGGAGGTGGGAAGCGCCAGGCGGCCCGTCGCCCACCTCCGGCCTGCTCAGAAAGGGGAAAAATACTTTCTTTTTTTCATGAGAGATACGATTTTGCTTTCGCGAGAGGCATGGTTTTACCTTTGTGATAGGCATGTCCATGCCTCTTGGAAAAGGAAAAATGTGTTTTTTGCGAGAGACAGGATTGTGCTTCTGTGAGAGGCATAGTTTTGCCTTCATGAGAGGCACGACCGTGCCTCCCGGAAAAAAGCGAAAAAACGCGCTTTTAATTTTTTCTATCGCGAGAAGCACGGTTTTTTGTTCCGGTTTGTAATGAAATAAGTTCATCAAAATCTATAAACATGGGATCTAGTTTTGAAGATCTTGACGCGAGAAATTCAATGATGAAAACAGTTCGATATTTGAACGTACGGTCTAAAAAATATAACATTTTAAAATACGAATCTAAGAAAAAAATCCAGGTTACAACAACTCACACGTTTGAAGTGCGCTACTCGTCACAACCTTAAAAGATGAAATTGATCTTTGAAAGGAGTATTTTCGTGATTTCGTAACTTTGGGCATGTTTGTTGGCATGTCCTCGGTGATCCCGACCGGCCGTCCGGGAGCCGACTTTTCGTAAGAATTGAAATCTTGATTGATTCAAAGGGAGGTGGTAGTACGTACTGCTACTAGTCACAGGCCACGGCGCGATCTTAATCGCGGTATGGCCGGACCGTACAGTCACCAGTCAAGCATGTAACTGGATCAATCGACGGAAAAATGATATCTGCATGTTTGAAACATGACAATTGATTCCCTTGGCATTCAAACGAGATGGCTCGATTTGTGACGAATTATGTAAGAACAGAAGAAGAAGAAGAAGACCAACTATATATATGACAGGAATTATATCTCAAAAAGAAAAGAAAAAAACATGTAGGAACTCTGACATGGAACGGTAGAACCTACTCATCACACGCGTTGTTCCGCACGAATGATTATTGGGGCACGCGCTAGCGTTCCTACCTCGTCTCGTCGTGCCAACAAAATCTTGATCCGCCGATGCATGCCTCGCAAGTACATCCTGCACCGACCATTCTACTTGCACCAACGCAATCGAGCTTATTAGTATCAGCGTATCACACCGACCAGATACCAGCAAGCCGTGTCATATATAGGCCATATGAATGCCACGAAAAACGCGTACAAACGGCCACGGCACATGCTGCAGCTTCCCCGCGTGTCCTTGAGAGATCCGGATCGACTCGATAGCCAAGTCGTTAACACTTTGGGAGTAGTAAAAAGATGGATGTGCATGGTACTCCTAGTGCGTGTGTAGCAATCACCGTCGCATCCATGTCATGTCCGAACAAGAGCACGTCGGATAAGCTAGCTAGGCATCGTATTTTCTCCACGCGTCGTCGGCGGCACTCCTTCACCGCGTGCACACTTGAGCTCCATGGAGTTCCCCGGCAGACAAGGACGTGTACGTCGCACAGAGTGTCGACGTTTAGTAGGACCGAACTTAACCACATAAAACGGTAACAGTAGTACGTACTATAAGTGATGGTAGCACAAGCAAGACGTATTTTCGTAAACCGTGTCATCGTCAGGCCTGTTTTACGATCTACTTCCTTCGTTTTATAAAGTAAAGACGTTTCTTGGCACTACACCGAGGAAGTAGGTACTATCAATGATGATCACCAGTTTATACAAAAAAAGAAGAGTGACCAAGTGAAATGAGGTTGCTCACTCGGTTGATTCGGGTCTCCTAGCCGTTGTCTAGCTGCCGAGCATATCTTCGTGCATTTCCGATGCATCGATCCCTCTCCGTCTTGGAGACTTCAACAAGGAGCGAACTAGCATGGAGCACGTCCGTACGTAATATAATCCTACACGTACCTATGTAATACTCCCTCCATTTCTAAATACAAGACCTTTTAGAGATTTCGCTATGAACTACATTTCATGTAAAATGAGTGAATCTATACTCTAAAATATGTCTATATATATCCGTATCTAGTTCTTGGTAAATTATCTAACTAGTCTTGTATTTTGGAACGTAGGGAGTATAATCCTTGATTTTCAACATTGAACGCTCTGGCCATGCTGCATGTCTTCTGGTCGGAGGGCCCCACGCGTTCGGGTCGCCAACGAGAGAGAGACCGCGTGAGACGGGGCCGGGAGCTGTGCTGCCAAGTTTACCAAGGCCCAAGGACCAGTGACTTGTATAATAAACTCTACTGCTCACGAATATGACGTTCCAACTTCCAAGGACCAAGGACTTGCATATATAATAACCTTTTCTGAAAGAAACTGATGGTGAATATTGCAGCGAAGCTTCTCACTCCATGCTCCACATATAGCACCCGCGGCAGAAACCGACATTTACACGGCCATGGCATCAAAATCAACATATGTTGGAGGATATAGCTGCTGGTCGCATTAAGAAACGTAATCTGGAAGGTACTGATAATTCTAGCTCTCCATCTCATAATCAGTTCTCTACTCTATCTAATACTGCCTTGATGTTACGTGCGTCTCTAATGGGGGTGCAAATCCTGACAATAAATTTGCCATGATATTTGATATACTCCGCGAATTAGAATTATCTATCTAGGCAGACACTTAGTCCCGATCGACACATAGCACCACCCAGACCACCAGGGTCGCAACCAAGCTAACTGTTTTTAAGTGCAAGTGACTGTCAGCATAGTAGATTCTGTCTTTAGTTTGTCACGTCAAGAAAAGAGGTAGCATTTGTCAGGTTGGTTCGCTCCAGGTTGCATCCAAGCTAGGCGCCACGGCGGCCAGCTGCAAGCTCATTGTACACCCGTAGTACCGTTGTACGCTCGGGAGCTGTATGTAGCCGTGGTGGGATCATTTGGACTTGACTGACCAAAAGTACGTGGAATGGCAATTTTCGTGTAGGATTGACGGCGACGTACGGCTCGATGTATCCAACCAACGGCGCCGTCCACCGGCAAGTAGCATGCATGGCTCCGGCCACGAATCCGGCAGTGATGACGGACGTATATATGCCTCCTACGTATGGTCTACGTGTGAGCGATTAATTAAACTTCATCAGTTGCGTTTGGTGTAGTTTAACCAATCGTTGCAATTACACTAGTCCTAGTATATATCTTTGGGCATATTGTGATGTCGCCTCCGAGGTGATCCCGACCTGCCGTCCGGGAGCCGACTTTTCATAGCGATCGAAATCAAACTTGGCACCGGAAGAAGTTGATTGTTTGAACGGAGGTAGTAGCAGTACCAGTCACACGTCACGGCGCAATATTAGGCGCGGTGAGGCCGACCCGTATGGTCACGTACGCGCCTGCATCCATCCATCATTCGACGGAAAAATGATATATCTCTCTCACAAAATTGAGAAATGATAACTGCATGTTTGGAACATGAAGAATTGACTACCAGGAATTTTTGTGACGGGTTGGCTAGGACAGATTAAGAAGAACAAGAAATGAAACGACTCGATTAGTGACGGATTGTCTAGGACATATTAAGAAGAACAAGAAATGAAACGATTCGATTTGTGACGGATTATCTAGAACAGAAGAAGAAGAACGAGGCCGCGAGGACGACAAGGGAGACAAAAAAAAGGTAGTAGGTTATTATTTTTAGAATAGATAATAGGAACTACTTCTCAAATGAAAAAATATGAGTGATTCACACGCGTTGTTCTCATACTTTTAAATAGCCGATTATAGCTCTACAGCCTCACTATAACATTTTTAACAGGGTACCGGTAAATGATGGTAGCTAATGGTCTGCTATGACCCGTTTCTTCGCTCTAGTTGATTTGAAGGTCCATTACTATTTGGGCTATTTAAAACATTGTTTTTCTGCATGAATGACAGGTAGTCCGGGCACTAGCATTGCTAGCTCATCCGAAATTCTTCGACAAGACAGTCCAGCGTAGTATCTAGTATCTCATAGATGCTACAACGACGGAAACATACAAATGGTACACATTATAGACACCGCATTAAAGCATCTCTAACCAATGCCCAATAAGCCTTTCAGAAGCAAAAAATAAAGAGTTAACCACGCTTAATAACCAACACTTCAAACCTTTAGAGGAGGAAAATTGTACTTCTCTAAGTTTACTCCGGCACCCAACTCTTTTATTTTTACTCCCATTGCAATGTTCGATGATGATATCAATGTTGTTTAGTTCGTCTAGTAAGTTTCATATATACTCCCTCCGTTTCAAAACATAAGACCTTTTAGTTATTTCACTACAGACTACATACGAAGCAAAATGAGTGAATCTATACTCTAAAATATGTCTATGTATATCCGTATGTAGTTTATAGTACAATCTCTAAAAGGACTTACATTTAAAAACGGAGGGAGTACATGCTAGTAGGTTTGGACTTGTGACAACAAAAACAGCTGGAATGGCTATATTTTTGTAGGATCAATTGCGATGGATCGTTCGATGGGTGTATCCAATCAACTCCACGACGTACGTCCCCGTTCGATGGATGAACGAATAGCACTGCTGCTCCTCCATCCGGGTGCGCGGGCAAACACTATTTAGCGCCACAGGCGCCGGTTACGGGCAAATTTTACTAACCGGCGCCTGCAGCGCTCCACCATGGGCCAGCCCATTTAGAGATGCGTTATGTGATTTAGCCCACGAACTTTTTTCCAAATCAATGAACTTTTTTGAAATTGATGAATTGTTTTTTAAATCAGTGAACATAATTTAAATTTTGTAAACTTTTTCAAAATCAATGAATTGTTTTTAAAAATTGATGAACATTTTTTAAAAATTGATACAAAAATTGAAAATCGATGATTTTTCCTGAATTCTGTTGTTTCTTTTTGCGAATGGAATTCTGTGAACTTTTTGAAAAAAACACATAAACAAATTTTAAAAATCGGTGGACTTTTTTATAATCATCGAACTTTTTCGCAAATCTAAACTTTTTTGAAATTTTATGAACTTTTTTCTTTTTTTAATAACCAACGTATTTTACATGGACCGGCCCATGAGAAGCGCTACACGCGCCGGTTCGCCTAAAATGCGACGTATAGGACCTCCCGGGTGTTCGTGTTGTGCAAGAATTCGTTCTTGCATAGGACTAGTGGCCAGTACGTATCATTTGAAGGATCGTATGTGGCAACGAATTGAAGGCTGGTTGAAGAGGTTTATGTCACATTCGTAGCAATTATAGCAACGAGTTCAGCCAATCGTAGCTATAATAGTATTGCCAGACGTTCGATTTCACTTTTTAAATTCTTTTGACATAGTTTAACTTGATCTGATCTCACATTAAAAAAATTAGTTGGCATCCACACCCTGCCGTCATTTTTTGTGATAGTAGGGATCGGGTGAACGTAGATAGCGTTGTCGGGTTAGCGGGATCAAACGGCGTCGCCTGCATTGACCCGACCCTACCACCACTTCTTGTGTCGATAGGATGTGCATGTCTACAGCCAAAACGGATGGCGACAGAATGTGAATGCCTACCGTCACAACGGACGACGGTAGGAAAAAGAGTCAAATCCCTTTTTTTTATAAACAGGTCATATCAGGCTAAACTTAGTAAAAAGGTTAAAATCATAAATTTGGCCTCTTTGGGCATCCTGTTCTGGCGCCTTCCAGGTGATACCGACCACCCGGGGGATGACTTTTCATAGTGATCATAATCAAACTTGGTAATCGAAGAAGTTGATTGATTGAACGAAGGTAGTAGTACCAGTCACATGTCACGGCGCAATCTTAGTCGCGGTGAATCCGACCCGTATGGTCACGTACGCGCCAGCATCCATCCATAGCTCGACGGAAAAATGATATTATCTCTGTCTCGCCCTCTCTCAAAAAAGAGAAATGATACCTGCATGTTTGGAACATGACAATTGACTACCAGGAATTCAAATGAGACGACTCATTTTGCGGTGGATTTATCCAAAACAGATGAAGGAGAATAAGGCCGCGAGGACGACAACGCAGACAAACAAGGTACGTAGTAGGTTATTATTTTTTTGATACTAGACAATAGGAACTATTCTTAAATGGAAAAAATATAAGATTCACATGTGTTGTCTGTTTTCATAGTTTTAAATAGCTGATTATAAATTTATAATTTTGTTATAACTTTTTCAGCACAATGCCGATAAACGGTTTCAGCGGGCTGCTCCTCCGGCCGGGTACGCGTCTATGCAAGAAATCGTTCTTGCAAACGACTAGTCTCTATTATTAAAGAAAATCTGCCGTCGCGATGGTTCTACCTCTCCGATTATCTTCTCGTCGCTAGCTCTCCTCCGGATACGCGCGCAAACTAATGACATGTCACGACGTGCGTAAACTTAGTCGCAACGAGACCGACCCGTATTGCACGTACCAGGATCGGTCTGTGGACGGTAAAAACGATGGACGTATGCTCGGAGCATGACACTTTTATTTTTTTGCGATGAATGACACTGTTATTGTTTCAGGAATTCAAATCGGGTCCATCCGAAAATTCTTGGACCGCGATGCCTAGAATAGAATCCACGCGGATTGGAAAGAGGCCGCCGGTTGGATATCGACTAGACAAGGTCGTAAATTCTTTTTGCTTGGAATTTCTTTTACGGTTGGCTGATTTAGATATCGACTGGCGAAGGTCGTAAATTCAGCCTACAGAAACAACAAGGTTGTGGATGTGTGCTGTGTACAGTACAGTACAGTGCTCGTACTACCTGGGTAGCAATCGTCGTGGCAAGCTAGATTGGCATCGAATCTTCCGCACGCGTCATTCCGCACCCCCTTCACCGCGTGTAGGTAGACTTGACCCGGTTTGATCGTTCGGGCTCGCCGGCTGACAGTGACATGTACTCCCTCCGTTTTTAAATATAAGACTTTGTAAAGATTGCACTATGGACTACATACGGATATATATAGACATATTTTAAAGTGTAGATTCATTCATTTTGCTCCGTACGTAGTCTATAGTTAAATCTCTACAAGGTCTTATATTCAAAAACGGAGGGAGTAGCATGCACATAGGCCATCGGACCAACTCACCAAAGTAACCGCACGTACTTTTGTGAACCGCGTCATCTGATCCTCTTTTCAGATCCACGCAGTGCCTACAAATGTTGGTCCACACCAGTTTGTGCCAAACAATCCATGCACGCACAAGTACAAAAGGGGGGATTGGCTGCTCACTGGGTTTGGTTCTCGAATCTTACTTACATCATCCGTTGTTTCCATCACAAGTACTCTCATCATTTCATAATATAAAAACGAATTTTGACAATAACGTCTTTAACACTATCTAGCACCAAAAATGCTTTTATATTATGGGGACGAGGGGGTAATTCCAAATCACTCGTTAACAAGTAAGCTAACCTGGTTCATGCCCGTGTTCTGTTGCAGACATGTCACTGCCGCGATAAGCGTACAGACTTTCTACAGTACATCATACTATTCTCAAGACCTTGTAGTATAGAATCATCTCAACCGTTGAATGGATTGGTAGTTTTGTCATCTTTTTCGTAATTTATAGAATCCCTCGTTATGACCATCGTCGTTGTCAATGTCGCGAGTCATCGACGGCATTCATCCAACAACTAATCACACTTCAAAGCTCTCTTGGCTCTAATGGCGTCCATGAAGGAGTTGTTGCCGTTCAGGATTTAGGTGACATACGAACGAAGGGGCCGAAACCTAGCTCCAGCAGTCTCCCGCTCCTCCCCACTCCCTCCCCCTCCCTTCCCCTCCCAACCCTAGCCGCCCAACTCCCTCCCTTCCGTTCCTCGCTGCCGCGTGGGGCAGCCGTCGGGCAAGCCCGGGGCGTCAAGGATCGTGGCGGCGGGGCCTTGGCTGCCCTCCCTCTACGTGGGGAACTCCGGATCTGGAGCGGCGGCTCCATGGATGAGGTACGGCAAGCTAGCAGCCGTGTGGGCGGCGGATCTAGCGTCCGAGCCGCGAGGGCGGCGGGATCCAGTGATCGTTGGCGACCGGTGACGGCTTCTGCTGTGGTCGGTGCGCGCGATCTGGCGCATCCCCTCCTCCCATGTTCGGCGTGCGGGCTAACCTGGTCGGGCCGTGCTTCCTTGGGTCGCCGGTTTTGTACAGGAGGCACTGCTGGTGACGGGGATCTAGTTCGGGCGAAATCTCTGGTCGTCCATGGCCGGCCGCGTCGACGACGACGCCTGATCCCCTCCTTGGAGGCGTCGGTATGGACTGATCCCCTCACTTCCCCTTCTCCTCGGTCTCCCCAGCGAAAGACCTAACTTTGTTGGGCGGCGGCGGCGCTCACGGCGTCGTTCCCTTCTTGAAGGCACCGCTTTTGCCCCCAAAATTCGACCGTCGGTATCTCTATACCTAGTGCAATCTCGCTACCGGCAAATCTCTTTACTCGTTCCGTAATACAAGATCCCGTGACTAACTCCTTAGTCACATTGCTTGCAAGGCTTATTGTGATGTTGTATTACCGAGTGGGCCCTGAGATACCTCTCCGTCACACGGAGTGAGAAATCTCAATCTTGATCCATGTCAGTCCAACAGATACCTTCGGAGGGACCTGTAGAGCACTTTTATAGTCACTCAGTTACGTTGCGACGTTTGATACACACAAGATATTCCTCCGGTGTCCGGGAGTTGCATGATCTCATGGTCATAGGAACAGATATATTGACATGCAGAAAAAAAAATAGCAATAAACTGACACGATCATACGCTATGTTCATAGTTTGGGTCTTGTCCGTCACATCATTCTCCTAATGATGTGATCCCATTATCAAACGACATCTCATATCTATGGCTAGGAAATCTTGATCATCTTTGATTAACGAGCTAGTCAACTAGAGGCTCAATAAGGATAGTGTGTTGTCTACGTATCCACACATATATTTGAGTTTCCAATTAATAAATTCTAGCATGGATAATAAACAATTATCATGAACAAGGAAATATAATAATAACTAATTTATTATTGCCTCTAAGTCATATTTCCAACAGTATGTGCGTTCATAAAGATGAGTGTATGGGCATGTATATGAATACTTGCGTCTTTGATATATTAAAAAATAAATGAATATATGTAAACGACTTTGATTGTATTGTGTTTAAGAAAAAAAACTAGCCTAGTGGGACGTGAAGTCGGACTTCTTATTTGGCGTGATTTTTCCATTAGTGGGCCGGCCAACTATATGTTGCGTTTTTCAGCTTGAGGCCTTCTCTTTCTCTTTTAACCTACTTATGTTTTCCTATAAAACTTGCTTACATTTAAACTTTAAATTAATAAAAAAAATCAGAGATGTATGGAAAATTACATTGGTGAGGACAATGTTTTAGCACCCGAGCTCAGATGCTCCGTGCATGAACAGTGAATGAACATTCTGAAATGTTTTGACACTAAAGTTTTTTAAAAAAAACTAAGAACGTGCAAATACTCAAGGTGATATGACACTTGAGGAGTTCTGGGAAAAAGAAATGAAGTTTTGAGAAAGGTTCAAAATTTAAATTTTGGAGCAATGGTTTCGTTTTTTCTACCCCGAACTCCCCCGATGTCATATTTTCATGAAAGTTTGCTCGCACATGGAAAACTTGTCCATATTTGATGTACAAGAATTTCAGATATTTGGAGTCTCTTTTTTCTAGTTTCTCAAATGTACAGTTCACCCGGGATCATATGAGCTCACGTCCAACTATGAATTTTCGTACTTTGGTTAGTTTGTAAAAATTGTTCACCATGTATCATGAAATGTTCAGGGAATGTAATTTTTTGTTCTTGTGGTTTCGAAAAAAAATTCATACATTTCAATGTAAATGTTTGTGACATTCAAAGAAATGTTCATGTGTTTAAAGAATACTCATGCACTCTACAAACTTTGTTCGCATAAGCTTAAAATAATGTTCATGCCGTTAAAAAAATTGTTCGTTATATTTGTAAATGTTCACACATGTACAAAACTATGTTCATGACATTTGGCCAAAATACTTCATCATGTACTTCAAAATATTCAACGTGTACTAAAAAATGTCAACATGTATTCGAAAAATGTACAACATGTATTCGAAAAACTATGCATTGTGTATTTGAAAACAAATGTTCATCGCTATTTTTTTGAGGTTCAAGGTGTATCTGAAAATTTTTTCACATGCATTCAAAGAATATTCAAAGTGTACACGAAATATAATTAGTATGTATTCAAAACAATGTTTAAACATGTGCTAAAAAAATTGTTCATCATGCATCTAAAAGTTCAACGTGTATCGATCACAATGTACACCGTGTATTAAAAAGTCGACATGTATTTGAAGAAAAAAAGAAAAATATTATGAATGGAAAAAACTTAAAATAAAAACACCAAATAGAAAAATCGATGAAGACAGGATATATCCCTGGCGACTTTATTTGCGAGATGGGGGAAGTCTGAGTTAGCGGCTTGCTCTTCATCCATTGTGACCTATTGTGAGATGTAGCTCTCAATCACGTGTGGCATCTGCGTAGGCTTGCCACCATTGTGCAAAGCTAATTTTAGAGAGGCGCTTAGTGACATGTCAATACTCTCTCTCCTTAAGCACTTGCATTTAAGCACCTACCATTCCATATGGTCTTAACGTGTTTTGCTCGCTTGGTCCTTGCGCTCACTCGCTCGGTAGATTTTTTATATTCTTCCATTGTACACTTCGCTGGACTTGTCCATTTTTTATATTTTCTTCTCTCCTTCTTTTCTGTGTTTTTCCTATATATTTTTTAACGACTTTCTTTTATTTTCATTGGGTTTTCTCTTTTCTTTTCTTTTTTTCTTTTTCTATGTGTTTTCTTTAAGTTTCTCGTCGGTTTTCATTTGGTTTTTTCTTTTATATGTTTTTCATTGGTTTTCTTAAGGTGTTTTTTTTTATTTTTTAATTTCTGTGCTTCCTTTATGGTTTTCATCGATTCTTTATTGGGTTTAGGTTTTCAGTGTTTCTTTACTTTTTTGTTCTTTTTTTGCAACATATGTCTACTTTTTTCCTACGCATTTTACATTTTCTGTATACGGTAGGGATATATACTTTCTATACACATTTAACATTCTTCACATGCATGTTTTTTTAATATATGTTTTGATTTCTACAGTTTTCATACACGTTGTACATTTCGCGTATATATAATAAAATACATGTTTAAAACTTAAAATTCATGTTTAACAATCTTTGAAATATAAATTTCTATATCCACATTTTCCATATATATTATACATTTTTCTATACATACGGAACATTTTTCTCAAACATTTTTTGAATATGTGTTAAATATTTTTTGAAATACACATCGAATTTGTTTTAGTGATGAAATAAATATATTTTTAAAATATGCAAGTTCTTTTTTAGAGAATACTATGCAAGTTAAAAAAATTAACATTCAACGAAAAAAAATATATACTCAGCTCGGTGGCCAGCTTCATGCAGGAAGTGAGCGCGTGCTGGTTACATGGGCAGGCCCAACGTGGGCTATCCTCCATTTCAGCTCGCAATAAGCGACGTATGGCCGTACACTTCCGTCCTGGTTTATTGGTTCATTTGGTATTTTGTGTCAAATTTTGATCACAAATTTAACTAACAAAATATCATTGCATATCATCCAAATTTATATATTGGATTCATATTTAATCATGTTTTCTGAAAATGTTGCTTTTGTTATGTATAACTTTGATTTTATTAGTTAAAATCATGATCAAAATAAGACCCTAAATACGAGGGGAGCTAATAAATCAAGACGGAGGTATTGCTTATAATGTGAGTGTTGTCTCATATAAGAGAAAAAACTTGTCATGGTCCAAGAAATGATTGTGCCATGGTACGTAAACTGAATTTGCCAAGGTCCATGAAAAAGAAAGGAAAAAATTGACATGGTACATAAAAAGAAATGAAATTTGCCACTGTCCATGAAAGTGAATTTGCCATAATTCATAAAAGTGAATTTGTAACCATTGCAAACTTTGATTTTTGCTATGCTACCAAAAACGTTTCCATGGTAGGTAAACTGAATTTGCCATGCTCGATCCATGAATTTGCAATGTTCACACGCTTGTACAGTGACTACCTATACATCTATTTGGATATGAAAGAAATAACAAAAATCATAAAATTCATGGCAAAAATTTCGTGAGAACAAAAGGTGTTAAGTTGCAATCACAAAAAAAATTGCCATGGCAAAAAACGTGCAGACATGTAAAAAAGTGGGTACAAGGCACGTGATGAGACATGCAAAAGAATAACAAAAAATTGCACAAGTTGTTCTAAAAATAAAGGCATGGCAATTTTTCCATAACATAAATAAAAAAACTGGAGACATGTCAAAATTAACGACATGACATACAGTAGAAGAAAACAATATTCCCGTGGCAACTTTGAATACATGCCAACATTAGAGGCAAACCATGTTCTTATGGCAAAACTGCCATAATAACAAAAGGTGTTAAGTTTCAATCACAAAAAAAAGGAATTGGTCATGGCAAAAATGTGGAGACATGTAAAAAAGATGGTACATTGGACATGTTGAAATATAGCGAAAAATATTGTACAAGGTGTGTTTAAACTAAAAACATTGGAATTTTGCCATGGCAAACAAAATGGGAGATATGACAACATGTGAGGGGAAAATTAGACTCACATCGACCTACTCGTCAGCGACGGCAGCACCTCCACCTCCCTGGTCATCGGCGCCACACCCTCGCCACCACAACCACTGGGATGGCAGTTGATCTCCCCTGGTCATCACGTTGTTTTGCGAGCTTGTTGTCATGGTCCTCGCCATCACACACAGGCCACCGCAGCTCGTCGGAGAAATGCTCAGCTGGGCACGAGAGACCAGCCGGAAATCGCCTTTCTTGGGCAGAGCTTTGGAAGCGAGAGGTGAAGATAGAGCTAGGAAGAAGAGAAGAAATGGAGAATGGAGGAGTGGTTGGACTGTTCGTTTTGGGTGTCGTTATCCCGAACGCTTCCCCTCATCTCACGTGCCACTTTGACATGCTCTAATGTTAATGCAGAAAGATGGACGATGATTAGAGCGTTCGGGACGAGAAGCGAAAAAAACCTGACGTTGGGAGTTTTAGATTCCGAAAGAAAAGGCATGGACATCGATGTTGCATGTTCTGTTGGGTTTTTGTATGCCCCAAATGAATTTGATTCTTTAAACTTGAAATTTCTACATGTATGTAGAATGTCACCTCTACACCAACTTATTTGGAACCAAATACTTTTTATTATTGTTGTTGTTGTTGCAGAATTTTAAATTTTAAAGTTAAAATTGGTTGGCCAGGACGAATTTGCAGTGAATTTCCATCTTGCCCTTTATTGGATCAGTGAATTCCGGCATCAGGTATCAGGAACTAGTCCAAGATAGATGGTAAGAACAAAAAAGGCGAATTCGATGGAGAACCCACCTAACCGAAGACGCACACTGCACGTGTATACTAATACCACTGTTCAAGAATTCGTGTGATTAATAGTTAAAAGGTCAGTTAATCGCTACTTGTAGGATGGCCAAATTGAATAACACATATTCGATGTGTTAGCTTGCCAGGTTGATGAAATGGCATTTTAAACCGATTAATCGGTTGTTAGGACGATTAATCCTTGTTGGCCAGTTAACTGGTGAGCAAACAAAGCCTGATTTGGCCAGTAACCCCTCCCACTCCTAAATGGTTAGGGTTTGGCCCTCCTCCCGCCCTTCCGCTTTTGTCATTTCCTCATGTCCTAGATGACATGGATAGGTCCTTCATTGGAGCATCGTCGCTTCCCCTCCTCCCTCTACGCGCTGCTACTTGCCCTTCTTCTTTGCAAGTTTTCACCCCCGCAACCAACGTATTTTAGACGCCCCGCATGACTAACAACACCTTCCAACTGTGTGTTGCAGTTGTGCGACCACCATCTCTCAGAGTTGCATCCACACGGAAAACAACAAAAAAATTGTTATGTATACAAGTTTGTTAATGATTTTTGGCGCTCACATGGATGTTTGTTGATGACTGTTGTTGTATACATGTTCATGATCTATTGAGAAAAGAAAGGAGTGCCATTTGATTTATATTTGCAATGCATTTTTTTATATCATTCAAGTTCTATTATCTTCTTTTTTTCTATGGTGTTCAAAATTTCATCGATTAATGGTCGACCATTTAATTCAGTTAATAGGCCAATTCATTAATTAATTGTACTCCCAAGCCAAGCGAGCAGGTACCAATTAACGATTTCCTCAAAATTGACTGATACTGCTCCGTTTAGTCATCTGAGATATCACACGAGTTTTATCAGTGTTATGAGGAAAATGTGCGTATTTGGTTCTTGTACATAGCTGCCAACATGATCTGTATTAGTCTTTCAGGTATTCCACAACAGAAGAAATCCACAGCGTTAAACCAAAACATGCAATTCTGTCAGAATCAGACAAATGCAAGGAGACAAAACCAAAAGCACGGCCAGCCATTCCACATCAGAAAACGCTGTTCGAGTCAGAAAAAATGCAGGAAAACTAAGGAGAAAGTATCCGGTGGAAAAGGCGATGTTATACAAACACATGAAATTTGATATTTCAAACCCATTTTCATTCATGAGGCAAGAAAGAACAACAATTATGCATGAATTGCAATGTTGCACGTTTTGCCGCTATTCATCCATTTGCTGGATATGGACTTTCTTATACCTCCCAAATTAATTTGATTTTTAACTTGATTTTATACATATTTGTACTACTTGGTGTACAATATATATTTGCTTCCAGAATTACTAGAAGATTTGAAACATGCCTTGTCCAACTGCTTTCACCGGGATTTATATTTTTCTCCAAATCGCTATGAACTCTGGGTGCAGAAACAGCATCAAGCCATATGTAATACTCCCTCCATTCATAAATATAAGTATTTTAGAGATTTCAATATAAACTACATATGGATATATTTTAAGGGTAATTCATTTATTTTGCTCCGTTTGCAGTCCGTAGTGAAATCTCCAAAAGGACTTATATTTAGGAACCGAGGGAGTATATAACAACCCAACCCACCATGCTGCCGTAAATGATACAAGCACCTGGAGCACATCCCAGAGGAACAAAGCTAAATAAACAACCTTATTATTTCAACCTACATCCAAGACTGAAACATCACACTGCTAACTGTCGTAAAGACAACAAACACTTTTCATCAGAAAGAACAGATGGAGGGTTAAACCTTAAACCTTCTACTACACTTCACAAGACTAGTACAGAGATGGATAGAGCGCCGGCGCACACGAGCTCAGTCCTTCTTGAGGAGATCCTCCGGCTCGCGGAGGGTGCCAAACAGCCAATCCATCCACACGGTGTAGTGGCCATAGTTGTGCCGGTATGTCGTGTGGTGGATGGTGTGGTAACCGGCGCCCATCACCGGCCAGACCTTGCCGTGGATGCAGTCGTGGATGTTGGCCGTCCACACCGCCTCTATGAATATGAGGGCGACGTGCGTCCGGAAATGCACCGGGAGAATGAACAGAGCAATCACGTGCGATATGGCTTGCAGAATACCGTCCAATGGATGGAATGCTAGTCCTGGAAGGAACAGAGCATGTAAATTAGTGTTGTCCCTGATAAAGAGGCAATTCTATTTCTCGCTGTCAGCGGGCATTATATCTTCTTATTCCTTTGCTAATGGCATGCCGTCCAGATTCAAAACGTTAAATTAAAGAAGGCCGGTGTCTATCACATTCTGAATAATTACTCCGGTGTAAAAATAAACTGCTATACTCAAGTATACAGAAATACACGGTAATGAACAAACATTTTACATAAACAAGAATAGATAAACACCAACGTCAGCTAAGCCAGTTATCTAGAACTCTTGTTCATCAATGTTACAGTAATGTCATATATCTAGCACAAAACAAAAAGATGCATTTGCATATTCAGAAGTCAACACAGCACAACAAGAACTTACCAGCAAATGGTGATAGGGTATTCTCCTTGTTGTAAATGTGGTGGGTTGCGTGTAGGTGCTTATACAGTGGTTTTATGTCATGCAACTCTCTGTGCATCCAGTAAATTCCAAACTCCACAAAGGTGAGATATAAAGCCACATATACAAAATACATCGGCCAACCAACTTCACTGATATGAAAAAAACACCGGGTCCATCCACTCTCAATCATGTGCTCAGATACAGACGGAAGAGCGCAGTAGAAAGGCATAGCCTTTGATGCAACAATTATTTGCTTCTTCATAGCTTCTACTGTAGGGACAGCATCTGCGTCAAAATAACATAATATTTCAGCAACACGTTCTATAAAGTCATATCAAATACACCTACACACAAGGTTCTAGAATTACTCTGACTAAATCCATAGGATGAACAGGAAAAGGGGGAAACGAGCAGAAGTGAAGTCCATGCAATATATGTGGCACTTATTGGTCATTTGGAGCTAAAGAATGAAGACTAACCATATAAATAATTTTATCTTACAAAGTACTTTCATAATATGCAACATTTGCTAGCATATTATATGATTAAGATTCATGATTAAAAGGCATTGGAGAATATGGAGGGTCAAAAAATAATTATATTTGTGAGCAGAGCAAAATATAAACAGCATTGGTACCTATTTAGACCATCAGCCAGCAATTAATAGGGTAAGAGTCACAAATGTATAAATAAAGAAGCAGAGTTGTTATAAATGATCTGTATACATCTTCTGTTTGATTGGGCCTGCGTGCCTGATGTTGATGTCGAGTTTCCCAGTAGTTAGCTTAGGCTGGTAAATAAATGTTTTATTTCCATGAAACTGTTTGGGTCACACTCACCAGACGGTGTTGTTTTATTAGTTTAACTGTGAAATGAAACTGGGAGCAGGGAAGCCCTAAGGTAGAAAAAAAAATGATCTGATGCAGCAAACATCAAGATTATAATCTAATAATCTATAACTGATTGACCACGTGATCATTTAGTTCGGCAAATGCCCTACAACCAAAACCATGCCAGCACTGCAAAATGTTGACAAGGCGTTTAGAAAAGAAAAAAAGGTCCACTTCCAGACTAGAACACACTAAATCACATGAACTGCAAAACATATGACAGTGATTACGAACAAACAAATTGGACTAGCTGCTTTGGTTGCACAGAACAGTATCATGTAGTAAAATGGAATTAAATCTCCAAAGAAGCAAGAAATCCAGCTGAAAAGGTTCTACTCCAGTTGTCTTGCATAAATAACGAAAACAAAAGGCATCTTGGTCCCACAGGAAATACAAGTCAACAATCACTAGGCACAAGTGTACAGCAGAGAAGATAAGTGTCTCTACTGTACAAGTTTTGGGCACGGATGCCCTTGTTTTGCAGGATCTTGCATGATCCTTGCTGGACTGTGATTCTTCGTAATCCAGTCATGTAAGATAGTCTCAGAAAGGTTGCTGGACCAGTGTTAGCTTGTGAACCTTGATTTCTCTAAATGAAATCGGAGAGGGGAACCTCTCTTTTGCCACACACAAAAAAGCAGAGAAGATACACAGTCATATCCTTTTTGTCATTGTTTTCTGAAAGAGACACCCTGCCTTTTTTAGCTGTGAATTCAATTACGGTTGCTTGTTCAGAGTGGTCCGGAACGTGGGTGAACTCAAAATATCATACCATTATTAAGATAGAAGCCTTTGGGTAAATACCTATCACATAGGTCCCCCTCTATTCATATTTTCTAAAGGACAAGTTATCTGTATGAGCATATGATACGATTGGAAGGCCCTGGACATGCTAGAAGATGCCCAGGATGGAGCATAAAACAAAAAGTAGTATTCGTACTCCCTCCGTTCCAAAATAAGTGTCTTAAACTTAGTACAATTTTGTACTAGCGTTAGTACAAAGTTGAGACAGTTATTTTGGGACGGAGGGAGTACTATTTAAGCATAAGCAAACACGAATATTGACAGGTTGACAATGACTTCCATTTGTTACCATGTGATTGGGCTAAGAAGCCGCCAAAAGTAACCGATAAAATCATGATGCAATCTCACAAGGCATTAGAAAAACGCCCCCCAAAAGTTAGTGGTCTATATCTACGAGTAAAGTGCAAGCTCTCTTTCTCTCTGTCATCTAACTTGATTGGCGATCTGACCAAGAAAGTGAAGAGGAAAGAGGTTGGCTGAGCAGAAGAAAATAGCATTTAAATGCAGCACCATTTAAAAGGCAGACTTTTTAAACGGCTTGGTTAATTATACATTTTTTCCACAATACATCACAAGAAGCCATTAGATTAAACATTTTTTTCATTTCCAAAACTACGTCACACTAAATCACATCAAATGCAACAGATATGATAAGTGAAGATGAACAAACAAACTGGACTAACAACTTTGCTTGCACACAGCAGTATCATGCAGCAAAAAGCAATCCAATCTCTAAAGAAGCAAGAAATCCAGCTGAAAAGGTTCTGTTCCAGTTGTCTCGCATAACTAAGGAAAATCTTGGTCCCACATGAATTGCAGGTCAACAATCACAAGACACAAGTGTACAGCAGAGAAGATAGGCTGTCATATCCATTTTACAATTGTTTTCTGAAAGAGACAACCCACCTTTTCTTATCTGTGAACTCAATTATGAGTTTTTGTTCAAGTGGTCCAGAATAAAGATACAGGACTTTGGATAAATATCTACCATACAGGTCCCCCGTCTATTCATAGTTCCGGAAGGACGAGTTGTCTGGTATGAGCATATGCACAATTGCGAGGTCCAGGACATTTTATAAAATGCCCAGGAGAGAGCATAAAAGAAGAAGTAGTATCCGTCACAAATACTGACGGGTCCACAGAGGAGTCCATTTGTTACAATGTGATTAAGGTATGAAGAGTATGAACAAATGCCCGGTTGCAAGGTCCTGGACATTTAAGGAAGTGCCCAGGACAGAGCTTGAATCAGCAAGTTGTAGCAGTACTACTATTTAAGCACAAGCAAACACGAATATTGCTAGGTCGACAGAGACCTCCATTTGTTTCCATGTGATTGAGCTAATAAGCCGGCAAAACTAATAAATTAAATCATGATGCAATCTGGCGAGGCATTAGAAAAACGCCCCGAAGACGTTGGCAGTCTAAGTATACATCAGCCACTTCAAAATGTTAGCTGTCTCACATCCACGAGTAACGTGCAAGCTCTCTTTTATCCCTCTCATCTAACTTGATCCGCGATCTGATCAAGAACACAAACAGGAGAAAATACTCCCTCCGTCCCATAATATAACCAAGCAGTAATGAAGCAGGAGGTTTGGTTCAACAAGCAAATACCAGCTCGATCAAGCAACGAACTGCTTATTAGTGCTTGGAAAAACAGCAGGATTGGACTCCTGCCCCAGTGCAATGATTGCCATATATTTGTCCTTCAGTATCTATTCAGGCGATCTGTTGGACAGAGAAGTGTCTGCTCAGTCGATCTTTGTGACCATCGACGAGCCTGCGGACAAACCCAAGATGTGACCCCAAACCTCCCAACCAAACTGAGAGGTTGGAGTTGAGCACACACAGGCCCAGCAGCTGGTGGATAAATGCCACGAAGCCCCCCGAATCTTGAGCAGTGAATTCCAGACGGAAACACTGATAAATTGGGGATCGAAAGGCGGCGGCATTCCTTTTCTTACCTCACCAACAAATCGACCTCTCGCCGTCATTTTCTTGGCTCACGGGAGCAGTGAGGCCCAAGCCCAAATCCCTTTCACGGAACACACTTTCAATCCTCACCAAATCCTCGGAGGAGAAGAACCAATTAATCAACAAGGGGAGGGCGAGGGGTAGGAGAATTAATACTCTGGGACCGGTAGGATTCTAGGACACTACTGTGCTAGCATGTGGGGAGGGGAGGGGAGGGTTAAAGGCGGGACCTTTGGGGATGTAGGCGTTGCGCTTCCAGTAGTAGATGACGAAGCACCAGAGGAAGCCGGTGGCGAAGTAGAGGAGGTAGCCGCCGATGCAGTTGCGCAGCCAGGAGCGGAGCGGGTGCGGCAGCGCCCGCCACCAGCCGCCGCCGCCGGGGACGACCGCGCTGAGGAAGATCTCGTTGTACCAGTCCGTCTCCTCCCGGAACAGGCCCCAGTAATCCTCCCCCGCCGCCGCCGCCGCCGCCGCCGCCGCCATTGCCGGCAGCGGTGGGTGTGCCTGGTGGGTGGGTGGAGGGGGCGGGCCTGCAAAGCGTGGGGGAGAGATGCTCGCAGGCTGTGGGGTGGGGTTTTAAAAGGCAGGAGGAGGAGGAGGAGGAGGAGGGCGGTGCGATCTGTTCTGTATACCATGTGCCCAGCCCAGGTGGTGGAGCGGCGGTTTCTTTCGTCCCCGTCCTTTGTATTGCCCCAAGGAGAGCGTGACACAAATGCCGGCGACTCAGGGGTGCTGGATCCATGCCGTAGGAGCCATCGGCTGCCAAAAAGCATCTGCCGCCGGCTAAATAAATCGAGATCTGATTTTCCTTTATAAATCATTAAATACATGGAAAACAAAAAATGCTAAATTTTGTGTTTCGATCCTTTTGCTGAAATAAATCGAGATCTGATTTTCGTTTGTAAATCATTAAATACATGGAAAACAAAAAATAAAGACAGAAAAATGTTGAATATTGATTACGTGGCTTTGAATGGCGAATACTGAACGCACGAAGAGTGTGGAGTTAAAATAAGTTTTAAAAATAAAATCACTTTATAAAAAAGATAAATTTTCGTCCGAAACCATGATACTTCGAAAGAGATTGTCCAGTTTTTACACGAAGTGCATCCAGTTTATGTCGTAACCCTCTTAACTTTTTGGCATATGTTATGTGAATGAAATTATGATATCATGCCAAGTTTCAACATTTTCAAAGATCATTTGTAACGCTTTTCACTTTCACGATCATTTAGCTCAAAACAATCATTAAATACATGAAAATAGAAAAAAGGATTAAAAATTGGTTACATGACTTTGAATGGTGCATACCGAACGCACAAAAAGTCTAAAATTAAAATATGTTAAAAATGAAATCTCTTTGTAACATATGAGTTTTCATCCGAAACCCTCATACTCGGAAATATATTGTCCAGTTTGTACATGAAGTGCATCCAGTTTTTGTCGTAATTCTCTCAACTTTTTAGCACATGCTATGTGGATGAAATTATAATGTCATGTTAAGATTCAACATTTTCAGAGTTCATTTGTAGTGCATTTCAATTTCAGGACCATTTAGCTTAAAAATAATAATTAAATACATAAAAATAGAAAATAAAGTCAGAAAATGGTTGAAAATTGATTACGTGGCTTTGAGTGGTGCATATTAAACGCACAAAAAGTCTGGAATTAAAATATGTTCTAAAAATTGAAATCTCATTGTAACACATTAGTTTTCGTCCGAAACCCTAATGTTTCGAAAGAGATTGCCAAGTTTGTACACGAGATGCATCCAGTTTTGTCATAATTCTCTCAACTTTTTAGCACATGTTATGTGAATGAAATTATAATATCATCTCAAGTTTCAACCTTTTCAGAGTTCATTTCTACCGCTTTTCAATTTCAGGATCATTTAACTCAAAAATCATTAAATGCATGAAAAATAAAAAAATAAAGTCAGAAATGGTTGAAAATTAATTACGTGGCTTTGAATGATGCATACTGAATGCAAAAAAAGTCTGGTGTTAAAATATGTTTAAAAAATGAAATCACTTTTTAACAAATAAATATTCGTCCGAAAACCTGATATTTCGAAAGATATTGTCCAGTTTGTACACAAGGTACATCCAGTTTTTGTCGTAACCTCTCAACTTTTTGTCACATGCTATATGTGTGAAATTATGACATCATGCCAAGTTTCAATCTTTTCATAGTTCATTTGTAGCGCTTTTCAATTTCAGGGTCATTTAGCTAAAAAATCATTAAATGCATGAAAATAGAAAATGAAGTCAGAAAAGAGTTAAAATTGATCACGTGGCTTTGAATTATGCATACTAAACGTACAAAAAGTCTAGAGTTAAAATAAGTTCTAAAAAATAAATTCCCTATGTAACAGATGATTTTTCGTGTGAAATTGTGATACTTCGAAAGAGATTGTCCATTTTGTACACAAAGTGCATCAAGTTTTTGTCGTAACCCTCTTAACTTTGTAGCAACTGTCATGTGGGTGAAATTATGATACTATGCCAAATTTCAACTTTTTCAGAATTCATTTGTAGTGATTTTCAATTTCAGGGTCATTTAGCTTAAAAAATTATTAAATGCATGAAAAATAGAAAAAATGAAGTCAAAAAAGGTTGAAAATTGATTACGTGGTTTTGGATGGTGCATACTGAACACACAAAAAGTCTGGAGTTGAAACATGTTAAAAATAATAGCAAAAATAATAGCAAAAAAATAAAAAAGAACGCCTGCCTACTAAGCCAACCACGGTGTGCATACGACTAGAACTCATTTACACATGGGCCAGGATGCAGGCCCGCGTAACAAGTAGGCCCAACAGGGGTAGATATGAAATTTAGGCATTTACTGCGTGCTTTGGAGAGGAGCTGAGGACGATAGTCGCAACGGGGCTTATAAACCGCTGCGAGCGGCCTTTGCCCGACGAGGTGGGACTAAACTTACATCCCGTGTGGGCCGTGCCAGCACCAACCCTTTAGTCCCGGTTGGTGGCTCCAACCGGGACTAAAAGCAGTCTCGGTTGGAGCTACCAACCGGGACTAAAGGTGAAATTTCGCACACGCAAATGGCAGGAGGCCAAGCCTTTAGTCCCGGCCGTAGCCTCCAACCGGGACTAAAGGGGGAATTTCGTCAGCCGAAAGGGCAGGATCCCAACCTTTCAGTCCCGGTTCGTGGCTCCAACCGGGACTAAAGGGTCCTTTGGTCCCGATTGGAGTCATGAACCGAGATTAAAGGGTTGGGATATAAAACGTCAGCGACTCTCCCTCGGCAATCTTCCTCTCCACTTCGACGTCGAACCCACGCACGACGCCACCAGTCTGTTGGATCGCCACCGTCTCCGCTCCCCCAACCCCAACACCGCAGACGCTTGATCCTCTCGTCTCTGACCCTGACGCCACCGTCGTCACTCCTTCGGCCCCGACCTTGTCGCGCGCCACTCGACCCCGACGCCACTGGTCGGCCACCTCCATCAACTCCGCCCGCCTCCTCCTCCCACGATGAGTCGTCGCCGCTCCTCTCGTCTATGTTCATCGTCTTCGTCTGAATATGAATAGCACGAGACTCATGACAGAATCTGCCATATACGAGTTTGAGTTTTGCTTCATTTTATTCCAAAAAATACGAGTTTGAGTTTTATGAACTAATGGACTTCATAAAAATATTAATAAGTTTGAGTTTTATGAACTAATGGACTTCATAAAAACGAGTTTGAGTTTTATGAACTAATGTTCTTTTCTTGTGAGGGAATCAAGTATTGAAATACATGCGTATATTCTCTAGTGTTAGATCCAATATCATGTATGAACTTGTGCATTAAATTTATCCTAGCGCTCTCACATAATTGAAAAACTAATTGATTATTTTCCTCTTGTATCTGCCATATGGATTTTTAAAGGAATTCATCTTGCTGAAATTAAGAAGGAAATTCAAAACTGGCTTAGAAGATTGCATTTCCACGACATACTTATTAACAAGTAAAGCTTTATTATAGATATCTAGAGAGGTATTTTGATTATCGGTACTTAATTTTGGATTTTGGTTTTATAGAAACAATGGAAACATAGAGCTGGAAATAAATTACCGCCCATTGTTAAGAACCTGCACACTTATGGAAACATGAAGCTAGGAATGATATTCATTTCATTGCTGCTAGGAGAGCTGTCCAACATTAAGTGTATTTCAATGTAGTGGATGTATTGTTTCATTTTTTGGTGAAAAGATTATTAAATAGTAGGACTTTAAATAGTTGTAGAGATTGTTCTCGACGTCGATGATGCCCGTCATGCATCCTCGTCGTCGACTCGGTGGTGGCAACTTGCTTGAGAGATGCCATGTCTGGTACTGGGCTCCACCGGGCTGGCACTGGGAGGTGCTATCTTTCGGGGCGCGCATCTTGGCGAGGAACCGGGCTCCTGTCGTCGATCCGGAGCTTCTTTGGTGGCGGTCGCGTGGGCCACTTTCGGTGCGGAGGCAGCCGGACCCCGAAGAGGAGGTACGTCGTCGTGTCAGGGAGGAGGACGAGCACGTCCCGTTGGAAATATGCCCTAGAGGCAATAATAAAATAGTTATTATTATATTTATTGTTTCAAGATAATCAGTTATTGTACATGCTATAATTGTATTGAATGGAAACATAAATGCATGTGTATATATATAGACAAAACAATGTCCCTAGTGAGCCTCTAGTTGACTAGCTTGTTGACCAAGGATGGTTAAGGTTTCCTAGCCGTAGACAAGTGTTGTCACTTGATGACGGGATCACGTCATTAGGAGAATGATGTGATGGACAAGACTCAAACTGCAATAGTAGCATATGACCGTGTTATTTTGTTGCTATTGTTTTATGCATGTCAAGTATACATTCCTATCACCATGAGATCATGTAACTCACTGACACCGAAGGAATGCCTTGTGTGTATCAAACGTTCCAACATTACTGGGTGACTATAAAGATGCTCTACAGGTATCTTCGAAGGTGTCCTTTGAGTTAGCATGGATCAAGACTGGGATTTGTCACTCCGTGTGACAGAGAGGTATCTCGGTTCCCACTCGGTAATACAACATCACAAACAAGCCTTGCAAGCAATGTGACTAAAGAGTTAGCCACGAGATCTTGTATTACGGAACGAGTAAAGAGACTTGCCAGTAACAAGATTGAAATAGGTATGTCGATACGGACGATCGAACCTCGGGCAAGTAACATACCGAAGGACAAATGGAATGATATACGGGATTGTGTGAATCCTTGACATAGAGGTTCAACCAATAAGATCTTCGTAGAATATGTAGGATCCAATATGGACGTCCAGATCCCGCTATTGGATATTGACCGGAGAGTGTCTCGGTCATGTCTACATAGTTCTCGAACCCACAGGGTCTGCACACTTAAGGTTCGATGACGTTTCGGTATAGTTGAGTTATAGGTGTTGGTGACCGAAGGTTGTTTGGAGACCCGGATGAGATCCTGGACGTCAAGAGGAGCTCCGAAATGGTCCAGAGTTAAAGATTGATATATAGGAAGTCCTGCTTTGGTCACCGGAAAAGTTTCGAAGTCATCGATAATGTACCGGGAGTGCCGGGAGGGTGCCGGGGACCATGGGGAGGGGTGTGACGACCCAAGAGCCTTGTGGGCTGTGAGAAGAGGTGTACCAGCCCCTGGCGGGCTCTCCAAAGCCTCTCTCAAAGGCCCATGCGGCTAGGAGAAGAGATAGAAGGTAAAGGACTTTTAAAAGGAAGGGAAGAAGGGGTCCTCCCAAAGTAGTCCACCTTCCCATAGGGAAGGTGGACTCTTCCTTTGGTTCTGCCGACCCCTTCTCCTTGGAGTAGGGGCCAAGGTTGCCTCCTCTCGTGTGACAGCACGAGACCGACGTTTCAGAAGATTTCCCTTCTATTCCGTTTTCGTCGTGTGTCTATTTTTAATTGTCGCATCATCATCGCATCATGTGCATCATCAGCATTGCATCGGCACCCCGTTGCCGCCAGTTTTCAAAACTTGCATCCGTTGTTAGTTGCCGGTTCTCGTCGTTGTCCGTTCTGAGACCGACCGCACACTCACTCGCCCGCGGCATCGTCAAGCCTGTTTTTAAAAAGTGTGTGTAAAATATTCTCTGATTGAGTTGAAACTTGGTGTGCGATCTTAATTAGTTATAGGTAGGCCACCTGTCAAACTTCGTCGCAATCGGAGTCCGTCTGGTACCCGAACGGTCGACCATAGCGGCACCGTATTCGGTCTATCGTCAGACGTTTTTTGGTGTGTTAAAACTCGTTGCCGCGCCGCACCATTTTCCTCTCATCCCCATCTAGCCACTCTACACAGTCCCAATGCAATTCTTCCCCTTCCCGTAATCTTTCCTGGTATGGCAACATTGTATTGGTAATGCGTTCGTGGTTGAGCCCATTTGAGTCTTCTTTTGTGTGCATCATGGCATATTACCAAAACCACCTTAGGGAGAAGTTGTGCTTTCAGTTGGATTTGACATGTTCGTTGTACCCACGGAGACGAACGAAACGAACAACGATGGCTAAACCAACCATCACGCCCGTAAACTTCCTCTTTAGGAGTAGAGAATAGTAGTCATACTAGCAATTGAATTTGGTGGTTTCAATATGTTTTTAGGTATGGTATCAGAAGTTCTTCGGTTCCATCGAATATTCGCTTTGCACCCCCATCTATGTCGTATTTTCTTTGTCTTTGTTTCAGGTAATATTTGCTTCCATATTCCTTTTTCGTTTTTGATAAAAAAAATACCGAAATAAATACAACAACACTTAGTTCCATCCTTTCCCACCCTGTTTTCATACCTAGATATATACAAGGGAGTTAAGAGAAGACACTGAGGTCAGGACGATATAAACTACTTCCTCCGTAAAGAAATATATGAGTGTTTCGATCATTAAAATAATGATCTAAACGCTCTTATGTTTGTTTATAAAGCAAGTATGTAATAGGATTACTAGTTCAAGAAAAAAAAGTTCATCTAGTCCCTTTGATTTAAATTAATCGACACAGCTTTTATACAATATTCAATAAAGGTTAAGTCAATGTATTCAGATCAGAGGGAGTAGTAGGTTAGTAGACGTTCCTTCCATCGGATATCAGGTCTATGCAATATCTCATAAAAACATACTTCCTCTGTCAATTAATATAAAAACGTTTTTTAATGATCTAAATATTTTTATATCATTTTTTTTTGCATAGAATATTTTTATATTAGTTGACCAAGGGAGTACATTGCTTTCACATACTTAGATTCTTGTGGGTGTGGATAAATTAGAGAGAGCTTACCTTAACTTGCTCGAATGAAGGCCCTCTCACCCGCAAAAAAGAAAAGGAAGAAAGAAGGAATGAATTCCCTCATTTCTCGAACCGTCATTTTAAAGCCGGAAATCGACAGTTTTCTACTACAATTTTGACCATAATTATGGTGTAGGTGGCTTTATGCAAAGTTGTTCCCCTTCCACCCGCTGGGCTGCGCTTGTGCGGTGCGACTTGACGTGCATTGCTCATTTTCGTTTTTTGTTTCATTAGAGCGGACAAGCCTTAGACAGACAGCGTGGGGATCCTATGTTGTCTGTCTGTCTGTGGCCAGCGTGTAGTCCAGTTGCCCGTGGTGCCGACGGCCGGCTGCAAAACTTGGTGCCGCTCTAGGTATATTTTTACGAGTCAACATTCCTGTATTGCCCCCGTCCCAAGGCTGCACTGTACACCGTATGGCTGGTTTTTTTTTTTTTTTTTGCATCGACCGTATGGCTGTATTGGCTTGGCGGCCCCATAGCTAGGTGCACAGGATACGCATATACGCACACACCGTCGCCGGCCGGTCCCCAAGCTAAGCTAAGCTAAGGTAGCGCGATCACAAACTGTAGGACCCTACGAACTGGGCACGCTCCCGTACCAACCTGTCTCTTTCTTTTCCGTCCGCTGCAATGTATGCAAGTCATGGCGCAGCGTTGGCCTCCATCGCCAACTCTTTTGACCTCACCTGACCTGAGGTCTGGTTGCACATGCTCCATCGCCAACTTGCCTTGTACTATGTACATGTCCTGGTGGCCACTTGCTCTTTGGCATTCCTTTTTTCTTTTTGCATGATACTATCTTCCATGATTGATGCTACTACGTACAGTGCGTCTCTGCGTAGGTTCCATGTTTGCTCTGTCAGATGGATGTCCCGCACGAAGTAGTTGTATGGTTAAAAAAACTATGGTATTTTGAGTTCAGCAGGGTTTAAATCCTCAGCATTCAAATCTTAACACTCGCATTTATTGTTGGATTTATTTCAAGATTTTTAGCGATGCGTATCCAATAAGAGAAGACGTTCTTGTCGATAACAAAACAACTATGATGACTTTGTAAATTTCAAGATGATATACCGGCTCAATCTTTCGAAGGTGCTCATAATGATATAATGTGCATGTATGCGTTTATAAAGATAAGTATATATACGTGTATATGAGGATTGCGTCTGTACTATGGTAAAAAAATAGTTACCCTGCAGTTGACTATTTTTGGAAGAGAGATCGCATTGGATTCCCTGGCAGCTCCTATACACCTCCTTTGGCGCCCGCTAAAGCTAACTGATGCTCATACGCGGAAGCTTATGCGTCGGCCCAGCTACGTTTTGGTTAAAACTAGTACAAATGTCCGTGCGTTGCACCGGGCGAAAAAATCGTCCAACGAGCTCTTCCTCAAACCTCCATGTGTAGTTAACTCTACCGAAAGAAGGGGACACATTATAAGTAGGTAAAACTTTGCTCTTCTACAAACTACAACAAAAGATTATGGAAAGTTTATTAATCCAATTATTCAATAGAAGATAACGGTACAGTTATGGGTAATGGAACATACACATTCTATATATTACCCTGATTTTTTAATTTGTAGGCAATTGACAAAAGAAATTTTAGATAAACATGACCATTTTGTGTAAGCAAAATAACACAAATAACAGGAAGAAATAGGATACACAAATTACCACAATGTCAGTACACAATCTGACTTCATCTACAAAGACTAATAGTTGTTCTCTTTTAGTGATAATCTTCTATGTGGGAGAGTTGCAGACTTGTTCGTAACAAAGAAAAAATATTTTTTCTGAATCATTAATTCTATGCACCACGTATCATTCAAATAGGAATATGCAACACTACGATTGAAGAATAGTGAACCTGGCCGAAAAGCTTGGATGAGTCATAGTTTTGTTGGGGCTAGAGTACCTCCATGAACCCACATCATAACCATATTATGTCATTCAGTAATCGAGCAGTCTAGTTGAATCCATCATAATCGATGTCCTTGTTGTTGGGTCCATGCCTTCCCGGCTAGAGGGACCCCATCCTGATAGAAGTTTTCGCCGTTGAATTCATGCCTTCCCGCCTACACGACAACGCGCTGATATGAAGTTCTGGATAATATACTCTTAGAGTGACATTTTTCTTTCAAAAATATTAACCAGGTAACCCTAAATCTAAATGCAGAGTTGCAGAATATACATAAACAAAGCATATTCTGATCACATGTCTATTTAAACAAATCATTTTCCATGTAAAAAGTCTATTTTGGTAAAATAATAATTTTTGCTCAGTACAATAGTAAAACCATCTTATAGTTTCATCAGCTTTTTAAAAGCACAAATGTAAAACTGTGTTCGAATTGAAATCATATATCTGTTTATCAGAAAATCAAACTCTCATATCACAATGTTAGCACAAAATTAGTTTGAGTACCCAGAGTTCATCATATCACTACCTTCTAGAAGTACCTACTGCCTGGCCGCAACCCCTTCATTACGTCGTCGAAGATGAACCCAGGGCGTCGCCACCCGAAGTTGTCGTTCGCCGCTGCTTGTACGTCCTCGTGTCTGCTGGCATGTCTCCTCATTCCTCCTCACGGCGGCCGACCCGTACCTAAGAGAATGCATATAACATTCAAACAGTCAGGATGTTTCTTTTGACTTCTGTAAGAGCTGAAACCAAGCCATCAACTCATTGTGACAGATTCTACCGCGTTTTTCACACACATCAAGGGGTTGTATGAATAGTTACATGCTACTCAAATATTTGTGCATATCACAAGGGAATATACATACGATTCATTACTACACTATCGTAGGAATCCTTGAAGCCTAGTCAAGGTGCCTCTTGTTTTTTCTCTCCAAAAGGGGTAAATGAAATGATAACAACTTGCAGCGTCATAGGGAGCACTTCCCTGATTCCCCCGGGATGAAAAGCCTAATGATTATTCTGCATCTGTGGAATATGAATAAAATTACAGATGTTAAAATCATCATGAAGAAACTATGCAATCTGTAAAATGAAATACAATGCTTTAAAATGGCCTTATTTTTGTAGGAAAGATCGTTGCAATCAGTGAATTGGTACATAGACATACAAAGACGTGATATTGCCATGCATGATTCAGAAAATTGTGGAGTCCCTTTATAAACTACTTTCTGTATCTTTTATGAGAAGTGGCTTCCGACCAACAGCTGAAGAAGAACACTATGAGTGCATCACAGGAAAATTATTCAGGCAAGTAACTGCAATACGCATACCTTATTCACTGCTTGGTTTGCCCTGTTTAACTGGACAGCTGAGTTATTGGCCTTACGAGGAGCAATATTGATCACAAGGTCATCATCCAATTCTTCTTCGGAAGGATCATCTGTTTCTTCCATTTGGAGATCATCCAAATCTTTTTCAGGACTTTCTGTTGTTTCTTCCATTCTCAAATCATTGTCGGAATCAGAGGGTTCTGTCTCGGTATCAGAGGGGTCTGTCTCAGCATCTCCTTTCTGCACTTCCGACGAATTGATTTGCTCAGTGTCCTTCTCAAAGAGCTTACTCGTCACATAATTCATGATGTTGCGCTCCTTCTGAAACGCAACACGATTAAGAACAACAACATATTCTTCATTGGCTTTCTCAGGACGTCCACAGTGCTCCTCACAATCGCAGAAATGAATTGGGTAGGAAGGGATTTCAATATTTCTGAAACTGTATTTGTGCTTTCCACTGCCTTTAAAGGGCAAAGGTTTCAGCTGTAAAAACAGATCCTTGGTTAGGAGAACACATGTCAATGTAATAATTGACATATTAGATAATCATTTCGGTACGAAATGCACAACTGCTATTTTGATCAATATACGGCATGATACACTACTCTCTTACCCTTGTCTCTTTTGTCATAACCAAAGTTACAAAACAAGATGTTTACCTAATATCTAAAGATAACTTCATACTGAATTGCTATTTCTTATTCAAAACCTGATCTTAGCAATTACACCAGCTTAGTTTGGCTCATATTCCGTTAAAATGAACATGATTCAGGCATCAGGTCAGCCTTTATGAAAAAAGCAAGTACGGTGTCATGATCATGCTATTAATCATCATGAGGAATGGCATACTGCTACTTGCATAGTCATAACTATTTGCAGTCTTGCACGAATTAAAGAAACTACAGAATGCACGATTTGAAAGATTCACTAAAATAGTCATACCAAAGAAGTATGCAACACAGAGAGACAACTCACCTTCCTCAATCTCGGGAAGTAGATGTTAACCTTTGAAGTTTCCAGAGCATGCTTCTCCAGCTTCCGCTTCTCCTTCTCCTCCTGCTTGTCCATATCTTCTTTCGCAGGCATTTCTTGAGCAGCTACCGCCGCCGCCGCGGCTTCCTGCTCCCATTCTCGCTTCAGTCGGACGAGGTGGTGCTCCTTGGCCTTCTCAAGTTTAAGCTTCCCTCCTTTCCATTTGCACCCATTGTACTACACGCAGATCAACATCGTATCAGAAATCCTCTGTGCAGCCGCAAAACAAGACAGCAAACAGCTATTGGAGGGTCAAAATCTCGTTCATCTCCACTAAAGGCGCTAATTTGGACGAACGGATCGAATCAACAAGCCCCAATCTGCTACTATTAACAAAGATGGTTGGTTGGATGGGGTGGTGGATGCTTACGATGGAGAAGAGCTTGGCCGGGGCCTTGTGGGAGGGGCTTGGAAGTCGACGTAGGCGAAGCTGCTGCGCGAGAAACGGAAGAATGGATCCCATCCCATCCACCCGTCCCCAACCCTTCCGAAGAACCAAGACGCCGGTCCCACCACCACTCACCTGGATCCGGATGCTGCCGTCGTTCCCCGCATCCAGCCCATGCGTCATGGCCACCCTGTGCAGACGCGCTCGATCGGATCGAGCGAGAGAGCCACCTGTCGCACGCTCGCTGACCCGCCTCGATCTAGAGTGATATGGAGGATTTTGGATTGTGGATATGAGGCGTCGCTGTTCCTCGCCTCGCTCACGCCCGCCGTGAAGCGTCGTCCGGCGCGACTCCCGGGTCGTTGAGCCGGCTCAAAGTAGATCCCCCTCGAAGTCGAGCCGCCGGCGCGCTAGTGACCCCTCCGCCGATGGATCCGTGCGACGAGGGGAGGAGGAGAAGTGGGGAGCCGGGTAGGGGGTAGGAGGAGGAGGAGGGGCGGACTCTGCCGCGCAGCCGACGAGATGCATCGGAGTGACGCTGCTCAGGGAGTTTTTTTTTAAAAACGAATCGTTTTTTCCCAATTACAAAAGGACCACGGGTTGAATACCCACAAGAGGAGGGGCTTTTATGCAAAAGTGCCGACGACGGACGATAGAAGCGCTCTGCGCTTTATTATTACTAGCAAAAAGGCCCGTGCGTTGCAACGGGAGAAAAAAAACCACCACCTTCAATGGCAGTGGCCATATTATGTTCATATCTCATCGCATGATTTCGAAAACTTGTTCACAAATGCAAGAAAACATTTCTTTTTATTTTATTTTATTCACAATTCACAAGTTGAAACAATGTTCATATTTTTAAAAAAATATCATGGTTATCAAAAAACTTGGTAACTCAAAGAATTATTCTGAATTTCAAGAAACATTTTTAAAAATATAGTATAATATTCCGATCCATCATCACAATTAATTCTTCAAAATTCACTCACGTATATAATCTGAAAGACTCAGTAGCATTACTATTGAACACCATACATTCGATCATTCGTGAACATTTTTAAAATTTGGGAACATTTTTAAAATCAAGAACATTTTTTACTATTTATAAACATTTTTTAAATTTCCAAATAATATTTTATATTACAAACTGTTTTCAAGTATTTTCTTGGGAATTGGCGAATAATTCATTTTTCGAATTATCCAACTTTTTTTAATTGCATTAAAGAAATTGCTAAAAATGATGGAATTTTTTTATTCACGAATGTTTTCTCCAAAATTACGAATTTTTTAATATGCAAACATTTTTACAAAAATCCTAAACAATTTTTGAATTCGGAAATATTTTATATTTTATCAAACATTTATGTAAATATTTATTTTTTAATTTCGAAAGTATTTTTTGATTTATTTGAAATAGAAAAAATAAGAAGTAACAGATAAATATTAATTAAAAAACTAAAAAAAAGGCACCTGCCCATGGGCTGGCCCAAATGGGCCTGGTGCTTATTTTCCAACGAGCAGAGCGTAGTATAGCTGGTCTCTATGCTTGGGCCGGCCCATGCGAGAATTACCTGCAAAACTTTTTTATAACTTATAGGTGGCATTGGTGGGTAATATTAGAGAACTTTAGAGGCAATTTTAATGACGTACCATATAAGCAATAGGTGCTTTATTAATAGGGATAGAATCATGGCTGATGGGCCAGCGACCGTTGAACATTCACCATTTGATCGGTCCACCATTGAACATGGAGAGTTGGCTGTTGACTTTCTTGAAAAAAGAAGAAAATTCAAAAATATAAAAAAAATGTAAAAAAGGTTAACACAATTTGAAAACAAAATCATGATTAGGAGAAAAGTTGAAGACTTAGAAAATTTCATGATTTAAAAAAACATAAAAATGAAAGTACATGGATTTGAAAAAATGTTTCTGAAAGATTTAAAAAAACATGAAATTTGGTAGAAAAAAAACTTTGGAAATTGAAAGGGTTTAAGAAAAAGTTTCCAAAACTGATAAAGGTTTACGAATTTGTGAAAAAGTTCACTAATTTGATAAAAACGAAAAAATAAAAAAAGAAGGGAAATCTTCCTGGAAAAAACTCGAGAGAAAACTGTTCAAAAAAAGGCGGGACCTTCTAGAAAATTGCTAAAACTGGCCAGAAGAAAAAACATGGACTGGTCGACCAGGAAGCGCACGACATGTTGTGAACGAGAAAAAAAAAACTTAATGGGCCGAATGCCATGTACTTCTGTTATCATGACCCTGGTTTTTTTTTCAATACCCACTTTCAATCCCTTCATATTTTGTCTCTTTGTAGTTATCCGACCTGCCAATGAATAAGCGACTTTCATTGTGGTGATGTTCTACTTCTGGGTGGTGCGGCCCTTGTGACATCAAGTGACGAGCAACCAGTGGGGGATGACGGAATATCACATAGTTTATATTTTTAAGGCAAAACGAATCTTTATAACTTAATGGTGCTTGGACAAATGACCTAAAGCACAATCAACCACAATGACTGATACATCGGACTCTCATTCTACATAGTAGTTTGGTTCATACAAACGGTCTAAACTAGCTAGTTCAGCAGCAAGAGAGATAGCGTGGGACATGGCACAAACTTTAATGCGACTTCAACATGCGCCTAGCGACCGGCCCGGGCACAAACAATTGAGCCGTCAGAGGCCCTAGCCACCACCCCCCAGCCAGCACGAGTCTTATCCGGAACTGACGTCAGCTGTGCTTCCCCGACAATGGCGCTAGAAAAATGTTGATCCTGCAATCTCTAGTGTTAGCTAGACGTATGCTTATGACAACGAACCTTCTCTTGCAACGGCATCAGAAGAATGCTGCTAGCAATCCCCGGCAATGAAACTGGAAGAATGTTGTTGATGGCCCACCAGCGCGTGGGTTCGCAGCAGTTTCCGAGGGTAGAGTATTCGACCCAATTTGTTGGTTTACCAGTCGGGAGGTGAGAGTATACTCTCAAGTATTAGCAACTGAATTTGTCAGATTCAACCACACCTGAAAGATTAGTATCTGTAAGCACAGTAGTAACAGCAAAGTAGAGAGTAACGGCAGTGTAACGAGCAATAGCAGCGGCAAGGAACAACATTACTGACAATAGTAGCAAGTAGCAACAGTAGCAAGCGATAGTAGTAGCAACAGTAGCAGCAGAGCAAGACGAGTAACATCAGTAGCAACAGTAGTAGCAGCAGCAGCAGAGCAAGACAAGTAACAGCAGTAGCAACAGTAGTAGCAGCAGCAGAGCAAAACAAGTAACAACAGTAGCAACAGTAGTAGTAGCAGCAGCAGAGTAAGACAAGTAACAGCGGTAGCAACAGTAGGACAAACTCGTAGGCAATGGGTCGGTGATTTGTTTGTATGATATTCATCATGCAACAACTATAACACGGATAGATATGTGGCTAGCTCCCGTTCGTCAATGTGATGTAGGCATGCATTTCGTGTGTCGTCATACGTGCTTAGGGAAAAGAACTTGCATGGCATCTATTGTCCATCCCTCCCGTGGCAGCGGGGTCCAAAAGGAAACTACGGGATATTAAGGTTCTCCTTTTAATAAAGAACCGGATCAACGCATTAGCACTTGGTGAACACATGAACTCCTCAAACTATGGTCATCACCGGGAGTGGTTCCGGTTGTTGTCATTCCGGGGTTGCCGGATCATAACACATAGTAGGTAACTACAACTTGCAAGATCAGATCTAAAACACACATATATTGGTGACAACATAATAATTTCAGATATGAAATCATGGCACTCGGGCCCTAGTGACAAGCATTAAGCATGGCAAAATAGTAGCAACAACAATCTCAGAACATAGTGGATACAAGGGATCAATCCCCATCAAAACTAACTCGATTACATGATAGATCTCATCCTACTCATCACCGTCGAACGAGCCTACGAATAGATTACTCACGAACGACAAAGAGCTTCATGGAATTGGAGAGGGAAGAAGGTTGATGATGACGATGGCGACGATTTCCCCTCTCCGGAGCCCAAGACGGACTCCAGATCTGCCCTCCAGATGAAGAACAGGTGGTGGCGGCGCCTCCGTATCGAAAACGCGACGATAACTTCTCTTTTTATTTTTTCTGGGACGAAAGGCAACTTATAGAGCTAGAGTTGGGAACGGCAGGTGCCTGTGGCCCCCACAAGCCTGCCCACCGCCACCAGGGGGGTGGTGGCGGAGCAGGGGCTTGTGGCCCACTGGCCGACCCCCTCAGGTGGAACTTGGCGCAGATATTTTTGATATTTTCCAAAACTGCTCCCCGTAAATTTTCAGGACATTTGGAGAACTTTGATTTCTGCACAAAAATAACACCAAGGCAATTCTGCTGAAAACAACGTCAGTCCAGGTTAGTTCCATTCAAATCATGCAAATTAGAGTCCAAAACAAGGGCAAAAGAGTTTGGAAAAGTAGATACGATGGAGACGTATCAACTCCCCCAAGCTTAAAACCTTGCTTGTCCTCAAGCAACTCAGTTGACAAACTGAGAGAGAAAGAAAAACTTTGACAAACTCTGTTTGATCTTGTTGTTGCAACTATGTCTAACTCATAACCAGAATTTCAGCAAGATCACAAGTTAACCACATAAGAAAATGACACAAAGGTCTCACGGTAAACTAATATCAATGGCATAATCAGCTAACGAGCAAATAATAATGAGTTTCAAATACCAACACTTCAATCAAAACAAGCATGAAGCAATATGAATAGGTGGTATCTCGCTAGCTCTTTCTGAGACCGCAAAACATAAATGCAGAGCACTTTCAAAGATCAAGGGCTGACTAAACATTGTAGTTCATATCAACGAAGATCCAGTCATAGTCATACTCAATATCAATCAAAAGCAAAGCATAAAAATGACAGAGGTGCTTTCTAATTGATGCTTAAATAAGAAGAGGGTGACTCAACAGGAAAATAAATAGACAGGCCCTTCGCAGAGGGAAGCATTGATTTGCAGAGGTGCGAGAGCTCAAGCTTTGGAAACAGAGATAATAATTTTGGGTGGCATGCTTTCATTGTCAACGCAATGACCAAGAGTTCTCAATATCTTCCATGCTACTCATGCTATAGGCGGTTCCCAAACAGAAAAGTAAAGTTTTAACTCCCCCACCACAAATCAATCACACTCCACGGCTAGCCGAATCCTCGGGTACCGTCCATACTAACATCAATCCGAGGGGAGTCTTGTTTTACAATTATGTTTTCGATTTAAGCGTGGAACTGGGCATCCCAAATACCGGCCCCTTTCTCCTGAATGACTGTGAATAAACACATGTCGAGGATAACACTCCTAGCATGGAAGATATCAATAGCCCTCTGTCACCACGTGAGCGGTTCGGGCATGCAAAACAGATTATTTCTTGAAGGTTTAGAGAATGGCACATGCAAATTTACTTGGAACGGCAGGTAGATACCGCAAATAGGTAGGTATGGTGGACTCTCATGAAAAAACTTTTGGGTTCATGGAATTGGATGCACAAGCAGTATTCCGCTTAGTACAAGTGAAGGCTAGCAAAAGACTGGGAAGCGACCAACTAGAGAGCGACAACAGTCATCAAGATGCAATGAGTTTGACTAACATTGAATGCAACCATGAACAGGATATAAATCACCATGAACACGAAATCATAGAGGCTATGTTGATTTTGTTTCAACTACATGCATGAACATGCGCCAAGTCAAGCCACTTGAAACATTCAAAGGACAATACCATCCTATCATACTACATCATAGTCATCTCAAAATCTATGTTGGCAATCAAGACAAACCATTATAAGCTCTCAGCTAAATAAGCATGGCATCAGAAACTATGATCTCTAAGTTGTCATTGCAAACATGGTTCTCTCACAACAAAGCTAAATCTGGGTCGACAAGCTAGTCATATTTACAAAAACAAAATAGATAGAGTTCATACCAGCTTTTCAGTCTCAGTCACTTCATCATATATCATCATTGTTGCCTTTCATTTGCATGATCGAACGATGAAAATGATCATAAGCGCATTGGACTAAGCTGAATCTGCAGGCAAACACAAAGGAGAAGATAAAATAATATGGCTCTTTGAAAGCTAAACAAGTAAGCATGTAAGAACCACTAAGTATTGTAACCAATATCTTCTACCTTGACATAAAGGAAAAGAAAGCTATTTACACGGGAAAGCTCCCAACAAGCAAAAGAAGAAAGAAAAATCTTTTTGGGTTTTCTCAAAAGGACACAAAACAAGAAAACAAGAAAACGAAAATAAACTAGCATGGATAATACAGTGGCAAAGTGTAAACACCAGCTAACAAAGTGAAAGCATAAGCATGAATGTAAAGTCGGTGAGAACACGTACTCCCCCAAGCTTAGGCTTTTGGCCTAGCTTGGTCTACTCCCATGGTGGGAAATCACCAGCTCCAGGATATTCCGGAGCAGACTGTGGATGCCACTACTGTGTGAGCTCCTCTGGTTCCCACTGATAAACTGGCGTCTGGTACTCGACTGGCGGCTCAGGCACGGGCGCCTGTGGTTGGGCCAAGCCCCAATATGCGTAGATGTCCGCGGGCATAATAGTGTACCTGCCTGCATGAAGATCAAACAAAGAAGGAGCAGGCAAAGTAATAGTCTCTCGAGTATCCTGACTAAACACCAGGTTATAAATCATCCGTCTACTAGCATCTCTATCCAGAAAATCATGGCGAACCATGCTATCATAATCCAGATATCTCTCAGGGAGAAGCATCTCTCCTTCCTCTCCCAGTGTAATGGGTATCACAAAGTGTCTGGCAAGACGGGTAGCATAGATACCTCCATAGACGACACCTTTAGAACGGTTCAGGTTCAACCGTTGAGCTACTATAGCGCCCAGGCTATAAGTCTTATCGTTATAAAGGCCTTCGCGCAGAACCGCAAGGTCAGGAGAACTAAGTGATCCAGCCTCCCCACGACCAATCAAACATTTTCCCACAAATAGTGAGAAGTACCGAAGCACAGGAAAATGTATGCTAGCAATTCTAGCGCGAGACACTCCTCTCTCCTCTCCAACAGCAATAGAACCAATGAAATCCTCCAAGTCCCGTGGACGAGGGTCACGGATATCCCCAACATAAGGTAATTTGCAAGCATTGCAAAAATCCTGCAGCGTCATGCACTGGGGGACATCGTATATCATGAACTCAACCATGGGAGGATTCTTCCTCGGATAAAAGTTGAAGCTTTGAACGAAAATATTGGTGAGGAGGAGATATTGTGGGCACTTATCTTCAACGAACGCAGTAAGACCTGCGTTCTCCACCAAGTAATAAAAGTCTTCATAAAGTCCGGCGGCGCGCAAAAATTCATCACTTGGCCACTCGCACGCTCGAATTTCTGTGACTCGAGGGACTACGTACTTGGGGTGATTCTTCTCATCCTCCTTGTGGTTACGGTTTGAAGAGCCTTTCAAGAACCTCCTCATCTTTTCCTTTTTCTAGCTCTGAAAAATTCTGCAATTTTTAGAGACTTCGAAAGAAAAGTGAATAAGGATTAACCCAACTTGTAGCAACTACTCCTACTAGTGCCTAGAGACCGTATCACACACTAAAACTACTTGGGACCAGCTAAAATCAACTTTTCTAGCTCAAGAACAGGGTCACCAAGGTAGCAAGAATACGCGAAAGATAAAGCACTAGAGCAAAAACTAATTGGACCAATGGAGGAGTCACTTACCAAGGAGTAATTTCCTCAAAACAGTTCGGAGAATGGTGCTTTGAGCAAGGAGATCGAAAATCACAACCAAATGAGCAAGAACACGGGTTTGAGCTGCGAAACAATTTTTTCTGGAGGTGGAAGAAGAGGCTGGGAGCTGGAATGAGTGGAGGGGGTGCGTGTGGGCCCCACAAGCTTGCACCCCGCCACCAGGGGGTAGGTGGCGGTGGGGGGGGGGGCTTGTGGCCCACTGGTCAGGGCCCCTGACCAGCTCTCAGGCCCAGAAATTTTCAAAAATTCCAGAAAAAATCATACTAAATTTTCAGGACCATCGAAGAACTTTTATTTTCGAGGTATTTTTCTCCGGGACGCTAAAACAGAAAACAGGGAAAAACTAAACTAATTCTATCATTTTTCTTCTAAGCAACAGAAAAGGAAAGCTCAAAACAGAGGTATGTGACTCTTTGATTCATCCGTCTCACGGTCATCGAAAGAAATATGTCAGTGGGGTTGATCAAGTCCTTATGACAAAACTTTCTCGAATTGCAAGAGAGAACGGATAATTTTCGAATAGCCACTAAGTCACCTCAATGGGGATATGTATCTCCCCAACAAGCAAATCATACTTCATCTTGACACGAAGAATAGGGCATTCAAAGCTCCCAATGAGAATCGATGAAGTCTTTTCGATAGCATTGATGCAATGTACTAGATATCGTTTCTTCGGAAAGTGCACTGTGTGCTCATTACCGTTGACATGGAAAGTGACATTGCCTTTGTTGCAATCTATAACAGCCCCTCGGTGTTTAAAAAGGGTCTTCCGAGGATGATAGCCATGGCATCGTCCTCGGGAATATCCAAGATAACAAAGTTTGTTAAGATAGTGGTGTTAGCAACCACAACAGGCACATCCTCGCAAACGCCGATAGGGAAAGCAGTTGATTTGTCAGCCATTTGCAGAGAAATTTCAGTGGGCGTCAACTTATCCAATTCAAGTCTACGATAAAGAGAGAGTGGCATAACACTAACACAGGCTCCAAGGTTACATAAGGCAGTTCTTACGTAGTTTCCTTTAATGGAGCAAGGTATAGTGGGCACTCCGGGATCACCAAGTTTCTTAGGAGTTCCACCTCTGAAAGTATAGTTGGCAAGCATGGTGGAGATCTCAAGATCTGGTATCTTTCGTTTATTAGTCATGATATCTTTCATGTACTTGGCATACGGAGACATCTTGAGCATATCAGTTAAACGCATCTGCAGAAAGACGGGTCTTATCATCTCAACGAAGCGCTCAAAATCCTCATCATCCTTTTTCTTGGATGGCTTAGGAGGAAAGGGCATAGGTCTCTGAACCCATGGCTCTCTTTCTTTACCATGCTTCCTAGCAGTGAAGTCATTCTTGTCGTACTTCTTAGGTTGTGGATTATCAGGATTAACCGTAGGTTCAATCTCCACATCCTCGTCATGGCTAGGTTGAGCATTAATATGAACATCACTGTCCATATTGTCACCAGGTTCATGTTCATCACCAGATTGTGTTTCTGCATCAGACGCAGAAATATCATTAGGTTCTTCAGGTGTGACAGTATTTGGTGAACTGGCGTGCAGGTTTCTATCATCCTTCTTCTTCTCCTTAGGATGACTGGGTGTATCAGCATTGATTCCTTGAGAATCTTGATCAATTCTCTTAGGATGACCTTCAGGATACAAAGGTTCCTGAGTCATTTTGCCTCCTCTAGTAATGACTCTGACAGAGTTGTCATTTAATTCAGTGAGCAAGTCATTCTGAGCTTTAAGTACTTGTTCTACCTCAGTAGTAATCATAGAGGCATGTTTACTCAGAAGCTTCAGAGCATTGACATTTCTGTCTACGCAAGCACTTAAAAGGCTAAGCATACGAGCACTTTGTTCCAAATGTCTGCTAACATAATCATTGAAACTCTATTGTTTGGCAACAAACTTGTCAAATTCATCAAAGCATTGTGCATCGGGATTCCGGTGATGCTTTGGGTAATCTCAGAGTTGAGGTTTTCCACTAGGGAATCCGACGAGATCGCGAGCTTCGTGATTGAGGATTTCTATGCGGCTTGTGGTAATTTGTGATGGACTAGTTGGAGCACCCCTGCAGGGTTAAATCTTTTCAGAAAGCCGTGCCCGCGGTTATGTGGCAACGTGGAAGCTTTGTTTAACACTGGTTCTAGATAACTTGAAGTTAACTTAATTAAAAAATGCCAACTGTGCGCGTAACCGTGACTGTCTCTTTCGTGAGTTCCTTCTCCGATCGAGGACACGGTGGGCTTAAGTCTGACGTAGGTAGGTGTTCAGGATCATTCGTTTGATCACCAGTAGTTCACGTCCGTTATGCGTAGATCTTCCCCCCTCTTATTTCTTGTACTCGTAAGTTTAGCCACCAAACATATGCTTAGCCGTTGTTGCAACCTCACCACTTAACCATGCCTCACCCATTAAGCTTTGCTAGTTTTGATACCTTTGGAAATGAGATTGCTGAGTCCCCTGTGGCTCAAAGATTACTACAACACCAGTTGCAGGTACAAGTAAAGGTTCCTTGACGCGAGCGCGTTGATTGTTCATTTGGAGTTGCTTCTTCTTCTTCTTCTTCTTCTTCATCGATCTAGGATGGGTTCCAGGCCAGCAACCTGGGATAGCAAGGATGGACGTCGTTCTTCTTTTGTCGTTTGTTTTCGTCCATAGTCGGACCATGCTCTTCTTCATGATGTTTATGTAATGTACTAATGTGACTCTGATGTAGCTTGTGGCGAGTGTAAGCCAATCCTATTATATATCTCTTCTTTTCAGTACATGTACTTGTAACGATATCCATTCTTGCGACACGACGAGATGCGCTTCTATCCCTGACGAGGCCCTCGTGCCAAATTGAGGACAGGGTCACATCTTGGGCGTGACAAGGTCATTGCTTCTTGTGCGCCTCGCCACTTCAGTAGCAGCAACTGGAAGCTCCCCTTCCCTCAGTTTATTTCTGTTGTTCCACCACTGCCATCAGGAGATCAGAATCTGTACTCGCTTTAGTTCATCCAATTGCCACATAAAGTCAAACATTGCATGCACGAAAGAGATATGCTCCAACCCCTCTCTTTCTTTCTCCATAGCAAGCTCCCTCCACACTGCTTTCACTGACTTGCACTTGATGAAGAGGTGTGCGCCATCTTCATCCACACGCCCACAGAACAAACATTTTTGGTCTTCAGTAGGGATTCCTCTCTTCTTCAGTTTTGTTCGCAGAGCCAACGACTCATGCTTCAACCTCCAAGCAAACATCTAGATTTTCCTGGGACAAGGCAGCTTTCACAGACTCTTCCACTTCTACTTTAGAGCAAGAAGCCAATTCATGTTGTTAATTGTAAATCTTGAAAAACTTGTTGTTAATTGTCACTTCTACTTTTGTTCCTAGTGTGGTATTTGTCAATATTGGTTTACCCTTCCATTTCAAGTTTGCTCTTCCGTTGTAGCAGACCAACATGTCCTTGTTTCTTCAATTGATTTCTCATTTCATATTTGCACTTCTATTACGATAGAACAACATGTCATAAACATGGCCACATGCACCATCCAGATGCAGAGCCAGGGATATATCCTTCTTTTCTAAATAAAATAAAATAAACATGTTGTTGGGCATTGTTTGTCTAGTTACCTTCAAAAGAAAAAGAGATGGCTATAGATAGTGACTCCATCACCGAAAAGATGACAAACGTTGTGCAAGGCATTGTTTGTTCACCTCATTTCAAATATTAAGGAATTATGCATCTGGCCTATAAAGGGGATGTGAAGGACAAAGCATGGCTTGGATTCCTAAATTCCACCTAACATAGCAAAATTGTATAGCGAGAATGCTCGCATTTTGAAAATTCTATTACATAGTTTGAGGCTATGTTTCATGGGATTGACTATGTAGCGGTGCCGCATGTAGGATTTCCCATGTGACAATTTTCCCTCCTCTCTCTCATGCATAGATGCACGCATCCCGATCACATGACATCAGCAAAGATTCCCCTAAATTCGAACTTTTGAAAAGTTTTATCTCTCAAACATTTAATTCAATTGACGACCTGCTTTCATCGTTAGTTTTCTCACAACAAGATTTTCAAAACTAGATCCCATGTCGACATATTTCGATAAATTATTTTTTTCATCGATAGTTGCGAGATTACCATCACTTAGTTGTCAAATTATGAGACACTTAGTCATCATATTAAATTAACCTGGTTGTAAGGTTATTGAACACCAATATATATCAGTAGAAAATTTACTTGGTCCATGGTACTTCTATGGGTTAGTGTCTATTTTTTCCTATTGTTAACACTTAAAAGTTCACTCTATACTTTTCATAAAAAATACAACATGTAAAAAACATACCGACCTATTACCTAGTAATTGTACATGATTATTGTGGCAAATGTTCATGAGTAGCAATGGCAACTATGTTGACATATTCTAGCAACTAGAGGCGACAAAAGAATTTTTTCAAAGCATGACAACATGGGATCTTGTTTCAAAGCTCTTGTCGAGACGAACTCACCGGTGAAAACGAATCACTAATCTGATTAAAGGATTGTGAGATAAATCATTTCAAATAACTAAAAGAAGCAATTAGTATAATGATGCGAGCATGATGTGTAAGATTCATGCATACATGCATGCATGGACTCTCACTATATAGACAAAATCCCATTGGGATGCCGCCGGGAGGGCACCCATGCACTGGTGGAGCTAAATAGAAACAAATGGGTGGGGGGCATAAAATACAAGGGGGTGGGGGGGGGGGGGGAAAGTTAAGAAAAATCTCACTTAAGTCCTCATATATTTTCTTCTTCATAAATTGATTCGATATTGGGAGGGAGGGGGTGTGGAGCCTACATAGCTCCGCCGTTGCACCCATGTGCACTATGCAGTTTAGATTTTTCGATGTTTGTTTCAGTATTCATTATTAAAAAATCCATATTATTGCCAAATTATCAATCATTTATTCTGAAATAACTCTTGGTTTGAGATAGGACCTTAGTCATTTGGCGCAGTGGGTAAAGTTATTATACATCTTATTATTGTAGACAATAAGCCTTCATTCTTATTGTAGACAGTAAGTTATGTGCTTGCCCATAACTAAACCAACTGAACCATGGATTTGGTTTTCAGCATGTACATGGATTCAACTGGTCTTTGTGGATCCACTAGACTAGCCAAAACAAAAAAAGTCTGGTCACTATGGTGGTTAACCTTGCATGGAAGCTAGCTAACCTAAATGGTTCGATTCCCAGCCGCGGCCCTGTTTGGAACCACTTAGATTATATAATCCAGTTTTTATAATCTATTCTGTCTCTAAACAAGACAAATTATGATGTACATTATAAAAATTAGATGGACAGATTATAAAAAATGCACAATCTACTTTACCCCAGCTAAAATCATATTATAGATTGCTAATGACCCATTACCCTTGTAAAGTTGGAGATAATTACATTTCTACCACCGTCACCCTCCTCTTTGTAAAAAAAACAGAGGACAGACAGATCATTATGCAATGTAAAACCCGGATTGCAGTTTGTATAATCTGGGCTCCAAACATGCCCACCTAGATTATTTTTATAAACCAGATTATATAATCTATCTTCATAATCCAGATTATCATAATCTATTGTGGTTCCAAACAAGGCCTTATTATTTCTATAATTTATGCGTAGTTGACAGACATATGAAACCCATATGACCAACTACTGTTCATTTTAATCCGGGCTATTTCGTGAGGACAAATAAGGGGCCACACGTCATCCGTGGCTGGCAGCAGGACCAGCGGCACGCAAGCGGGTTTAAGTCAGCGCCACTCTCGAAATGAAACACAATTTATGATGTATTTATATGTCCAAGCCATGTTTTTACATCAATTTAATATGTGTGCAAGTTTTAGCATCAAAATGACCGTTCATTGTAGCATTACCGGTGTAAGAGCATCTCCAATAGTTTATCTATATGAACGTTTATATACTCGTTTTTTTACAATGTGAACCGAAAACAGACGTTCAACAACTTGTCTATATGATCGTCCAAACATGCACATCCTCTAAATCGATCTCGACAATGTCCACGTCTAGACAATGTGAATGCATCGTCCAAACGCAACTGCAGCCACGATTTCTTCCTTTCCCTAGCAGCGGCCCACTGGCCATGGTCCCTATATATACGTTCTGATGCAAAACAAACGTGTATATGGGAGAGTGTTTTTAGACATTGTTTATATAAATATATAGACATGCAAATATACACATTGGTATGGGAAATGATTTCCTTCAGTCGATCGATTTTATGTGAGCGTCCGTCATCTCTATATCCGTTGGATGGCTTTTAATCAACGGTTCGATGTTAACCCTTTTCATGCCCATGTTGTGCAACTGGTCGATTGTTTCAGAAAGGGGTTGTGCAACTATCCTCTTGTTGCAAAACGAACATGGACTAGATTCTGCACCTGCTGGGACGAGGGAGGGCATTTTTTTTGCAACACGACCCATGTTACAAAATATAAATCCTGCAGTACAACTTATGTTGCAAAAAATATCCTGCTATACAACCTATGTTACAAAAAACCCACGACAAAAGCTCTATTGCAAATGTTTCCGGAACAATACATTTATTGCAAAATAGATAAAAAAGTTTGGCTCAAGTTTGTATCAAATCTAACGCCTCGCTAAGCGGCGAATCTTTTAAAAAGATCCGTGGGCCAACGCATAGCATTCCCCCATTGGTATTGGAGATGCTCTAATCTTCTATTTCTAAATAGCTACAACCCATTAGCTATTTTTTCTAGACATGCAAGTATACCACATGAGCAACTAATGCATGTAAGTCATAAGTTACATTATTTTTTACTCCCTCCGTTCCTAAATATTTGTTTTTATAAGATTCAACTACTGACTACATACAAAACAAAATGAATGAATCTACACTTTAAATTATGTCTATATACATCCGTATGTAATCCGTAGTGAAATCTTTAAAAAGACAAATATTTAGGAACGGAGGGAGTATTACTCTATGCATGCAAGCACCACATCATTAATTCATGCATGTTACTCTTAAGTTAATTTTTACATTAGATTTGGTCGCATGTACCACATCATAAATGATATTCTTTTTACTGTAATTTTTTCTTTTCTTTTTTATACTCTTTATATTTTATTTTCATTTGTAAGCTTACATTCACTTTCCATAAGTTATAGATATTTTTTAGCAACTTTCATGATTCTTTAAATTTTTAACTGGTGCAATTCAAACCCACAAAATCTGGGAAGTGGGAGTTGAGTAAAATTACCTCCACAGCGAAGTGAAACGGGTACCGGCCGAGCATCGCCTCCACTCCTCTTCCCCTCCACAGCCCAAACCCTAACCACCACGGCCACCCAAAAAAAAAACTAGCCGCCACGGCCATAGGAGACGGCGTGCCGCAACTCGTCTGCCGGCAGAAGCCCTCCCCACCACCACGACCCGCCTTGAATCGTCTTTCTCCGCCGGGCTCGCCCTTGTCTGCCGCCGTCGTCGACCACCAGACCCCCTCCTCCGGTGGTCGGCGTCGCCGGCATGGGGGCCCTCGTTGTGTCAACGTCGTCGGGGGACTGGCTCGTCGAAGACGACATCCTCCTCAAGAACGCCATCGAGGTTTGTAACTGACACCCCCGTAGCCCCGGATCGCGGCTGCTTCTTTTTTCTTTCTTTCTTTCTTTTGTAAGGGATGCTTTAGTTTATTGAGAACCAATGAGTCTGCGATACCGCTATTCTGCGGGAAATTCCATGATCTGCATACTTATATGACAGAACTAAGAGATGCTTCTGTATGGCAGTGTTAATAATTACTCCAAAATAAGTGACTCTACTTTATACTAACTTTAGTAGAAAATTATATTTTGGAACGGAGGGAGTACATACCAAGTGTCATATTGTCAGGACAAGTTGCAATGAGGTTTCAAGATGTAGTACTAAACTAGTTTTATCACGGTTACAATTGTCTTGCACAAGTTGTACCAAACTAGTTAGGCTAATTATCAAATTATTAGGATATGTAGTGTAAGAACTCCAGAAAATTTGATCGGCTCATGTATAAATTTCTCTTCACCAATCTGTCACATACAGAGTCTGACTCAAACATTGTGTACATACATCCGATGTAATATACTCCCTCCGTTCCTAAATAGTGGAGTATAAGTCTTTTTAGAGTCTCCACTATGAACTACTCCCTCCGTTCGTAAATATAAGTCTTTTAAGAGATTTTACTAGGAGTCTACATACGAAGCAAAATGAATGAATCTACACTCTAAAGTATGTCTATATACATCCGTATGTAGTCTATTAGTGGAATATCTAAAAAGACTTATATTTAGAAACGGAGGGAGTACATATGGATGTATATAGACATACTTGAGAGGGTAGATTCATTCATTTTGCTCTGTATGTAGTTCGTAGTGGAATCTCTAGAAAGACTTATATTTAGGAACGGAGGAAGTATTTTTATAAGGATAGCTTTGTTCTACACAACTATCTTGAATAGAGAGAGCGTATCCAGTGCGACGACCAAACTTTGTGGGATATCCTTTCTCTGTACCACGCGCTGACATGTACTGTTACAAGTTGTTAAGCTTCTGTAAAATTATGCATTGCTATATAATTAAATTTATTCGAGAAACGTTATGTTGTATTCGCACATGTCAGCTTATTGGTCGTGTAACAATCAAATATGTTTGCATCAAAAAAGATGTTGTGAAGAGATAGGCCTAATGAGTGTTATTTTTGGTACCAGTGAACAAAATTGAGAAAAGCTGCTCTGGCAATTGCTTATGAAATTCTGAAAGCTGAATTTATGACCACTCCCTGTTTATTAGTAGTTGTTAAAATAATAATTTTGATGCTTGTAGACTGGTGCCTCTTTGGAGTCTTTGGTGAAAGGAGCTGTATGTTTTTCCTGTAAATTCACCCTTCAAGAAATACAAGATCGTTGGACTTCATTGCTATATGACCCAGAGATCTCAACACAAGCTTCTGCTCGAATGGTTGAGTATGAGACCGAACTTTCCACTTCCAACCCTGCCAAGCTACATAAACTTGTCAACTCGACGGCAAAAGATTTCTCATTCCAGAAACGGAAAATAGAGAGTGTCAAGAATTTATACTATGCGATGAGAAAGAGAGCATGCAATGAACCCTGTAACACCAACGACCTTGGTTTTCTCATTGCCCCTTGTTCTTGCATGGCGATTGGCAGGAAGTGTGTCTGCGGAGGCGTACCTAAACCTTCACATGATCAGCATGTAGTTCAAAATATTGAACCAGGGATGAGTACAGTGAGCTGTTATGGGCAAGCAGGTGGAAGCTACAGTGGTGCACAACAGACACATCCTGAAATAAATGGTCATTCTTTCCATGCGCAGCATCCTGTGAGCATGATAAAAGATGAGGATGCCACCCATAATGCACCATATGTCTATTCAGATGTTCAAATGTATGACACCTACACACAAAAAGTTCCTGAGCCAAGTGAAGTGAACAATGTCTCTCTTAGAGGTATCACAGAGTTTCAGGACTCTATGCAGTTTAATCAATTGGCATCTAACAAACAATGTGGCAATGAAGTAGCAGAATCAAAAGAAATGTTGATTACTGATCAAGTTGGAGCTGAACACGTCCATTTCCCTGCTAATAACAATGGAGAAGCAATCTGGAACGGGGTTGATGAAACAGACACACTCACTCTTGCTGATGGTAACAAAGTAAAGACAGCCAACAGAGACCCTCTAGCATTGCAAGCAGATGGTGGGATTTGCATGCCTGGTTTAGATGATGCAGCAATGCCAGAAGGTGATTACATGGATTTTCCCTTTTTCAGTAACAGTGATGAGTTTGATCTCCTGAATGGTGAAAATTTTCTGAATTCTCGGCATGATACAAATCAGGAAGACTTGGATGATCCTGATCCGAAAGGTGTACTGGGTGCGGACTCCGTCATGCAGAATATGTTGCACCCCGATGAGGCCAACATTTGCTATGATCAGGTAAATTCTGGCCATGTACAGCATAACGTTGAGGGTGTTTCTGAAAAGATCCTGGTCCCTACTTCACCTGAAGTATGTTATCCGGGCCAGTATGTGGAATGCATGTTAAATACGGAAGATCCTGAAATCCCTTGCAATGACGATGCTGGTACACATGGCGAGTTTTCTCCCCTGCGCCCTACTGCTTCTTTTGCGCGGAACTCCGAGTCTCCATTCCCCGCTTCAACTAGCTCTCCATTAAAGGTTGAGCGTTCCAATGGGAGTGATTTGGTCCAAATAATGAAGCTTAGTCCATCCACTTCAGAACAAAAAGATGGTTCAGTGGCACTTAATAAAGGTTGCATCCTAGGAGCTATGCCCTCTGAAGGTCCTTCAACTTCCAGTGCACTTATGCATGGTAGTATTGACACGAATGATGAGAGCGCATGCATGCTAGCTTTACCTGCTATTCATCCATCTGGATTTGGTGAAGGACCATCGTGCAGTTTAGGACAGCACAATTTTTTTGATAACGCCCAAAGTTTGATTTTGTACAATTCTGTTCAAGTGCCTGATCACATGAATTACAACTCACATGATAATCAATCAGAATTGCAAGATGCCTCTGCTCTACAGAACTGTATGTCATCACATGCACCGGCATCAGCACCAGCTCCACCAGAAGAATGTTTGGACATGGAAAATGATATTCCAAACTACTACGATCTAGAAGCCCTAGTATGTATCTGTTAACTTAGATATAATAGAGCCTTTCACCATGTTACTTCTGATTCACCCTTTTTCGGTTCATTGCAGATACTTGATCAGGATCTAATCCCGTGGGACCAGGGCAGGCTGATTCATCTCACCCTGCAGGTAAATACGAACCATCTATCAAATTATTCTGAATGTGGTTAAGGATATGCAAGTTTGTATAGAGATGCACGTCTTAAGGCTAGCATGAGTAACATTATATATGATGACAGAGTTGTCCAAAAAAACGTATTGTGCTAAACTAAGAGTCCTATTGCGCTGAAATAATGGTCCCATTGTTGCGACAATACTTCACCATCAGTGCTTATAGTCTGTAAAAATGGGACTAGTCATCAGTTCGTCACACGGATGGGGTATTGGTCAGCTGGTAGGCTTAAGGAGGAGAAGATATTTTGTTCTGGGTTCTGGCACTAGTATAAGGTGTGTGGACCCACTATCTTAACTGGATGTGGCCCTTTCCCTCTTAGTGGCAATTTGAATGCAAACCACGTGTCATAGAACAGTAAAAACTGACCAAGCTTAGTCCATGCACACCAAGGAACGGGACTTGGTACATAACTTGGCTCTTCAGCAAGATGTGCCTGATCAACATAGATGTTACCTAACTCAATCAGGGTCTTACACTAGTAAGTCGGCTTACAGTGCTTATTTTCTTTTCTCCGTCAAGTTTGCGCCATGGAGACGGGTTTGAAAATCATGGGCTCACTCCACTGCAAATTCTTTATCTGTCCGGCAATCAAGAATAGATGGTAGACATCCGATCACTTGGCGTATATAGGGGCTTGGGCTCCCGCATCCTACTGCTTGTCCCTCGTGCGATCAAGGAGAGGAGACAATCTAACGTTATCCCTATTTCTTGTGTCTTTACAAGGCATGTTTGGATGGTTATCCTACAAAAATTAGGCCTGGCTGCTCTTGCCCCTCAACCTGATGCATCACGTTTCTCAATTGGTGGTATAGTTAGGCATTTGCGTACCCTTTTTAGAATTTTAGTTTTTTTTAGAAGATATATTCATGTGCACCCTTTTTAGAATTTTAGTTTTTTTTCCTTTTTATGTGACCTTTCCACATGTGCCTTTTTTCGTTTTTAGAAATTTTAGAACATACGTAATATATTGTAATAGTAATCAACATAAATCTAGAATCTTATTGTCTTAAAATGTTTTTTAACTATAAAAATGTATGCATAGTTTAAAATGTGTTAATTTAAATATGAGAATGTATAAAATCCTTGGGGCACACTAGGCTGTCATATATTTTTCTACGGATATTTTAAAAAATAATTTCATTCAAAAATATATCTTTTGAAAAACACATTTACTTTATTAAAATACATGGACACTTTTTACAACTAGAAATACATTTCCTAAAAGCATGAATACTTTATATACTACCTGAATATCTTGTAATTTCCAAAATGAAAAAACAACTAATAGTTGGAAAATGGGTTGCACTAGCTTTACTCCATTTAACTCAACGGTCTTGTCAGGTAGATAAATTGTGCTAGTGATGATGAATAGACAATAATTTTACCTCGTGGAAGTGGTTACACATGTCTTTTGTGGAGCACAGTCCCCTGGTTCGAATCTCAGCCTAACCATATTTTTGTTTATTATGGTTGTGTACTAACAGGTGGGACCCGATGGTCAGTGAGACACACTCTTTGTGTCAGTCTATCCGGCACTGCAAGTGAGCCCCGCGCCATGCTTACATGTCTAGTCAGCAATACATAAGTATCTAGACGTGATTTGATCCGTATTTGAACCATATTGCCAAGTTTTGGAACCAATTCGGTGTATTTTTCAAGTTCAGGCACCAAAGTGAACATCGATGGCAAGTTTGGGCACCATTAGTGTTATTACCTCTTAATTTTTTGCCAAATAGTAATGTTTCCTTATAGTGGACACTAAATTACTCCCTCCATCACAGTTTGTAGGGCGTCTCTCGCAAAGCTCTGGACTCAAGGTGATTTGTGATAGGCAGGAAATAAGGAGGCGATGGAGCTGCGTAATTGAAGGAGGGGCGCCTAATGAATCGCTAAAAAAACGCTTTGTAACCTCCCCCTCGAGTAAAAGAAGGAACCGGTAGCATGCATTGGTGGAGCGAAATTTTAGCGAGTTTCTTCTTCCTCCAGCGACCTCCTTTCTCCCCGCGCACTTTCCTTTCTCCCCGCGCTCTTTCCTTTCTCCCCCGCTTGGTTTCCATCTAAATCTCCCTCCGATCTGCGCTGCCAAATCCAAAACGAAAATTTTCCGTCTCACCGGATGATCGGGTGCTCCTTCCTTCTCCATCGACACGGCTGGTTTCGAGCGTCTTCCTCCTCCGACTACTTTGCCTCGACGGCGCATCGGCCTCGCACGCCCATCTCACGCTCCGGCACCTAACGAGGCCGGTTCCTCGAACTGGAGTGCCTCCGTCGGCGAGGCCGGTACAGGCAGCGGAGGGATCGGTAGTTCTACGTTCGTGGGGTTTAACCTCATCAATGGCAGCGGCGGGATCTCGTTTGGCAGTGGCGGTGGCGACGTGATCTCGTTTGGCGGCGGCGGCAGCGGGTCCCCGGGCTTCACGTTCAGTACCGGCGCCGGTGGCAATCGGAGAGAAGGATCCTCCCATGATGGAAGCACAGAAGGTAAACCCTAATTTTTCTGTATAGACAGATCATGCATGTATAGACAGATCTGTTTGACGTAGATCATGCAATTTTTTTGACGTTGATCATGTATAGACAGTTCATGCATGCATAGACAGATTTGTGCACCATGTATAGACAGAGCTGCATAGACAGATCATGCGATTTTGCTGCGATTTTTCTGTTTTTGCATGATTTTGCCGTACTCATGTATAGACAGAGCTGCGATTTTGCTGTACTCATGTATAGACAGATCATGCGATTTTTCTGTTTTTGTTGTATAGACAGATCATTTTCATGCACATTATCAACAAAAATCACATGGTTAATATGCTTCATTTTCTGTTACAACAAGGAATTGGTGGAAATGAGGGTACCATTGGCTACCGAGGGTTTGGATACAACCCAAAATTTTCCCATGCCGACGAATACCCTCCTAGTCAAGAGGCTGTTCGAACCCAAAGACAACCTATCGATTTGAGTAAGCTCATTTAGCACATTTTTGTCTTTCCCTAACATTCCATATTTTTTGTTTGTCTAATTATTTTTCCAATGCATCTAGATGTTTTGTCGAACAAGGAGACAAGAAGACAGTACCGTATCGATGACAGGCGTCACATATATACTGAGATCATTGCCCGTAATGGTACGGGTAATAGGTTGAAGCATGGAGTTTCTAAAGCTGTTGCACTAGCTTGTAAATGTCCTAGGAGGATAGTGCAAAGGGTATGGCAGCAGGCTAAAAAAGGTGGCGGCATTACTGGGGTAAAAAACAATCGGAAGCTCAAATCAGGAAGGAAGAAGATTAATTTTGACTTAAATGCATTGGAGGCCATCCCACGTGGAGAGAGAACAACATTAGAACAAGTTGCTGGACATATGAACGTGTCTACTTCCACTGTTTGGCGGAGGTGAGTGTTATACATTGATATATGTCAATTTTCTACATGTCAAATGTGTATGTCATTGATATATTGGTTGTTATATTTTTCTTGTAGGTTGAAGATGAAGGAAATTAAACGAATAACGAGTGAATTGAAGCCTGCCTTGACTGCTGCAAATGAAAGGGCTCGTGTGGAGTATGCTCTAAAGCATCTTGAGCCATGTAGCCTAACGTCCCTAGGCGGTAACAATCCCACATTTAGGGCTGATATGGATGTGGTTCATATAGATGCGAAATGGTTTTATCACACGCGAAAGACCCAGAACATGTATTTGAGCCATAGAGAGAATGCACCACACCGGGAATGTAAACATAAAAACCACATTCAAAAAATTATGTTCTTGTGCGCAATGGCTAGACCGAGGTATGATGCTCAAGGCAATTGTGTTTTTGATGGCAAGATTGGGGTTTGGGCTTACACAGAGTGGGTGCAAGCTAAAAAGAAGAGGTTTGGGCTTACACAGAGTGGGTGCACACCTCACAAGTTGAGGTCGGGTTGGAGTAGGTTTTGCATACCATCTCTTGCTCTTGCACCATCTCCTTCACGGCATGAACTTCCACCACGCCTTGCACCTCCTCCATGGCAGCAACTTCCACCACGCCTTGCACCTCCTCCATGGCAGCAACCTCCACCACGCCTTGCACCTCCTCGATGGCAATCTCCACCACAAGGGAGCCGAAGGAGAGAGAGGGGGAGAAACTGAAAGGGAGCAATCTCCACCACGCATGGCAGAGGTTTTATACCTCACATGGCAGCCGAAGGAGAGAGAGAGAATGCCTCACATGCACTCATGTTCACACTTGTATGCCTCACATGCACTCATGTTCACACTTGCATGCGGGAGGACAAAACAATTCCCACTAGCACTTGTGTTCACACTTGCATGCCTCACATGCACTCATGTTCACACTTGCATGCGGGAGGACAAAACAATTCCCACTAGCACTTGTGTTCATACTTGCATGCCTCACATGCACTCATGTTCACACTTGCATGCGGAAGGACAAAACAAATCATGTTCTCACTAACCAGACGCTTGAAGAAGAAACAGAAGAGTACTAATGCGCCCCAATTAATAGGAGTAGTTAAGGAGGTGCGCTCTATTTTCATGGGATTGTGAAAAAATCTGTTTTTGAAGAGGCGCCCTACAAACTGTGATGGAAGGAGTAGCATGACCTGGTAGTTATTGGCTATGAATCCATGTTCACGTCTGTGGTTTGAATCCCGCTTCTCCCAAATTAACGTGATAACCTGTTTCCTTTTTTTTTTTTTGCACTTTTTGTATTTTGTACTCACTCCGTTTCTAAATATAAGTCTTTTATGAGATTTCACTAGGAGTCTACGAAGCAAAATGAGTGAATCTATATTTTAAAGTATGTCTACATACATCCGTATGTAGTTTACTAGTAGAATCTCTACAAAGACTTGTATTTAGGAACGGAGGGAGTAGCAGTTTACTGGGCTGGCTGCTGCAAGTGGCTTGCGAGCACCAGCTAGTCTAAGCGGCGTCGAGGGCACCAAACAGCTCCCTTGTTCGATTCCTCACGATTTGTGTCCGGAGATCCTATACGCTGCTTACTGCGGCAGCCAGTCGGTGCTTTGCACAGGGCGTTCCCCGACTCTGCGCGTGTGTGTAATGTAGTCTTTTCTCTGATTCTTTTTCCTGTTATTTAATTCATTTTGTATTTATATTTAATTCCTTTCCCTTCTCTTTCTTGTTCTGCAAAGTTTTTTTTCAAAATTTCAAAAGATGTTCAGAAGCTCAAAAAATGTTCCTATTTTTTTATTCACAAATTCAAAAGATCTTTGCATATTTTAAAAAACAATGTTCACCTTTCAGAAAGTATTCATAACTTCAAAAAATGTTTGGGATTTTCAAAAAATGTTCGTGTTTTTAAATTTGTTACTAAGTTTCATAAAAGGTTTTCATGATTTTAAATTGTGAATAAATTTGATAAAGAGATTTTTTTCAAAATTCCTGGACACTTTATGAAACACAAACATTTTTTATGAAAATCATGATTTTTTTAGAATGAGACTATTTTTTTCAAACACAAACATTTTATGAATATCATGAACATATTTTAACAAAGAAAACAATTTTTTAAACTCACATTATTTTTATGAAATCATGATTTTTTTTGTTGAAAACAAGAACATTTTTTATAATCCTTGATCTGTTTTCAAAAAACGTTTTTTTTTAAATTGTGCAGTTTTTTTATTTCGAGAACAATTTTTGAAACACGGACATTTTGGAGATGTGAATACATTTTTGAAGCAAGAACATTTTTTTGCAATTCCTGATTATTTTCTAAAGCACGAACATTAAAATAAAAATTGTGAACACAAGAACATTTTTTTGGAATCCAGAACAAAAATTTGAAATTGTGAAACAAAAGGAATAGGAAAAGGAAAAAAATAAAAACGAAAACTATAACATTTTTTTAAAACAAGAACATTTTTTGAAAATCCGGATGGTTTTTGAAAATCCCAAACATTTATTGAAGCTATGAATAGTTTTTGAAAAATGACAATTATTTGAAACTTAAAACATCTTAAAAGGGAGAACATGTTTTGAATTTTAAGAACAATTGTCAAACATGAACTTAGTTTAAAAAACATATAAATTGGTTCAGGAAACCTCCTGGCTAAGCGAAACTGAGTTGGTCAAATCGAGTCGGGGGGGGGGGGGGGGGGGGGGGCGGCGCCTGACACTTTGACGCAAAACGAATAGGATTTTCCATTTGTGTCATTGAGCGGCTGATATACCGGCTGCTGGGCTTGTTTTAGTGCAAGTTGGTAGGCCCTAATGCTATCATGTTATTCATGTGGGCTTTATTAGCGGCCAGATAGACTCATAGTGCATCCCATGGAAGGAAAAAACAGAAGCAAACATATGTTTCTAAAAACAAAGCAAACAATTGGTGATATGCGAAAAATGGCTGACTAGTGTAATTGCACAATTTTAATAGTGTATACATGTGAGCGCACCCACCCACGATATATCCATGGGCAAAGAATGCACTCTATATATGTGTCGAGTAGCGGAGCTTGGACCAAATCTCTGGTGGGGCAATGGGCTAAGGAGGGCTGGAATTATGAGGTTCAGACTGAAATACTAAGAGAATTCCTCATGGGCTTGCGGGGCGGTGACCCAGGTTGACCACCATGAAGCTCCGTCACTGTATGTGCGTAACTCACGACACATAATGAAGTGCAATTAGTCTAAAGGCATGTGTTTATGCGATCATGATCCTTCGTTTTTTACAAACACTCATTTTCAACCCCTTCACATGTTTGTCTCCCTGTAGGCATCCGACCTGGCAATGAATACGAGCCTCTCATTGCGGTGACGTCAAGTGATGAACAATGCGTGGCGGATGACGGAACACCTCATAGTTGGCATGGTCACCCAACCGACATGCCACATTGCTCCTCCTTGTGTACTACCAACTATGCCCACTATTTGTGTGTGTGTGTGACAACTCCCCCCTCCCTTTTCTCCCGAGCGTAACCACGATATTCGTTAGGCTTGTGCAATTGAGGCATCATGCAGTGAAAATCTTAATTGTGTTATTGTGTGCAAGCAAATAATATGCATTTGGGAATTATAAAGTAACAACAATGGTTGTAGGATCATAACGATATATGTAAGGTCACATATAAGACATGCACAGGATTACACTCATCTTTTTAATTGTGCGGGGTTATAAGAATGCGACCAACATGGATGGACTGGTCCCCCGCTTGGGTCAAGCAAGGGAGATTTTCGTTTAAGAGAAGTAAAGTAGAGTGAATGACATGACACATCTAGACGTGAGAATGGTTATTAAAAAACCGGGTGACACGGTTCGGTTCTTACTTTGGGTTTGATTGGTTCAGGTTTTATTGGGCTAAGCTTTTTTTTTTAGTTTGGTTTTGGTTTGGGTATGTGGAGAAACCAGTATGGATATAGTTGGTTATGGGTTTAAACAATTTAGTTATTAACGGTTATATACTATGGATCCAAATCGGTTTCTGGGCATTGGTTATGTGCAATAACCAACGACGACCGACAACGAGTATCTTTGATCCGCGTCTATGCTGTGATGCACTATGTAATTATGTATTATGGGGAAACACCACATACAAATTGGAAGTGTTTGTTTGTGCTTTGGATAAGCAATTTGGTTTTAATACACTTGCCAGTGAGCTTTTCAGCCATGGACATTGCCTTTTTACCTCTTGCTGTGTGATAACTGTATATCAAGGATAACATTGTTCCCAAATTATTATAGATGTTCCCAAATTTGTGCAATCGTATGTACATTGAAGCAAACCCATAGCTATGTATTGGGTTTAAACCCACGGTTATGTGTTGGATTTAAATTGGTTTGGATGGAAAAAGTGATGGATTCAGTTTTGGTTGGGCTGAAAATGACATTAAATGGGTATGGTTTTGAAAGATACATGTATGGGTATGGTTCAAGGATGGTTAAGTATCACATCACAAAGCTCCTAGCTCCCCCAAAAGTAATCTCCTTAAATACTTGTGTAAAACAAAAATATATATTCAAACGTTCACTCTATAAAGTTTGTAACCATGATCTCTCAAAATTCTTTTGTACAAAAGGAAATGTTAAGTCACACACAAATATGCTTATTCATAATTACAGAAACATCAAATGTTGGCAATTAAGAAGACTCATGTTTAAACTAGTAGGACAGTATGATCTGAGCCATTCTACCTAGGCAGACGGCCAGCGACACTAATTAATACAAGTACTATTGTATTTACAATGATGAACACAATCACATTGAAGGCATAATATACAACAAAGGGGAACTGTCGACTTATGCGTCTTTTGGAACGCCGTAGAGGTGCAGAACAACCGCCAACCAAAAACCGCACAACACCTAGGAACGATCCGGGGGTTGCAAAGCTTGCAAGCAGTGTCATCAAGATGTACAACCCACCGTACATCAGCTGAGACAGTGCGATCTTCATGGGGTTCTTGTCGCTCACCACGGCGGCTATAGCCATGAAGAAGGCTAGCATCATGCTATTCAGTGCCACCCAAAGGAAATGCATTGAAACAATGAAGCCTATCCAGGAGCGATTTGTCCGTGAAGCTCTCCCGTAGATAAGCAGTATTGTTGCAACCACGGATGTGGTCACGGCAATGGTGTCCAACACCAAGAAGGCATTGTAGAAGCGATCCCCGTCAAGATTTGCCTTTCCATCAGATCCGTATGATCCAGGCACGTTGAACGCTGCAGAGAAGGCGATCGTCGCTACGAGTGTGGAGACAATCGCAAGATTTTTCGATGTCGTCTCTCGCCATTTTATGATATCCTGGCCCTTCCATTTCTCTATATGGTCTTGCCTCTCTGGCCTGAACCGCGCTCCAGCAATATACAGTTTCACCACTAGCTTTATCTGCATATTCATAATCAAACATTATGTATATGAACTACATGTGTATTTGTCTCTTGTTTTCTTAGTACCATGAATTATAGCATCAGGCGGAAATGAATAGTGCAATTACCATTGAGTAGAAACCAGTTGAGTCCTCTATGAGATCAGATGGTGTCCGTCCAGCATTGTTCATCATGTGGGTATGCACCTTGTTACACGCTAACAGCTTGGAGATGACCTTGTGCTCCCCTGCCGCCACGGCCAAATGCAGCGGCGTGTTCCCTTCCTTGTCTTGCATGTTCAAAAGATGTTCCAGCATCTTGCTTTTGATAACATAGGACACAACGGAAGAGCGGCCCTTCATGGCTGCGACATGCACAAAGCTTCTGCCCCGGTTATCGCGGATGTCGGCGCAAGAAGGGTATAGTTCCAGCAGCAGGCGGACGGCGGCTACATGGCCCATCAGCGCCGCGGCATGTAGAGCTGAGACGCCGTCACTGTCCTGCAGATATGCGGTGCTCGGTGGTGAATGTGTTAAGAGCGCTTCGATGATCGAGCAGTCGCCGTCGGATGCGGTGAAATGCACCGGGCTGCTTTTGTTTGTGTCAAGGTTGTTGGTGAGTGATGGCCTCCATTGCAAGAGCAAATCGACCATTTCTGCAGATGATCGAAAGGGTGGTTTGTTACGTTTGTCTATGATTGAGAATTTGTTCAACTGTTGGCAAAGTGTAGGGGATATCAGATGATCTATCTTAGGAATATAGAAATTCAATTCAAAACTTCAAGGAACTGCAATAACACTGAATTCAGGACCGCATGAAAGAAAATTCACAGGATGGGAAAAGATGGACATCAATTGATGCACAGGCCGAAGGTTTAACCTCCTTTTTCAAAAAAAAAAACACGAAAGAAAATTCGCAGGATGGGAAAAGTTGGACACGTTTAGCTAGGATGGACAAATTGTTTGCGTTATCTTGTGCACAAATGGGGCAGTTCCATCGGCACGGTTTGCCAAATTACTTACTTTTTAAAATAACAAACGTTGATCTGCAAGGCACCATGTAGAATTTTAAATTTAAGTTGACCTTGTATATATGTGCACACATGTCACAACTCCATATGCGTCACACCGAAAATGGTCAACCTCTCACAGCTATAGGTTAATTCTACTATTAAATGCCCATTGATCAATCAGCGTGTTCCCGTCCTCCATTTTGACCACAGATGTTAACATGAATGAAGCATGGATTTTTTGTGGTGCGACCAGAACGATTGAAGAAAACAAACCTGAACTTTGGAGGACGGCGGCGTGCAGAGCATTCTGCGAGTTGGGTCCGGCGGCCGACGCGTCGCCGTGCGAGACGAAGACGATGGCTCTGACCGCGTCCACCGACCCGCTCATCACCGCCAGGTACAGAGCCGACACGCCGGCGCCGTCCACCTCCGCGGCGAGCTCCGGCGCAAGCTTCATGAGCCTCTCCACGGCCTCGTGGTGCCCGTGCCTCGCGGCCAGGTGCAGCGCCGTGTCGCCGGCGTCGTTCCTGCCGCGGAGGATCCCGCGGAGCGCGTCCTCCTCGACGTTCGCCCGGGCGAGGCGGACGACGGCCTCCACGGCGTCCGCGTGGCCGGCCCTCGCCGCGGTGTGCAGCGGCGTGTCCAGCGCCTTGTTCAACGAGGAGAGGAGGGAGCTGTCGTGGTAGCAGAGCTCGGCGATGAGCCCCCCGTGGCCCTGCCCGGCGGCGACGTGCAGGAGCGTGCTCCCGTCTCCGGTGACCTCCTGGGTCGTACACGGTCGCCCATGGTGATCAACCACGATAACTTTCGAGTGCGCTGCCGGCGGGTCGCCGCTTCTTCCCGCCAGGAGGCCGGCGACCTCCTGGGTGTGACCCTCGAACGCCGCCATGTAGAGCCGGGAGCACATGAAGGAGTTCTCACCATCTTTGCAGTCACCGGCTGCTGGTCTTCGAGGGTTTGTATTCATGGAGGAAATGGATCATGGCTCGCAATAAGTCGTCTTTCTGTTGAAGATGGACATGAATTCTGGTTCTGGGGGTTTATATTCATGGAGGAAATGGATCATGACTCACAAGGCAAGGAGTCGGTCAGAGGAATCCTCTCCGTCCAGACGACCATTCATTTGACATGTATTCCGTTGAATGGGGTTTACAGGTGGTACTCGAGAGGCTGGCATTGTCAAAGATGACAGTGGACACGTTGCTCTCTCGACTCTCGTGCTAATGGCTGCTCCAAATAAATAACTGATGCCCCGTCTTTCGTAGACTTTTTTTTGCAAGTCAGGAGCTATATTGATTAATCAAAACAGACAACTTCAATGAAACGATCCATTTTGTCCGCAGCTATCTATTTGGGTTCGCGCCGATAAAAATGATGAACCAACATGCGGTTCATTGCCATTTTTTACCCGTTTTGTGTCCGCGCGGATCCATTTCTGTCTTAAAATTATGGTTGATTTTCGTCAAAAACGGACACAAAACGGACTTTTTTGTGTTCTCTTTGTCCGTGTATGTCCACTGCATGTACTCACTCCGTTCCTAAATAAGTAATTCGTGATCTTCACAGTGACATGTACTCCCTACGTCTCTAAATAATTATAGTTGGGGAGAACTAGTCTAACTCCCCTCAACTACAATTATTTTGGTAGTGAGAAAGTACAAGGTAGTTCAGTTTTTCGTCCGTTTGGGAGACAATAAATTCTACATCAGGGTGAAGGTATGCACCGTGGACGACCATGCTCCTCCCCTCCTCGATGGAGGGAAATCATGGTGGATCGCTGGTACCACGCCGATCCATGGGTGACCGCTCAATCTGTCAATGGGGGTGTGTACTGGATCCTCAATGTCACTGACCTGGAGCGGCACCCACGTTGCCTCCTCCGCTTCGACTTGGATGATGAGGCGTTGAGCGTCACCCATCTTCCTTCAGATCTGTCGGGCCTCGGAATCGACAATGGCAACAAAGACGCTAAACAATTCAACTTGAGTATGTTGGACGGGGAGTTGTGTCTAACAGGCTATCCCGTCAATGACACTAGTGACATGCATCGGTTGATGATGGTATGGACGCTCGTGGAAGACAGGGCAAGCTTCGTGTGGGAACCGTGTTACACGTTGTATGACATGAACCTGTGCCACGCAATCGCTCTAGGGATGATAATGGGTAGGGTATGGGCGGGTACGGCCTTCTTCTGGCCAAATCCATACCCACGAAAAATTTCTATATCCATCCATTTCAATATTCATTGCATAAATTGGCATCCATGCACATATTCATCGGGTATCCTATATCCAGTGGGTATCTAATCGGTATAATACATAGCATTTAATTCTTTAAAAGAAGAGAAATGGCTTTGAAATTCAAGTGACGATAGACGAGCAGTATAGCATTGACACGACCTTCTATGGTGGTGGCTTCTTCGAGTATAGCATTGACACAACTTTCCATGATGGTGGCTTCTTGAAGGCATCAAGGGAGTACGTGCGACGGTTGGTGGAAGCCCGACACAATGGGAAGGCTGTGGTGGGAATGAGGGATCGATGGATCGAGAGTTTGACAGGAATTCAATAGCGAGGAGTCAAGATTTCATCTTTTCGAAGAGTCATATAGGACGTAAGAGGAGTGGCAAGCTGGTGATTACTGGCCTATGAGCTATAGACGGTTTAAGGAATTAAGAATTAGGGTGTGCGAGAAGAGTTAGATGTTGACCCCACATGTGATAGGAGTTATTTTTATTTATTAACCTTTTCTGGGTATCTATTGGATTATCTATGGACATAATTTCATAACCATACCTTACTCATATATTTTGCAGATATGGATACCCATTATCGATGTGTATAAAATCTTTTCAAGTCTTGTCCATGTCCTTTATTTTCGGATAAGGTACCCGCAGATACCAATACCACGGACAAAACTGTCATCCCTAAACCGCTCTTCTAAAGTTCTTCCGGGCACCCTGATGCTATGGTCCAACGGCAAGTTGTGCTTCTACGATCTGCAGCCACGTGAGCTGACAAATGCCTGTGAGTTGAGCAGGCTGAGATACCGGCGTCATCGGTCAGCCGAACTTGAGCCTATTTGGAAGGATGTGTCCTTCAACGTCATGCCCTACGTGGGGAAAAAAAATATAGAAGTGTTAAGACAGACACGCATGCCAACAGAAAGGGAGGCTGCCGCCTTGGCTAACCCTACCCGTCGCCCTCAAAAAAGCTAGGGCTCCACCGCCTCCCGCCGACATTGTCGTTGGTCCGTCCCGTCTCCGGTGGCCTTAGGGTCATGGAGACGGAGTGAATCTCGGCCCTTGTCGGTGGGTGGGCTCCGTTGTTAGATCTATATTTAAGTTTTGTTAGGGTTTGTGTTCTGTTTAGGAAGATGAGATGGTGGCGGCTCCCTGAAGAAGGAATAAAGGTTTCGTCGCCCAGCCCCCGTTCCAGTGATGCGTCTAGCATCATTGATGGGTGCGTGGAGGTGTGTCTCCGACGAATCTATCTTTGGTGGATTTGTTCGGATCTGTTCGTTGTTCGTCTTTGTTCGTGTGTTTTTAGGTTGGATAATTCCGATCTACACTCTTCATTTGCGATGGTTGTTGTTCTAGTGTGTTGGTCCTATGGGGCCTTAGCACGACAACTTCCCGACTGTCAACTACAACAACGTTTGCCCGACTCCAACAAGGGAGGGGCGATGACAGCGGCGCAACTTCGGCTCGCTTTAGTGCTTGTAGTCATCGCTAGGTGGTCTTCGAATCTGGATGTAATTTTTATTATTTCTAGTTTTCGTTGTACTACCATGATTGAAGATGAATAGATTAAAAGTTTTTCCCGTAAAAAAAATACCCTACGTGGAAAATCTTGTTCCACTTGGTGCTCACCCGGCCTCAGGTAGCTACCTCCCCCCCCCCCAATACCCATTTTTTAGGTATTCCTTTTTCTTCTCGTGAACTTGTTTTATCCGTAATGAAGATGGCCTTTTCTATCTAGCATAACTCTCTTTGTACCTAAATAATTATAGTTGGAAAAACTAAATTAATTTTTCACAATATAATTATTTAGATACAGAAAAAATATACTATATAGAAATAACATAAAAGAAGTGAGTTATGGAGATCCCATAAATCCCACCAGTTCAACGTGTATATCCCACTGTCTATGTCGCTTCGGTGTTTACCATCAAACACCTCCGCAAATTAACATTATGCCCAATATCAACATCAAACGTTAACCAAACAATTATATTCTACCAAATATTAACATGCCGTCTATATCTTTTGTAATATTATTAGGAAAAGTGCCCGTGCGTTGCAACGGGAGAATATAAATCTAGGGAAACAATACACCTCAACGACAAAGGAAGGTAGAAAATATTTTGCAAAAAATGGAGTGTCTGCTTGTGATTCGTTCCTGGTTTATCTCTTGAATGTAAAGAAATGAGACAATTTGTCCGATGAAGCTATTTCACATTTAACAATGCGCAGACCCTTTAAGCTACATGAAGCAACCATGATGTATATATTGCCTTCAGCATGATCGAATTATGTCCACTGAAAAAGTACACACATGGGGTTTCCAATTACCAAAGCCAAACATACCATTATTTCAGTCATAAATGCAGAACATATATCATATGTACGAATGAATTATTATCCCCGATGGTCGACAAAGCAAACTGCTCATAGAACAATTCATACTATGATATTATGGGCATATAATAAAGCATTTTGAGAAGCATAGAATTAAGCAAAGAGACCATGAATTTATTTTGGTACCTTTCTTCTCCAGCTATCACTTCAGGCATCAAAATGTTGATGTGCCATTTGGTGTCCGAAGTACATTTGAATGCTAGCATGCCTGAAAACTATACCGACATTTTTTTCTATTAGGACCTTCTTTCAAGTAGGTAAGTATTTTCCAGATAACAACTTTGATTTAACTTAAAATTGATCAATCGGCGTGCCAACAAATAGAGCTATAGAATTCAGTGAAGTATGTACTCATGTACTCCTTGTGATTTAAAGAGTAAACTTCCAATGACAACACTACCTCTCACATCCTTTAGCAGCGGGACTCCATTGACTAAATCATGTTGATGTAAAAAAGAGAAAGTGATTACTACAGGGAAGTTATAGAATAAACTGGACCATTTGGTCTTATATTCAGTGAGCAAATGATCTCAAGAGAATCACGCTTCTGAGCATCTAAAAGAGCCACCACCAAACTTATGAGACATCTCTGAACCTAGGCAGGTTAGACAGATACTGTTTCTTCAGTCTCATCAGCAAGGCATCATAATTTTAATCGAAACAGGATAAGAAAAGCGAGCAGCAATATTTAACAGCAAGCCAGCAATACTAAACAGATATAAGCAATACTTGTATGTCACAGGATAACACAACTGAGCGCTAATTCTGAGCAGCTACAAAATTAGTTGGACCATTTGGTGTGACGCTCAATGAGCTCTCATAATCTCAAGAATCCTGGCCCTGGATATTTATTTACACCAACTGACGGTCGATCAAATCAAACTATGGTGTAGAAGTAAAATGTTAAGTGAAACAGTGTTGGTTTGAGTGGCAACTGGCCCGATTTCTTCAGTTTCGTCAGCAACAGCAAAGATATCATCAATCAATCGATCAATCTAGCGGAAATTCGTTTTAGGCTTGGTTTGGGGTAGTGCGGTACCGGCGGTGAAGGGGAGGGAAGCGGGGTAGACGCCCTTGCGGAAGCAGACGTCGATGAAGTTGACGCCGATGGCGGTGTTCGAGATCCGGATCTCGCCGTCTCCCGGCTCGCCCACCACCACCTCCTCCCACTGCAGCGCCTGCGCAACATCACTCGAGATCCATTAGAGGACAGAACCCACCCATGCCCATGCCCCTGCCTGGGGAAGAAAAGGTTTGTGCTTGCCTCGGGGCCGCCGAGCTCGTGGACCCTGATGGCCTTCACTATCTCCGCCGTGGAGCAGCAGCAGCAGCAGCGGAGGCGGTGGCCGGTAGCAGGAGGGCGCGAGTTGGAGCGGCAGGGGAGGAAGAGGAGAAGACGAATTGGAACGATGGAGTGGAGCAGGGCGTCAATGTCATCGCGGCCCACGTCGTCTACCTCACGGTGCCACCTTCCATCCACACCCATCCGCTCGCCTTCGCTGGTCGCCGCCGACGACGCTCGCCCCCGCAGCAGCTCTGCCCCAGCCCGCTCGCCCCTGCCTCCCTACTTCTCTCCGGCGGCGCATCTTCGGGACAGGACGATCGGGGGCGGCGGTCCAGCTTCGGGAGAGGATGGGAGAAGAGGGGAGGAGAAAGAGGCCTGGAGGCAGGCTCCGGCGGCCGCCTGGCGTGCAGAGTTGGATCGGGGCGCTTACCCACAATTCTATAAGGAAGTCCATTTATTGAATGGACTTCGCTGGAACGGGCAGGCAGCCAGCGCGAGATGCGGCGGCGGGAGGCTCGAGGCGCGAGGAATACTCGCGGATCTAGGAGCGGCGTCGAGGGATCTGGCGGCTGATGCGGCAGCTTGCTTCGATGGCGATGACGGTGGCGGTCGTCGGTGCCACGCCGGAGACGGCAGTGAGCAACCGGAATGCATAAGAGGAGAAGAGGAGACGCGGGGTCGTGAACTGGGAGAAGGGGGTTTGTGTAAAACATAATCGTTTTATCCACTTAAATTGGTAGTGTGGGTTGAATATGTACAATGTTAGATGCTTTTCTGTAAAACTGCCACGTCGTACGACAGAAGCAATAGGTGCTTTATTATTAGAGAGAAAAGTATCTAATATTAACATGTCATTTATATCTTGTGTAATAAAATTAACATTCAGAATGACAATGAATATATATTTGAATTACAAGATCATGATTTTAAAATACCCGATGTTTTTTTCTAATACATGATTAACATGTTGTTATATATGATAACCTACAAAATTAACCAGAAGAGAAAAAGAAACCAAAAAAAAATATGGATGCGGGGAATCGGTAAAAGAAAAGAAAACGGAAACAATACTAAGCAGAATCCAGAAAAAAGGTAATTTTTTTAGTCTACAAAACAAAAATAAGTACACCAAGTAAAGAATCAAAACAAGAAACATTTTTTTTCCACAGGACAGCTCTTTATCTTGCTCGTTACTCAGAAAACAAATGTGTATGCCCTCATCCTATTCAGCGCGTTAAGCGCTGGTTATAGGCTATTTCACCAACTAACGAACTCACATACTTCTTGTGGGCAAACCCATTTACTCTATTTGCCAAAGAGCGCACAAAAACCCATCAATATATGCCGCCCATTTACTCTAGTTTTTTCTGTTTAAAAAGCGGAACTACTTTATTTTCATATAATTTTTTCGAATCGTGAATTTATCAAATTCCTGAACATTTTCTTAATTTTGCAAAAACAAATCAAATTGATGAACTTCTTTTTAAATGCACGAACTACTTTAATTTTTTTTTTGACTTTTTGGAAAACCAGTGAACTTTTCTCAAATTCATGAACCCTTTTTTTCAAAGCTGATGTATTTTTCAAATCTGTAAACAAACCAAAATCATGAAAAAAAAAATTCAAAACTGATGATTTGTTTTCAAAATTCATGATTCATTTTTGTCAAGTTAGCGTGAACTTTTCTCAGATTAGTTATTTTTTCCCTAGATCGTGTTTTGTTTCGAAATTCATGAACTTTCTTTATTTATATGAACCTTTTTCATCTCTGTCAACTTTTCGCGACTTTCTGGATTTCTATTTTGTCCATTTATTCAAAAGTGAACGGTTGATGGGTCAGCTGGTTAAGCGTTGAACGGTTCCTGGACGAGCGACCACGTTGCCATATAATTGGGCTTTCCGGGAATACGATCGTACGGAAGTAGAAATTTTCGTCGACTATTAATGTGCTTGTGACGACTTCATTAATTTTATAAATTGATGTATCAATTCAGTCTTCTGAAGATGTTCATTAAGATAAAATATGTGTTTGCCAACTCATATGTACGAGAATATGTGCATATAGATGTTTGTGCCGTATTAGAAAAGAAACTGATTTTACTTGTCGTATTTTGATACTGAATAATTCCATGCTCATTTGGTGCGTGGTGTGACAGTTCATGTGCGGCCGTGAATCTAAAATATGCGTGAGCGTTCCTTATCAGAAGCCATGTCACGAATTAGAATAACTTTAACTGTGCGATCCAAATGAAAGGGCATTTTTTTAATCTTTTATTTGTTTGGGTTGACGTGTTGTTCTTTTTTGTAAATTGGTCGATCGTGCATCAACCGGGCCGACTCAATTCTTGTCCTTGCTGTCGTCTGACATCCATTTTTAATAGCGCATTTTTTGTTTGGTATTTACATGTTATTTTTATTTCATCAAATGCATTTTAATATATTTTTTTATCAATTCTTCGCTACGAGTTTAAGATCAAGAAAACAAGAACCAAATTAAGAATTTTTTAAAGATGTCCAACTTTCATAACTCTTTCTACTAGTTGGACTAATATCCATTTTATGTCTTCATTGTTGATCAGCGGATTCTTAAACTTAACAACGTTTTTTTTTATGATTCTAAAGAATTAGACGTTACTTCCTCTTTGATATCTTTTTTACTGTCATCTATAAATCCAATTTGTTGAAATTAGTAGTGGGCCTTAGGCCCGTAAGAGAATTTCAGAAATCTCCAAGGGCCCATGTAGGTGGTGGCATGATAAGGTGGTGGTGGAAAGTTTAGTCCCACCCCGCTAGTTGAGAAGAAGTTGGACCCATTTATAAGGGTCTCTCTTCTACATGTATTGGAGAGCGAGAAGAGAAGGAGCCCTCGCGCACTCCTCCTCCGCCGTCCGCCTCGTCCCAACGCGACGCGACCCCTAGCCGTCACAAGAATCTGATTACTTCCGTATTAACAGTACTAGCATCTTGTGTAGATTTTTCTACTGTTTGCGTAGTACGTGTATCATTATGTAGTTAATTCTGTCAATGTCATGCTAGTCATCTATTTATGGATTAAATTTGTCAAAAAATTGCCTATTTACTCAGCACAATTCTAGCTAGAAGTGCACGAACATCTAGCAAATTTTATGAGATCAATAAATCAATATATTCTTCTTTCCAATACCAAAAACTGCATGCCCTCCTGCACACAAAATTAAGCAAATAATAATCTACCGACATTGCATCAAATCAATGAGCAAAAGGTCAAATGAAAAATCACTACCCCGTTATTTTTGCACTTGACGAACACCTAACCGGGTTGTTCCGGCGTCCAAAAAACACGTCGGATGACCTGCAACGGGCAGTCATCGCATTTTATGAATGACAATGGTGAGCCGGCAAGCCTCTAGGCCATCGGCGAGCTAGTGTGACGGCGGGTCGTGGCTTTGCCAGCGGACCTACGGTGATACAGATCCGAGCGGCTAGAGGCGAATTAAGCATGTGCATGTGGCATCGAGGCGTTGCCCGGGTTGGGTAGACCAGTACCCGGCCAACCCATGACATGCGTAGTCCATCGGCGATCGGATTCGACAAATCCTACCGACAGGATGCGCCAAATCTTGTTGCTGCTGACATAAATCTACCAGGACAAAGAAGTCACCCCGATAGTGGATGTGATGATGGGTGAAGGGGTGAGGGGGCTGGAGAGCAAGGTGGCCCAGAAAAATGAACGCCGACTTATGATTTGTGCACTTGCGGGCAACGGTGGGGGAAAGGGATAAAAAAAGGCTAGACCATGTCGCCGACGGGCAGGCCACGGAAAGGAGCATGTGGACAAGTTGCGTGTCTGCTTGGTATCCACATCGACACAAATGTAGCTCAAATTTATGTTCAAATTGAATCACGGACGGATAAAAGACACACGCGCGTTCGTTTGAATCGTTCCATTGAGCCGTGTTTTATGTTCACGACGACCTAAACGAACTAAACGCACGAATGAAATTAGTCGTTCGATTAGAGTTGCTCTTACGCAAATTTGTTTACACTGACAAAACATTCTCGGAAAACCAAATTTGTTTCGCTCGGGCAGGCAGAGCGTGAGGTCCACGTCCGTCCACGGTTCCTATTCCCGAGCCAGGTCGCCCCAGTATGATGTGCTGTATCTGCACGGATCTCCTTGCCTCGTCTACCTGCCAAAAGCTAGGCGACGGGTCGCAGCCTTCACTCCGGCCCCGCCTACTGATGCATGCATGCATGGGACCCCGACGACGCGCGTCGTCGACGAAACATGGAAGCAGCTGTCGATCGATTGATCGTTGATCGATCTGCCATGCCGAAACCTCACGTGGAGCAACAGGCGCACATCCATCAACGGTAGTGCCCGCCTACTTCCCGCTCTTGGATTCACACAAACAAAAGCCACACATATCATATCTCACACGCCAACGCGTCGTGTCAAATGTGTTGGAAATCGAACCATGGAAGGAGGCGCAACCTACTCTGATTGATCGATGAGACTAGACAAGCACACGAGGCCGGCTCGTGCCTTTCTTCTACTCCTTTTGCTGATGCAAAGGTGGCCGGCTTGGTCGACGCATATGTATAACCACTTCACTGTGCGGTGCTACTGCTACTGCTGCTGTTGTCGACATGGATCACGGGCCGCTTTTCGGTGAAGGAGCACCAGTACGCTAGCTGCAGCGCGTCGCCGGCAAACCCTGCCTCGCCGCCCGCTCCGGTCGCGCTGCATCCGGCCCGGGCGCGCTCCGGACCACCCGAGCGTTGTACGAGAGGGATGTGTGACTGTGTAGGGGGCATAGTGTATGTAGAATTCCTGTGTATGTACGTGCATCCATCTACCGAGATGCCGTTGGTAAAGTCGGTACACCTACCGGAGCATAATCGCGACCCGCCCACGGTTAGATCTCTTGTTGATGCGACGAGGTGGACTGGGAGGACCCTGCGACCGATTGTTGTGGCCAGGTTACTAAGGCTGGTCACAATGGAGAGTAACATAAGGTTGAAACCTACACGTTTTTCTAGACTATGTTCCTACCTCCACAATGAGGAGTAACATGTATGTAGTGTCATGCAACAATGCATTTATTAGGCTATAGACTCATTGTTTCTTGGAGTGTGTGATGTTCCGGTAACTTAGCTAGTTACCACAAGCACCTCTCTCTTCACTAAATACGTGTCACATAAGCAAAGTTGTATTGGAGTGTGTGATGTTACTGCTAAGTTCCTCCCCATTGTGACCAGCCTAAATAGAGCGGAGTAGCTGACGAACAACGAACTAATTAATGTGCGCATGCCTTCCCAACTGCATCCGCCAAAGTGCAGAAGGCTCGCGGCGGTCAGCCAAGGGTCCGCGAAACTGAAATAACATGAGTACTTGGGTAAAAAGATCATTGTATTCTCAGCCAAAATGAAGAAAAAATGACCAAGAGGCACAACTAATTCACAAAATAAACGGTGGACGAAATAATTTCCCTCAGCTCACCCTTTTATGTAGTGTTCGACGCGTGGGGCTACGTTATACTATGTAACGCTTAATAGACAAATGATACATCACTGGCCAGTATGGTACCGCCAGGGCCGGTCCTGAGATTTTGGGGGTCCGGGGCGAAACTAAAATTTAGGGCCCCTAAGTATAAATAAATAGTGCAGATTCCGTGGGAGATGAATTATGGTCATGATCACTCACATTGTTATCGTTCGCGTCGATGTCAACATTGTCTTCTGTATGGATATCATCTTCTAGATTCACATTATTTGGTTCTCCCACAAGAACTAACGTCAACTCGTCTGGATTTTTTGAAGTGCTTGGGTTACTCGTCAAAAACTTACGAAGAGATCCTCTTTGTGAATCTACCAATTTTTAATCTGCTTTTCTCTTTTTTCTTTTGGCAGCACCTCATTCAGGCTTCATTACTAATTCTGAAAATAAATAAATCTGAATCAAAAATAGGGCACTAACTACCCAAAGATTTAAAAGGAATCACTAGAAGTAATTGCAGGTCCAAATCCATCAGGCATCAGTAAATTGCAAACTAGAACGAGAACTGATCTACGAATCAAACTAGAACGAGATCCATCAGGAGAACAGACGGCGGCTTATTCCGAGGGTTTGCTTATTCCACTGGAACTCTTATCTACTAGACTATCGGAGCTTATTCCAAGATTGCATGCTAGGGCATAATGTAAGAACGATTGAACGAATCAAACTAGAACGAGATCCTCAGGAGAAGTGGAGAACAGACAGACTGACGGACATTACGGAAGAAGCAACCGGCGAGGGCCCTTCCGCGTGCCGGCGTGCGTGCCTGCGTGGCAATGAAGCCGGTGTCCAGGGCCTGCCCGTAGCCCGGGTCGTAGTCTCGTACTCCTACAGATGAGAGTCCCGACATGCAGGGAGACGAGAGACATGCCTGACGAGAGACTTTACAATACCTAGTACAGGCCTGACCTAGTATACGTATTATATATGCAGCGGGCCCCCAACAATTTTGGGCCCCGTGCGGCCGCCCCCACGGAACTCCCCCAGGGCCGGCCCTGGGTACCCCGAGGTCAGATCAAGGCCTCTGTCATCGTTTTCTCACGATAGATGCGAGGGGGTGGCTGATTGAGGTGAGAGCAAGGCTGCCGAGGAGGGTCCGGGACGGGATAGGGTAGTAGCACGCGATGATTTAATTATCCGGGAGTGGGGCTCTCCGAAGAGATAATACCCCTACTCGTGCATGTCTGTATATAAGGTATCTTTACAGTACAAGGCTGCTCCTGGAGCTGTATTAAAGGGGAGAGAGGGAGCTGAGTGCTTCCTTCCTTAGCCTTACGTACGTGTGAGAGAGAGGCCATGCCATACGTGGTGTGCACGAGGCCCCTTAGATGGCATGAGTACATGTGTGGCACCATTCTCTTAGGCGCCAGCCGCACTCAGGGCCGTCATCGCATTGCTTAGACATGTTTGGTTGCTCACATTAGCATCAGCTAGACATGCGTAAAATAAATTGGTTCGTTTGGTTGATTGTTTTCTATCTAAGATCTGGTCCATGCGAAGCTTAAAGCACGTCTAGCCGGTTTGTGGAGGACAACCAAATCAACTGTTTTTCCATAGATAGACCCGAATGAGGCAACCCGAGGCACATGGACGTGGGTGGTTGTACGCATGAAGAAGGTCTCGAGGCACTGTGTTGTATTTTGAAGCCGTAACATAACTTACCCTCGCCTCCCTTTGCTCACTCTCTCTTCCCTCTTCCTCGCTCACACATCAAAAAGCACACCCAACTACAGGTGCAGAGAACCACAAGCTAGCAAAACTAACTTGCTCAAACTATTACAAGCCAGAGGGCAAAAGGATAAGAGAGGTAAAGTTGTAGCCACGTAGCGCCAACTGATGGAGTCAAATTCAGCATCTCTCGGGTAGAGGTCCGGAACATGTAGCCTTGGTGCGATGGTAAGAGGAGACAAAGATTTACCTAGGTTCAGACACACTCGAAAAGGTAATACCCTACGTCATGCTTTGTTTGTATTGATTTTGATGGAGTACACATTACAGGCGTGAAATCGTTGTGTGTCCTCCATAAACCCTCATTATATATACCAAGGGTGTCCAAGGTTTACACATATGTTGGTTACATCAAAGACAGTGGTGGTGTAGACGACTTTTAATTCTTGAGTTGGCCCTAAGTCTTCGAAAACGCCCTTTCTCATTGCTCCTCGGCCCGATGAGTATGATCAACTTGTAAATCATCTAAGGGGTCCTCGGTCTGGCCTCCTATCCGGGAGACGATGTAGTGAGCACCCCGTAACCCACGACAACATTAGTATCCCAATCGATCATCAAATCGAGGGCGTTCCTCAAGTCTTTCGAGGTTCTCTACCATCTTCGACTGTGGGTCTTTGAAGTACTTTCAACGAGTTCTTCCCTCGCTCCCTTGACTTGATCGAGTCTGACCAAAGAATTCCTACACCGGGCATCCGAGGCCTCCATCTTTATTTAGCAGATGCCCTTGTCATTTTCTGTGTTACACCTCAGATTGGGTTATTCCCGCGTATAGCTACCTTAGCGATGAAGCATTCCCATGCTCGGCTCACAATGAAGGTCTAGTCATGTTCTGACAACTCTGACCTGCTCGACCTGTCTTTCTATGAGGCAGTAATGTGCCGTCATATGAGGGGGGGGGGGGTGGTCATCATGGTGTGCTAGGGCGGATCGGATCGAGACCTCACTATTGGCACATATAATTAGTAAAACAATCAATAAGCCAGACGACGAGCGCATTGGACGTAGGCGGCGCGGATGAGAGGGAGAAGGTGGAAATGAGGACATGCTATGGTTAGGTGCCCTCATCCGGCTTAAATAGGCGGACTTGGTCCCTCAGGCGGCGCAGTGAAGCAGCGGCATATGGTGCCATGAATGGGTCCTCACCAAAAATCTAAGGAGACCCTATCAAATTGATGGGTTTGTTTGTGTTTTCACATCGGTCCTTGCGATCAGTCCAACTTGGCGGATGCGATCGGGCATTTCCGGGTGATGGCCAGTCCGACATGGCGGGTGCGACCGAACGTTTTCTAACGTCACATATCCGTCCCATATCTCGGTCCAACTTCACACTTTCAAAAAAAGATATAGAAAAACGTTAAAGAAAAGACACGTCAACTCACGTTCGTGCACAGTTTGGTTTGCCACTCAATGAGCCAACTAGAGTGAGAGCAAGAGAGAGAAAGTCACACATATGCATACTCTTTTTTAAGCGAAAAAAGTCCAAACAAACCTTAAACTTGTAGACGGAAGCTAAATCAAACCCTGAACTTACAATTCCAAAATTCAGCACACCGAACTTTATAATCCCGATCTATTTTAAACCCTGTGGGTATTTAGCTGGTATTCGCTGAGGTGGCAAGGGCTGGCTGGGAATTAGGACAAATTGGGCTGGTCCATTAGCGTAGTCTCTGGCTTGCTCGCTCACCTTTGGTTTTCTTTTTCTTTTTTTTTTCTTTTTTCTTTGTTTTCTCGTCCGTATGCACTTACGTGCTAGCCGAGAAATTTTGTCACACTGCTACCTGCTTGCATCAAAAAGACTACTGCACATATAGTTGCATGTTACTGTACTGTAGTGGCTATCTGTGATGAGAAATATGTCCATGTGGCGAGTCGACGCGGGCGTAGTGGCGAGGCCGGACGGTCGATTCTTCCATCTGTGGCTTTTAACGTGTCCAAAAAATTTATGAAATTGTTCAAATTTTTAATGATTGTTTGTCAAAAAATAAATTCGAAGTTCGTTGCTTCATTGTTTTCCAAAACACAAATAATTTACAAAATTGCAAAAACTTTATTTGAAAAATGTGACACAAACACGTTTCTTGAAACTCCTAAAGATTCTTGACATTTTACATTTTCTTGAATGTAAGAAAGATTTTGTTCGAATACAACGAGTGTTATTATACATTGTCTTTTTTCTGAGAACAATTATACATTTTATAAATTTTTGTTTGGAGGGCCCCAAACATTTGTGGTACGGGCCCTTATACATTTTATACATTTCAGTCTCTATTAATGTACGCACAACTTAAAAATACCTATTGTGCGAATTCAAAATACTGAAAAATTATTTTTTATAGCATGTGAAAAACTGTTGGAGTTCTGAATATTTTTCATAGCATGTGAAAAACTGTTGGAGTACTGAATATTTTTCATAGCATGTGAAAAACTGTTGGAGTTCTGAATGTTTTTTGCCAAATGTGATTTCTCTAAAATTGTGAATAATTTTTATAAATACGAATAGAATTAAAAAAAACATTTTTTTAAACAAAAAAGACATAGTATTTGTGACAAAAATAGAAAACATAAATATTTTTAACTTGTGAAGAATTTCAAAAATACGCGAACTTTTTTTAAACTTCATAAATTCTTGTTGTTAGTGGATCGACCCAAATTCTGACCGTGAGAGTAGCAGACTAGCATGTTATTCGGGTCGGCATTGTGATATTCCCAGAATTCCGGTGTGCCAAACATGTGTAGGGTCCAAAATAGACCGAGATTATAAGTTTAGAGTGTCAATTTTAGGGATTCAAAGTTCAGGGTTTGATTTAGCTTTCGTCTACGACTTTAAGATTTGTTTTGGACTTTTTCCTTTTTAAGCGGACATGCATTGATTGTTGACCTGCACTGCACGCACGGCATCCTTCTCTGTAGTAGCAACTCCACCTTGGTTTGCCCGGCGCGCAGGGCGTGAGGTCCACGGCTCCTGCTGTGCTGCCTCATCGTTACCTGCCAAAAGCTAGGCAATGGGGTACTGCGGCCCCGCCGGCGCCGGAGGAACAGATGCCCGGCAATAGTGCCCGCCTACTTCCGCTGTTGGATCAACACAAGAAGCCACACACACCTCTCGGACGCCAAAGCATTCCTGTCTGATGGTGTTGGAAATCCACACCTCGCCGAAGAGCTAGCACATGACAACCAAGGTGAGCAGAGTAGGTGTGCAAAGGTGGCTGGCCTGGCCGCTGCTTGCAGGCCGGCTGACCCGCTGTGACCGCTAACCACCCCACTGTTCTGTTGCCGGGTGTGGATTTTCTTCTACTTTTTACGACGGATCCATCGACTTGCGCGGCGCTTTTCAGTTAAGGCGCACCGGTGCTGCAGTGCACCGCCGGCCGCCGGGCACCGGCACCGCTCCGCTCGCCCGTGGACCACCCGACCCTGGCGCTGTACTGGCGCGCGATGTGTGTACTGTGAAGGGGGCATCGTGTGGCATGTACGTCCAGTAACCAGTATATGATGGCCACGCGCCGCTGCACCGGGCATCTACCTTTGGAGCGAGTTACCGTTGCTCCACCCACCACGCCGTAGCCCAATTAACATGCATGTAACGTAATGATAATTCTGGCCTGGTTACCCCATGCATGTTACTCTTATTAGACAATGTGTTTTGGGAACTGCTCGACATCCTAAACGTGGGTGCGGCTATCTCATTATATAAGGGGGTACAAAGAGGTATCATACAAGTCATATACAGTTATATACAGAGAGGCTACGTATATACAGTCTAACACCCTTCCTCAATCTTAACTGTGGCCTGAAGTACAAAGCAAGTTAAGATTGTGCCTACATCCTACAAACTGAGGCTGTGGAAGAGGCTTCGTGAAGATGTCAGCAAGTTGATCCTTGGAAGAGATGAACTTGATACGGAGTAGCTTCTCTGCAACACGTTCCCTGATAAAGTGATAGTCAACTTCAATGTGTTTTGTTCGGGCATGGAATACCGGATTCGATGAGAGGTATGTAGCACCAATGTTGTCACACCAAAGTATCGGAGGCTGGTCTTGAGAGACTCTCAACTCTCTCAACAAAGATTGTGCCCATATGAGCTCAGCTGTGGCATTAGCAACCGCCTTGTATTCAGCTTCAGTACTACTGCGAGATATTGTAGCTTGCTTGCGAGCATTCCAGGCGATCAAATTAGGACCAAAGAATACTGCATAGCCCCCCGTGGATCGCCTATCATCAGGACTACCAGCCCAATCTGCATCCGAGAAGGCCGAAAGCTCACAAGATGTAGCGGGCTTAAGGAGCAAGCCATACGAGGCGGTCAGAGAGACATAGCGCAGAATCCGCTTCACAGCTGACCAATGAGATGTCCTGGGTGCATGAAGATACTGACATACACGGTTGACTGCATAAGAGACATCCGGCCTGGTGATAGTGAGATATTGCAGACCACCAACAAGGCTGCGATACTCAGTAGCATCATCAGACGAAAGAGGGTCGCCATCAAGCACAGACAACCGATCAGTGGCAGACATAGGAGTGGTAGCATGCTTGCACTTCAACATACCAGCACGACGCAGCAAGTCAAGAGAGTACTTATGCTGAGTGAGAGTCAACCCAGCAGAAGACCGTGAGACCTCCAGACCAAGGAAATAATGCAGAGCACCCAAATCCTTGACAGCAAAAACTACACTCAGTGAAGAAACAAGGCGGTCGGCAGCAGCATCAGACGAACTAATGAGAATGATATCATCCACATAGACCAGCATGTACATCGTCACCTCAGGACGCTGCAGAATGAACAGTGATGTATCAGCTGTGGAGGAAAGAAAACCATGAGCTCGAAGAACCGAACCAAGGCGTGCATGCCATGTGCGAGGGGCCTGCTTCAGTCCATAGAGAGCCTTCACCAGGCGACAGAGATGCTGAGGACGTGCAGGATCAACAAAACCAGGTGGCTCGCGCATATAAACCTCCTCCTCTAGAACTCCATGCAGAAAAGCGTTCTGCACATCAAGCTGAGGGAGAGACCATCCGCGAGAAACAGCCAAAGAGAGCAGCAAACGAATGGTAGTAGGCTTGATGACTGGACTGAACGTGTCTTCATAATCAAGACCATACCTATGTTTGAAGCCCTTGGCGACCAGCCGTGCCTTGTAGCGTTCAATGGAACCATCACCATGTTTCTTGACCTTGAAGACCCACTTGGAATAAATAATATTGACCCCAGAAACAGGAGGAACGAGTCGCCAACTATCATTCTTCAAGAGAGCTTGGAATTCCTCCTCCATAGCAGCGCGCCAGTGCGGAATACCGAGAGCAGCCTGAAAATGTCTAGGCTCCGCAGTGGGATCAGCAACGGCATGAGCAACACAGGCAGCAATCCATGCAACAGTCCCCCCAGGTGTTCACTGGTGTTCGTGTGTCGTCTTCACACTGGCATGCGCGCCTTGGTCACCCTGCTGCTTCCATAGTTCGCCACGTCCTGCATCGTCCTGAACTTTCCGTTGTGTCCAATAAAATTGCTGAAACTGTCTGTGATGCCTGTCAGCAAGGCAAGAGTCATCAACTTCCGTTTTCTGAGTCTAGTCGTGTCGTTAAACAACCTCTTGAGCTAGTGTTTTCTGATGTATGGGGTCATGCCCAAACGTCTGTCAGCGGCCATAATTATTATGTCAGTTTTATTGATGCTTACAGTCCGTTTACGTGGGTGCGGCTATCTCATTATATAAGGGGGTACAAAGAGGTACCATACAAGTCATATACAGTTATTTACAGAGAGCCTACGTATATACAGTCTAACATCTCTCTCCGTTCTTTTATAAATTTCATTATAAACTACATACGGACTATATTTTAAATTTTATCTATATACATTCGTCACTAATAGAATTATTAAAAGTTCTTATATTTAACGGAGGGAATATTTCGGAGTAGATTTGGCACTGATCTGCGAATGGTGCGTGCCTCAGCCTCGGGTTAGATATAATATCTTTTATTGAGACGAGGTGGATTAAGAGGATCTTTGGTACTGATGGCGGTACTCGTACAGTCGATCAGAGTAGGTAACGAACAACGAACTAATTAATGCGTCCATTGTCAGCCTTCTCAACTGGATCTGCCAAAGTGCACATGGCTCGCAGCGGTCAGTCAGGGTCCACGTTAAACATGGCGCCGCAAAGTCCGAAGAACATGAATATACTACTAAAACTTGCTAGCCTCGCATGCTTGGATCCAAGTACTAAAGAAACAAAAATTAAATTAATGAGTATTTATTATCCTTCAAACCCACCAATCCCGAACTTGCATGAGGAGTTAAATTAGGAGAGAGATTACTAATGCACATTTTAGTAGGGGTACCCCTCACTAAAAGATTTTAGGCTCAAGACTAAGAGGGTGATTGGATACGCTTTAGTCTCATGACTAAAAGTAATGAGACTAAGACTTGCCAGCCTCATCCATGCTTGGATCCAAGTACTAAAGAGACTAAAATCAAGTTAATGAGCAGTTATTATTCTTCAAACCATTCAATCCAGAACTTGCATGAGGAGTTAAATGAGGAGAGAGAGAACTAATGCACATTTTAGTAGGGGTACCCCTGACTAAAAGATTTTAACCTCAAGACTAGTTTTAGCCTCTCTTTAGTCGGGGGTGCTTGAAACTTTAGCATCTTAAAGAGACTAGTTTAAGTCAGACTAGTTTTAGTCTCTTGAATTCAAGCACCCTCTAATTTTAACCTCTCTTTAGTCAGAGGTGTTTGGAACTTTAGCCTTTTAAAAAGACTAGTTTTAGTCTTTTGGATCTAAGCACCCTCTAAGTCACACTCTTAGAGTATTTTTCGTCTAATATTTACTTATCTTTCTGTTTAAATTTTTTGTTTTAGATTTGTCTAGAGGCAGGTTCACTCATGAGCTGAGGTTTATGGGAAGCATGTGTTGCTGAGTAGGAGCCGTTAGTGTATTCCTCTACAATGGGTGTTTGCGAAAGCACCAACCATAAGCTCCAAGGGAACAATTCGATCTGTATTATCCAATGATCAGCGAGCAGGCACGATAGGTGCAACCAAAGACACAAAGAACCGTTTCCGTTCACGGTGCTGAAAAGGAAAGCTACTACTCGGCCAAATAGTGCTAGGTGGTACACTGCGAGTCCAACTCAGCAGAAGGAAATCGAACCAAACAGTTAATTGGTCCAAACTATGGTCGGACAGTTACATGAACAATGGTATTTCAAGCTCATCAGGGTTCAAGTCCTGATCACATTTATTTTTATTTTTATTTTAGGATTTTCAACTATGCGTGTTCAGTAAATTTGTCAATCTCAAGATAATGTATCGGTTTAGTCTTTTGAAGGCGTTCATACGGGTATGATGTGATTCTAAACCGAAGTTGTAATTCTATATTTTTGGAATAAAATCCTATGCTTCATCGCAAAAAAAAAAAGGTTCATAACATATTCTAGTTTCATACGGGTACCAACCGCGGCACGACCGACATCGAGATCCTCTTCGGATCCAGATGCTACTCGTGGGGGAGGGTCATTGTCTGGATATGGCAGCGGGATGCGGTGCTCCCAATGCCAATGTACTTGGTGCATCAGGACACTCATACGATGGCGAGTCCGGCGGGATGACGCCGACAGGGGGAGCACGCCGGGATGGACTTGCCCTTGTTTTGGGCACAGAAGCCGGTCATGGGTGTTGGCTAGGGTTTGGTCGCTGAAGAGGGAGCAGAGAGGTCGCGCGATGGGGACAAGGTGATGAAAGCAGATGAGGTCGAACCCCACCGCACGTTTGGATTAAAAAAGGCCGACCGCAGTCGATGACGCATTGGTCCGTGAAGAACGGTCTTCATTAATTATGTTGACCGCGGATAATTGGGGCGAACATCGAGAGGGCGCGCACGTCCTTTCATTCCTAAATTTAGGCCGAAAATGAATCGGCGCGGACGCGAAACGAACGCATTTTGATAATGGATCCACGTGTTGGATTATTATATTTGTTCGCGTAAATCCAAACAAACGACGACGGACGAAAAGCATCACCCCGTTGGAGTTGCAGTATTCTGGCCTGGTTGCCCCCATGCATGTTAACTCCGCAGTAGATTTGGCAATGATAGGTGAATGGTGCATGCCTCAACCTCGGGTTAGATAGTTCTTTTATTGAGACGAGGTGGATTAGCAGGATCCTTGCCACTGATGGCGGTGCTAGGTTTACAGTGGTACTTCTTCCGCTTTTAAATATAATTTCTTTTAAAGATTCAGTATAGAAAACATACGGATTTATGTAGTCTCATTTTAGGATGTACTCCTAGATTCATTAATTTTGCTCCACAATTTATCTATAGTAAAAAAACGTTTTATATTTAGAAAGGTACTCTACTAAGTAGTACTACCTCCGTCCAAGTGTATAGGGCATATTCGTAGTTGTAGGTTGTTAATTTAACTAGTTAAATATATATTAAATGTGATAAAAATTACATATTCAAGAACTACATTCCCACATGAATCTAATGGTATATTATTTATTATATATAATATATATTTAGCTAGTTAAATTAATAACCTAGAACTACGCGCATACCCTATACACTTGGACGAAGGTAATACTGGTAGATCACAGTGGGTAAGGTAAGGAACAACAAACTAATTAATGCAGTACTCGTAGATCAGAGTAGGTAAGGTAACGAACAACGAACTAATTAATGCGTCCATTGCCAGCCTTCTCAACCGGATCTGCCAAAGGGCACAAGGCTTGCAGCGGTCAGTCAGGGACACGGACCACGTTGATCATGGCGCCGCAAAGCCTGATTAACAGGAATATGCTTGTGTAAAAAGATCATGGTAAGATTTCCATGGTTATTTTGTGATCGTAAGTCATACTCATCAGAGTTCAAGTCCTGATCATTTTTTTTTGTATTTATTTTAAAATTTTCAATGATGCATGTTTAGTAAGTTCGTTAATTTTAAAATAATGTACCGGTTTCGTCGTTTGAAGGTGCTCATACGGGTAATGATGTGATTCTAACATTAGTTTCATAACATATTTCAGTTTCATTTATCCGAGAACATATTTCACAATTATGTAATTTTGAGTTCAGCTATTTCAGAACAGATAATTGCTCTCATTTCGTTAATTAAAAAAAAGGTGAATAAATTAAAATAAATGTTTCAATCCATTTCAATCTTATTTTCAGTTTTAGAACCTGCATTGCACTTTCAAACACATGCCTTTTACTTCTAGAACATGCATTTGAGAACCACAAACGTGCACATCAATTTCACATACCACAGAACATGTTCCAATTTCGTAAATATGTACATCGATGTCACGTACCAAAATCTAACAATTCCCCATGCAGGTGGTTGCAAAAGATCACTTCGACGAATGAAAAGATAGAGCCATGGTAAACTCACACAATTAATAAACCCATAGAGAAAGAAAAAAGGCTCCCATGCGTTAGGATGTATTCGCCCCCTCCCCCCCCCCCCCTCCCGAGCACTGCCGCGATCTACCCAACCTCTTGTGGCCTTAGGGCCATGAAGGCGCGGTGGATCGTGGCCCATGCTGGGGGTAGGGTTCATGCTTTCTTTTAGGTGTTTTTGAGCTTGTTTAGGGACTGTGTCCTGCTAGAGGAGGTGAGTAGGCGAAGACTCTGTGAAGACCGTATAAGGTTCTTCCGTCTAGCCCCCGTCCCGGGATGCGTCTCGCGTCATTGGAAGGCGTGTGGAGGTGTTTTTTTTTAGATCTCATGAGATTCAGACGATGTTTGTGTTTGATGGATTCACGTGGATCTTATTTTCATTCGTCTGTGTTCATGTGTCCACATGTTAGAGCCTTTTGATCTATGAATTTCTTCATCGACGGCGGTTGTTGTTCTAGTGCGGTAGTTTTTTTAGGGCCTTAGCACGATGATTTCGACCGTGTACTACATCAATACTTACCCCGCGTCGGTGAGAGAGGGACGATGATCACGATGCACCTCCGATAAGTTTCGGTGTATGTAGTTGTCGCTAAATGGTCTACAGACGTGCATGCATATTTTTTGTTATTGTGTTCTTTGTACGGTCATGGTGTTTGATGAATAGATCGAAAGTTTCGCGCAAAACAAAACTCCCTCGGTAAACCAAAGCGCACCCCGGCGGTAGATCTATTCTAAGTAAAGCAAGCAGTCATCATCATGTACAAAAACCATCAGCAGATTAGATCCAATGGACCACATCAATCCTCCTCGAAATGAAACAAAAACCATTGAATCAAAGCACTAATCACAACAATTCAAGGCCCTAGCAACTAGAAGCCACCTCCGAATCACTGTCGAGACGCCGTAGGACAGCATCGCTAGCGACCCAGCAGCTAGCACGCGCCCGCGGTCACCGCCCCCAGGCGATCCACCACACAAGCGGCCGAGCGAGACGACGGCGGCTCGAGCCTTTTCCTCTTTGGCGGATGCAGTTGCAGGACGGCCTGGCCGGGCAGCCGTTGCCGGCTCTGCTGTGACTGATAACCACCTCACTGTGCGCCGCTGTTGCCATCGCTGTGGATCACGGATCGCTTTGCGGTGCTGCAGTGCGCCGCCAGCCGGCCTCGTCGCCCGCTCGCGCTGGACCAGTGCAGTGCATGGGACTACGCGAGTCCTTCGGGCGATGCCGATCTAGCGGCCTCTAGCTGGACCACCCGCTCCGATCCAGTGGCGCGCCATGGGCGTTTGGTGTAGAGGGCATCAATAATTGTGCCGGCGCGGCGGCGGCGCTGCCTGCCTCGACCGTTCTGTTACCACCGACTCACCGGAACATGGAGCTGGATAAAATGTGCACCGAGATCAAAACCTGGGGATGAAAATGTTGTCCATTCACATTCACGAAAGCAATGGGAGGCGAACAAGCGATCGTTTCAGATTTAAATGACCGGTTAGAGCATCCACAAACGGACATAGTAGCAAATATGATCCCCGTCCCCTATTTATCCGTCCACACATTCATACTTTTTATTTTTTTTCTCATATATCCGGTCACTGATATGTGATTGACGGAAAGGAAGAGAGAGAAAGTAAAAGAATAAAAAAAAGTGATCCAGGATAGGGTCGTGTCCTACGTGGCGGACTGGCCGGGCATGACCGGACGCGTTTGCAAGCCCTCGTATCCTTCCTATATTTAAGATGGATATGAACTTTTTTGCGGATAGTCCAGACTTATAGAGATGTTATGAGGGGTTTAATTGGATCATTTTTTTTCTTCTCTCTTCTCTTCGGTCACTGCTCAGACACGTTTGCGAACGTAGGAGGGATCGTTTGAGACGTGCGATTGTAGATGCTTTTAGATCTTTTAAGACAACTTCAACGGGGCGACCCAAACGGACGCATGCTTTATCCGATTTTCGTCCGTTTGGGTCGTCCGCCGGTCTGTCCGTGTCCGTTTTTTAAAATGAATCGGCACATGCACTCAACGGAAAGTAAGTGGGCAACAACATTGTAGTATTATAATAATAAAAGAGAGGTGGATGAGAGTGGGCCAACAAATTAAATAAGCATGCAGAGGTGGGTGGGTGACTGTGTGACAAATAGGTCAGGCCGGTCACATGCGGGCACAGAGAGGACGCGCGCGTCCGCTTCGTTTCCGCGCCGACGCATTTCAGTTTCAAATTAGAACCAAAAATGGGTAGGCGCGGATGTAAAGTGAACGCGTTTTAAAAATGGATCCGCGCGTTGGGCCATCACTTTTGTCCGCACGAATTCAAACGAACGACGACGGACGAAATGGATCGTCGTGTTGGGGTTGCTCTTATTGAGGCGAGTTGGATAGGGTTAGATAGTAAGTACTCCTTCTGTCTTAAAATAAGTGTCTTAATCTTAATACAACTTTATACTAAATCTAATATAAAGTTGAGACAGTTATTTCGAAACGGATGGAGTAGCTAACTAGCAACAAATGCCCTGTTTGGATACTCTAGATTAGCTAGTGGTTAGAGTTAGTTTCTAGCTCATGACTAACCCTAAACTAACTCTAGCCAAATAGGTGTTTGGATGGAAGAGTTAGATTGACAATAGATGCACTTTATGGAAAGAGAAAAGTGATGTTTTTATGGGGCCCATGAGAACTAGCTCCAATTAGCATCTCTTGGCTGGTAGGAGAGAGAGAGAAAAATATGTTTTAATGAACCCATGAGAACTAGCTTCAATTAGCATCTCTTGGGTGGGCTAGTTTTTTAATGGGTTAGATGCAACTAGCTCCAATCTAACCCTTGTATTTGAATATTTTAGGGTTAGTTGAATCCAAAATAGCTCAAGCTAACTCTAGGTTATGGATCCAGCCCAAACTAAATAATGCCTCGATTGCCAACCTTCAACTCCATCTGTCAAAGTACAGAGGGCTCGCAGCGGTCAGTCAGGGGTCCATGTCTGTCATGTCGCTGCAAAGCTGGAATAACAGAAATGTTTGTGTGAAAAGATCATCCGATTTTCATGCTTCCCTTGTGCTCCGGTGAAAACGAAACACTACAATGATCACGTGTGATGTCTAGTTCGAGATGATGGGAAGCATGTGTTGCTGAGTAGGAGTGATAGAGTCAGTGTATTCCCCTACAGTAGGTGTTTGCGAAAGCACCAACCATAGAACTCCTCCACATGAACTCTCTAAATTGTTTATTGACGTTTGTTATCCAACGAGCAACGAGCAGACAACGACACATTGAGTCAAGACACACGGCACAGGATAAAACCGCCTCGTCTATGCAATTTTTCTTCTTCTTTTAGGCAAGTTCTTGTGTGGATGATGAGTTTTTCGGCATGCTGCTGGCAACGATAGCTACCACTCAGACAAGTAGTACCGGTACTCTGCGGGAGGAACCCGACCCCGGGAGCACTAGCACGTTGCCGTAGCTATGCAAGAGCCAGCGATGTGAAAAAGACTTGCAGAAGCAACCTCGCCCTCGACTGGCAACGGCAATCCACGGATGGCAACGCCGTGGTGGTGGTGTGGTCATTACTATACCACGTCGTCTCCTCCTACGCGGCAGTGCGCCACACAGATATGTCAGACATTTACAACCGTACCCCTCAAACCTTTTTTAAAAGACCGGTCAACCGATAAGAAAAACAATTCAGACGGATCTCTTAAACTGACCTCCAATGCATGAGCTCAAAGACATCCTTTATATTCAACCCAAATATAAGGCGAATATGTGAAAGCCCGGACACGCTCGTCAGGTCAGCCTGACGGTGTGTCCTCATGCGGCCTCGTCTGAAAACCTGACGGTCCGACGACACCGCGTGCGGCGCTACGGTGTAAACGCCGCATAACGCCGCTCCGTCTCACTGCCCTTATCCATAGCCAACTATTTAAGCCGGTCGACGTCCCGGAACCCTAGCACATCCATCTCATCCCTTCCACCGCCGCCACCTTAGCCTGTCAGCCAGGGCCGTGTCCAGGAATTTAGGGCCTTGGGACGGTAAAAAACAATATGCTACGATTCGGCTATTACTTTGTGCAATGCGTGCTTGGTGTCACATGTATGTTCCAAGATTTCGTCACCTTGTTAAGGAGTTGATATCGTATCGCATAGAGTACTCCAAGTTGCACATTTGAGTTGTATGGTCATCGAATATAGAACATGGCCTTAAAATTTTGAAAAGTCATACTCCTTTGTTTCATATTATTAAGTGTGTATTAATTTCCCTGCTTAAAATAAGGTGTTTATTATTTTTTCTGAAAAATGGTGTGTATTAAGTTTTAGGGGATTTGAAAATATTAAGCCTTCTTTTCGAGCTCTTTTTTTACCAGTCTTTTCCAGCTCCGTGTGGTGCGGGTGGTGACGGCGGTGTCCGCTCAGATCTTCGGCCTGTTGTTGGGAGCCGGCGGGCGACGACGTCGGGCCGTTGTTCTACCTAATAAAATCGACGGGCAACGATGTGAGGCCGTTGTTCTATCTAATAAAATCGGTGGTGCTATGGCTCCTCTCGCATCAAGACGAATATCTGCTTGATTGCTTGTCCTCCTTAATGGTCGGACTGTCAAGTTTCAGAAAGCTTCACCGACGAACTTAGTTGGATGCACATGCCTGAAAATTGCTACATCGAATAGGATTTGGTCGTGCGCATTCATATTTTTTTGACCGTTTGATTTTTAAATAATGCAGAAACTCTGTGTAATTAGTATCTTCGTGATATCAATATATTTTCCTAGTGAAAAAAAATAAACCTGAAAACCCAATCCAATAGGTTAAAAAAACGCCCCTTCCAAACACTATTCAACGCCGCCGCCGTCCTTTTTTTTTCCAGGCGAAGCCGGGACGCCGGAGGCAGCCAACACATGATCCCCAACGCACAAGCTGACGAATGAGACGATGCCGGGTCGAGCCTTTTCCTCTTTGGCGGACGCAGGGTGGCCTGGCCATGGCCGGGCAGCCATTGCCGGCCGGCTCGCTGGCCTGCCGGTGTAAGAGCAACCCCAACGCAGCGATCCATTTTGTCCGTTTGGGTCATCCAGACACAAAAGCTGGCCCAACTGGATGCCCAAACGGACGCGCGTGTCCGCCTGCTGTCCGCTCGTTGTCCATCACGACCCAAACTGGGCGCAAAATTGGGCAAAAAATGGGTCCGCGGCGGACAAAACTGGGCGCTCATGTCGTCCGCTCCTCCCCTCTCGTGTCCACCCTGGTCCCACTTATTAGCGGTCTGCCTCTCCCCAAGGCCGATGTCGGTGGAAGTGGCCGGCGACCTGCCGCGGCTGCTGTCGTTGCCCATCTCGACGCGGAACCGGCAAAAAGAAACGAAGTTGAACTAAGCGGGATGAAGGGTAGGGCCGGGCCGAGGACGTGCGGTGGTGGGGCGGCGGCGGACGGGTCATGCATGGCAGCGACCGAGGTGACGGGATCTCGCGCGGCGGCTGCGAGATCTCGCGCGGCGACTGCAGGATCTCGCGTGGCGAGAGCAGACGTAGGTGGTCGGGCTACGGAGGGAGGCGTCGCGAGCGAGGGAGGAAGGCGATAGTGGCGGCGTGATGCAGTTCGCAGGAACGGACAGATGTGATCGGGGGAGGTAGGGAAGTAGGTCGTGGGGAGCGGGTGGTGGTTCTTTTTTTCTTCTATACCGGAGAGGTGGGTTGGGTTCGTCCATCGACCGACCCTGTCCGCATCTTGTCCGTTAGATGGACGCGTGATCCAAACAGACAAAATTCGAACAAAATTCGTGTCCATTTGAATATTGGCGTTGAAGTTGCCCTAACCACTTGAGTATACACAGCTACTGTTGCGATCGCCATGGATAGTTGGATCACGGATCGCTTTTCCCAGTGCTGCAGTGCACCGCCGGCCTCGTCGCCCGCTCGCTTGCGTTGGACCAGTGCAGTGCAGTGCAGTGCATGGAACTCCGCGATGCCGATCTAGCTGAGAGCCTCTAGCTGGACCACGCGCACCGTCCGCGCCATGGCTGGTCCACTCTAGTCACCGGACACATGGAGCCGGCCGGGTGAAATGTCAAACGAGAAAACTTGTGGATGGGCGAAAATGTTGTCCATTCACTGAAAGCAAGCGGGTGTGGATCATCCTGGGCGTAGTAATAGTTGATAAATAAATTCTGCATCCCATGTTAGATTTGGCAATGATGATTCACACCTCCGGCCCGATCTTTTATTATGACGAGGTGGATTGCGACGATCTTTGCGGCTGATTGCGGTGCTGGGTCCGAACTGGGTAGGAGTGGATCGGAGTGGGTAAGGAACAACGAACTCATTAATGCGTCAAATATGCAGTACGGAGTAGATCTGATCAAGTGCAGGCTCGCACACGTCATGGGTCAACGTTTATAAGGGCACGGCAAGACCACAAGGCCGACGTAAAAGCATCTCGAGCACACCCGTATAATCACGGTCACCGGAACCGTAAAATTCCAGCGACCAAATATTTTTTCTACCGGATACTGTAAACACGGTCCAGTCCGTACATTATTTGCGATCATAAACGCGAGCGCTCAGCCACTATATCTGTCGGTTCGACCGCTGGATGCGGGTCGAAACCCTATCCCACCGCCATCGTGAAAAGTTCCCCCATCTCAGCGCCGGCGCCTCCAATCCGACGTCGCGCGCCTCCATTCCGCCGCGTAGCCGCTCTAGTCCACTGCCCTTTGATGGCCAACTCCGACGGCCGTAGGAACGACGGCCCCGAGATGGCTCATCGCGTCAAATCCGACGTCTCCCGGAAACGCGTCGCTTGCCGGTACACGCTGTGGGGCCTGGCGCCGCCGCCATCGCTCCTCAGTCGCGAGACAAAGGAGAACGACCACGCGCGCGGCCGGCTCTTCTCGTGCAGCTCCTCCAAGGCCTCGAGCTCGCCCTTGCGCACCTCTCTCCCCCGCTGGAGAGGGAGCTCGAGGAGCTCGCGCCGGTGAAGATGGAGCTTGAGGAGCTCGAGGAGCCGGTGGCCGAGGCGGTGCCGGAGCGACGTGTCGGGGCCGTCGTCGGACCGGAGGATTTCCTCCTCCAGGCGGAGGCAGACAGCCTTTTGCCCGCGCTGCTGGCGCGGGGTGCGCGGGAGGCGGAAGAGGACCAGTAGCGCCGCCGTAGGGAGGAGGAGATCGATACCCTGCTCGTACCTGCTCTACGAGCAGGGTGTCGCGTCGGCCCTCGCCTTCGGCCAGAAGGTGAAGGAGTGGCGCCGCGAAGCGACTGCGCATGAGCGCATCTACGTCGAGCTTTCCTCCGACGAGGACGACGACTGAGGGCACTGCGCATCTACTACCGCACGAGCTCGACTCCGGTAAGCTCATTTTTGCGTAGTGCGATAGGAAATAGTAGCTCCGGTGAGCTCAAGTAGGATAGCTTACCTCTAGCCCCTTCTTTAGTATGTATGGTCGTTGACTATGTATGAACTGAGTGAAGTGTGCTTCCAAATTCGTTCGCGAATACTTTTTTCAAATTATGCAGTTCGATTATACGGGTTCTGTTCTGCAGCGTAACATTTCGTCCCACAAAACCCCAGATCTTCGAACTGTAAAACGCGTTTGGAGGTCGCAATTATACAGGATCTGCTAGAGATGCTCTAATAGAGTTACTCTTAGAGCATCTACAACCGAGAACGGACATTTGAAGCTCGGTCTCCACGAAGGCCGAAATATTTGAACAATTAAAAATTTAAATTTTTTGGTTTTAAAAAAATATGAAAAACATATGCAAGTAAAGGAGGATATTATACACATGTGTGTGAAATTTTAGGATTAATTACCTTGAAATACAGCACAAAAAAGACAGATTCATGACGTGGAACGATGAATAGTATCGTGTATTAAAAAGACTCAAATTTGTCTTTTTATACAATCCTCCTTTCAATGTATTTTTTATAAAAATTTACACACATGTGTGTTACGTACTTACTAATCTCTGTATTTAAAAAAATAAAGTGTAAAAAATATGAATTTTCATGAAATATGTTTTTTCATAAAATTTGAATTTCAAATTTAAAGGCATGTACTCCAAATGAAATTTCCGATATACAACCGGCCTTTATTTTTTGGAGGACATCTATACTCACACTTGTCAAATTGGACCCTTTAAGAGCAACTCCAACGTGCTGACCCAAACGAACAACGTTTTTGTTCGCTTTTTTTCATTTGGGTCGGCCGCCCGCCTATCCGTGTTTTTTTTAAATGAATCAACAAATGCATCCAACAAGAAGCAAGTGGAAGGCAGCATTGTGGCAATAAAATAATAGGAGAGAGCTGGGTGAGGGTGGACCAGCAAATTAAATAAGTAGAAAAAGGTAGGTGGGTGGGTCGATGATAAGTGGGTCATGCCGGACACATGCGGACGATGCAGACACAGAAAACTTCCGCTTTGTGTCCACTGCGACCGAAATATTACCCCAATTTGCGCTAGAAATGGGTCCGTACGGACGCGAAGCAGACACTTTTTGGGTTTGTGTCGGCGTGTTGGCCGTCCACTTTTGTCTGCACCACCCAAACGGACACGGGCGGACGATTTGAATCGCTGCGTTGGAGTTGCTCTAAACGCTCGCGAATGTCTTCGAACATGTCTCCGAAGAGTGACCATTCACGCCTTAAATAATGTATTCTATAATCGGATACCTCAAATTCATATTATTACATGCAACGTCAGAGCTCGTCTGGCTCCACCGTGTCTATGTCCGACGGCTGACTACACCCTTCGTAGTGTTGGTCCGATCACCGGCGAGGTAGAGTAGAACATGGGACACTCGTCAGCTCACGGGAGTCGAGCTTCCGCCGCCTCCCATGCCCTACTCTTTCTCGTGAGATCCCTTAACCCGGACGATGTCGGTGGACGTCAGGTCAATGACGAATCCTTCCTTTGAGTAGAAGACGTCCACCACAACGTGGTTGTGACGCTCACACCCGTGTAGCATACAGGGCGTCGGAGAGTGTGACCCCGTCTCTCCAACATCCACCACCGCGAGGGCCTCCATCATTTCCCGCACTGTCTGCCTCGCACGACAGGTACGACACGCCATGTTATTGTCTCAGGGCGCCCATGGTGCGTCCTCGACGCGCCAACACAAGGGTTGCGTGTCCGCCACGGCGTTCGGATGCCTGACGAACTGTACTGCCTCCCATGAGGGAGTGATGCCGGATCCAAGCACTGGCTCTGCCGACGCAATGGATATCCGACGTTGCGAGTCCGAGTGTTGCCTTCGGGCGGCCGCCTCCCGAGAGCGGCGAAGTGCAAGACACACGACCATCTATTCCCCGAGGTCACGTGGCCATAGTTTAAACTACCATACCGGACCGATAGTCGGACTAGAAAAAACCGGAACCGACATCCCTTTCGGTTTTGCAAGCTAAAAGGACTTACGTGCAATTGGACCGGAAAAAACTATGTAAAGCGGCTGGTTTTTTGCATGAACCAATGGTATAAAGTGACGATTTAACCAATGTCACGCATAAAAATAGAAAAATAACCTACAACAAAGGAAATTCAAATCGAGGATGCTAGATATAGGTGTGTAAGTTGCACCTTTGGTCGAATAACCATCTTGGCTAGCCAACTTTCTTCTCAAATTGAAGTAAATGATGTACTTTACATCTATTTAGTACCACACTAGTACAAATATATATTATTTATGGTATGAAAAAACAAACATCGAACCGGTGAACCGGCGGTCCGACAGGTAAAAACCTGAACCGGTGGCCTGACCGGTTTGGTTTTTTAAACTATACACGTGGGATGAGCTTGTGGTCGACAGATCTGGAGGTGAAGGACTCAGATCCGATGTCGCCATGTCGTAGAAGGTCGTATTTCGCGGAGGTGAGGTTGGGCGACGAATGGGAATGGAGGGAAGTGGAGTGAAGTGGTTAGGATTTCGTCCGGCGTGCGGATTTGGACGAATATATGTGGGATCGATGCGGGCGAGCGTGGGTCAGGCCAATGGACGAATATATGTGGGATCTATGCGGGCGAGCGTGGGCCAGGCCAATGTGGCACGCGTGCCCGAGCGCGTCCCCATATTCGCTCCATATTTGAGCTGGATATGAGGGGTGCGACTCAGCCCATGCGTTTGAGCCTCATTTAAGGCGCCGGTTGGGTTGAAAATTCGTGAACGACCAGTGATCGGACGACATGTCCAGACGTTTGAGACGAGTATGAGAGGTCCGTCTATAGATGCTCTTACGTGTCCAAGTGCGCCGGTTTTGGTACAAATGGACAAACTAGACGGCCCAACGCGCGGCCTCATTCATATAATTTTCTTTTTTACGTCTGGTTCGTCGTATTTCTGGACAGAACTTGCTTCTGATTTGCGTACACACGAGCAGCGAATTGATGCGCATGTCGAATGTTTTTGTCCACGTCGGGCCCGTGTGACAAGCGGCCACTTATAACACACCGTCCAAAATTAATCCGCACGCCCATCGTGACTGACCATCAGCCACCGGTCTATTGAATTCATGTTTTAGTCGGTTGTTTCAAAAGTTCGAACTGATGAAGGAAGACGGTTAATATATTTCATCATTCTCCCTCACATTTAGGCTATTTTAGTCCTTTAACGTGGGATTGATGTAGGCGTAGAATCTTTTATTCTTAATACTGTGTTTGTAGGGTCTTTAACTGAAGACCTATTATCTCTTATACCATGTTGAATTCATGGTCCAATCAATTGCTTCAAAGATCTGAACTGATGAAGGAAGATGAGTAATATATTTCAACACAATCATCGTCCTTCTTAATGTGAAAGTCATAGACCGATCAATTGCGACCACGCGACCACCCAGTGACCGAAGGCGCCATCAGCCCACCTTTGAACGCCTCCATACGTCGATCTCATCATGGACGACGATGATGAGGACGCATGAAGATGGCGCTGGCATCAACAATAAGCCACAACGGAGTCGGTATTGCAGTTTTTTCTAATGTTAAGTAATGTTTAATTAAGCGGGTCAGGGTTTTTTAGACTTTTTAGATTTTGGTAATGTTTTATTAATTTTTATCTGTGGTAATAAAAATATGTGGTCGGCTTTTTTGTGTGCAATGCATACGATTTGGGATGCGACAATGTGTTGGATGCATCTACCGGCCACTGTCTAAACCGGACATGAACGTCCGTTTTACCATCTCAAACAGACGAAATCCATTTGGGTGTAAGGTTGGAGTTGACCTGAATCTGTTGAGGCAAAAATATCATTGTATTTAGTTGTTTCTCTTCTTCTCCGGTGCAAGAAGAACGTACTGAGAAATTTGCAACAGTGATGCTTTGGCGAACGCATCTTTGCGTGCAAGAACCTTGATGCATCAATCGGCGACACAATTATATCTAACCGGAGGCGTTATCAGACCGCAGTACTACAATGGATACACCGAGCCAAGCCACACAGCAGAGGACAAAACCGCAAGCCAAGCCACAGAGCATAGGACGGAACCGCTCTGTACTACGTGCATGGCGAGCCGCGTGCCGCGTGCCGCTGACAAGGAAAGCTACCACTCAGCCAGGGTGCGGCCAGCGGGAGGAACCGAGCCGGACGGAGCGGGCACTACCACCACGTTGCAAGCAGAGCCCAGCGATGCTAGCAGCAGCAAAGCCTCGCAGTCACCACGAATGGCGCCGTGGCGCCGTGGTGGTCGCTTGCTGCCTGCCTCGTCACTGCTCCTCCTCCTCCTGCGCGTCCGGCAGCGCACAGCCACGCCACGCTGTGCCCCGACGTCTCCTGCATAGCTGCACTGAACCGAGGAGCAGGAGCCGGGGGCCGCTGCGATACCGCAGATCTGCATCGGGCGCGGCGCCGCCTCTCTCGCTCCACGGCTGGATATGGCTGCCGGCTATCCCATGGGCGGTGGGCGGTGGGCGCCAGGCGCTGCGCGTCAAAATCACCTTGCCAACGGTCGGTCTTGCTTTGCTCTGCTCCCACGGACTCACGCCCTTGTGCATTCATCATGACGTACGGGCGAGCCCATTGACGCCGCCATACCGCATCTTGTTCCATCAGCCATCACCATCACGCCAACAAAACCACCACTCCATTCAATCATCAGTGCTTTTTTTTTTGACAAAACATGATTTCACTATCTAAAAATGTAGCATCAATCGGATACAAATCATAATGAGCTACATCTAACTTTACATAGCTAAGATACACACAGTCAGCAAATAAATCATCATTGGATCGAGGCAAACTTTATTGTAATACACAGTCAAAAAATCAGCGTGTTAAGATCCCATAGGACTAACGCATTAAAACACCAAACATTGCATATGAAGAGAAACATAGATAAGAATGATCAAATGTGTAGACAAACGACGAAAGACAAACAAACACTCGATCTAAACATATCCACCAAAGACCAGCACGAGCTGAATTCTGCAAGATCCAACGAAGACACTAGACGCACCGTGGGGCCGTGGACGATTTCACTGTTTTGATCATTTTTACATAGTTTAGCCTCTGACCCCGTTTGCAGATTTTTTTTTTTGAATCTGATCATTTTTCCTACCGCCACCCGTTGTGGCGGTAGGCATACACATCCTACCGCCAGAGACACCGACGATAGGGTCGTTTGACTTCGCTGACCTGAAGAAACCATTTGCATTGACCCGACCCCTATCGTCATTGTCTCTCGCGGTAGGGTGTGTATGCCTACCGCCACAAACGATGACGATAGGAAAAAAGGTCACATCCGAAAAAATTCACAAACGACATCAGGTGAAGCTAAAGTTAGCAAAAAGGATCAAAATCTTGAGTTTGTCCTAGGGACATGGATGAGGCATGGGAGATATTATTACAACTAAGGCATTGATTGGATTGTCGTTTTCAACCCTGTTACACGTGTAAAATATAGAGACCATAGTCCGTCGTTTTTATTTTCTACTGAAAATCATACATGACCAGTAAAATACAGTTGTAAAACTAATACGGATGTATTAGAATACACCGATTCCAAGCGGCCCCTAAGGTACATCGTTGCCGCCACTAGATCATACCCAAGATATGAAATAAAAAAGAACAAGAGTGGAGAAAACAGGTCCGTCCCTAGGGTGACGGTTGGTTTCTCGTCTCGCGAGTCCATGGGCGATCTAGAGTTCGCCTGGCCACCACCGTGCTGCCATCTCGCCGACGATCTCCAGCCCGCCTAGGTTCCGCTGTGACCCTGATTAGGTTGAGCACGGAGTCCCCTCTCGTCTCCCTCGTCGAACCCATCCACCATACAGCCTTTCGCGGGTCCAGGGACCGTGATCGTACACCACATCTAAAACCCTAGTTTGCTTCCTCTGAGTGCGGTTTGAATACCGATGGAGAAGGTGGAAAGACTGGTGCACAAACTGAAGCTGTCGGAGAAGGAGAGGAAGGGGGTCAAGATCGGATGGGCTGGATCGGGGAAGGTGGTGATGGTGGAACCGCAAGCAGTGGCAAAACTCCTCTAAAAAACGGTGTTTATGGAGGCGATGGCGGAGACGCTCGACAGGATTTGGTGCCCGATCAAGGGCCTGGAGTGTAAGGAAGTTGGGGAAAACATATTCCTCTTCACGTTTGGGCAGGAATTGGGGAAGCGGATGGCCCTCGAAGGGGGCGTGGGAGTTTGGGAATGATTTGTTGGTGTTTGAAGATTTCATCGCAAGTAAGAGACCGGAGGACTATAGTTTCGACACCATTCCTATATGGGTGAGAATCATGCGTTTACCGCTTGAGATGATGTGTAAGGAGGCCGGTGAGGCGATTGGTTCTTTGATTGGGGAGGTGCAGGAAGTGGAAGCCAGAGCAGATGGAAAAGCTACGGTAAAGTTCCTAAGGGTGAAAATACGTATGAACATCAAGTCACCTTTGATGAGGGGTTTTACCCTGGAAGAGGAGGAGGCAAATAATAGGAAGAAACAGAAGGTACCCCAAGGGGGAGGAGAAGAGTTGGATGAAAAGAATTGGTGCCCTTTTGAGTATGAACACCTCCCTGATTTCTGCTATGTGTGTGGGATAATTGGTCATACTGATAAAGCTTGTGGATTGAAACTGAAAAAGGGAGAGAAGTCGCAGTTTGGTCCCATGTTACGAGCTTTTATCCCTCGTAGGGGTGGCTTGGATGGTAGGAGCAGGGGGAGAGTAAATGGGGGGCTGAGGCCCGTAGTTTTGGTGGCAGAAACACGAGCAGATGGGGACGTCGTAGCCTATCCGGGAGTGATGCACCGTCTTGGCGCAAGAATAGGATTAGCGGGGCCGACCACACTGAAGACGAGGAGAAAGGATAGGAGGTGACGAGCCCGCTAAAGAAAACAACGTGAGAGAGGGAGGCGGGGGTGGTTAAGCAACTGACTTTCCCGGCGGAGGAGAAAGGTACAAAGGATAAGGGGGGAGTAGATGTGGAGGGTAGCGGAACCAAGGATGATGGGAAGGAGGGTTGTGGCGAGGAGACTGAGAAAATGCAGCAGGGTGATATGCTGGTCGATGATGTTGAAGGGAGTGTTAGGCCCGGCTACTCAAGGTCCGACGAATCATACACGGCCAAAGAACACACAAAGCAAGTGACTTCGAGGGACAAAATCTTGGAGAATAAGGGGAAGGGGAAGAAAATTGGTACATTCAAAAGGCTTAAGGGTGGGCGGAAGGTCGTGGAGAATAGTGCCGAGGGAGCAGGCGGATATAACGAGTTCATCACTCGTACGAAGCGAGGTTGTGACACAATGGAACTCGATGATTCAGAGGAGCATAAGAAGAAGCGGGTTGAGCTGAGCCTGGATACGAATGCACCAAAGAACGCGGGGTTTCCGGGACAACCCTGCGAGTCTCAATGAAGATATGTGCATGGAATTGCCGTGGTTTGGGGAATGGCTCGACAGTTCGGAGCCTTCTGAAGTTGCAGAAGGAGGAGCACCCCGACATTCTTTTTCCGTCGGAAACTAAGCTGGACAGAGGGAGGATGGGCAAATTCAGAGATAAGCTGGGCCTGTATCATATGGAGGTGCAGGATAATGTCGGGAAGAGTGGAGGTTTGGCACTGTTATGTAGGAAAGGCATCAATATAACAGTCAGATGGAAAGGACGAATGCACATTGATGGTGTAGTTGAGGAAAAGGATGGTTTCAAGTGGCGTCTCACGGGGATCTATGGGGAATCACACACTCAGAAGAAAGTGGAGACATGGAGGTTGTTGCGTACCCTTAACCACCAGGTGGCGCTGCCATGGGTCTGCCTGGGTGATTTCAATGAGATCTTATTTAATCATGAGAAGCAGGGGGGGTGCCCCGCGCGCTCATAGACTTATGCAAAATTTTAGGGATGCTTTAGACTTTTGTAACTTGCATGATCTTGGTTTCGAGGGTGATGTTTTTACTTGGAGGAATAAAAATTATCGAGTTGATGGCTATATTCGTGAGCGTTTGGACCGTGTTGTTGCTAATCCGGAATGGTGTACTCGTTTTCCAGCGTATAAAATTGTCAATGGGGATCTATAGCACTCTGATCATCGTCCGGTTTTGCTAGCACGTGATGGGAGCCCAAAAGTGCAACGCATGGCTGCTGCTCCACGAATACCACGCTTTGAGGCGAGGTGGCTGCTCGAAGATGACTGTGATGGCATTGTGGAGAATGCTTGGGAGAGGGCTGTCGACCCAACAATAAAGAACAGATTAGCGGTGGTGATTGGAGCTCTGAATACTTGGAGTCGGGAGGTGTTGGGGGACCCGAGGAAGCGGATAAAAAAGTTGAAGTCTGAACTGGAGGCCACACGAAGAGAAGCGATCTCGGATCACCATGTAATGAAGGACTAGACAATAAGCTTCAAGTTAGAGCGCCTTGAAGAACAAGAGGCTCTTGTTTGGCGGCAGTGCGCACATGCAAATTGACTCACCAATGGAGATCGGAATACGCGATACTTCCAAGCTTATGCATCAGAAAGGAAGAAGCAGAACTCGATAAAAAGGCTGAGAAGGGAGGATGGTGTAGTGGTGGAGGATGAAGAGGGCATAAAAACTCTTATCACTAATTATTTCTCCTCCTTATTTACCCCCATGGCAGGTGTGGACGCAAATAATATACTCCAACATATATCCCCCAAGGTCACGCCTCAAATAAATGACGTGATATCTGCGGAGTTCAGAGCGGAGGAGGTTAAGGGGGCGTTGGATAGCATCGGTGACCTTAAAGCCGCTGGTATGGATGGTTTACCTGCGATCTTCTACAAACACTACTCGCACTTAGTTGGTGATGATGTGGTTCGGGAGGTGCTATACATGTTGCGAGGCGGTAGTATACCGGAGGGATGGAACGATACCCTAGTGGTTCTAATCCCAAAGGTTTAGAACCCTGAAACTATGAAGGATCTACGCCCGATTAGCCTTTGCAACGTGGTATACAAGCTTGTGTCTAAGGTTTTAGCCAACAGACTCAAGTGCATCCTGGGGGAAGTTATATCATCAAACCAAAGTGTTTTTGTGTCGGGGAGGCTAATCTCGGATAACACTATCTTAGCATATGAGATGACACATTTCCTAAAAAGGAAGAGGTCGGGGAGTAGTATTTATGCTGCACTCAAGGTGGACATGAGCAAACCTATGACCGCGTCGAGTGGGATTTTCTGTAGATAGTGATGACATGATTAGGTTTTGTGCCGAGCTTTCTGGGGTTGATCAGCAAATGCATTCGTACGGTGCGCTTCCAGTTTAAGGTAAATGGAGATCATACGGAGCGGGTGATCCCGCGCAGAGGTCTACGCCAAGGAGACCCGATCTCACCGTACCTATTTCTCTTGTGTGCTGAGGGGTTGTCGACACTGTTGCAACATGCTGAGGAGACAAGTCAGATTCGTGGGATCCAAGTGGTTCCGACCGCGCCGACTGTCAGCCACCTTCTTTTTGCGGACGACTCGCTGCTATTGTTTGAGGCCACCCCGGATAGTATCGAGGTCATTAATCAGATATTGCAGGTGTACGAGCGTGGGTCGGGACAAATGATTAACAGAGACAAGTCTGCAGTGTTGTTTAGTCGAAATGCATCAAATCAGAGGAAACATCATCTGCTAACGTTGCTTGGCCTAAACTTTGAAGGGGAGCATGGGAAATACCTTGGTCTACCTAGCTATGTCGGGCAATCGCGGAGACAGTGCTTTGAATACATAAGAGATCGTATTTGGGAGATCCTAAAGGGTTGGAAGATTAAACTTTCGTCCAAGGCGGGGAAGGAGGTGCTTATTAAGGCGGTGCCCCAAGCGGTGCCTACTTACACGATAGGATGTTTTAACCTCACAAAAGCGCTCTGTGATAGTATCTGTCAGATGGTGTGCCAGTTTTGGTGGGCAAACCAGGATGATGAGGATAGACACCATTGGGTCAGCTGGGAAAAGATGATGCTACCAAAGGAACAGGGTGGACTGGGCTTTCAAGACCTGCATTCTTTTAACATGGCCATGTTGGCGCGCCAGATTTGGAGGATCATCGAGTGCCTGAATCCCTTTGCGCCTGTGTCCTACAAGCAAAGTATCTCCCCCATGGTGATGTGCTGAAAGCTACAACCCAACCTGGCATGAGCTATGTGTGGAGGAGTCTGCTGCAAGGGGTGGAGGTGGTAAGAGCCAGCATGATTTGGAGGGTAGGCTCTCGAGATAATATCAACATCTGGTCTGATCCCTGGCTACCCTCGAGTGACACACGACAACCGCGCACATTACATGGATCACATCTGCTGACGAAGGTATCCGAGCTCATAGACCCGATAACAAATACTTGGGATCAGCAGTTGGTTGGCCAGACTTTTTGCCCTCGCGATGCTAGTACAATCCTAAGCATTCCTATATGTGAACACTATGATGATTTTGTGGCCTCGCACCCTGACCCCAAGGGAATGTTTTCAATGCGGTCCGCATATAGGGTACATGTGGAAATCCAACGAAAGTCGAGAGTGAGGCAGATTGGTGAGAGCTCAGAGGACCACGGGCAGGATGCTAAATTCTGGAAGCAATTGTGGCAGACCCGGTGTCCAGCTCGATTTCATCATTTCATGTGGCGATTTGCACATAACAGCCACCCGCTCCTCCGCAATGTGGAGTGCCTGGGAGTGGAGCTTGACAACAGGTGCATTATGTGCAGCCGACTACGTGAGGATGGGGCACATCTGTTCTTGAAATGCAAGCAGGTTAAACAAGTTTGGAGGGCGGGGAGTCTGGAGCGAACACGCCAAGCGTTGCTACTGTGCCAAACCCCAAAGAACATGCTGGCCACTATCTTCAAGATGTCGGAACCACAAAAACTGTGGGTGTTATGTCTATTATGGTGCTGGTGGTCGGAGAGGAGCAAAGTGAATCATAAGAAGAGGACAATGTCGGTTGAATCTCTTGTGGCATCTGTCAACTTCACGTCCATGGAATGGGTGGAGTTCTTGGGGAGGAAACAACCTCAGCCAAAACATGCAGAGCGATGGAAGCCTCCACCTGCAGACTTTATAAAAATCAACCTGGATGCCGCTTATAACTCCAGAACGGGTGACGGGGGTTGGGGGGCTATTGCTCGTGATCATGAGGGAGCTACGTCCAGGGTGGCCGCAGGGAAACTTGCACATCTGAATGATGCTCTACATGCAGAAACGGAGTCTTTGCGGCAGGCTATCGACTTTGCTGAAGATCAGGGGATGGGCCGTGTTTTCTTTGAAACGGACTGTTCCAACCTGCAACATGCAATAGCATCCAATGTGCAAGACCGTGGACCTCTGGGAATCCTATTCCGTGAAGCCAAATTCCGGTTGCAGCTAGGCTTCATTGAGTGAAAGATCATGTACTCTCCCCGTATGTGTAATACCGCAGCGCATGTGCTGGCTGCCCGTGGTATGGCTGGAGTCACTGATAGCCGAGGGTGGCAATCAAACTTCCCGAAAGATGTAATCCGCGCTGTGGTCGCCGATTTGGCTGGTCCCTTGTAATTTTGGAATGCAAGGTGTTCCACGTCAAAAAAAACAAGGGTGGAGTCCCACCCGGCAAGGTGGCTGGAGCTGTTTGGTTTGAGATTAAGGTTGTCAAAGGATGCCGCACCTAAGGTTAATCAAGTTTGATCGATTTAGATGAGTATTTGATTCAAGTAATACTTTAGGCAAGTCACACTCGGGCCCTACGTTGTGTACATACCAAAAGAATGATAAGATTCTCTTAGAGCATCTATACCAGACGCCCAAAAATTACTCTAAAGATCGTCTTTTTTGGATGCGGAGGCGTTCCACGAGATGTTGCAAAATAGAGCACGCGAAAAAAATTAAGCACGCGCTAAGAATTGTTATTGTATGCTGCAAATTTAAAGCGACGGATGACGCGCTACATAATTTACACTGCATATCTTTTTGGGCACATGTTTCTATGCATCCGAAAAATGAATGTTGGCCGCGGGGCGCTAAAAACGCTATGATGGTGTAAAACTATTTTAGCGCTTGCTATTTTTACGCGTATGTTGAAGATGCTTTTAGTCTTGTTAATTTATGACTTTTATTTTATTATACTGATCTTAAACAAAGCGTGACGAAAAATATATGATAAAATGTGACGATGCAAGGCCTAGAACCAAACAACCCCTTCACACCTTCCTGGCGCGGCCAACTAAGGAGGCATGAATCGGTGACAGTGCCCACGTGCGAAGGGGTAGTCGCCTAGAGTCGGACGGACGAGGGAAACTTTTCACGTTCCTCCAAAAAATTTTAATACTCCCTCTATCGGTCCGAAAATCTTTACCTACTAATAAAGCAAATAATGCTTCTGTCGTACGTCATAAACATTACCCCTAAAGTTGCTTCAAATTACCCACTATGCTACCCATAAGTCAAAAGAAAACGGTTTCTTTTTTATCACAAATCGAGTATTGGTTTATAAGATGTTGAATCGTAATTTGGCAACTAAGGTGTCCTAGGGTGCTCGCTCGAGCGCGCCCCTTCTTCCTGGAACACTCGGGTTCGAGTACTGTCCTAGCATATATTTTTTCTTTTTTTATTTACCTTTTCTTCTTTTCTTCTATCAGGCTTATTCAAATCAAGCAATTTTCGTTTATTTTTTCCCTTTTTTGTTTACCTTTTCTAGCATATTTTTTTTTCTTTTTTTTTACCTTTTCATCTTTTCTTCTATCAGGCTGATTCAATATTTTTTTCTTTTTTTTTTCTGTTTTTTGTTTACCTTTTCTAGCATACTTTTTTCCCTTTTTTTGTTTATCTTTTCTTTTTTTCTTCTATGAGGCTGATTCAAATCAAGCAATTTTCGTTTGCCTTTTTCTCTTTTTTGTTTACCTTTTCTTCTTTTCTTCTATCGGGTTGATTCAAATCAAAGCGATTTTTTGCTTTCTTGTTTTTATTTATCTTTTCTTCTTTTCTTCTATCAGGCTGATTTAAATCAAGCGATAGGAATTAGGAGAAGAAGATGAAATGGACTATTTTTGAAAGAGGCCAACTATCTATGATAGGTTGTCAAATTGTATACCACTAACTAGATCGCGAACTTTTTTTTTGCTCCAATGGCCTCTGAATTAGTTCATCTTGATTTCTTTCACTCATGTACAACAGTATGCATGCGAGCACAGCGACGCCCGACGTATACAACATCGGCCAGATATGCATACAGAGTGGTTGTTGAATTTTGAATCTATTTTATGCTCCCATGCGGTATTTGGCCAATGAAAATCTTGAATTGCACTTTTGTAGGGTAAGTTCATCTTTGTTTGTGTCGTAACTAAAAAATCTCATATTATAGATCTTTTTTATAAATTAAAAAACGTGTAGCATTTTTTCTTCAGTTGCAACGCACGGGCCTTTTGCTATTAAGTAACTAAAAATGATTCAGTTTCGTACTAATTTTAGTATAAAGTAGAGTCACTAATTTTGACAAAATTAATTTTAGTATAAAGTAGAGTCACTAATTTTGCAATGGAGGGAGTATATTATTTATCGTGACTCATATTTAGTACTTCCTTCAACTCATATTATTTGTCGCTGACTTTGTACAACTTTAGTGAAAGTAGAATAGAATGTTCACCGTGAAATTAAAAAGATTTTCATCTAAAAAATATAATATTGTGTCAATAGACTGAAAATTAGTTAATCATTTGTCAGATTTACAAATATGTTCGTTTGGATATACTAAAACAAACCGTCACATTGCAATAAATTAGTGGTAGTGCAAAAAAACAGTGTTTGCTAGCTGAATTACCATGAGATGAAAACCAGTGTAGTGACGCAGTAGCACACGACCACGTCGACGCAAGAAAAAGACAAAGCCAAGCCAATGATCAACTCACATACACAGCAACAATCAAGCGGTACGGCTATTCTAATCAGACCAATCATCATCATCATGTACTCCTACAAAACACCATCATCAGATCAGATCCAACGGACCACAACCAATCCTCCACCAAATGAAGACAAAAAAAACAGTTAACCAAAGCACAAACCACCACAAATTCTCATCAAGCCCCCAAGTACCTAAAAAAAGCTCTCTCTCCGATCACTGGCTGGCGGCGCCGCCTTCCGAGACGGCGGGCGAGTCGGAGACGCCGGACGACTCGTCCATGGACGACCCGTGCGACGGCGAGGAGGCCTGCGGGTCCCCGCACGCGCGCACCTCGTCGACCATCCTCACCACGTACCCGATCTTGGGCCGCTGGTCGGGCGCGCTCGCCGCGCAGCTCAGGGCCAGCTGCAGCATCGCCACCATCTCCTCCTCGATGCCCTTGTCCTTCATCAGCTCCAGGTCGAACACCTCCGACGTCCACTCCTCCCGCACCACCGACTGCACCCACCGCGGCAGCTCCACCACCACGCCGCCGTTGGGCAGCTCGCTGCCCGGGCACCGCCCCGTCAGCAGCTCCAGCAGCACCACGCCCAGGGCATACACGTCGCCCTTCTGCGACGCCCACGGCCGGGACGCCGGCGCCGGCGCCTCGGGCGCGCGGTACCCCGCCGAGCTCGCCGCCGGAGACGACGTGCCCAGCTGCGCCAGCCCGCAGTCCGCCAGGCGAGCCTCGCCTGACCTGTCGAGCAGTATGTTGGTGCTCTTGATGTTGCCGTGCGCGAGCTTGGGCGCCATCCCGCCGCGCCGGCTCGCGTGGTGGATGTAGGCGAGGCCGCGCGCTGCGCCGGCCGCGATGCGCATGCGCGCCGCCCAGTCCAACGGCGTCCTCCCTGGCCCTCGGTTACCTGCGACGACAAACGCACATTTCCACCTTCAATTCAGCAACAGAAGCAGCAAGTGTTCGACGCAATTAACGGTGAAGAATCAAGCAGCAGAGGACTTGCCGTGGAGGAGGGAGAAGAGGCTGCCGTTGGGCATGAACTCGTAGACGAGCAGCTTCTCGTCGCGGGCGTAGTAGTAGGCGTTGAGCGGCACGACGTTGGGGTGGCGGAGGCGGCCGAGCACGGCCATGTGGTGCTCGAAGTCCTTCTTGGTGGAGGCCGCCGCTCCCGGCGTCGCGTCGCGGAGCCGCTTCACGGCCACGACGCTGCCGTCGTCGAGCACCGCCTTGTACGCCGTGCCGCAGCCGCCTTTGCCGAGCATCTCCGCGGACGCGCGCAGCAGCTCCTCCAGCTCGAACCGCTTCCCGCCGGCGTCCTCCAAGAACACCATCTTCCCCCGCTCGTACGTGCCACCGGCCGCCGCGACAACGCCGGCCGCGCCGTACGGGCTCGAGGAGTAGACGATCTTCTCCCCCTCGCGGTGGCGCCTGTCGCTCCGGCGCCCGGAGATGCGTGGCCAGAAGTAGCAGAAGAGCAGCCCTGCGACGAGCCCGACCACGGCGAAGTCCGCGGCCACAATTGCGGCCACGACCCCGCGGCTCATCTTCCCCTTGCCATCCGCGGGCTTCGAAGAGGGCGAGGATGCCGCCATGGCCGCAGCCGGAGGGCACGGGGACGCGTTCTGCATCTCATCCTTGCACGGCGGCAGCGGCGCCCCGCACAGACCAGCGTTCCCGCCGAACGCGCCCGCCGGAAAACCCGCCATCGCCGCCGGAATCCTCCCCACAAAGAGATTGTTGGACACGTTGAGATCCTGTAACCTGGGCAGCGCAATGCCGTCGACCCCGCCGATGAGGCGGTTGGAGTCGAGCCTGAGCGTGAGCAGCCGGTCGAGCCGGCCCAGCTCGGGCGGCACGACGCCGGACAGGTTGTTGGACGAGAGGTCAAGCCGGTAGAGGCGGTAGAGCCTCCCGAGCGAGGGCGGGATGCCGCCAGAGAGCGCGTTGCGGGAGAGGAAGAGCAGCTTGAGCCCGAGGAGCGGCGAGAGGTCGGGGACGGCGCCGGAGAGCTGGTTCCCCTTGAGGCTCAACACGCGGAGGCCGTCGAGCCGGGCCAGCGCCGGGAGCGCGTCCGCGCCGGACAGGCCGAGCCCCTCGAGCACGAGCCGCGTCACCCGCCCGCCAGCACACGTCACACCGCGCCACGCAACTCCCGTCGTGCCGCCGCACGGGGACATGCCGGCGGACGTGTTCCAGCTCGCGAGCGCGCCGGAGCGGTCCGCGGCGAGCCGGAAGTCGGCGAGCGCCGCGGCGTCGCCCTCCAGAGAGCCGGCATTGGCGCCGCAGGCAAGCAAGACGGAGAGGAGCAGCAGCTGCAGCAGCGTGGTGCTGCTGCCGCCGGGACGAAGCATGGTTTTGGGTGGCTGCGGGCGGTGCGAGCAGCAGAAGTGGCAAGGCGGACAGCGGCGGGACGAGAGGGGCTGGTTCTTCTTGTCTGTCTGGTGCCACGCTCTGTCGCCCTCTGCTCGGCCCTTTTTCTCCATCCCCGGCTCTCTCTCTCTCTGTCTCTCCGCTTTCAACAGCTTTACCGCACAGTAAAGCCGCTGGCTGGGCGCAGTGCACGCTCCAGTGCCTGTCAGTAGGTCGCCCAGTGCGCGCGCGGGCACCACCAGTGCGGCGCTGTTGCGTACACTGCTAGGCTCGTGTGCGTGGTGATCGGTCGACGGGGTCGAGAGCACGCACGCACGCACGGGGACGACGTGTCCGTCCTTGAGCTGTCAGGGGACGTTGTGGGCGTTGGGTTTTTGGGTTGATAGGGACTTCTCAGTGAGCAACGGACGGAGGTGGTAGTGGTAACAATAATAAAAGGCGAGGAGGGAATTGTTTGGGCGTGCATCGGTGTCCTAGTTAGTGGGTGGGAGGGAGTGAGTAATAATGTTTCATGCATGGATTGGGGTGCCTGGTCTTTACGGTCTGCCTCGGGATGTGGGAAATGCAGGCTAAGGGACAATTTGGTTTCCAGCCTAAGGTTGTCACGCCTAACCTTAGTACAATACTTAAACATTTGTTTGATTCATTGCATACTTATGGCTTGCCACGCCTTTTCTAATTATATGTTTCGCAAAATTAATCATGAACCAAACACGTCCTAAACTAACCAACCCATGGGCCATGAACACGGGTATCAGGTTGCTGTTCATCATCATCATCATGGAGCCAACAACAAGGAGCCGACGAAAGAGTGCCACGACTTTTTTTTTTTGTCTCAACTAAAAAGTTTCTAGTCCCTATTCATTTATTTTCAGAGACTAAACAGGGACTAGAGATCATTAAATCTCATGCAAAAAGACCATGTTACTTTTAGTAATACTAGAAGTTATTAAATGACATGCTAAAAATAGGGGCAATGTTGTAAAAAGTGTCAAAAAAGTCCCAAGAAGTCCCTCGGGAGGGACTTCTTCTTTTAGTCCCAAATACCCCCTTTTAGTCTCTAAAAGTCCCTCATGTTTCTTTCACATGAGACTAAAAGAGACTTTTTTAAGTCCCTACAACAAAAAGTTCCTCTAAAGAAACACCCCCTAGTTAGCTGCAAACTTTGGTTGACGTCGAGGGCCGGCTGGATCAAGGAAAACAATCCTTTTTTAGTTGGATCCGGACGGACAAAAAAAATCGATCCAATGCGTCCACCCAAAGATGCGTGTCCGCTTTTCGTCCGTGTGTGGATTCATTACCGGTTTAATTTTAGACCTGATTTGGACCGACGTGGGCATAAAACGCACGCGGACGACATGTGCGTACTACTTTCTCTTGCCTTTTAGTCGGTGGTGCATTGGCCCTCGCCTTGCCTTCACCTCGTCGTCGCTGCCGCCCAATTCTGGTGACTCGGCCACCAGTCACGCCTCCTCCCGTACCTCCCCAAACGACGACACCTACCCACGCCTTTAGAATCGTCGGTTAGCTTTATCATCCACGGTCGCAAGTTGTTCAACAGTCTGCCTCAAGGTACAAATGGACTACGCCGATGAGTTGTTTTTTCATAATGTTTTGTGCGACTCGGACGGTTAGGAGATGTTTCTTACCGTGTTGGTCCATGACCACCTTAATAGGCAACGACCGTTGTTCCGGGGCTCGATTCCAGGACATGTTGTGGCGTTGAATCGCAACCGAGAGAGTGGTCAATTCCTTCTATGTAAGGACTAATTTGACACAACAAATCCGTTGTTCAAACATCAGAAATTCCGGCGGCATTTCCGTATGGCTAGGCATATTTTCAACCGGATTCGAGAGGTGGTTGTCGGATACGATGACTACTTCGAGTGCAAAGAAATTTCATTGAAAAGATTGGCTTCTCATTTTATGAGAAATACACTTCAGCTATCCGGATGCTTGCTTACGGAGTACCTGATGATCTTATTGATGAGTACGTTCGTATGAGTGATTCTACGTGCCTAGAGTCGTTGTACAGATTCTGCAAGGCTGTGGTTGCAGTTTTTTTGCCCTTAGTACTTGAGAGAGCCGACTGCTGGAGACACAACCCCTTTGTAGGCGACGAATGCCAATCGGGGCTTCCCATGGATGCTTGGAAGTATAGACTACATGCACTTGGAGTGGAAAAACTGCCCTTCTGCTTGGCAAGGTCAGTACAAGGGCCATATCTAGGCTTGCACTGTCATACTTGAGGTCGTGGCCTCTCAAGATATCTGGATCTGGCACTCTTTCTTTGGGATTACCGGATCACACAATGATATCAACGTACTTCAATGTTGGCCGGTGTTTGCAAGGTTTGCCGAAGGCAACAACTCGTCGGTCAATGTTAAAATCAACGGTCACAACTACAACAAAGAATACTATGTAGCTGACAGAATCTATCCACAGTGGACCGGTATTATGAAGACAATCTCCAATCCTGTCGGAGAGAAGAGAAAAATATTTGCCAAGAGCAAGAGAGTTCTAGGAAGGATGTCGAGCGTGCCTTTTGGTGTTCTGGAATCTCGATGGGAATAGTTCGATATCCTCCTAGAACTTGAAGTACCAAGAAATTGTGTGAAGTGATGACTTCTTGTGTGATCATGCATAATATGATCATAGAGGACGAGCGCCCAGAACGTCTCCATGATCAAGGGTTTGAGTTTGAGGATGACAATGTGATGCCTTAGCATGGCGGAGGAGTGGCATCGTTTGCATAGTTCACCCAGTTTCATCATGAAATACGTGATTGGAAAACTCATATTCAGTTTCAAGATGATTGGGTTGAGCATATGTGAGATCATGTTGGCAACCAATAGATGTATATTTTTAAGATAATTTAAGTTTTATTGGGTTTGTAAAACTTCGTTATATTTTATTCCGGTTATGAAACTATACTATTTCATTCGTTTTTCAAAATATGCAAAATGTATGTATTTGTTAAATAACGATGGCTAGCCGGCCATGCGAATAAATATCAGTCGATGCGTTGAACGTACCGTCCATCCAAATTCTAAAGTGGACGGACACAGAGCGAGCGGGTGATCTAAATGAACTAAAAACGAGTAAAATCGTTGTTCATTTGAATCGATCAGTTGAAATTACTCTAACTACTAAAGGCTAGTTGGGTAACTGAGTGTTCGACCATGAACATGTTATGGAGTGAAAGATGAAGCGAGAGTAGCTGCAGGCTCCAGCTAGCAGTAAGTACAGGGGGAGAGTATCTGGTTCACCGGCCCAATTAGTGCTACCGGTGCACCCGAAAACCGTTACACATTAAAAATATTCAATAAAATCTGATAAAAGTTTAATGCACTGATACAATATCAATGTGTGTTGTCACAAAAATTTAAATTCAAATTTAAAACATTGCTCGTGATATAAGAATGACAAATTTGACGTGAATAAGCTAATGGGTTAAATCTACAGCCCGAACTTCTATTTTGTACTATTCAGTGTTAAACTTGTCGTTTTTATATCTCAAACAATGTTTTAAATTTTGATTTGAATTTTTATGAAAACACATATTGATGTTGTGCCAATATACTAAATTGTTTTAATTGTTTTTAAATATTTTTAAGTGTGTAACAAGGGTCTGGTGCACCGGTAACATCAATTGCCCAGTGCACCAGATACATTCCCCATTACAGGGCAGTGGCGGATCGTGATCGGAAATCAAGAGTGGACCAATTTTTAAATAAGAACACGTTATATGCATACAAAATCATCAAAGTTGTACGTCCTTCGCTTTAAATATAAGTCTTTTTAGATGTACACTACAAGACTACATACACATGTATATAGACATACTTTAGATTTATTCATTTTACTCCGTCTGTAGTCTTATAATGAAATTTCTAAAAAAATTATATTTAAGAACGGAGGGAATAGAACATATGCAAGGACAATTAGAGGACCATATCATCTGCTGCCAACGGTGCTGCAAGTGGGTTGTGGTATGTGGTGTATCTCCTCATAGGCTGGGCTAGATCGGTAAATGTTACTTGTAGTGAAAAAATCCACATCGGTAAGGGGCGTCATAGGCTCGTAGCCCAGTTTGATCACCCCAACGCTCCGCCAGTGGTGAAAAGGAGAACAATTTTGAAAGACCCCGAACAAATATGAAAGCATAAACAAATTTTTAAAACACGAATATTTTTTGAATCTTGAGAACAACTTTTGGAACCGAGATCAATTCTGAAAAATCCGGAATAAATTTGGAAGCACGAATAACTTTTTAAAGAACGGAAAATTCTTAAATCTTGTGATTAAAATTTTGAAAAGATGAACAACTTTGAAAAAACTTGAACAAAATTGAAAACACAAACAAATTTTTAAAACACAAACATTTTTTGAATCTTGAGAACAACATTTTGAAAACCCCAAACAAATTTGAAAACGTGAACAAATTTTTCAAGCACGAGGTTTTTTTTTAAAATTGAGAACAAATTTTGAAATCGAGCACAATTTTGAAAAATCCAGAACAAATTTAGTAGTGCGAACAATTTATGAAAGCATGAACATTTTTTGAATCTTGACAACAAAATTTTAAATGGAGAACAATTTTGAAATACCGAACAAATTTGTAAGCACGAAATTTTTTTGAAAGCACGGACATTTTTCGAATCTGGAGAACAAATTTTGAAAACCCCAACAAATGTGGAAGCGCGGATAATTTTATAAAGCAAGAACATTTTTTAAATCTTGTGATCAAAATTTTGAAAAAGATGAACAATTTTGAAAAACCCGAACAAATTTGAAAACGCGAACAAATTTTAAAAACAAAATAGTTTTTGAATCTTGAGAACAAAATCTTGAAAAGGAGAACAGTTTTGAAAACCCCGAACAAATTTGAAAGCGCGAACAAATTTTTAAAGCACGAATCTTTTTTTAATCTTGAGAACAATTTTGAAAAATCCTCAAGAAATTTCGTAGTGCGAATAATTTTGGAAAGCATGAACATTTTTTGTATCTTGACAACATAATTTTGAAACGGAGAACAATTTTGAAATACACAAACAAATTTGAAAGCACGAAAAAAAATTAAATCACGAACATTTTTTGAATCTCGAGAAGAAATTTTGAAACCGAGAACAATTTGAAAAATTGCTGAACAAATTTGAAAGCACGAACATTTTTTGAATCTGGAGAACATAATTTTAAAATGGAGAACAATTTTGACAAAACCCAAAAACATTTGAAAGCGCGAACAATTTTGGAAAGCACGAACATTTTTTGAATGTTAAAAAGAAATTTTGAAACCAAGAACAAATTTCAATCTTAAGAATAAATTTTGATACCGAGAACATTTTTTGGAAAATACAGAATTTCTTCAAAATAGAGATTTTTTTTTTAAATGCAGAGCATTTTTGAAAATCCAGAAACATTTTTTGAACTAGAAACATAAAATAATATATAAAAGAAAACGAAAAAGAAACTGATTCAGAAAACCTTGTAGAAGCTTCCCAAATCCGAACAATTAACGGCTAGAACCTTCCCAAAACCGGGGCGCAGCTACCCACTAAATGGATCAGTCCATTTAAAATCGCTATCTTCCCTGATTTATGCGATGTCCTGACAGCGCTTCGCACAGAGCGGCGAATAGAATATTCATTTTTTCATACTTGCTCAAGCGTCAGTCTTCAGCTCTCACGATGCGCACATGTTTTTCTTGAGCAATGCTACAACTACAAAAAGTTTACAGAATGTTTACGGACTAAGTTTAGATGGGATATTTTAATTGGTTTAGGATGAAGCGGGGCCCATCTTAAAAATCTGGGAGGCATAATTAGTGAGAGGAGAGGGGTTAGTCCGTTAGAGTCTGTAAAAATCATCCGTAAGTTTAGCATTTCACGACGTACAAATACAACACTCTGAGTGACTACAAGTTTTGGGCTAGCTAGTCCTTCAACGGGCCGGGATCAGCAGCTTGTATTTCTCTTGTGTAAAAGAAAAGTTTAATTTTGCTCCTTGTCTAGAGGTAAAATGCCGCTAAAACACGCACCCTACAGAGGCCCGCGGAGCTCCCGTTCGCTCGGCTGCCTTCACTTCATTTTTCTAGCTCGCACCTCTACTTCTGGTTCAAGAAAACAAGGCGGTCACCAGGAGTTTGCTAGTTTAAAGAAAGGTGAAGTAACAAAACTGGTCACTAATTTTTTAAATTCCATTTTAAAAATAAAATCCCCTGATTTTTTCATCAAATCGATCTGTGTATTACTCCTTTCATTTCTAAATATAATTCTTTATTTCTTCGGCTTGTCCGCCTTTGTTTTTATTTTTAGGGCTTATTGAGTTGTGCCCTCATCAGAACCCTACAGTACTTGTGTTGTGTTGTGTGTGTTTGGTTGGAACCTTGTATGAACCTTGTGGCTGTGGTAGTTTGTTTTATCTATAAAGCGAGATGAAAGTCTTTTTTATTAATATCAGTCTTTATAAGATTTCACTACGGGCTACATACAAATAAATCTACACTCTAATGCATGTATATATACATCCGTAGTTATAATGAGATCTCTAAAAGAAATATATTTAAAAATTGAGGGAGTAGTCAAGAAAATGTTCATGAATTTTAAAAACAATAATTTAAAAATTGTTCACAAATATGAGAAACGAAATAATGAATAAAAATAAACGAAAAAAATGTTGTAAGCCAAAGAGAAAATCAATAAAAGCGCCAGAGAAAGCACACAAAATAAAAGAAGAAGAAAATTGGTTCAAGCTTCCCAAAATCGCAAAAAACAAAAAAGGATCTGAGGGGTGAGCCTTTTACACCGTTGACGACGTATTTCCCACAAACGAGGCAGAGATATGATTTTCCTGTCCAGACTAAGTGAGCCTTTACTTAACTGGTGTTTCATGGCACGCACTTTGGTTTTGAAAAGCAACTTTTGCGGAACGTTATAACTTATACGGAATGGCTCAAAATTTCAGCCCCCACAGATACTCTAAAAGGGTCCCGTTCTGTAAAAATGTTATGGAAGGCCCATAAACCGTCCTGAGTTTCGGTATATATTCGGAGGTAGGAGGGATTTAAGGTTTCCGTCCCATAAATCCCCAAGCCACATCTATCGCAAACTCTTCCCTCCGATGACGAATCCCTTTCCTTTTGACGACAAATCCCGTCCCCTTCGGCCACCGGATCTTGCCAACGACGGCATCCGTAGGTGCAGGGCATGGACGCGGCGATGGTTATTGTCATCGTGGGGATCTCCGTTGCGATGGGGGCTCCGTCGGAACGACGGCGAGGAAGGCGGCTCCGGCCTCCGCCTGCCCGTGTCGGAGAAGCAGGGGAAGGTGACGCACATGCGGCGGCGCCAAGTCCCGCAGCGCCGGCTCAAGGTCGACGGCGTGGGACAACTTCCGGCACCTCGGTGAGATCTTTGACCCAGCGTTGGAGGCAGGCAGAGCTCACCTGGTTCCATCTGAGGGAGGCGGCCCGAGACGACGTTGTGGTTGCGGCCGCACGGCTGCCGGCGTTGCGGGAGGGGTTGGACCTACATGCCACACTGTACCAATCGATGCACGATGCCACCCGTCGATGCCATCGACTAGATCTAGGGTTTTTAAATTCTGTTTTTATTTATGTATAATTATGGTTTTGTACTAAAACTCCTCTATGCATGTGATGAACTACTATGCTATGCTATGTGTGTGCGATGAACTCCAGCGGATTTTTTAGCGTGAACTACTTATTTGAATTTGCAGTATGAATTTGCGATATCTGTTCTTGCGGAGAGGGAGGCGTCCTACAAAAACCGTTTACGAGATCCCATAAATGATTTATGCGGGACAACGATTTGGGGATCTGGTAGGGATGCTTTTATCTCTGCCCATGGTGGCAACGACAAAGAAAGATTTCAAGGTTTCTCTGTCCCCCTCCCCCTCCTCCGGGCGCCCCTCTCTCTTGTTGCTTTTAAGTTTTAACTTAAGAATCTTCTCTATACTGTGTCGATGGGCTAACCTACAGGAAAGCTCCCATGTGCTCTCGTTTAAGAAAAAAACTGATGCTTTTCACCAAAGAATTATTATTGGGAAAATGCCGTTTATGGCTATAAAATCGGTTCTTGAGATATTTTAATAAATAGAAATTTTATATATAATAACGACTTTCAAAAATTGCTTCATGAGTTTTAAAAATACTCATGAATTACAACAATATCCATGAAATTTTAAAAAATATATTCAACTTTGATTTTTTTAATCAATATTACAAAAGAGTTCGTAAGATAAACAATATGCTTATGAATTTATAAAAAAACATGATTTATCCATTTTTATTGTATTAAAAAAAATTAGAAGGTAAAAAACCGGGATGAATGGTGAAAAAGGAAAATAAGTAAAATAACAAAAGGAGAACAATAATATATTTGATATAGAACAGAAAATTTTAATATTACATCAGTTGAACCAACAAACTCTATCGAGTTGGGCGAGCCCATATCATGGGTGAATCCTCAATAAGACTACGGTCTCTAGTTTTAAAAAGTTCATATGCAATTAAAATTGGGTCATTTGATTTTAACCGGGTCAATAATTTTTTAAAGCTCTCTCATTTAATTATTTTATATTATACTCTATGCTTCCTAAATTTTAAGGCTTCACAATTACTCGAGGTCTTCAATTTAGATCTGGGTCATCCGATTTTGATCGGGTCAAAAGCTCTCCCATGCAATTCTTTTAGTTCTCTATGTTTCCTTATTTCCCAGCTCTTACATTCACTTGAGGTATCCAATTTGGAATATGGTTTACGATTTTGACCGAGGCAACGATTTTTCAAATCAATCAGCAACAGCTACCCTACAAAAATATATCAATGCCTCACTCCCCTCCTATCACTAGAAAGAAGAAACATCATGTGATACTATAACATCAATATAGTACATGCAACCAGGGACACCATTTTTTTCCTTACATAAATATATGTTAGTTAGCAGATAACACATAACCATACCACACCACAAAAGGACCATCAAATTACCGCATTATGAATAAAAATATAATACACTCCATCATCTCTCCCACCTGCCAAACTAAAGTTGTTCTAAGCACAACCATGGTTCAACTCATAAAGCATTAACGGTTAACAGCGAATGTTACAATTTTCAGGCATTTGTAGCAGCAAAGTAAAAAAACAACCACTATACTAAAAACTAAATCAGATATCTGGAGGGAGAAGCCACATTGGAGGATTAGGGCCACCCCTGACATAGTATCCTACTGCCCCGATCCTATCAATGTCGCCCACGGCTGCTGCGGCGAAAGCTTCGCCGTCTTCCCTGTAGTACACAGAATCACCCTCATTGTTCGACCTTGTCAGGAACACCAGGTCACTGCTGAGATGGATCTCCTTCTGCGCTAAGCGGCGATGGTACGAATAGTAGATGTGGTTTCTCTTCACACCGCCGTGCTTGTCTGCTGACACATGCACCGCCTTGGAGCAGTTTGGGCCTAGGAATAGGGCAAAGTCACCCAAGCTCAACACCTCTGCCCACTTGTGCGTGCCACGTGCCATCCCCTCGCTGGCGTCCATGTCAACAAGTTCGAACACTCTGAAGAAAGGTCTGAGATTGGGTGACCATGGGGACCTCACCGCGGTCGCAAGCTTGCCATGTAGCTCAAAAATGTAGCCAGCATCCACCCGGTTGGCCCAGACACTAGGGGGCTGCTGGTGCACGGGGGTGACAACCAGCCGATCCACAGCTACGACCATGGGTGCGCCATCTTCGTCAGTGTCGATCTCAAACTTGACAAGTTCCCATCTGTCTCGTGTGAGGCCATAGAGATCACCGTCACAAAAGGCGATGTCTGCAAGCACCATCGTATGGCTTACATGACCTTTTGTCGTCCACCCACCATTCGGACACCCAATCCTGCAGAGCGCGATGCCATGATTGTCGGTGATGGCTGCGAGGATACAGTCACTCGAAGTGGGTGGTTTGGAGAAAATGATTTTCCAAATGATGATCTGGCCAAGGCGGCCTGAGCAAATGATCCCCTTCTGCTTCTCGGAGAGCACCACCTCTACACTGGAGAAGATGTTCACGATCCTGAATGGGGGTGGCTCGAACGAGGCAACCCAGCCACCATCATGACTGCCAACGAACCAGTTGCCGATGAAATCACTCGGGAGTGAGATATGCAGGATCTTGCTGTCCTCAGGACAGTAGAGGCGCTTCGTTGTATCACGGTCACGTGGCGAGAGGAGCAGCCACGGGAGTTCAGGCAGAGCAGGGTGCCGCGAAGCTGCAGTGCACCATGACCTGCAGACGGCAGCAAAGCGCACACGGCTACAGTGATTGGGGACCTTGTTGTAGATGACGTCAAGGGGATCATCGGGAAACGTGGAGGACCAGCATTGTACTGCCGGTGCATCACTATCATGAATGAACTCAATTGAGTCCTTGTACTCCAAAAATTCCTTCCACTGCTTGCCAATGCTTAGCTGGTGAAAAAACAAGGAAGGTGTTTAGCACAATATGAAATGTGGACGATCGAGACAGAAACAACTTACATAAGCATGCACACGGACCACCAACCAACAGTCAGCATATACTAATACCCCCTATGTTGATTAATGTGCGTTGTTTTTGGACTTTGCACAAAGACAGGTGATAAAACTGACCTCTGATGATTGCTTTACAAGAATTGCATGGGTGACAGTGAGCATGCTGAGTAAAATACTTCATTTAGCACTACATACATTTATCAAAGAAGCTTAACAAATAATATGTCTTGCATCACTCAATCGAGTATAAAAATGTCATGAAATTATCGCATTTAAGGATACAATTGCAGCACAACTGTAAGAACTATGAAAAATGGTAAACAAAAAGGAAAGCCAAATCTTACACAAGGATTTAATATAAATATAACTCAAAACAATGCACCAAGAAACGAATAAATGTTGCAATTCCTTAGAAAAATAAGTTAAAATGATCCAGCCATACAGCACATTGGCTGAAATAATGAAACCTTTACCTAGGACAATTTAGGTTGGAAACCACAGATACAGATGCATAGTACAACCAAAGATGACAACCCATTCAGGTTTAAGTTTCTATGACAATGTTCTGCCATTCGAAAAGTACCACTATATCCTTCGAGGAATATAAGTTTCTTCAATTGCGTCGAACTCTTCAGATAACCATATAAGAGCATTTCTAGTTACAGAATAACATTTGGTACAAGCACAACTGTACAAGGCTCCATACAGGTACAGCCATGTCATCGTTATTTATACCAAGGTCACGGTATTATACCTCCTTATAGTATTTCACAAACATTGAGTCTATGATATTGCATACCGCATGGCTGTTGCCTGAAATGAAACAAACAATTTCGTGGTATGCATTATAGGACTTGTACCTGAGCAGCTTCATTAGTAGCATCTTTAGTCCATATAGCTATTGTCTCCTGCCGCCCACGCACGCTAAGGACCGCTCCACAAATTTCATTATCATATTCGAATTGCTCACCAATCAATGCAAGTAGCTAAACATAGTATTTGTGAAAAGGAATTAGGATGGAATTTACAGAAAAGGTAATTGTCCAAAACGAATTATTATGTGAAAGACGTTTACCGTATGCAACCACAATGGTTGTGATTTCCCTTCGTCACAACTGATGGTCCATGCACCTCCTTTGGCACATATGGCGCCTTTGCATTTCGGTTCAGTCTTATTCTTGAAGCAATGAAGGTCGGCTCCCACAGACAATTTACTAGGGTGGATGACATTTTTGTAAAGGCTGAAAGACCACCCAACTCAATTGTTAGGAATGATGAAGGGATATATGAAAGGTGGAAAATACAGTAAAGACTGAAACAAATTATCAAAACAAACATAACCAGATTTCTGAAGCAGAAATTTTTACCCTGAAACAAGTGTAGTGTGAGCAATGGCAGATATTATTTTCTGGGAGAAGACAACCCAGGGAGTCAGTAAATGTACACTACTCAGTTCAGCTTAATTAAAATAACTGGTGGATTTTGACAAATCCCTGTTTAAGGGAGGCTAAAATTCGGTCACAAAACTAGAACCAGAGAGCATTCGCTCGAGCATCGGATCAGCAATCTTGTGTGGGCTTAAGGCAATTCGCTCACAGGGCATCTAAATTTAGAGTGGTCGTGCATCATTCACAAGCAACCAACAGATTGGGAACGACTAACTAGGGTTTGGGAGGAGGCAAGGGTGGGGGAAAAGACCTCCGGAAGTCGTCGACGGTGGAGAAGGTGTGGACTGTGTTCCTCCGGCCGGCGGACTCCTCCTGCGGGTCGCCGATCCAGAAAGCCCAGGTGGGCTCCACCGGCTGGGGCGCGGCGGAGTCATCGTCGGCACCGGATTCGGGGCCTGAGGTCTCTCCCTTCTCCGTAGGCTCCGCGTCGGCGGGCGCGCGGACCGTGTCGGCGCCCTCGGCCATGGCGGTGGCGGCGATGGGAACAAGCGCCGCCGCCGCGTCGTGGCGTCAGCTGCGTCGACTAGTCGCCGAATGGACGAGTGCGCACAGAGAGCTATTTTGTGATTCTGTCACTGCACATGTAGAAATGCTTATCTATACCAAAAAAATGAACTTGTACAGTAACTTATTTTCTACTGTAGTACTTCTTCTTTCTTTTGGAAAATTTTGCAGGAAAGGCTTATCTTCTTCTTTTGAACCATGTGTATTACTCAAATTATAATAATCATTAATTAAGAATAAGAAAAGAGACCAAAGAATCAAGCATCCATCACTTTTTTCTTAGATTTATCGATTTTTGCCGGATGTTGGTTTTTGTATGATATTCTTCCACAGTTAAATATTCACATCCGAGAAGGTCAAACATAATTGACCTGGAACCCATAACAAATTTCATACCACTGAGTTAGCGCTCAGTTCTCTTCAAGTTGTATTCATACAATTGTTTTTAACCCTTTCGGTCGACTCAACCTTACACCCTTTGATTGTGCCTCTTATTACAAATTTTGGTCAAAAATCATCAGCAACCATACCGGCATCACCTAAAAATCGTATTAGCATCACATTTAATCTTCACAGGAATTTTTTTTGAAAGACCCCTCACAACCCTTCTCCTAAAAGTTAAATCAACCAAGCGAATTGTCCATGGATGATTCAAACAAAAAGTGCGTCCACTCTGAAAACTTATGTGATTATGCAACTCTAAAGCAACATAAAGAGCCTCTTAAGACATACATGGGATTTTTAGAAGTTAAAAACTCTTAGGCAGTTCTACTTTTTAGGAAGACTTCTCGTGGCTTGCTCCCGCGACTCACAAGGCGATTTTCGCCGCCATCTCTAGCTACCTTCTCTTTTCCTCGTTCTTGTTGCCACCGCTGTCGTCGGTCGGGCCGCGACGACAGCAAGGTGCCCTCCCGCCTTCTTTCCATCCTTCCTCATGCTCTTTCGCTTGGGCGTGCTCGCCTTATCCATGGCGACAAAAATCTGTTCCAGATCGACAGGTTTTGGGAGATGGACCGGGAGCAATGAAACAAGCTTTTAGTACACACTAGTTAACTGCCCGTGCGTTGCTACGGAGCAAAAGACTAATTTGTAGATGCATTGAAAAAACAATTAACGATCGCGTCGATAACAAACTATGTTGTCATTTTTATGTTGAATGAAACACCATTATGATTTGCTCGACAACAAATTGTATTGTATATTTTCTTATGGCGAGTGGAACACTATCATGGTAGGTTTCAAATTAAGCATCTCGCGCAGATTTCTTATTATCCTCAATTAATTAAGCTTTTATTTGCCAAAATTGCACCATACCGCTTCACGTTCTACAAATAGAAATACAAAATATATTATGTGTGCATAGACATACTTAAGGATAAAATTTAGGCATGCGAGACCAGTTTTATCAACTTCCCACATTTTGAAGGGCATATTTTCAGCAAACCAGCAACTCATGTATGCAAATGTTTGTTATTCTTCAGCATACTTACATCATGAATATATCACGTTTCAGAACTGAGAACCTTGCCATTTTAATCTAACATATAATACTGACATGATATAGCATGAAACAGTTAGAAACTGTGGTAAAGGGAATCACATACTAACTTCTAAAGATATCGCTCCAACAACACATATGAAATTTAGCTGACATATTTTAAATCTGGACCAATGTGATGCAACTAAAATTACCATCATACCACTCTTGTTTGAAATATAAACCAAAACTCAAATACACATTATGTGTCTTTTGAATCTAAAGTGAACTTCTGAGCCAAGGGACAACCATTCCTCACCAAAAATAAAGAGAACAACAATAGGTGCTACACATTAACTAACACCCTAAAAAGTAATCAACACTTTGAAGTGTATTTATTCAGAGCATTAATCAACAAAATATAAAAATATCCCTTAATTTTGCCTAGGCTATGCAAGAAAGTGGTACCAAGGAGCATCAAACATTGTCAAACATTCTTTGGCTACATCTATTTCATGCCTTTGACACTACCAACAAAACGAGAGAATCCATGCCATCCATGCCACTGCAATTTCAACCTCTCTGTTGCATTGCATGATGATAATGAAAAAAACATGACCGGTCAAGGCAGGTTGTCGATCCCTTGCTGGACATCATCTTATGTATTGCCAAGCACTGGTGATTTGTCTCGTAACCTAGCTGTCATCCCTATCGTTTTGGCAAGCCTAAAATCTGAAAAATAATATAAAATCTTTGTAGATCTATATGAAATAGTACAAAAACAATCATACACAGCAATTGTACAAAATGGCTCTTTTAGCTTGTCAGTCTAGTGTGAATCCAAGCATAGTACAAAAGAAACAACTCATTAATTAGTAAACACTTACAAATGGAGAAGACAAAATACCTACTTAGTAAATTTTGGAATATCAAATAGATCACCACTGCTCCTCTCTACAAAATTCTGAAACTCTTCAAATGTATGCTTATATTCTTGAGTATCACAGGTGTAGCCTAACAATATAGAGTGCAATGCCATTAAAAGAAACAAATGTCATTATAGTCGGAGAAAGCCATCAAACAGAATCCTTCCGATTACGTGTCGTTTTTTTACTGTAAATTGGGTGCCCTTTTCTATTGAACTGTACTCATAAATCTGTTAATGCGTGATGCCCTTATCACGGAGCACGTAGAGGTGGACTCAGAGACCACATTGTACAAGTCACAGGAGGGTGACACAACCTCCTCGCTGTCGACGAGGAATTAAGATCTTTAACCTTCACTGAGACACACCCAAGTCTATGTCCTAATTTATTCTATTCAAGGTCTTTTCAAGGTCTTTCATCGAGACACAAGCAAATTTGTTCTTATGTTCTAACTACCCATGAGACGCCGCACCGTCATCTTGCAAAATTAAGAAATCCAAATTGAGGTCTGCCAGGCAGCCGAGATCGTGTAATTTGAAGGAAAGGATTTGAACTGATGCCTCGAATTCTGCACAAAAAGGATTTACTCCAACTTCTTCTTGTAACTGTTGATGGCCACTTTGGGAGCGGCCATGGTGGCAAGGGCGACCACTATGGTCGTCGCCGTTGCCACCGCTCAGACCACGATCAGGAGGATGGCTACTCCGACCGCAGCCGCTCGCCTTCTCGGGACCCTCCTCTACCCGGTAGGAGCACCGCTGGGCGCGGAACCACCAGGGCAGCTGTGCCGCCCCACTTCCTCGTCGTCGTTGTGCCTCCTCCTCCTGTGGCCACCTTTGCTGCCCCGAGCCCCTCGCTGTTGTCTGGTAGCGACCTCTCTGGGGTGAGCTTGGAGGTGGCGCACCCGGACTCCCCGCGCTCTCCCTCGTCCTCGGCTCTCTTTGGGGGTGCGGGGTGGTCGCATCTCCGGCCCTCCTCGCGCAGCCGGCACTGGCGGCCTCGTCGACCGTGCAGCTCGGCCCTTCCTCAACCCTGGCTGGCTCCGCAACCCGCCTGTCGTCCCTTGTTCCGGAGGTCCCCAGTCCACCTTTGCCGAGAGCCACTTCCAGTCCGGCCTCCGTCACGCCGGCCCTGTCCCTGGCTCCTGCGCTGTCCAGCCCCATGTTGCATGCTCCGACCCCATCTTCGAGCCTCCCGACAACCGTCGTGCCGCTCCCGACCCTGGACCCGAACGTGCCATCCCCGGACCAGGGCCGCCTCCTGACTCCACTGCCTGCTCCCATGCTGCTCAGCCCCCTGCTGCCTGGCCCGACCCCTGCTTCACCTTTGGCCAAGTCCGCGGTGGGGGTTGAGGAGGTGGCCACTCCGGGTGCCGCCCACCCCGACCCCCTCGGTCTGCTGCGTACTCCAGGCGGGTGCGGTCAGCATCAACTCCGGTGCCGCCTCCAAGCGTAGCGGCAGGATCGATGCTGCTCGCCCGGTGGACCGCCCGACACCGTCCATAGTGAGCAAAAATCAAAATTTTCTCTCAGTTGTTGTTGCCTTCGTTATTGTTTTCACTAATGCCTCGAATTCTACACCACAAGAATTTACTCCAACTTTTTCATGTAACCCTGCAGCAGTCGTTGCACCATGCAACATGAGCATCACGTAAAAGAAAAGAGGGGTATCATTTTTTTGTTTTTTCAACAACCAGAACATGTTAAAACCAGACAAAATATTAGTTGGAGATATGTTCCACCAGCAGAAAAAGTACATATATAAGCAAGTCATATCCGGGGATCATTTACCACTAAACTTGAAAATGCAATGACGTTTTTTTCTTCCTCTCCTACTTCAATCCTACTTCAATCTCAGCGAGTACATTGGAGTAAAAACCTGCCAAGCAAATGTTGCATCGGGGAATTCAACACTGCCAGAACTACAGAATCAAATCGAACTGAACCAAATCAAACCAGTTTAGATTCTTTACGAAACCAAATTTGTGCATGACAATGGCTGACCTTCTCAACGAGCAGACTTTGAGCTCCTCACTGGCCAAGTGCGTCACCTCCACGACATCTCGCGTCACCCTTTGACTGCTGACGTCCATGGACATCCATACAACAGTTAGTAAGCAAGGTCAATTCTACCTTTCTTCTGCACATCTACGAATCTGCAAACAAGTCAATTTTATTCGAAAAACAGCAGCTCACTTCTATTATTACAGCAACAGCAGGTCATTTCATTCATACAACACGGAGCAATGTGGTGACAAGCATGTAAAAATAAAATAGGAAAGATAGAAAGAGAGGGGATGACAACCTTGCTACTGGAAGGGTGGTTCGTTCCGGTAAACGTAGCTTGCTAATGTCAATGTAAAAGTTTCAAACTCTAGATGATGCATAAAACTATTTTGCCTGCAATGAACCTTGATTCATGAGCGTATATAGGTTTACAAGTTACATTTCCACATCATGCGAATGTTAAACAAAAATAAATATCCTAAATTATGGATCTAACATAACATTTATCCCAATCTGGGAATATGTACCACCAAATCAGATACAAATTGTATGAAAAATAACTTGCGGTATTGGCACAGACCTTGGAGTATCAAGGTTGCAGGTTAAAAAAAAGGAAAACTTCACGGGCATGAATCTCGTTGTGGTGACGCCCGTTGAATAACTCGTAGACATCTACCAGCTGCACTTACGTGTCGCATTTGTCTTGAGCAATGGTCTCTGTGCCGCATGAAGCCTTCTCCACCCCTGCCCCCGCCCACAACACGAAAATATACATCCTCCTTATGGACTCGCCCTCTCAAGTCTCAACTCTACCTAGGGCGCACACACCTGGGAATGGGATGGACGCAGCCGTGTACGTACTTTCCTACGTTTGTGCAAGCAATGGCAATGGTTGTTCATCCAGATTCCCAATAATTGTACTCCTGATGCTTCAAATGTTATCCAGATGCACAAAATGACATCGAATTTGAATGAAAGCCCAAAACATTGTCCGCACGCAGACGTGCCAAATCATGAGCTCACTGACCGGCGACCGGACCACCATGCTTCGGCTCACTGACACTGAACTCTATACAGGAGACGCTCCCATGACCGACCATGGATGTCCCGAGGAAGGAATCCAATGCTATGCTGGAGTTGGAGGAATACTACTGCCGCTACCGCTACCGCTAGATGCGGCGACGATGAAAAGCTAGTGGTGGTCGAGCGCGTTGGGGCCGGAGCAGTAGCTGCGGTAGGGGCCCCAGACCCAGTGCACCAGGAACCGGCGCCCGCCGACGCCGTTCAGGTTGTAGGACGCGCCGGACCGGCCGTCGGTGAGCAGCTGGCCCGTGTACGCGCCGCCGCCGCCGGTGCCGTAGATGCCCTCGCACAGGTCGGCGATCTCCGTCGGGAACGACGGGTCCCCGCCGGCGTACCACGCGTTGGCCAGCGGGTTGGACGCCATCTCGGCCAGCTCGTGCGCGATGACGCTCACCATGCCGTCCACGCCTGGGTCGCCGTTGGGCGGCGCCTCGGGCCGCCGCCCCGGCACGTACGCCGGGATGGCGAACGGGTACGCGCACACCTCCGGGCACCACGCGAGCATGGCCGCCGGCGGCCTCCCTCCCCCGGCGCGAGCACGGCTGGCGGCGGATCATGAAACGGCTTCCCTGCCTGGCCGGGTGGGAAGAAGAGAGGGGAGATCGTGGGCATCACGAGACGGAGGGGATCAGGATCGAGGAGGTTGGGATATTTTTTTACGAAGCGGATGTGGTTTTTATTGAACTAATCGGTTGGTTTATCACCTGGTTTATGGAGGGATGAATAAAAATTGGTGGAAGGGCTACCGGTAGGAGAGGGATCGTACGAGGTCGAACCATCACTACGACGGCAGATCCCCTTTAATAATAGAGATTCAAGTCACGTAATAAGATTTGTAAAGTTCAAATGAATACGACACCGTGAATAAATTAATCCTGCAATTCTTTCTATCACTTCCGTACCAAATCGACGACAACTAATATGAAACCGAGAGAATACCATCTTTCACAAATCTTACGAATCGAATATAAATCAGTAATATACATTCGCAATAATGCTACACCTACAAAAACTTACAAAGGTTTACTTAACCTTCCAAACTAATTCTTCTCTTCCTCCCTAGTATAAGATCGTGCGTTGCACTTGCAGTCGACGTTAACCGGTTGCTTTTCATCACTAATGAAGGAAAAAGGGATTATTGAACCGTTGAACGTAAGCACGGGTGCAGATCGATCAGTTAGGCGATCGATCGAGCTTTTTTTCCGCGACAACTAGTTAGGAGTAGAACTCAAGTGATGCGAAAACGAGCTCAAAAGGTGTCCTGTCAGCCAGAGGCAAACAGCTTGGGAGCCAGGTCGAGCAGGGCGTGGAGCGCCTCCGGCTTGAACTTGCGCGCGAACACGGCGCAAACCTCCGCCACCACGCCGTTGTAGTAGCAGTCGCCATACCCCCGCCTCATCTCCTGGAAGAGCTCCACCGTGACGTCGCTGCTGTTGTGGGTCTTCGGGTGCTGCCCCACCGGGTGCCGCCAGTCGGAGTAGGTGACGGTCCGGTTGGCGTTGCGGGCGCCCCAGCCCAGCAGGCTCGCCAGCGTCATGGGGTAGTGCTCCTCCAGGTTGCGGACCCCGTGCTTGCCGTTCCGGAACACCGGGCCGTAGTAGGTCTCGTCGGAGGCCACCTCGAGCGCCAACGCGCGGTCCATCTCGAACCACTGCGCGCCCTTGCGCCACTGCGCCAGGCTGATGTTGCGGTCCGCGAAGAATTGCCGGTGCCGCGCCCGCCCGTCCCGGCGGTCGAAGCTGTCGACGAAGCTGGTGTTGGCGCCGGTGAGGTAGGCGTAGAGGGCGGGGAAGCCCAGGATGGGGATGCACGACTCCGACAGCAGCGCGAACCGCGCGTTGGCCACGTCCAGCAGCGCGTTCCCCAGCAGCCGCCGCTCCGCGTCCATCAGGTTGATGTTTCCCCAGCTCGTTCTCTGCATATGCCATGCACGCCGTCCATCGGCTATCAACGTCGTCGACCTGATCCGGGTCGACGGGGAGGACGAATATGAAGTTTGTTAGCTAGCTGCGTACCTGGCTCGGGATGATGCGGCCGTAGAACGGGGAGTCCGGCGGCGGCGAGCCGGTGTAGTCGGGGCTGGTGTGCACGTAGATGGAGTAGAGCCCCTCGTGGCCCTCGAAGAACTTGTCCCACAGGGGACGCAGCGGCACGTCCCCCCTCACCAGGAACAGGAAGGCGACCTTGGGCACGATCCCGTGCTTGGGTGTGCTCGTGATCCTCGGCACCATGGACGCCCTCCAGAGCAGCTCCTCGTCGTTCATGTTGTGCATCGCGCCGTCGCTTTCCATGCGCCGTCTCTCAGGTGATGAAGACGGCGTCGGCGGTGGTGGGGGTGGGGGCGTCGGCTCGGGAGGGGGCAACGGCGGTAGTATGCATGGTACAGCTTCCGTCGTTGCCGGCAACCGGGGGGCAGGCATCAGCAACGGCGACAGGATGTTGTTCAGGAAGGTGGCGTTGGAGACCAAGCCCAGCACGTATGCCAAGCAGAAGACGAGCAGCATCGGTACCACGGCGACGCGGCCGCTGCCGGAACGAGGAGCCGGCGTGGGCTTCTTCATGGCCTAATTGCTAGCCTCGATCGAGCACGCGTGTGAGTGTGACCTACGGAGAATTTGATGCTCCTTCCTGTTGGCTATGCTTCCAACAACAACGAGACCACTAGTAAGTAGTAGTGAGCTGACATGCGGCGTTAATTCAGACCTGGCTTATAGGGAGTATATGACTTTGCTTGGTTAACACTAGTCACCAAACTTTTTCAATACCATATAACTTGACTTGGTTAGCACTAGCTTGCTATTGAAAAAGCGCCGGTGGTGTATGATTAGGTAACTAGAGCATCTCAATCTGATTCTCTAGACGCCCGGAAATGGTTTGGGGCTGGCGACTACGCAGGTTGGGACGGCGGTGGAGCTAGGCAAGGACCAGTGGACGAGGCAGAAGAGAGGAAGATAGCAGGTAAGGCGAGGGTTGGAGATGATTTGTGTAAGAGGATCATATAGAAGAAAATTGACATAATGCAATGTGAGTTGTATTGAGCTGATGACGAGTATCTATATATGTACATGATGACTTGAAGGACAAGAAGGCTCCTAGGGATAAGAAGAAAACACTTGCTATCTAATCCCTCGGACAATCTCTAACTACCAAATAATATGTCTCTAACATCCCCACGGTCATAGCGGTAGCGCTGCGGTCGACGAAAACGTCACACACGATCAAACTGGAGAGAACCGAAGGTAGAAGCGTACGGACTGACATGGTATCGGCCGCAAGTTCCAAGACCAACTCCACCACCGCGCTGCCCACGGAAGGTCGATCTCTATGTTCTTCTTTGGGGCTGCGTAACCCGTAGCTAGAGTTAGTCCGACGATTATGTTGATCGACTTACCTAAAGAGTCTTTTTTTGAATTATTGATTTAGATTTTTTTTTCTTTCTCAATATTAAATATGGGCATGACTTGACGGATCCGATGCGACACACGCGTTTAAACGGCTTTGTGTTTACCCCACATATGGCTAGGGTTTGAGAGGATGTCGGACAACCTAGACGTGCAAAGAGTCAGGTTTGAAGATGCTTTTAAAAGGAAAAGAAACAATTTGAAGGCAACAAAATACGACAGATTTGTGCATTTGGACATATATAATTTTAGGAAGCATCCCGCGAACTGGGCGTAACTCAGATAGTTAACTTCCCGGTGGTATAACCAACCCATGTGAATTCAAGTCTTAGACTTGCATTAATGGTCACATTTTTCTTAAACTATTTTAGGCATTTTCAATAATTTGTGATTAATGAGAGGATAACTTACTGTCGATCATAAAAATGTCCATAGATTTTGTCAATTTTAAAATGATGTGTTGTGTGTGTGCATTCTACTACCTCCGTCTCGGTGTATAAGTCATTCGCGTAGTTCTACTACCTCCGTCTCGGTGTTAAAAAGTAAAGTACAAAAAACAATCAAACCACAAAGTTCGTGAAAATGGGCCGTGCAGATCTTAAACGGATCTGAATTAGATTACTACTACTACTAATTTGATTTCGAACTCAAAAGTATTAGCAACGTCACATTTAGCAAGTTCTGCAAGAATTGGCACTTCGAACATTTGGTATATATGAAGCTGGCGCTAGTTCTCTGTACATAAAGATGACCGAGATCGGACGTTGCTTAATACTGACCCATGTGATAGCCTCTAGGTCAATAGCTAGAGGAAACTTTTGGAAATAACACAAGCATACGGCGAGGAGACGGAGGATCACCGTAAAGGAGATTGGCAAGTAAATCGCGGGAGTGGCGATGCATAGTTGACTAAATATGTTTGGACATTTTGGCTACCAGCTGTCAATCGTCACTATCCAACCATGCGATCCAAATCGTCCGCTCCGAGATGCTAAAAACACCACACCATGCGATCCAACCATGTCGACGGTCACACCCGTGATCGGTCGCGCGCGCCGTCCGATTGCTCAACTCTCACCGTTCGAGGTATTTGTACCTCAATAATGCTATACCTACGAAAGCTTTACATGAGGTTATGTGATGACTAGAAAGCGATCCAACGTGGTCGTGAGAGCCCACGCGCTGAGAAAAGGAAATGATTTTTTAAAAGAAATGAGCCGAGAACGAGAAAAGTTATTTGCAGTGGATGAAAAAAAACATAATCCCATCCCTTTCTCTGCTAACCATCCGGAGACGGTCTCCAGCTCAGTTTATAAGTCTTGCACGTGTATTTAAATCGTCAATTTAACTTATATAAGTTTATGGCTGGAGGGCCTTCTTCCTCGTGTGGTCAAATGGTGACCGCATCAAGTTTGAGAACACCATGGAGGTGTGCTCGAAATTCGGATCCATGCCTCACATGCAGAAGGAATCTGATGCAGTGCTCATGAGGGCCACTTCACAGGAGTTGAAGACGCTGATTCCTAACCCAACGAAGGGCGCAATGACAGTCGACATCATTCGCTGGGCCATGAATCAGGCCGTCTCCGACGACGCTAAACAGAGGAAGAGGTGGTCCAAGTACAAGAATTACTAGGCTTCTAATGACCGTCGTGCCGCAGTGTACTGGGAGACGACAATCATGCCGCCAGCGGTCATCGGTGGGGAGCCTAAGGAGGAGGAAGAACCGGTGGAGATGCCAGTGAGGGTGCCAGAGGCAGGCTGTCGTAGCTGGCAGATCAACCTTACCGATGATGGAGTCTGGTGGTCTTCTTGCTCTCCTCCGATCCACCGCTGCCGGTGAGAGTTGGGAGAGTGGGGAGAGGGAGCGGTGGGGGCGGTGAGGCTAATAACTTCCGACGCTTCGGGAAGCAACGCGGCAATGAAAACTATAGGATAAGTAGATAACAAAACTATGACAGCAATCTGTCCAAACAGAACAGTCTGTAGAAGTTTATGAAAACAGTGTACTTATGTAACTCAAAAAATTATGAAAATTTAGGACATGCTATAAAATTTATATTTAAACCCTGTGTAAAACTTTCAGAAATTTTCCACGTTCCAGTAAAATATAAAAATTCAAACATTGCAGCACCAGTCTTTGTTTTTACACAACACCAATCAAAGCATACAATGCAAGCATCCTAACGTTCCAGTAAAATATAAAAATTCAAACATTGCAGCACCAGTCTTTGTTTTTACACAACACCAATCAAAGCATACAATGCAAGCATCCTAATGCAATTCTTGGAACTTTTTATTGGAAGACAAGATTATAAATAACACCTAACAGATAACAACAAAATAAAATGACACTCCAAGCAAAAATCATATTATGCGACGAATAAAAATATAACTTCAAGTAAGATATACCGATAATGTTGAAGACAAAAGAGGGGTGCCTTCCGAGGCATCCCCAAGCTTAGGCGCTTGAGTCTTCCTTGGATATTACCTTGGGGGTGCGTTGGGCATCCCCGATCTTGGCTTCTTGTCACTCCTTATTCTCCTCATATCGGTGTCTCACCCAAAACTAGAAAACTTCAATCACATTAACTTAACGGAACTTCGTGAGATGGGTTAGTATAATAAATAATGATCATTCACTTAGGTACTGTCAAGACAAGATTCATAATTGTTCCCACAAGATACCTACTGTATTATACTATTCCCATAATTTATATCACTGAATATAAGCTACGGGAACACTAAAACAAGCAAACTATGCATGCAAAATAGAATCTGTCAAAAACAGAACAGTTTGTGAAGATCTATAGTGTAACCATACTTCCCTGTCTCTAACAATTCGGACAAAATAGGACAATCCACGCAATTTGTATATAAATCATGTGTAAAAACTTCAGATCAAAAGCATGTTCCAGTGAATTTATAAAATTCCTTGAGTGAGAGCAAATGTTTCTGTTTTTGCACAGAATGAAGTCAACTATCATCCACACTATCCCAAAGCCTTTACTTGGCACTTTATTGAAGTAAAAAAACATAAAATACAGTACCTTAATTATGTGAACATCAAAAACAGAAAGTAAAAGTGTTGGGTTGTCTCCCAACAAGCGCTTTTCTTTAAAGCCTTTTAGCTAGGCATGATGATTTCAATGATGCTCACATAGGAATAGTAATTATAACATGCAAAAGACCATCATGAATCTCATGACAAGCACATTTAATTCTAACCCACTTCCTATTCATAGGGATTTTGTGAACAAACAATTTATGGGGACAAGAATCAACTAGCATAGGAAGGCAAAACAAGCATAACTTCAAAACTTTGAACAAATAGAGAGGAAACTTGATATTATTGCAATTCCTACAAGCAGATGTTCCTCCCTCATAATAATTTTCAGTGGCATCATGAAGGAATTCAACAATATAACTATCACATACAACATTCTTTTCATGATCTACGAGCATTGAAAATTTATCACTCTCCACATAAGCAAACTTCTTCTCATTCATAATAGTGGGAGCAAACTCAACTAAATAACTATCATGAGGTAGTTGATTGACATAACCACTTTGAATATTAAAATCATGATAACAAGTTTCATGGTTACTATCAATCTTTATAGCATACATGTCATTGCAATAATAATCATACATAGGAGGCATGCTATCATCATAATAGTTTTGCTCATCAAAACTTGGGAGACTAAAAGTATCATATTCATCAAGCATAACATCCCCAAGCTTGTGGCTTTGCACATCATTAGCATCATGAATATTCAGAGAATTCATACTAACAATATTGCTATCATGCTCATCACTCAAGATTTAGTGCCAAACATTTTAATAACTTCTTCTTCTAACACTTGAGCACAATTTTTCTTTCCATCATTTTCGCGAAAGACATTGAAAAGATGAAGCATATGAGGCAACCTCAATTCCATTTTTTGTAGTATTCTTTTATAAAACCAAACTAGTGAAAAATAAGAAACTAAAAGATTTAATTGCAAGATCTAGAGATATACCTTCAAGCACTCACCTCCCCGGCAACGGCGCTAGAAAAGAGCTTCCTTGACGGGATGTGAGTGCCGCTTACCTAACCTTCCCCGCAACGGCGCCAGAAAAGAGCTTGATGTCTACTACACAATCTTGTTCTTGTAGACTCGTGTTGGGCCTCCAACCGCAGAGTTTTGTAGGACAATAGCAAGTTTCCATCAAGTGGATGACCTAAGGTTTATCAATCCGTGGGATTTGTAGGATCAAGATGGTATCTCTCAAGAAACCCATGCAATCAAATAACAAAGAGATACTTGTGTCCCCAACACACCCAATACAATGGTAAATTGTATAGGTGCACTAGTTCGGCGAAGAGATGGTGATACAAGTGTAATATGGATGGTAGATATAGGTTTTTGTAATCTGAATATATAAAAACAACAAGGTAACAAATAGTAAACAACGAGCAAAACGTTGTATAAATGCTTGGAAACAGGGCCTAGGGTCCATACTTTCACTAGTGCAAGTTCTCTCAACAATACTAACATAGTTGAATCATACATAAATCCCTCACGTGCGACAAAGAGTTCACTCCAAAGTCACAAATAGTGGAAAACAAACGAAGAAGTTATTATAGGATAGGAAACTGATACGTCTCAAATGTATCTATAATTTTTTATGGTTTCACGCTGTTATCTTGTCTTCTTTGGTTGTTTTATGTACCTTTTATATCTTTTTTGGGACTAACTTATTAATTCGGTGCCAAGGGCCAGTTCCTGTTTTTTCCGTGTTTTTGACTCTTTTCAGATGTGATTTTGGAACGGAGTCCAAACGGAAGAAAAACCCCGAAATGATTTTTTCCCAAACGGAAGAAGACCAGGGGGCTTTTGGGCCAAGCCAGGTGGGCTCCAGGGAGCCCACAAGCCCCCACTCCGCCACCAGGGGGAGGCGGCGGTGGGCAGGCTTGTGGCCTCCCTGGTCGCCCCCTGACCTAGGTCTTTGGCCTATAAATTCCCAAATATTCCACAAAAAATCAGGGGAGCCTCGAAAATACTTTTCCGCCGCCGCAAGCTTCCGTTTCCGCGAGATCTCATCTAGAGACCCTTCCCGGCACCCTGCCGAAGGGGACTTTGGAGTTGGAGGGCTTCTTCTTCATCATCATCGCCCCTCCAATGACTCGTGAGTAGTTCACTTCAGACCTACGGGTCCGTAGTTAGTAGCTAGATGGCTTCTTCTCTCTCTTGGATCTTCAATACAAAGTTCTCTGTGATCTTCATGGAGATCTATCCGATGTAATCTTCTTTGGCTGTGTGTTTTCAAGATCCGATGAATTGTGGATTTGTGATCATCTATGATATATATTTGAGTCTTTGCTGATTTCTTATATGCATGATTTGATATCCTTGTAAGTCTCTCCGAGTCTTGGGTCTTGTTCGGCCAACTAGATCTATGATTCTTGCAATGGGAGAAGTGCTTGGTTTTGGGTTCTGCCATGTGGTGACCTTTCCCAGTGACAGTAGGGGAAGCAAGGCACACATCAAGTAGTTGCCATCAAGGGTAAAAAGATGGGGTTTTTATCATTGGTTTGAGATTATTCATCTACATCATGTCATCTTGCTTAAGGCGTTACTCTGTTCTTATGGACTTAATACACTAGATGCATGCTGGATAGCGGTCGATGTGTGGAGTAATAGTAGTAGATGCAGAAAGTATCGGTATACTTGTTTTGGACGTGATGCCTATAGATATAATCATTGCATAGATATCGTCACGACTTTGCGCGGTTCTATCAATTGCTCGACAGTAATTTGTTCACCCACCATCTACTTGTTTTCATGAGAGAAGCCACTAGTAAACACTACGGCCCCCGGGTCTATTCACATCCATCGTTTACATCTCCGTTTTTTACTTTGCTTTGTTACTTTGCTGCTTTCAGTTCTCACTTGGCAAACAATCTATAAGGGATTGACAACCCCTTCATAGCGTTGGGAGCAAGTTTTGTGTTTGTGCAGGATCTTGAGATACTCCTCCACTAGATTGATACCTTGGTTCTCAAACTGAGGGAAATACTTCCCACCGCTACGCTACATCACCCTTTCCGCTTCGAGGGAACACTAACGCAAGCCTCCAAGGCCACGTGGGAAATCCTTTGCATACTTGCCTAGGAAGTCCCTTAAGGCGTAGCCACAGCAGAAAGATCAAGCCAACCATTCTCCCGTCGACGTGCCTATTTCTGGAGCCGTTGGAAGGTCTTTTGTTGCAGTAGCAGAAGTATTTCTGGTGCATTTGCCAGGGATACACAACAAACATCAGAAGTATTTCTGGCGCCATTGCCGGGGAGGAGAAATCAAGATCTATCCAAGTAGGTCTCACAAACTCTTCTCTTGTATTTACTTTTGTTGCGAGTTGCCTCTCGTTTTCCTCTCCCTCACTTCACATTTGCCGTTTTCATTTGCCTTTTTCCGTTCGCCCTTCTTCCGCTCGCTTTCTGTTTGCTTGTGTTACCATGTGCCTTCTTTTAGCTTGCATCTTTGCTTGCTAAAAATCCATTGATATGGATCCTCATCCACTAGCTAGTCTCTTTAAGAGACCCACTATTGTGGAATGAATTGCTAGTGAGTTGAGGGCAATTGATTATTTTATATGGAGTTTTGCTTGAGATGCGTGAATCTGAAAATCGTGATGAAGAAATTCATGAAGTGATTCATGAGGGCTCCTTGGATGAAAAGCATGATTGCAATGATTTCACTATAAATCATATTAGTGAAAATCATGCTAAAAATATGCAAAACCCTAAGCTTGGGGATGCTAGTTTTGCTATGTCCCCTAGTTGTTGCAATAATCATGATTGGGGTGATGATCTTGCTTATGATCTTGAAAATTTGTTTAAACCTCATGATGATTACGATATTTGCAATGATACTGAAAGTGGGATTGGAGAAGTCATGACTTTATTTGATGATAATCCCACTATTTTTGAAGAGCGTCAACTTTGCATGCATGTGGATCATGAAAAGAATATCCTATGGGATAGCTATATTGTTGAATTCAAATTTGATCCCACATGTAATTGCCATGCGAGAGGATCATATGCTTCTACTTATTGCAATAGTATCAAGCTTCCTCTCCATGTGTTGAAATTTTTGAAGCTATGCTTGTTTTGCCTTCCTATGCTAGTTGATTCTTGCTTCAACAAGTTGTTTGTTCACAAAATCCCTAAGCATAGGAAGTGGGTTAGACTTAAATGTGCTAGCCATATGCTCCATGATGCTCTCGTTGTGCTTCAATCCTTATCTTTTATGTGAGCATCATTAAATGCCTAGCTAAGGGCGTTAAACAATAGCACTTGTTGGGAGGCAACCCAACGAATCTATCCTTTTTCTTTCTGTTTTGTGTTTTCCACACTTTCATAATTCTGTTATGATTGTGTTTTTTGTGTTTCTTTTTGCGTTTGTGCCAAGCAAAACCGTTATGATTATTCTTGGGGATGATCGTTTGGTCATGCTGGAAAAGACAGAAACTTTCTGCTCACGAAAAGAATTTTCATTTTTTTTCTGTAAGATCTTTTGAGTTGATTCTTTTCTCTGCTGATTTCTACACAAATTCTTCAGACTGTCGTAAGTTTTCAGAATTTTTGAAGTACCAGAGGTATACGAAATATACAGATTGCTATAGAGTGGTTTGCTGTTAACAGATTCTGTTTTTGTTGTGTTGGTTGCTTATTTTGATGAAACTGTGGATAGTATCGGGGGGTATTAGCCATGGAAGATTGAAAGTACAGTAACCCAACATCAGCACAAGTATAATTTAAGTTTGCTACAGTACCTAAGGAAGTGGTGGTTTGCTTTCTTGTACTAATGTTATCAGGAGTTTCTGTTTAAGTTTCGTGCTGTGAAGTTTTCAAGTTTTGGGTGAAGTTCTTATGGACAAAGAGATAAAGAGTGGCAAGAGCTCAAGCTTGGGGATGCCCAAGGCACCCCAAGAGATTCAAGGATGCCATAAAAGCCTAAGCTTGGGGATGCCCCGGGAAGGCATCCCCTCTCTCGTCTTCAATCCATCGGTAACGTTACTTGGGACTATATTTTTATTCACCACATGTTATGTGTTTTTGCTTGGAGCGTCTTGTATCGTAGGAGTCTTTTATTTTTGTTGTATCACAATCATCCTTGCTGCACACCTAGAGAGAGAGACATGCACACACCGTGATTTTGTCGAGCTTCACTTATATCTTTTGGGTAGACAATTCAGCTCACATGTGCTTCACTTATATCTTTTGAGCTAGATACTTTTGCTCTATGTGCTTCACTTATATCTTTTAGAGCACAACGGTGCGTGGCTTGGTAGTTGATCTATGCTTTGAAAGTAGTCTCAAAAGGGGTAGTTATCCAAAGGGATACGAAAACTTCCACCTTCATGTGCATTGAATAGTTAGAGAAGTTTGATTCATCTCAATTAGTTTTGAGTTGTGGTTATGGTAATATTGAAGTCATGCTAGTAAGGTGTTGTGGATCTAGAAATACTTGTGTTGAAGTCAGTGATTCCCGTAGCATGCACGTATGGTGAACCTCTATGTGATGAAATCTGAGCATGATTAGTATATTGATTGTCATCCTTTGCGTGGCGGTCGGGATCGCGCGATGGTTTATACCTACCAACCCTTCCCCTAGGAGTATGCGTCGAATGCTTTGTTTCGATTACTAATAAAACTTTTGCAACAAGTATATGAGTTCTTCATGACTAATGTTGAGTCCATGGTTTAGATGCACTTTCACCTTCCACCATCACTATCTTCTTAGTGTCGTGCAACTTTCGCCGGTGCACAAAACCCACCATTAGCCTCCCTCAAAACAGCCACCATACCTACCTATTATGGCTTTTTCCAAGTCATTCCAAGATATATTGCCATGCAACTAACACCATGACATGTGCCACCACGTCTACTTTGCCTTTGCACGATCGTAAGATAGCTAGCATGATGTTTCCATTGATGTCTATGCCATGCTAGATCATTGCCACGGTACACTATCGAAGGCATTCCATATAGAGTCATCGCTACTCTAAGTTTTGAGTTGAAAGTGTGATGATCATCATTAATGGAGCATTGTCCCATGTGAGGAAATAAAAGAGGTCAAAGAAGCCCACAAAAAAGGAGGCCAAAGAGCCCACCAAATAAAAAAAGAGAAAAAGAGAGAAGGGACAATGCTACCACTTTTTCCACACTTGTGCATATTAAGCACCATGATCTTCATGATTGAGAGTCTCTCGTTTTGTCACCACCATATAGATAGTGGGAATTTTTCACTATATAACTTGGCTTGTATATTTCAATGATAGGCTTCCTCAAAATTGCCTTAGGTCTTCGTGAGCAAGCAAGTTGGATGCACACCCACTAGTTTTCTTTAAGAGCTTTCACATACTCATAGCTCTAGTGCATCAATTGCATGGCAATCCCTACTCATTCACATTGATATCTATTGATGAGCATCTCCACAGCTCATTGATATGCCTAGTTAATGTGACTATCTTCTCCTTTTTTGTCTTGCAACCTCCACTACATTTCACATCATCTCCACAGCATTGTCCCATCTCCACTACATTTCACACCATCTATAGTGCTATAACCATGGCTCACGCTCATGTATTGCGTGAGAGTTGAAAAGGTTTGAGAAAGTAAAAGTGTGAAACAATTACTTGGCCAATACCGGGGTTGTGCATGATTTAAATTCATTGTGCAATGATGGTAGAGCATAGCCAAACTATATGCTTTTGTAGGGATAACTTTCTCTTGGCCTTGTTATTTTGAAAGTTCATGATTACTTTGCTAGTTTGCTTGAATTATTATTGTTTCCACGTCAATAGCAAACTATTGTTTTGAATCTAATGGATCTGAACATTCACGTCACATAAGAGGAATTACAAAGGACGCCTATGCTAGGTAGCATGAAAGCATCAACAATTCATTCTTATCACTTCCCTACTCGAGGACGAGCAGGAGTTAAGCTTGGGGATGCTTGATACGTCTCAAACGTATCTATAATTTTTGATGGTTTCACGCTGTTATCTTGTCTTCTTTGGTTGTTTTATGTACCTTTTATATCTTTTTTGGGACTAACTTATTAATTCAGTGCCAAGTGTCAGTTCCTGTTTTTTCCATGTTTTTGACTCTTTTCAGATCTGATTTTGGAACGGAGTCCAAACGGCAGAAAAACCCCGAAATGATTTTTTTCCGAACGGAAGAAGACCAGGGGCTTTTGGGCCAAGCCAGGTGGGCTCCCTGGAGCCCACAAGCCCCCACTCCGCCACCAGGGGGGAGGCGGCGGTGGGTAGGCTTGTGGCCTCCCTGGCCGCCCCCTGACCTAGGTCTTTGGCCTAGAAATTCCCAAATATTCCGCAAAAAATCAGGGGAGCCTCGAAAATACTTTTCCGCCGCCACAAGCTTCCATTTCCGCGAGATCTCATCTAGAGACCCTTCCCGGCACCCTGCCGAAGGGGACTTTGGAGTTGGAGGGCTTCTTCATCATCATCATCGCCCCTCCAATGGCTCGTGAGTAGTTCACTTTAGACCTACGGGTCCGTAGTTAGTAGCTAGATGGCTTCTTCTCTCTCTTGGATCTTCAATACAAAGTTCTCCATGATCTTCATGCAGATCTATCCGATGTAATCTTCTTTGGCGGTGTGTTTGTCGAGATCCGATGAATTGTGGATTTGTGATCAGATTATCTATGATATATATTTGAGTCTTTGCTGATTTCTTATATGCATGATTTGATATCCTTGTAAGTCTCTCCGAGTCTTGGGTCTTGTTCAGCCAACTAGATCTATGAATCTTGCAATGGGGGAAGTGCTTGGTTTTGGGTTCTGCCATGTGGTGACCTTTCCCAGTGACAGTAGGGGCAGTAAGGCACACATCAAGTAGTTGCCATCAAGGGTAAAAAGATGGGGGTTTTATCATTGGTTTGAGATTATCCCTCTACATCATGTCATCTTGCTTAAGGCGTTACTCTGTTCTTATGGACTTAATACACTAGATGCATGCTGGATAGCGGTCGACGTGTGGAGTAATAGTAGTAGATGCAGAAAGTATCGGTCTACTTGTTTTGGACGTGATGCCTATAGATATAATCATTGCATAGATATCGTCACGACTTTGCGCGGTTCTATCAATTGCTCGACAGTAATTTGTTCACCCACCGTCTACTTGCTTTCATGAGAGAAGCCACTAGTAAACACTACTCCCCCCGGGTCTATTCACATCCATCGTTTACATCTCCGCTTTTACTTTGCTTTGTTACTTTGTTGCTTTCAGTTCTCACTTGGCAAACAATCTATAAGGGATTGACAACCCCTTCATTGCGTTGGGAGCAAGTTTTGTGTTTGTGCAGAATCTTGAGATACTCCTCCACTGGATTGATACCTTGGTTCTCAAACTGAGGGAAATACTTCCCACTGCTACGCTACATCACCCTTTCCGCTTCGAGGGAACACCAATGCAAGGCTTCAAGGCCACGGGGGAAATCCTTTGCATACTTGCCTAGGAAGTCCCTTAAGGCGTAGCTGCAGCAGAAAGATCAAGCCAAGTATTCTCCCATCGACGTGCCTATTTCTGGCGCCATTGGAAGGTCTTTTGTTGTAGTAGCAGAAGTATTTCTAGCGCATTTGCCAGGGATACACAACAAACATCAGAAACCACCTCAAAGTTATCTTTTTTTTTATCAATCTTATGAGCTATCCCTGTAAGTGTCACAAAGAGTCCTAGAGTTCGTACTAAAAAAACACATTAAGATACACATCAACCAAAACCCTAATGTCACCTAGATACTGTTGGGGAACGTCGCATGGGAAACAAAAAATTTCCTACACGCACGAAGACCTATCATGGTGATGTCCATCTACGAGGGGGATTTCAGATCTACGTACCCTTGTAGATCGCATAGCAGGAAGCGTTAATAAACGCGGTTGATGTAGTGGAACATCCTCACGTCCCTCGATCCTCCCCGCGAACCGTCCCACGAACCGTCCCACGATCCGCTCCGATCTAGTGCCGAACGGACGGCACCTCCGCGTTCAGCACACGTACAGCTCGACGATGATCTCGGCCTTCTTGATCCAGCAAGAGAGACGGAGAGGTAGATGAGTTCTCCGGCAGTGTGACGGCGCTCCGGAGGTTGGTGGTGATCTTATCTTAGCACGGCTCCGCCCGAGCTCTGCAGAAACGCGATCTAGAGGAAAACCGTGGAGGTATGTGGTCGGGCTGCCGTGGCAAAGTTGTCTCAAATCAGCCCTAATACCTCAGTATATATAGGAGGGAGGGGAGGGACCTTGCCTTGAGGCTCAAGGAGCCCCAAGGGGTCGTCCGAAGTGGGGGGAGGAGGATTCCTCCTCCAATCCTAGTCCAACTAGGATTGGAAGGTGGAGTCCTTCTCTATTTTCCCACTTCCCCTTTTTTTTCTTTTCTCTTTGATTTCTTTCTTTCCTATGCAGGGGCCTTCTTGGGCTTGCCCACCAGCCCACTAAGGGCTGGTGCGGCACCCCTAAGACCTATGGGCTTCCCCGGGGTGGGCTGCCCCCCGGTGAACACCCGGAACCCATTCGTCACTCCCGGTACATTCCCGGTAATGCCGAAAACTTTCCGGTAATCAAATGAGGTCATCCTATATATCAATCTTCGTCACCGGACCATTACGGAAACCCTCGTGACGTCCGTGATCTCATACGGGACTCCGAACAACATTCGGTAACCAACCATATAACTCAAATACACATAAAACAACGTCGAACCTTAAGTGTGCAGACCCTGCGGGTTCGAGAACTATGTAGACATGACCCGAGGGACTCCTCGGTCAATATACAATAGCGGGACCTGGATGCCCATATTGGATCCTACATATTCTACGAAGATCTTATCGTTTGAACCTCAGTGCCAAGGATTCATATAATCCCGTATGTCATTCCCTTTGTCCTTCGGTATGTTACTTGCCCGAGATTCGATCGTCAGTATCCGCATACATATTTCAATCTCGTTTACTGGCAAGTCTCTTTACTCGTTCCGTAATACAAGATCCCGTGGCTTACACTAAGTGACATTGCTTGCAAGGCTTGTGTGTGATGTTGTATTACCGAGTGGGCCCCGAGATACCTCTCCGTCACACGGAGTGACAAACCCCAGTCTTGATCCATACTAACTCAACATGCACCTTCAGCGATACCTGTAGAGCATCTTTATAGTCACCCAGTTACGTTGTGACGTTTGATACACACAAGGCATTCCTCCGGTGCCAGTGAGTTATATGATCTCATGGTCATAGGAATAAATACTTGACACGCAGAAAACAGTAGCAACAAAATGACACGATCAACATGCTACGTTTATTAGTTTGGGTCTAGTCCATCACATGATTCACCCAATGATGTGATCCAGTTATCAAGCAACAACACCTTGCACATAGTCAGAAGACCTTGACTATCCTTGATCAACTGGCTAGCCAACTAGAGGCTTGCTAGGGACAGTGTTTTTTCTATGTATCCACACATATATCTAAGACTTTATTCAATACAATTATAGCATGGATAATAAACAACTATCTTGATACAAGAATTATAATAATAACTTATTTATCATTTCCTCTAGGGCATAATTCCAACAGATACTCCAATGTCACCACAAGTACCCATAGGCATGATTATACGATATTCATCACATAATTTTAGATTCATCATGTTCAATCCAACACAAAAAACTTCAAAGAGTTCCCAAAAGTTTCTACCGGAAAGTCAAGACGAAAACATGTGCCAACCCCTATGCATAGATTCCCAAGGTCACGGAACCCGCAAGTTGATCACCAAAACATACATCAAGTGGATCAATAGAACATCCCATTGTCAAGTGTTCTCAAATAATAATAGAATATCCCACCGCAAGACATACATCAAGTGTTCTCAAATAATTAAAGACTCAATCCGATAAGAAAACTTCAAAGGGAAAACTCAATTCATCACAAAAAGATAGAGAGGGGAAAACTCCATATGATTCATCTACATTAATAAAGCTCGCGATACATCAAGATCGTGCCATCTCAAGAACACGAGAGAGAGAGAGAGATTGAACACATAGCTACTAGTATATACCCTCAGCTTCGAGGAGGATTACTGATACATTATCATGGTGAGAAAGCGAGATTTGCTGATGGAAAGGTGCAACCCCGAAGAGATGGAGGCGATGGCGACCACGACACTGGCGACAGGCGACGCCGGCCCCTTGCCCCTCCTTCTTCCTTGGTCTTGGTGCTGCGATGGAGGAGCATGTCCCCTTCTTGGCGGCTGTCAAGGGAGATGCAAATTCGTGGCTCTTGGTGCCTCTACCAAAATTAGGGTTTTTTCTCTCCTTATATGTGCCTCTGTGGTGCTCTATGGCCCTCTGATGGATGGACCCTTGATCCAATGGCTCTCGGACACCTCTAAACCTTCCTAGGGGCTCCTCACAACCTTCATGAGTCTCCAAAGTTGTGGCTTGGTCGAATATATCACATATCTTAAGAGTTGGACTCAATCACGTCAACAATTCTCGTGATCCCGTAATCAGATATTTTCCTTTAGTAAAACGGGTCTCCAGATCGCATATGAACTCCGTTTTGGACGAATTTGTAGTCCAGAATCATTGCCATAAAATTCTCCACACTTTCCTAGTTTTAGATTTTTTCCATTTGACGCCCTATTCGGGGGGTCAAACTGACGATCTCTAAAAACTATTTGTGGATAGATTTCAGGAGAGTCAGAGTCCTCCTCCAACAAGGCTCCTTTTGCGTTTTTTTGACAATTTATAATTAACTCCTACAAATCAAAGTGTGAAACAAGAACTTGTGCAATTTTGCAACCATTAATAGGTTAGTCCCAAAAAATAATATAATGTTGTAGTAAAATGATTGTAAAACATCCAAAAATGATAATATAACAGCATGGAACAAGAGAAATTATAGATACGTTGGAGACGTATCACCCGCATGCAGCCGCCGCCGCCCACGTGCACCGCTCGGGCCTGGCTCTGAAGAAACTGCCGATTCGAGCGCTCTGAGGGAGCTAGGCCCAAGAGTGCTTTAAACATCGTGCCATACAGGCCCAACAGTGTATGCAGCCAACCAAACAGCTTGTTTTCTTCCCGCGCGGGCCTGGTTGGGCCTCATGCAGGCAACCAAACGCGTCCTAAGACTCCTATATACGTAGCTTGCTAGTATCTGTGATTCTGGTGATTCTATCGATTCTGGAGCTTCCCACCAAAGAAAACATTTTAGTTTGAGTTCTTACCCTTATTTCTAGTCCAAATTACAGCAAAACTGCTACCACTCCATCAATGAGGAAACCGTCCCCGACGGCCCGAAGCCCGGCCCGGTCCCGACCCGAACATACTAAAAAGGGAATTTTCAGGGCGGGTGTGACCAGGACTCCATGTAAAATGGTGATTTATGCAAGCCCGAGCCCAGCCCGAACTGCTACCCGGGATTGAAAACCCGGCCCGAACACGACCCGAACTGCAAGCCCGGCCCGGGTTTTTCGAGCCGGGTCACCAGGTCGGGCTGCCCATGCCCAGATTTACCCGATACTCGTCTCCCCCGAGCTATTTTTTCCAAATGTGGCTGCTCTTACGCCACCCATCGACGTTGCTCGCCAGTAGCCTCGGCCTCCTCCCGTTACTCCTCTCTCATCTCATCTCTCGATGAGAATGTGAAACCAGTTAATTTGCATTTAACTAGTAGTATGTGTACATGTCATTATAGTCTAAACTCAAAATACTTATCATTCACGAAGCATTCAGGGTCATTATTGACATTTCACAACCTGTGTAATTCATACAGCTATCCAACCTAAGGATAAACAAACAACCAACTTCGAATTCTCATGAATCCACAACTACAACTGATTATGAAGAATCCAAAGCCATAGTGATTCTTAGCCCAAACAAAGGGGGCCTAAGTACAAGAAAATCAATAAGGTATTTGACCTTACAACACAAAAATTTAACATCTCTAACAATCTCAATCCATGAAATTAATTGAATATAAGATGTTTTAATAGTTTAATTAAACCAACGGGATTCATATATTTTATTTGCATGGTATATATGTCTATTTATATCATAAAGATCGTAATACAAGTCACGTACACATCAACCTGATAAAACTGAAAAGACAACAATACACTAGTCTTTGCGCAATAAAACACCAACAAAAAAGAAAAAATACAATCAAGACTAACACATCCTTTGAGCTTGACACTAGCGCCCATCACATGCCTTTGGCACCACTGGAACATGCATCAATAAAAAAACATGATAAATCACCTCCTCATCCGAGCTCAACGCGATTCCATCGCTGATGTGCAACTTTGTGGACCTTCAAGCTGACTCACAAAAGGCGACACCGTTACGATTGAACGAATTAGGCCTGGTAACACCCCAGACACGCAATCAAACTCCAGATATGCCACCTCTCCACGACTAAAATGTTGAAGGAGGAAATCATACCTGCCATACACGAACCACGAACCCAACACACGATCCATCATCTTTCTGAGGCCATTGATGCAGACTACAATATGCAACTGCTTCTGGACTACCTTCCAAGCTCCAAGAGGCATTGGAGCAAATGATATCACAACGACGAAGCCCGAGGACACGTGTCCACCACGAGAAAGCCGCCGCCACCGCGGCATCCTTGCTGGACGGACTGGTTTTCAAATACACCCCAACCATAGGACCAATCACCTCATTGGGTTAGGATCTGAAGAATCTTTATTCAGCATCGTCATCATCACCATCGAAGTCAAGATAATGAACAACACAAAACTTAAACTACTAATGCTTAAAATGAGCCACACGCGTGGATCCGGCGACTCCCTCACCATCAACAACCGAGGTCGTCCACGGAGGGGGGGGGGGGGAGCACCGGAGGGCGGCGGCGGAAGGAAGAGGGTGTACTAGCGAACGGCATAGTATAATATATAAGTACTAGGTATAACAGTTAAAAATACAATCTAGCACAACTAAAAATCAAATAAACCTTTTCCATTTGCGGAAATAAAAACACAAAATAGCGATTATTATTACACAGTACATACAAAATGTCAGCCGAAGCCCCTGACCTTAGGAGCCAGCTCGAGCAGCTTGCCGAGCGCGTCCCCGGAGAACTTGCGCGCGAACATGAAGCAGATCTCAACCGCCCAGCCGCCGTAGCCGCACTCCCTGTTCCCTCGCCTCATTCCCTCCAACAGCTCCGCCGTGACGGCTCTCCCGCCGTAGCTCGCCGGGTGCGGTCCATGTTTCTGCCAGTTGACGTACGTGAGGGTCCGGTTCGCGGCGCGCGCCCCCCAGCCCAGCAGGCTCACCAGTGTCGGCAGGTAGTGCCCCTCCATGTTGGCGATGCCGTGGTCGCCGCGGAACACGGCCATGTACTGCTCCTCGGCGACGACTTCCACGGCGATCGCCCGGTCCATTTCGAACCACTGCGCCCCCTTCCGCCACTGCGCGAGGCTGACGTTGCGTTCGTTGAAGAAGGGGTCGTGCCGCCAACGGGTTGGGTAGCTCTCGATGAAGCTGGCGTTGGAGCCGGTGAGGAAGTCGTAGACGGCCTGGAAGGACAGGAGAGGGATGCATGTCTCCGACAGCAGCGTAAACCGCGCGTTGCCGAGGTCCAGCAGCGCCGTTGCCACCAGTCGCCGCTCCGCGTCCACCAGGTTCATGTCGCCCCAGCTGGCGCTCTGTGTCTGTAAAAGGATCATCCAGTAGAAGAGAAACATGCGGGGATAGCTCAGTTGGGAGAGCGTCAGACTGAAGATCTGAAGGTCGCGTGTTCGATCCACGCTCACCGCATCACCACTTTTTTTTTGCACGTTACCTGGCTTGGGATCATGCGGCCGTAGAAGACGGAGTCTGCCGGCGGCGAGCCGGTGTAGGTGGGGTTCGCGTGCACGTAGATGGAGTAGAGCCCCTCGTGTCCGGCAAAGAACTTCTCCCACAATGGCCGGAGCGGCATGTGCCCCCTCACGAGGAACAGGAATGCCAACTTGGGCACGATGTGCCACGGCACGCGGGCGATCATCGGCACCATGGACGCCCTCCAGAGCAGCTCCTCGTCCGTCATGTTGTGCATGAGGCCGCCACTCGGCGCGAGGAGGTCCGTGAACCCCAAGACCACGGGCGGGGACGGCGTCGAGGGAGGAGACGGCAATGGTGGGCCGACGACGCACGCTGTCTCCGGGGATGGCGAGGGTGACTGTGAGGGTAACACTGTGATCACCGGCGACGGCGCGGGCGCAGTTGCGGGCGGGGGCGGTGGTGACGGCGAGCGTAGGAGTGATGGCAACGGCTGCAGGAAAGGAGGGAGATAAGAATCGTGGAAGTTGGCGGTGCAGACCATGCCAAGGACGAAGCCGAAAGAGATGAGGGGCAGCATGGTGACCACATTGGGGAGGACGCTCCCTGAGTAGAGGGCTGGCATGGGCTTGGCCGTGCTGCCGGCCATGCTATGCCTCTAACTTAGCACACGATTAGGGGAGAAAACGAACTCCTGGTTAATACAGTACATGGAACGGTAGACGACTTGCAAACGGTCAAAATGCTGCTTTGGTGAACATTGCTTCCTCTTGCAAACAGTTAGTAGTGCTACTAATTTTAGAGCATCTCCAACAGTCGTGCTTCGCGCCAGGTCTAAAAAATGTGTTTGCCACGCGCGCTTCGGCTGGTTTAGCGCGGGGATAGACGCTGGCTCCAGCAACAGCGCTAAAATGCAGCGCGCGCGCCGCTCCAGCAGCGCGCGCAAAAATGTAATGAACATGTGAATTTGACACAAACAAGTTGATGCATAAAAGTTCATGCCCACAAGTTCATCCAACCAAGTTCAAAATGCAAACTAAAGTTCAAGAGATATAAATGAAAGACACATCAATCATCATCTTCCTCGTCTTCGTCCTCATCTTCCGAAGACGATTCTTCCGCCTCCAAAGATGAATCTTCCTCCCTAACCTCATCACGTGAAGCTCCGACGGTATTGGCAAGATCTTCAACGGCATCTTCATGGGAATGTGTGTGAGGAGGCACATCGAAAGACCTTCCACCCATGACCGGAGGTGCACCCATGCCTCCCATGGCGGCCGGAGGTGCACCCATGCCTCCCATGAGAGAAGCAAAACTCATGCCTCCCATGGCCGCCATAGCGTCGGAGGGTGCTCCAAAGCCACCCATGCCTCCCATGGCGGCCGGAGGTGCACCCATGCATCCCATGGCTCCAAAGCCACCCATGCCTTCCATGACGCCGAGGCCACCGCCACCCATGCCGCCGAGGCCACCGCCACCCATGCCGCGGATCATGGCTCTTTTTTGGATCAAGACTTCTTCACGGACAAGGTTGACATATTCCTTTTGCGCATCATTGAACAAAGATGTGTCCAAGAAGAACAAGTGATTCTCCCAGTCCAACAACTTAGCTCGCTCCTCCATGCCCACCTTCCTCTCCTCCAATGCCACTTTCCTCTCCTCGGCGGCCACCCTCCTCTCCTCGGCCGCCAATCTCCTCTCCTCGGCCACGGCATCTTGGTTCCTTGCCATTTTCCTCACCTCGTTGGCTTCTTTTCTTGCCTTCACAATAGCTTCCATAGCATTTGTGAGCTCATCATCTCCTTTCCTCTTCTTCTTTTCGGTTTTGTCTTTCTTGCACCCATCCGGTCGTTTTGGCTTCGAGTATGAAACCGAGTTGGGTGTGGGGCTTCTCTTGCCGTCATCACTTGATGCATCATCCTCCTCCTCATCATCATTCAACTCAATTGTTCGCTTGCGTTTGTTGCTCAAATGAAAATCATCCAAATCTTCACGCTTCTTCCATTTCTCATCATCCTTTAACACTTCATAGCAATGAGGCAAGGTAAAGATCTTGCCTTTCTTGATCTTCCCCTTCTTGGTTGTCCTCGTCTCTTCTTTGAACAAGTTTTGTGCAATGTTGTACTACAAGAAAAACAAAACAAGTTAGCACTTCGGACACCAAAAACAAGTATGATGAACATGTATGAGATGCCACTTACTCTATCGTCCTCATTTGTGCCACTTGGGTTAATCTTGTCAACTGCCTTTTGTGCGGCCGCCCACTTTTGACAATCCGAGTTGATTGTCGACCATCGGGACCGAAGTGATCTCTCGGAGCGGTCAATTCCACTCACGTTCTGAGCATCAAAGTATTCTTTCATTCGCCCCCAATAAGCATCTCTACTTTGATCACCTCCAACGGATGGATCCCTCGACACTTGCAACCAAGTATTGCATAGTAACTTGTCATCATTGGTGGTGTAATTGCCCGCTCTTCCTTTCGGCGCGTTGACAATGCCCTCACCCTCCTCGTCCACCTCAAACTCATGGTCTTCGATATGGATGTCATTGGTTTGAGACCAATGCGAATTGTTGGACCCAACACCCATAGTTGACATGTATGCATCATCGTTGAGACTACAAAGTTTTTTGAATTGAAAAAATAAGCTATCTATATGTGATGATGCATTGAAAAAATAACAAGAAAATAAAAGTTGGAATTTTTTTCACCTTGGGGGCATTTTGTCGAACACTTGGTGCGCGTCGGCGGCCGGCTCAACGAGTGAGCTCACCGGCGCTTCGGTAGCCGCCACGCCCGTCCGCCGCCCTGCAAGCTTCTTTCCCTTCGAGCTGCCAGAGCCGTCCGCCGCCTTGTTCTTCTTCCCGGAAGTTTTTCCCTTCTTCGGCCGCGCCGCATTGGGGAGCTTCGACGGTGCGGCGGCGGCACGGGACGTCGCCGGCGCGACGCCACCCGTCACCGTGGTCCGCGGCGGCAAGAAGAGGTTGCGCGCGAGGCCGACGGTCGGCGGAGCTCCGGCGGTGGCGACGCCAACGCTCCCCGCGCTAGGGTTTTTGGCGGCGGCGGGGGGGGGGCTGTACAACAGGGTGAGCAGGGTGCCGGTGTGCGCGTCCATGGGTGCGGTGGCAGGGCGCCGGCGACGGCGCGCGCGGTGCGTAGGAGGAAGAGGAGAGGAGAGACTTTCACGTGAGCGTTCGAGTCTGGCGCGCGCGGAAGCGGGCACCCCAAATACACCGCGCGCGATTGTGTTTCGGCCAGCGCGCTGAACAGCATATGCCGCGCGCGCCGTTTTTGCGCGCCCGCTGGAGCCACCCGCCGCGTTGCGCGCGCGTTAAAACGGCCGGATTTGCGGCGCGGCGCTTGTTCAGCGCGGCTGTTGGAGATGCTCTTAGGACGCATGCTACGCGTTGAAAAACAGAGAGAACTCAGCCGCTTAACAGAAAATTGAACCTAAACTATTCGGCCGGCCCTCTTATGCCCCCACACTTCTAGGTCGTCTATTGCCGTCGAAAGCATTGCTAACTGTCGGACGATACTTAGGTCAACAATTAGGCCAGCTATATATCCGAATCGGGTGCTGCTCCCGTGGAGCAAACTGAAGCATGTGGTTGATTGGGCCTCGAAACTCGAAATGATGTTGGCGCACTAAGAGCAAGTACAATAAAACTGAGTCAGGTGGCTATAAGGAATAAAGTAGTATATTTTTGCTTAGTTGGAGGAGAGAGAAGATGAGAGAGAAGGTAAGCAGGCTCTTAGCTAAGAGCCAGCTCTAGCACGTGCTCCTAGGCACTTTGTGAGAATGAAAGGTGGGTCATATAATAAATAAGTAGTGCATTCTTCTAACCAACTATTGTACATGTTAGCTATAAGATGGGCTATATGTGACATGGCATGAGCTTACAGCCGGCAACCGGCTCTACTATTGTACTTGCTCTAAGAGTATCTACACCAGGACCCTTCATATTGGTCTTAAACGTTTGGATAATCCGTTCAATCATTCACTGGTCATAAAAAATCGATCCAGTCGGATCCGTCAAACGGCCCTCCAACGTCCGGGATGACCGACATCCCTCATATCCAGTCCAAATATAAGACGAATATGAAAGAGCCCGGACGCGCCCAGGCACGCCCTGGCCCATCCCACGCAGCCTCGAGGAGGAGATGGATGTCCGGCTTGCGCTCCGCCGCTCCCGGAAGGCCACCGACCTTCGGTAGCACTCCGACTCACAGCATCAGGAATCCATTGCGTTGGCACAGCCGGTGCCTGGATCTGGCGTCACTGCCTCACCGGAGGTGATGCGACCCGTCTCGCATTCGAATATCGTGGCGGACACGAAATCCCTCCGTTGGCGCGCCGAGTACGCACCTTGTGCATCCTCAGACGCTAACAGGACGCGACATGCCTGCCGTGCGAGGCAGCGGGCACGGGAGGCGGCGGAGGCTGTCGCGACAATGGATGTTGGAGAGGCGGAGTCACACTCTCCGACGCCTCGTATAGTGCACAGGTGCGGGCGCCGCAGCCTTGTCGTGGTCGACAGCGTGTCCTCCCAGGAAGGATCCTCATTGACCTGACGTCCACCGACATCGTCCGGGTTACGGGCTCCGACGAGGAAGAGTAGGGCATGGAAGAGGGCGGGAGCTCGACTCTCGTGAGTCGATTAGTGTCCCATATCTTACTCTATCTCGATAGCGAACAAACCGACACTGCGAGGGGCGTAGCCGGCCACCGGATATGGACACGGCGGAGCCGGACGAGCTCCGCTTAGTGTTAGGTTTACGTTGCATGTAATAATATTGATTTGAGTTTCTAATTTGAGGTGTCTAGTCGTAGAATGCATTATTTGAGATGCGATCGGTCAGTGTTCGCGGATGCGTTGGCGGACGTTTGAGAGGACGGATTTACATGTTACGGTTGTAGATGCTCTAAGCTCTAGGTCGTGCAACCCTTCTCACCACGTCATCTATGACCTTTAGCATTCCACAAAATTCTGTAGGGTTCTATGAGAACGAGTACAAAATTCCCTATCCTCACTTTAAATTAAGTATTTGTTTTCCTTCTTTTTCTGACAAAAATGTTTTTATATAATCCGCTCCCTTTAGAATTTGCTTGTAAGAACCATAAGACGTTTTACGGTGATTGGCACAGTACTTGGAGTACTAACCAGTACTTATCCCTTCGATTTGATGGGATTATAAATGATTAAATTTAATTGTTTTCAACCGAGAAGGGCATAATCTTTTAGGACGAAATCTAATTTTGTTCAACCAATCACCTCTACGAGATCCACGTCTACTCCATCCAGAATACAGTCCTCGACCTCCTGCACGTGCCCTTCACTGTCCTCGACGTGCCCGGCGAGATCCCCCGCGCAATAACCCCCAAACCCACACGCCTTCACTGTCCTCGAGGTGCCCGGCGACAGGAAGAAGGAGAAGGCACCACATCTTCGTTGTAGGTGAATCGGCGACGACGATGGCGTTCGATCCCAAATCTTCCTGGAAAACGAGGTCCTTGGGGCGCGGCGGGGTGGATTTTTTGGCACCGGCGACAAAAAAGGGACCGGGGGTGGCTGGAGATGCCCTTATACGAGGGAACGAATAGTGGGAGAGGCGGTCTGGTTCTGCCGTTTTTTTATGCGAGCGTAGGTTGGAGAAAAAAACAAAATCGATCGAGAACGATCAAGCGAGAGGTGGAGGCGAGACGAAAGAACGAAACGAAACCGACCATCACGACCACAGACTCCTGCTTAGAAGTAGAGATGAGCATAAAAGTACAAATATGTAAGATTTATTATACTTGATTAGTTTATTATTGTAAAATAGTTTGGAACATAAGTAGCATAATGTGAGTTTAATTCTTTGGAGTTGTCCACGCGGGTGTCTTCTTCATTGAAGAAAAGTTGACATGAGTGGTGAGGATGGCTCTCTCCCCGCGTGTTGGTGTAGTAACTTTGTTAAAAAATGTATAAGTAATTGCTAAATCTAATGAAATGAAAGTATAAGCTTAAAATCAATAAAAAATACCTAAAAATAGAATATGATCTTTGGAATTACAGTTAAAAATGTTATTTCAAGCAAAAATGTGAAGGATGACTAATATGAATATATAGCGTTGCAACGTTACATGCATAGACTAAAGCAAAAATAATTTTAATTTATAAGATAAATGCATGACTCGTTTATGTGGCGGATTTTTCATGACTTAATGGAAGAAAAGATTTAAATAAATTGCTTAGTGAAACGTTAAGATGGACATTTTTCATGTTGAGAGAGCTTATGTGGCAGATGTTGCAACGCTTAGTGGAAGATACGATTTAAATGCATTGCTTAGTGGAGCATTGAGGTGGATAGTTTGCATGTTAAGAACGCTTATGTGACAGATCTTGCATGGTTTAGTAAAAAAGAAAATTTAAATGCATTGCTTAGCGGGATGTTGAGGTATACACTTTGCATGTTAAGAAAAATGGGACAAAAAAATTAGGAATGCAAGATATATCTGAGTGGGCATGCTGTAGGACGAATCTTGAACAATGTATGGATGGATATCTGCTAGGTACGGTTAACGTTCAAACTGACTTTCTGCTATTATACTCCATGCAAAACCTTAGCCGAACCCCATGACCTTGGGCGCCAGCTCGAGCAGCTTCCCGAGCGCGTCCCCGGAGAACTTGCGCGCGAACATGAAGCAGAACTCAGCCGCCCCGCCGCCGTAGCCGCATCCCCCGTTCCCACGCCTCATCCCCTCCAGCAGCTCCGCCGTGACGGCGCTCCCGCCGTAGCTCTCCGGGTGCGGGCCCGGCCTCGGCCAGTTGGTGTACGTGAGGGTCCGGTTCGCGGCGCGCGCGCCCCAGCCCAGCAGGCTCACCAGCGTCGGCATGTAGTGCTCCAGCATGTTGGCCATGCCGTGGTCGCCGCGGAACATGGCCATGTACCGCTCCTCGGCGACGACCTCCACGGCGAGCGCCCGGCCCATCTCGAAGCACTGCGACCCCTTGCGCCACTGCGCGCGGCTGACGTTGCGCCGGGCGAAGAAGGGCGCGTGCCGCGCCCGGGTCGGGAAGCTCTCGATGAAGCTCGCGTTGGCGCCGGTGAGGAACGCGTAGGCGGCCCGGAAGGGGAGGAGCGGGATGCACGTCTCCGACAGCAGCGCGAACCGCGCGTTGCCGAGGTCCAGCAGCGCAGTCGCCAGCAGCCGCCGCTCCGCGTCCACCAGGTTCATGTCACCCCAGCTCGTGTTCTACATGTATAAAAAGTACTATCAAGCAGCTTAATCACAAGCGGGGATAGCTCAGTTGGGAGAGCGTCAGACTGAAGATCTGAAGGTCGCGTGTTCGATCCACGCTCACCGCATCACCACTTTTTTCTGCATTGTTTTGCCATTTTTCCTTCTTTTTTTTCAAATTGCTTTTTGGAAAAAACTCCTTTTGTAATTTGCTTCTTTTTTAACTCTTTTTGCAATTTGCTGGTTACCTGGCTTGGGATCATGCGACCGTAGAAGACGGAGTCGGCCGGCGGCGACCCGGTGTAGGCAGGGCTGGCGTGCACGTAGATGGAGTATTGCCCTTCGTGTCCGGCGAAGAACTTCTCCCACAACGGCCGCAGCGGCATGTCCCCCGTCACCAGGAACATGAAGGCCACCTTGGGCACGATGCGCCACGGCACGCGGGCGATCATCGGCACCATGGACGCCCTCCAGAACAGCTCCTCGTCGGTCATGTTGTGCTTCATACCGCCGCCACTCGGCGCGAGGAAGTCGGCGAACCCCATTCCCACCGGCGGGGACTGCGGCGACGTGGGAGAGGGCCCGACGCCGCAAGCTACCACCGGAGCTGGCGATGGCCGCGGCGTCGACGACCGTAGGAGAGAAGGCAGCGGCTGCAGGAGAGGTGTGGGATGGGATTCCTGGAAGTTGGCGTTGTATACCATGCCCAGGACGAAGCCCATGGAGAGGAGCAGCAGCACGGTGACCACATTGGGGACGACGCTCCCGGAACGGAGGGCTTCCATGGGCTTGGCCGTGCTGCTGCTGCTGGTGCTGCCCATGCTACGTCGGGCATAAAGAAATGCAGCTCTTGTTGGTTACTTATACATGGAACACTGGACCACAGCCACGTCGGGCCGACACGTGCAACCGTCTATATTCATTATTATTATTATTATTATCATTATTATTACTACTACTGCTATTATTATTTGTGTGTATATGTTCATTATTGTTGTTTTGCATTGCTCCTAATATTATTATTTTTCTCCTATTCTTATTATTTTTCGGCAGCGGCAGTAATTAGCACAAAAGCAATTTAGTGTCTTCTTTTTCTTTTTCTACATGATCTGGTATCGGTCCTAGGTTCATTTCTAGTATGTACTCTTTAGAACAACTCAAGCAGAATCGTCATATCTCAGGCTCCATAATTGTTTTTATTTTTTCTTCAGTCAAACATTTCGATTGTCTCTAAAATCAGACATTTTATCACGCCATTTCAAAAACAATCATGCATAGAATTTTCAAAAAGTTGCATGAACAAAAGCACTAAACCAACATGTATAAATCACATGTTATTGGCATGTGCATCGTCCCCTCCTTCAGCTTGTGCACCACTCCTCCCAGTGTGGTGTGCATCGTCCCCTTCTCCGACGCGTACACCTTCCTCTCTTTGCTTCGCGCCACTATGGCACCTGCCAGCCTGGATGTCCCCTTCTCCGACGCGTACACCTTCCTCTTTTTGCTTCACGCCACTATGGCACTTGTCAGCCTGGATGACTGGTGGGAGGCCGACGCCTACTAGTGTCGGCATTATCAGTTTGTCACATCTGCACCCGACTCGTCGCCGATAGGCTAAACAAGGTGTTGGCCTTAGCGGTGGCTGTCAAAGGTGCAATGGTTGTTGAAATCACGGGATCCAACTCGAAACCAAAGGACTAGGATGTGGTGCTCGAGGTGCCATCCATGGCATCATCGACATGCAAGTGAGGAAGGGGATGCGGCGACACGGAAGGGATAGCAACATGAGGGGAAATGTCTTTCGCGCTAAATCTTTTTGGAATGGTGTGCGCTCCAAATATCCACCGACAACCACTAAATATGAAGGGTCGCATGCTCAATTCTGAGACGGCCTCCATAAATTATGCCGATACAGGGCATGATCTACAACTCTCGGACTCCATTTGGAGCGACCTCTATAAACGATGGCAGTCCAAGGCAGGATGGCGACTCTGCTAAAGTGGCATTTCCGACCAAAATCATCATACAGACGGTTATTATAACAATCAGCCAGTTATGGTGACTCTACCAGAGATGTTCTTACATTAGTGTGTTTTAAACATGGCCGCTCTAGTAATCCTCTTACGAATTTATAGCAGGGCCGACAGTTGGAACCTTGTAGCTTGAGCCAATATATGAAAGCAGATTCTGTCGCACCCAGACCGAGACCACAGCAGTTTTTTTAAATTTTAGATTAGAATGAAACGGTAGCGTCGGTCCAGCAAAAGTCTCTGTATTCGATTCACCTGCACATGGATCTCTAGGTCGAAAGTTCCTGTGGCTTAGGAGTAACACAACGTAGGACCGGGAACTTCTCTCCTGTGTTGTGTGCATACAGAACAAAGTTCACAAAATATGCAATCATGAACAGTCTTGGGAGTTCGCAGCACGATCCTAGGTCGACAGATGCGTGTACATGGGATTGGGGATTACCGACATGTCTCGGAGAAGAATCCTAGGGCTGGTTGCCGTTGTTCCTTCTGAGGGCATACGCGATCGCCAGACCACCGGCGGCAAGGGCACTTACCGCGATGACAAAGGCTGGCGAGCTCCTGACTTGGGCATACGCAACGCCCCACCAAAATATGAAATGTGCTCCGCAGCTCGATTCGAACTTTTCCGTTGAGAAGTCCTGCATAAATTGAGCAACATGTTATGTCAATGGGGCTTTCGATATGTACACTTCTGATAATAGCTAACACGTTTTGGTTTATTCAATAACATACGTAACACCCATCATCACTCTGTTTAGTTTCATGTAAAAACGCCAAATAACTCAACAGAGCAGCCTAGATGGAATACAAACTCAGAAGGAGCATTCAAATTTACTTCTCACACTCACGGTCACTGCTGCAGGCTAGACATAAATTCATCGCAACTTCCACTGAACATTTCTAAGGAGAAATCCTGCATGATGATCCCCAAGAAAATTAAACCGAATCATCATCAGAATTAATGAATAACTGGCTCTAACAAGAGCATACATGTCAAATAAGGAAACATGATAATAATAAAAATGCAGACTGTTTTCGGAATATTTCGATGAGTTTTTTCTTCGAAGATATTGTTAAGAGCGAAACATTGCAGCTGTAAATCAACAACATTTTCAGGTGCATTTTGATTTGCATCTGGCTAAATTTTCATCCCACAATACTTCCCCTACAGGCCCTACACTAGTATAGGCTGTAAACATTTCTACAAGATCAAACATAAACTATTCAGAAATTTGATGTGTTATGGTGTTTCTTTGAACTTCCAGAGCATCCACAGGAGGAAATGCTCCGAAAATGGTAATCACTCACTTGTAGTCTTATTTCTGGATTAATTATGGAACATACAAGCTCCTTACTCTGGACTAATCATGAAACATACAGAAGTTGAGTGCAGTTTTAGCTCACCTTGGGAAGTTTATCTTGAGAGTTCAGATGATCAACATGAAGGCGAACATTAAATGATGCAGGAACCCATAATTTCCTGTCTACATCACAATAAGTCTTCGAAACTATATCAAACAAAGTTTGAGCACCATTCTCTATGGATTGCAGAATGGAAGCTTCTCTAGCCTTTCGATTCCTACAAATTTAGTAAAGACGCACATTACATCAGAACTAATGTGTGCAGTATCTACAAACGGATAACTGTATCATACTATCAGGTATGAACAAAGATGAAGAAATAATGACATAATCGTGCATCGATCAGGAGGTGGATATGTAGAAAACGACAGTAGGCCACTTCTTAAAAGAAACAAAAAAAGTTGCAACAAGAAAACAGGCTCCATTTGAATTGATTAGGCAAATCCAAAAGTGTAAAGTTCATCTTATAGTCTGCTAAAACTGAACTTGTTCAACCATAGTACTTGTGAAGTGTAGACAAAGTTTGCATTAGCGATAAATTCCATACTTGAGATATCCACAAAGCATATGCTTGGGCCATAGGTTGATTCTTCCATGCATTGGAATTAGCACATGTGGCGACATCTCCAAGAATTTGTATGTGGTTTGGAAGTAGTCCTGCATAATTCAGAACACCCTTATTCTAAATTTCTAATGCAACTCTGATTTATATAACACAGCTCTCTGGAGGCAGCATTGCCAGAAAACGTAAAGCATAGAAACAAAGTACAAGATGGGAAAGAAACCGAGAGATTTTCCACGATTTGTGAATTTCGGTTATGATGCAAGAAATGAGCTTCCAAACAAAAATCAATGTTACCTTCATGTTCCCACCAGCTCTATTGTCCAATATTGCACTTCCATGCCTGAAAATGCAAAAATATGCATCACTTGCTTCTCGGTGTTTATTTTATTTAACATCACTTGCGTGTTTAGGGTGCGGTTTTGTTTTCTGTATAAATTTTGAGGAAGTAGTCAGTACTTTAGTTCTTGCATCTTTTTTATCAGTAAAATAAAAACACTGGTGGATGTCTAATATGCTGTCTTATAGACAAGCCTATGTACATCATAGCCTATATAGGACAGCCCTGTAGTTTCCAAATGTTTAGCCTTACAGTTTCTTTAGTGAGTCGGGTCAAGTTAAAATTCCGAGCAGGTCGTAGTCCTTGAAGCTGGTCATTCTATTCGTGTGTTCTTATCCATTTTTCAAATATAATTGGTTTCGTTAACAAGTAATACAATTCAATACTTGCACTCAATTCAGATACCAGTGAAGGATGCTCATAGAGTATCTGCAACTGCTGCTGCTAATATGCTGAAGAATGATGCTTACCCTACGCAATGATCTCCAACAATTAGTGCATTAGTATTGACATGGAGAAGCCCCATATGACCATCTGTATGACCCTAGTGTTGAAAACATAGAGAAGTATCAATCAATAAATTCAGCGTATCTTCTGGTCTAAAATATGGTGTAGGTTTCACAGAAACGGCTGAATATATGGTCCAGATCAGATCATATCAGCAAATGGACGAACTCCAAACTATAAAGACAAATCATATGCTTCTGCTATTATGAATTCACATAGTTAATTCAATAGAATAACAGAAACATAGGCTTCTTCAAATGAAGATATTGGGTTGCTGTATAAGTCAACTGTTTTCCAGAGAATAATTTCTAGGTCATGCGGGGATCATGTACAGTGTTGCTACTATTTTGCTTCCAAACAACGTCAGGAATGCTATGTTTTGTGTATTTTTTTTCATAAGTCCTATAATATTCTTTATTCTTATAAAATGTAAATCCATTCAAGTAGCAAATGTTATGCCACCATCTTTTCATAAATTGGTCATTGCAAAGTCAATGGTTGGCATAATCATTCTGTATGGACTATGGCATGCAACTATATTTGAACTGCAACAAGCAAAAAATATTATAGCAAATAATATATACTAGGGTTTATGCTCTTCGTGGACTTTACAAAACTTGCTACATAATTAAGTATTTAACGATTGGAAAGTTCAAATGAATTATCGTGGAAGGTAAGGAAATAATGGCATAAGCTAAAACCGGAGAACGATTCTCCAAGGAAAACACTGGCTTACAGGAGCAAAAATGACTTGCAGTTCCTGGTCACCTATGCATACGTTTTCACCACCAGTCACTGCAGTATAGCCGGTTGACCAATTCCCTATACACCATGCACAGATGAAATATAAGATGTGTATGAACAGCGCAGATAAATTAGTGAGTATTAAGTATGAACTAGATCTCGCAGATAGCCATGGTATATAGCAATTGAAGATGGTGACTAGTGAGTAGTCTAACTTAATGATATAAAATTGGATTATTATCTACTACCGTCATTCACAGGCAATCAAAACTAAAACAACTAATATATGTTTGACATTCAATAATGAATAATGATCTAAATTACAGCACCTTAGAAGTGCCAAATATACCAGGACGGAGTGGAAACAACTACGAGGAGGACCATGTATAAAGGTATACTGTATACGTAAGAGAGTATCCAAGTAAACAAGAAGACATGTCGCATTGCAAGCTTCACCATAGATATTGTCTTTTTTATGGTGTTAACCACCTAGAACGCCTGATGGCTCTCTTTTCCCACCTTCCACCACTAAAATGCGTTGACAAGTGGTACCATACTTATAGTGGTCAAAAACTTCCGAACCATTCAAGGTGATGCAAATATTAAAATAATTTTCTTGGTTATTGTATATAATTTCCTTCCCCTTTCTCCTTTTGCTTGTAAACTCTGCTTGCACCATTAATCACATATTTATTACTGTAGCAGGAACCTCTTAGGATGGTCAAAATAAGGTCTAAGGGCAAGGTTTCAGTTGCTACATGCCAAAGGAGTTATCCCAAATAAACTCATTCTTGAACTACTTTTGCACTCCATAAACAGGACAAAATATGCTTTGGAAAAGTTGATAAAAACTTTTACAATTTTGGTTTAAAAAAAGGTGTAGGCCTTTACCTTTCCCTATGCGCTTCATCGTGTTTTCATGTATCAAAAGAACAGCGTCAGGATTGCATCTCTGAACAACCGAAAGACCTGAGTCAATCAACAAGACGCAGCCACTTTATTTACGATGGACAAATAGGCATGATAATAATTAACACAAATGAGGAACTAAAGAACTATAGCATGGTATAGTTTCCAGCTTCATGATTTTTTCCGTTTTCCCCCCAGATATGATCTTAATTTTCAACAGAAAAACTAAGAAGTGCTACAGAAAACATTCTAACCATACCCTCAATATGATCATTATGATGATGCGTAACAAGGACCAATAACTTCTTTGGAAGGGAATTAACAAGATCTGCAAGCTGAACATGGAAGGGATGCGATCATTTGTTAGGACAGAATGAATAGTTTCTGCTTAAAACAGTATTCAACATAAACAACTACTGTGCATTCAACATAACAGTATTCACAGTATTCAACATAAGCAATAGGCCTATAGCTGTGCATGCAGTATCATCTAACAGATTAAAAACAAAGCCAAAGCCTATTGCGAAGCACAATTTTATGCACTTTTGGTTGGGTACCAAATCAGCAACAGAAAATATCTGTAAAATAGAAAGGCATACTTCTCAAAATATTCTATTTATGTATGAGATTTCAAGTTTAAACTTGTTCCACAGTGAGAATAACAACACAATACTTCTGACAAATAAAAAATCAGCAAGGGAAGAAAAGGCACAACTGTTACTATTTACTCGTACTTTTCGTCTAACATACTTTTGAGTTTAAAGTTCACATTTAACGAGGTATACAACCCACCATAAATCAGATCTAGTCTTGTCAGAAAATTCAAGTTGATTCTTTCCCAAACCAAAAGTCTGTGATGTTATGCATCAAATTGTGGTTTTGCACTGATAGCCCCAACTCCGAGAAGAGAATGTTTTTAGATGAAGTCTTCAGCACTTTTTGGCCCCTTGTATCACTCTTTGGTAATCCTTGGTGATTCTAATCTAATAGGCAAACATTTAGGCACAAGTTCTTTCCCTCATAAAGCTAGGGGCAATTTTGAGGCCTGTATGAAGAAGTTGGTTTGAGTAATCAAAGTCCCATGGAAGGAATCAAAGCAATTAAACAGATTATAATATATTTTTAAATTAGTCCAAGGTGGAAGCTGCATCCACAAGATATACACCCTGTCACTGTATGTAGAGCTAAAAGAATGTAATCTTAGATATTGCTTTTACCTCCGTATGAACCTGTGAGCAACATCCAGGATCTATCAGTAAAGCATCTCCACAAGCAAAATAATCAGAGCGCTTTGATCCACATGTGCCACTGGTTGCTTGTATTACCACAAGATTAGTTGTACGAAAAGGTCGTAATGTACTACTCTTCATTGGTACAAGTGTTATTCCGGGAGGGTACTCCTGTCACCAAACATTGCTTTTCAGGAAAAAGGAGACAGATCGGCATGGCTGTTGACTAGAAACTGAAACTTGATCCAAACAAAATTATACTTATACAGACCTGGGAAAGCAATGTGGAGGCAGCGGTACAATTTGACGACAGCTCCGATTTCAGAAACCCAACATGCACATACGGCCCAATCCGAGTACCACCGGGCTTCACTTCAGAAAGCAATTCCCGAGCACCCTCCTTGGACATCCATTTACAGGAGTCTGCAACGCACAACATGAGTTATGGTGGATTTGGTGGTGAGGCAAATTCCTGGACACAAACATTAGTAAGAAATGAAGCAGCAGACCTTGCAATGCCTCCGGTTTCGACTCGAGCGACGTGATGATAAGCACCGTGTTGACACCCGCGTCAGGGCCGAACTCGGCTTCCTCAACATACTTGAGCAGCCTCCATTCCCCGCACATTGCATTTGTCAAACCCAATTGGCTCAAAATCTAGCGAGTGAGAAGCCATCTCTCGGATCAGTTGCCGCTTGTCAAATTATGGTTCTACTCCTACTTAAAGTAAACAAGGCTTCTGACTAACTCGTAATCCATAGCTCCCCCAGAAGTATATCACCAGATTTTGCAAGCTACTGTACTTGATTTCACACTAGAACAGCAGCTGAGCGACCGGATTTCACTGAGCTAACGGTGAATCACCTGATCGAGGGCGGCGGAGACGTCGAGGCGCGAGAGGTCGAGGGAGCCCTCAGCCTCCGCGTCCGCGACGGCGACGGCCACGCCCGGCCGGGCAGGCTCGCCCTCCGCGAGGCGCCGCAGGGGCGCCGACGGGAGGTCGTAGAGGTCGCTGTCGACGTAGCGCCGGTAGTCCTCCTCCTCCTCCCCTACCCCCGGCGGGGGCAGCTGCCGGGCGACGAGGAACTCGGCCTCGGCCGTGACCGCCGCCGCGAGCCGGTACGAGGGGGCGCCCATCTCCTCCACCAGAACCACGGGCCGCGGCGGCGTCGGAGCGGGAGGGAGGGCAGCCGCCGACCCGCTGGGGTTATCCCTAACTTTGGGAGTTGGGATTGGGGAGGGAGCTTGGTTTGGTCCGTCGGCCCGCACGCCGAGGCCGTTGACGACAAGGGGATAGGTGCTTCCGGAAGCATTCAATTCAAATCTGGGCGTGATGACGGTGTTGGTTCCGGTTGGTGATCTGCTTCCGCGGCCGGGAGTGAACAATTCGTTCATATTTACTCGTATTACATTTGCTTGGCTGTTACAACTAGTACGATCTCCCAACATTTCTCAAAGTTTGAATGCACTCCAGCCTCAAATTCCCCTCGTGATCTAGAGTAGTTAGCTGTTCCTCTTACCTGTTGTGAAAAGTTTTGCAGGAGGGCGTTTCTAATCGATGGAGGATACGGCAGAGTAAATTTTAATGGAGTATTTTTACGACCGCCTCCTTTTTTAAATATAAAGTTTTTTTAAATGTTCTATTGATGAACCATATATAGATGTATATATAGATATTTTAAAATATAAATTCACTTATTTTGCTTTGTATGTAGAATAGTAGTGAAATCTCTAAAAGACTTATATTTATGAACGAAGGAAGATATGAAATTTTGATCGGTTCTAACCGATTCCTTAAATTTAGTGACGTAAAATGTTCAACTGGACAATGCATTTCATCAAACAGATGCTATGCGACGGCGCGCTGAATCGGATCGTTTCAGGCAGCAGGAACAGCAGCGACAACAGCAGTTCGTGAGCTACCGCTAGCACGCCCGCCTCCAGCCACAATGTATCCTTTCTTGTAAGTTTTAGGAGATCGACTAGGTGCGACATAAAGAAGTAAAATCATATTTATCCTCCACTAATGCCAGATAGGAGATCAGTTAAAAATGTCATAACACAAAAGGATGGTTATCTGCATCAATTTTAGGCTCTCTCTGTATGTGGCTTGGCTCAGCCAGGCTACTCCTGTCAACGACGCCACTGATCCGCCTTGTCTCTTGTGGCGGGCCATGGGATGTGGTAGATCCTAGCCCTTGCCATCCAGAGGACTCTGGTTTTAGATGTTTCTTTAAATTTGATAGAGTTTGTGTCCTACGTAAGAATGCACGGTGCCGTCAGTTTTTCAAAAAATGGAATAAGTTTTTCTCAGCCTAACCCTCATCATCTAAGGCCGTGTGAAGGTGTGTCTTCGAGGGATCTACACGGTTAGATTAATGGTTCTTTTTGGTGGATCTTCTCAGATTTGATCTTCGTTTGTGTATGTTGGTGCGTTTTTATGTTGGATACTATCAATCTATGTTTCCCTTCATTTGTGTGATCGTCTTATGAGATATTAGCATGCCGACTTTTCGAATGTTTATTACAGTAAGTTTTGCCCGGCAGGGATGAAGAAAAGCATAGCATGGAGGTAATTGTAATGGGCGATTTCCAAATTGCAACCTGCTTATGTGATGTGATAAAATGTCGGGAATATCCAGAAAATTTATGTGGCATTCTGGGCCTAATCTGCAACGAACAAAAAGTGTCTGGCCACGTTGGGCTATAGCCCAGTTGTCAGTTGAGCAATAATTCTCCAACCTACAAGATCCAGACACTGTATAAAAAAAAAGATCCAGAGTTTCAGACACACCCACGAACTATCCAAACCGGCAACCCGCCGCCGCCGCCGCCGCCGATGTCTCCGTCGTCCTCCTCCGACGAGACCGCGGTCTCCTACGTCTCGTCCGAGGACGACGAGATCAGCCTCCCGTCGTCGCCTTCCCCGTCTCCCGAACCTTACGCGTCCTCCTCCGACGGCGCGGCCTCCCCGCCAGCTGCCAAGAAGCCGCGAGGGCCCCGGAACACCACCGGGGTGCTGCCGCGAAGCTGGCCGACGGCCGACGAGGTGGTCCTCCTGGAGGCCGTCGTCGCGCACCGGGAGCGGCACGGCCGGCTCCCCTCCCGCGACGACCTCGCCGCCGCCCTCGCCGGCCGCGTCCGGTTCAGCGGCGAGCAGGCCGCCGAGCGCGTGTCCGCCCTGCGCGAGCGCTACTACGGCTCCGTGACGCGGCTCTCCCGCGGCACCGTCCCCGTCACGGACGACGACATGAGGGTCTACCGGCTCTCCAAGCGCCTCTGGGAGGGCACTCTGGCGGAGAGGGCGACGCGCCGGGAGCAGCGCGCGGCCGGCAAGGCCGCCGCGCGCCACCACGAGCGGAGGGGCTTCGCGGAGCTCGAGGCGCTCTACCCCTGCCTCGCCGCGGAGGTGGAGGCGATCGCGTCGCGGCGGCCGTGCGGGGCGCTCAAGACGGCGTTCGGGATGATCGGCGACGAGAGGGCGGCGGCGCTGGAGGCCAGGGTTAGGAGGCAGCGGCTCGCGGAGGTGAAGGCTAGGATGAAGCGGGACGAGCTGAGGGACCAGGTCGCCAGGACGCTGCTGGAGTTCATCGAATGATCTGATTCCTTCCAGCAAAAAATTGAATGAAACAAATGAAGAATATTCGTTGCTGGTAGCACATTATACTGTCATGAACACTTGAACTGGAGTAAAAATATTCGTTGCTGGTAGCAGCACATTATACTGTCGTGAACACTTGAACTGGAGTATGGCAATTGCTGATTTACTGCTGCATCAAGAGCTCATTCATACAGTACTACGAAATAGAGCATTTCCAGATGATGAATATTACTTACTACGGAGTACACGCTTTGAAATTCGGCAAATCGGAGTTTTATTTCCTAATGATGACATATAGGAAGGAGTTCATCGGTACACTGAAAACGATGACATCCAAGGACTAGCAGCCAGCCTAAATCGTCCACCTCCAGAAGCAACAACACAGCAGCTCTTTGATTCTGAGATGTGATGAGAAGTAGCTGAGCTTTACTGGCAGACACAGCAAACCCTGAGTCCCGGTCAGTTCGAATGGCATCAGGCGGTCCTGCGGCTCGCTTATTTCGGGAACTACATAAAAGCCAGAGGCAGCATCCCCAGGTCCAAGGACGTTTGTGCTCGATGCTCATTCGTCGCTCACCAAAAAGGCGTTACTTGCATCGACTTTGCTGGCCGGGCTTAGTTCCCGCTCGATCTCTTCTAGGGATCGCCCCTTGGTCTCGACCACATTGCCGGCTATGTACAGGACCGCGAGAGCGCACACGGACGCGAAACCCAAGTACACGGTGCTGATCCCAAACTTGTTGACGACGCTCAGGAAGTACAGTCCGATGAAGAAGTTGGATACCTGCAAAGAGAAAGAACAGATGATGATTCACTACTGCCAATAGGCTAAGTTCGCAGCACAGAACGCAGGTAATCCAGCAACACTGATCATCTAAGCAAGTGGAAAGGATTATCACTAGTATTACAGAATGCGTTTTTCTTTCTTTTTCTTCCAGTTTCATCTATGTACCGAAGTGGACAGAACCTCCTATCTGAAAACAATCCATGACATGTATAGACCAATAGTGTCCATCTGATAAAGCACAAGCAATGACTACCTTGTATTTTGCACAAGATATAAGATACAAAATATAATTGGTTGGCGCAGACATTTGTTTGTCAATTGTCACAACAGTAACCACTAGAGACTTACCCAGTGCATGCCCAGTGATAATGCAACAGCCTTGGCCCTTATTCTGGAGGCAAATATTTCAGGAAGGAGCAAAGCTGGAACAGGGCCAGCTCCAAGAGCGAAAGACAGCACATACCTGAATAAAATTAGATCAAGATTCCGAGTTATGTTAAAGAGCTAGAGTTAATAAAGAAAAACCAGGACAAAGCCATATCAGGTGAATGTGAACCACTTACAGGACAGTGCCAACAACGGCAAGAGTGCCAGAATAAGGTGCCAAAGCCTTCCAGGTGAAGGACAATGACAAGAGTAACATCGACGCCGCCTTCAAAAGAGAAAGAAGAAAGAGTAATTCGTAAGTCATTTCCACATTGATAAACACAAACACACAGTTCACTGTAGAAGAAAAAAAAACAGTACCATTCCAGAAAAGCTTGTTATGAGAAGGCTCTTCCTTCCTTGCTTGTCCATCAGTGAAGATGCAATCATGGTGCCTATGAGAAGTATATATACACCTCAGAAAAAGCAATGGAAGTTACTACCGAAATACTCTTACCAACACTGAACTCACCAAAAACATTGGCAGCACCAACAAGAGCACTCGCTGCAACATCAGATGCAATGCCTGCACTGCGGAACACAGATGTAGAGTAGTACACAACAGCATTTATGCCAGCAAGTTGCTGGAACAAAAACAGTGCCGCTCCCACACTCACAACTGCAGTATAAGAGAAATATATCAGGACCCGACACATGTAGCAGAAATTTCATCATAATCATCAATTATGACAGACTCAAATGAGTATGAAAAGAATACTTAGAAACTGCTACCCAGATTATGTAGCCTGAGTAAATTACTCCCTCCGTCTCAAAATAAGTGACTCAACTTTGTACTAACTTTGTAAAAAATTAGTACAAAGTTAAGTCATTTATTTTGGGACGGAGGGAGTATTATTCATGGCATTGCGGATTGTAAAGAACATAGTTTGGTGATGGTTTCGACTATGCAAATGTGAGAGCATAAAAGCCATTAGTAATCCTTCTTATCATTCCTGTGCATTTTTTCTTCGTTACAGATGATAGGCAGAAGTTGCTTTGCCCAAACTACTTGCATATATAAGATCAAGATAACGCACGAAACTTTCTCACTAATTTCTTTGTACCACGTCATTGACTTGATAGGGTACAGGAAAATAATCAGAGAACATTTTACCTTTCCAATAGCGTTTGCTGAAAAGATCAAACCAGCTGGCATCTGGCTCATTAGATCCTTGCCCACTAGCCTTTAGGTCATACATAACTTCTGTTACCTTCTCTTTCCCATACAATTTTTTTATAGCTGCTTCTGCTTGAGGAATCTTTCCTTGCTGCACTTAATCACATGAAAGTTAATCTCAAGTATCGAGTTGCCACCTGAGTACGAAATATGGCGAAAGAGTTTGCACAGTACAAACCTGGAATAGCCAGCGAGGGCTTTCAGGTGAAACAGCCATTCCTAGAGCCAGCAAAATAGATGGAACTACTGAAATTCCAAACATTGTCCTCCACCTGATTGCACACAACAACAAACAGATAACAGAAAATGAATAACTCATACATTTATCATGCCAAATTTATTGCGATTTGCATCTTTAGTTCTCTCGTGTGCATTAAATGGATATGCCTGTTGTTTCTGACTTCATTCCTTACAATTGCATTTGTTCACAAACAAATGAAGAAAGAGGTTTCCCCCTTGTAATTACAAACAACAATTGCTCTTAGATATATTATGGCTTCATAAAAATAGAAATTTCAAGAATTCAGAAGTTGGTAGTCAACAGATTTTATGCACAAGCACAACAAAATTCAAAAGGCATCAACAGAATGCGACAAAGGAAAAGAGGATAGGAGAAAACTCACCATGCAGGATTTTGTGCTAATGGCAATCCAGCTACCAAAGCTGCAAGAATTCCAATGCAGATAAACAGCTGATTAATCGAACCAAGTGCTCCACGTATTTCAGTTGGTGAGATCTGCAAGGTGCAAATAGGTCAGCTGGTGAAGTTCAACATCACAGGCAGTAGTAGTTTCTGAACAGTGGTTGTGATAACTTTGAGATATCACAAACCTCAGATATGTAAAGGGGCACAAGAGCAGAAGAGATCCCGATACCAATCCCAGCAAGTAATCGACCAATAATCATTGTACGGACATCTTGAGCTGTTGCACTACAAATGTTTTGCGTGTTAGGTTTACATAGCAATAGTATACCTTGACCCATAAATTGTTCTAGCAGTGAATTCAGTCTCAGAACACACCTCAAGAATGCGCCTACAGCAAGAGGAATTGCATCCAAGATAAATGTCCGTGTTCTCCCTAATTTATCAGCCAAAGTCCCTCCAGTAAAAGAACCTACTGTTGCGCCAGCCAGAGTTGTGCTAACCACCCATCCTGAATGAAAGGCATATGTATTGTGATTTGTGAAGCATATAGGTAAAACAATAGACATTTCATGGAATCATGCTATAAAGTCCTCATGTACATGTTATTCTTATCCCATTAGGGATCAGTATGCAAACAGTCTGTCGCAGATAAGAAAAATGTTGTACATAATTGACTTAAAATTCCAAATGTATTAATTGCAGAAAATTAAGAGAACGGTGCGTACTAAAAGGTTATAGAACTACAATAATTAAAGTATGGCCTATATACAAGCAGGTGGAAGAATGAGATACCTTGTAACACAGCATTTTCAGCAATCCCAAGATCTTTCGAGAGATATTCAAGTGCGCCATTGACCACACTGAGGCACATAGATTTAAATGAGATATTCAGTTTTGCTGGGCACTGGTATTCATCAGTTAACATTTAGACTAGGAAACTGCGCTTTTATCCCCGTACAATGCATGGGATATGTTTCTATGCGATGGTACATTGAAAAGGAGCAAACATACCCAAGATGGTAGCCAAACAAAATTGCCCCCAAGCAAGCAACGCCAACGTATGGCAGAACACTCCCGGATGATTTTGCTTGAAGCTTGTCAGACGGAATATCCTCTGGGTCAGCTGGATAATAAGATAGTAAAGGAGTCTAGATTAGCTGACACAGTTAAACCCATTCCATTTTGAACCCGCAGAAACTAAGCTGCAAATAAATGGCCAGCAGCTATAAGGGTGCAAACGTCACCACATGGATCATCTTACTTCACGATTCTCAGAAAATTGGTAAAGCAATTTTACCAGACAGATTATTCCAGGACCAATACCAGCAACTACTACCTCATTAGTAACCCCAGAAAAACAGAGCCGGCCGCTGTCATGCACAGCTAACCGCAAGCAGGATGCACACAAGCACATGAATGTTTGCAGGTGCGTAGCGTAGAGCAAAACGGGGACTGCTCTTCACCAACATCCTGTACAATCCGGAGCCTACTATGCAACACGAACATTCCCACGGTACACCAGAAGCATGTCACAACCACACGACCCAGGATAACAACTACAGCTGGTACTGGTACTAGTACTAGATAGACAGCGCCAAGGCAATCCCTCTTTCCCCAAAGCGGAATTCACAACAAAATTGCTGGCCGGCGCATCAGGCATGACGCTCCATCACATTCCCCCTGTCAAATATCCACAGAATCGCACGGAATCTGGCGGCGATTGGTGGGTCGTTGCCGGAGCTCACATCACCCCTAACAACCAACCCACGCTTCTGCACCACGGAATCGGTGACGCGGGACGGGAGTGACGAGACGGCGACGCACCTGAGGCCGTGGCGCGCACGCGGCCGTAGCGCGGGCTGCGGAAGAGCCCCGCGGCGCCGGCGCTGGGCCTGCCCATCTCGACGCCCGCGAGATCCGCCGCCCGCGACCTCACGCCGCCGCAGCAGAACCCGCCGGGTCCTTCCGACATCCGCACGACGCTCCTCCTGCTGCCGATGCTCCCGGGCGACGACGACGACGGCGACCTCCGCTCGCCGATGACGACGTGAGCACCGCCGGCCTTCACGGCGCACCGCATCATCTTAACGGGGGGGCGCAGAAGGGACCTTCCTGCGATCGCACACCACCGCAGGATTTTTCAGCTTCCGTTACCAAAAAAAAAAAAGGTAATAACTAACGGAAAAAAAATCGCATTAAAGTTAACCGGCGGGTGCGTTGACTGGTGGTGCCGGGGAGTGGAGTGACTGACGTGGGGCGGTGGAAGAAAACGACGTCGTACCTTCGGGCGGAGGCCGCCGGCCGTCCTGGAGCGGAATTAATGGCGGGCTCGCGGGTGGACTGTGGTTTGGATGAAGGTGGGATGGGATGGGGGAGGAGGAGGAGGAAGACGACGGGTGCCAGCGAAGGATATATCTTCTTCTCGAGATCCGATAGTTCCGAGGGAGAGCTGTCGATGGAATTCTTCCTCCTCCTCCGCCTCTTTTCGCGTGTTTTTTTCTATCTCCTTTTCCTGTTGGCGCGGCATGTACATCCACGCCACGAGAGGGGCGGGTCTGCCGTGCTGGCAACGATGTGTGCATTGGATAAGAAGTTTTGTCAGCAACCCAGGACGACGCCCCCGTCTCGATCACGAGGATGGGTGTGCTTTCGACCAAAATGAAAGAAAAGAGAACTCTGCTAGGTTTATGGATTTTGATGTAGATATTTTCTAAAAATAATCCGATCTATTCATGTTTAGTTATGAAAGTACAACGGGACATTAGAAATAATAAATGTTATATTCAGATCCATAGAACACCTAGCGACTACAAACACTGAAGCGAGCCGAAGGCGCGCTGCCGTCATCGCCCCTCCTTCATCGAAGCCGGACAAAACTTGTTATAGTAAACAGTCGAAAAGTTGTCGTGCTAAGACTTCATAGAACCAACAGCAGAACAACAATCGCTGCTGATTAAGAGTAGCGTAGATCGAAAGGATCAACTTGAAGAACACAGACGTAGGCAACTACGACCGGATCCGAGCAAATCCACTAAGGATAGATCCGTCGAAGACACACCTCCACACGCCCACCGACGATGCTAGACACACGACTGATACGGGGTAAGGCGGGAGAAACCTTATTCCATCTTCAAGGAACCAACGTCGCCTCGTCAAACCCTAATAAAACTCGAAAGGACATCTAAAAATAAAAACCCTTCCGCTAACACGGATCGGGATCCACCGTGTCGCCATGGCCCTAAGGCCATCGGAGACGAGATGGACCAGAGGCGACGTTAATGGAAGGCAGATGAACCCTAACCATTTTTTAGGGGAGGTTGCCACTGAGTTTGTATCACAGTTGACTGTGTGATTGGATATATAGATTTAGATCTAGATTAAAGGTGAAGATAAGAAGATATCTTTTCAATCAAAAGGGATAATATAGTTTGTTTCATCCAAAACAATTTATTCAATACGTTTGATCAGTAGGTTAATATGATGATGACCTTTTAAAATAACTTTATGATTCGTGCAAACCTTTAGGGAATGTGTATAAGCCAAACTCAAGAAAGAAAAGGAGGAAGAATATACGTATTTTTGGGTTTATACGCATAACAACTTGTACATCATACAGTGAAATCGGACTGCATGGCAACCAACATCTAAAGATAGGGCATAGCGAGCTAGATTGCGTGCTTCTGCATTAGAGGATTTTTCCTTCATGGACAAATGTGACCTCGATGGAATCACGTCCTCAAGCTTCAGTCTTTCGGGCAACCGAGCATAAGATCGAACATGAGCTTCGGTTAATGTCCATGGTGGAGAGTGGTTGTTGGAGGCGGATTGGGTACATCCGTGTGAATAAGCACATTTTGAGCACTCGTCTCAAGAAGGCCTAGGCTCTCTTATCTTCTATTCTGGCCAGTACGGAGGTGGAAGAGGAGTCGAGGGAGGAAGCCTTAGAGAACAATTGAGGGAGCGGATCAACGTTGCTGGTTTACATGACTAGCAATTGAGGAAGCCTTCTCTTCTCGACTTCAATCGAAGGCAGGTCTTTGACACACCGCCAAGAACTTTGCTCCTTGCCAAGAAGTTTTCATAAGAGAGGCTCCATGGGAAATGATAGCTGGACATGAGGGTACACATCGTTGGGTCTAAAAGCCCAGATTGTTGTATATAGATACTCCACATCTATAATCGATTGGACCATATGAACATTTGTTCATTTTGCAAACTCAAGTTATCCTGAGAAAACAGCTGACACCCGGTTTCATTACTTAAGATAACGAAACCGAAATGACAAAGTTTCAGGCATACCCTTATGTTGCAAAAAAAGGGGGATTTAAATAAAGCATAAGCCTTTATAACTGAAGTGAAGAACGAGTATAAGCAATAGCATATCTCACGATCTTTCATGACATCAAAAATCATAATGTGTGTGTATGTGCACGCGTGTGAGTGCATGGGTGTGTGCGTGTGAAAATAATAGTGGCTTATTGTGATATGGTTTGAGTTTCATGCAATCGAAATGAATAGTACTACAAATGAAAATTCAAACTATATACGGGAAAACTCCATGCAAATATCCTACACGAAGGACAAAATAGAATTAGTCAGTACAATGCAGACTATCCTAATAAGATTAGAAGAAAAGTTATACAAACATTACCTTGTAGTCTTCCGTTAGTTAGTACTGAATAAGTAGGTTAATTCAGTGTACATTGTGTGATCATGCAGGAGGACATCATGGTGGATCTAAGAAATTTTGCTGAGGCAGGAAAAGAGGGCCAAAGAATTAAAAAAAAACTTTGAAAATAAATCCTTCAGAGAGTTGTCCAACATTGTGTCGGGGGGGGGGGGGGGAGGGGGGCAGGGAGTGGCTTGACACCAACACTCCGCTAGTGGAGTATGGGAATGTATCCGATGCATCGGGGCAATTGGTGCTACCGATGCACCAGATCCAGTTACACATCCAAAAATATTCGACAAAATCCGAAACAAATTTAATAGAGTGATACAATATCAATATATGTCGTCACAAAAATTCAAATCAAAACTCAAAACATTGCTCCAGATACACAAATGACAAATTTGACATCAATGTATTGATGACCAAAACTGAAACCCAACTTGTGTTATGTACTTTACAGTATCAAATTTGTCAATTTTTTTATATCAAGCAATGTTTTGAATTTTGATTTAAATTTTTGTTAGAACATACATTAATATTGTGTCATTGCATTATTTATTTCCTGATTTTCCAAATATTTATAAATATGCAACGAGAAACTGATGCATTGATAGCACCAATTACCCCTATGCACAAGATACATCCTCAGTGGAGGATATACCGATCCTAGTAAGCAATGAACCTTCGTTATTTGTGGCCAACATAGCATCTTATCCAGGGCAATGAAACTGCAAGCTTTTACTCGAGGTTATGCGTAAGGATGGCTTAGTTTTTTCCTATGTTTTCAGTTGGTTTTGCTTAAAGTTTTGTGATACGATACGGAGCCGCCGCCACCTCCTGTTCTTTCTCGGGAGGGCAGATCTCGAGTCTGATTTGGGCTCCGGAGAGGGGAAATCGACACCTTCGTCATCACCAACCATCCTTCATCACCAATTTCATGATGCTTTCTGTCGTCCGTGAGTAATTCCATCGTAGGCTTGCTATGACTTTGCTTTGTTTAATGCTTGTCACTAGGGTCCGACTGTCATGATTCCAGATCTGAACCTATTATGTTTTCATGAATATATATGTGTTCTTGATCCTATCTTGCAAGTTGTAGACATCTATTACGAGTTATGATCCGCATCCCCAAGAGTGACAATAACTCTGATTCTTTCCGGTGATTACCGTAATTTGAGGAGTTCATGTATTCACTAAGTGCTAATGCTTTGGTTCAGTTCTCTATTAAAAGAAGACATTAATATCCCTTAGTTTTCATTAGGACCCCACTATCACGGGAGGGTAGGACAAAAGATGTCATGCAAGTTCTTTTCCATAAGCACGTATGACTATATATGGAATACATGCCTACATTACATTGATAAATTAGAGCTAGTTCTGTATCACCCTATGATATGACTGTTGCATGATGAATGTCATCCGACATAATTATCCATCACTGATCCATTGCCGACGAGCTTTCCATATATTGGTCTTTGCTAAGTTACTTTTTCGTTGCTATTACTACAATCACTACAAAACTGCTACTGTCACGTTTGCCACCGTTACCGTTACTTCCAGACTGCTTTGCTGCAGATATTAAGTCTTTCAGGTGTGGTTGAATTGACAACTCAGCTGCTAATACTCGAGAATATTCTCCGGCCCTCCTTGAGTTGAATCAATAAATTTGGGTTGAATACTCTACCCTTAAAAACTGTTGTGATCCCCTATACTTGTGGGTTATCACGGCCCCGCATGCCCCCGCGTGACAGTTGCACCCAGTTGCCATGTAACACTGGAAAGACATGACAACTGACAGGAATGCGGACACGGCTAGTTCTACTCAGTTGCCATGTAACACTGGAAAGACATGGCAACTAACACGCATGCGGGTACGATCAGTTCCACTCAGTTGCCATGTAACACTCGGAAGACATGACAACTGACACGCATGCGGGTGACCAGTTCCACTCAGCTGCCATGTAACACTAAAAAGCCATGGCAACTGACACATATGCGGACACGACCAGTTCCACTCAGTTGTCATGTAACGCTCGGAAGATATGGCAACTGACACACATACAACACGACAGTTTCACTCAGTTACCATCTAAGACTGGGAAGGCATGACAACCGATAGGCATGCGGGCATTTGGGCGCAACTTCAATTCCACCACATGTCGGGGTGGCAACCGTGAGATATGCGTGCGCGAAACAGACGTGTGGGTGAATTGATAAACGCCCACACACCAGCCCCTTTCAAGGTGGCATAAAAATTCTGCCAAAAATTACCAAGATTATTGCAAACACAAACGAATACACATCCATGCGTGTGGGCGGTTTGCAAATGCTCACATGTGTGGGCGTTATCTTTTCTCGAATCTTAATGTCGACAAGGATCTAATGGTTCATGACTTAAATGTGAAGTAGTTATTTTACATTTGAATATGAAATAGCAAAACTGAATTTATAAATCCGTACGTCCACAAAGGAGTTGTGGCTTCAACCTTCCGCATCCAGATGCACAAAATGCACAATGTACGAGTTGTAGATGTGACAGTCTGACAGAAGCATGCTTAATTACATTGTTGACGCAAAAGTGAAATTAAGGAGCTAGGGAGGCGCGCGATCGATATCATCTCCGTTTGTTCTTGCTCCCGACGAGCAAGACCACGTAGAAGAGAGCACGGAAGAAGACGCCGAACGCCGCCGTGACCAGGAGGCAACTCCACTTCCCTAGGTCGGTGACGGCCTGCTGCTTGAGCACGTCGGCGCCGGTGAGGAGGCACGTGCTGGCCGTGACGTTGGCGCCGAGGGTGGCGCTGATGGCGCCGAGCACCTTCATCTTGACGGCCTCCGACATGCCGCCGACGAGCGTCCCGTCGAACACCTGGATCCCCCGCGCGAAGCACCTGGTGGCGTCGCCGAACTCGTTCTGCACCAGCGCCTGGTACGGGTACTTGACGAGCGACATGTAGTGGAGCCACATCCAGTAGCTCGGGATCCTGTCCCGGCTGATGAAGAAGCCGGACAAGAGGAGGAAGTAGGCGAGCACGGCCACCACCACCGTGTAGCCCAGCACCACGTGCGGCACCACCGCCGACAGGAACGTCACGAAGCCGCTGCCCGCCCATAGGGAGGCCAGGATGGTGAGCGCGAAGAAGCCGAAGGACGCGCCGCCGCCGGCCAGGCCCACCGCGAAGAAGGTGGTGACCGCGAATGCCAGGCACAGGATGACCAGCGGCGGGAAGAAAACCGCGGTGCTGGCGAGGACGTACGAGATCCGGCGGTACGCGTTGTGCTCCGTCTCGCGGAGGTAGACGTGGCGCTCCTGGATGAACACCGGCAGCGTGCCGGCGCTGACGTAGAACATGGTGGACATGCCCATGGCGAAGAAGCCCAGCCGCTCCTGGACGCCCTTGGGCGTGTCGTCCAGGTGGAAGAAGATGGTCGCCAGGACGATGCCCGTCACCATGAGCGTGCCGAGGCGCAGCACGAAGAGCTCCGGCATGCGCCGAAAGTTGATGAACGACCGCTTGGTCAGCACCCACACTTCCAACGCCAACGGGTTCGCGTACGTCGGCATCCCCCCTTTGCCCCCGCCGCCCCCGCTCAGGCGGCCCAGTTTCCCCCGGGAGACGCTTTCGGACACGGCCAACTCCAGTGGCATCACAGTCCTGCTGACCTTCTTGCTAGTTGTGTCGACGTGCCCGTGCCAACTGGCGTTGAAGTCCGCGAGCTTCGCGGTGCCGTCGGGTTGGCGCTCGAGGTCTCGGATGGTGTCGAGCGCGAACTCGGCCGGGTTCTCGTTGTCAGGGATGGGCGTGCCGAGCTCGGAGAAGAAGGGCTTGAGGCCGGCGGGCGTGCCGGAGTAGACGGTGCGGCCGCGGGAAAGGAGCAGGAGGCGGCCGAGGATTCCGAGGATGCGCGCGCTGGGCTGGTGGATGGTCATGACGACGACGCTGCCGCTCCGCGCGATGTCACGGAGCACCTGGACCACCATGAAGGCGCTGGTGGAGTCGAGGCCGGACGTGGGCTCGTCGAGGAAGAGCAGGATGGGGTCGTGGATGATGTCGGCGCCAATGGATACGCGGCGCCGCTCACCGCCCGACACACCGCGGTGTGTCTCGTCGCCGACGACGGTGTCGGCGGCGCCAGAGAGGCCGAGCTGGCGGATGAGCGCGTCGACGCGGTCTCGCTTCCTGGCCGCGGAGAGCGCGCGCGGGAGGCGGAACTCGGCGGCGAACAGCAGCGTCTCGCGCACGGTCAGCATCGGGTACAGCAGGTCGTCCTGCATCACGTAGGCGGAGATGGCCCGGAGGCGGCCGCCGCCGAGTGGCTCCCCGTTGAGCGTGACGCCGCCGCGGAGGCTGCCCCTGGTGATCCGGCCGGCGAGGGCGTCGAGGAGCGTGGACTTGCCGGCCCCGCTGGCGCCCATCACCGCGAATAGCTCTCCATCGCGCGCCTCGCCGGAGATGCCGTCGAGCAGCGCCTTGCTGTCGGTGTTGGCGATTTGGTTCCTACCGCGCCGGCTGTTGCTGCTGACGCTGTAGCATAGGTCCGTGAAGGACAGCACGTAGGGCACCGGCTCCGGCTCATCAGGTCCACCAACGCCGACGACCATGTGGCCGGAGGTAGCCATGGGTGACCGCTCTCTCGCGTACGTGTCAACTTAGTGAGCTACTAGGATCGTTGCTTAATTCTCTCGTGCTAATCGCAGGGCGGAATGTTGCCCTACTTATTGCATGCATGCAGGCGGCAATCAACTCGCTAACCAAAAAACTCGAGCGCTAACTAAAACAAGAATTCAGATGAGCATGAAATCTCCATCCCAACCACACTATCGCTTACCGTCGACTGTTCGGAGATTTTCCGCACAATTAAGTAGTGGCGCGATCGACTTACGAGATCAACAAAAATGTACCCCATGATACATGAGGTTAGCAAAATCAATTTTTTTTAAAAAAAGATCAAGAAAAATATTTAGATATACATGACGCGTGAGTTTTCAATTAGGCCCACGTTGTTGTCTGTTACAGCAAGCAGCAAGCTATAATCCAGGCATGCACCATCAATAATAGGAATACTCACGTTCATGACTTGCATCCGCATTATCTCGGTGTCTCACATTGGTTGACAATGCTTAGTTTTACACCTGTACCATTCTCTTTATTTATTTATCTTACATTTCAAGCATCATAATTGTAATACTCCCTCCGTTTTAAAATAAGTGTCTCAACTTTGTACTAGCTCTAGTATAAAATTATACTAAGCTTGAGACAGTTATTTTAGGACGAAGGGAGTACTAAGATATTGGGGAATATCAAGTGCTCCCACGTCTTCTATGCTCCCATGATACGGGAAAGGCGTGGACCGTTGGATCCACATGAATCCAACAGACACGAGAAGTTGTCATCCAAAATTGCAGAAAACCCTCTAAGGAGTCTTGCAGTTTCACACGAATCCAACGACTCCGATGCTAATCATCATGTGGTGGTTATATCACTGACAATGTATACAGAGGTATGTATGGAGAACCGGCGTGTTTACTGAAAGGTATAGATAAGAGTATACATAAGGAGCAATGTATACGGAGGTATGTATGGAAGACCGTCGTGTCTACTGAAAGGTATAGATAAGAGTATACATAAGAAACAATGTATACGGAGGTATGTATGGAGGACCGTCATGTCTACTGGAAGGTATAGATAAGAGTATACATAAGGAATCATACAGGTTTTGGACCCTCGTCAGGGGAGGCAATGCCCTACACATGTGTGTGGTGTTTTTGGTTCTTGCACGTATGATTACAAGATAGTTCAACACTCTGTATGGTGCCCATCGCACGACTTAGGTTGGTCGTGATGAAAATATTATAGGTAGTATTATGCATGTCAACTAGACAATTTTAATGATGTGACATAAAATTAAATAAAGAAAAATATGATTGAATATCGTATCATGATACCGTATCATATTAATTGTGTTATTATGTGTCATGCATGACAATAAATGATATATTCTATAATATTAACATATGATACTATGCATTACGGGTGTAATATCATACACTAGTATCATATGCACCTCATTACAACCAGCTTTATATGGAGTACAACAAGAGGGATGTTGTAACGGCAAAATGGACAAATCTGACCCGTGGGCTGAAAGAACTCGCAAACTGAACCCTCTCCGGAAAAAATTCGCCGAGCTGACCCTTTTGTGTGGCGCCCGACGGGTAGGGCCACACTATAGTGTGTGACACCTAAGCCGTCGGCGCCACACCCCTGTCCACGCTGGCACATCACCTTGATGAAAAGTCGAAGTGCAGATTCTCCCTTTTTTCCTCTATGTGTTCTGTCTAGAATAGTCTCGATTTCATCAGCTTGTTTTTTGATCTCTTTACGCTATGATCACACAAAAATGACATGTAAGGCAAGCGAAGATGTGTAGTAATGTTCATAGATAAAATAGGTGAGCACACTTACCACAAAGTTGAGAACCGGAGCGAAAGGAGTTTGGTACCCTTCGCGAATTAGCCTGTTGTATTCGTCATGGGCAAGTTCATCGAACCAAGTGGGATCTTCCAATATGTCCTCCTCAAAAGCCAGCGGAAAAATCTCCACTCGAGTATTCTCCTGAAACCATCTTACGTAGTTGTTGAACGCAAGCGGACAATGCTCGCGGGCCTGGGTTCCTTGCGTACTCCTAGCTGCCTCCACACTTTGCTCAAACATGGTGACATACTTCTCATGATGCTTATTCCAATCCTTGATCTTTCGCTGCCTCCTCCTATCCAACCTGCCTTTTTACATACCTCATTATTAGCTCGCTCAACACTTATCTCAAACATAGTTCTTTATTGTGCATGCTTTGTTACCTGTGAAGATGTGCGTCCGTGTCCACCCACTCAGGCGGGTGTTGCTGAAACAACCCAAATTGATGCAACACACGATGCGGGAGATGAAACTCAACCACCCAATTGCATATCAGTGGACAATGCATTAGCCAAAGATCTTTTTCCTACAAGCATATTGGATTGAGCTGGAACGTGTGTGCATCACCAAAGCTTGGCACGACACCATATGGCTGCCGTTCCACCTACAACACAACAACAACAAAATCACCATTCATTTTTCCTTCTATTTAGGGAAAGGGGACTTGCTCGACATAATTTAGGGAGTCAGCTCAGTGATGTTTACCTGCTCGGCGGTAGGAGAATCCATCACGTTGGTGTATTGCTTGTACAAGAGATTCACATCGTTCGTCACCTATGATACCACGCCCCACTTGTAAGCCCATGTGGGAAGTCGTACATGGTTGTCGTGGTCATCCCAGGGCTTGAACGTTACCTCTCTAGGGGGTCCAACAGGAAGGCGTTCCCAGCTCCATACCGAAAGTAGGAGCATACAACCACCAATTCCGTCGTCTCTTGTGGACCTACGACAAGCTTCGTCCAACTACAAGTAAAGACAAACGTGGATCAGTTTAGCGCAAAAGTATAAGACAAACAAAAACTTATTATCAACAATTTATTACCTACCGGTACAAGTAGGCCAATGCGGCCGACCCCCAGACGAACTTGTTGTCGAGAACCGTCAACGCCTTCAGCCACATCCATTGAGAATTTTTGCCACTACCGTCAGTGAAGATAATCCTAGAGATAACATACCACATGTACACGTGAGCATAAGTCTGGATCACATCGTCATTGGCGTCCTCGGGACAATGAGCAAAGTTGGCTACAATCCAAGTGAAAGGAGCGCCAGCCGGGACTCTATCTTTCTTCCCTCCATCTTCCGCCTCCGGCTCTGGAGGTGACATACCAATAAGGGCCTCCATTTGTTGCCGCCATCCCTCAGAATCATTGCTCATACAAAGAGGCTTCCCCTTAATCGGAAGTGCGGTGATCATGGAAACAACTTGAAGAATCACTGTCGTCTCTTCGGTCCGGAGGTGAAAATTATGGGTCTCCGGCCTCCACCGATCAGTAAGTGAAGTGATTGACGCAACGTTCAGGTTAGGCGTTGACTGACTCACAAGCTCAATTAATGGAAGGGGTCTTGTCATTTCGATGTATGGTGTGTACCGCTCATTGTACGACATGACAGTCGATGCCCCGTGAGACCGAATCTTCAAGGGTATAAGCTTCTGCAAACATAGAGGAGTGATATGATTACGGTTTGATCTTCTTAAATAAATACATGATTTTTGAAGATAATAATATGTTGTACTTACCATCCGCTTCTCCGACATCAAGTAGGCCCGGTGTTCAACGTCATAGGCCATCATTCAAAAGCCAAACCATCCTACATATCACAAAAAAATCAACTAACTTTTCATATATATATTCATCTACTCATATAGGAATATGAATCTACTCATCTACATATAGGAATAGGAATATTCATCTACTCATCCTAGTCATGTAGGAATAGTCATGTACTCATCTACATATAGGAATTGTCATCTACTCATCCACACTTCTACATATTACTAAAAAAATACTCATAGGAATCTACTCATCTTCAAAATAATAGTCATGTACTCATTTCCTCATAAAATCCACACCATCTTCGGTAGGGTGACGGAACGGAGCTCCAGATGGCCTCCCGTCGGAATAGAGACTTGCAACGGTGTAAAAAGTGTTCCGGGACTACCTTTAGGGGTTTTGGGATATATGAGAATTTATAAGCTAGAGAACGGACGTAACGACTAAGATGCGGTCCTTTCCGATCTGGGGATCGAGGCCCCGAATTAGAAAGGAGCGCATCTAAGCGTCTCGCAAAACAAGGTATCATAGCACATACATAATAATAATAGATTGACAATCAGGGGTTCAATTGTCATCTCATAAATATATCAGAGTACATCACACATACAATCAAAGTAGTTCCGCTACGGACTACAAAACAAGGGAAATGACTATGCTACCCTGCCTGCTGGCCCACGATCACGACCACGCCCCAATCTTCGAGATAGTTCACGTACAGGCGGTCGTTCTCCTCATCGTACTGCCACGCCAGCTGCGTGCCGTCGGGATCAAATGTCTCTGGGGTACCTGAACCTGTTGGTGTTGTGAAGGAATCTGTGAGCCACGGGGACTCAACAATCTATGACCTCGGTGCCAGAACTAGTCAAGTTATTAGGTTGGATAGGTTAGAGTGTATAAGGTTGCAACATCCTAAGCTTGATACGGTGGCTAACTTACGTAGAACATTTATGAAGGTGGTCTATACTAGCGGTCGAGAATAGTTGATCACTAAGTGATCCTGAACACCGACCTACGTCATTCATAACCCCACCGTGTTCCCGATCGAAGAGAGATCTTCGAGGGGACAGTCACGGTTACGCACTCAGTTGGCAATTTTATTAGCTTATGTTTAAGTTATTTAATACCGGATGTTAACAAAATATTCCAAGTTGCCACATAACCGCGGGCACGGCTTGCGAAAGATTAAACCCTGCAGGGTGCTCCAACTAGTCCATCATAAACGTACACGGGCCGCAAAGTAATCCTCTATCACGGATCTCGTGATCTCGTCGGATTCCTTACAGGAAAACCTCAACTCTGGGGGAACCAAAGCTTCACCGGGATTTCTATACTCAAGATATATCGCTAAGGTAAGGCAAGACTAGCAGGACCTCTCGTCGTGTCGATGACCCTGATAAGAGCCGCGCATCTCAGTCTCACGACACGATGGATGGAAAAGCCTACAGGAGCCAAACCTCAAGTTTCCCTGTGGTGGCCCCCGCAGTCTATCCATTTTGGACCAACACTCATGAGGAGCACTGGCCCGGGTTGTTGATTAAAGATCCTCGGGGTGATCATTCCCTATGCAGATTATTATTAAGTGATTAGCAAATTAACACCAATGTTGGGTCCTGCCGGACAAGTCTTAGCACTACGCGATTTATCGAGGGGGTCCCCATAACAACCCCGAACGTGTTAGGAGCGATCAATATGGAATCAAACACCGGTAGCCGGTAACTATGGCGGCAATAACGGAACAAAGCACCCGACAAAAGGCTAGGCCTTCCGTTATTTACCAAGTATATAGGTGCATTTATTAAATAACAGAATTAAGATAATGATATCAAGCTCATGTTATCACATGAGACAAAGCACCTGCATCTAGCAACGCTAACATTAGTAGCTGAGCAAAGCCTACTTAGCCATTCAAGTTTGCTAGGAAGGGATAAGTGTTTGCTTTCATGGCATATCAGGAGGCAATATATTCCAGTGGTAGGCAGCGAGCATATGGCAAAGGAAACGTAATCTAGCATAACAAGTCTAGAGATGGAATCAAAGTCATATCATCTTGCCTGTGATATCCTCAACTTGGAATGGTTCTTGTTCGTCCTGCACGTACTCTCCCGAATCCACGTACTCGTTCTCCGATCCCGGTGCTAACCAACATGATAATAACATCCAATGAACAACAGAACCTCAAGACGCAACAAGCACATGATGCATGAGATGAATATGAGCATGCATCACTATTTCTATCACTAGCACAAGCATAAGGAGTAAATACATGTTCCTGTACAGGACTGCATCCCAAGCTATTTTGACATGCATGAGGATGACATGATCATATGCGCCTCGAGAAAATGATGCAAAAGCATATAAAGAACATCAGAATCGGAGCTATGGATCAACGGGAATCAACGAAACAAGATATGAAGCCCTACGTGTCAAAATCATCACCACACACTCAAATGGCACAACTCTGGTATTTCCAGGTTACCAAGACATAAAACAAACCATCATGGATGGGGTGGAGCAAAGAAAAACACCACACCATCAACTAATCACTCAAAAACAACAAAATGTCAAAACTAAACAATCTGCCATAAACTGCATCATAGCACTTTGTGAGCTACATGCAAAGCACCTACAGCCACCAAAATATGACAAATAATATATGTGGCTTTATCTATCCAAGAATACTACAAGCACAAGCAAGAATCACACAAAAAGAAATTAAACACAGAAAGCTACAAGGCTGCAAACTTGCCCAAAAATATCAGTTTTCAGGGACTTAGTGAAAATTCCAGATTCTCACTTTCTGTCTATGCTCTGAAGCATTTTTACAGCAGCCAAAACAATATCTACAGGACTCAAAATGGCATGAAATTTTACAGGGAGCTAGACAAACATATCAGCTCCAACTTTCCAGTTTAAAGCTAAGGCTAGATCACAACACATTGACCTTCACAACCTCATCAACAGGAGAAGAAAATATAAACAGATTCTCAGACTTAGTGAAAATCTCAGATTTTCACTAATCTGGAATTTCAGCCACATGCCTACTTTGAGTGGGCATAACTTGCACATATGGAATCCTAATCATGAGATGAAACCAACATGAGGTAGAGGGGGTCACCCCTCTACTAGCACAACCAAGAAGCAAACCTTTGTGCTCAACAAATCACATGGAACCAAGTTCTAAACATAGAAGAAAAATGAAATATGTCATCTCCAGAAAATGTTCCAATGGCAAAACTGAGTTCACCAATGGATTCATTGGGAGATTCTACCCCAAAATCATATATAATATCTATGCACTTACTTGGAGCAAGTGACCACAAACTAGGGAGGAAAAATAACATAGATTCCTACATAGTGAATAGTGCTACATCACATGTGCAAAATCACTAGAGCTACCTACACAAGAATGTACACATGATCACAACATCAAGGGGGTTACATGAGGGGTAGACCTCATGTCTATGTGCTTTTCCCATCACCACATCATCTCTAGCAACAAGCAAAAACAAATAAAATAACTCCTAAACTATCAAGAGAGTATGCACACCCTCACATATGGGCATGTGATGGTGCACACTCTCACATACACCACAAAGGAACACCCTTGGTGTCATGTCACCCACAAGGTGCAACCCACATAAGAATCTACACATCCTTAACTAACAAACTCCATCTACACATGCTAATCATAGCTAGCAACCTAGTGCATCACATACACACTAAATACATGTGGTGAGGGGGAGGCATCCACACACATAAGCACACTCCCCTAAATCTTATGAGATGCATAGCACAAGATCTACTAGTGCAGCCACACAACTAAAACACACCCACACATACATGGCATCTAGCTCACAAAACACACATGCATTCCACCTACACACATATATCTACCAAGATATATCTACACATGCACTCTACACTTGCTAGCATCAAACACTAGGAGCAACATGCTGTTGTGAGGGAAATAAAAATACCCCACATGAGACCAAGCATCTGTAGCAACTATACAAGCCAAACATAGTAAAACAGCTATGAAATGCAACAAAAAATAAAAAAGGACAGTGGAGGGATTCGAACCCACACCCACTGTATCACCACACAGGACCAACACCACTCTGCTACTAGCCTCTTGCTGAGGGGGATTCGATCCCATGACCTCTCGGGTACAATTACATCCAGCTACCACTGCGCTACGACACGGCTTCTGACAGAGTAGAGTCGTATTGGAAAATAAACTGCTTCTGCTGCGTGCATGCTCTGCACAGAGGTGCGCCGGCAACAGGGAGGCTGCCGGGCATACCTGCTGCTGCGCACACCAGGAGAGATCCACTAGCTATCCAATGATGCAACACGAGGGGAAGGAAGCCCCTGCTACACCTACACACAGCCACGAGCCCATCCTACCTACTGCATCACAACATCAAGGCCCTGCTGCTGAACTACTACAGACAGAGAGGCACGGCGAGCGCCACGGCGGATCTAGCCCGAACCAAGGGAAGAATAAAGGGGGCGATGCTCCTCACCTTGGGTAAGGAAGGAGAGGAACCGATCGGAGGAGAGGGCAATGGAGAGGAAGAAGATCGGCGACGAAGACGCTCCTGGATGCAGAACCGAAGCAGAATGAAGGAGCACCGAGTCCGCGACAACGGTGTGCTCCTGGTCGACGGTGAGGAAGCCCCTCGACCTCACCGAGGACAAAAATGGGGCGCGGGCACCAACCCCGTGCCCCTGGACATGGCCGCCGGCGTTGGACGACGATGAGGACGACGATCGACGGGGGGGAACTTCTCTGGTCTATGTACAACACTTACTAGGAGGGGAAAAGAGAGAAGGAGGGCGATGGCGGCGCACTGAAGGAAGGAGAGGGAAACCTAGGGAAGGAGGAGAGGTCCCTGCGACTTATATCACCTCGGGGGAGACGCTAGAGCCACATGATCGAGGCCATGGAGAATCGGTGGAGGAGGGGGAGTCGTACAGTAGCTGACGTCGCGAGGAGGAAGAGAGGGTCGCGCGGTGGGCTACTGCACAGGAGAGAAGGAGAAGATGGGCCACGAGAGCGGGAGGAAGCCCACTTAGGCGCCAGATAAGAAGGAAACCCTCTCTGATCTATTAACTAATTGAAATAAAAACAGAGAAGGAAAAGGCCCAAAGGGCAAAGTAATGAAGATAAAATAAAAACAAAAATGCCCCTAGACCTAAAAATAAATAAGCTATTTGAATAAAATACTAAAGGAATTTTTGGGGCAATCCAAATAAATACAAAACAGTATTATAGTTGCTGTTTTGTGTTTATTTTGCACCTTTAGAACACCTAACAAAACACCAAATCTTGCACAACATAATACCCATAATATTTACTAAACAAAGGACATTTTAAAACCAGGTAAAGAGCAAGTGGAAATTTTGAACTTGGGAATAAAAGAGAGAAAAGGTTTGAAACTAACAAGGGGGTTTGAAAATAATGCCAAGCACCACACTCCACTACTTCACACCACATCATCACATGTGCATCAACACATGAAATCACAAGATCACAAAATCACACCTAGCAAGATCACATGCAATCACAACATGACATAGAATGAAACCTCATGCACGCAAACAATGGAGACAATAAGAGCCACATGAAATCATAGAAACAATATGACACTCTCATATCCATGACAAGGTGGACCCACATGAGATAGGTTCCAAATATGGCAATTACACACTTGGGGTATTACAACGGAGTCGCAAGAACCTCGAGGGGGCCACAAGCAACCACGGCGCCCCCATGCCGTGTCGTGTTGGCTTGTGGGGCCCTCGGGTGCCCACAGCCTTCTTTCGGCCAATTGGACTTTGTTTGGTATCGAAAACCTGAAAAGTGAAAAACATGCAGAAAACAACAAATCGCATTAGGCACTGGGTCAATCGGTTAGTGCTAAAGAATAATATAAATTGGTAAATAAATACCCAAAAAGTATCATAGAATGATAATATATCAACATGGAACAATCAGAAGTTATAGATATGTTGGAGACGTATCAACTACCTCCACACAGAAAACTATGGATCCTTGCACGCCACCCATGAGAAAATCCTTTCATTCTGAGAGTCTGTTGAAAAGCACACCATTTGACTTTGTCGTAAGCTTTTTCAAAGTCAAATTTAAGAACCACCCTATTTAGTTTCTTGGACTATTTCATGAAGGAGAACAACCCCATATAGGATGTTTCTGCCTTGCATAAACGCAGTTCGAGAAAGACGAACCACATGTTAAGCAACCAAATTTAGTCTAATCATCACTACCTTAGTGTAGATTTTGAAATTAACATTAAGGAGGTAGATTGGACGATAGTGTTGTATCCTTTTAGCCTCATTAACCTTAGGTAATAAAATAATTTCACCGACGTTTAAGCGAAACAATTCTAGTTGGCCAGCGTGAAGGCAGCGAAACAAGACTAGTAGATCATATTTGATGACATCCCAAAAGTTCTGGTAGAACTCAGCGGGAAAACCATCTCGGCCTCGTGCTTTGTTATGCTCCACTAGGAAAACTGTCTTTCTAACCTCCTCCGCAGTAAATGGAGCTGTTAGAAGGCTATTTTCCTCATCAAAAACTTGGGGTGTCCTTTATTCGAGACTCATCCATCGAGAAGTTTCCTTCCTCGGGGGTTTTGACTATATTTTTTGTAATAACTAGTGATATAAGACTTAAGTTTCTCATGCCCTTCAATCGTGCCCTTCTCCCATTGTAGGGAATGAATAAGTTTCTTCCAGTGTCTACCATTGGCGACGCCATGGAAGTATCTCGTATTCGAAACACCTTTCATGATAAACCGAGAGCTTGAATGTTGGTACCACTTGAGTTCCTCCTCACGCAGCAAGCACGCTAAGTGGGCATTCAATTGACTCTTGATCTCTATTTCGTGCTCAGAGATAGGTCTAATCTCTGCCAAAGCTTCTAAATCGTCAATAATAGATGAAAGATGAAGCTTTTCCTTTTTGAGGAAGCCCACCGTGTGCGTAGCCCAACCACCAAGGAACTTATGTAATGCACGCACTTTGTTGTTCCATTTGTGTATATGGGTAAGCCCGGCAACCGGTTTCTCCCACACCTCCTTGACCATGTCATGGAATCCATCCTGTAGTAACCAGCCCAGTTCAAACTTGAACTTGCGTCTTTGTTTCGGTGGTGGCAATCTAGTAGTTATTAAGAGGATGGGTGCATGGTTTGAGATAGCCTCTATACGAGGTAGAGCGCGAACAGAAACCATAGGGAATTTGGATTCCCAGTCGGTGTCCATTAGAACATGCTCTAGTTTCTCATAGGCCGGCTCTCAAAGATTGTTTGCCCAAGTAAACTGTCTTTCAATCATCGAGACCTCTCGCAAATCGAGACTGTCTATGCCAGTGTTGAAAAGGAAAGGACAATGCATATCAAACCTACCTCGACCGTTCTCATTTGGAAAATCGCAGCAAAGTAAAATCCCCACCAATGAGAATTGGGTAGGGATTATCTTTTACCAGATTAACCAATTCACGTAGAAAAGTGGCCTGAAAATCATCCTGGGCAGCCCCATACACGTCGACTAGGGTCCATGTGAAGTTATCAGGTTTGTTTTGGCTACGGACTTTAATGTGAAAATCACCATCCGAATTAGCCAGAACAACCATAGTACATGTGTTTACGCCAAGTAAAATCCCCCAAGAACGACCTCAAGGTGGACGTGAAATCCAATTATAGTCTATCCTGCGAGACATGCGGTTAAGTAGACTAACTGAGAAATCATGTCTCCCTATTTCAGGTTCAGCGAGAAAGTCTAAATTATATTCCCTGTTATATTTCACAATGAATTGATGTTTAGCCAAGTCACCAAGACATTTGCTATTAAAGAACATGCCATCCATGAAGAAATAATAGGAGATTTGGATAATTTCACCCTCTTAGAGGTCTTATGACCTTTCTTCCAACGGTTGGACTTGGATTTACGACCGGATTTATGACCGGAAGCTGTAAGCTCAATTAGTGAACTAAGCACGGGTTCCTCCAAGCACACGTCTGAAACTTCCCTACTACATGAGCGAGTAACTGGCCATCTGATATGGCATGTATCTCCTCGTCATCTAGATGTGAGATGAAAGATTTGCTAGAGACTCGTGGAGTAACCTTTAAACGGTCATATTCTAAATGTCTCAAAGCGTTTGCGAAAACAGAAATGTCATTCTCATTATTAACACCCACATTATTCAATTTAGAAACTATGGATGTAATAGAAAAGGATAAAAATGATTTGGGTGATGATGAAGTACCTTTTTTTAGAAAAGGAGGCAGCGCCCCGGCCTCTGCATCGACTGATGCATGCATCCTATTTATTGAATAAGGTAAAGTAGTATGATCCGAGTACAATAATCTGAAGTGAACAAAAAGCAAGATACAAAGCGCTAAATACGCCCCAACGAGCGATAGTAATAGAAAAAGATGACTATCCACCTATCCTATTATTGTGCCGCCATCCAAACCGGTTGAAGATATCCTGAGCTACCATCTCCCAGCGGGCACACCCAGTAACCATAAGCTCCCTGGCTTCCGCAGGAGTGAGTAATGACTACGTGCGGATCAAGGCGGTAGCTCTGAAGAGAACCTGCAAAAAAATTATGTTGTTGCATGATGTTTGCTGTGTACCCCTGGCAATTGTGCCAGAAATACTCCTACTACAGCACGTTGGTATTCCCTCGAAGCGGAAAGGGTGATGTAGCACAACGACGGTAAGTATTTCCCTCAGTTTGAGAACCAAGGTATCAATCCGGCGGAAGAGTATCTCACCAATGTGCACAAACACAAAAGCTTGCACCCAACACTATGAAGGGGTTGTAAATCCCTTATAGATTGTTTGCCAAGTGAGAACTGAAAGTAACAAAGTAATAAAGCAAAGTAAAAGCGGAGTTGTAAACGATGGATGTGAATAGACCCGGGGGCCGTAGTGTTTACTAGTGGCTTCTCTCATGAAAGCAAGTAGACAGTGGGTGAACAAATTACTGCCGAGCAATTGATAGAACTGTGCAGAGTCTTGACGATATCTATGCAATGATTATTTCTATAGGCATCACGTCCGAAACAAGTAGTCCGATACTTTCTGCATCTACTACTATTACTCCACACATCGACCGCTATCCAGCATGCATCAGTGTATTAAGTCCATAAGAACAGAGTAACGCCTTAAGCAAGATGACATGATGTAGAGGGATAATCTCAAACCAATGATAAAAACCCCATCTTTTTACCCTTGATGGCAACTGCTTGATGTGTGCCTTGCTGCCCCTACTGTCACTGGGAAAGGTCACCAAATGGCAGAACCCAAAACCAAGCACTTCTCCCATTGCAAGAATCATAGATCTAGTTGGCCAAACAAAACCCAAGACTCGAAGAGACTTACAAGGATATCAAATCATGCATATAAGAAATCAGCAAAGACTCAAATATATATATCATAGATAATCTGATCACAAGTCCACAATTCATCGGATCTCGACAAACACACCGCCAAAGAAGATTACATCGGATAGATCTCCATGAAGATCATGGAGAACTTTGTATTGAAGATCCAAGAGAGAGAAGAAGCCATCTAGCTACTAACTACGGACTCGTAGGTTTGAAGTGAGCTACTCACGAGTCATTGGAGGGGCGATGATGATGATGAAGAAGCCCTCCACCTCCAAAGTCCCCTCCGGCAGGGCGTCGGGAAGGGTCTCCAGATGAGATCTCGCGGAAACGGAAGCTTGCGGCGGCGGAAAAGTATTTTCGAGGCTCCCCTGATTTTTTGCGGAATATTTGGGAATATATAGGCGCAAAACCTAGGTCAGGAGGCGGCGAGGGAAGCCACAAGCTTGCCCGCCGCCGCCTCCCCCCTGGTGGCGGAGTGGGCCCTTGTGGGCTCCCTGGGCCCACCTGCCCTGGCCCAAAGTCTCCCTGGACTTCTTCCGTTCGGAAAAAAATCATTTTGGGGTTTTTCTTCCGTTTGGACTCCGTTCCAAAATCAGATCTGAAAAGAGTCAAAAACACGGAAAAACAGGAACTGGCACTTGGCACTGAATCAATAAGTTAGTCCCCAAAAAGATATAAAAAGGTACATAAAACATACAAAGAAGACAAGATAAGACCGTAAAGCCATCAAAAATTATAGATACGTTTGTGACGTATCAAGCATCCCCAAGCTTAACTCCTGCTCGTCCTCGAGTAGGGAAGTGATAAGAAGGAATTTTTGATGCTTTCATGCTACCTAGCATAGGTATCCTTTGTAATTCCTCTTGTGTGACGTGAATGTTCAGATCCATTAGATTCAAAACAATAGTTTGCTATTGACGTAGAAACAATAATAATTCAAGCAAACTAGCAAAGTAATCATGAACTTTCAAAATAGCAAGGCCAAAAGAAAGTTATCCCTACAAAAGCATATAGTCTGGCTATGCTCTATCATCATTGCACAATGAATTTAAATCATGCACAACCCCGGTATTGGCCAAGTAATTGTTTCACACCTTTACTTTCTCAAACATTTTCAACTTTCACGCAATACATGAGCGTGAGACATGGTTATAACACTATATATGGTGTGGAGTATGGTGGGGGTTGCAAGACAAAAAGGAGAAGATAGTCACATTAACTAGGCATATTAATGAGTTGTGGAGATGCTCATCAATAGATATCAATGTGAGTGAGTAGGGACTCCCATACAAATGATGCACTAGAGCTACAAGTAAGTGAAAGCTCTTAAAGAAAACTAGTGGGTGTGCATCCAACTTGCTTGCTCACGAAGGCCTAAGGCAATTTTTTGAGGAAGCCTATCATTGGAATATACAATCAAAGTTATATAATGAGAATTTCCCACTAGCTATATGGTGGTGACAAAACGAGAGACTCTCAATCATGAAGATCATGGTGCTCAAAATGCACAAGTGTGGAAAAAGTGCTAGCATTGTCCCTTCTCTCTTTTTCTCTCATTTTGTTATTTTTATTTTGGTGGGCTCTTTGGCCTCTTTTTTATGGGCTTCTTTGGCCTCTTTTATTTCCTCACATGGGACAATGCTCCAATAATGATGATCATCACACTTTCAACTCAGAACTTAGAGCAATTATAACTCTATATGGAATGCCTCTAGTAGTGTACCGTGGCAACGATCTAGCATGGCATAGTCATCAATGGAAACATCATGCTAGCTATCTTACGATCATGCAAAGGCAAGTAGACGTGGTGGCACATGTCATGGTGGTAGTTGCATGGCAATATATCTCGGAATGACTTTGAAAAAGCCATAGTAGGTAGGTATGGTGGCTGTTTTGAGGGAGGCTAATGATGGGTTTTGTGCACCAACGAAAGTTGCACGGCACTAAGAAGATAGTGATGGTGGAAGGTGAAAGTGCATCTAAACCATGGACTCAACATTAGTCATGAAGAACTCATATACTTATTGCAAAAGTTTTATTAGTAATCGAAACAAAGCATTCAACACATACTCCTAGGGGAAGGGTTGGTAGGTATAAACCATCGCGCGATCCCGACCGCTACGCAAAGCATGATAATCAATATACTAATCATGCTCAGATTTCATCACATAGCGGTTCACCTTACGTGCATGATACGGGAATCACTAACTTCAACACAAGTATTTCTAGATCCACAACACCTTACTAGCATGACTTCAATATTACCATAACCACAACTCAAAACTAATTGAGATGAATCAAACTTCTCCAACTATTCAATGCACATGAAGGAGGAAGTTTTCGTATCCCTTTGGATAACTACCCCTTTTGAGACTACTTTCAAAGCATAGATCAACTACCAAGCCACGCACCGATGCGCTCTAAAAGATATAAGTGAAGCACATAGAGCAAAAGTATCTAGCTCAAAAGATATAAGTGAAGCACATGTGAGCTGAATTGTCTACCAAAAGATATAGGTAAACACTTAGTATCCATAGTCTAGAACGATTCCGATCGTCAGACCCATCTACTCCCGTCGATCCAGAAGAATCCCGATGCTCCAGATTCATCTGCGATTTAGAAACTAAAACCGTATCCCCTAAATCCCGCGCGTAATCCACTCCAATTAACGCCCCACAACCGCCAGTGTCTGCCCCCTCCCCTGTTTCCCCACCTCGCCATTGCCGACTCCAGCGCCATATCGTCCACCGCCACCAACCAAGCCGCTGACCCCGTTGCCCCCACCGGCCACGAACGCCACCCTCACCGTCCACCGGACCGTCCGCCGGAGCGTCCTCACAGGCACAACCTCGCGCCCGTGCTCTGCCCCCTCCTCTGTTTGCCACCCCACCTTTGTCGCATGTAGCGGCATCTCCTCCACCGCCACCAGCCAGCGCCGTTGCCCCTACAGCCCACCGACCCCGCTGCCCCCACCGGCCATCGACGCGACCCTCACAGTCCACCGAAGCCTACTGTCACATCCAGCCCACCCCCGTGCTCGACCCGCCACGCACCACCAGCTCGCCCCACATCGGATCTAATACCCCGACGGCGGCGAGCGGATCAGTCACCCCATCTGCAACATCGCTAAGGCGTACATCCCATCGATTTGAATATGTCGCATTACATCGGCCGCCACTTGCTGGAGCTCCCCATCCCAGTTCGTAGGTAAACTGTATTGTTGTATGTTGTCCCAGATTTGGGATTTTTTTCTCATATTTTCCAATGAAATTTGATGTCTAATTCATCCAGTAGACTAAATGTTTCATATGTTCATTCGTGGACTAGCATTTGTTTTTGAATATTTTAATATGTGGCACCCGTGCTTCCTATCTATGCAAATGTTCTCAAATACATCCCAATAAGCTTCGTGTGTCACATGTACACGAACACTTGGCGGCAAATTTGTTATCTATTCCCTTTTTAAAAATTCCTTGCTTCCATTATAGAGAAAAATTGAACCATGTTGCATCTTAAAATGCATCAAACATAGATGCTTCTGCAGTGGCCACTTTCTGATTCGATCGTATTAAAAACTGCTTCCAAAACAATGCCACCACGGAAATCATCCACTCAATGGAAGCAACTTACTAATGCCTGTGTCATGCGCCGTATTCATCGTGTGCCCATTTTTTGTGCTCCTGACCATAAACAATGCATTTAGTTTTTTGTACTGCATTTTGCTGCCGTGCCTAATACAGCATACAAATATTGCTAACCCATCACATCACTCTTTTTCTCAGGAGACAATCAACAATGACTAAAAAAGATAAAGAGTCGCTCATGCTCCAGAGTCGATATGCAGCTGGCCGGTTACATGATATCGTGTTAGGTCTCGCCCCAGCAAGGAAAAACCTCATTCGTACCAAAAAATGGGGCAATCTCCTGGATGTTAGCAAATTCTCAGCCCCCGAGGGACACCTAGAATGGATCATTGACAGGGTTGACCCGAAGCTTGGTGAATTTCGGAACCCACGAAACAATACCAGCATTCTATTCACTCCAGAAATGGTTGAAAAGGTCCTCGGACTTCCTCATGGGACTAGGCCTGTTGTTGTCATAAGCAAGCATGAAGAATCCCCTCACCGAGAATTCTACAAGACAGATTATGATCATGGTAGACGGGCGCCCATTCACTATGCAGCAACTATTCTAGAAAAAGAAGCTGATCTAGATGACGAGACCTTTTTTAGGACCTTCTTCCTAGTAGCATTGGCTACTCATTTGACACCAGGAACTGGAAACATGGTGCCTTTGGAGTATTTAGGCAGCCTTGAAGTTGCATCCGAGGTTTGCGAGTACGCATGGGGAGATCAAATTCTGAAAGATGTCATGACTGAGATCGATACATTCCAAAAGAAGAAGAAGAAAGCACTATTAGATGGAGCTTTCAAAAAAATTTGGGTTGGCAGCTGCCTACCCTTGGTTGCGGTATACACATAGCCTACGCACTTTTTATACCTCATCTTTTATGTAGTTATTATTTATTTTATTCACATTTTTTGATCCTACCTTTTTATTTTCAGATTATATACATGGACCATCTGGACTTTTCTGAATCATCTATTTCGACACATCACATAAATTACTCACTCCCTAGAGCATCCCACATAACAGATGAGGACTTCAAATTTGTCATGCTACATGATAAAAGCAGATTGACCCTCAACGCACATATTTATGGTGCGCGACCGGTAAGGCCATACAAAATTTCTTGCCTTCCATTCCAATGCGATACTAATTCATTAAGATAGATGCCAATCTTTTCCAATATGACGCTCCCCATTTCTGCATGTACATCTCCATATAAGAATTTGTAATCTTCAAGTGTGCTAAAATGCTGCATTTTTTTGTAGTTCCGTGCATCGAAAAGCACACCATATGCCATTCAACAATCAAACTACGATTACCAACCTGCTACACAGCCATATATACAACAAACAGAAAACAATTGTACCAACCATCCACCACAGGTACCCACTGCTATTGTGCTTATTTGTAACAGAGCTTTTTTGTACAGCTTTTACTCATCTGGTATTCTAAATTTTTATATAGACTGAAGAAAATCAGGACATGCATCACGAGGCCCCTAAATTTCCTATCAAGCATCCGGAGGTACAACGATATCAAATTAGTTTCTGAAAACCTACTAGTTCTATACTCCAATGCATGTTGCTACCATCTTTTCTTAAGGTTTCCATTGTGTAACTTATGTGCTTCCCTCTGACTTGAAGAAACATGAACATGACAAAAAATTCTATACATCAAACCCATGCTTCCACCATAATAAAAAAATGTCTTCATGTTGTAATATACATGCTTTCACAGTTAAAGCTTCCAGCGTAAATGTCTTCATGCTGTAATATACTTGCTTCTAGTGTAAATTCTATACATCAAACCCATGCTTCCACCATAATAAAATAATGTCTTCATGATGTAATATGCATGCTTCCAGAGTAACAACTTCGAGAGTAAATGTCTTCCTGTTGTAATATACTTGCTTCCAGAGTAAATTCTATACATCAAACCCATGCTTCCACCATAATAAAAAATGTATTCATGCTGTCATATAAAGGCTTCCAGAGTAAAATCTTCCAGAGTAAATTTCTTCATGCTGTAATACACACTCTTCCAGAGTAAATTCTATACATCAAACCCATGCTTCCACCTTAATAAAAAAATGTCTTCCTCTTGTACTATACATGCTTCCAGAATTATTTTACATGCACAATCATGTTCTCAAATCATTCACCATTTCACATGCTCCATGCTTTCGTGCAGGAACTAACGGCCTTCTTACTACAAATTATTGAAAGACACAAAGCAAAATGGGCACAGGATATATCAAAAGCTACATCGAGACTTTCTAAACTGCACGCCAAGCGCATGGAAGAGTTTGCGCAAGATGTTTTAGCGGCCACAAAAGATAATGCTCCAGATCCAACAAATTATTCTTCACCTCATAGTGTACTCCAGGACACACATACCGAACAACCACAACCACCTGGTCCAAAAGAAACTCCCGACACCAGGTTTTGGAACGAAGCAACTGCATATGCCGATGAGGTGGAGAAAAGTGTTACAAAAAAATCTCAGAATAACCAGGATGTAGCTTCAACATCCGCTCCTGGTGCGAACCAAGTTTGCACCCAACCACGTCCCTCATCACATCAAGACCAAGCTGCCGACGTTGTTACAACGCCTCCTGTCATGAAGCATTCCACCAGCGATGAAGAAACATTGCGGACGGTCCTTGATTCTTACGAAGATCCGAGTTTCAGTCTTCTACCCCCCGGTCAGACTTGGTCCCAAGCTTTCGCCGAACCACCTCCATCAACACATGAAGGTGAAATTGTGGATGCTTCTACAGCTGTCGTACAAACCACAGCTGCAGGTACGTGCATCACATGCCATATTACAATCTCATTTCGGTTTCACTTATTTTTTTCAATAAAATCACTTGCACGTATATCTGCTCGTGCAGGACCTACAACCATGGCAAAAGTGGAAGTAAACCTGGCACACATTAGTCACGAATCATCCCCAATACATGCACCAACACCAACATCCCCCACACAACTCACACAGGTGCACCTTCTTACACTTTCTCAAAAATGCATCCGCTAACCCCTTTCACAGCTTCCATTTAAACGCGAAGACACGTGTCTATTGGAATTATGCCCTAGAGGCAATGATAAATATAGTTATTATTATAATTCCTATATCAAGATAATCGTTTATTATCCATGCTATAATTGTATTGAATGAAGACTCATTTACATGTGTGGATACATAGACAAGACACTGTCCCTAGCAAGCCTCTAGTTGGCTAGCCAGTTGATCAAAGATAGTGAGTGTCTTCTGATTATGAACAAGGTGTTGTTGCTTGATAACTGGATCACGTCATTAGGAGAATCACGTGATGGACTAGACCCAAACTAATAGACGTAGCATGTTGATCGTGTCATTTTGTTGCTACTGTTTTCTTTGTGTCAAATATTTGTTCCTATGACCATGAGATCATATAACTCACTAACACCGGAGGAATACTTTGTGTGTATCATACGTCGCAACGTAACTGGGTGACTATAAAGATGCTCTACAGGTATCTCCGAAGGTGTTCGTTGAGTTAGTATGGATCGAGACTGGGATTTGTTACACCGTGTGACGGAGAGGTATCTCAGGGGCCCCTCGGTAATACAACATCACACACAAGCCTTGCAAGCAATGTGACTTAGTGTAAGTTGCGGGATCTTGTATTACGGAACGAGTAAAGAGACTTGCCGGTAAACGAGATTGAAATAGGTATGCGAATACTGACGATCGAATCTCGGGCAAGTAACATACCGAAGGACAAAGGGAATGACATACGAGATTATATGAATCCTTGGCACTGAGGTTCAAACGATAAGATCTTCGTAGAATATGTAGGATCCAATATGGGCATCCAGATCCCGCTATTGGATATTGACCGAGGAGTCTCTCGGGTCATGTCTGCATAGTTCTCGAACCCGCAGGGTCTGCACACTTAAGGTTCGACGTTGTTTTATGCGTATTTGAGTTATATGGTTGGTTACCGAATGTTGTTCGGAGTCCCGGATGAGATCACGGACGTCACGAGGGTTTCCGGAATGGTCCGGAAACGAAGATTGATATATAGGATGACCTCATTTGATTACCGGAAGGTTTTCGGAGTTACCGGGAATGTACCGGGAATGACGAATGGGCTCCGGGAGTTCACCGAGGGGGGGGGCAACCCACCCCGGGGAAGCCCATAGGCCTTGGGGGTGGCACACCAGCCCTTAGTGGGCAGGTGGGACAGCCCAAGAAGGCCCTATGCACCATAGGAAGAAAATCAAAGAGAAAAGAAAAAAAAGGGAGGAGGTGGGAAAGGAAAGAAGGACTCCACCCACCAAACCAAGTAGGACTCGGTTTGGGGGGGAGACCTTGCCCCCTTGGCTCGGCCGACCCCCTTGGGGCTCCCCCTCTCCCACCTATATATACGGAGGTTTTAGGGCTGATTTGAGACGACTTTTCCACGGCAGCCCGACCACATACCTCCACGGTTTTTCCTCTAGATCGCGTTTTTGCGGAGCTCGGGCGGAGCCCTGCTGAGACAAGATCATCACCAACCTCCGGAGCGCCGTCACGCTGCCGGAGAACTCTTCTACCTCTCCGTCTCTCTTGCTGGATCAAGAAGGCCGAGATCATCGTCGAGCTGTACGTGTGCTGAACGCGGAGGTGCCGTCCGTTCGGCACTAGATCGTGGGACTGATCGCGGCACGGTTCGCGGGGCGGATCGAGGGACGTGAGGACGTTCCACTACATCAACCGCGTTCACTAACGCTTCTGCTGTACGGTCTACAAGGGTACGTAGATCACACATCCCCTCTCGTAGATGGACATCACCATGATAGGTCTTCGTGCGCGTAGGAAAATTTTTGTTTCCCATGCGACGTTCCCCAACAGTGGCATCATGAGCTAGGTTCATGCGTAGATGTCTTCTCGAGTAGAACACAAAAGTTTTTGTGGGCGGTGATGTGCGTTTTGCTGCCCTCCTTAGTCTTTTCTTGATTACGCGGTATTGTTGGATTGAAGCGGCTTGGACCGACATTACTCGTACGCTTACGAGAGACTGGTTTCATCGCTACGAGTAACCCCGTTGCTCAAAGATGACTGGCAAGTGTCAGTTTCTCCAACTTTAGTTGAATCGGATTTGACCGAGGAGGTCCTTGGATGAGGTTAAATAGCAACTCATATATCTCCGTTGTGGTGTTTGCGTAAGCAAGATGCGATCCTACTAGATACCCATGGTCACCACGTAAAACATGCTACAACAAAATTAGAGGACGTCTAACTTGTTTTTGCAGGGTATGCTTGTGATGTGATATGGCCAACGATGTGATGTGATATATTGGATGTATGAGATGATCATCTTGTAATAGATAATATCTACTTGCACGTCGATGGTACGGCAACCGGCAGGAGCCATAGGGTTGTCTTTATACTAACGTTTGTGCTTGCAGATGCATTTACTATTTTGCTAGGATGTAGCTTTAGTAGTAATAGCATGAGTAGCACGACAACCCCGATGGCGACACGTTGATGGAGATCATGGTGTGGCGCCGGTGACAAGAAGATCGTGCCGGTGCTTTGGTGATGGAGATCAAGGAGCACGTGATGAAGGTCATATCATGTCACTTATGAATTGCATGTGATGTTAATCCTTTTATGCACCTTATTTTGCTTAGAACGACGGTAGCATTATGAGGCGATCTCTCACTAAAATTTCAAGACGAAATTGTGTTCTCCCCGACTGTGCACTGTTGCTACAGTTCGTCGTTTCGAGACACCACGTGATGATCGTGTGTGTGATAGACTCAACGTTCACATACAACGGGTGCAAAACAGTTGCGCACGCGGAACACTCGGGTTAAGCTTGACGAGCCTAGCATGTGCAGACATGGCCTCGGAACACATGAGACCGAAAGGTCGATCATGAATCATATAGATGATATGATTAGCATAGGGATGCTTACCACTGAAACTATACTCAACTCACGTGATGATCGGACTTGAGCTAGTGTAAGTGGATCATGAACCACTCAAATGACTAGAGAGATGTACTTTTTGAGTGGGAGTTTAGCAAATAATTTGATTAATTTAAACTCTAATTATCTTGAACATAGTCTAAAGTCCACTTTGAATATATTTGTGTTGTAGATCATGGCTCATGCGACAGTCACCCTGAATTTTAATACGTTCCTAGAGAAAGCTAAGTTGAAAGATGATGGAAGCAACTTTGTAGACTCGGCTCGTAATCTTAAGCTAATCTTACAAGCTGGGAAGAAGGATTATGTCCTTAATGCTGCGCTAGGAGATGAACCACCCGCTACGGCTGATCAGGATGTTAAGAACGCTTGGTTAGCACGTAAGGAGGACTACTCAGTAGTTCAATGTGCAGTCTTGTATGGCTTAGAACCGGGACTTCAACGTCGCTTTGAGCATCATGGAGCATTTGAGATGTTCCAGGAGTTGAAGTTTATCTTTCAGAAGAACGCCCGGATCGAGAGGTATGAGACCTCCGATAAATTCTATGCTTGCAAGATGGAGGAGAACTCATCTTTCAGTGAACATGTGCTCAAAATGTCTGGGTACTCAAACCGTCTAGCCGAGCTGGGGATTGAACTCCCGCAAGAGGCTATCACTGACAGAATCCTTCAATCACTGCCGCCAAGCTATAAAGGCTTTGTGTTGAACTACAACATGCAAGGGATGAACAAGTCACCCGGCGAGTTGTTTGCGATGCTGAAAGTCGCAGAGTCTGAACTCCGTAAAGAACATCAAGTGTTGATGGTGAATAAGACCACTAGTTTCAAGAGAAACGGCAAAGGCAAGAAGGGTAATTCAAAGAAGAGCGGCAAGCCTATTGCCAATCCGACGAAGAAACCCAAAGCTGGACCTAAGCCTGAAACAGAGTGTTACTATTGCAAGGGTATGGGTTACTGGAAGCACAATTGCCCCAAGTATCTGGCAGATAAGAAGGCGGCCAAAGAAAAATCAGGTATATTTGATATACATGTTATTGATGTGTACTTAACCGGTCTCATAGTAGTGCCTGGGTATTTGATACCGGTTCTGTTGCTCATATTTGCAACTCGAAACAGGAACTGCGGAATAGACAAAGGCTGGCGAAAGATGAAGTGACGATGCGCGTAGGAAATGGTTCCAAGGTTGATGCAATCGCCGTCGGCACAGTTTCACTTCAGTTACCATCAGGATTAGTTATGAACTTGAATCATTGTTATTTAGTGCCTGCGTTGAGCATGAACATTATATCCGGATCTTGTTTATTGCGAGACGGTTACTCTTTTAAGTCAGAGAATAATGGTTGTTCTATTTCTATGAGTAACATCTTTTATGGTCATGCACCCAATGTGAGAGGATTGTTCATATTGAATCTTGATAGCGATACACACATACATAACATTGAGACCAAAAGAGTTAGAGTTAACAATGATAGCGCCATATTTTTGTGGCACTGCCGCTTAGGTCATATTGGTGTAAAGCGCATGAAGAAACTCCATGCCGATGGACTTTTGGAGTCACTTGACACGTGCGAACCATGCCTCATGGGCAAGATGACTAAAACTCCGTTCTCCGGAACAATGGAGCGTGCAAGTGACTTGTTGGAAATCATACATACCGATGTGTGTGGTCCGATGAGCGTAGATGCACATGGCGGATATCGTTATTTTCTCACCTTCACTGACGATTTGAGTAGATATGGTTATGTCTACTTAATGAAGCACAAGTCTGAAACATTTGAAAAGTTCAAGCAATTTCAGAGTGAAGTTGAAAATCATCGTAACAAGAAGATCAAGTTCCTGCAGTCTGATCGTGGGGGTGAATATCTGAGTTTCGAGTTTGGTGCTCACTTAAGACAATGTGGAATTGTTTCACAGTTGACACCGCCTGGAACACCACAGCGTAATGGTGTGTCCGAACGTCGTAATCGTACTTTATTAGAGATGGTGCGATCTATGATGTCTCTTATCGATTTGCCGTTATCGTTCTAGGGTTATGCATTAGAAACAGCTGCATTCACTTTAAATAGGGCACCATCAAAATCCGTTGAGACGACACCATACGAACTGTGGTATGGCAAAAGGCCAAAGTTGTCGTTTCTTAAAGTTTGGGGATGTGATGCTTATGTCAAAAAACTTCAGCCTGAAAAGCTGGAACCCAAACCGGAAAAGTGCATCTTCATAGGTTACCCAAAAGAGACAGTTGGGTACACCTTCTATCTCAAATCCGAGGGCAAAGTGTTTGTTGCTAAAAACGGAGCTTTTCTCGAGAAGGAGTTTCTCTCGATAGAATTGAGTGGGAGGAATATAGAACTTGACGAGGTTGTCGAACCTCTCATCCCTCTGGATGGTGGCGCAGGGCAAGGGGAAACCTCTGTCGTTGCGACACCGTTTGAGGAGGAAGTTAATGATAATGATCATTAAACTTCGGTTCAAGTTTCTGTCGAACCACGCAGGTCGACGAGACCACGTGCTGCTCCAGAGTGGTACGGTAATCCCGTCTTATCAATCATGTTGTTGGACAACAATGAACCTGCAAATTATGAAGAAGCAATGGTGGGCCCAGATTCCAACAAATGGCTAGAAGCCATGAAGTCCGAGATAGGATCCATGTATGAGAACAAAGTGTGGACTTTGGAAGTACTGCCTGAGGGCCGCAAGGCTATTCAGAACAAATGGATCTTTAAGAGGAAGACGAACGCTGACGGCAATGTGACCGTTTATAAAGCTCGACTTGTGGCAAAGGGTTTTTCACAAGTTCAAGGAGTTGACTACGATGAGACATTCTCACCCGTAGCGATGCTTAAGTCCGTCAGAATCATGTTAGCAATAGCTGCATTTTTCGATTATGAAATCTCGCAGATGGATGTCAAAACGGCGTTCCTTAACGGTTTCCTTAAGGAAGAATTGTATATGATGTCAAAGCATTTGGGTTTATACAAGTGGTTGGAGAATCTTGTATTTACAAGAAAGTGAGTGGGAGCTCTGTGGCGTTTCTAATATTATATGTGGATGACATATTGCTGATTGGAAACAACGTAGAGTTTTTGGAGAGCATAAAGGATTACTTGAATAAAAGTTTCTCTATGAAGGACCTAGGAGAAGCTGCTTACATTCTAGGCATTAAGATCTACATGGATAGATCAAAACGCCTGATAGGACTTTCACAAAGCACATACCTTGATAAAGTTTTGAAGAGGTTCAAAATGGAACAGTCCAAGAAAGGGTTCTTGCCAGTTTTACAAGGTACGAGATTGAGTAAGACTCAGTGCCCAGCAACTGATGAGGATAGAGAGCATATGCGCACCGTCCCCTATGCTTCAGCCATAGGTTCTATCATGTATGCAATGTTGTGCACTAGACCGGACGTTAGCCTGGCCATAAGTATGGCAGGTAGGTTCCAGAGTAATCCAGGAGTGGATCACTGGACAGCGGTCAAGAATATCCTGAAGTACCTGAAAAGGACTAAGGAGATGTTTCTCGTGTATGGAGGTGACGAAGAGCTCGCCGTAAAAGGTTACGTCGATGCAAGCCTTGACACAGATCCGGACGACTCTAAGTCGCAAACCGGATACGTATTTATTCTTAATGGGGGTGCGGTAAGCTGGTGCAGTTCCAAGCAAAGCGTCGTAGCAGATTCTACATGTGAAGCGGAGTACATAGCTGCCTCGGAGGCGGCTAAGGAGGGTGTCTGGATGAAGCAATTCATGACGGATCTTGAAGTGGTGCCAAGCGCACTGAATCCAATAACCTTGTTCTGTGACAACACGGGTGCCATTGCCTTAGCAAAGGAACCACGGTATCACAAGAAGTCTAGACACATCAAACGACGCTTCAACCTCATCCGCGACTACGTCGAAGGAGAGGACGTAAATATATGCAAAGTGCACATGGATCTGAATGTAGCAGACCCGCTGACTAAACCTCTTCCACGGGCAAAGCATGATCAACACCAGAACTGTATGGGTGTTAGATTTGTTACAATGTAATTCGCATGATGATGTGAGGACTAGATTATTGACTCTAGTGCAAGTGGGAGACTGTTGGAATTATGCCCTAGAGGCAATGATAAATATAGTTATTATTATAATTCCTGTATCAAGATAATCGTTTATTATCCATGTTATAATTGTATTGAATGAAGACTCATTTACATGTGTCGATACATAGACAAAACACTGTCCCTAGCAAGCCTCTAGTTGGCTAGCCAGTTGATCAAAGATAGTCAGTGTCTTCTGATTATGAACAAGGTGTTGTTGCTTGATAACTGGATCACGTCATTAGGAGAATCACGTGATGGACTAGACCCAAACTAATAGACGTAGCATGTTGATCGTGTCATTTTGTTGCTACTGTTTTCTGCGTGTCAAGTATTTGTTCCTGTGACCATGAGATCATATAACTCACTAACACCGGAGGAATACTTTGTGTGTATCAAACGTCGCAACGTATTGGGTGACTATAAAGATGCTCTACAGGTATCTCCGAAGGTGTTCGTTGAGTTAGTATGGATCGAGACTGGGATTTGTTACTCCGTGTGACGGAGAGGTATCTCAGGGCCCCCTCGGTAATACAACATCACACACAAGCCTTGCAAGCAATGTGACTTAGTGTAAGTTGCGGGATCTTGTATTACGGAACGAGTAAAGAGACTTGCCGGTAAACGAGATTGAAATAGGTATGCGGATACTCACGATCGAATCTCGGGCAAGTAACATACGGAAGGACAAAGGGAATGACATACGGGATTATATGAATCCTTGGCACTGAGGTTCAAACGATAAGATCTTCGTAGAATATGTAGGATCCAATATGGGCATCCAGGTCCCGCTATTGGATATTGACCGAGGAGTCTCTCGGGTCATGTCTGCATAGTTCTCGAACCCGCAGGGTCTGCACACTTAAGGTTCGACGTTGTTTTATGCGTATTTGAGTTATATGGTTGGTTACCGAATGTTGTTCGGAGTCTCGGATGAGATCACGGACGTCACGAGGGTTTCCGGAATGGTCCGAAAACGAAGATTGATATATAGGATGACCTCATTTGATTACCGAAAGGTTTTCGGAGTTACTGGGAATGTACCGGGAATGATGAATGGGTTCCGGGAGTTCACCGGGGGGCAACCCACCCCGGGGAAGCCCATAGGCCTTGGGGGTGGCACACCAGCCCTTAGTGGGCTGGTGGGACAGCCCAAGAAGGCCCTATGCGCCATAGGAAGAAAATCAAAGAGAAAAAAAAGGGAGGAGGTGGGAAAGGAAAGAAGGACTCCACCCACCAAACCAAGTAGGACTCGGTTTGGGGGGGGGGGAGACCTTCCCCCCTTGGCTCGGCCGACCCCCTTGGGGCTCCTTGAGCCCCAAGGCAAGGCTCCCCCTCTCCCACCTATATATACGGAGGTTTTAGGGCTGATTTGAGACGACTTTTCCACGGCAGCCCGACCACATACCTCCACGGTTTTTCCTCTAGATCGCGTTTCTGCGGAGCTCGGGCGGAGCCCTGCTGAGACAAGGTCATCACCAACCTCCGGAGCACCGTCACGCTGCCGGAGAACTCTTCTACCTCTCCGTCTCTCTTGCTGGATCAAGAAGGCCGAGATCATCGTCGAGCTGTACGTGTGCTGAACGCGGAGGTGCCGTCCGTTCGGCACTAGATCGTTGGACTGATCGCAGGATTGTTCGCGGGGCGGATCGAGGGACATGAGGACGTTCCACTACATAAACCGCATTCACTAACGCTTCTGCTGTACGATCTACAAGGTACGTAGATCACTCATCCCCTCTCGTAGATGGACATCACCATGATAGGTCTTCGTGCGCGTAGGAAATTTTTTGTTTCCCATGCGGCGTTCCCCAACAGTGTCCAACAATTTACATGTGTCTACTTAGGATAACACATCCTAAGGACCAAACATGAGCCATAATGTCAATGAGGTCCGGTTCCACCCTTTTCCAACTCACTCACACTCCTACTACAAAATTCAGTCTACACCATTAACGATAAAATATTTGTACAACCTATCATCCATCCAGGGGGGTCAACCCACCACCGGAGATGTCCTTCACACCATTGGCACACAAACTCAGGAGAAGAAGAATAGGAAGAAGAGAGCTTGTCTTCGAAAACTGAGGACACAAGGCTGAAGAAAATCAAGGTTACAAGCTCTTCGATAGAACTGTACAACAAGTACATCACCGCCAGATGTTTAAGGCCTCCCAAAAAAACTGATAAAAGGTTACATCTCACAACTTTTTCATTCTATCACATCTGTGCACTCGCACCTTTTATTAAGTTTATGATTCAGCTGCAAGCAACTCATGCTTCCTTGGTTGCCTAGTAATGTGTTTATACTTACAAAAAATGCTTCATCTGATTACGTTTGTTCGCAATCACCCTTGTATTAGGCCACCTTTCATCGATTACGGTGGGTACCATATATCATATGAACACTTCTGTGACGCACTCAAGCCACGCGGATGGGTTGACACCCATACAATGGAGCTCTACATTCGCTAGTTCAACCTTCAACAAACAATGGAAGCATGCAGCTCTGCCCTTCCTACCAAATACGCCTTCTCACAGTCCTTGACGGTAACAACCTTCGCAACACATCTCTTCGGTTTTCCATCTTCACTTATTTTAATATTCTTTACATTGTATTTCATAACTTTCATCAGGCAAAACTAAGCGTGCCCGAGGATAAATTCGTTGCAACCAACTGCCTTCGTGAATTCAACAATGCCTACCAAGATGGCTCCCTCAAGTCAAAGGATATGGTACACTTCTCACGCCATAAAACAGTGTGCTCATCACTTTATATCAATTTTTCCAAACTTCCAATTTGCAACGTATCATGTACCGACGCACAAGACATCGTTTAAATTTACAATCTATGACCACCTGGAAACAAATTCATACCCTTCATACCCATAATATTTTGCAGCTTTACTTCGCCATTCCCCACAAACAACATTGCATACTATGCTGCATCAACCTTCTTTACAAACAGATCAACAAATTCGATTCAGACAAGAAGCTGAAAAATGATGAAGTGTACGAGTTGTCAAACAATCTAATGAGCACTCTCCTAAACTAACAGTAACTAATTACTATGTGATGTTTTTCTGGTGATGCGTCGATTACATTTTGCATCCCTTTATTTTTAGGTTACCAACTTTATGACACTGGCCGCGCATGCCAAAGCATTCACAAAGTTAGATTTCATGAAGTTCACGTGCTTCAACCCCCCTGATTGCCCCCAACAGAAAACGCAGTAAGTTTATACAATCTTTTTCACCTCAAGTCGGTGATGAAGAAAATTCACACTACGTATGATGCTCTCTTCTATATTTTTGCCAGCTACGATTGTGGAATATTCACAATGCTCTTCATGAAGCAATGGGTTGGGAAGAACATGGCCAACTTTTCCAAGGTATTACCCTCCTAAACCAAGCAGCTACTCATGTGTTAATTCAATGCTTCTATCATCACTGTTATAAGTTTCCATCAATCATATTTGTTTTTGGCATGCAACCATTTCTGCCTTTTTTCAGTGCACCCGTCTACAAAAGTGCATGCTTCATTGTTTTAACCACTCACCCGACTTCTACCGCAGGATACATACGACCATCGGGCGATTATCACCGAACTAATCATAACTTCGCAGCTCAACAACCAAGATCCAACCTGGGTACTGAAGACGAACTGAGGAACCGTCTTAGTCGCGATCAAAAAAATAATATTCCTCGTAGAGAATCACGCCGACGAGCATTCAACAAAATAAACGATCGCGCTTGTGCAAACTATGTGCTTCCAAGTTTCTTTTTTACTTCCAGCTAGTTGTTTTATTACACAATTCAACTTCGTTACCAACTGGTGCTGATATTTTTGTGTCCTTTATCTGGTACTATTTTGTACTCAATCATGAGTTTTCAAGCTGGAAGTAACAGAGCATTGTTTTTTCGCTTCATGATGCTGTTTGTCGTCTACGTACTACCAACATTGAAAACAAAGTGTTCGTTACTTTTCACTATGCACGAATAATACACTGTTTGTTTCACTACAATATGTGCTTGCTTCTTGCAAACATTACTCACCTGAAACATACATTCTTGCATGAATTACCAGAACAACCTTCACAAAATTTGTGAAGCGGAATGCTACATATTACTTTGCATTGTCAAACAAAAATTCACATTGATCATAGTTTCCACCAAAACAAAACCTTGATTTATCATCAATCAAAATCCCAGTACATAAACATGACTACGCTTGCTTCTTGCAAACTTCACTCACCTGAAACATATATATTTACATGAATTCTGCAGCCACCCTACATGAAGTCTGCTTCATGAAATCGTTGTGCTTCCAGCGTGTCGTTAACATACTTTCACAACTTCAAATATCAGAACTATATTCACAAAAATTGTGAAGCAGAAGTCTACATATTATTTTGCATTGCCAAAGTAAATTCAAGTTCATCATAGTTTCCACAAAACAATACTTAGACTTAACCACAATCAAATCCTTATCGCTTACAACCCATAAATGTCTAAATTATTTTACTCAATCTCAGCAACTTATTACACCACATCACAGTACGCGGTAACCTTCGGAAAAAAATTATTTACAGTGTCAACTCCGTCTCTTGCCTAAGTTTTTCAGCTTCAACCTTCTGTCTCGGTCTCTCAAGCGCGAGATACGGGCAATTCCTCTTGTCATGCCAATCCTCCTTACAATAAGAACACACACCCTTCTTCTTTGCTTTTTGTTGTGCCTTCTCCTGCCTCAGCTCCACCAGTGGTTTCCTCCTTTTCTCTTTATCTTTTGGTCTACCTTTTTTGGCAGATTTTGGCGGATTCTTCACATTTCTGCTTCCTACTACTTCAACATCAACACGTGCTGGTGGGTCTGGGTCTGGCAAACCACCTGACAACCTCCACTTCCAGACCAGCTTGCTTAGCTCAACCACTCCACCAGCAACAATCGTGTACGTCTCCGGACCAAAACATGCATCCGAAGCAAGTGTACACATCTGGCTGCACAGGTCATTGTACCTGAGAGTATTTGTTTCCGGAACCTCTGAACCAACATTTCTGCTTCTTGCAGGTCTAATTGTTGCTTCCTCAGACCATCTATACATCATGTATTGTTCAGGTATTTCTTGCACATTAGTATGCACCATTACCTTTAGAATGTGATGACACAAGATCCCATTCATGTGGAATCTGTTGCATGAGCACTCATACGACCTGTCAACTGGGTCGATAACAACCACACGTATTTTACTTGAATCAGGATCGCAACGTCGTAGCTCAAACTTAAACCGATTACCTTCAACCGGAATAATCATCAATGCCGTTGTCTCCTCCATCATTTCCTTGAACTTTCCAAAGGCAGTCCTGGTATAAAACTTTGATGCTTGCTCCTCTATCTTGTACCTAGCGGAAAAAAATACATCCGTTTTCAACAGGAATACAGAAGCATGATAATAACATATAAGAAGCAAACTTTTCCTCCACATGTTGCAGATTATATCAACATTTTTTCCACATTTAGTATAATTGTACGTTTCATACCTTGACCACAACGGAGCAACTGTAGCCTCGCCAAGGAAACCAGCATTGTCCTCCCGGTCAAGCCTAGTTTCCTGTATGTACTCGTACTGCTTCACAAACTGCCACACCGAGTCATGAGGGTACACAAGCTTCTTGAAGAACGAGTTCAAGCCTTCCGACCTGCCAGTCGTTCCTGTGAAGGGAAAGAAGTTTCTTTTGAAGTACGCCGGCGCCCAGGTGTGCCTGCACTCCCACATGTTAATCAGATGTGGGTGCTCACCAAGCTCATGCTTCAACACCATCCGCTGACATGCTTCCTCAAATTCTACTGCACTGTCGGTCCCATTCACACAGTAATAGAATTCTTCCTCATCTGCTCTTGTCCTGAACAACATACCCAGTTTTTCCTTCGCTATCTTCAACACGTGCCACTTACAGCATATGTGTACTATTCTAGGAAAAAACATGCTAATAGCTTTTGACATGGCTTGGTCTTGATCTGTCATTATACACCCTGGGGGGTCATGCCCCATTGCATCCATCCACTTCTCAAAAACCCACTTGAATGTCTCAATTTTTTCATCCGGAAGCAACGCACATCCAAACATTATGGTTTGCATGTGGTTGTTTATTCCAACGATCGGTGCAAATGGCATATCATACATGTTCGTACAAAACGTAGTGTCAAAGAACACACAATCTTTGAAATTTTTGTATGCCTCCCGGGTCCTTCCATCAACCCAGAATAGTGCCCTCACTGCTTTATTCTCATCTTCCAGCTTCGCATAAAAGAAACGTGGACTCTCTGCATGAAGCTTCTCAAAATACTCCATCATTTTTGCCATATCATTCAAAGACACCTCATTTCTCAAGTTAGTTCTAATGTTTGCAACATCTCTGGCAGTGTACGGAAGGTTGCCAAGTTCCCCATGCAAGTCTCCAAGCGTTGCCATGATCAACGCTGTTGGTATGTTCCGATTATGCAATGTCTTCAGAAACATGTAGTCCTCATACGGTACCTTCCTATGAGATCTGTAAAACCTTGTCCATTCCCCCTTACTCATCATTGGGTGTGTATGTTGCTCCTCAAAAACACTTACTTCCCATTTTCCATCCCTCAATACCACTGCCATCCGTGCTCTGCATCCATGCCTATTCACCCTGTTTCTCTTCCGCTGTGCTACAAGTTTTTTATTGCCAAAATCTGGTTCCTTCCTTGATGCAGTGACATTTTCTTCTACTGCTTCATACCACTCAGGATCACACACAGCTTGTTTTCCTCCATCTTGGGTGCTTTCCCCTCCTGCATGAACACACTCGAACTCTCTCTTGATTATGTGGTTACACCCCTTCTTCTGAGTCCTCTTAGTGTAACATATCCTAGTGCCAAAACCCAGCTTCTTAGCATAGCTATTATACACCATTTGTGCTTCCTCGATGGTGTCGAAGACGAATCCAACATATGGCGCATCTGGTCGAGTAGTTGTTGCATCATTAGCAAATGGAATATATGTTCCCCCTTCAATGTCCTCCATGGTTTCATCCTACAATGAAGCATATTTTTTAGCATCATCATTGCAAACATGAAATCGTAGAGCCAAATCATTGGGCAAAATTTGAATATATCTGAACACAGACCATATCTGAATGCATCTAGACATATACGGTGCTAAACATATCACGACATAGTCTGAACATAGCCCATGACATTAAAATCTAAGCTTCGAGCAGCAAATTATAATGTATCGAATGGCAACAAACAGTGCTTCTAACTACGTTCTCTCACATTTATCCTACAGATTCATCAACAATCCCCCATGGTGTGTAAAAGACCAACCAAATGATGCATCATACTACCAGTACACATCAAAACTACAACCAACATCAGAAAAAAGAAAGCTAAATACTGCGAACATGTATCAAGGTGTTCGTTTTACCTCATAATCTCCAATATTCACCACAGGAGGATTCATGTTCGTCTGATTACTCGAAGCAGCAGCACCCCAAACGCCTCCCGAACCTGTCGTACTACCCGATCCATGCCGCCAGAATGCATCCAAAATCCCTCCATACTCAATATCTCGTCTTAGGTGCGCCATTTTTGCAGCCACTTGTCTCTCGATGGAAGCACTCACGCCACAAATCTTAATGGAGAAGACACAGGGGAGAGGAACTGTTCTCCCGTGGGAGGAAGCGTGTGTCCAGGGCGTGCGTTCAGGGCCACTTATTACGTACACCCAGCCGCTTAATTACAGGTATTAAAAGCCTCAGGAAGCAGGACATCTAATCTAATCTGAGGGATCCCATCACCCGCATCCAACGGCGCATAGGCAGTCTGATGGATGCTAAACGCCTATAGACTGATGCCTAGCGCTTGCCAAAGATATAAGTGAAGCTCGACAAAATCATGGCGTGTGCATGTCTCTCTCTCTAAGTGTGCAGCAAGGATGATTGTGACACAACAAAAATAAAATACTCCTACGATACAAGACGCTCCAAGAAAAAACACATAACATGTGGTGAATAAAAATATAGCCCCAAGTAACGTTACCGATGGATTGAAGACGAGAGAGGGGATGCCTTCCCGGAGCATCCCCAAGCTTAGGCTTTTACGGCATCCTTGAATCTCTAGGGGTGCCTTGGGCATCCCCAAGCTTGAGCTCTTGCCACTCTTTATCTCTTTGTCCATAAGAACTTCACCCAAAACTTGAAAACTTCATAACACGAAACTTAAACAGAAACTCGTAATAACATTAGTACAAGAAAGCAAACCACCACTTCCTTAGATACTGTAGCAAACTTAAATTCTACTTGTGCTGATGTTGGGTTACTGTACTTTCAATCTTCCATGGCTAATACCCCCCGATACTATCCATAGTTTCATCAAAATAAGCAACCAACACAACAAAAACAGAATCTGTTAACAGCAGACCAGTCTGTAGAAATCTATATGTTTCGTATACCTCTGGTACTTAAAAAATTCTTAAAAATTACGACAGTCTGAAGAATTTGCGTAGAAATCAGCAGCAAAAAGAATCAACTCAAAATCTCTTACAGAAACAAAATGAAAATTCTTTTCGTGAGTAGAAAGTTTATGTCTTTCCCAGCATGACCAAACGATCATCCTCAAGACTAATCATAACGGTTTTGCTTGGCACAAACGCAAAAAGAAACACAAAAAACACAATCATAACAGAATTATGAAAGTGTGGAAAACACAAAACAGAAAGAAAAAAGGATAAATTCGTTGGTTGCCTCCCAACAAGCGCTTTTGTTTAACGCCCTTAGCTAGGCATCAATGATGCTCTCACAAAAGGCAAGAATTGAAGCATAACGAGAGCATCCTAAAGCATGTGAAAATCACATCTAAGTCTAACATACTTCCTATGCATAGGCATTTTATAGGAAAACAAATTGGCAAAACAACCAATAGTTGCCATATGCAAGGAAGAAGAAAGAGACAATAGCAATCTCAACATAACGAGAGGTAATTTGGTAACATGAACGTTTCTACCACAATATTTTCCTCTCTCATAGCAATTACATGTGGGATCATATTCGAATTCAACAATGTAACTATCACATAGGATATTCTTTCCATGACCCACATGCATGAAAAGTTGACGCTCTTCAAAAATAGTGGGATTATCATCAAATAAAGTCATGACTTCTCCAATCCCACTTTCAGTATTGTTGCAAATATCATATTCATCATGAGGTTTGAAAAAAAATTCAAGATCATAAGAAAGATCATCACCCCAATCATGATTATTGCAACAAGTAGTGGACAAAGCAAAACTAGCGTCCCCAAGCTTAGGGTTTTGCATAATTTTAGCATGATTTTCACTAATAGGATTTATAGTGAAATAATTGCAATCATGTTTTTCATCCAAAGAGCCCTCGTGAATCACTTCATGAATTTCTTCCTCACAATTTTCAGATTCACGCATCTTACGCAAAACACCAAAGACATAGGCAATTTCCCTCAACTCAATAGCAATTTGTTCCACACGAGTGGGTCTCTTAAAGAGACTAGCAAGTGGATGAGGATCCATATCACTAGATTTTCAGCAAGCGAAGATGCAAGCATATTGAGGGCACATGGCACACAAGCAAACAGAAAGCAAGCGAGAGAAAAGGGCGAACGAAAAAGGCAAAGGAGAAAGGCAAATGAAAATGGCAAAAGTGAAGTGGGGGAGAGGAAAACGAGAGGCAACTGGCAACAAAAATAAATGCAAGAGAAGAGTTTGTGATACCTACTTGGATAGATCTTGATTTCTCCTCCCCGGCAACGGCGCCAGAAATAGGCGTGTTGTCGGGAGAATATTCTTCACGATCCTCCTTGGCAAGCGATCCTCTTCCCCGGCAACGGCGCCAGAAATACTTCTCATGTTTGATGTGTACCCCTGGCAATTGTGCCAGAAATACTCCTACTACGGCACGTTGGTATTCCTTCAAAGCGGAAAGGATGATGTAGCACAGCAACGGTAAGTATTTCCCTCAGTTTGAGAACCGGGGTATCAATCCGACGGAAGAGTATCTCACCAACCTGCACAAACACAAAAGCTTGCACCCAACGCTATGAAGGGGTTGTCAATCCCTTATAGATTGTTTGCCAAGTGAGAACTAAAAGTAACAAAGTAACAAAGCAAAGTAAAAAGCGGATTTGTAAACGATGGATGTGAATAGACCCGGGGGCCGTAGTGTTTACTAGTGGCTTTTCTCATGAAAGCAAGTAGACGGTGGGTGAATAATTTACTGTCGAGCAATTGATAGAACTGTGCAGAGTCGTGACGATATCTATGCAATGATTATTTCTATAGGCATCACGTCCGAAACAAGTAGACCGACACTTTCTGCATCTACTACTATTACTCCACACATCGACCGCTATCCAGCATGCATCTAGTGTATTAACTCCAAAAGAACAGAGTAACGCCTTAAGCAAGATGACATGATGTAGAGGGATAATCTCAAACCAATGATAAAAACCCCATCTTTTTACCCTTGATGGCAACTGATTGATGTGCGCCTTGCTGCCCCTACTGTCACTCGGAAAGGTCACCACATGGCAGAACCCAAAACCAAGCACTTCTCCCATTACAAGAATCATAGATCTAGTTGGCCAAACAAAACCCAAGACTCGGAGAGACTTACAAGGATATCGAATCATGCATATAAGAAATCAGCAAAGACTCAAATATATATCATAGATAATCTGATCACAAGTCCACAATTCATCGGATCTCGACAAACACACTACCAAAGAAGATTACATCGGATAGATCTCCATGAAGATCATGGAGAACTTTGTATTGAAGATCCAAGAGAGAGAAGAAGCCATCTAGATACTAACTACGGACTCGTAGGTCTGAAGTGAACTACTCACGAGTCATTGGAGGGGCGATGATGATGATGAAGAAGCCCTCCACCTCCAAAGTCCCCTCCGGCAGAGCGTCGGGAAGGGTCTCCAGATGAGATCTCGCGGAAACGGAAGCTTGCGGCGGCGGAAAAGTATTTTCGAGGCTCCCCTGATTTTTTGCGGAATATTTGGGAATATATAGGCGCAAAACCTAGGTCAGGAGGCGGCCAGGGAAGCCACAAGCTTGCCCACCGCCGCCTCCCCCCTGGTGGCGGAGTGGACCCTTGTGGGCTCCCTGGGGCCCACCTGGCCTGGCCCAAAGTCTCCATGGACTTCTTTCGTTCGAAAAAAAAATCATTTGGGGGTTTTTCTTCCGTTTGGACTCCGTTCCAAAATCAGATCTGAAAAGAGTCAAAAACACGAAAAAACAGGAACTGGCACTTGGCACTGAATCAATAAGTTAGTCCCCAAAAAGATATAAAAAGGTACATAAAACATACAAAGAAGACAAGATAACAGCGGGAAACCATCAAAAATTATAGATACGTTTGAGACGTATCATTGCATCTGTCAAAAACTAAATCATTCCTGTAGTTCCAAATAGCCCACAACAATGCACATGTTCCCACACGAGTACTATTTGCGAGAAGAACATCAACTCCCTCTACCCACGTTCCAAATAACATGTTAATACTACTAGGGGGGCTGATATTAAACACAATTTGAATAGAGCGCCATAAGATTTTAGCCAACGGGCATTGGAGAAAGATGTGCTTTATATTTTCTTTACTGACACAAAAGTTGCAACGTAGGTTGCCTTTCCAATTACGTTTGGCTAGATTGTCCTTTGTCAGAATAGCTCCTTTGTGGACAAACCACATGAAGATTTTTATTTTCAACGGGACTTTGACCTTCCATATATGCTTGGAATTGGGAATCGATACCGAGTCTATGAGATGAGTATACATAGATTTTACAGAAAAAACTCCATTCCTAGTCAACTTCCATTGAATAGTGTCTGGTCTCTCCGATAATCGGAGGACCATTAATCTTCTGACTAAGTGGAGCCAACTGGTCCATATATCCCCTATCAAGGATATGCGAAACTGAATGTTTAGAGGTATGCGGCTCAATATTGTCGCAACGGACGCTTGTCTGCGTTGGACAATATTGTATAACTACGGATATTGCAGGGCCAGGGGCATTTCCCCTAACCATGAATCATCCCAGAATCTGGTTGATACACCATTACCAATGACAAACCTAGTCTGGTGAAAAAAAGACTGTTTTACACCTCATCAATCCTTTCCAGAATGGAGAGTCATTCGGTCTTCCGGTCACCTGTGCTAAGGTCTTATTTTGCAAGTACTTATTCCTGAGAATTTGTACCCACATACCGTCGGTTTCCACCGAGATTCTATATAGCCACTTGCTTAAAAAGCATCTGTTTTTAACCTCTAAGTTCTCAATCCCTAAGCCCCCTTGGTCCTTGGGTCTGCATATGATGTCCCATTTGGTAAGCCTATACTTTGTTTTAACCTCGTCGCTCTGCCAGAAAAAGCGAGACTGATAAAAATCCAACCTTTTTCGTACCCCAACCGGTACCTCGAAAAAGGAAAGGAGGAACATGGGCATACTAGTTAACACCGAGTTAACGAGTACTAAACGGCCTCCATATGATAGAAGCTTGCCTTTCCAGCAACTTAACTTCTTTTCAAATCGGTGCTCAATACATTTTCACTCCTTATTTGTTAGCTTCCGATGGTGAATTGGAATACCCAGATAGGTAAACGGTAATGGCCCACTCTCGCAACCAAAAAGTTGGTTGTACGTGCGATGTTCCGTTTTGGCTTCTCCAAAGCAAAATAATTCACTTTGGTTGAAGTTAATCTTCAACCCAGACAACTGTTCAAACAAGCATAATATGAGTCTCAGGTTTCTGGCTTTGTCTAAATCATGCTCCATAAAGATAATTGTATCATCCGCATACTGTAGGATTTAGACACCCCCATCAACGGGATGCGGTACAATTCCCCCCACTAGATCATTGTCACTGGCCCTCCTAATCATTAAAGCCAGCATATCCGCAACAATGTTGAAAAGGATCGGTGACATAGGATCTCCTTGTCGCAGACCCTTTAGTGTCTGAAAGGAATGACCCACGTCATCGTTTACTTTGATACCGACACTACCTTTTTTTATAAAACAATCTACATGCTTCCGCCACAACTAGTCAAACCCCTTCATACGCAAGGTTTGTTGTAAGAAGGACCATTTGACTTTATCGTAAGCTTTCTCAAAATCCACCTTGAAGATTACCCCATGTAGTTTCTTCGAGTGAATTTCATGCAAGGTTTCATGCAGGACCACCACCCCTTCTAGGATGTTTCATCCAGGCGTAAACGTTGTCTGAGTAGATTGAACCACTGCGTGAGCGACATTAGATAACAGATTAGTTCCCACTTTTGTGAAAATCTTGAAGCTAACATTTAGCAAGCAAATAAGGCGAAATTGTTCAATGTGTCTCGCCCCCTCCTTCTTTGGTAACAGCGTAATAGTACCAAAATTCAAATGAAAGAGTTTTAATTGCCCACAAAATCATGAAACATTGGCATTAGGTCATCCTTGATGATATGCCAGCATTTCTTGTAGAACTCCGCTGGAAATCCATCTGGTCCAGGAGTTTTGCTGTTTTTCATTTGTCCAATGGCCTCAAGCACCTCTTTCTCCGTGAATGGAGCAGATAATATCTCATTGTCGGCATCTCCGATTTGAGGAATATCTGCTACCATTTGCTCATCCATAGTGATGGGACTGTTGTCCGATGCTCCAAAGAGCTGCTTATAGTATGTTGAGATGTACAATTTTAAGTTCTCATGACCTACTATTGTACCCTCATCCTGTTCTGATTGCAAAATCCTCTTCTTCCTATGCTTGTCGTTCGCAATCAAATGGAAATTTTTTGTATTATTATCCCCATGGACAATAGCTCATACTTTGGCTTGAAGTGCCCATTTCATTTCCTCCTCTCGGAGGAGCACACGCACTCTCTGTTCAGCTTCGTCCTTAGATGCCCGTTCATTTGCATCCAACATATAGGACTCAGCTTTGCGATCTAGATCATCTATAAATTTGAGGAACCTATCCTGCTCTTCCTTATAGATCCCAAATTCGTTTTTAGCCCATCCCCGGAGGAACTGTCGAAGATGTCTAATTTTGTTCTGCCATCTTTCAACATTAGACGTCCCTCCGCACTCAATTCTCCATTCCCTAGCAATCATATCTATAAATCCCTCTCTGAGGAACCAACTAGATTCAAACGAGAAACTGTTCTTCTTGCCCGTATGAATTGCATCCCCAGAATCAAGGAGGAGTGGGGTATGGTCAGAGAGAGCTCTATGAAGTGCATAGACAGAGACTAGCGGGAATTTCTGTTCCCATTCGATGCTAGTGAGAACTCTGTCCAGCTTTTCAAACGTCTGATTTTGTAAAGAATTAGCCCACGTGTACTTTCTCTTTGAGAGTTTAATCTCCTAAGGTCTAAGCTTTCAATAATTGTGTTGAACATAAATGGCCATCTGCCATCAAAATTATCATTGTTTTTTTCATCAGAATGTCGCATGATGTTAAAATCACCCCCAACTAATAGAGGTAGTTTTTCATCACAAATTCGGACCAGATCAGCTAAAAATCAGGTTTCAAATCTGACTGGGCAGCACCGTAGACCGCTACGAGAGCCCATTGAAAACCGTCAATTTTCGATCTAATCCTAAACTTAACCGCAAATTCCCCCCAACACCACTTCGCGCACCTGGAGAGATTCGCACCTTACACCAAGTAAGATACCACCGGATCTTCCTCTTGGGGGTAGACAGTGCCAATCGAAATCCACCCCTGCTGACAGGGTATTCACGAACTGTGATGTGGAATTATCACATCCAGTCTCCATGAGCGTGATAAAATCTAATTTATACTCTAAAGTAGCTTCTGCTAGGAATCTAATTTTAGCCAAGTCTTTTAGAACTCTGCTATTCCAAAAGACCCCTCTCATCTTTCATCATAGAATTTTTTAGCAGTCTTAAATCTGGCACTCCTCCGCACCGCAGAAACCGGATACACCTTGCGCTTCCATTGACACTTAGGTTTGTCACCACCAACCTCCTGGTCCATATAACCCGGTTGGTGTGAATCCTCCACATTGGGATGCAAATTATCAAGACAATCATCGGAGAGATGCTCATCATCTTACTCCGTCCCCTCGTTTGGAACAAGATTCTCACATAGAGAATTCAAGTCACCCAACGCAGAAATCTCGGCGTCATTCAAAGGTTTAATAGCAACCAAGTTTCTCACTATGTCTAAAGCCCTATTAACTTCTAAGTCAAGCAAATCATTAATAGATTTTGCAACTTCTTTACCCGTACTTCCCAAAGATACCCCAACCGAAGTAGCTTTATCAATGATATCATGGGGCGAAAAATGTAAAATCGAATGGGCCTTGCTGATGGACATACCTGTCAATGCTTCTACATCCCTCAATCTCGCCGCGCGCATAGCCCGGCCCATCTGCAAGTCATCCACGTCAGGTTGCTCCTGTATCCTCCGACTAGACCTCCTGTCCAATGTCATTGGATCCGCAATACCGCCAAATGCTATGACCTGATCTGAGGAAAAGAGATCATGCCCGCCCTGAGTGCCCGCCAACTGTGCTCGACCCCCATGATCGACATGCAGACCCGAAGCATCCACCGACTCCTGAGTACAAGCGGTCGAAGCCCCCAACACGATCGTGCTAGTCGGTCGTGCCACTCCCTCCTGGACAACATGCCCCTGCGCTTGCTCAGCAGGAGCCGCACGGCCCTCATCCAGGACCCCGACTGGCTGTGCCACGGCTTGGGCCACCTAGCACGTCACCACTTCTGCCATCGCCTTATCCGGCCTCCCAGGCGGCTACATCATCTCATCTAACCTGGCATCCGACAAGTACTGAGAGAGTGAAACGGCCGGCAAACTGTCCATGGCTGTAGTACTAATGTGAATCCCTCCATTTGCCACGGTAGCCTCACCCACCTTTGGATTCTTCCCCAGAGGCGACCTTGGGACGGGAGCCGACAGCGCCTTTGCCGATGGCGCCCTGGATACCCTAAGGCTGCTCATAGTGGGGAGTAACTTAGCCAAGTAACATGCACATGTTACTGGTCTATGTTACTACCTTCATAGTGGGTAGTAACATTTGTGGGATGTCATATTAATTAGGATATAGACTCATTTTGTATTGGTATGTGTGATGTTACTGTAACATAGCTAGTTACCACAAGCACCTCTCTCCTCATTAACTCACTGCCACATAAGCAAATTTGCATTGTAATGTGTGATGTTACTACTATGTTACTCCCCACTATGGCCAGCCTAATTCTATCCGGTGCCGATGCCGGCTCAAAGGAGCCAAACTTAAGCTCGGACATCGGCGGGAGAACTGAACGCGTTTCCCCTCCAGAATTTTTGTTTGACCGACTATCCTTCTTCTTCGAGCTGCTCGACGGATCATCCTTCTCCTCTGAGCCCCTAGAACCAGCCGCATCATCACCATCAGTCATGTTAACGTCTCCATCTGTGACCGCATCATGGAAGATAGGAGGATTCTCCATCTCTAATTGTAATGTGTATCTTATTCCCGCATGGGTCCATATAACCTCATCAGGAGCTAGCTCGATATCTATAACACTGACTAACAACCTCGTCACTCCTTTAGCTCGAGTGAAGATCATATCCACCTTCTATGTCTTACCAATAAGAGATCCCAAGCTTCAAGTGATCAAAAAATCATTGAGCGCCTTAGAAGGTACTCCAGAAAATCTGACCCAAATCTGAGGTAACGGTACCCCTTTAGGCTCCTCCGTCTTCCAAGCATCAAACTCTAGTACACAACTCGTACTTGGAACTCTGCACATGCCAAACTTGAGTAGTCGTGCAAGATCCTCATTGGTAGGAAAAACCACTTTGAAAACATTATCTGCTATCAACACTGGTTCCCACCTAAAAGTCGACGAAACAAGCTCTCGAAGCTGTTGCACAATCTGCTCCGTTGACATGTTACCTCTCGTGACCGTGACTGTCCCAACATAAGCAGTGTCTGCCATATGAACTGTGATCGCCATAGTTGACGATTCAAAAAACATAAGCTCTTGAAGACAAACTCCGTAAATATTAACCATCGACGTAGGTCCAACTGTTAAGGGACACTTAGCTGCACCGTGCTTTGGCCTGAGACATATCTCACAAAGATCAACCTTGCACTCAGAGACAAAGTGGCCCGTCTCACCATAACGGTAACACACCATCTTCTCCTTGTTGCGTGCCCACTTTGTTGGACGCTCTCCCCCGTCTTGCTTGGCAGCAATCATCGTCCTATCCACAGGCGGTGCTTCGGTCACCTTCCCTTGATCAATCCCGGCATCCTTTAAAGCCTCCGTCTCGGCCATGGTAGCATTAGCAACAGGCGGGAGCGGTGGCTTCGGCCTCCTCCCTCCCCCTCTGCCTGCAAAGTTAGGGCGGTATGCCCCCTCTTTGGATTAGGGGGACCCGAAACCCCCTGCGCAAAACTGCCCGGCGGTCTAGCGAACCCTCTTCCGCTGCCTCCAGAGCCTTGCCAAGCATAACCACGACCTCCGCCCGCAGACGAGGAGCCCCTGTGTTGCCCATCACCATAAGCATCAATCCCGTCGTCCCCCCCCATCGGCCTCGAGGCTGCAACCTATTAGCATCTTGCCTGACCGTAGGAGGCATCTCTGCCCCTCAAGCCGCCGTTACCTTGCCTGGGGGTTCCTGCTGCACAGCGCGAGAGCCCTGCCCCGTCGGTTTCGTCGACTGCTGCAAGGGTCTCGGCGCCTGGCCCCGACCCGCCATGGTCTCCTTCGAAGCACGTGCGGAGGGAAGCAGCCGAGCCGCCCGCCTAGTACCAAGCGAAGGAAACCCAGGTTTCCCCCTGGTGCGTACCCTAGGCGGCGAAGAGATGCATGTGTTACACTCGACCTGGGAAGATGCCGCGATGGCATGAGGCAAAAAGTAACCCTGAGCTGCTGCTGTCTGGGCCTCATACCCAGACTCTTGCAAGCCCAGGTTAATAACAGAAGTCTCTGGCCCACAATCTGCACTGACATCATTCAAAAATGCAGTCCTAGCCTGCCGTCCCGCAAATACAGGCTCCATCACCGCTGTCTGCCGATCCAACGATCTGACAGGCGGCTTGATCTTCTTGTTCTTCTTCTTCACCTTAATCCATGCCGGTGAAACAAAATCAGACAAAGTAATCGGCTGAAGAATTACCTTGGGTTTGGGACCAAACCATGGGTGAATCCCTGTTATCGGCCTCAACGCCTTCTTCGAGAGGCGCAGGTCCAACAACTCCTTGCGCCGGAGAATGGTTGGTCCGCACCGACCAGTTTCATCGCTGAACTTTGGAGCAGTTGCAACGTCATGTTCCTCCATGCCGATATCTCCAGTGTCCTCTTCATCATCTATCTCATCTTCCTGATCTGCGAGGACCCAGAAACGACATCCATATCGAGGAGACGCATTAGTAAGATCAACGCATACTTGAGCCTTCTCCGGAATAGAACGATGCGCCTCCCATGCGTTCCCCACAACCATCTGGAATCCATCGATCTCCAGTTTTCCTCCCATCTTAGGGAAATCAACATCCTACAAATATTTGCCCGCCAGGATGTCATTCTCTTCGTCACGTACCGTGATCCAGCGTGATAGGTGGTGAAGCACAATTGATCCGAATCTCTGCTCTCTATTTGACGGTGTTGTGTCCACGAATGACACCGCCCACGTCCGATGCGCCGACGAGGCACCGCCGCCATCTTCTGCATCCCCGGGCGCCGCAGCCGACTCATCTCGAGGCGCGATTTGATCTCCTCCAGCGTAGGCGTCGGATCGGATCGGCGAGGTGCGAGGGGCAGCGCCGTTGCCAGCCGTCGCTGGCTGAATCGCCTGAGAAATCGCCCCTCCGCGCGCCTCGGTCGTCATGACCTGTTATGTTATGATCATGATATAGGTACGCCCAACATGTTCTTTTGATGATGAAGTACCCTGGTTGTCGAGGTTCTGCTCTGCTTTACGCCCTATAGCCTTGGTTAAGGAGTCGTCGTCAGTGTCCGTCCTAGCATCAACGGCCACTAGTTGGCGGCCACTTCGACGTAATTAGTGACTGATTTCCAGTGCCAATCCCATTTGAAGCTGCCCTCGACAAAACAAGATGTGCTGGCAGTTCATGGTTCATCAGACAGACACTTGTGCCAAGCCAATAGAAAGAAGCCATAGGAGTATGTTTGACTGATGCTCGAGTTTCTCCGAGAGAGCACTTTGTGTTCGACACACCCGCACGCACTGCCTAGGAGATAGGAACGCCGGTGGCCCGGACGCTGGTCAGACTAAACGTCCACGGCCACGCTAGTCAAAGAAAACAACCACCAAAGGACGGCACGCATAGATCCAAATCCAAATCAAGGAAAAAAAGGCTTGGGTAAGGGTAATGGCAAGCAACGGGCACTCCTCCCGCCGGTGCACGCCCGCATTTTGACGAACGAACCGATCCATCCGCCCTAGTATAGTATAGTGGTGCTCGTGCGTACGTATGGCGACTGTTCGGCGCCATCGGGTGCAGATCCAGTATGCGCAGCCTGTAGCGCTGGAACGAACCAACCACCCGATGGCCCGGCGTGATGAATGCGGATCGAGCGACCGAATTTATGCGGATCGCGTAACGTGGTACGTACGTACGACCAGGCACACGTAGTAGTAGCACGAGCGTGCTGGGGTCTGAAAAACGAAAACGAAGGACCGGTCAGGTCAGATCCCCAGAAAGCTGGGGTATGGGGACGTGACGCGGGCGGCATGGGGTTGGTTCGCTTTGGGTTTGAGGCTCGCGAGGCAACGGCTAGCTTGGTTCGAAAAGGGGCCGGGCAGCTCAGAAGCCACCGGCCTGGGCTCAACTCGGCGCGGAGACGGACGCTTTCCAGCCTGCGACCCCACGGCACCCACGAGTCCACCCACGAGACCCCGACCGCCTCCGCTCCATCGCGCCGTTGGCCAACCAAGCGCGCGTAACCTGCCCTTGAGCCCGTATGCAGGCACGGAACGGGAGCGAAAAAGGCTACGCGGTATACGGCCGCGGACTTGATGGTCGGTCGACCCAGAAAATTTACTAGTACGTACACATTTACACTGCTGCTGCTGTAGCACTCCACTGCTGCTGCTGCATTATGATCCGAAAGAGTGATGGTGCATCACGACTTCACGAGGCGTGCGTGCGCAACTTACGTACTACGCCAGGAAATCTGAGAGATATCATCAAGCAGCACTGCAGCAGTACGTACGTACGCAGATTTCGTCGCAACCCCGAGATGCAAACTGTAAAGGCACTTTAAGACGCAAAGCTTTCCCTGCACGCACGCACCACCGGCTAGCCCGAGCCCGAAGCGCCCACCATAAAACCACCACCCGCGGCCAGCAACCACCACCACCACGATCACTGTTGTATCCGCCACCTTGCCCCATTTTGAATGTGACAAAGAGAGGGAAACCAAACCACTGACCAGAGGAGCCGACCAGGACGCCGGCCGGCCATGCCGAGGTCCTCCTCCTCCGCGCCACGCATCCTCGGCAGGGCCATGGCCATCCTCTCCCTGCCGCTCACCCCGCTGTCCAAGACAAGGGCGGCGAGGAGCCTGCTCCTCTTCAAGAAGCGCCGCGCGCGCCGCCTGCGCCACTACAACTACGCCTACGTCGGCGAGTACCAGTTCTCCCCGTCCGGCTCCCCGCTCCTGCCCCGCCCGCCGGGCGTCTCCGCCTGGCGCGCCAAGCGGAGGAGCCGGGCCAGGACGGTCCTCGCCGCGCTCCTCTGCGGCGGCTGCGGCATCGCCGACGCAGACGGCGTAGACGCCGCCGTGCTCGACGGCCTGCTGCCCCTGCCCCGCGCTCTGCAGGACGAACGGGCCGGCGAGGACGGCGCGTCGTACGGGTACGGCGAGGAGGAGGGGGTGTACCACGGCGAGGAGGAGGAGGAGGAGGATGATGTGGTGGAGGTGGAGTGCGAGGGGGACGAGGAGGTGGACGGCCGCGCGGAGCGGTTCATCGAGAGGTTCTACGAGGAGATGAGGATGCAGCAGACGCGCCTCCTCTAGGCCGGCCGGATCCATGGACGACCCTGTCTGCATTTCGCCTTCCGTCTTAATTGGTAGAATTGTCGCTAGCTATCTTGGCTGCAGTTCCTTGGGTTACAGTGTGTTTGCTCTTGGTTTCTCTCGCGCAGTTTTGTTGTTCTAGTAGTGTCATGTCCACACGTGTGTCTGAATTTACCCAAAATTCCGTGTTGTTGACTTGTTGTGGTGTTGATAAATGTTCTCCGAGTTCAACTCTATATTCGGTGCTGGTATTCTTCAGTCATGGCAGGACGTCACACGTCACAGATTCATAATCTCCATTCGAATTCAGTTGTTCATACTTATTTGTTTCAAAACCAGAAGAACCGAAGGAGCGCAACAGCAGGTGGTAGCAGAGAGGAGAGCAAATCATGGAAAAGCTGGCCATAAACAATGTGATACGAGCGTTTCAAGGCGCGGTTGCCTTATCTCCCTTTGCTTGCACTAAAACTAAGCGCATCGAGGAGCGCTTTCCCGGGTGCAGAGATTGCTCTGCTCTGCTCTGCTCTGCTTCGAGAACCGGCGCCGTTTTGTTCTCTGATTCTTGCCTGTTTCCTGCAGAGTTACTAGTATATCTTAACAACTCGAGCAAGTCCAGGGAACGAAGCATTGAAAATTCAACCCTGCTCACTCAGTGGGAGCTCATTCACGGATGGATCGCAACGTCTAGATGCCGGAAAGGTTAAAGCGTTTGAGAGACAAAGGTGTTCTCTCTTTTCAGATGGATTTGCAAGTTCCGCGAGATAGATCCAGCATCGATCAAGTATATGATGCAAGGCAAACTGGCATTGGAGAAACTGACAACAATTACAGGAATTACGGCGAGAACTGCTCAAGAGGAAATAATATGCACTACAACTGTAGCATAAAAGAACCTTGCATTATTCAGTGAAAAGGGCAGCAAATGCCTCCCGAGGGTAAAAGAAAAGAAAACGGTGCATGAACTTTTAGCAGCAGTACTACACAAAAGGGAAAATAACCAGGGGTGGGGGCGTCCATATATTACTACATGACGCTGTACAAAACCTTCCACGGAGAAAACACAGTACATATCTGCAGAGTGTTTACTTGTAAAGTGGCCAATGTCATGCCAGCCAGTACACTTGCACACCTTCAGCGGCAGCATTGGTCGAAGGCGAACTCGCCGACGATGGCCTCGAGTATGTCGCCCTCGATGGCAACGCTGATGTCGAACGCCTCGGTCCGGCACGGGTCCCACCTTGCTGCCACAACCTGCTCCAGCTCCTTCTCCGCGGTGGCCCGGTCCGACGACATCTCGCTCCAGCTGCCGATCTCTTCAGATATCTCCCTCTTCAGCAGGTCCTTGCTCAGGGTGAGAGGTGTTCGCAACAAAGCCTTGTACCCGCATTTGCCGAAATCACGGAACTTCGAGTCCAGCGACTCGACGATGCAGTCAAACAGGAAGTTGGTGCGTTGGCACTTGTTTTCCTCCTTGAAACCAAGGCTGCTCTCTGATCCATCGCCGAAGACGGCCTCGACGGTTTCCAGCATCTCGACGATGAAGGAATGGAGTGACAGACTAGACGATGACCCACAAAAGAGGCTACTGTCCAAGAGCAGCTCAGCATTTGCAATGGCCTCCCCTATGCTGTGGAGCCTGCCTTCTAAGAAGGCGAAATCATGCTCTGGAGAACTCTGAACATATGGTATTTCAGCACTGCCGCCGCGATCGTCACTCTTTGTTGTGTCGATGGACATGGACAGATCCACAATGTCAGACTCAAGATTGAAGAGATCTTCCATTTTGTTCTCCATTGAAACAAAGAATTCTGTACTCTCTGCAAGCAAAAGAAGAAACCATACATTATCGTCATAATCTACTCCATTACACACGTCAAAACCTACTAATTCAATCCGTTCTGTGAATCAGAATTGTTTTAAGCTTCTCTCCAAAGAGAATCCATTTAAGCCAAGTGAAGTTAACTAGAGAACGTCGTAACAGAACACTGTCTTATTAGTGATATATGTAAACTACTAGGGTTGGGGCGCCACAGGGTGGTGCCACTTGAAAGAAAGTTATGTGCACGTTGTCATTTAAAAAAAACATGTGGTCCTCGCCTCTATCCAAAAAAGCATCTTAGAAAAAAAAATCCTCACCTCCATCTAAAAAAAAAGAAGAAAAAGAAAAAATACCACCGTAGCCTACCGGCAAGCGCCACTTTGCATAACCCTCCATTTAAAAAATACGTGAGTTTCTGACCATCATCTAAAAAAACATTTTTAAAAAAATCCTCACCTCTATCTAGAAAATATTTCAAAAGCTTTCTCACCGCGGCAAACCAGCTTGCGCCACGTGGCATAGCTGGTTGACTGCCAATCTCGCGATACTTAATGTGTTTAATTTGTTGTTTCTTTTGCAATTCATCGTGATACATACCTTTAATCTGCAACAGTGTCAAGATGTGCACTAAAGCAATCAATTTCTTGGCCAAATGCAACATCAATTTCATGGCCAAATGCATTTTATGCAAAACATAGCTATTCATTTAAGGTTTCATCAGCATACAAACATATATTTTTAATTCAGATCAGCAACAAAAGTTGAGTAAATAAAGAGAGAAGGTTTCATCAGCATACAAACATATATTTTTTTGCTTCAGATCAGCAACAAAAGTCGAGTAAATAAAGAGAGAAGTTTATTTTGTAGCACACTTTTTTTCCTTCATAAAAGGCCTTTCATTTATAGATAACTAAAAGTAAAAAAAGTTCTGCAGGGGTTACTAACTAGAGTACAAAGTATCCTTGCATTCCAGTTCAACATTCAAGATGATACAAAAGTATTTACCGATATTTTCAGTTGGACTTCCAACAGAGGAAGCATCATTTGAGAAGCATGCTTCGAGGACTGATGTTGGGCTCGGCTGATTGGGCTCATCATTTGTGCATGTAGCAGAAGAATCAGCCCCTTGGTCATCCTGGAACTAGAACATGAGAATGTTTTCAATTTCAATAGTCAGCAAGACAAAAATAGTGTGACCACTGACCACAATACAATGAATGCAAGTCATCCAAGTTGGTACACAATTACTTCAGTAAAGATCAGGGAACATCCAATAATATATTTTCTACAAATTCACAAAATGTTCCATGCATGGATTCATCAGTCTCTACCATTAGACAAAGTATTGAAGGATATGCAAAATCAACATTTCTGAAGTAAACATAATACATAAAAAGTTGACAAAATGAAGCAGCAAGGCAACATTTAAACTGACCTGATAACGCTTGTGAAAGTCAGGTGATTGAACATTGGAATTGTATACAGTCTCAGCATTATTCAGAGGAGCTGATGAATCCGAATAGTTACTAGTTTGGGATGCTGAGGTGTTTGTGTCATTGGTAAGGGCAGAAATGAGCTCTTGGAGCACCGACACAGTCAAGTTTGCCGAATGACCATCACTTGGTTCGACCCTATCTGACAGACCAAGCTCATTGACCTTTGCTTTCAACAGCCTCCTAAACTCCTCTTTCTCAGATGTGGAACCCATGGCACAAGGTTCGGCTTCCGAACATTTGGCATCTACCACCGGCATTCTTGCACAACCGGTATCGGCTTGTGTGCTTCGGAGCCCTCTGTTCTCTGAAACTTTGCCGTTTGACGAAGCCCTGGAAACCGGTCTCGCAGATGAACTAGAGGAAAATGCAATTGTGTTACGACCTCCTCTGTTACTGGCTGCGATGCTATGGTCGATTTTCTTGCGTGATCCTCTCCTCTGCCCAGATGCATTGCTTGTATCCCTACTTGTGGACGCCGACCCATTTCGGTCGATCACGTCTCTTAGTGTGCTTCTTTGTGGGGTGGTCGAACTCATCGACTCCCTCCTCAGACCAGAATTGTGTGGTGCCCTCATACTACTACTACCAGAATTGTGTGCTGCTCTCCTACTACTAGCAGGTGCCGATTCACGAGCATTGCCGATCGAACGCGTTGAACTAGCCAAGTTCCCAGACCCAGCACTCCTTGGAACATCTGGCCTAGACAAGGCGCCCCGTTTGCGCGACAGCCTCTGTTCTCCGGTTCTTGCGCCGGCACCGGCATTGCTCGATCTGACCCCGGCATAACTGCCCATTCCCCCAGTTCTTGCCCTATAATCTCTTTGCATTGCATCCACATCAGAGCTGCTGCTTCTACTCATGTGTGCATCGTAGGAATCCACTCTTGGTACCACAATAGTATGACTAGTGCTTGTCACTGAGCCTGCAGCAGCAGTGCCGCTCATGGTGTTGACGGGGTCTGCCTCCTGCCAGCGGGAACTGACGGCATTGCCCCGTTGGTCTGTATCCGCCGGAGGAGGAGGAGGAGGAGGTGCCCGACGCTCTAACGACAGGCTGTCGGAGCGAGACAGGAAGTCGTCGATCTCGAGCGTGCCCCAGCTCTGCTGCGGGGCGCCGGGGTGGCCGCGGTGCTGCGGCGAGGAGCAGGCGTACGCCATGGCCTGCAGCCGGGCGCTCGCCTTCGAGCTCCCGCGCGCCCCCGGCTCCAGCAGCCTCGACGCGGCGGCGTGCACGAGGCGAGTCCGCCTCGGGCTCCTCGCCGGCAGGTCGGCGCTGTGGTGGCTCCGGGTGGCGTGCGTGGGCGACCCGGGAGCGGGCGGGCGCCGGCTCGGTGGCAGCATCACGACCACCGGCGCCGGCTCGTTGTCTCCCCCCGCCGACGCCGTCGCCTCCACCTTCCTCTGCTTCTGCGGCCTGGGCGGCGCGGCTGGCCAGGACTCGAGGCCCATGAGGCGCGCGACGACGCCGGGAGGGGCAGCAGGAGCTTTCCCATCTGGTCCGGCCCCGGCGCTCTGCGCTGGACGAGGAAGCTGCGGGGCCGACGGAGAGGGCGGCGGCGGCGGGAGCCTGCGGAGCGAGGAGCTGCGGGCGGCGGAGGGGAGCAGGCGGCGCGGGGAGAAAAGGCGTCGCTTGCGCGCGAGCCGGCGGTGCCAGTCGAGGAGGTGGAAGAGCACGCCGCCGGCGCAGCCCCCCGCGCCCCCGCCCCCGAAAGGCGGCTTCTTCTCCACGATGGCCAGGCTGCCGCCGCCCATCCTCCTCCTCTCCCCACCTCCCGCGGCCGCCCCGCCACCACAATGGCGTCGCCACTCGCTCGCTGGCTCGCTCCTCCGTCCCGAGCTCCGGTCAGGTCAGTCTGGGGCCTGGCCGTGCGATGCGTGTGTACTTGTTTTCGCCGACCCGTGCTTCGGTCCCGGAGCAGAAAAGCGAGGGCGTGGAGGATGTTGTAGTAGGTGGCACGCAACGGCACCTAGGCTAGGCCTCGCTACCCGCCACCTCGGCACGCGCCGCGAGGAGGGTGACCGGGGTGGGTGATGACGGGTGGGGCTCTGCGGGGCGCGGGCCGTGGAGTCAGTGGGGGTGGGTCGGCGTGCCGTGACGCGGGCGTGGGTGGGGAACGACGACGCGTCGCGGGGAAGGAAGGAAAGCCAGGTGAGCAGCGGCCAGCCAGGGCTCGCAGCAGCCTTCTCTCCCTGGCACGGGAACCGAGGGTGGGGACGGAGCTGGGGCCAAGAGCTAGCTATAGAGAGTGTTCAGACAGAGCTACGGGCGTGAGCGAGTGAGGGCAATATTGACCCAAAAAAAAACCTTCGGTGAAATATTTCACCCGACTAATCATTTTGTGTGGCGCCCAACACCAAGACGTCATACTACATTGTGTGACGCCTAGCCGTTCGGCGCCACACCCCCGACCACCTGGCAAGGAGGACCCATCCCCAGGCCGTGTGACGTCTAAGCCTCAGACGTCACACATTGTAATGTGTGGCACCGAACGCTTAGACACCACACATTGACTTATACAGCCACTGGCCAGCCCCCCTCCCCACCCCCTCCTCATTTCCCTCCCCCATCCCCCTCTCCCAGCCACGGGCCCCTCTTCAAATCCTTCTCCAAATTACCAAATCTGAAGGTTTGGACCGGGCATTTGTTGTCCAATCACTCCCCTAAGGTAATCCCCACCTCTCCCCTCATTCTCATTCAAAGAAAAATCTATTGTGGTCTTTTTTTGCAAATTTAAGGAAACCCTAGTTTTTCATGAAACGTGGGATGTATATGATATTGTTGTGTTTGTTTGTATGTTATGATAAGGGGTACGATGGTGTTATGATTAGGGTTGTTTGAATGTTTGCATTATGGTTGTTTTAGGGTTAGGCTATGGTTAGGCTAGGGTTAGGGATGTTTGGTTGTGTTAGGCTTATGATGGGGTTAGGGTTATGGATGTTTGGAAGTTAGTAAGTGTTGGAATTATGCCCTAGAGGCAATAATAAATGTATAGTTATTATTATAATTCATGTATCAAGATAATAGTTTATTATCCATGCTATAATTGTATTGAATGAAGACTCATTTACATGTGTGGATACATAGACAAAACACCGTCCCTAGCATGCCTCTAGTTGGCTAGCCAGTTGATCGATGATAGTCAGTGTCTTCTGGTTATGAACAAGGTGTTGTTGCTTGATAACTGGATCACGTCATTGGGAGAATCACGTGATGGACTAGACCCAAACTGATAGACGTAGCATGTTGATCGTGTCATTTTGTTGCTACTGTTTTCTGCGTGTCAAGTATTTATTCCTATGACCATGAGATCATATAACTCACTGACACCGAAGGAATGCTTTGTGTGTATCAAACGTCGTAACGTAACTGGGTGACTATAAAGATGCTCTACAGGTATCTCCGAAGGTGTTAGTTGAGTTAGTATGGATCAAGACTGGGATTTGTCACTCCGTGTGACGGAGAGGTATCTCGGGGCCCACTCAGTAATACAACATCACACACAAGCCTTGCAAGCAATGTAACTTAGTGTAAGTTGCGGGATCTTGTATTACGGAACGAGTAAAGAGACTTGCCGGTAAACGAGATTGAAATAGGTATGCGGATACTGACGATCGAATCTCGGGCAAGTAACATACCGAAGGACAAAGGGAATGACATACGGGATTATACGAATCCTTGGCACTGAGGTTCAAACGATAAGATCTTCGTAGAATATGTAGGATCCAATATGGACATCCAGGTCCCGCTATTGGATATTGACCGAGGAGTCTCTCGGGTCATGTCTACATAGTTCTCGAACCCGCAAGGTCTGCACACTTAAGGTTCGACGTTGTTTTATGCGTATTTGAGTTATATGGTTGGTTACCGAATGTTGTTCGGAGTCCCGGATGAGATCACGGACGTCACGAGGGTTTCCGGAATGGTCCGGAAACGAAGATTGATATATAGGATGACCTCATTTGATTACCGGAAGGTTTTCGGAGTTACCGGGAATGTACCGGGAATGACGAATGGGTTCCGGGAGTTCACCGGGGGGGCAACCCACCCCGGGGAAGCCCATAGGCTTTGGGGGGACACATCAGCCCTTAGTGGGCTGGTGGGACAGCCCCAAGGGGGCCTATGCGCCAAGAAAAGGAAATCAAAGGAAAAGAAAAAAAAAGAGGGAGGAAGTGGGAAGGGAGGGGGACTCCTCCCACCAAACCAAGTCCAACTCGGTTTGGGGGGGGAGTCCTCCCCCCCTTGGCTCGGCCGACCCCTTGAGGGTCCCTTGGACCCCAAGGCAAGGTCCCCCTCCCTCCTCCTATATATATGGAGCAATTAGGGCTGATTTGAGACGACTTTCTCACGGCTGCCCGACCACATACCTCCATAGTTTTTCCTCTAGATCGCGTTTCTGCGGAGCTCGGGCGGAGCCCTGCTGAGACAAGATCATCACCAACCTCCGGAGCGCCGTCACGCTGCCGGAGAAATCTTCTACCTCTCCGTCTCTCTTGCTGGATCAAGAAGGCCGAGATCATCGTCGAGCTGTACGTGTGCTGAACGCGGAGGTGCCGTCCGTTCGGTACTAGATCGTGGGACTGATCGCGGGATTGTTCGCGGGGCGGATCGAGGGACGTGAGGACGTTCCACTACATCAACCGCGTTCTCTAACGCTTCTGCTGTATGATCTACAAGGGTACGTAGATCACTCATCCCCTCTCGTAGATGGACATCACCATGATAGGTCTTCGTGCGCGTAGGAAATTTTTTGTTTCCCATGCGACGTTCCCCAACAGTGGCATCATGAGCTAGGTTCATGCGTAGATGTCTTCTCGAGTAGAACACAAAAGTTTTTGTGGGCGGTGATGTGCGTTTTGCTGCCCTCCTTAGTCTTTTCTTGATTCCGCGGTATTGTTGGATTGAAGCGGCTTGGACCGACATTACTCGTACGCTTACGCGAGACTAGTTTCATCGTTACGAGTAACCCCCTTTGCTCAAAGATGACGGGCAAGTGACGGTTTCTCCAACTTTAGTTGAATCGGATTTGACCGAGGAGGTCCTTGGATGAGGTTAAATAGCAACTCATATATCTCCGTTGTGGTGTTTGCGTAAGTAAGATGCGATCCTACTAGATACCCTTGGTCACCACGTAAAACATGCAACAACAAAATTAGAGGACGTCTAACTTGTTTTTGCAGGGTATGATTGTGATGTGATATGGCCAATGATGTGATGTGATATATTGGATGTATGAGATGATCATGTTGTAATAGAAATATCGACTTGCACGTCGATGGTACGGCAACCGGCAGGAGCCATAGGGTTGTCTTTATACTAACGTTTGTGCTTGCAGATGCGTTTACTATTTTGCTAGGATGTAGCCTTAGTAGCAATAGCATAAGTAGCACGACAACCCCGATGGCAACACGTTGATGGATGATCATGGTGTGGCGCCGGTGACAAGAAGATCGTGCCGGTGCTTTGGTGATGGAGATCAAGAAGCACATGATGATGGCCATATCATGTCACTTATGAATTGCATGTGATGTTAATCCTTTTATGCACCTTATTTTGCTTAGAACGACGGTAGCATTATGAGGTGATCTCTCACTAAAATTTCAAGACGAAACTGTGTTCTCCCCGACTGTGCACCGTTGCTACAGTTCGTCGTTTCGAGACACCACGTGATGATCGGGTGTGATAGACTCAATGTTCACATACAACGGGTGCAAAACAGTTGCGCACGCGGAACACTCGGGTTAAGCTTGACGAGCCTAGCATGTGCAGACATGGCCTCGGAACACATGAGACCGAAAGGTCGATCATGAATCATATAGTTGATATGATTAGCATAGGGATGCTTACCACTGAAACTATACTCAACTCACGTGATGATCGGACTTGGGATAGTGTAAGTGGATCATGAACCACTCAAATGACTAGAGAGATGTACTTTTTGAGTGGGAGTTTAGCATATAATTTGATTAAGTTGAACTCTAATTATCTTGAACATAGTCTAAGTCCACTTTGAATATATTTGTGTTGTAGATCATGGCTCACGCAAGTGTCATCCTGAATTTTAATACGTTCCTAGAGAAAGCTAAGTTGAAAGATGATGGAAGAAACTTTATAGACTGGGCTCGTAATCTTAAGCTAATCTTACAAGCTGGGAAGAAGGATTATGTCCTTAATGCTGCGCTAGGAGATGAACCACCCGCTACGGCTGATCAGGATGTTAAGAACGCTTGGTTAGCGCGTAAGGAGGACTACTCAATAGTTCAATGTGCAGTCTTGTATGGCTTAGAACCGAGACTTCAACGTCGCTTTGAGCGTCATGGAGCATTTGAGATGTTCCAGGAGTTGAAGTTTATCTTTCAGAAGAACGCCCGGACCGAGAGGTATGAGACCTCCGATAATTCTATGCTTGCAAGATGGAGGAAAACTCGTCTGTCAGTGAACATGTGCTCAAAATGTCTGGGTACTCAAACCGTCTAGCTGAACTGGGGATTGAACTCCCGCAAGAGGCTATCACTGACAGAATCCTTCAATCACTACCGCCAAGCTATAAAGGCTTTGTGTTGAACTACAACATGCAAGGGATGAACAAGTCTCCCGGCGAGTTGTTTGCGATGCTGAAAGTCGCAGAGTCTGAACTCCGTAAAGAGCATCAAGTGTTGATGGTGAGCAAGACCACTAGTTTCAAGAGAAACGGCAAAGGCAAGAAGGGCAATTCGAAGAAGAGCGGCAAGCCTGTTGCCAATCCGCCGAAGAAACCCAAGGCTGGACCTAAGCCTGAAACAGAGTGCTTCTATTGCAAGGGTATGGGTCACTGGAAGCGCAATTGCCCCAAGTATCTGACAGATAAGAAGGCGGGCAAAGAAAAATCAGGTATATTTGATATACATGTTATTGATGTGTACTTAACCGGCTCTCGTAGTAGTGCCTGGGTATTCGATACCGGTTCTGTTGCTCACATTTGCAACTCGAAACAGGAACTGCGGAATAGACGAAGGCTGGCGAAAGACGAAGTGACGATGCGCGTAGGAAATGGTTCCAAGGTTGATGCAATCGCCGTCGGCACAGTGTCACTTCAGCTACCATCGGGATTAGTGATGAACTTAAATCATTGTTATTTAGTGCCTGCGTTGAGCATGAACATTATATCTGGATCTTGTTTATTGCGAGACGGTTACTCTTTTAAGTCTGAGAATAATGGTTGTTCTATTTCTACGAGTAACATCTTTTATGGTCATGCACCGAATGTGAGAGGATTGTTCATATTGAATCTTGATAGCGGTACGCATATATATAACATTGATACCAAAAGAGTTAGAGTAAACAATGGTAGCGCCATATTTTTGTGGCACTGCCGCTTGGGTCATATTGGTGTAAAGCGCATGAAGAAACTCCATGCTGATGGGCTTTTGGAGTCACTTGACTTCGATTCACTTGACACGTGCGAACCATGCCTCATGGGCAAGATGACTAAGACTCCGTTCTCCGGAACAATGGAGCGTGCAAGTGACTTGTTGGAAATCATACATACCGATGTGTGTGGTCCAATGAGCGTGGAGGCACGCGGCGGATATCGTTATTTCCTCACCTTCACTGACGACTTAAGTAGATATGGTTATGTCTACTTGATGAAGCACAAGTCTGAAACATTTGAAAAGTTCAAGCAATTTCAGAGTGAAGTGGAAAATCATCGTAACAAGAAGATCAAGTTCCTACGGTCTGATCGTGGGGGTGAATATCTGAGTTTCGAGTTTGGTACTCACTTAAGACAATGTGGAATTGTTTCGCAGTTAACACCGCCCGGAACACCACAGCGTAATGGTGTGTCCGAACATCCTAATCGTACCTTGTTAGAGATGGTGCGATCTATGATGTCTCTTACTGATTTGCCGTTATCATTTTGGGGTTATGCATTAGAAACAGTTGCATTCACTTTAAATAGGGCACCATCAAAATCCGTTGAGACGACACCATACGAACTGTGGTATGGCAAAAGGCCAAAGTTGTCGTTTCTTAAAGTTTGGGGATGTGATGCTTATGTCAAAAAGCTTCAGCCTGAAAAGCTGGAACCCAAAGCGGAAAAATGCGTCTTCATAGGTTACCCAAAAGAGACAGTTGGGTACACCTTCTATCTCAAATCCGAGGGCAAAGTGTTTGTTGCTAAGAACGGAACTTTTCTCGAGAAGGAGTTTCTCTCGAGAGAATTGAGTGGGAGGAAGATAGAACTTGACGAGGTTGTCGAACCTCTCATCCCTCTGGATGGTGGCGCAGGGCAAGGGAAAACCTCTATCGTTGCGACGCCGGTTGAGGAGGAAGTTAATGATGATGATCATGAAACTCCAGTTCAAGTTTCTGTTCAACCACGCAGGTCGACGAGATCACGCGCTGCTCCAGAGTGGTACGGTAATCCCGTCTTATCAATCATGTTGTTGGACAACAATGAACCTGCAAATTATGAAGAAGCAATGGTGGGCCCAGATTCCAACAAATGGCTAGAAGCCATGAAATCCGAGATAGGATCCATGTATGAGAACAAAGTGTGGACTTTGGAGATACTACCTGAGGGCCGCAAAGCTATTCAGAACAAATGGATCTTTAAGAAGAAGACGGACGCTGACGGTAATGTGACCGTTTATAAAGCTCGACTTGTGGCAAAGGGTTTTTCACAAGTTCCAGGAGTTGACTACGATGAGACCTTCTCACCCATAGCGATGCTTAAGTCCGTCAGAATCATGTTAGCAATAGCTGCATTTTTCGATTATGAAATCTGGCAGATGGATGTCAAAACGGCGTTCCTTAACGGTTTCCTTAAAGAAGAGTTGTATATGATGCAACCCGAAGGTTTTGTCGATCCTAAAAATGCTGACAAGGTGTGCAAGCTCCAGCGATCCATTTATGGACTGGTGCAAGCATCTCGGAGTTGGAACAAACGCTTTGATGAGGTGATCAAAGCATTTGGGTTTATACAAGTGGTTGGAGAATCTTGTATTTACAAGAAAGTGAGTGGGAGCTCTGTGGCGTTTCTAATATTATATGTGGATGACATATTACTGATTGGAAACAACGTAGAGCTTTTGGAGAGCATAAAAGGTTACTTGAATAAAAGTTTCTCTATGAAGGACCTAGGAGAAGCTGCTTACATTCTAGGAATTAAGATCTATAGGGATAGATCAAAACGCCTGATAGGACTTTCACAAAGCACATACCTTGATAAAGTTTTGAAGAGGTTCAAAATGGAACAGTCCAAGAAAGGGTTCTTGCCAGTTTTACAAGATACGAGATTGAGTAAGACTCAGTGCCCAGCAACTGATGAAGATAGAGAGCATATGCGCTCCGTCCCCTATGCTTCAGCCATAGGTTCTATCATGTATGCGATGCTGTGCACTAGACCGGATGTTAGCCTGGCCATAAGTATGGCAGGTAGGTTCTAGAGTAATCCAGGAGTGGATCACTGGACAGCGGTCAAGAATATCCTGAAGTACCTGAAAAGGACTAAGGAGATGTTTCTCGTGTATGGAGGTGACGAAGAGCTCGCCGTAAAAGGTTATGTCGATGCAAGCTTTGACACAGATCCGGACGACTCTAAGTCGCAAACCGGATACGTATTTATTCTTAATGGGGGTGCAGTAAGCTGGTGCAGTTCCAAGCAAAGCGTCGTAGCAGATTCTACATGTGAAGCAGAGTACATGGCTGCCTCGGAGGTGGCTAAGGAGGGTGTCTGGATGAAGCATTTCATGACGAATCTTGGAGTGGTGCCAAGTGCACTGGATCCAATAACCTTGTTCTGTGACAACACTGGTGCCATTGCCCTGGCAAAGGAACCAAGGTTTCACAAGAAGACCAGACACATCAAACGACGCTTCAACCTCATCCGCGACTACGTCCAGAAGGAGGATGTAAATATATGCAAGGTGCACACGGATCTGAATGTAGCAGACCCGCTGACTAAGCCTCTTCCACGGTCAAAACATGATCGACACCAGAACTGTATGGGTGTTAGATTTATTACAATGTAAATTCACATGGTGATGTGAAGGCTAGATTATTGACTCTAGTGCAAGTGGGAGACTGTTGGAATTATGCCCTAGAGGCAATAATAAATGTATAGTTATTATTATAATTCTTGTATCAAGATAATAGTTTATTATCCATGCTATAATTGTATTGAATGAAGACTCATTTACATGTGTGGATACATAGACAAAACACCGTCCCTAGCATGCCTCTAGTTGACTAGCTAGTTGATCGATGATAGTCAGTGTCTTCTGATTATGAACAAGGTGTTGTTGCTTGATAACTGGATCACGTCATTGGGAGAATCACGTGATGGACTAGACCCAAACTGATAGACGTAGCATGTTGATCGTGTCATTTTGTTGCTACTGTTTTCTACGTGTCAAGTATTTATTCCTATGACCATGAGATCATATAACTCACTGACACCGGAGGAATGCTTTGTGTGTATCAAACGTCGCAACGTAACTGGGTGACTATAAAGATGCTCTACAGGTATCTCCGATGGTGTTAGTTGAGTTAGTATGGATCAAGACTGGGATTTGTCACTCCGTGTGACAGAGAGGTATCTCGGGGCCCACTCGGTAATACAACATCACACACAAGCCTTGCAAGCAATGTAACTTAGTGTAAGTTGTGGGATCTTGTATTACGGAACGAGTAAAGAGACTTGCCGGTAAACGAGATTGAAATAGGTATGCGGATACTGACGACCGAATCTCGGGCAAGTAACATACCGAAGGACAAAGGGAATGACATACGGGATTATACGAATCCTTGGCACTGAGGTTCAAACGATAAGATCTTCGTAGAATATGTAGGATCCAATATGGGCATTCAGGTCCCGCTATTGGATATTGACCGAGGAGTCTCTCGGGTCATGTCTACATAGTTCTCGAACCCGCAGGGTCTGCACACTTAAGGTTCAACGTTGTTTTATGCGTATTTGAGTTATATGGTTGGTTACCAAATGTTGTTCGGAGTCCTAGATGAGATCACGGACGTCACGAGGGTTTCCGGAATGGTCCGGAAACGAAGATTGATATATAGGATGACCTCATTTGATTACCGGAAGGTTTTCAGAGTTACCGGGAATGTACCGGGAATGACAAATGGGTTCCGGGAGTTCACCCGGGGGGGCAACCCACCCCGGGGAAGCCCATAGGCTTTGGGGGGACACATCAGCCCTTAGTGGGCTGGTGGGACAGCCCCAAGGGGGCCTATGCGCCAAGAAAAGGAAATCAAAGGAAAGAAAAAAGAGGGAGGAAGTGGGAAGGGAGGGGGACTCCTCCCACCAAACCAAGTCCAACTCGGTTTGGGGGGGGAGTCCTCCCCCCCTTGGCTCGGCCGACCCCTTGAGGGTCCCTTGGACCCCAAGGCAAGGTCCCCCTCCCTCATCCTATATATATGGAGCAATTAGGGCTGATTTGAGACGACTTTCTCACGGCTGCCCGACCACATACCTCCATAGTTTTTCCTCTAGATCGCGTTTCTGCGGAGCTCGGGCGGAGCCCTGCTGAGACAAGATCATCACCAACCTCCGGAGCGCCATCACGCTGCCGGAGAACTCTTCTACCTCTCCGTCTCTCTTGCTGGATCAAGAAGGCCGAGATCATCGTCGAGCTGTACGTGTGCTGAACGCGGAGGTGCCGTCCGTTCGGTACTAGATCGTGGGACTGATCGCGGGATTGTTCGCGGGGCGGATCGAGGGACGTGAGGACGTTCCACTACATCAACCGCGTTCTCTAACGCTTCTGCTGTACGATCTACAAGGGTACGTAGATCACTAATCCCCTCTCGTAGATGGACATCACCATGATAGGTCTTCGTGCGCGTAGGAAATTTTTTGTTTCCCATGCGACGTTCCCCAACAGTAAGTACATATAGTAGTTGTATGATTGCTTATAAAAAATGTTCTATGTTTTGTTGTTTAGGGATGGGAAGAACATATGTTTATGTTCATCACGTGGACAAAGATGCCTTTTTAAAAGGCAAGATTGATCCGGACCCGGATGAGCTTGACATGGTGTTCGATTTGTGTCCTAGCTATGGTGAATTGTTGGAACAAGTCCGAAAGGATTTGAATTGGATGGCCCCTAGTGATGAGTTGAGTTTGATGGTAGGCATAATGTGGGATTCGGAATGCACATTCGTTGAAAGACCATGCGTGTCAACTCCGAGCAACGTTGGCTTGCATACAAGGATACGGTGGCCGAATCACTAGACAAGGCTCTAGAGTTATTTGCCACCAAAACAAATGTTCCTAACTTGTTGGATTTGAACTGGGTTGCCTCTCCGATTGTTGAAGCTATTCCTGCACCCATCAACAAAGAAGCCAACATTGAACCTCTTTCTTGTGTCGAACATGAACCACTGCTAGAGGCTAATGATGAGCACGATGATGATGAAAATGATGGTAATGTTCTTCATGACAACAATCTTGGTGATTTGGACAAATATAATTTGCAAGAGACAATGGACCATTATATTCCGTACTCACGTGGTTATGCATCTGAGTCTGACGATGAGGGTCCGGATGAAGAAGTTGATGAGGAAGGGTTTACGGCAAAGGAGGCTGAAGCTTTCGGGAAGGTATTAGAGCGTGATCACCGGACACCATTGTTCGAGGATCTTAGCCTTGCGGATGAAGTCGTGGTTGACGAAGGCGAAGGCATATTGTTTGGAGTTAGGCCACCTTCTCATCGGGACAGACATGGGAAGAATATTATTTTACTGGGGTCAAAGTTGGAAACATTCTTTGAACTGAAGATGTGGTTGGATGAATATTCTGTTACGCATTATAGGCCACACAGAGTTGTTAATTCAAACATGAATCTGCGTTACACGGTTGCATGTGAGGATAGAGGGTGTCCTTGGATTGTCCGTGCAAGACCATGGAAAGGAGGGTCTGGATGGAACATTGTCAGTTGTATGCCTCACATGTGTCGAGGCAAGAGGGTTGATGGTGCCCTTTCGTCGCAAAGCCATAGACAACTCACCTGCGAGTTCATCGCTTATAGGCTTTCCAACTCCATCTCCTCTCTTCCTACAATAAGCATAAAAAGCGTACAAGACCTTGTGAAAGCCCTCTTTCACTACGAGGTGAAATATGGTAAGGCATGGAAAGCAAAGCAAGCCGCATTCAAGATGTTGTATGGTGATTGGGAGCAAGCATACAACCGCATACCTGCGTTGTTGGGAGCTATTGCCCACACTAACCCGGGCATGGTTCATGTGGTCGAGCCGTATGGGGAGAAAACAAGGATTCTCAATGGAAATAGGGTCCGCGTATTTGGCCGTGCATTTTGGGCATTTGAGCAATGTGTGAGGGCTTTTCAGCATTGTCGTCCTGTCATCTCCATCGATGGCACGTTTTTGACCGGACAATTCAAGGGCACTTTGTTGGTTGCAATAGCAAGTGATGCCAATAACCGGTTGATGCCTTTGGCTTTTGCTTTGGTTGAGGCAGAGAACAATGTTAACTGGGAATGGTTCTTGCATATTTTGAGAACCAAAGTATTACCGTTTGAGAGGGAAATATGTGTCATATCGGATCGCCATCAAGGCATACTTAACGCGGTTGACATTGTCATTCCAGGCCATGCTCCTTTGCATCATCGATGGTGCATGAGGCATTTCTATGCAAACTTCTATCGGGCATGTGGTAGCAAGGAGTTGGCGGATGATCTTCAAGATTGTTGTCAAGCATTTTCGGACAAACGATTTGCAAGATTGTACAACGCTTTGCTTGTAAACAAAAAACTTGATGCAGGTGGGCTTGAGTTTCTCAACAAGCACATTGAACTTCAGGCCAAGTGGGCACGAGCTTATGACGAAGATGGCCGAAGATATGGTCAAATGACAAGTAACATGACAGAATGCTTCAACCGGGTGCTGAAGGGTGTCCGTGCGTTGCCGGTTACGGCAATAGTTCAATACACATTCGACAAGTTGAGAGCATACTTTCTAAAGTACTCGCAAGAAACAGATGATCACATTGCGAAAGAGAACAAGAAAAAGTACAAGTACCAGTTTCCACCAAAGGTTGACAAATGGATGGTATTTCAATCACGGAAGGTTGACACCCAAACGGCTACCCTGTACAACAACGAGGATTGGACATACCAAGTGAATGAGCCCGGAGGAACGACAGACGATGGCCAGCAACACGGAAACAGGGCGTTCAAGGTATCTTTATCGTTGTGTGATTGCTCTTGTGGGAGGCCAAGGTTGCTTCATCTCGCATGCTCACATTTGTACACGGCAGCTCGTAGTAGGAATGTGGACGTCAACCATCCACTAACCGTGAGGGAGTCCGAGTTCTCGATCATGACCACGAAGAATACATGGGCTCCTAGATTTGAACCATACTTTGACCAATCACAATGACCAATCACGATGTTTAGATTACAAACAAAGTAAGATACAACATGCTGATAAAACTAGCTGAAATTAAGATACAACGTACTGATACAACTTGGTGAAATTAAGATACAACTTGCTGAAATTAAGATACAATTTGCTCATACAACTTCGTGAAATCTACTGAGTCCAACGTGGATATTTTCCTTTTCCATCACTGGCTTCTTCTGTTGCCTTGGCCGCACAAGCCCTTTCTCTCTTTCTCTCCCTCTCAGCTTCACGGGCCTATCCCGCTGTCTGTAAACCTCCTCCAGCCGAAGTTTCTCTTCTTGGTTTTTCCTTTTCATCTCATCAAGAAAAGCCCTCTGCTCCACACAGTACTCTTCCCACTCTTTCTTCTGCGCTGCTTTCTCCTCTGATTCAGCCTTCTCACGACGCTCTTCCAAGTCCCAGCTAGCCCATGCACGACGACCTCTTTCACGAATATCGGTCACCGCCCAGTCTGGCATTTCCGTGTCAATCCAACGATAGTACATGCATAGAGGAGGAGGAGACTACATGATGGATCAGATTCAAGTAAACAATAATCTGGATGACTTGAGCATACCGGAGGCCTGATGTACGCAGAAATAGTTTCGGGTGGATCAGATTCATAATTGGCGCACATGAAAAACTTCATGCCCAACCAATCTGAAAAATCCGTCACCTCCTTCACCTTGCAGAGATCACCGCACCAACATCGAACTGCTTTCACCCCCCGAGGCAAACTCGTACTCTTCATTTTCTTCGGCATGATGCTTTGATCCGAGCAAGGCAAACTCATATTGACTAAAGCGGTGGTAGTGTTCTCAAGTGAGGCTGGATGATGGAGGAAGTCACTCCAATGCCTCCTTTTATAGACTCAGATGACCAGGAAGATGGCGGGAAATGTTGGCGGGAAATTTCTGGCCGGAAAGGAGACGTCAAAAATTTGGCGGGAACGGAGGAGGGAAAGGTGGCGGGAAAGAAGACGTGGAAATATTGGCGGGAACGGAGGAGGGAAAGGTGGCGGGAAAGAAGACGTGGAAATATTGGCGGGAATGGAGGAGGGAAAGGTGGCGGGAAAGGGTGTGCTCAAAATTTGGCGGGAACGGAGGAGGGAAAGGTGGCGGGAAAGGGTGTGCTCAAAGGGCTGTATTGAGGGAAAGGTTCCAGCAGCTTTTCACATGTGTGGCGCCTAAGCCTTGGGCGTTCCACATGTGTGGCGCCTAAGCCTTAGGCGTTGCACATGTGTGGCGCCTAAGCCTTAGACGCCACACATGTGAAAACCTGCTGGAAGCTGAATTTTGACAGCAATACAGCATTTTGACAGCATATATTTTGACAACATTTTGAAAGCATATATTTTGACAGCATCGTCATCATCGTAAGCAAATGGTTCACAACCCAAGTAAATGGTTCACAACTCCTAATGGTTCACAACAAGTGCAACACCAAGTAAATGGTTCACAACCTCAAATGGTTCACAACAAAAGTAAATGGTTCACAACACAAGTGCAACACCAACAAGTGCAAATGCTTCACAACTCCAAATGGCTCCGGTTCACATCTTGGGGCCTCGTCCCCTCTTAGAAACTAGCTTATTTCTTCTCGCAACTACAAATTGCTCCGGGTCATCCGACTCATCGTCATCGTCATCGTCATCCTCATCGTCCATGCTTCTCATCCTTGACAAACGAGAGCCCCCGGGGACCAGGTTCTTTCCTTTCGCATAATCATCCGGTGAGTACCGCGTAAATTCCTTCCTAGGCTTCAACATGTAAGTGGAGCGTTGGAAAGCCTTCAACGTCATCCCGTCCGCAACCTAAAACGATATCATCATACATATGAAAGTTGAAAGTGCACAATGTTTTATGGCTATGTCATACCTCTGGAGTGTCAACATCATCCTCTACAGTATTTCTTTGGGTATTAGCTGACGAGGTAATGTAACCATCGTCCATACGAGCGCCCGAAGAAGCTGAATCGTCTAGAGTATTTCTTTGGGATGAACCGGATCTCGAAGGTGAAACATATTCAGGGTCACGACAACCTAAAATGTTGGATAGGCACCGCAACTTCTTGCCCTGTTCCTGTTAGATTAAAATATAAATGACATATATAAGGTACCGTATGTTGCATTCGTGAGCAAAATAATAATAATGACACAACACCTTTATGAAAAGACGAAGTGCAGATTCTCCCTTTTTTCCTCCAGGTGTCTTCTCTAGAATATCTTCGGACTCATGAGCTTGTTTCTTGACCTCTTTGCGCTATGATAACAAGACAATGACATGCAAGTGAATGGGTGTACCAGCATTCATACTTAACATAGGTGAGCACACTTACCACAAAGTTCAGGACAGGGGCGAAGGAAGTTTGGTACCCTTCGCGAATTAACTTGTTGTAATCGCCATGGGCAAGTGCATCGTACTCAGTGAGTTCTTCCAATATGTCCTCCTTGTAAGCCGGGGGACAAATCTCGACACGAGTACTCTCCTGAAACCATCTTAGGTAGTTGTTGAACGCAAGCGGACAATGCTGGCGGTGTTGGGTTCGTTGCGCACTCGAAGCTGCCTGCACACTTTGCTCGAACATAATGACATAGTTCTTATGATGCTTATGCCAATCCTTGATCTTTCGCTGCCTCGTCCTATCCAACCTGCTTTTAACAAAACCCATCAGTAGCTCGCTCAACACTAAAAACAAAACTCATAAGTACTTCTTTATTGTGCATGATTTTGTTACCTGTGAAGTTGTGTGTCGGTGTCCACCCACTCCGGCGGGTGTGGCTGAAACAACCCAAATTGATGCATCACACGATGCGGGAGATGAAACTCAACCGCCCAATTGCATATAAGGGGACAACGCATTAGCCAAAGATGCTTTTACTGTAGGCATAGTGGATTGAGCTCGAACGTGTGTGCATCACCAAAGTTTGGCCCGGCACCATATGGCTGCCATTCCACCTACAACACAACATAAAAGGCACAATTCATTTACTCACAACATAAAAACTGGAAGTCAACTCTGAAACCATCTTACCTGCTCGGGGGTAAGCGAATCCATCTCATTGGTGTATTGCTTGTACAATAGGTTCACTTCGCTTGCCACCTCCGATACCAAGTCCCACTTGTAAGCCCATGTAGGAAGCCGTGGTCATCCCAGGTATTCCACTTTGAGGTTTTAGGGCATCCAACAGGAAGGCGTTCCCAGCTCCATACTGAAAGTAGGAGCATACAACCACCAACTCCACCGTCCTTTGTGGACCTGCGACAAGCATCGTCCAACTACAAGTAATGACAAACATGCATCAGTTTAGCAGAAAAGGATAACAGGGAGTACTTACTATTAACAATTCATTACCTGCAGATACAAGTAAGCCAGTGCGGCCGAGCCCCAAGTGAACTTGTTGTCGAAAACAGTCAATGCCTTCAGCCACGTCCATGGAGCATTCTTGCTAGTGCCGTCAGCGAAGATAGTCCTAGAGATGACATACCACGTGTACATGTGAGCATACCTCCGGATCACCTCGTCATCTGCGTCCTCAGGACAATGAGCAAAGTTGGCGGCAATCCAAGTGAAAGGAGCGCCGGCCGGGACTCTATCTTTCTTCCCTCCATCTTCTACCTCCGGCTCCTGAGGCGACATACCAATAAGGGCCTCCATTTTTTGCCGCCATCCCTCGGAATCAGTGCTCATACAAATAGGCTTCCCCTCGATCGGAAGTGCGGTGATCATGGAAACATCTTGAAGAGTAACTGTCATCTCTCCGGTCCGGAGGTGAAAACTATGTGTCTCCGGCCTCCACCGATCAATAAGTGCAGTGACTGCCGCATCGTTCAGATTGGGCATTGACCGACTCACAAGCTGAATGAATGGAAGGAGTCCTGTCATCTCGATGTATGGTGTGTACCGCTCATCGTACTGCATTACAGTCGATGCCCCGTGAGACCGCATCTTCAAAGGCATAAGCTCCTGCAAACAGATAGGAGTAAGTGATATCATTACATTTTCATCTTATTAAATACATGATTTTTTATCATATGATCTACTTACCATTTTCTTCTCCGACATCAAATAGGCCCGGTGTTCAACGTCATAAACATCATTCAAAAGCCACACCATCCTACAAATCACAAAAAAATACTCATATTCAAAAAAATACTCATCTACTAATCCACTCATCTACATATTACTCATATCCTAACTACTCATATGAATCTACTCATATCCTAACTACTAATATCCTAACTACTCATATGAATCTACTCATATCCTAACTACTCAAATCCTAAGAACTCATATCCTAACTACTCATATGAATCTACTCATATCCTAACTACTAATACTAACTACTCATATGAATCTACTCATATCCTAACTACTCATATGAATCTACTCATATCAATCTACTCATCTACTCAAACAAAAACCTATTCCATTTGGATACAAGGATGGGAAACGGAAGAGATTACCTAGTAGCCAACCTTGGGGGATCAATCCAAGGAAGAAATCACCAGATCTGAAGGGGATGGGGGAGGGGATTCGGGCTTGGATGAGAGCCAGCCGCCGCCGGTTTGAATGAGGGAGGGGAATGGGGAGGGGGTGGGGAGGGGGCTGGCCCGTGGCTGTATAAGTCAATGTGTGGCGCCTAAGCGTTCGGCGCCACACATTACAATGTGTGACGCCTGAGGCTTAGGCGTCACACGGCCTGGGGGTGGGCCCTCTCTGCCAGGTGGTCGGGGGGGGGGGGATGGCGCCGAACGGCTAGGCGTCACACAGTGTAGTGTGGCGCCTAGGTGTCGGGCGCCACACAAAATGGTCAGACGGGTGAAATATTTCCCCTGAGGGGTCACTTTGTGAGTTCTTTCCTCCCAGGGGTCATTTTTGTCAATTTTGCCGCGAGTGGGAGCATCCTAGCTATACCTCGTCATCCAACGGGCCGGGCCGGCTTCGAATCGGGCCTAACCAAGCCCGAGCCAAAAAAATCTAGGCCCAAGCCCAGCCACGCACTCATAAGAGCAAGTACAATAAGGTACAGTCAGCAGGCTGTAAGGATTAAAATACTATATTTTTGCTGAGTTTGATGAGAGAGAAGAGGAGAGAAAAGGAAAGCGGGATCTTCGTGAAGAGACAACTCTAGCACGTGCTCCTAGGTGATTTGTGAGAATGAAAGGTGGGCCATATATGATAAAAAACAGTACTCTTTTATAGCTAACTATTGTACAAGCTAGCTATAAGATGGGTTATAAGACTGCTTATAGCCAGCAGTTGGCTATACTATTAACCATGCTCTAAAGTCCATCGGGCCTCGGCCCCGGGCCTCTTGGGTAAAGTGTAAATATGACCAAGTGGGGAACCTTAGAACTTAAGTTCATGACCACGGGGAGTTTACTCTCCTTATTCATTGTTGTGATAATCGGAATGGAGAAGCATGATGGTGGCACGAGTGTATGTGGTAATCTTAGTGAGGATGGGCAGTTTATTGGCCCCGTCAATCCGACGTCATATACAAGTGGATTAGTGATACAACTAGAGAGCCATGTCTATCATGTGTTGTGAGCATCATATTTGTGGTGATGACTCCAACTCCCTCGAGAATGTTTATTACTCAAACATCGTTTCTCGAAGTTTACTCTCTTTATTTTCTGCCTTTTTCTTGTTTGTAGTTTAGATAAACACTACCCTTTTATTTGTGTTCCTAACAACTTATTAAAATAGGCTATTCCTAAACTATGGTTTGGGTACGTGTGCAACTACGTAAGTGACAGCATGGTTGCGGGGTTTGTAATTCCTTCTTATTTGCTTCATGTGGATTCGACACTTCACTTATCACGAAAGTGTTACAACAACTCTCTCCACTTGCATGTCATCACTTCTCGGGCGTGTTTGGCAGCCGTTCTAGACGGGCCTAGCTACCTCAAGCCTGGCTGACATGAGGCTAGCTCAAGCCACGTCCAGAGTCTCATCCTGACTTGTGGGGGAATCATAGTCTCCATCATTCTTTCCTTTATGGGATAGTGTTCTAATCATTATGATCGTCACACTTTTATTTACTTACAACTCGATATGAAAAACTGTACAAGATGACTATGTATGAATGCCTCTCGCGGTGTCATAGGATGTGCAATGATCTAGTGTAACATGTAGGTAATGATGAACGATGACTTTGCCACAAATACTATGTCATATACATGATCATGCAAAACAATATAATGATGAATACATATAAGTCATGTGATGGAACAATGGAAGTTGTATGATAATATATCTCGAAATAGCTATGTAAATGTCATGATAGGTAGGTATGGTGGTTGTTTTGAGGAAGATATAGGATGGCTTATGTGTGATAGAGCGTATCATATCACATGGTTTTGATGCACCGGCGAAAGCTGCACCGATCCTCGAGATGAGAATGGGTAATGCACAAATCCAAAGAGGCTACCAATTATGAAAAAGTGAGAGTGCATATATCCATGGATTCACATTAGTCATAGAGAACACATATACTCACTTCAACCTATTAGCTCTCTTGAAGTAAAGTACTACCACATACCCCTAGGAGGAGGTTGGTAGGAGTTAACCATCGCGCGTCTCCGACCCAAACAACACGATATGATTCCAATCGGACATAAGAAGGCTCACACATCATCATCATGCCATAACCAATATTTAGATGAGTAACTAATAATACCGATATTTCCACTAACAAATGATCATGAACTCGTGTCCTTTCATATTACTACATCAATATAATTAACCTAGAGTTCTCTTTTATGATGAGCTACATGAAAGTTTTTATTATATCCCCTTTAATACGTGTCCTTTTTGGACTACTAGTCTTATAACACGTGTATATTGCCATTAGTATTTCTTAGACTCTCAAAAAGATTCGAGTGCAGCACGGAGTACAAATATTTTTCCAAAATTTGAACACCGCCATGCTCTAAAAGGTATAAATGAAGCAATAGAGCAACTGCCAAGCTCAAAAGATATAAGTGAAGCATATATAGTATTCTAACAAATTGTGATGAACATGTGCTTCTCTCAAATATGTGTTTCCATCAAACAATGATTGTGTCAAACTAAAATAAAAAAAATATAATAAGCGATGATCCAAGAAAAACGCATATCATGTCATGATTGAAAATATAGCTCCAAGTGACATATCGATAGAATGGAGATGAATGAAGGGATCCTTCCTATGCATCCCCAAGCTTATACCCTTGGGTCTTCCTTGAATATTACCTTCGAGTGCCTTGGGCATCCCCAATCTTAGGGTCTTGCCTCTCCTTATTCCTTCATCCATCTTGGTCTCACCCGAATCTTAAAAACTTCAACACATAAAACTCAACAGAAACCTCGTGAGATGCGTTAGTATAAGGAAAATCATAAACTTATTTAGGTATTGTTATAAATTGATCCATATATAAATATTTCATAAATTATTGTATTCTAACTTATTCATGGTGTATACCCTCCGATATAATCCATATCATCATCAAAACAAGCAAATTATGCAAGCAAAACAAGAATGTGTCTAAAACAGAATAGTCTGTAGTGATCAACACTAAAACTGTATTTATGTAACTCCTAAAATTGTGAAACATTAAGACAACCTCGGAAATTTGTATACAAAATGTTGTGTAAAAAATCAGATCAAGATGACATTCCAGTAAAATCAGAGAAATTATGTACTACACGTAAAAGTTTGTGTTTTTGCAGAGGATCAATTCTACAATCTTCCAAATCATTTCAAAGGTTTTACTTGGCACAAATACTAGTTAAAATATAAAAACACAATAATTACAGTAGAAATAATCATTTCAACACACCAAAATAGAAAGTAAAAGAAAAAATAATATAATTATTGGGTTGCCTCCCAACAAGCGCTATTGTTTTATGATCCTAGCTAGGCATAATGCATAGTATGAGGTGATCTAATCATAGGGGAGATCCACTTTAATCAATTCATATTCCCTTCTTTTAGTAGCAATTTTTATAATTGGTAAGCAAAAAAAGTCGAAGGGACTATATTTCACCATAAAAGGATCCGTGAGATCAATTTCAAGAGGAGGAGGCTCATCCTTAGGCCTCTCATAAGTGAGCTAATTCTTCATTTTATAAGTTTTGATAGAGGTATTTCGTGAGTTCTCTCTCAAGTACAAGATGTAGTCCAAGGTTTGCTATGACAAATTGATCATTCTGTTCTAAAATTTTATCAACCAAAACATTTGGTGGAACCTCTTCCTAAGATTCTCACCATAAGCATCATAATCCGTGGATCCCAGTTTTCTTATTTCTTCCAAGTCATGTAAAATTCCCTCTATAGGTGGGAATTCACCATTAATTCTATAGTGAGAAAATACTTCCCTAGCTTATTTTATAATGTAGCTAAACTCATGTAAAATTCCCTCTTCCTATCGACCACATGGACAGGCTGAAAATGGCTTCTAAGAGCATGGCTAATAGAGTCGCCCGCTCCTAGCTCTATACGGATACCATCTCAACAGTAGCCTGTGTAAAAGAAGTCTCTTATAATAAGACGGGCTCTATACGAGCTGCTGGATAGTCAGGGTAATTAATATTTACATGTAAGGAAAGAATAAAAAGCACAATTGATTGGCTGGTTGGACACAGGGAATCGGAAGCAACCAAGGTAGCGCCAACTTCGTGCTGCAAGTGGGCGGAACTTCCTCGGGTCATGTGTTGCAGCCGAGCGCTTCGTCAAGCGCTGGCTTCCTTCTCGCTCTTGCCTTAACTCTTCTCCAGGTCAGAATTTTACTGAGGTGGAATCTCTTATAGCCTGCTGAGTGGGACTATTGTACTTGCTCTAAGGGTCATCAAGGACTACTGCTACATCGGGGTGCATGGGAACTCGGGTCGCATGGGAGAACCGAGAGCCTCACAAGAGCCTATGACATGCTTACCATTTGCTAGGCCGAAGGAGAAGATGTGATGCATCTGGTTGTAGTTCTAGATGGGTGTATTATAAGAAACTCGGTGTCTTTGGGGTGGTCCTAAGAAAGAAGCACACTTGTTGTTAGCTGCAAGTAGGCAATGGTTTGCAATGCTAAAAACAAAGGAGCAGTGAGCTAACCGCAACATGGTCGGTGTAGTGCTCTACCTTTAGAACGATTTAACAAGTGCTCTAATCCCATGAGGCACCTGAAAGTGCATGCTATGCCCCTAATCGTCTTTTGGTGTTAATGACAACACATACATAGGAAACTAATCCTATTTGTTGAGTGTATCTTAGGATGGCAAGTACTTTAGTAGATTGAGAATTATGTGCCAAAGGTTGTCTGAAAAGATTGGGGATTTATATTTTGAGAAGGCTCGGTATTAAGAAGAGATGATGTAGATTAGTCTTTTGAGTTTACTGATATTGAGTATAGGGATCCCGCACTATTAAGAGGGGATCACAGGTTTTGCGATGAACTTGCTCATACCACATCTTTACTCTCATACCAAACACCACATAATCTCCACTTTGTTCTCAATTCAAAACAGGTCTATTGCCTCGGACATCCGGCTCCCTCCGGACGTCCGAGGGCCGGACGACCGGCAGGCTTCGGAAATCCGCAGCCCGTCACCAGAAGTTTGTGAGGCATATAACTCGGAAATCCGGCTCCCTCCGGACATTCGAGGGCCGGACGTCCCGCCAAGCCCCGGAAATCCGGAAGCCTGCACCAGTAGAATTTGTGTTCTATAACTCGGTAATACGGCTCCCTCCGGACGTCCAAGCGCCGGACGTCCGACCGCCGTCGGAAATCCGGAAACTACCACGAGTAGAATTTGTGTTCTATAACTAGGTAATCTGGCTCCCTCCGGACGTCTGAGCGCCGGACGTCCTGATGGGTAACGTAGCATAAATTCAAAATTTTCCTACGCATATTCAGATCTTCCTATGGAGAGACCAGCAACGAGAGAGGGGTAAGAGAATCTTCATACCTTTGAAGATCGCTAAGCGGAAGCGTTGCTAGAACGCGGTTGATGGAGTCGTACTCGCAGCGATTCCGATCTAGTGCCGAACTACGGCACCTCCGCGTTCAACACACGTGCAGCCCGGTGACGTCTCCCGCACCTTGATCCAGCAAGGAGGAGGGAGAGGTTGGGGAAGAACTCCAGCAACATGACGGCGTGGTGTCGATGGAGAGACGAGGTCTCGCGGCAGGGCTTCGCCAAGCACCGGCACAGAGGAGGAGGGAGAGGAGCAGGGCTGCGCCGAGAGAGAGGAAAAACCGTGTGTCTCAATGGCCAAAAGTGCCCGATATATATAGGGAGAGGGGAGAGGGGGTGCCACCCCTAGGGTTCCCACCCTAGGGGTGCGGCAGCCCCCCCCCAGATGGGAGGTGCGGCGACCAGAGGGGAAGGAGGGGGGTGGCGCACCAACTGGTGGGCCTTAGGCCCACCTCGCTTAGGGTTTGCCCCCCCCCCCTTTTCTCTCCCCTGCGCATTGGGCTGAGTGGGGAGGCGCACCAGCCCATCTAGGGGCTGGTTCCCACCCCCACTTGGCCCACCTTATCTCCCGGGGTCGTTGCCCCCCTTCGGTGGTCCCCCGCGGCCACCTCCGGTGGTCCCGGTGGTCCCGGTACGTTACCGGTGACGCCCGAAACACTTCCGGTGTCCGAAACCATCCGTCCTATATATCAATCTTTACCTCCGGACCATTCCGGAGCTCCTCGTGACGTCCGGGATCTCATCCGGGACTCCGAACAACTTTCAGTAACCTCGTATAACAATTCCCTATAACCCTAGCGTCATCGAACCTTAAGTGTGTAGACCCTACGGGTTCGGGAGACAGGCAGACATGACCGAGACACCTCTCTAGCCAATAACCATCAGCGGGGTCTGGATACCCATGGTGGCTCCCACTTGATCCACGATGATCTCATCGGATGAACCACGATGTCAAGGATTCAAACAATCCCGTATACGATTCCCTTTGTCTGTCGGTATATAACTTGCCCGAGATTCGATCGTCGGTCTACCTATACCTTGTTCAATCTCGTTACCGGTAAGTCTCTTTACTCGTTCCGTAGCACGCCATCGTGTGACTAACTCCTTAGTCACATTGAGCTCATGATCATGTTCTACCGAGTGGGCCCAGAGATACCTCTCCGTCACACGGAGTGACAAATCCCGATCTTGATTCGTACTAACCCAACAGACACTTTCGGAGGTACCCGTAGTGCACCTTTATAGTCACCCAGTCACGTTGTGACGTTTGATACACCCAAAGCACTCCTACGGTATCCGGGAGTTGCACAATCTCACGGTCGAAGGAAAAGATACTTGACATTAGAAAAGCTTTAGCATATGAACAATACGATCTAGTGCTATGCTTAGGATTGGGTCTTGTCCATCACATCATTCTCCCAATGATGTGATCCCGTTATCAATGACATCTAATGCCCATGATCAGGAAACCATGATCATCTATTGACTAACGAGCTAGCTAACTAGAGGCTTGCTAGGGACACATTGTGATCTATTTATTCACACATGTATTACTGTTTCCTGTTAATACAATTATAGCATGAACAATAGACGATTATCATGAACAAGGAAATATGATAATAACCATTTTATTATTGCCTCTAGGGCATATTTCCAACACGTCCGACCCCCGTCAGATATCCGGAAACTACCACCAGTAGAAGTTGAGCTGTATAACTCGGATTTCCGGTCCTCTCCGGACGTCCGGTCGCTGATAAATTCAACATAGGTTCAGTCATATTTACAGGCCTCGGACGACCGACCCCTGTCGGATGTCCGGTCGTTGATATATTCAAAATAGGTTCAGTCGTATCTAAAGGCCTCGGACGACCGACCTCTGTCGGACGTCCGTCCCCTCGCGGACGCCCGGACCTCCGGCAACTGTCGGACGTCCGGACCCTGTGTGACTTAAAGCCCCTCCAACGGCTGGATTTCACTCTCCACTATATATACTCTTCTCCCACCTCGTGAAAGGTTGTTCAACAGAGCTAGAATACACCCAAGAACACCTTTCCTCTCACTCACTCTTGTCTACACCAAATCCTAGATCCCAAGAGCATTTGTGAGTCCCTTTGAGTGTTGTTCCAATCAAAAGATAGATCGTCTCCCTCTCCTCCTTCCCACCAAAGTGATTTGTGATTTGAGCAAGTTTTGAGCAATCCCCGTGATCTTGTTACTCTTGGAGGTTGGAGACTCCTAGGCGGTAGGAGTCTTCGGAGAGGAATCAAACCATTGTGATATCCCCCGGAAAGTTTGTGAAGGTTTGGAAGCCACCTCAAGGCTTACCACTAGTGGTTGAGAAACGCCTTCGTGGAGTTATCTCAAAGGGAGAATAGGGTGAGCCTTCGTGGAGTTATCTCAAAGGGAGAATAGGGTGAGCCTTCGTGGCGTTGGTGTGCCTTCGTGGTAACATCCGCCCCTCTAACGGTGACGTAGCTTCCCTCCAAGGAAGTGAACATCGGGATACATCCTTGTCTCTCTCGGAGTTTCGGTTATTCCTAACCCTAACTCTCTACTTGTGTTAATCCTTATTACATACTTGTATTTGATTATTGTTTACCGCTTGTCTTACTTCACTCCAAATAGCTTACTCTTTGTCATAGCAATTATTAGGCTTACACTCACATTCCGCACTTTAGCCTAAAATTGCTAAGTAATTATTAAAATTTGGATTTGTACCTATTCACCCCCCTCTAGGTCCATCTTGATCCTTTTCAATTGGTATCAGAGCCTCGTGCTCTATTCGTGTGGCTTAACCGCCCTAGAGCGAGATGGACGTGGATCCAGCTACGGTAGCTCCAGTGCAGAGGGACGGGACTTCCTTGGAAGTCAAGTCTTTCACCTCTAAGGACCTGGAACGGGCCCTTGACAAGCAAAAAGAGGAGCATGATGCTTCTCTTGAGGCCATGATTCAAATGAGACTAGCATCACTAACCACGGGGACAACCACGTCCCCGAGGGTCTCAGGGCCCCACGTGCACGGTACTTCATTTGGCCAACCACCTCTGGAGAGGAACCAAACCAGTGTTCCATGGCTTTATGCTAGATCTCAAATTGAGAAACCTAAGTACAATCCTGGAGGAAAACCTCCCTTGCTTGATGACAATTCCGATTTTGCTTTGTGGAGAGTTGGTATGTAGGATCATCTTAGGTACGCCAATGATGAGATGCTGGACATCCTCGAGCATGGGTACAATCGTGTAGATCCAAGGTGCCTCACGCCCAGAGAAACTTATGACACGCATCTCAATGACACTGCGATCATGTGCATAAGAAAAGGAATGAATGACAAGCAACGAAGACCATACATTCACATCACAAGTGCCAAGAAACTGTGGGACAGCATCATAAGGACCAAGACCGGTACCTCCACTCTTCGGCTTGCTCAATATGAAATTACCAAGGGGCAATTACAGAATTTCTGTATGGAAAAGGATGAATCTCCCAAGCAACTACTAGAACGGCTCATGACTCTCGCCGCAGACATTGAGTCATGTGACTGTGAAAAGACGCAAGACGGCTTCAATCTGACCAAGAGATTTCTTGTGGACAAGTTACTTCACGCTCTTGCTCCATATCACCATCAAATGGTATGGGACATGAGGCAACATCATGGGTTCAAAGAAATGACTCCGGATGACATCATATCCACCTTCCAATTATTTGAAGATTCAAAGGCAAATGCAACAAAGCACCTAGCCATGCATGGCACTTCAACATCAAAGATCATTCTTGCCTTGAAAGCCAAGCATGAATGTGACGAAGAAGAAAGTGAAGAAGAAGAGGGTGATGATGACTGCAAAGATGGTGATGATGTTGACTCTGATGAAAGCCCATCTTATGAGGACATTGCTCTCTTTGTAAAGAAGTTCAGTGCAGGAAAGTTCAAGGGAAGATTCCCAAAGAAGAAGGTAAGGAAATGCTATAACTGTGAGGAAACCAACCACTTCTCCAATGACTGCCCTTATGAGAAGAGAGAAGACAAACCAAGGTTTCCAAAGACCTTTGTAAAGAAGAAGTTGCCAAACCCTACGAACTCCAAGTTCAAGAGGACAGATGGAAGAGCAATGGTTGCACAAGAAGAATCAGATCCAGAAGATGTTGGTGGAGTTGCCGGAGTAGCTCAAGATTCACAAAGCAGCTTGAGGCTAGTCAACAAAAGTGGTGATGTTGTTCACTACAACTATATGAAGGACTACAAGGGCAACGCTCACAAGTGTTTGATGGCAAAGACTGCCATGGGAGATGAGGAAGACCAAAGCTCCCATGATAAGGTTAAGGTAACTCCACGGTTAAACTCTTTCAGTCTAGCTTCTACTCCTTCTGATGAGTATCTTGATGCGGAAGATGACTATGAGGATAATGACTTAGATCATCCCATGTTTGCTAAAATAAACAAATTTATGTGCTCTCTTAAAGGAAAGAAGCTCACCATGTTTCGCATACTTATGGAAATGGTGAGTAAGCACACCAATACCATCAAGGAACTCGAAACCCTTGTCAGTGAGGAGAAGGAGAGAAATGAACTCCTTGAGCAGAAAGTCCTATATGAGGAAGCACAAAATGATGCACTATGTTCAAAAGTAGGTGAAAACCTTGATAAACATGCTAATGATCTTGCCTCCTTGAAAAAGGCTGAATATGTGTGCAAAGAATTACTAAATGATAAAGACTGACTTGTGAACTCTCATGCTTCCCTTTCTAAGGACTGTGAGCGTCTATCCTTGTCTCTCAAAGACAAGGAAGAGAAACTCACTGTTCTTACAAAGAGCTTTGAGGCACTTAAGGTCACTTATCTTGACACTCTAGCTAAGGCCTACTCCTCACCTATTATCAATGTTGATACCTGCACTACTAACTCTAGTAGTGAACTGACATCTATCCTTGAGGAAAACTGTTCGTTAAAGGCACAGCTAGACAGAGGTCTCATGACATGTGCACAAGGACAAAAGACTCTCAATGAGATCTTAAGTCGACACAATGGAGGTTTCGCCAAGGAAGGGCTTGGGTTCAACCCAAGCACTGCCAAGAAAAGTGCATCTCCTCTCAAGTGTACCACTCCGCTTAAAGAAATATTTGTACGAGAGGGACACACGGAGAAAGGTAAGGCTGTGAGTGGATCGGCCACTAGGGGTTCGTCTACTCACAACAAGACAACCGAATTCATGCCTCCATCCTATGTACTACGCAAATCAAAGGAAGGAGAGGTCTATGCTAAATTCGTCGGTCCCCGTAATGCATTTTGATTCTATGCTATTTGGGTCCCTAAGACTCTTGTAACTAATGTGAAAGGCCCCATGACAAAATGGGTACCTCAAACCAAGTCTTAATTCGTTACAGGCTGTTTTCTCCGGAGGAGCCAAATGGGTGATCAACAGTGGATGCACCAATCATATGACCGGAGATAGTAACTTGCTCTATGACTTCATGCAAGCCATTCGACCATACATGAGCATTGTATTTGGTGGATGGTCGAAAGGACAGGTAATTGGGTTGGGCAAGGTGGCAATCACTAATGACATGTCTATTGCAAATGTCATGCTTGTCCAATCTCTTCAATATCATTTACTTTCAATTCGCCAATTGGCTTGAGTCGGCGAATTATTTGGACTAACGGCACTTTATTTGGACTAACGGATGTGAAAGTCTTTAAGAGAGACACTCTTGAAGTGGCCTTTGTTGGAGAGTTGGATGGCAACCTTTACACAGTTGATTTCTCAAAAGAGAGCACTTTCCATACAACTTGTCTAATGGCCAAGGCCGACATGGGATGGCTGTGGCATCGCCGGCTCGCCCATGTTGGCATGAAAAATCTTCAAAATCTCTTAAACGGCAATCACATCCTTGGACTAACAAATGTATCTTTTAAGAAAGATCGTGTGTGCAGTGCATGCATAGCTGGGAAACAACATCAATCAAGACATCCACCCAAGAACATTGTATCCACTTCGAGGCCGTTAGAGCTCCTTCATGTGGATCTGTTTGGGCCTCCTTCATGGGCAAGTCTTGGAGGAAAAAAGTATGGCCTAGTCATTGTTGATGATTACTCAAGATATACATGGGTGTTCTTTCTCAAGTCCAAGGACGAGACGAAGATCACTTTCATTGACTTTGCCAAACAAGCCCAGCGGAAGTTTGACAAGGACATCAAGGCAATAAGAAGTGATAATGGCTCTGAGTTCAAGAACTACACCCTAGAAGAATTTCTTAGTGAGGAGGGAATTGAACATTAGTACTCCGCACCTTACACCCCTCAACAAAATGGTGTGGCAGAGAGGAAGAACCGGACACTTGTGGAAATGGCAAGGTCCATGTTAGACGAATACAAGTCACCACATAGTTTTTGGACTGAGGCCATCAACACAGCATGTCATGCATCAAACCGGCTCTTCCTCCGACCAATATTGGAGAAGACTCCATATGAGCTCCTAACTGGGAACAAGCTCAATGTTAAGTACTTTCGTGTGTTTGGATGCAAATATTTCATCCTCGACAAACGGGAACGGTTAGGAAAATTTCAATCCAAAACAACTGAAGGGATTATTGTTGGCTATGGGTCAAACTCTCACGCCTACAGAGTCTACAACAAATCCACTGGATGTGTTATAGAAACCCGTGACGTGACGTTTGATGAATTTAACCGCTCCCATGGGGAGCAAGTTGATCTAGATGATGCAGGTGAAGAAGACTCCCCACAAGATATCTTAAACATGGGTGTAGGTGCACTTCTTCCCATGGAACAAAGACCCCATGATGATGATGAAGATGATGAGAGTATCTCTCATCCTCAAGACAGTCCACTGCCCGTACCCCCACAAGATATTAGCACACACATCATGCCAGTTGTTGAGGATCAAGTGGGAGAACATGTCTCTCACCCTGATGACACTCAAGAACAAGTTGATCTTCAAGAGGTAGACCAAAGTATGGGTATGTTTGATGATGAATCTCAACAGGTGCAACGCGAAGAGGAATATCTTCCTCTGCACATAAATGATCCATATGTTGAGGACGTTGATGATGGAAACGAAGTCGAACCTCGTGAAACCTTGACCTACATCATTCCACGTGTGGCCGGTCATGTTGATATTGATCAAATCCTCACAGGCGTGTCGAAAGGTAGAGTGGCTCGTAAACAATTGACAAACTTTTGTGCTCACTTTTCGTTTGTCTCTAGTACCGTGCCACACAGGGTTCAGGATGCATTGTGTGACAATGACTGGCTACTTGCTATGCAAGAGGAGCTAAACAGTTTTACACGCAACGAAGTATGGTCATTGGTAGAACGACCAACTGAGGAACATAATGTCATTGGAACTAAATGGATTTTCAAGAACAAGGAAGATGAGAACGGGACTATCCTATGCAACAAGGCAAGGTTAGTAGCACAGGGGTAGTCCCAAGTTGAAGGTTTGGACTTTGGTGAAACTTTCGCTCCTGTTGCTCGTTTTGAGTCCATTCACATTTTATTGGCCTATGCCACTTTCAATGGTTTTACTTTGCATCAAATGGATGTGAAAAGTGCTTTTCTTAACGGTCCTCTACAAGAAGAGGTATATGTATCACAACCACCTGGGTTTGTTGACCCTCATCACAAAGACCATGTATATAAACTTCACAAGGCTCTGTATGGTCTTAAACAAGCACCCCGTGCTTGGTACGATCATCTTAAGAAGTTCCTACTCGATGATGGCTTTGTGGTGGGGGTGATCGATCCCACTCTTTTTACTAAGAGGGAAAATGGTGATTTGATCTTATGCCAAATCTATGTATATGCCATCATTTTTGGTTCTCCTAACTTCCATTTGTGCAAGAAGTTTGCGGCCTCCATGACCAAGACCTTTGAGATGTCACTCAACACGGACTTGAAGTTCTTTCTTGGTTTTCAAATACAACAATTTCAAGAAGGGATTTTCTTGTCTCAAACTAAGTACCTCAAGGACATTCTTGAAAAATTTGATATGACAAATGCTAAACCAATGAAGACACCTATGGCCACCGATGTAGTTTTAAATGAAGACTCAAACGGTATTCCTTTTGACCCATCTACTTACTGCTCCATGATTGGTTCGCTGCTTTATCTTTGCGCATCTAGACCGGACATCATGTTAAGTGTAGGAATATGTGCTAGATTTCAAGCTTCTCCTAGGGAAAGCCATCACACGGCGGTTAAGCACATTCTTAGATACCTTGTTCACACCCCAAAGTTAGGCTTATGGTACCCTAAGGATGCAAAGTTTGATCTTATTGGGTATTCCGATGCGGATTGGGCCGGTGATAAAGTGGGACGGAAATCCACTTCCGGTGCATGTCAGTTTCTTGGACGCTCCTTGGTAAGTTGGTCCTCGAAGAAGTAGAACTGTGTTTCTCTCTCCACGACCGAGGCCGAATATATTGGAGCCGCAAGCTGTGCAACCCAACTGCTATGGATGAGGCAAACACTAAAGGATTATGGTATCGCGTATCGACATGTTCCTCTTCTGTGTGATAATGAAAGTGCCATAAAGATCTCCGAGAACCCCATTGATCACCCTCGCACAAAACATATTGATATTAGGTATCATTTCTTGAGAGATCATGTGCAAAAGGGTGACATTGATATTACCCATGTGGGTACCAACATGCAGTTAGCCGACATTTTCACCAAGCCACTTAGCGTAGCTAGGTTCTGTCAACTTAGGCGTGAACTTGGTATCTTGGAGCTTGACAACATATCTTGAAATCCTGCACACATACACACACTCACATTATGTTTGTGTCTTGATGTGGGCATGTATTTAGGGGGAGTGAGCCTTAATTCTATGTTTTTAAGCTTACAAAGTTCGCATAGATCAATTCATGCATGTAATGCTTGTAGGAAAACCATGTTCGTATTTTTTTGTGTGCGAAACCATGCAAGTCATCATCTCATCATAAAAAAACCCAGAATCAGTCTCTGCCTCCTCCTCCTTCTCAGACGTCCGACTGATCTCGGACGTCCGGTGGCAAAATCCCCTCCGGTCGTCCGACCAGTGTCGGTCGTCCGACGCCAAAATAACCTCCGGACGTCCGACGCCTGTCGGACGTCCGACGCCTCGGGGCCTATATATATAGCTGGGCGCGGGGCTGGGCTCTTGCCCTAACCCTCAGCGCCCCTTTTTCCCACAGCCGCCGCCGCCAGCTCGAGGAGCTCCTGCCCTGCGCCGCCAACCTTGAGATCGGGCCGATCTCCTCCGCGGATCCCCCACTCCTTCCTCCGTATTCTTCACGGGATCCATCCTCAGGTCGCTCCTCCGTCTCCTTTCGCGTTGGATTTGATTTTCTCTCTCTCTCCCATGTATCTCCATGTTCGTTCCTCATTTGGGGATTTTTCATCCGCGTAGGTGTTTGTGCTCCATGGGGAAGACCAAGCACACCGCTCGGAAGACCGTGGCCGGCTCATCCTCTCGCGCCCCTATGAACACGGGGTCGGACTCGGATGAGCCAATTCGTCGCTTCAAACGGACTGCCCGGCGTTCTCCGGCCCGGCGTTCTCCGTCTCCCTCGTCGTCTGATGGTGATGACCCCGACTTCGAGGAGGAGCTTGCCGCCGAGGACCTTCCTGTCGAGCACGTCGCTCGAAGGTCCAAGCCAAAGCCCAGGACTCGCATGGCGTCCTACATGCCACAACCTCCTCCTGCCCAGCCCACAGGTGAAGCTCGCCGCATCTCACTAGAACCTCCTGCCACGTTAGGTCGTGCTATCACAAATTTCACCACACTTGGCGCAGCTTCATATCTCACTTTCCGCCGCGACATTGATCAATACGCTGTCGTACGTGACTCTACGGACTCACGTTTCCGCACAAACGTCCAGGCGGACATCTTTACCACAGTCATAGTACCTAAGGGGTTATCTATTCATCACTCTATTGATGTTGAGCATATTCGCATGCACCCGGCGAAATATCCGGGTGCCATTGAGCTTATTGAGGCATCGGGGCTTGCCGCCCCGTTTGCCTTTCATTGCGACTTTAATGCTGCTGCCATTCACCAGTTCTATGCCACATGCCATTTTGGCTCAGACAACACTGTCAGCTGGATCACCTCTAACGTTCGTTTCAAAGCTTCTTATGATACATTTGTTGCCGCACTGGGTTTCCCCAATTCCGGTTTCAAAATACATAGGGATGATCCTAACCATGCGCCTAAGTCTATTGACGTGTGTGGGCATCTTCTCAAGCCACTACGTGAGCTTAATGCGGATGAGCGCATGAAGGACATTAACCAGGTATCCATCTGGCGCTCACCTTACTTCATTATTTTTCAGTGTCTCATCCGCACCATCTATCCCAAGATGGGTGATAAGGGTTCTTGCAGTGGCTATTGTATCGACATCATGTATCACTTGTTCGAGCACCCCCAAGGGCAAAATCAATGTGCCCCATTTTCTATGGCATGAGATTCGGCTTGCTAGCTTTCAGTACAAGCGAGCCTTTCCTCACGCTCCTTTCATCCAGGCTCTTATTAACCATGTTGCTGATTTCTCTGTGGCTGTCACTCACATACATCGCACGTGGGTCATTCCCACTCACATGGCGGATGAACATGCTCCCAAGAAAGCCCCCTCTTCCTCCACATCCACTCGTCGCACTGCTGCACGGGCCGCCACCCCCTCATCTAGCTCCACTCCTCTCGGTCGCATTGCCAAATTCCTTGGCAAGGCACATTCTGCTTTGATGAAGGCCGTCTCCTTCCAGTGTGGTCAAACCCATGATGTGGTTTCCCGCTTAGTCTCCTCCAAGAATGCCCTCAAGGCTCGTCTGAGAGCCTCGGGCGCTCTTGATGTGAGTGATGATGAGGCCCCTCCTGCTGCTCCTCCTACTGATTTTGGCTTCCCTTCTGGTCCTGAGTGGTCTGATTTCCTTGATGAGGCTGGTGGCAGTGGTTTGGCTGATGATGCTGATGATGATGGTGATGAGCTCTGAGCGTGATTGGTACCGTTGGTGGCTCCCTTTTTGGTACTTGGTGCCAAAGGGGGAGTAATGTATCGGAGTTTTTAGTCTTTGGAGATTTAATGTAATGGATAAACTCATGTATGGCTACGTATGAATGGTTGTGACTTGCTATGGATTGCTATGATATCATCATAGACTATTATGTCTTGATTCACTATTCCTATGATGATCTATTATCTTTACATGTTGATCCATTGGAGCTTCGATTTTTTTATCATGCATATATTAAGGGGGAGCTCCGTACTAAATATCTCCTAGACTATAATGTATTTTAAATCTTTTTGAGACCTATGTATATGTTATCATCAACTACCAAAAAGGGAGAGATTGAAAGTGCATGCTATGCCCCTAATCGTCTTTTGGTGTTAATGACAACACATACATAGGAAACTAATCCTATTTGTTGAGTGTATCTCAGGATGGCAAGTACTTTAGTAGATTGAGAATTATGTGCCAAAGGTTGTCTGAAAAGATTGGGGATTTATATTTCGAGATGGCTCGGGATTAAGAAGAGATGATGCAGATTAGTCTTTTGAGTTTACTGATATTGAGTATAGGGATCCCGCACTATTAAGAGGGGATCACAGGTTTTGCGATGAACTTGCTCATACCACATCTTTACTATCATACCAAACACCACATAATCTCCACTCTGTTCTCAATTCAAAACAGGTCTATTGCCTCGGACATCCGGCTCCCTCCGGACGTCCGAGGGCCGGACGACCGGCAGGCTTCGGAAATCCGCAGCCCGTCACCAGAAGTTTGTGAGGCATATAACTCGAAAATCCGGCTCCCTCCGGACATCCGAGGGCCGGACGTCCGGCCAAGCCCCGGAAATCCGGAAGCCTGCACCAGTAGAATTTGTGTTCTATAACTCGGTAATCCGGCTCCCTCCGGACGTCCGAGCACCGGACGTCCGACCCCCGTCGGAAATCCGGAAACTACCACCAGTAGAATTTGTGTTCTATAACTAGGTAATCCGGCTCCCTCCGGACGTCCGACCCCCGTCGGATATCCGGAAACTACCACCAGTAGAAGTTGAGCTGTATAACTCGGATTTCCGGTCCTCTCCGGACGTCCGGTCACTGGTAAATTCAACATAGGTTCAGTCATATTTACAGGCCTCGGACGACCGGCCCCTGTCGGACGTTCGGTCGCTGATATATTCAAAATAGGTTCAGTCGTATCTACAGGCCTCGGACAACCGACCTGTGTCGGACGTCCGACCCCTCGCGGACGCCCGGACCTCCGGCAACTGTTGGACGTCCGGACCGTGTGTGACTTAAAGCCCCTCCAACGGCTGGATTTCACTCTCCACTATATATACTCTTCTCCCACCTCGTGAAAGGTTGTTCAAGAGAGCTAGAATACACCCAAGAACACCTTTCCTCTCACTCACTCTTGTCTACACCAAATCCTAGATCCCAAGAGCATTTGTGAGTCCCTTTGATTGTTGTTCCAATCAAAAGATAGATCGTCTCCCTCTCCTCCTTCCCACCAAAGTGATTTGTGATTTGAGCAAGTTTTGAGCAATCCCCGTGATCTTGTTACTCTTGGAGGTTGGAGACTCCTAGGCGGTAGGAGTCTTCGGAGAGGAATCAAACCATTGTGATATCCCCCGGAAAGTTTGTGAAGGTTTGGAAGCCACCTCAAGGCTTACCACTAGTGGTTGAGAAACGCCTTCGTGGAGTTATCTCAAAGGGAGAATAGGGTGAGCCTTCGTGGCGTTGGTGTGCCTTCGTGGTAACATCTGCCCCTCTAACGGTGGCGTAGCTTCCCTCCAAGGAAGTGAACATCGGGATACATCCTTGTCTCTCTCGGAGTTTCGGTTATTCCTAACCCTAACTCTCTACTTGTGTTAATCCTTATTACATACTTGTATTTGATTATTGTTTACCGCTTGTCTTACTTCACTCCAAATAGCTTACTCTTTGTCATAGCAATTATTAGGCTTACACTCATATTCCACACTTTAGCCTAAATTTGCTAAGTAATTATTAAAATTTGGATTTGTACCTATTCACCCCCCCTCTAGGTCCATCTCGATCCTTTTCAGCACCGCTAAGGTCTCTCAGTTTGGACACTTGGATCCATCGAGCTCTCCACTTCGTTAGGTGGTTGTACACTTGGGTGGCGGTCACCTTTTGGCCCATAACTAAAAAATCTGCTTCGCAACGGTGTTCAAGTGCATCACCTTGAAGCCCTTGTCAGTCCTAACCCCACTAGAGATGATCCCACACATCTTATTCAGTACGAACATGGACGTGACCGTCTACCACTTCATGATGTTCCCACTACCATCGTTTTTGGCCTTCAATGCAACGATACCACAAATGGTAGTTGGTTCAACGAGCACAACTCGCATGAAGATAAAATCACCAATTGATACCTCGAACACCTCTGAATCAACAGGCATGCGCGGATTGAGAAGGGTCTGCGAGTCCTTGACATAGGAGGCCGCGAACTGGCTGCCGCGCAGAACAAGGGCCTGACTAAGCTCTTGTGTCTATGTGGTCATGTCCTACAATTATATCATGCATTGACAGTAAATATAACACACAGTACGACAATATCACAACTGGACGATCTATGAAAGGAGGAACATACACGACAACTAGATATGAATCCATCATCAAAAGCTACCACAATTTCGGAACTAAGTATGAACCAATTACGTTCATCACACATAGCTACTCTATCATGCTATAAATCCTACACAACTAGCTATGAATTCACACTGTTCATCACTGTCATACTAGTCTAGCTACACAAACCCAACACAAATAGATATCACTACATCAAAATCTAGCATGTGATCACATATCAATACACGAATCAACCCTACTACATGCTTGCACATCTAACCCTACGATCACATCTTTTTAGATCTAGATAGAACTGAACACAGAGAAAGAGGTGATTGAACTCACAAAGGCCATGACCACAGCTCCGGAGGATGGGGGGAGGGTCGGAGAACTTGAGGATAGGAGACGTCGTAGCTGAGGATTGCCGGCTAGTGAAGGAGCTCCGCTTACCTGGTCATCAGTGCCGATGCGCGTCGACGGGAAAGCTCGAGAGAGGGGAGAAGGGTGGCGGAGTTTTGGCTGGTGACAGGATGGGGCTATCGATTCAGACGTAGCTTTTGAGCTTGGCCGGGATGCATTAAAGTGCAAGCCGTACATGCCGAACATTGGATACGTGATAACCAAACAGCCCCTCGTGATCTCATCTGCTGGCCGATATGTGGACCGGTCAAAGCTCTCATCAGTGTAGGTGTTGCTACAGCTGATGATGAGATGAGCAAAATTAACCCGTGGACGCAATTATTTCATAAACTGAATCTTTTTTAAAAAATCACTCAATTTATTCTTTTGTATGTCGCCGGATAGTCAGACGTTACACCAAATGTAGCGTGACGTCTAAGACAAAGACGTCATAAAAGAAAAGATCAGACGGATACATTTTTTCAAAAATAATTCATTTTATGAATTAGTTATGTTTTTAGGTTAAATTTTTCTATTTTGCCGATGAGATGGGCAAGTCGAAGGCTTGTTTTTTCTCTGCGCTCTCGACCGTTGGGGGGCCTGGCGATCCGAAGTGCACAGCTTTCCGTCTGGTTATATGCGTGAGTGAGGAGTGAGGTGCGGTGGTGGCGGCCAGTCAAAAAAGCTCGAAAAACACCTAGAAAAATGATGGAAAAGCAAGCCGCGGACCACCGACAGGAACGAAGCAGCCGACCCGACCATCTCCCCACCGTAGCTTTCACGGCCCGTCTCCATGCCCAGCCATGCCCTGCACCTGCACGACGCGCGCCCGGGATTGCACCGCGGCGACGGTGGTGCTCCTCGGGAACATGACAAGACAGGCGCGTAATGGCCATCGAGCCCGAAGGTAGGTAGGCCGCGGCGCAGGGCGTCGACACGACCACACGAGCCGAGACGACACGAGCCCCCCTCGGCCTTCCGTGTCCGCCCGTGCGTGCGTGCGTGCGTGATGCATGGGCGTCGGCGCATGGGTCTCGTGGCGCGCCGACGGCGACGGGCACCCACCGCCCGCACCGGCAACAGGAGCGGAGTGGAGCGGCGAAAAGACAAGCCGTGCAGGCGGCGAAGCGAGAGCATCGTCCACTCCGCCCCGGACGTTTCCCCGGCCTTGTCGCGTCGGCGCATGCATGCACCGGATGGGTCAAAGCTCAAAGGCGACCGCCCGGTGCATCCGTGACGAGGCACAGGGCCCGGACTCTGCACACGACACGGGCCAGCAGTGGGGCAGCGTCGGCTTTGGTTGGATCCATGATTGGGACGCTGGCTACTGTTTGGGCTGCAGCGCCCAGATCACCGACGCCAGAACAGATAGATAGATAAAGGCACCGTCACTCACCCTGCCACGGCGCTGCTGCCTGCCTCCTCTCCTCCCCTCTCCTCGTGGTCATTGCTGCTCCGGCCGGCAAGCGATGCGTGCTGGCTTCTTTGTTGCGATTGATTTGATTCCAGCTTGGGATCGACGTGCATTTGGGATCTGCCGTCCTCGTCGCCATCTCCTGCATCGATAAGATAACAGAGGAACAGGATCCCTCTATTTTCCTTTTTTTTTTTAGTGTAATCCCTCTAGTATTTTCCTACTGGGAGCAAGACGCCGTTGCTTTGGAGAACGGTTACCGTTAGCCAACTTCAACGGCGACTCATTACATCCGCTCGCGTCTGTTTGGGTCGATGCGGATACAAAAATTGATCCAACACGTCGATTCAAACGAACGCGTGTCCACTTTTCGATCGCAAATGATCCATTCTCGGTTTATTTTTAAACCGGATTTGCATCGATGCGGATACGAGACGGACGCACGCGCGCTCGCCTTCTTCTCCTCCGGGCGTGCTGGTTGGTGGCACATTGGCCTCCCCCCATCCAACAGCAACCCTCGCCCCATTCGTCGCCGACGCCGTCGTTCATTTTTTCCAATGACTTTGCCAGCTGCCGGCCGCGACCAAGAAGTCGCCTCGCCGCCCCGGCCAGAGCCTCACCGGCAATGCTCGTCGGATGCTGGCCACTCCCTTCGCCGGGCGTCGACGACGCCCGTAAACTGTTCGACGGGTTGCCAAGGTACAAAATGGACTCCATCGATGAGTTTTTTTTTCACAAATTCCTTTACAACTCCGATGATTCGTCGTCCGATGACGAGGAGGAGATATTGGCTGCCGTGTTGATCCATCACCACCTCAATAGCCATCGGTCATTGTTCCGTGGCTCCATTCCGGGCCACCTTCCAACGTTGAAGCGTAACCGAGAGAGCGGGCATCTCCTTCTTTGCAAGGACTAATTTGATACAACAAATCCGTTGTTCAAACATCAGAAATTTCGTCGTCGTTTTCGTATGAGTAGGCATCTTTTCAACCGTTTTAGAGAGGGGGTGGTCGGCTATGATGACTATTTCGAGTGCAAAGAGGATGTCATTGAAAAGATTGGTTTCTTCTCTTATTAGATATGCATTGCCGCCATCCAAATGCTTGCATACGGAGTGCCCGGTGATCTCATTGACGAGTACGTCTGTATGAGCGAGTCTACATGCCTAGAGTCCATGTATAAGTTCTGCAAGGCTGTTAGTGCTGTGTTTGGTCCTGAGTACTTGAGAGAGCCGACTCGTGAAGATACAACCCGTTTGTTGGCGATGAATGCCAGCAGGAGCTTCTCAGGGATGCTTGCAACATAGACTGCATGCACTAGGAGTGGAAGAATTGCCCTTCTACTTGGCAAAGGCAGTATAAGGGCCATGTCAGGGCTTGCACTGTCATACTAAAGGCCGTGGCGTCTCAAGATCTCTGGATCTGTCACTTTTTCTTTGACATGGCCGGTTCACATAATGATATCAACGTGCTACATCGCTCGCCGGTGTTTGCTAGGCTTGTCGAAGGCAACAGCCCACCAGTAAACTTTACTATCAATTACCACAACTACGACAAAGGATACTACCTGGATGACGGTATCTATCCTCAGTGGATCACTATTGTCAAGACAATTCCCGACCCTGTCGGAGAGAAGAGGACAAGATTTGCCCAAACAAGAGAGTGCTAGGAAGGATGCCGAGCGTGCTTTTGGTGTTTTGTAATCTCGATGGGGCATCGTTCGGTATCCTGCTAATACCTGGAGTACGCAGAAACTGTGGGAGGTGATGACTGCTTGTGTGATCATGCACAATATGATCGTAGAAGATGAGCGTCCGGAACATTTATACGATCAAGGGCTTCAGTTTTAGGATGAGCATGTTGTGCTTGAGCATGGAGGAGCGACGACGTTTGAACAGTTCATCCAATTTCATCATGACGTGCGTGATTAGGAAACTCACGTGTAACTGTACAATGATTTGGTTGAGTATATGTGGGTTCGTGTTGATAACCAATAGATATATCTTCTTTATTCGGCTTGCAAAACTATGTGAGATATTTTTAATTTTATTTGGCTTGTAAAACTTTGCTATTTTATTCCATCAAAACTATATATTCAAATGAAAAACAATATAAAAATGAGCTATTTGTTGAAATAGGATGGCAAACCGGTCACACCGACACATATGGATCGGTGCGTTGGACGTAGTGCCAACTTAAATCTAAAATAGGGCGAACGATGGGCAAACGGTCGATTCAAATAAACAAAAAGCAAACAAAAATGCTGTCTGTTTTAATCGATCCGTTGGAGTTACTCTTACTCACGAAACGAGCAGAGCTTCTTGGAAAAGCAAAATCATGGGATAGGGACGTCGGCCGTGTGAGTGAATGAATGAGTGGTGATCATTGGGAAATTCGGGAGACCATTCCTTCCATGCTGCCCTGCTCATGCATGACCATGAATCAATGGCCCCATGATCGAAGCTGCGCATCATGGCGTGCATCATTTCGTTCGGAGTGGTGGCATCACATCGGGCGGGCATGTTGGTTGCACCATGATGATGAGCTGACGATGCCAAGCTGACTCGCACATCATGCAAACAAGCGATGCCAAGCTGACTCGCACATCATGCAAACCTTGTGTTATTGTTCTTTTTTTGTCGGATAATAAGTTTAAGGGCATCTTCTGACTTTTTTTTTCATGCAAATTGAAAACAAACCAGGCGTGAGCTTTTGAGTGCATCCGGACCACTGTTGTATCTGCTTTCGATAATCATGACCTACCCTAAACGCTCTTTCTCGCCCACATTTTTTTCCACCTATAACAGTCAGCACCGCATTCATGTCAGTCCAGAACGAACACGATATTTTATCAGAGCCGACATTGAAGCAACGCGCCTATCCAAAGTGCCACCCGCAGCGTCGCTTTTTAATGTACGCCGTGATGGTGTGTTGAGCTAGGGAATACTTACCACCTCGTCTCCCGGCCAGATAGATCGGATCGAGTACCCCTTATGGCGGTTCACTGGTGGACCGCATCCAGAAAACCCACGACGTATCAAAGGAAGGTCTTTAAAGACTTGACATATACTTCAAAATTTAGAAAACGACTATACATAATTAATCATAAAGACTTGACATATACTTCAAAATTTAGATAACGACTATACATAATTAATCATATACGTAGCCAACATATCTGCAACCCTAAACCCTCTCTATGTATATAAACCATGGGATAGATCATGTAAAAGAGATACTATCTCATGGTAGAATCACGTAAAAGTGTCAAACGCGGAGCGCTGGGTAAAAGTGTTCCGAGCCCCTACGCATGAAGGACCTAGAGTGATCTTTCTATGGGTATACCTTAACTAATGATTCCGAGCTAAGCCTCAATTATTATGAAGACCTAGCTCCTTATCGCTCATGTATGTGGTCATACTGGGCTGGTCCAGGGAAGCGATTTTTGGGAATGCTGTGAGCACCGGTTCACGAAACATTCCATTTGTTTTGGCCAATTTTGGAAAGGTTTCGCCTGCTTTTTTCTTTTCCCATTTCCATGCTTTAGTTTACTATTTTATTTTATTTTTCTAAATACATGTTGACTTTTGAAAATTCACATTATACATTTCTCAGATTGATGCTGAACCTTTTATGAAACATGTTCAAAATTTTATTAAACATGTTGAATATTTTTAAAATATATGATGATTATTTTTCAAATATGTATTTGATTATTTTTAAGAATGAATGTTAATTTTTATATATTTTTTAAACATTTTTCATGCACGTGGAACATTTTTCAAATACACCTTTAACTTTTTTTAGGATACATGGAGAACATTTTTCTAAAATACACGTTTGGATATTGTTTTGAATACATGTTATTTTTAAAAAATACATGTTGAACATTATTTTAATACACGTCGAAATGTTTTTGAATACGCGTTGCCAGTGTCTTGGTCAAGGGGTCCCGCACCACAACAGTTCCCCGCTTGGTGGGCCGGACTGAGGACCCCTAGGCCGGTTCCGTCCTATGCCACATTGGACGACCCATGACGTGTTATACAAGGACTCTGGAAGCTTTCCTTATCTTTTGTAATCCTAGAACTCCCGTATACTATACAAACCGAGGTCAGACTAGTCGATGGAACACATCTTTGACACATTATCGAAATATCTCGGTACTTTTTCTAAATACATCTTTATACAATCCAATGCAATAAAGAGCAGAACATATGGTATTATCTTCTCCATGAGAATTCAAACCTGGGTAAAATCCTTTTGTTTGTTGCCATCGTGCCAAGTAGCTTAGCTAGGATACCCTACCGAGAGATATGTCGGATTTAGCTCGGACAGATGTGAAAGGTTTTTCAATTACACCTTGAACATTTGTACAAATATATGTTCAACATTTAAAAAAATACACCATGTATAGTCTTTTTGTATACATGATGAACATACTTTTAATACATGTTAATTTTTTTTCAAGTATATGTTGAGATTCTTTTATTACGCGTGGAGCATATTTCTATACATTTTGAATATTTTTAAATGACATGATGATTTTTTTTACATGTTGAACATTTTTTTGAATACACGTTATATTGTTAGTATATGCATTGATCATTTTCAAATACATGATGAAACCTTTGGAAAAATACATTTTAATTTTTCTGAATGCTTCATCAACATTTTCTGAGTGGTACGAACATTTTTGAAAAGTTGTGTGAACAATTTCTTCTATTGCATGAGCACTTTTTAAATGCACGCTAAACACTTTTCAAAATTCAAGTAAATTAATTTCTATAAATTTTAGAATATAAATAAGAAAGGAAAGCAAACCCGCAATTGAGAAATCAAAAGAAATGAAGGAATGGAGAAAAACAAACGGAATGCTACTCGACAAGCCCACTAGCATGTTCCTTGACTCAAGGCTACTACACCCGGTCTCGCTTAAAACGAGACGCCCATTCCCATTTTCAAGACATCCATTAATTCCTTTTTAGCAAAAGTGACATCCGTTAGTTTTTTTATAAACTTTTCTTTTTTGAGATAACCTTGCCTTCTTTATTGATTCATAAAAATGTGCATAAGTACACCAATTGGGTCATGAGGATTACCCAATTACACATGCCTACCTATGGCCTTAAAGTTGTGGCTCCGGCGTTCAAAGATGAAACTATAAGAATGAAAAGAATGCCTATAGTTTAATATTTCATACTTTCTTCGTCTTAAAATTCTTGTTTTAAATTTGTTTAGATATGAATGTATCTAGTCACGTTTTAGTATTTTGATACATCCATTTTTAAACAAATCTAAGACAGTTTTTTTTGAGATGGAGGAAGTATATGATAGTTGAATGACGAGGACTGGTGTCCCATGATTGATATCATTGACAACCACCTGACAATCTGAACCTACTAGTAAGTCTTGAGCATTGAGATCCTCTCCTAGCTCCAACGCTTCTCTACAAGCGTATGCCTCGAGTACCACCGCATCGGTCACTCTGTACACGACTGTCGATGATCCCAGAAAGGCTCCATTATGGTCTCGGCACACAACAACAGCTGGTCCTCCTCGCTTGTGTCATGCCACCGCTCCATCTACATTGAACTTCATCCTGGCTAGATTCAGTCCTTGCCGCATGCTGTCTTGGCTCATCCTTTCTCAGTTGATCCAGCTCCTTCAAGTACATATTGACAAAGGAGATTGTTTGATGTGGATTCTTAAATATTGCTTCGTAGATAGCCTTTCTCCTTGCCCATAGGGTCACCGTTAGCTTAGAGATTTTCTCCTTGCTCAATGTATCGTGGAGGTCAAACAGCCAGGACTTCGCCGAAGGTTCTGTATTGGCTGATATGCGTGTCACCAGATCTTCATCAGATAAAGTCCACGTGCAGCGGGCCATCGTGCAAGATAGTAGAGCATGTCTCGAGGAGTCCTCCCTCCCACACAACGGACATGTGTTTGTTGTTGCCATGTTCCGTCTATGCAGGACATCAGTCGCCGGCACCGAGTGACGTGCCAATCTCCACAAGAAAATTCTCACCTTATAAGGAACCAAGATGTTCCAAAGTGACGACCATGCTTTCTCCTCCTGCTCGTTTTCAGAGGCACCTCATCTCCCTTCTAGCCAATTCTCTCTCCGGATCTTTGTTCGAACTATGAATTTATAAGGCGAGCTGACAGTAAACTTCCCCTTCTTCTCTGGGCGCCATTCCCAAAAGTCTTCCACATTATTAGTGCAGACCGGGATCTTCAAGATCTCGTCCACATCGGTGGGAAGGAAAACCTCTTTGATCAGTTCTGCGTTCCAAGTTTCTGTGGGGGTGATCAGAAGTTCAGAAACCATTGACGGTGGGTTAGGTACAAAGGGGTACTATCGGCCGTAGTGATGAATTTTCGGCGATCCAATTGTCCTCCCAAATTTTCATGGTTCGGCCATTGCCTATTCTCCTGATAGCTCCTTGCTTCATTTGCTCCCTTCCTTCAAGTACTGCTCGCCACACCTGAGATGGCCGCCACACCTGATATGGTTGTGATATACATTATTTTGATGAGATTTGGTTATTTTGAATTTGAATATGAGACCAAAGGTTACAACGCATTTAATTTTTTGTACTTGATTATATAAAATTATAAAATAAATATTAAATAGTATCTCTCATGCACGTTAAGAGAAATAAAAGTAGTGGGATTTGTGCATGTTGAGGGAATTAGTACAGGTAGCATTTTCATGCATGCATGTTGAAATAATTAAATGTAGTGGAGTTGATGACGTGGCGTGTGTGCATGTTAAGATAAATAAAGTAGCGGGGATGAACTTTTTAAGTATATATAGGATTGCCCTCAAAGTCAAAGGAAGAGTGCTCTAAGTCCACATACTCCCCCGTCTTTGTTGCAAGACAACTTTGTCATGGTAAGCGATGGGAAGGTCAATTATGCGTCCCCGAATCTCGAACTTGAATAACTCGAGGGTGGTCGACTTGGAGTACCCGTCATACGGGAGGATGATCACCGGGTTTTCCCTAAAGTGCCAAGGACCGCCCTGGGTAACAGTCGCCTAGTTTCCCAAGCAGTTGAATTTCATGACAAAAAGGTTCTCCTTGAGGGTTTTGATCTTGACAGGTCTCGCCAAATCGCAGGACGACCGCATGTTGCAGAAGAACCAGTAATTGCTGAAGCCCTTGTCCATGTCCACTCTGGCTAGGATCATCCACCGGAGGTCCTCCTAAGACGGGGCATCATCTTCCTAAAAAACGACATCGTCAAGATCATCTTCCTCTAGGCCCAGCTCCTTCATGAGATCCTTGATCTTGCCCTTGTTAGCCGCCGAAGGCTCGCCTCGGTTCACCATGGTTCAGTAGATTCGAACGATCTACCTACTTTTGCCACTCGAGAGGAAACCCTAGCACCCCCTCCGCGTTTCAGATGCCCACCTCGGCCTGGTAGCAGTACTAGACCGCCCCTTAGTCAGTCTGAGTAGGAGATCCGAATCGAGGAGGAGAAGGAACAATATTTTCTCAATGTCACCGGCGGCGACGAGAGGGAACCGCCGCCGATCATCTTTTTTTGAGTTAGTTTGGAGTTTCATTTTAGTTGAGCCCAATGCGGTTCCTAGACCAGCATACCGAGCCCGACACAGAGGCAGTCATCTCCTACACAAAAAACTTGCTCAGCCAGAGAGCCTTCGGGTCATCCAGCCCAACCCACGCATGCTTCCGGCCCGCTAACCCATTCCCCGCCTCGAGATATTTTCATTTCCCCCTCGCCCTATCGCCTATTGCTCTCGGTTGCCACTCCTCTCCCCCCGCCATGTCGCTCGCCATGGCCACTCCCACTACCACCACCGCCGCCGCCGCCCACCTCGCCTCGCCCCTCCTCTTCTCCTCATCCCCGGACCCCCGCAGACGCCGACCCCTCAGGGCACCGCTCCGACGCACCCGCATCGCCGTCGTCGCCTCCGTCCCCGACCCCGCCGATAAGCCGGTGGAGTACACGCCCTGGCTCATCGCTGGCCTCGGCAACCCCGGCAGCAAGTACCAAGGCACTCGACACAACGTGCGTACATCCCTTCTCCCGTGCCCCTTCCCCCTCCGATTCGAGATGACCTACCTCCCCCTCACTCCGCCTGTGTGTGCCTGCGTGTGATTAGGTGGGGTTCGAGATGGTGGATCGCATCGCGCGGGACGGAGGAATCACGATGAACACCATCCAGTCCAAGTCTCTGCTCGGAGTAGGTACCCCGCTCGCTCTCCCCTCGCTCGCTGCGTGTACATAGGTGCCGCAGTTTTCAGTATCGCATTTCGCAGTTACTGCTTGCTCTGTGAACCGCTGCAAACTGGACACTTTTTTTTTAGCCGAATTTTAGCTAAGAGGCATGCTATCTGGCCTAGATATTAGTTCCGCTTCATGCTACGTTGTGTAGCTCGACGGCGATATTTGTTACTGTAATTGTAACCTTGTTAGTATGCTGGCACCAGGAAGGTAGAAACATGACTTATATTTTAGATAAAATATGGTGGCTGAGGCAAGTGATCTGTGGAGAACACCCATCCCCACATCCAAGTCAACATTTTACCAGTTTGCTGACAATGAATTAGAGCTTGATTACATATAAGCATGTTTTTCTGCAGTATTAGCAAAGTGAATCTTAAGTTGTTGTCGGCCAGGTGTTGCTCTACTTAATTTGTTTTTTTTTTAAAAACAACCTGGGATTTATTTTTACCTTTCATAAGCTCTAGTGAAACTGGATTTCATTGCCTAGCCTTTATCCTCTTGTATTTCAGTAGTAACTAGTAAGGCACCTAATATGGGTCAACAAAAAGCTGATTTCCTTGAAAATGTAATATCCATTTAAACTGGACTGTGTTTTCCACTAGCACAGATGGTAATGGACAGAACCTAGGCAGTTTCCCGAAGTACCCCTATCTTTAGTTACAAACAATGCATTCATGCTGGATTACTGTTTCGTATTCAGCACTTGATTTTGTACTAAAAGTTTTAAATGGTAAACTTGATATTTGTCAAGAGGAAATGAAACACCATTTCCTTGTGTTTGATCTGCAGTTGCTCTCAAGTGTCATGTCATTAAACCTTTTGATCATGTAGCTAACCTACTCCATTGTTCTGCAGATGACATCTTTGAAAATGTTCTGATCTCTCTGCTTGAAAATCAATTTGTGTTGTTGGTTCCTTCCTGATTTTGAATGTTAACGGTCATGTTCAAAACATGTATATATTGGAGTTACTACATGTGTGTAGTGGCATATAGTAGATGCATTAATTGCTTCTGAAGAAAGTAGTCTTGGTGCATCAAGTTTGGCTAGTTGACTGAACATTTTGTTACTGGAAGCATTGTTATGAACGGCAAGATGTGTTGCAGTCGTTTGTAATCTTCAGATTAATTTTGTTTCCACTCACCCGTCGGGTTGTATTTTGCTACAGGTTTAATTGGGGAGGTGCCAGTGCTGCTGATAAAGCCACAATCATACATGAATTACTGTGGTGAAGCAGTGAGTCTTTATTCTTGTCCTTTTTGAAGTAAACATTTCCTGGGAACTATATCATTTATGAGAAAAGTTGGTGCAATATATTTACAAGAATATTGCTTCAATGTTTGTTTGGCAAAATACAATTCCACAGCCTATCTATAAATATTGACGTTATTGCCTTTTTTGTACGAAGCAAAAGTTGCCTAAGCTGGCTGCAAGAAGTATCAGTTATGTTGGTAATCTTAGAGTGTTTCACAACCATGCCTGTACATATCAGTTCTCATTTCTATTAGCATATCAGGGACCATGTCTTATCCAAATGAACTACTATGAGTTGGCGACATGACTTGTTGAACACATGTTGTCTCTATTCTGATGCAATACTATAATTTGTCATGTACTAACGAAAAACATTCCTCTATCATGTGAAGATTGGACCGCTTGCTGCCTATTACCAAGTACCTCTGCGGCACATTCTTGTGGTATAATACTATCATTTTTCTTTAGTAGCTCAGCAACTCGGTATCATGTGTTTGCGACTGAAACCGATGAGTTTTTTTTTTGCAGATTTATGATGACATGAGTCTGCCCAATGGTGTATTGCGAGTTCAACGGAAAGGTGGCCATGGCCGCCATAATGGGTAATATATGAAGTTCCAAATAATTTGAACAATTAGTATGCTTAGTACTTCTAATCATATGGAATGTGCTGATGTTACTCACATACATATGCATCAGATTTAGTTCAGCCACTTTATTTTCTCATTCTGGAGTTCAAAAGGCGAACTAGAATGGAATTCATTTAGAGTAAACATGAATTTAAGTTCATATGTAACTCCTGTTGAGATTTACATCTCCCGAAATCATACTGGAAGTTGAGTTCATATATAGCTCCTGTTGAGATTTTCTCATATGGAACTGGGCCTGGTTTATTTTTCGGATGTAACAGTAATATTTACTTCTCCCGAAATCATACCGGAAGTTAAGTTCATATATAGCTTTTGTTGAGATTTTTGCATGAAGAACTCATGAACAACAAGCATGAATTTGCTCAGGAGGTCAGGATTGAGCCAGAACTTGTATTGCGTGGACTTATAGAATAAAATTGATCTGTCAAATATTTGCAGTATTGAGTTTGGAATATTTGAATAGATGGATGCCTCTTCCAACTTTATATTGTGAGGGAAAATATTAGTTCCTTTTGTTGTAGGCTTTATGTTATACTGGCATCAGTTTGCGTATAAGTAATTAAATATTATGCGTTTGAAGTGCTATTTCTGTGACTTTAATAGGTAAGATATGTTACTTCCATTTCATAATCTATTGCATACACTCTGAATGACCATCTTCGCTGAAAACAGCCTGCAGAATGTTATTGAGCATTTGGATGGCTGCCGGGAGTTTCCTCGTTTATCTATAGGTATATATTACTATGTTCACCAGCTTCAATGTCTTATCTGAAGATTCGGGTCATGCCAATCTTGAGTTGTTGACTGTTGAACAGGCATTGGTAGCCCACCTGGCAAAATGGACACGCGAGCTTTTCTTCTGCAGAAGTTTAGTTCAGAGGAACGGATTCAGGTATTAATTTAACCCTATGTTTGAAATTTCGTCGTCGATATCGATTATAGTGTGATATCCCTTTCTTGTGATGTTTTGTCCTCTTACAGTATATTCATCCAGCTTTTTTTCTCTCTAGTAGACAAAAAAACCAATGCCATTACCATCAATTACACTCTAGGTGTTTATTTCCGATAATTAATAACATTTCAATTGAACATTGGCTGTAGGGAAAGAAGATCTCCCATGATTTCATTGGGTTATTGTAACTGATGAGTATTAGTATATGTTGAAGTTGTGGTTAACATATGTAAGTACAAACACAAAGAATGATGATATGGTTCTGCACTGGGCATGCTTCACTTTTTTGGTAGTATACTCCAACTAGGTTGTATCCTTTAGTTGTTGACTCAAAGGGACTATCTCAATTTATATGTACTGTTAACAGTTCTCAAGCTTACTTACTGGGGAAGTTTTGCAATGTTGGTCCTCGTTTTCTACTGCTCTGCCCTTTTCTGGGTGGAACTCTCAGATATGGTTGTTGCTACATGGTTATTGATTTAAAACCTGTTATATTATTTCTATATAGATTGACACCGCGTTGGAGCAAGGGGTGGATGCTGTGAGGACCCTTGTGCTGAAGGGTTTTAGTGGAAGTATTGAGAGATTTAATCTGGTGCAGAAGTACAAGTTCAACAAGGCTTGATGATTCTTTAGATGTTTCGATCTGTCTACTTTTGGAAGATACACGAATGCCCACCAAAATGTTTTTGGAAGTGTTTGATGTGATAATTTGCATAACCTACTTAGGTGCACTAAGCTGGGTGTCCTGTAGTTTTGATGATGTTACGAACTTAGCAGGGTGTAGATAAGGTAGAGTTCTTCTGCACATCTCCTAAAGATAACTCATGGTTTAGTCAAATTGGAAATAAAATAGGTCCATTTGATGGAAGGTCATGTAAAAACACTATGTACTTCTGTAGGTTAATGACACATTAGTCTCATGTAAAAGAGGAATGTAGACCATTTAATTCGCCCTTCCCTAGTTCTGTGATTTTGTCCATGCAAATAAATACTTAGTTGTCCTTGTTGGGGTAGATCATCTGCCTGCAAAGTGGTAATATAGGTAATTTATTATCTTTGACCGTACAACTCGTTTTCATCAACTTGATGTAGTAAAGTTGTTTAGTAGTGTGTCATGTTATGGTTAGAGATGTCTATGCCCCCACGTTATCTCACCCTTTAAAAGATTATTGTAGGAGATCCTCAGCGCTTATTTGATAAGGACTTGAAAGCAAAATCCAGTTTTTTATTTTCTTATGCCGATATGTCAGTCCAAGCTTGTCGGCAGCAGATAGACTGCAGAAGCTTCATATGCTAGTAAAAGCTTGCACCTTCTTGCATCAGTTAAGCTAACCACCATCTAGAAGGCGCAGAGTAAAGCTAATGTAGCTCTAATTTGTATTGTATTTTCAAGTTTAATATAGAAATTTGGTGATTAACTTGCGCAGGTCAGCTTATGATTAAATGTGATTTGCAACCATCTAGCATAATATTCTCTTGGTGAAGTTTAAAACTAGATCTAGAATAGTCTGCTATGCGTTAATTTAAGAAGGCAAGACCTGCTAGACCTTCCTGCTATGAATGGGGTACAGGAAGGTGGCGATAATAGTTGGATCACCTTTTCAATTCATGGCTGGTTTATTTTACCCATCTTCTTCTTTACTGCCATCTTATCCTTATGTGCCTTCCGATCTCATGTGCAAAATGTACATGAGTTGGTTATCTCCTGATCTGGGACCATACAATTTTACTATTACCACATATCATGAATAGTTTTAGTTGTCACTTAACAACCAATAATTATAATAGAGCATACATATTCCATAAAACTATGTTTTTGATTGAATACTAGCACGTTTTCATATTCTCTTTGTACTTTGACATAAGTTTTTACAATTTGAAGTTGATGCTGCTTTGCCTCCATTTTTAACGGGTCATTTGTAAAAATTGAGTTGGCTATGATGTGCAGCCAAGAACATGTATATGTTATTTTTTGTGGAAGTGTGCCTTTTCTGGTAATGTTACTTTAACCCTTATGAAACATTTATATACATGTCTCCTGTAATATTGCATTTTTATCAACTGCATACATGTCTATATGTTATCAAATTTTATTAGTGAACCATAAAAGATCAAATGCATGGTTCGGCAACAGAGTTAGTGAAGCTGTAGCTTTAGGAACCTGGTGTTAATTGTGGTGAGCTTGGTGGTAATGGCTACCTGACACATTAATTCTTGGGTTTCACATAATACTCCAGAAGCTTCCATAGCTGGAGAAATGACATGTGCACTGATGCTTGGTTCTCATAGTTGATTAGTTGTCCTTTAATGTAGAACATGATGTCATGATGTAATAAAACAAGGCGACTAATAGTTTTAGGTAATTATAAGAATGTGAAAAGATCAGTTTTCAGCAATAATTGGTAGCAATTGCCTTCTATCAATATCAACCTTCTCATAGCAATACTAAGAACTTATGATTAACGACGCGCCTAGAGGATTATCTCATATGATGATCCAAATGTTGTCATTACTTGCTAAAGCAATAGCAGAATGGAAAGTAATTTATTCTGAATGAAATCGTAGTTGGTTCTAACCTTTTCAAAGTGGGAGAGGAAGGAACTAGTTTCAGTGCGGAGCTACCAATATTCCAGAAAGCTAGAGATAACTTGTGGTGTGATGTTACCAGTAACAACCATGTGACTTGCCTAGTACATCACACAAGATATGATATTTGTCAAAGGCTTAGTTTTGACCATGGTTTCAAGACCAAAAAACATTAGTCTAGTAACCTCACTTCCACTAATTTCTGCTAGAAAAATTCCTTATGACTAATTGTTTTTTAATCACCAAGTGGATTCCAAAGTTTCAAAGATTATATTATCTAAAGCTCTTCCCTCCACCATCACGTTACCTAAACTACTTGCTAATCTCTTTCTTAAAGCCATCACACAAGTAGAGCTTGGAGTAATCATACATCTAATCCATGTGCATCCATCTGTTGATCATTCGCTTGCTGAGCTGTATTATATTTACCAAGTGTCATAATCGTAGCCGTATTGGCTTAATTTGCGGGCTACACTGGATCTCTATGTTTTATATTGTTTCCTGTGGTGACGTTTAATTTTAGTGTTTTGTTAAGCTTTAGACATTCTAGACTATTAGATTTTGGTCTAGGTGTTTGTTTACTCCCTTATTGCATGATTAAGTATAGGAGAATCACTTCACATGACTTTAAGTGAAATCCACCCAATCTCAAGTGCTTATTTTATGGAGTAGGTAATGTCACTTGGAACACTAGAACATAATTTAGAATCCTTGCTCACATTGCTGGGTTTGTTAACTAGCTTTCAAACTTATTCAGTAGGAAGACATCAACCTCAATTATTAAGCCAAGCCATTTTTAATCTCCTGTGGTGGCCCAAAAAGCACTTGCGAAGAAAAATAAGGAGATATGGTTGCTAAGTTGAGTGTTATGTATATATTGCTTTGGAGTAAAATGGGTGAGGTCATCCCTGGGATTAAACTATGTGCTAAACTTGTCATCATGAGCCACAAAGAAGGATTTTCTCTCGAGAGCATAAGTTAGGCGGGTCCCTGCTAGGATTCGCGCGATCTTAAATGTTGCCAACTTTGTGCTTGCAATCAACTAACAAATAAGTTGGGGATGTGACGAGGAGCCTTTGTTTAGGTAACACAACAAACTCAAGACAAACTTGGGACTAGTCACATGTCTACCTTGTATCAAGTTGCAGCTTGCAAGCCACAATTATTTATATCTTATCAGCACCCCATCAGCAGTGCTTTGTTTTCACTTGCTATGATTAAATGATCCACATGTGTTGGGTATTTCAGAGAGTAAGGTGCAAACTAGTGAGCCTTGTGAGATCCACACAAGTTAGTGATGTGCTATCTACCTTTCATAAAACCTCAAGGCAATATACGACTTGCTTTTGAACATTATTGCAATAGCATTGTAGAATATTTTGGGGATCAAACCATTTACTACTTTGATATACGGTTGGATGTCAACTTGATTATTTTTGTGTGTGAAAAATAGATATGCATAACCATTTCAAAGCCCTCATTTCAGGGCACGAACTCTACCTCATAGATTGAAATATGACAACAGTATGGCAGCAAATAAGGCTATTAGCTGCGTTTCCCTGACACTGAGGGTTAAATAATATCTTAGATGAGGTGCTCTGTAGTGCAAGCTGGTGACCACTGCAGCAAGCAAATGCTAATGATGGATAGCCCCCAATCTTTAATCAGGGAACAAGGGGATGATTCACTGACCCTAATTTTGTTTGTTGGACATAAACTAGTAAGTAGGAAGTGGAAATATGAAGGAAAACATATGCAGCCCACATTTGATTCCCTACATGTTAGATCCAATTTAACTATCAGCAAAGGAGAATTATACCCTTCAAGGAGATGGTGTTTTTTAGGACAAGGAGATGGTGTTTATTGCAGGTAAAATTGGTCGTTTACCTGCATCTGTGTTTGCAGGTTTTATTGAGTACATGTTAGATTCTTTGGTGGCATAAACTAATGATATTAGTGCTGCCGAACTTGTGTATTATAATAAAAGACCATGTGCGTTGCTGCAAATTGCAGTCTGAGGAAAATATTTAGGATCCCTTGCCTCCAACCGCCCAAGCTTCTTTCAGACAATTCCTCCTGGAATCAAAACATATTATTTTTTCAAAGGAAGTTGGTGCCTTATGGGGTCCTAGTATTGGTCATCCTATAAGGTAGCCCGGAGCATGGAAGGAAAGGACAAGTAGATGAGGACTTTTGAAGTTATAGAGGCCAAAGTTTCTTTATTGAACCTGGCAACTTGCTCTACATTTTCTGGATTTTGCTAGGTTCACCGCTAGCACGTGGTATGGGCTGGAATCGGTCCTAACCAACCAATAACTTGTACTCTTTTCTTTCTGTTCAAGCCTTATGCAGTATAGAATGGATTATTACTTTTTTACTCAATACATTTGCTTTTATCTGAAAAAATGGCCGCTTGATTGTACTGTACCTGGATTATTCGTTCCAACTTAAATTATTAAATGTGTGATAATTCTATTTTCTCAATCATATCATATGAAAGGTTCATAGGATTTATTGTTGTATTTTCATGAGGCGGTGGTTATCAATTCAAATGAGATAGTGTTTGTTGCAGTAATTATTGATAAATTTTAATTGGAAAAAAGATGTATAGCTAGGAGGAACTAGGCATCAATTTAGACAATAGGCATCCAGATCCGATCAAGAGAAGATTCTTACCTTGGTGGTGGTGGTGTACACCCACACCTCCAACCGATTGAATTAGATGTCGGCGCCTCTTGGCAGAAAAAAGGCTCAAAATCCTGACAAAAAAAATACCGCAGTAGATTTTCTATTTGGAGAACATATAGGACTGTTGTAGATATGACTCATAACAAGCTCAGTGTCCTGGATAGTTCAGATCTGGCCTATACAAGAGTAGGGTCTATCTCAATTATGTCATGCATGGTGGCCATATTGGTGCACAACTTTCCTGTCTCGCATGATTGCTGTTCTGAAATGCGCATCATATTGTGTGATCTTACTTTTTTAGGAGATGTAGATGTTTCCTGCATTTGCAGTGCTCTAACTTATAGACTTGAAAAAAAATCTAGCTACAGTTGGAGATGTCAAATCAGGATCACATTAGTTGAAACTTCAATTTGGCATCGCAGTAGACATTCTTTGGACTGTAGCGCGGCCGAGGACAGTTATTTACAGTAAAGAAAAACTGTTTAGCAGTAGATTCTGTTCATTGATATAATATTTAAATATGATGCTAGTTCATCGTCTGTTGAGAAACTGCAGTCACATTTCTAACGTCATGTACAATAATTCAAGGGAGGTTCACTTTAGTTTTTTGTTGGTAAACAGTCTTAAGCACATTGTATGACGATAACTACGCAGGATCTTTTCTTGTCGGTAATAATTGGCTACGGGATGGATTTTATATTTATGAACCTGTTGTCTGTTAACGTTTGTTTAGATATGTAGCACCGTTTACAAAATAGATCAACAGGGTAGCAAGAGAAGATTCCATGCATGTGAGGTTTCTTATCTAACATCTGCTAGTCTCTGCTAGAATCTAGGCATAACTGGGGAGTATACAAACTCTAGGATCATCTTGATAATGTATTTTTATTTTGCTTCTGTACAGAATACGAGTTTGGGCTACAGATGTCAATGTCAATCAAAAGGTGGCTTTGTTGCATAAAACCGGGCTGTCAGTCTAACGGATCCAAAAGATGTATTATATGGTTCTTTGACTCTTGATTTGTTATAGATGGAGGCATGCTTAGAGAATAAAAAAGTACAAGCTAGTACATACTTTAGGGTCATCAATGCAATCAAGTATTTGCTCAACTTGGCTAACCTGAAACCATTAAAGTAAGCTGAAGGTCCATGACCTAAGCATGGTTAAAACTGCAAAGTAAAAACATTTGATCAGAATAAAGCCTCATCTTCGGTGACAGCTATGTAACCACGACTTCTCCCCAAGCAACAACTAGTGATTATATATTGTAGATGGTATCAACTTCTTTATAGCAGCAACTGCGACCTCCAAGCTCATGTTTTAGTTGAAAGGGATAGAAAGAGGGGAGCCAAGTTTAGGGGACAGCGTGGGCCTTTGTTTAGAAGTTGGAGAAAGACTTTGGAAAGAGGGGAGATAAGAAGGGAATTTCGGGTGAAAGAAGCTTTCGCGGATGGTGGAGGCGAGATTATGTTAGAAAAAAGATGCAGAATTCTAGCTTTCTCTGGGGTTAGTAGGATTTGGAGAGATTTCTTTCCAACCTGGTTGAAGAGAAAGTCCAACTGAAAAGCTTTGTGATTTGAACTCATGTAGACGACGCAGGAGGTGCGGGGCTCGATATATGCTAGTGCGCAGCTAGTTTAGCGCTGTGAAAACGCATGGAAGAGAAGGGCGGGCGATCTTCGCGCACTAGTTAGTAGTTATTACAGTAAAGATTTCTAAAGGCATATAGCATACCTGATCTTTTTGGAGAGCACGGAAGTTTGCAGACTGAATATGCCTGCATCATGGTGCCTTGCTCCTTTTGGTTCCAAGTCAAGCATGATAGTACATGACAATTAGTTTAAATAGCTGATGTTCCTTTACCTGTCATTCACTGATCCCATCTCTTTTGTTGATTAATCCCAGTTATGGTAGCAGTACAACAAGTGGAAGCCTTTTCACTTGAGTAGACTCACAATAATTGTAGCAGAATACCGATGTTTCATCAGTTAAATGATGTGAAACGTCGGGGATAAAAGCTGGCTCTGATTAGCAAGGTTTGGTAAGACATGTTTTTCGTTTGCTTAACGTCAGTGTTTTTTTTCTCTCTGTGCAAAGCTATTCTTGTGCCTTTGGGTTTGTGTGTGGACCATGCAGGGGGCTTAAACTTCAGCCGGACAGGACAGATATTTTCCAAACGTCTTGAGCATAATTAGCTCAATTATTACGCTTAACCTTTTCCACGACATTCTGATGCGATGGGGAGTGATGTGTTCCTTGTTTGTTGCAAGGAAATCTGGAGGGCATTTCCAGTTAACCAAAATGTGGAGTTAACCAAAATGTCAGATATGCTGTTTCCAGTTTTATCCAACTCTTACATCAACGGTGCATGGGTAAAAAATGGCCAATACCTGATCCTTTCAAGGCCATGTAAGGTAAAATAAACCCAACTTGATTACACCATCACCCATGCATGCTTTGCTGTGTTTTCTTTTGTCTCATGATTGCTTTTACGAATGAAAACGTGCTATGCTTTTGAGTTATGTTTTGCAGTTCTATAAATAGTTAGTAAAATGCATATTTTGGGATGATTATTATTGCTTCCACCATAGAGGGTTGGTTGTAACTATTATGATTGTTGGAGATTGTTTAGCTAATGTTATCTTCTTGGATCCCCTTGAAAACAGCCCTTTTCCGTCCGAGTAAAATTATCTTAGCTCCCATGAACTGTTGCAGATCGATTGGTTATGCGCTCGAGGACCATTCTATAGTCTATCCTTGCTGCCTTTTCCGTACACGACCGAGAATATATATACACACATACCGATTTATTTATTGCAACATATCTAGTGATATATTATTTGCATGTACCAGAAGCATGTTCTAGTATACGATCATATATTATTTTGTGTGTGTGTGTGGCAAAGACATAATAATGGTCCGGGCGATGGATGGGATGGGACTCATCAAAAGCGGGGATTCTTTGCCGAGGTCATCCACCATCATGACAGGAAAGCTGGCCACACAAGGAAACAAAAATGGGCACATACCTACGCGCGTACGTACGTATACGTTCCAAAACACACTCTTTTGGATACATTATACACTCCAAAGGTAGGAGAATTTTCATGGCTTGCTTTGCTGCATGTAGTGCACTGACTGGTCCAGCTCCATCCCACATGCACGAGCTTCTCAACTTTAGTTTGTACTCCACACACACACACACACAATAACTTAATCACGGCCATGCTGGCTAATTAAGTGTGGCACCCACTTATGTTAGCTCCTGCACATGGTCCCTCTCTTGCCTCTTTCTGCATTACACATCGATGTGGGGGGGCCATAATACAACCCATATTTATATATGGTTATATCAATGCATATAGCAACAAAGAACCATTCATTATTGTATTGTTTTGTGTTGCCTCACCTCCACACAACACCACGCATTACCGGCGTAAACTATTGCATTACGTACATGTAAATTAAACTGCATAATTGAGCATCCATCCATCCTTCCTTCCTTCCTTCCTTCCTTCCTGCTCCATGAGGGGTGAGGCCGATGACCACTACTATAGTTTAGTTTAGAATTGCGCCCCTAGTACGTATTAGTTGGCCACTTAGTTGTAGCTATGCATGGCTAGTGACACATTAGCATAAACAATATCTTATCTTAGCCGGATATAGGTATAGCTAGCTAGCTAGGTATTGTATATAGTACTCTGATCGTCTAGCTCTAGCTAAATAAAAATGTTTTGATGATCGGCTAGCTATGTGCATAATATATCTACGAGGCTCGCGGCCGGAGTCCTATCATGCGTGTGTGTGTGTGTCGACGATCGTAATAAACCAAGCATGAGTCGCCTGTCCAGTCCATTCCAGTCCAGGCGCGTACGTGCATAAAATAGTGCAAGTGCAAGATATGGAGCCCGGCCAAAGCACAATCTAGAACTCAACAACGCTGTCTCTTGTGCTCCTGTTCACAACCACCACTGATCCCCTCTTCCTCCCCTCCCTCCCTCTCTCTCTCTCTTCTCTAGTGGTGGTACTGCTGCTGCTGCTTTGCATCTGTACAGTCCTTCTCTCTCTAAAGTGCATGGGAGAAATAAATAATGTTAGGAGGGAGGAGCCAGCCAGCCCCTGTAGATGCGTGTGTATGTATTCAAATCATACATGCAGAGTTGCTCTTCACCTATATCCATTGCGACTACTGTGCTTGTGCTTGTGCCTCCGGCTCCAGGTGTTATATATACTGCCCCTTCCCACCTGACACAGCCACAGCCCATGCACATCATCCGGCTTTGACGGACACCATCTCCATCTCCATCTCCTCTCTTCCCCGTCTCCTCCTCCTCCTCCTCTGCTTAATTCTCTCCCGTCCTGTGGTATGAGCATGGCAAGCCCCAGGCTGAAGCTCTTCGGCTTCCACTTCTCCTCGGCGGAGGAGAATCACACCATGGACGCGGCCGAGCACGAGGCTGCCGAGCCGGAGAAGGGCGGCTCGGACTCCTCCTCCTCGTCTACCACCACCACCACGACGGCCACGGCGGCTGCGGCGGCGGTCGGCGGGGGTGGCGAGGGCCGGAGGTACGAGTGCCAGTACTGCTGCCGCGAGTTCGCCAACTCGCAGGCCCTGGGCGGCCACCAGAACGCGCACAAGAAGGAGCGGCAGCAGCTCAAGCGCGCGCAGCTGCAGGCGGCCGCGGCCGCCGCTGGACGCGCCGCCGGAGGAGGCGCGCTCTACCCTCGCGGAGGCGGCATGAACCCCATGGTGTCCGCCTTCGCGCAGCCGCCCCACCTCCTCGGCGGCGCCGGCGACGGCGGGACGGGGCCCACCAGCTGGGTCTACTTCTCCCCGCGCGCGGCCGCGGTGGCCGGCGGCGCCCAGGGCCAGCAGTTCCACGTCTCCCACGGCTGCGTCTTCCCCTCCGGCCGCGGCACCCCGGCCTCCGCCTCGCCGGCCGTCTTCTCCTACGCGCCCACGGTCTCCTCCGCCGCCCAGGCCGCCGCGGCGCCCTACGTCGTGCAGGCCGACGTGGTCGACCACCACGGCCGGAGGCTCCACGCCGCCAGCTTCCCGAGATACCCCGGCATGGTGATGGCGCCGGAGCCCATGGCCGCCGCGCCCGAGGACGCGCTGGGGCTGGACCTGCAGCTCAGCTTGTGACGACCCCGGTCGGTCGAGGGCTGCGCACTGTTGCTAGCTCCGGTAAAAATTAAGGAAGGGATGAATTACGCACCCACTACTACTACTAGTACCTGCCTGCCTGCATGCATGCGTCCGAACTAAAGCTCGATCGGTCGATCGATCCTCGCTAGTACTCCTAGGTAATTAAATTAGCTAGCGGTAGTAAGTAAAGTAAGTAATTTTTAGCTTCCGGCCGGGCTAGCTTTGGAGTGTGAAGCGGCCGGCCGGCCGCCCGCCTTGTAACCGAACCAACTCCTCCCGTACGTTCTTGATATGATCCGAGATCGATCGATCGATGACGCCTTGTAAATTCTTGGTCAAATCCATTCAACCATCCATGATCCATCCGTCCGTCTCTGCCATTTGCAGCGTTGATCAATACCACCCATTTGCTTCTTGTTGATGCGTTAATCGTAGTTAGCACGTCCGTCGACGAGGACGTAAGTGTTTGATTTGTCGAGGACCCGTTTAACAAGGTTTTTGTCAAGGAGAGTTCAACCCAAAAAATATATATAAAAAAAATCAAGGATGTTCGCATCACATGCATGACAATCACGCAAGTGTATTCTAAACGGGCATGCATTTATAATCAAGCAGGCGGCATGCATGCACTTGGTGATAGGCGAGTGCTCCATGAGTCAGTTTCCCCTCTCGTTCCATTTTCATCATGCCACCTAATAAGCTTTGTTTGCCTGCCCCCCTTTAATTATCCGCCCGCCCCAATTGGCATTCTCCTAATTCAACACGCATGGCACTAATACTACTCTTCTATATAGCTCAAAATATTACTGCCAGTGCTGACCAGTTAGCACCAGTGATCTCACTTGCGCTAGAATTAACCCAGAGAGAAGCCCGCTTTTGGTTGCAGTCGACAGTTACCCATATATATAGGCCATAACCACTCACCGGCAGCTACCTAGCAAGCACACCACACACATGTGGACATATGCAATATTTACCCGCATATTTTACAGATGCGTACGCATGCATCACGAGCGAGTACGTGTGGGCGTGGGCGTGGGCTCGTGGGGTGATTGGACGCGGCACCGCACGCAAGACGTTGAAGAGTGCACCACACCACACCACACCACACCAAAGCTATAGCGTGCGTGCGTGCGTGCGTGCATGGGTACTAACCTTGTTCCGAGTGCATGCAATCCAAAAGGCGTGTGCGTGTGGCGCACCGTGCCGCCCTTTGCGCAGTACTTCCTCGCTCCCTGCCAAACCGGCCGTGCGATGGCCACTGCTCACCGTACCCTACGTGTCAACCCCATGCCACCCCACCGTACACTCACGAGTTAACCATGCATGCTTGCATGGGCGATTAGGCATACTCATCCACGCACATCGATCGAAATCTTCTTCTGATTTCCCGTGTTATTACGTGTAATTAAGCACGCGCTCACCTGACGTGCGACTGTGCGTGCATGTGGCCGATCGAGGCTACACTACAGGAGTCCACGCAGCATATGCCGCGCTGGCTAATTTTTCTACTTATGGCAACTAAGCGAGGTACCTGCGCTGCTGCGGCAATCGACACGGGTGGCTGAGAAGAGCAAGTCCGGAGATTTCTTTTTATGGTAATGTCTGCAGGCGAACCCGAGAGATTCTCAGAGGGGCCCCACGCCCCTCGGGCCCGGTCCGGGGTGGCCCACGTAGGCGGGCCACGTTTCGGGCTCCCATTCGACGGATCCGGCCACTGGCGGCTCGACACATGTCCCGCGATCCGTGGCCTCCCATTGGCCGCCTCGGCGAAAGCAGCCACGACCTGGCCACGTACAAAAGGCACGCTTGGCGGCCAATGGGATGAGGTTGTGCTTTACGCTAGGGTTTTGTTTACTGCATGTGATCAGTCAGTAGTACAGTACTACTACTGGTGCTAATTGCTAATTGCCGTTTCTCTTGTTAATTGGTAGGCGTCCCTAGGACCTAAATTAGGATTAATTAGTCAACATGTGCACAGTGGCAGGAGGTGGATGATGATAGATCATCCTAAGATTCGTATCGCTTATATTAAGCGAGGGGTTACCCGCCTTTCGCGCCCACCAGCTGTCATGCGCGGTCGCACCGCCCCCGCTTCCCTCCTTTTCTCCCGCCCCTGAGACCGTATTATAAGACACGATTGTCGGTGTTGTTCCGTGCGTATATGGTTATATCATCGGCGGTTACATGCGCATAAACCGGTGGGGGCTAATGTTTTTCTACTCCATGAGGTCCACTGGTAAGTGACCGCCGTAAAAATTGCATACTAAACACTTGCCGCGCGTACATATATGTCATGTTATTGATGTATCGAATTCACATCATGTAGAGATTAGGTCGGTCAAGGTGGTGGATTAGTCTCTTTACATTAACCATGGCTCTTAGCTTCACTCGAGGCTAGTTGATAAAATGATGGTAGATTGTATAATAATGCCCATTAGTACATGTCATTGGGGAGTAGCTTTACTTTGCACAGCGTAATGAAGCGTCATTACATATAAACTAATCTGCATCGACTGCTATAATTGTACGGGAGATGCATGTACAAAGGTTATCATAGGATGTCTCCAGACAGGCAACTAGCTTAGTTTAATGTACAACCCTAATTAATCAATATAATCGTGACTATCGTACATGGATATGTTAGTTTACGCGCCAGCGCCAGCTCAATCTACTTGACAAATCTATAGATGACAAAGCATCAACATATATCTGACCTCCCTCGATCTCCCTGGGTTAATTTGGTTGTCCTCATTAGTGACCAGATCAAATTATTCATTGCCCGCTTAATTGAGATGCCATCATCTCTCAACTTGGCCATTAATTTTGCATGCTGTGAGACTGACGATTTAGGGTTGCATCATCTTGGGATCTTGTGTTGCTCGTGGGATTACTTAATTGGTGGCCCAAGTACACGTAGGTATTGAGTCTTTTGGTAAAAAGGACAAGAAGCTGGTGACGCATATATGGCCCCTCTCTACTCTCTAGTGCGCATATCTAAATCATTTTCCTTTAGACCAGGCAAGTTAATCATGCTTTAGTCTAGGCGGCCATTTATGCTTGTGTTTGCTTGGTGATTGAAAATAGTGATAAGCTGACTAGGGCACTTGAATATATATGGATTAGGAAGAAAATTCTAGCTAAGAAGCAAGCTAGCTGAAAGGGATGCCCACTTAATTGACACTTAATTAGTTTGTTTTGAATTACTAAAAGTACATCAACTGGTTGCCTTCTAGAATATATAGGATACTAATTGGCAACTTCTTAGGGTTCAAGTTTTGCCAAATTCTTGTAGTGGTTGATGTGATGGGGAAGGTGATGTAAAGCTAGAAATACTGATAAACAAACAGATGAATGTACAAGTTGCGTCGGTAGGTGTCTATCCTGATATCAACTCGGGTACTTGTCCTTTTCTTGTCCCGATTTCCTGAGGCAATTGTAATCTTTGCAGCATTGAATAATTAAGCATCCAGAGAGTATCATTTAGTCCACATGTAGGGGCTATGCTTGAGTTGGAAACGAATATGATTCTCCAACAATTAATTATACTATAAGAATCTTGGCACATCGGTCTGCATATTCACCAGGGTGCTTACTTCTTAAGTGCATGCTAGAATTATTGGGCAGCTTTCGGCTTATGTTTAACAAATATTCAGTGGCTTAATTTTTTATTGCTTGCGGATTTTAAGAATTTATTAAATACGTGTAAATGTGGTCCAGTGACTTGTTTTGGCCGGTCCAAGATTTTATGGGAATAATTGATTGTTTCCACCCTGAAAGCATGTGTACTGGCTTCATTAGTTTGGCATGTATTGCCACCTTGAGTTAGCACTCCTTGTCGAGACAACTTGCAATGCACGTGACCAGAAAGAGGTTGCGATCACTTTCCTAGATGCAGAAATGAACCACCTGGTACTATTTATATTATGTTTTTGCAATCACTTTTGACATGGTTGTCATACATTAACTCCACTTTGGTACTAAGACATTCCTTTGTGAACCACGACACTCAAAGAGTTCGATTCTTTTTGGACTATGCATTGTCTTGTACTATCATCTACTTTTGCATGTTTGGACATAACTATGCAAATGGCTAAGGTAGGTCATGGCCACTTATTCTTAGGTTAGTTTTCATACATACCATCAATTTTAGGAATCTCATAATAATACTTAGGCAGTTGCAAAGTTGAGCACCAATTAATTTATACAGCTGGTGCAAACTGATGCATCGATAGTTGGGTTATAGCGGCACAAGTTGATAATTCTATGTCGTCATAGCAACTAATCGCAGGATTGCATATATATGTAGCTCAGAGAGGTCAATAATTGATCACTACAGAGTAGAGAACATTTGTTTATATTTTGTCAAAAGTGGCCACCACTTTTGAAAGAAGGAGACAGAACAAACCGAATGACCACCAAGCGGACATTTGGCCCCAAAGGTTTCCTTGAACCATACTTTGTTAAGTAGGACAACCAACCACTAGAAGCAATGAGCTAGCTGATGAACCATCATATTTCCCAACAAACTGCCTATGCTGATACCCTTACCACAAGGCATCCAGAATTATTATTATTTTGCGCCCCCTAGGAGTAAAGCCTAAAGAACTAACAGCTAGCTAGAAAAAATAAATAAATAAAAGTTTGGCCTGCTGAGGCTCCCCATGTGAGTCACCATCACCAAGATGTCCCAACTACAAACAAGATCTCAAAAGGGGAGATTTGAAAACACTTTTGCCATGATCTCACTCGAGTCCCTTGATGTAGTTTTATGTCAAGAAACCTTATCCTAAATGGGACGTGATTAGATTGTGGGCCCTAGCCGGCCTCTTGTTGTTTTCTTCTAGCTAGGGTTCCCCAACTTGATTATTATGCGCCGAAAGATGGCAGCTTGTGTGTGGTTTTGGACGACTCAAATATGCTATAAATTAATTGTATGTTTGTATATTTATGTGGTGTTGGAGCATATCCCAATTTTGGGCAAGCATCTGAGTTGTCATGCATCCTTCAGTGGAGCCTCGCTTGGACACGATTAATTATAAAACACATCAGTATATATGTGGCCCTAAGCCTAAAGGACTGCTATTAATTTAAGAGAATTGGTGTTGCAACAGTAACTAACTTTGGAACACTTTAATTTTTTTTCATGTTAAATTATCTCCTCAGGGCCCGATCGAGGAGGAGCTGAATTTGTACAACAAAACAGTAAAGACAAGTGATGGATCTCAAGACTTGTAACAGTGCACTAGATAGGATATGGATGGATTTCCATTAGAGAAAGGAAACCAACTTTGCTTCATGCTGAGGAGTTGATCAGTCCCCCTCTTTTAGGGGTCCCAATTGAGCTAGCTAGCATACATAGTCCCCATGGGTAGCTAGCTTGTCTAGAAGGGAAGCAATGGAGTCAATGTCTTGTCTCCCTTTGGCATCATGTCAAAGACCTTAGGGCATCATCATGTTGTACTTAAGTACCCTCCCTCCCTCTTTTCATAGTGGTGTGAGGGGTGCCCCACCCTCACCTCCTCCCCTGTGGCGTTGGTGTTGGTGTTGGTGTGCATGGCACCAAGCCACCAACCAGTCAGAATTCAACAGGTATTGCCAAGGTTTTAGTAGCCCTAGGAGTGAGCGCCATGATTAGAAGGAAGATGCCATGCTTAGGCTGACACATATGTATATTTGACATGCGAAATGAAAAGCGCATGCATGCCCCCTTGGTGGACTCCTGATCATTTGGTCTGATGAAAGAAAGCTCCCCCGCTTTATTGGTATCTGTACTTTGCATCCTGTCACTTGCCCTGTTTTTCTGGTACTGCTACATGCCCCAATCCCTCTCCCTTTTCCACAATGGAATGGACTCGGCTTCAGCTCAACCCAGCCCAAGTTGAAGTGGTGGTGGGTTTTGTGCTGTGTGATTGGCCGCGGGGAGTACTTGATGCATGAATGGTCATCCATCTGATACAACATCCCTTTCCCTTTCCCTGCTCACTGAATTGATGGGCATGCAGGAGTATTTCACGTTCACATTAACATTCACTACACCCTGTAAAAACACCACACTTGGTTGATTTTGCTGGTGATGTGCCAGGTGTGAACCTTGACCTACTTTCAGTTGGCTAAGCACTCTGAGGCTGCAGACAGTGCACTCCACCCTGCTGGCACATCCAGGATTTTACTACTAAATTATCTTCTTGCACTGACTGCCTTATGATCACATTTAACAGACCTATGGCGGATAATTAACCTCCCTAGCTAGGGTCCAGATCTTCAGGGTTGCTTACTGTAGCGCATACATGGATGATTAGTGCTCTAGGTGTGATGCTTAATCACTCAGTCAGATGGGTCCAGACTAACTGTAGCTATAGCCAGGTCCCTGCTCTGCTCATTACTCCATTAGGCCACAAAGGAAGTACATTAGTACTCTAGTTGTCAGGCTTAATCACTCAGTCAGATGGGTCCAGACTAAATGTAGCTATAGCAAGGTCTCTGCTCTGCTCATTACTTCATTAGGCCACGAAGGAAGTACATTAGTACTCTAGTTGTCAGGCTTAATCGCTCTCGGATGGGTCCAAACTAACTGTAGCTAGGTAGCTAGCTTGGCTCATTTTTGAGCCCCAAAGGCTTCATCTTATTATTGAGATGCTTTCTACCGTACGGAGGGCTAGCAGCCTATACGTGTTGTATAATGTCACTTGTGGAGCAAGTGACAATGCTAAGTTAGTAGTACTAGCAGGGCTGCTAGCTAGCCACCTAGCGTGCTGTTGATTACCACTGCTTGCATATGTAAGCTATGGTTAGCCATAGCCCCTAGGTTTGTTAGTCGTGGCTCGCAGTCATGAGGCGTCGAGGTAATTCAACTCTAAAGACTCTGAAGCGCTTGTCGGGGGCTAGCTAGGTAAGTACTACTAGCTAGTCGCTGCGGCTGCTAGGCATCGACCTATTATCCGTCGATCGGCTTGGCGATTGAGTTACTTGCAAGGCAGATGCGGAGGAGGAGGAGGAAGATGGAGATCATCGGATTGATCGGGGTCACGCGAGAAAGGAAGCCAGAGATCGTCGGCCGGGGAGGTCGATGCTGCACCAGCACGGGCAACAACAGTGAGATCGAAAGGTGAAAAGAAGAGGGTGGGGAGAAGGATTGAGGTGACGAGGAATCAGCTGTCGGTCGTGTTTGATTCCATTGGGATCCGGTGATGGTGTGTGTTCACTCTGACGGTGAGTGTTCACTGATGGGGGCCTGCACTGTGGTACAAGAATACAAGATGCAGGAGGCATCAATTTGAAGCTGCCGAGCTTGTTGTTTTCAGTAGAGGCCGAGCTAGCTTAATTAGATGAGCTCTTAGTCTTGGATTTTTTTAGGGAGTCAGTGTGAGGCTGAACACTGAAAGATATCAGTGCTTTGTTTTTTTAGACAATGACCTGGGTGAGATGCCATCACGGGCTCACGGCCCAGCCACCTGGCCGCCTTGTTTTCGTGTCGATGCTACACATCATTTGAGACATTTCGGGAGCAACTTCGTAAAGCGCTCTTTCGAAAGCTTTCTCACGGTCACTTGGGGGTCGACTCCAACGATGAGATCTAGTTTTAAAGATTTTAATATGAGGAATTCAATGGTAAAAGAGGTTCAAAATTTACACACATGGTTTAAAAGATAAAACATTTTCAATAGAAGGATTTTGAAAAAAAAAAAACCTTAAGGTCGCGGCAAGTGATGCACATGACAGTGGTAAGGTGGGAGTGACCTTTACAAAGAGTGCTTTTAATTAGTGATTTCAAGAAAAGCGAGACCAGCTAATCATGGAATATCAACTAAAAAAAACTAATGTAGGAGTGCGCCACTTTGCACGCTCTCAGCTGTCACCATGTGTCATGTTCTAAACGCTCATTTTACCTTTTTTTGTACGCGTTTCCGCCTTTGAGATGGTATTTTTATTTTTCTGGCTTCCCGATTTTTCCTTGTTTTTTCTTAGGATTTGACCAAAATAACGAAAAAATCCGTTAAAATATGTGTTTTTCTTTTCTTCCATGAGAGGCACAAATTTACTACTCGTGAAAGCATGAATTTGCTTCGGTGAGAGGCACGGTCATGCCTCTCAAAAAAGAAAAAAATATGTTTTCTTCTTTCCTTTTCGCGAGAGGCACATATTTATTCGTCGTGAAGGCACCGATTTTCTTCCGCGATAGGCATGGTCGTGCCTCTCGAAAAGAAAAGATGCATTTTTTTTCTTTCATGAGAGGCACATATTTTTTTTCTTGTAGTGACACAGATTTATTTTCGCGTGAGTCACGGTCATGCCTCTTGATTTTTTTTCCTTCTTTTTTCCTTCCCGCGAGAGGCACAATATACTTCTTTTGATTGCTTCCGCGACAAGCATGACAGTGCCTCTTGAAAAGAAAAAAAGACATATTTTTCCTTTTGTGAGAGGCACATATTTAATTTTCATCTCTTGGGAGGGATTAACTGAACAAATGTTTTTTTTTTCTGTTCGTGTTTTTGGCTTTTAGATGATTTTTTTCATTTTTTTGCATTTTATTTTTCCGCTCGGATTCCCTACTATTTGGAAAAAAAGATCTTGAAAAAATGTTTTTTTTCTTTCGCGAGGAACGCAGATTTATTTCCGCGAGAGACATGGCGGTGTCTTTCGAAAAAAAACATATATTCTCTTTCTTTGATGAGAAATATAGATTTGCTTTCATGAGAGGAATGAGAAAAGAGAAAAATGTGTTTTATTTTTTTCCTTCTCATGAGAGACATGGATTTGCTTTTCATGGAGGTACAGTTTTATTTCCGGGAGAGGCATGATTTTTAATACATCGCGTACTGCACATTCATGCATAGAAGGGGCCCAGTTAAGATAACTAGCTTCTATTGCGATAATGGTTGGGTTGTTTCTTTGACTGGCCCATAAACGTTTGCTAGGAAACTGATTCGTTTGATTGTTTCGATATGTGTTTCCTCGGAAACTGTTTCGTGTGCTCCAGTTTTTAAACCAGTATTTCTCTGTAAATAATAAGAACAAAGAATTTACTTTCAGAAAAATAATAGATTATGGACATAAAATGAGCAAAATTATTTCTTCCAGCAAAACTGTTGCGACAAAACTTTATTGATTTTTGAAAAAATCATAGAATTTTAAAAACAATCTACCAACTTCCTTTAGAAAATCATCCTATATGAAAAATGCCATCAATTTGGTAAAATTATATCGAAATTAGAAACAAATGTTGATTCAGAAAATACTGCAATTTCTGAGAAAAGTTCATTAATATGAAAAATGAAAAAATAATTCGCAAATTGACGAAAAGTTCCAGAATTTTTAAAAATAATTTGAAAAAATTTCATAGATTTTTTAAAATTAATGACCAACTTCCTTTGGAAAACCATCCAATATGAAAAATATTCGTCAATTTAGTAAAAAGATATCGAATTTAGGGGAAAATGTTGTAAATTCTTAGAAAAGTTCAATAATATGAAACAAATAATTCGCAAATTTGAGAAAAATTCAGGAATTTGTAAAAATAATTAAAATTTATATGAATATTATAGTAAATACTAAACAACAGAAGAAAACCGGTCAAAATAAAAAACAAAACAAGGGAACTACTGCGTTTTTTCAACGTTATATTTAAGAATAGAGAAGGTGAACAGAAGTCATATTGTTTAAGGGCACGCATTCTTGAATTTTAACAGAAGAAAAATATTATGTAAATGGGCCGAACCAGAGGTGAGAGAGTGTGAGCGCTGGTTACCGAGTTCGGCCTTTATGCGCTTGCCCAGCTCACACGAGACCAGCCTTTCCTCTTTAGATTTTTTACTTTTGTTTACACTTTCAAAAATTCTAGACATAGGCCTTGTTTGGAACCACTCAAATTATATAATCTAGTTTTTATAATCTATTCTATCTCCAAACAGGACAGATTATGATGTAGATTATAAAAATTAGATGGACAGATTATTAAAAACTCACAATCTACTCTACCCAGCTAAAACCAGATTATGGATTGCTAATGACCCATTACTCTTGTAAAGTCGGAGATAATCACATTCCTGTCACCGTCATCCTCCTATTTTTTTAAAACAGAGGGTAGACAGGTCATTATACAATGTAAATCCTGGATTACAGTTTATATAATCTGGCCTTCAAACATGCCCACCTAGATTATTTTTATAAACCAGATTATACAATGTAAAAATGTTAAATGTTCATAAAAAAATGCTGGCCATGTATTGTAAACATATTATTCAGGAATTTGAAATTTGTAAATGTGTATTGAAAACATGTCGACCATGTATTCAAAAAATGTTAATATTGAAAAATGTTGGTTGAAAGTTTAATATGTATTAAAAATAATAAATTTATATTGGAAAAAATCATATGTGTATTAGAAAAATATAGTTAACATATATAAAAATGTAGAATGAAAACCTAAAGAAAAAAAACGAAAAAGAAAACAAAAAACACAAAAAAATGGATATGAAAATGAAAATCAATGAAACAAATGAAAAAATATATGAAAGAACAAATAAGATTTTTTTTGAAAGAAAATAGAAACAAAAAACAATGAAACACGGACGCATATGCCTTCAACTAGATCTCGCCCCATTTCTTGATCATAATCCGGATGCTAGCAGCTTGGCTAGGACCTTTACCATCAATCTAGGAGACCCGGTCCGGATCCCCCGCGGCGTTCTCTTTTCACTATTTTTTTAGCAACTGTTTTCACTATGTTCTTTGAAAAGTGTGTGCGAGAGGGCTATTGTAGCTCGCAGCGAGAGTTCCTGCGATCTCTACTTAACGCAAAAAAATAGTCGCCATGGTAACCAGTGCCTAACGCACCCAATAGCACCAGGCTGCAAGAAAGGACCGACACTTACGTACCCTGAAAGTGCCCAATGACCGGAACTGAACAGTTTTTGGGAAGCTTCTTGACCGGTGGCTGCTATGTGGAACGTTTAGTCCGGTTTAGGCCATTTTTGGAAGGTCCGATGAGGTTTCTTTTCTTTTTCTCATTTTTTTCATATTTCAAAAAAATGCTGACTTTCTTAACAGATGTAGAACATTTTTTGGGTACAAATTGAACATTTTCTGGATACACATTCAATATTTATCTGAATACATGCTTAATATCTATAAAACGTGTACTCATTTAATATAAATACACTGGTATTTTTAAGTACACATTGATATTTTTTATAAATTCCATGCACATTCATTTCTTAAACATGCAAACATTTTCTAAGCGGTAGTATTTCTTTCTAAATGTTATAATTTTTTTATATGTTATAACCATTTTTGGAAATTGCGTAAAGAAATTTTCAAATTTCATGAATATTTTATTAGAATTTCGTGATCAAATTTTTGAATGGTGCGGTAATTATTTGACAAATTACACAAAGTTTTTCAATTTTTATATTTGTTTTAAAAGTGTCACAGACTTATTTTTTTACTGTGAATGCCAATAACATTTTGTGAGGTAAAAATTTGCGTTTACACTTCATTAACATTTTTTAAATGCACAGTGTATGTTTTATAGAATTTAAGTAAAATAATATTTTAAATATGTGTAGTTAAAATATTTCATCGCTAAAAAAGTGAAAAGCTGAGGGTTTTGTGTGTTGCTTGCATTTTTTCTAATTCGTTTCTGAGAGATTGTTACTTGTCGCTGGAAGGCGACACACACGTTTGGTTGGTGTCGGGTCTGCCTCATATAACTGAATGTGAGTGACTGTGTCCTGAATAGGTCCAGCGCTGACAAGGGCATAAAGCTCGTTTGGGTGGATATCAGGTGATACCATCTATTAGGTGCTCCCATGCTATAAATTTTGAAATATCATATGTGATTGTTTGAAAAAAAAATCTGTAAAAAATTAGGGATATTCACAAGACAAAGGTCTATAAACCTTACAAATTTCAGATCAAATTTTGAAATATACATTAAGAAACAAAAAAGATAAATCTATGCATAAATAGTGTCATTTCTGATACTATTTATGTTTTGTCTTCTTTTGCCACTATTCAGGCTAGATTTGTCATTTTTGTTTCTCAATAGGTATTTCAAGTTTGGATCTGATTTTTTAAGGGCTTGTAGACATATGTCTTGTGAACATCCACAAATATTCCAGAATTTTTTGCAACATCTAAATGTGACTTTTCAAAAATTATATCATGGTAGCATATAAAGGGTGCTATCACATGATGTTTTCCTTTATGCTTTAGTATATCAACCCCAGTCCAACGGACATGTCGAGCGTGCAAACAGAATAATACTAAGCGGCACAGAGCCCAAACTGGTCCGATCCTTAACATAAGCCGACACACAATTGATGGGGGAGCTTGACTCGGTACCATGGGGCTTGCGCACCAGTCCCAATCGATCAACATGTTATATACACATTTTTCATGATCTATGGGGCAGAACCGGTCCTTTCATGTGACCTTATACACGATGCACCTCGAGTGCGCATGTACGAGGAAAGGGAGGCCGAAAACGAGAGGAAGGATGACCTAGACGCCCTAGAAAAGGAACACAATATAGCGTGAGCCTGGTCTGCGTTTTACCAACAGCAAACAAGGCGCTATCAACGCAGAGAAGCCCTAGCCAAGGCATACAATGTTAGGGACCTTGTTCTTCGAAATCATTCCGAAAGCAAAAGCATAAACTTTCTCTTAAATGGGATGGCCCGTTCATAATCGACCGGGTACTTACAGGAGGGGATTATTGAAAGGTCATGGTGCCCTCATGTGTGATTTTGGTAATTGATGATAATTCCTATGGACTAATGGTTGCTTTGCGTTATACTTTAAGGTTTGTCCATAGGCATTGCTTGAAGATCATTTGTTGGTTTCAAGGCTATAAGAAGGAGATTATGTGTGACCAAGGTGCTATTCAAGGAATTATCTAAAGCTTGGTCATGTGAGATTTGAGCCTATTGCAAGCATGTCTTGAAGAAGAAGATTGTGGTAACATTTATATTTACCTTCAATACATCATCTTTATGAAGAGAGAAGACAAGATACAAGGTTGATCAAGACTAAGTCAAAGAGTGAATCAAGTTGATCAACACACAAAGTGTACAAGATGTACCGAGTGAGATCAAATGTTTCTATATATGGTATGATAAGCATTGTCCATTACGCTTTGTGTACTAACCCATGGTCTATGTGAGTGTTTCATGCGGGGTTAGGTATGTTTCCATGGACATGCATAAAAAATAAGATCTCATATGACCCATGGAGGATGATATCAAGAGGTGATCGTCATCAAGTTTGTGGTATGCAAGTTCAAGTGGAGCATCACGAATAGATCACACGCTTGAAGCTTGTTGTTCATTGTGATAACAATGGACATGTGAAGATGTGCCGAAGAGTGACCCGCCCATAGTGGAGTATGGGGGAGCAATCTACTAGTCTTCATCAAGCTGACGCAATCAAGAAAGGTGGTCCAACTTGAGGAGGTCAAGATCGTCATCATCTAGATCAAGTGGACTTTGCGCACAGAAAAAAGTTTTTCATTGATAGGTTTTCTATTTCACCGCTCTCATTGGGTTAGTTGGGATACCGGGTTATAGGATCAATTGTCGTACTATCAAGGGGGGCTCTCGAGTGAGTAGCTTGATCGTATCGTTCATTGAGAGCCCAGACTATTGCATTCTTGGCATCATCATCTTTCTTGGTTCTTGTTTGGCTTCTCTCTATGTGAGTTTTCGAGCTTATGTTCTTCATTGTGATAAGCTCAGGTTCATCAAAAATGGAATTCGTATGCTTCATCTTTGTGTTTTCGGTGTTCGATATTTTGCCGGATCATGTTTAGGAAGGTCATATTTCTTATCATTTTGGGAAGGTCAATGTTGGAATGATCTTGTCGTCCTCTATCCAACAAGCTTGAGTTTGCTCAATTCGGAGCTCGTATGCCGAAGTTATGGTGGTTTTAGTCTCTCGATAGTTTGTGTGTGCTCAGGCGGTAGTACTGCTCTAGCCCATGATAGTAGCGCTTATGCGGTACTTCCGATGTGGACTACTGCTGCTACTTCCGCTTATTCTTGTCTTCTGTAGGTCTACACTTCACTCACGACAGTAGCACAGTAGTACCACACTCGAGCACAACTGCTACTACTGCTTATTTTGGGGTATTCTTTTTAGCTGTAGGAGGGCGGCAGTAGGGCACAATACTACCATCCTGCTCTCTCTCTACTATTGATATTCCCTTAGTAGTGCATCCCTAGCAGTAGTACCGCTCCGACGACACTACCGCCTTGAGGTTTCTGCCATGTTCATGATTTTCCTGGAACTACCGCACTAAGCGGTAGTCCCGCTTGTGCACGACTTGTGGGCATAACAGTTGTATTTCCCCCCACCTATAAAAGGGGTCTTCTTCCCATTGATCCCTATCATTCGAGCTCGTGTTCTTCCCCTACTGTCGACCTTCTTAGAGATTTATAACTCGCAATCCCTCCAACGATCCTTGAGCGAAAAGAGAGAGGAGATCTAGATCCACATTTCCACCAATCACTTTCTCCTTTATGTGGGGGGGGGGGGACCACTTGGATCTATATCTTTGAGTTCTTTCTGAGCTCCTTGTTCTTCCTCTCGCATTCCTCCATAGCTTTTATTGTTGTGGTAGGATTTGGGAGTGAGGGACTTGACCACTTTGTGTGTTCTTGTTGGAGATATGCCCTAGAGGCAATAGTAAAATAGTCATTATTATATTTCCCGTTTAAAGATAATCGTTTATTATCCATGCTAGAATTGTATTGAATGGAAATACAAATACATGTGTGGATATATAGAGAAAACAATGTCCCTAGTGAGCCTTTAGTTGACTAGCTCATTGATCAAACATGGTTAAGGTTTCCTAGCCTTAGACAAGTGTTGTCACTTGATAACGGGATCACATCATTAGGAGAATGATATGATGGACAAGACCCAAACTATAAACGTAGCATGTGATCGTGTTATTTTATTGCTATTGTTTTTCATGTCAGGTATACATTCCTATGACCATGAGATCATGTAACTCACTGACACCAGAGGAATGCCTTGTGTGTATCAAACGTCCCAACGTAACTGGGTGACTATAAATGTGCTCTACAAGTATCTCTGTAGGTGTCCGTTGAGTTATCATGAATCAAGATTGGGATTTGTCACTCCGTATGAGGAGAGGTATCTCGGGGCCCACTCAGCAATACAACATCACAAACAAGCCTTGCAAGCAATGTGACTAAAGAGTTAGCCACGGGATCTTGTATTACGGAATGAGTAAAGATACTTGCCGGTAACGAGATTGAAATAGGTATGGAGATACCGACGATCGAATCTCGGGCAAGTAACATAGCGAAGGACAAAGGGAATGACATACGGGATTAACTGAATCCTTGACATAGAAGTTCAACCGATAAGATCTTCATAGAACATGTAGGATCCAACATGGGCATCCAGGTCCCGCTATTGGATATTGAGCGGAGAGTGTCTCGGTCATGTCTACATAGTTGTTGAACCCGCAGGGTCTGCACACTTAAGGTTCGGTGATGTTTCGGTATAGTTGAATTATTGATGTTGGTAACCGAAGGTTGTTCGAAGTCCCAGATGAGATACCAGACGTCATGAGGGTTTCCGAAATGGTCCGGAGACGAAGATTGATATATAGGAAGTATCCATTTGGCTTTTGGATGGTTTTCGGGCATTACCGGTAAAGTACCGGGAGTGACGAATGGGTTCCGGAGTTCCACCGAGAGGGGCCACCCACCCGGGATATAATCAAAGAGGCCCAAGGGTGGCCACCAGCCCTTAGTGTGCTGGTGGCCAGCCCAAGTGGGCCTATTCGGCTTAAGGGAGAAGAAAAGAGAGGAGAGGGGCCAAACCGAATAGGAGAAGGGGATAAATTCTAAATACAACTAAACATCTCATCTTTGTGAAGCATCATGTAAATTCAAATCATACAAGAATAGCAATCGATAAATGAATGAGAATGAATGAATGAATGAAAGCAATCGATAAATGCAACATGGTATTTCATTTTATTCATTGACACAACTGGGCAAATCCATACATGTGAATGAGTCAACACAAGATTTATCCGTTTGATGGGAGGCTCCTCCCAGCGGCTTGATAACCCACAAGTATAGGGGATCGCAACAGTTTTCGAGGGTAGAGTATTCAACCCAAATTTATTGATTCGACTCAAGGGGAAGCGAAAGAATATTCTCAAGTATTAGCAGTTGAGTTGTCAATTCAACCACACTTGAAAGATTTAGTGTCTGCAGCAAAGTATCAGTAGCAAGGTAGTATGATAGCAGCAGTAGCAATAGAGTAACAGTAGCAGCAGTGATAGCAGTAGCAACAGAGTAAGAGTAGCAGGACTGACAGCAGTAGCGGCAAAGTAACGTAGCAAGGACCAGTAGGAAAAACTCATAGGCATTGGATCGGTGATGGATGATTATGTCGGATGCTATTCATCATGTAACAGTTATAACACGGAGAGATAAGTAACTAGCTCCCGTTCGTCAATCTAATGTAGCCATGTATTCCGTATGTAGTCATACATGCTTAGGGAAAAGAACTTCCATGACATCTATTGTCCATCCCTCCCGTGGCAGCGGGGTCCTAATGGAAACTATGGGATATTAAGGTTCTCCTTTTAATAAAGAACCGGACCAACGCATTAACACTTGGTGAATACATGAACTCCTCATACTATGGTCATCTCCGGGAGTGGTTCCCGCTATTGTCACTCCGGGGTTGCCGGGTCATAACACATAGTAGGTGACTACAACTTGCAAGAGAGGATCTAAAACACACATATATTGGTGACAACATAATAGGTTCAGATCTAAAATCATGGCACTCGGGCCCTAGTGACAAGCATTAAGCATGGCAAAGTAGTAGCAACATCAATCTCAGAACATAGTGGATACTAGGGATCAACCCCCGTCAAAACTAACTCGATTACATGATAGATCTCATCCAACCAATCACCGTCCAGCAAGCCTACAATGAGATTACTCACGAACGGTGAAGATCATCATGGAATTGGCGATGAAGGAAGGTTGGTGATGACGATGGCGACGATCTCCCCTCTCCGGAGCCCAGAACGGACTCCAGATCTGCCCTCCCGATGAAGAACACGGGGTGGCGGCGCCTCCGTATCGTAAAACGCGATGAACTCTTCTCCTTGATTTTTTTCGGACAAAACGGACTAAATAGAGCTGAGATTGGAGGCGGTGGAGCATTGTGGGCCCCACAAGCCTGCCAGGCGTGGCCAGGGGGGGCGCACCTGGTGGGCTTGTGGGCTCACAGCTCCACTCCCTCCGCTGATTCTTGCGCCAGTATTTTTCATATATTCCAGAAAAATTCTCCGTAAATTTTTCAGGTCATTCCGAGAACTTTTATTTCTGCGCAAAAACAACACCATGACAATTCTGCTGAAAACAGCGTTAGTCCGTGTTAGTTCCATTCAAATCATGCAAATTAGAGTCCAAAACAAGGGCAAAAGAGTTCGGAAAAGTAGATACGACGGAGACGTATCAACTCCCCCAAGCTTAAAGCCTTGCTTGTCCTCAAGCAATTCAGTTGACAAAGTGAAAGAGACAAAAGAAAAACTATTACGAACTCTGTTTGATCTTGTTGTTGCAACTATGTCTAACTCATATCCAGAATTTCAGCAAGATCACAAGCAAACCACATAAGCAAATGACAATTAGGTCTCACTGTAAACTCATATCAATGGCATAATCAACTAGCGAGCAAATAATAATAAGTCTCAAACGTCAACACTTCAATCATGAAGCAGTACGAACAGACGGTATCTCGCTAGCTCTTTCTGAGACCGCAAAACATAAATGCAGAGCACCTTCAAAGACCAAGGGCTAACTAAACATTGTAATTCATGGCAAAGAAGATCTAGTCACAGTCATACTCAACACAGTTAAAAGCAAAGCATAAAAATGACATAGGTGCTCTCTAATTGGTGCTTTTATAAGAGGAGGATGACTCAACAAGAAAATAAATAGACAGGCCCTTCGCAGAGGGAAGCATTGATTTGCAGAGGTGCCAGAGCTCAAGCTTTTAAAACAGAGATAATAATTTTGGGTGGCATGCTTTCATTGTCAATGCAATGACTAAGAGTTCTCACCATCTTCCACGCTACACATGCTATAGGCGGTTCCCAAACAGAAAAGTAAAGTTTTGACTCCCCCACCACCGATCAATCACACTCCATGACTAGCCGAATCCTCGGGTGCCGTCCATACCAACATCAATCTAGGGGGAGTTTTGTTTGCAATTATCTTTTCGATTTGAGCATGGAACTGGGAATTCCAATTACCGGCCCCTTTCTCGTGAATGATAGTGAATAAACACATATAGAGGATAACACGCCTAGCATGGAAGATACTGATAGCCCCCTGTCACCACATGAGTGGTTCGGGCATGCAAAACAGATTATTTCTTGAAGTTTTAGAGAGTGGCACATGCAAATTTACTTGGAATGGCAGGTAGATACCGCATATAGGTAGGTATGGTGGACTCATATGGAACAACTTTGGGTTTATGGAAGTGGATGCACAAGCAGTATTCCCGCTTAGTACAAGTGAAGGCTAACAAAAGACTAGGAAGCGACCAACTAGAGAGCGACAACAGTCATCAAAATGCATTGAGATTAACTAACATTGAGTGCAAGCATGAGTAGGACATAAATCACCATGAACATGAATATCATAGAGGCTATGTTGATTTTGTTTCAACTACATGCGTGAACATGCGCCAAGTCAAGCCACTTGAATCATTCAAAGGAGGATACCATCCTATCATACTACATCATAGTCATCTCAACATTCATGTGGGCATCCAAGACAAACCATTATAAGCTCCTAGCTAAGTAAGCATGGCATAAGCAACTATGATCTCTAAGTTGTCATTGCAAACATGTTTCTCCCACAACAAAGCTGAATCAGGAACGATGAGCTAGTCATATTTACAAAAACAAAATAGATTGAGTTCATACCAGCTTTTCCAGGCTCAGTCACTTCATCATATATCGTCATTATTGCCTTTCACTTGCATGACCGAACGATGTGAACAATAATAAGAGTGCTCGTGCATTGGACTAAGCTGGAATCTGCAGGCAAACACAAAGGAGAAGACAAAGTAATATGGCTCTTTAACAGATAAACAGATATGCATGCGAGAGCCACTAAACATTGTAACCATGGTCTTCTACCTTGACCCAAAGAAAAAGAAAACTATTTACACGGGAAAGCTCCCAACAAGCAAAAGAAGAACACGAAAATCTTTTTGGGTTTTCTCAAACTAGACAGACACACGAAAAGAAAACGAGAAAAAGAAACTAGCATGGATGATACAGTGGCAAAGTGTGAACACTGACAAACAAAGTGAAAGCATAAGCAAGAATGTAAAGTCGGTGAGAAACACGTACTCCCCCAAGCTTAGGATTTTGGCCTATGTTGGTCTACTCCCAAGGAAGGAAATAATCAGCCCCGGGGTACTCCGAAGTGGATTGAGGATGCCACTGTTGTGTGAGCTCCTCTGGCTCCCATTGATAAAATGGCGTCTGGTACTCGACTGGTGGCTCGGGCACGGGCACCTGTGGTTGGGCTAAACCCCAATATGCGTAGATGTCCGAGGGCATAATAATGTACCTGCATGCATGAAGTTGAACAAAGAGGGAGCAGGCAAAGTAATAGTCTCACGAGTATCCCGACTAAATACCAGGTTATAAATAATCCTTCTATTTATATCTCTATCAAGAAAGTCATGGCGAACCATGCTATCATAATCTAGATATCTCTCGGGAAGAAGAATCTCTTCTTCCTCGTCCAGTCTAATGGGTATCTCAAAGTGTCTGGCAACACGAGTAGCATAGATACCTCCATAGACAACGCCTTTAGAACGGTTCATGTTCAACCGTTGAACTACTATAGCGCCCAAGATATAAGTTTATCATTATGAAGGGTTTCGCGCAAGACCGCAAGATCTGGGGAACTAAGGGACCCAACTTTCCCACGGCCAATCAAACATTTTCCCACAAAAATGAGAAGTACCAAAGCACGGGAAAATGTATGCTAGCAGCTCTAGCGCAAGACACTCCTCTCTCTTCTCCTACAACAATAGTATCGATGAAAGCCTCCAAGTCCCGTGGACGAGGTTCATGAATATCCCCAACATAAGGTAATTTGCAAATATTGCAAAAATCCTGGAGCGACATGCGCTGGGGGATATCATAAAGTAACTCAACCATAGGAGGATTCTTCCTCGGATAGAAGTTATAGCTTTGTACGAAGAGATTAGTGAGGAGGAGGTATTGCGGACACTTATCTTCAACGAAGGCGATAAGGCCTGCGTTCTCCACCAAGTAATAAAAGTCCTCATAAAGTCGGACGGCGCGTAAGAACACATCGCTTGGCCACTCGCACGCTCGAACTTCTGCAACTCGAGGGACCAGATACTTGGGTTTCTTCTCACTTCCATCATCCTTGGAGTCACGGCTTGAAGAGCCTCTTAAGAACCTCCTAATCTTCTCCCTTTTCTATCTCTGAAAATTTCTGAAATTTTAGTGACTCTAAGGAAAAGTGAATAAGGCCCAACGAAACTCGTAGCAACTACCCCGACAAGTGCCTAGAGGCCATATTACGCATCAAAACTACTTGGGACCAGCTAAAATTAGCATGCAAAGCTCAAGAACAGGGTCACCAAGGCAGCAAAAATACGCGAAGTATAAGGCACTAGAGCAAAAACTAATTGGACCAATGGAGGAGTCACTTACTGATACGTCTCAAACGTATCTATAATTTTTTATGGTTTCATGCTGTTATCTTGTCTTCTTTGGATGTTTTATGTACATTTTTATATCTTTTTTGGGACTAACTTATTAATTCAGTGCCAAGTGCCAGTTCCTGTTTTTTCTGTGTTTTTGACTCTTTTTAGATCTGATTTTGGAACGGAGTCCAAACGGAATAAAAACCCCGAAATGATTTTTTCCCGAACGGAAGAAGATCAAGGGGGCTCTGGGCCAAGCCAGGTGGGCTCCAGGGAGCCCACAAGCTCCCACTCCGCCACCAGGGGGGAGGCGGCGGTGTCAGGGCTTGTGGCCTCCCTGGCCGCCCCCTGACCTAGATCCTTGGTGTGTATATTCCCAAATATTCAGCAAAAATATCAGGGGAGCCTCGAAAATACTTTTCCGCCGCCGCAAGCTTCCGTTTCCGCGAGATCTCATCTAGAGACCCTTCCCGGCGCCGTGCCAGAGGGGACTTTGGAGTCGGAGGGCTTCTTCATCATCATCATCGCCCCTCCAATGACTCGTGAGTAGTTCACTTCAGACCTACGGGTCTGTAGTTAGTAGCTAGATGGCTTCTTCTCTCTCTTGGATCTTCAATACAAAGTTCTCCATGATCTTCATGGAGATCTATCCGATGTAATCTTCTTTGGCGGTGTGTTTGTGGAGATCCGATGAATTGTGGATTTGTGATCAGATTATCTATGATATATATTTGCGTCTTTGCTGATTTCTTATATGCATGATTTGATATCCTTGTAAGTCTCTCCGAGTCTTGGGTTTTGGGTTCTACCATGTGGTGACCTTTCCCAGTGACAGTAGGGGCAGCAAGGCACACATCAAGTAGTTGCCATCAAGGGTAAAAAGATGGGGGTTTTATCATTGGTTTGAGATTATTCCTCTACATCATGTCATCTTGCTTAAGGCGTTACTCTATTCTTATGGACTTAATACACTAGATGCATGCTGGATAGCGGTGGACATGTGGAGTAATAGTAGTAGATGCAGAAAGTATCGGTCTACTTGTTTTGGACGTGATTCCTATAGATATAATCATTGCATAGATATCGTCACGACTTTGCGCGGTTCTATCAATTGCTCTACAGTAATTTGTTCACCCACCGTATACTTGCTTTCATGAGAGAAGCCACTAGTAAACACTATGGCCCCCGGGTCTATTCACATCCATCGTTTACACCTTCGCTTTTACTTTGCTTTGTTACTTTGTTGCTTTCAGTTCTCACTTGGCAAACAATCTATAAGGGATTGACAACCCCTTCATAGCGTTGGGAGCAAGCTTTTGTGTTTGTGCAGGATCTTGAGATACTCCTCCACTGGATTGATACCTTGGTTCTCAAAGTGAGGGAAATACTTACCACCGCTACGCTACATCACCCTTTCCGCTTCGAGGGAACACCAACACAAGGCTCCAAGGCCACGGGGGAAATCCTTTGCATACTTGCCTAGGAAGTCCCTTAAGGCGTAGCCGCAGCAGAAGGATCAAGCCAAGTATTCTCCCGTCGACGTGCCTATTGCTGGCACCATTGGAAGGTCTTTTGTTGCAGTAGCAGAAGTATTTCTGGCGCCGTTGCCGGGGAGGAGAAATCAAGATCTATCCAAGTAGGTCTCACAAACTCTTCTCTCGCATTTACTTTTGTTGCCAGTTGCCTCTCATTTTCCTCTCCCCCACTTCACATTTGCCGTTTTCATTTGCCTTTCTCCTTCGCCGTTTTCTTTTGCCTTTGTCGTTTCCCTTTGCCAGTTTTCTCGCCTGCTTGTGTGCTTGTTTGTTTGTTGAAGTCATCATGGCTGAAAACACCAAACTTTGCGACTTCTCGAGCACTAATAATAATGATTTTATTAGTACTCCGATTGCTCCCGCCACTAGTGCGGAATCGTATGAAATCAACGCAGCTTTGCTGAATCTTGTTATGAAAGAGCAATTCTCTGGCCTTCCTAGTGAAGATGCCGCATCCCATCTCAATACCTTCATTGAGCTTTGTGATATGCAAAAGAAAAGAGATGTGGATAATGACGTGATTAAGTTGAAACCTTTTCCTTTCTCGTTGCGAGATCGCGCAAAAACTTGGTTTTCTTCTTTGCCTAAAAATAGTATCGATTCTTGGGATAAGTGCAAAGATGCTTACATATCCAAGTATTTTTCGCCGGCTAAGATCATCTCCTTACGTAATGATATCATGAATTTCAAGCAACTTGATCATGAACACGTTGCACAATCTTGGGAGAGGATGAAGCTTATGATTAGAAAATGTCCCGCTCATGGCTTGAGTTTGTGGATGATTATACAAATCTTTTACTCTGGCTTGAATTCCGCTTCTCGCAATATCTTGGACTCCGCCTCAGGTGGAACGTTCATGGAAATCACGTTAGGAGACGCTACAAAACTCCTAGACAATATCATGACCAACTACTCTCAGTGGCACACTGAAAGGTCGCCTGCTAGCAAAAAGGTGCACGCTATAGAAGAGATTAACTCGTTTAGTGCTAAGATGGACGAGTTGATGAATTTGGTTGCTAGTAGAAACGCTACCATAGATCCTAATGACATGCCACTATCTTCTTTGATTGAGAGTAGCAACGCTAGTTTGGACGTGAATTTTGTTGGTAGGAACAATTTTGGCAACAACAATGCTTTTAGAGGAAACTATGTTCCTAGGCCTTTTCCTAGTAACTCCTCTAACAATTATGGCAATTCCTACGGCAACACTTATGGAAATCACAACAAATTACCCTCTGATCTAGAGAGTAATATCAAAGAGTTCATCAACTCTCAAAAGATTTTCAATGCGTCCATAGAGGAAAAACTACTCAAAATAGACGATTTGGCTAAGAGCGTTGATAGGATGTCTTGTGACATTGATGCTTTGAAAGTTAGATGCGCTCCTCCCAAGGTCAACTTGGATGAAACTTTGAAAGCGATGCGTATCTCCATGAATGAGAGCAAAGATAGAACCACCCAAATTCGCACTAGACATGAATGGTTTAAAAGGGTGCGTTCTAGTGATGCAAATCACGAAGATCTTAAAGTGCTTGGTGTGTCTCCTCTTGCATCTTTGTTTTCACGTGTCAAACCTACTTATGGAGGGGCTGGATATGAATCCACTTTTGGTTGAAAAATGCCCCAATGATTCGGAGTCCACCTATCTTGATGATAAAGGAGTAGAAGAAGTCAAACTTTTGGGTAGTAATGAAACTCCCACTTTGGATTTCAAGGAATTCAATTATGATAATTGCCCCTTGTTTGAATGCATTTCTTTGATGCAATCCATTGCAAACTCTCCACATGCTTATAGCCAAAGCAAAGCCTTTACCGCGCATATCGTAGATGCTATGATGAAATCTCTTGAAGAGAAGCTCGAACTAGAAGTCTCTATACCTAGAAAACTTCATGATGAGTGGGAACCTACTATCAAAATCAAGATCAAAAACTATGAGTGCAATGCTTTGTGTGATTTGGGTGCTAGTGTTTCCGCGATTCCAAAGTCTTTATGTGATATTCTTGGTTTTCATGAGATTGAAGAGTGTTCTCTTAATTTGCATCTTGCGGATTCTACTGTCAAGAAACCCATGGGGAGGATCGATGATGTTCTTATTGTTGCAAATAAGAACTATGTACCCATGGATTTCATTGTACTTGACATAGATTGCAATCCTTCATGTCCCATTATTCTTGGTAGACCTTTCCTAAGGACTACTGGTGCTATCATCGATATGAAGGAAGGGAATATTAGATTTCAATTTCCTTTAAATAAGGGCATGGAGCACTTTCCTAGAAAGAAAATAAGATTGCCTTATGAATCTATGATGAGGGCTACTTATGGTTTGAGCACCAAAGATGACTATACGTGATTCCATCACTTTTTGTCTAGCTAAGAGCGTTAAACAAAAGCGCTTGTTGGGAGGCAACCCAACGAATTTATCAATTTTTCTTTCTGTTTTATGTTTTCCACACTTTCATAATTCTGTTATGATTGTGTTTTTTGTGTTTCTTTTTGCGTTTGTGCCAAGCAAAACCGTTATGATTAGTCTTGGGGATGATCGTTTGGTCATGCTGTAAAAGAGAGAAACTTTCTGCTCACGAAAAGAATTTTCATTTTTTTTTGTAAGAGCTTTTGAGTTGATTCGTTTTGCTGCTGATTGCTACGCAAATTATTCAGACTGCCATAGTTTTACAGAATTTTTGAAGTACCAGAGGTATACGAAATATACAGATTGCTACAGACTGGTCTGCTGTTAACAGATTCTGTTTTTGTTGTGTTGGTTGCTTATTTTGATGAAACTATGGATAGTATCGGGGGGTATTAGCCATGGAAGATTGAAAGTACAGTAACCCAACATCAGCACAAGTATAATTTAAGGTTGCTACAGTACCTAAGGAAGTGGTGGTTTGCTTTCTTGTACTAATGTTATCACGAGTTTCTGTTTAAGTTTCGTGTTGTGAAGTTTTCAAGTTTTGGGTGAAGTTCTTATGGACAAAGAGATAAAGAGTGGCAAGAGCTCAAGCTTGGGGATGCCCAAGGCACCCCAAGAGATTAAAGGATGCCGTAAAAGCCTAAGCTTGGGGATGCCCCGGGAAGGCATCCCCTCTCTCGTCTTCAATCCATCGGTAACGTTACTTGGGGCTATATTTTTATTCACGACATGTTATGTGTTTTCCTTGGAGCGTCTTGTATCGTAGGAGTCTTTTATTTTTGTTGTGTCACAATCATCCTTGCTGCACACCTAGAGAGAGAGACATGCACACACCGTGATTTTGTCGAGCTTCACTTATATCTTTTGGTAGACAATTCAGCTCACATGTGCTTCACTTATATCTTTTGAGCTAGATACTTTTGCTCTGTTGCTTCACTTATATCTTTTAGAGCACATCGGTACAAGGCTTGGTAGTTGATCTATGCTTTGAAAGTAGTTTCAAAAGGGGTATTTAGCCAAAGGGATACGAAAACTTCCACCTTCATGTGCATTGAATAGTTAGAGAAGTTTGATTCATCTCAATTAGTTTTGAGTTGTGGTTATGGTAATATTGAAGTCATGCTAGTAAGGTGTTGTGGATCTAGAAATACTTGTGTTGAAGTTAGTGATTCCCGTAGCATGCACGTATGATGAACCGCTATGTGATAAAATCTGAGCATGATTAGTATATTGATTGTCATCCTTTGCGTGGCGGTCGGGATCGCGTGATGGTTTATACCTACCAACCCTTCCCCTAGGAGTATGCGTTGAATGCTTTGTTTCGATTACTAATAAAACTTTTGCAACAAGTATATGAGTTCTTCATGACTAATGTTGAGTCCATGGTTTATATGCACTTTCACCTACCACCATCACTATCTTCTTAGTGCCGTGCAACTTTCGCCGGTGCACAAAACCCACCATTAGCCTCCCTCAAAACAGCCACCATACCTACCTACTATGGCTTTTTCAAAGTCATTTCAAGATATATTGCCATGCAACTACCACCATGACATGTGCCACCACGTCTACATTGCCATTGCATGATCGTAAGATAGCTAGCATGATGTTTCCATTGATGTCTATGCCATGCTAGATCATTGCCACGGTACACTACCGAAGGCATTCCATATAGAGTCATAGTTGCTCTAAGTTTTGAGTTGAAAGTGTGATGATCATCATTAATGGAGCATTGTCCCATATGAGGAAATAAAAGAGTCCAAAGAAGCCCAAAAAAAGAGAGGCCAAAGAGCCCACCAAATTAAAAAAAATGAGAGAAAAAGAGAAGGAACAATGCTACCACTTTTTCCACACTTGTGCATATTAAGCACCATGATTTTCATGATTGAGAGTCTCTCGTTTTGTCACCACCATATAGCTAGTGGGAAATTTTCATTATATAACTTGGCTTGTATATTCCAATGATAGGCTTCCTCAAAATTGCCTTAGGTTTTCGTGAGCAAGCAAGTTGGATGCACACCCACTAGTTTTCTTTAAGAGCTTTCATATACTCGTAGCTCTATTGCATCATTTGTATGGCAATCCCTACTCATTCACATTGATATCTATTGATGAGCATCTCCACAGCTCATTGATATGCCTAGTTAATGTGACTATCTTCTCCTTTTTTGTCTTGCAACCTCCACCACATTCCACACCATCTACAGTGCTATAACCATGGCTCACGCTGATGTATTGCGTGAGAGTTGAAAAGGTTTGAGAAAGTAAAGGTGTGAAACAATTACTTGGCCAATACCGGGGTTGTGCATGATTTAAATTCGTTGTGCAATGATGATAGAGCATAGCCAGACTATATGCTTTTGTAGGGATAACTTTCTTTTGGCCTTGTTATTTTGAAAGTTCATGATTACCTTGCTAGTTTGCTTGAATTATTATTGTTTCCACGTCAATAGCAAACTATTGTTTTGAATCTAATGGATCTGAACATTCACGTCACATAAGAGGAATTACAAAGGACATCTATGCTAGGTAGCATGAAAGCATCAAAAATTCATTCTTTATCACTTCCCTACTCGAGGACGGGCAGGAGTTAAGCTTGGGGATGCTTGATACGTCTCAAACGTATCTACAATTTTTGATGGTTTAATGTTGTTATCTTGTCTTCTTTGGATGTTTTATGTACCTTTTTATATCTTTTTGGGACTAACTTATTAATTCAGTGCCAAGTGCCAGTTCCTGTTTTTTCTGTGTTTTTGACTCTTTTCAGATATGATTTTGGAACGGAGTCCAAACGGAATAAAAACCCCAAAATGATTTTTCCCGAACGAAAGAATATCAGGGGGCCTCTGGGCCAAGCGAGGTGGGCTCCAGGGAGCCCACAAGTTCCCACTCCGCCACCAGGGGGGAGGCGGCGGTGTCAGGGCTTGTGGCCTCCCTGGCCGCCCCCTGACCTAGATCCTTGGCCTATATATTCCCAAATATTCAGCAAAAAATCAGGGGAGCCTCGAAAATACTTTTCCGCCGCCGCAATCTTCCGTTTCCACAAGATCTCATCTGGAGACCCTTCCCGGCGCCCTGCCGGAGGGGACTTTGGAGTTGGAGGGCTTCATCATCATCATCATCGCCCCTCCAATGACTCGTGAGTAGTTCACTTCAGACCTACGGGTCCGTAATTAGTAGCTAGATGGCTTGTTCTCTCTCTTGGATCTTCAATACAAAGTTCTCCATGATCTTCATGGAGATATATCTGATGTAATCTTCTTTGGTGGTGTGTTTGTCGAGATCCGGTGAATTGTGGATTTGTGATCAGATTATCTATGATATATATTTGTGTCTTTGCTGATTTCTTATATGCATGATTTGATATCCTAGTAAGTCTCTCCGAGTCTTGGGTTTTGTTTGGCCAACTAGATCTATGATTCTTGCAATGGGAGAAGTGCTTGGTTTTGGGTTCTACCATGTGGTGACCTTTCCCAGTGACAATAGGGGCAGCAAGGCACACATCAAGTAGTTGCCATCAAGGGTAAAAAGATGGGGTTTTTATCATTGGTTTGAGATTATCCCTCTACATCATGTCATCTTGCTTAAGGCGTTACTCCGTTCTTATGGATTTAATACACTAGATGCATGCTGGATAGCGGTCGACATGTGGAGTAATAGTAGTAGATGCAGAAAGTATCGGTCTACTTGTTTTGGACGTGATGCCTATAGATATAATCATTACATAGATATCGTCACGACTTTGCGCAGTTCTATCAATTGCTCGACAGTAATTTGTTCACCCACCGTCTACTTCCTTTCATGAGAGAAGCCACTAGTAAACACTACGGCCCCCGGGTCTATTCACATCCATCGTTTACACCTCCGCTTTTACTTTGCTTTGTTACTTTGTTACTTTCAGCTCTCACTTGGCAAACAATCTATAAGGGATTGACAACCCCTTCACAGCGTTGGGAGCAAGCTTTTGTGTTTGTGCAGGATCTTGAGATACTCCTCCACTGGATTGATACCTTGGTTCTCAAACTGAGGGAAATACTTACCACCGCTATGCTACATCACCCTTTCCGCTTCGAGGGAACACCAATGCAAGGCTCCAAGGCCACGGGGGAAATCCTTTGCATACTTGCCTAGGAAGTCCCTTAAGGCGTAGCCGCAGCAGAAGGATCAAGCCAAGTATTCTCCCATCGACGTGCCTATTGCTGGCACCATTGGAAGGTCTTTTGTTGCAGTAGCACTTACCGAGGAGTAATTTCCCCAAAACAGTTAGGAGAATGGTGCTTTGAGCAAGGAGATCGAAAATCTGAGTAAGAAGAGCAAGAACACGGGTTTGAGCTGCGAAACAATTTTTTCTGGAGGTAGGAGAAGCAGATGGGAGCTAGAATGAGTGGAGGGGGTGCACGTGGGCTCCACAAGCCTGGTAGGCACGACCAGGGGGTGCCCGCGCCTCCAGGGCTTATGGCCCGCTGATGCAGCCCCAGACTAGCTCTTCGTCTTAGTATTTTTCAAATTTTTTAGAAAAAATCATACTTGATTTTCAGGACGTTCGGAGAACTTTTATTATCGGGGTACTTTTCTACCGGATGCTAAAACAGAAAACAGGGAAAACTAAACTAAACCTCTCATTTTTCTTCTAAGCAACCGAAGGTGAAAGCTTGGAACAGAGGTTTGTGACTCCTCGATTCATCCATCTCATGGCCATCGAAAGAAATCCGTTAGTGAGGTTGATCAAGCCTCCTCGACAAACCCTTTCGAATCACAACAGAAGACGGAGAATTTTCGAATAGTCACTAGGTTACCTCAATGGGGATGTGTATCTCCCCAACAAACAAATCATACTTCATCTTAACAGGAGGTATAGGGCATTCAAAGCTCCCAATAAGAATCGATGAAGTTTTTTCGATAGCATTGATGCAATGTACTCGATATTGTTTCTTCGAAAAGTGCACCATATGCTCATTACAGTTGACATGGAAAATGACATTGCCTTTGTTGCAATCTATAACAGCCCCTGCAGTGTTTAAAAAGGGTCTTCCGAGGATGACCGCCATGGCATCGTCCTCAGGAATATCCAGAATAACAAAGTCTGTTAAGATAGTGACGTTCGCAACCACAACAGGCACATCCTCGCAAATGCCGATAGGGAAAGCAGTTGATTTGTCGACCATTTGCAGAGAGATTTCAGTGGGTGTCAACTTATCCAGTTCAAGCCTACGATAAAGAGAGAGATGCATAACACCAACACCGGCTCCAAGGTCGCATAAAGCAGTTCTAACGTAGTTACTTTAATAGAGCAAGGTATAGTGGGCACACCGGGATCACCTAGTTTCTTGGGAGTTCCACCCTTGAAGGTGTAATTAGCAAGCATGGTGGAAATCTCAACCTCAGGTATCCTCCTCTTATTAGTCACAATATCTTTCATGTACTTAGCATACAGAGACATTTTGAGCATATCTGTCAAACACATTTGCAGAAAGACAGGTCTGATCATTTCAATAAAGCGCTCAAAATCCTCATCATCCTTTTTCTTGGATGGTTTGGGAGGAAAGGGCATGGCTTTCTGAACCCATGGTTCCCTTTCTTTACCATGCTTCCTAACAGCAAAGTCATTCTTATCGTATCTTCTGTTCTTAGGCTCTGAGTTATGAAGATCAACAGGTTCAATCTCCACATCCTTATTGTTGCTAGGTTGAGCATCTTCATGAACATCACTATTGATATTATCATTAGGCTCATGTTCATCACCAGATTGTGTTTCAGCATCAGAAACAGAGGCATCGTTTGGACTCTCAGGGGTAACATGTGACAGCCCGATGCCGACGTTCCAGAAGATTCCCCTTTTCTTTCCGTTTTCATCGTGTGCCTATTTTATTTTGTCGCATCATCATCGCATCATGCGCATCATCAGCATTGCATCGACATCTCCATTGCCGCCCGTTTTCAAAACTTGCATCCGTTGTTAGTTGCCGGTTCTCGTCGTTGTCCGTTTTGAGTCCGACCGCACACGCACGCGCCCGCGGCACCGTTAAAACCCTGTTTTTAAGCGTGCGTAAAACTTTCTCTGATCGGGTTGAGATTTGACGTGCGGTCTTATTTTAATAAAGCCAGGCCGCCTGTCGAATTTCGTCGCGATCGGAGTCTGTCTAGTACCCGAACGGTCGACCGTAGCGGCACCGTATTCGGTCTACCGTCGGACGGTCATCGGTGTTTTAAAAATTGTTGCCGTGCCGCCTGTTTTCCCTCTCGTCTCCGGTAAACCACCCTACACGGCCGCGTACCCATTCCCGCGTGCGGAATCGTCCCAATCCGACCGCACGGTTGGATCCGAAACAAAATTCTGGCTAACTTAGCCCCCTCATTTGTTATAAATAGACCTCCCCACTTATTTAGACAGCAAACCCTAGGCCTACCTCGAAATTTGTGCCTCCCCTAACCCTAGCTCTCTCTCCATCCTCCTCTCTCCCTCTCCAGCCGCCGGGCCCGCGAAGCCCATCTGGGGCTCGCCCGAGCCCATCGCCCCGCCGCCGGCAGGAGCCTCCCTGCCCGTGCCTCCTCCTCCCGAGCGCCTCGCCGCCGCCTCGGTCCCGCAGCCGCGCCACGCCTCCTCCCTCCGGGCGCCTCGGCGTTGCCGGCCCCCGTTGCGACTCGCCGGAGCCACATCGCCGGCAGGAGCCGTCGTCGCTGGGCCCCCATACCGTCGGCAGGAGCCTCGTCGCCGGCCACTGCCAGGGAGCCCCGCCGCCAAGCTCAGCCTCCTCCTGAGGAACGAGCAATTCCCGCCTCCTGTGCCCCTCGTCGCCCGTTGGTGTCCCGCCGTGGCCTGTGCCCGCGCCGGCCGCCGGGGTGCGCCGCCTCTGCTCCTCCCCCCGTGATCCCGATCTGGATCAGGGATGGGGACGAGCGAGCTCGCCTCGCCGCCGCCTGGGCCTCAGCCGCCGCGTGGGCCAGCGCCAGGTCAGGCCGGCCAACCGCCTCAGCCCAGCTCGGCCTCCCACCACCGCCGGCCCAAGAGGCCCCCCCCCAAGGTGAGCCTCTATTCCCTCGCCTGAGCACATTTTAGTTTTGCTGCGCCCATGTCCTGTGGCCCATTAGCATTTAGATTAGGCCCGGTAGTATTTTTCCTTTTAGGGTATTTTTCGGGATTTAATTAAATTCCAGATTTTAGACGTATATTTAGATGTCCGTAACTTTAAAACCGTAAATCTGATCGAGACGTGTAATATATGGTTTCGTGGTAGTTTTGCTCGTAGAATACGAATTTGAAACATTTATGTAGCGTATATTTTTTTTGACATTGTGTAGCGTGCCGGATGCCTAGAGTAACGTGCTGTTTTAATAGGATACGCCCCGTATTTCATTTTCACGCAAGTCCGGATTGTTCGTATGGCGTATTAGAAATGCCTATGTTTTAAGGACCATTATTCCATGTATTTTAGAGCGGTCATTGGTATTTTTACGTGTAGGGATTGCCGGTAATTTATTTTCCCGCGTATAGGTTATTTTTCTCGCATTTATGTGCGGCATTATTTTGTGTTGCAAACCCCACATATTTTATATGTTTGCGGGGTAGAAAAATCCATGTGATTTTTCTGTGCAATTAGTTTTAGCATTTGAGTAAGTTAGTTCGCGGGATATTTTGCCGTGTTGCCCTTTTGTTTAATTCGTAGGATTTATTCCGTGCTCCGTTTGATTAAGTTGTCAACTAGAGATTTGATCTTGGATGTTTTGGCGAGCCCCTGGTATTTTTAGTTGCAATAGAAATGCATGTTTAGGTGTGGTTTTCTTTCTCTCAAGTTGCTAGAAATAGTGCTGATTTGGAGGAGCTGAAATATTTCTAAGTCTGGAATCTGTTATATTTTGTTGCTGTCTTGTCTTGCTTCTATCTTGTGATGTGTAGCTCTTTTGAGGTTGGTCCAATGGAGTTAGTTGTACCCCTTGTGTTTCTTTAGTATGCTGTAAAGTTTCATGCCATTTGGAGTCCTGTAGCTATAGGTTTTGCTGATGTCAATATTGCTTCAGATCGAAAACTGCACTTTCATGAGTTGTAATTTTCACGAAGTCCGAAATAGTGTGTGAGATGCCATTTTGTGTCTTCTTTCCCTAGTGATCCATGATGCCATGCTAGTTGTTGTTAGTTGTTTGTAATAGTGCTTCTTGCCCTCTTCCGTGCCATTCCTTACTTGAGCATATCGGAGTTGTGTAGCCGTAGTTGTGGGGTGTAGAAAATGCTATGTGGCTGATTTTGACAGATTGTAGTGATTTCTTGTTTTGCTCGTAGTTTTTGATCCGTAGCTCCGATTTGATCGTGTCCTATATGGAAATTGCTTAGAATCTCGTGTAGTTTCATTTCCTCTTGCTGGTTGTATGTTTTGAAGTGCTCGTAGGCGTCGTTGCACACATATTGCATTCATGCCATCATATCTTGCGGTGCTTGTATCTTTTGAACGGTAGCTCCGTTGGAGATGTTCTTTATGTGTAGGTTGCTTTAAATGACGCGCAGAATCACGTGAACCTATTTGTTTTGCTGTTTAACAACAAATTAAATGTGCTAGTTCAGATCTGGACAGAATTGTAAATTAACATGTGAGGTCGTCTCGGAGATGCTATATGTCATTCCCGACCTCATTTAAAATGCCTAGATAGGTAGATTAATTGCACTTCACCTCTTGCCATGTTTAATCATATTTAATATTGTCGTGTAAATAACCGGGAGGGAACTAAATAATTCATATGTGGAGTTTCGTCAATATGCAACTCGTTGCATATTGAACTTCACTTAATGTGTAGTGTTGATTGTGTGAATTGTCATGCCGTGAATTGCATATATCCAGCTGCTCATGCATCATATGTGTTGTGCATCGCGTGGTGAATTCCGTTTGTTGATTTGTGTTTCCGGTTTTGTTGGGGATATTACCTGTGACTGACCCGCCCTAGTTGGGCCGGGTTAGTCATTAGGCGATTCATCCGAGCAGGTATTTGGGCCTTGTCCTGGTCAAGTCAAGGTCATATGACGGTTTGTGAATCGTGGAAAGTCTCCAAGCTTCGGAAGATAGCGACTTAGAGACCACCGGGGTCACGATTCGTAGGAAGGAAAGTATCCTTGTAAACCCTAGGGGATTTGACCTGTATATAAAGGCGAGTCCCAGGGGACGAGAGGTTAGGTTAGAAATAATCGAGTGCTAGGTTTGGCGAATTACGCCCCCCTTGTAATCGAATCCACATCAATATACACAAAAGCACGACGTAGGCTATTACCTCCTCTCGAGGGGCCGAACCTGGGTAAATCGCCGTGTCTCTCCCGCTTAACCCCTTTGAGTCGCCACCAAGGTGCGATGGGTCCAGTATTAAGTCCTTTCACGAGGACATCTGCCGTGAAAAAACCACGACAGTTGGCGCCCACCATGGGGCCTACGCACGGTGGAGTTGAGTTCTCAAAGGGAGCCCTACCAGGGTTTGGGAGTTACGCGACGGGGCTCATGACTCGGAGCCGCCGCGGGATAACCTACATCGACAACCAGCAATGGGGGCCTGAAGCGGATTCGATTGAATCTGGTTACAGGGTCCCCTTCGGCAAGATCAACATCTTCATCGGCATGATCGGATCATCCGCGCCTGAGCCGGACGTCTCCACCGACATCGTCGAGCCGGCCAGGTATGTCCGCCAAGTCATAACGCCAAATCTGACTCGCGCGGTCTTTGTGGGGTTCACACAGGGATCGGAGGAGCGAGAACGCTCGGCGACTCAAGAAACTACACCAGTCAACTCCGATGACGAATCATCCATGGGTGACTCAGATTCAATCCGCTTTCTGCATGGGGATTGTCTTGGGAGCTTGTCGCTGGCCATGGACCCGGAAATCCTTGACCGAACTCGCCGCCAGATCGCCATCTACATGGCTGGGGCGACTCAGCCCACACAAAACCCTACTGGGGGCGATGGAACCGGCGTGACGTCCAGGAGCCCGGCCGCAGTCCTAGTGGATTTAGCGGCGGAGGTCACAAGGCTAATGGCGACTCCCCTCACACCAGAGAACCAAGAGGAGATAAACACGGAGCTGGCGAAACTCAGAGTGGCAGTGGCAAAAGCTCATCGGGACGCCGAGGTGGAGTCCGCCAGGATCGAGACTCGGCAAGCTCAAATTACGGCCGAAAGGATGCGCTTAAACACTGACAACTGGCGGCTCGAGAGACAGCAGCGCGCGTCCGACGCTGTCCATCAGCGGAAACACCAGGGTCGCCTGCCCCATGATCTCAACCTGACCCGCCTGTTCGACACTCCACGAACCCCTGGGGCGGGAGCCGCCCCGGGGGGAGGACCGTGCCGCCCGCCTAACCCGCCGGCTCAGCCGGTTGAGGATCACATTCCCCGATTCCGGACGCCTCAAGGACACTTTTCCAACCCGGTGGATAACGTGCTTGCCGCAACTCGCCATTTGGAGTCTCTTCCGATTCACGGCAACACCCCTGCCGAGATAGAAGCAAGGAACGCCATCGAGATGTTGAAGACGAAGGTGGTTCAAAACGCCCAGTTCTCACATAGCCTCGAGAGATTGCATTCCACCCCCCAGGCAAGTTACACCAGGAGCCGGCCAGAGGACCAGCCCGCCATAAACAGCGGGCCGCGACATGTCCCACTAGACAACCCGCCTGAACGCAACCCGCCGGGTCGGGATCTCCCGAACACCCAAGACGCCCCGGCCCCCCTCGTCGGGGGCGGAGGGCGAGTTGGGGTACCATGCTTGTCCCCCGCCCTTCGTAATGAAAGGATGCCCAAAGACTTCAAAGGGCCAAGGAAAGTGCCTAATTATACCCCGGACCTCGAGCCGGCATCATGGATCGAAAGTTATGAAATCGCCATGGACATGCTCGACGTAAACGAGGCGGTTTGCGCCAGATACTTCACAATGATGCTCGAGGGGTCGGCACGCACTTGGTTGAAAAACTTGCCTCCCAATTCCATCCAGTCCTGGGCCGAGTTAAAGGAACGTTTCATCAAAAACTTCCGAGGAACCTGCAAACGTCCAATGACGATCGTCGATCTACAGCACTGTGTTCAGCGCCCGGATGAGTCGGCCCACCATTGGTCACGGCGGGTTGCAGAAATTATTCATTCATCAGATGGTATTACGGCGGCTCAAGCTGTGCTCATCCTCGAGCACAATTGTCATTACGAACCCTTGGTGGAGAAATTAGGGCGGCTCAAACGAAAGGTCCAAGACATGGGCGAGCTGATGGACACCCTCACTAGATATGCCGAGGCCGATGATACCAAAGATCCCGGCGAGGATGGCAAGGCTAATTCGCCTAAGAAGGGCGAGTCATCCAAAAATCATACCCGGTTCCAAGGGCGTAACCGTCACAATCAAGGGACCAATGGCAAGCGAAGACCACAGGAGGAGCCCTCGGACCTAGTCGCCAATACCAACGCTAATAACGGCAAAAAGAAGAATCAAGGTTTCAGTGGGAAGAGGCCGCGTAACTATGAAGAGCTACTCAAGGGCCCTTGCCCGCACCACGCCACGGCTGACGGCCCGGCGAGCCACTCTTGGGAAAACTGCTTCGTGATGCGAGAGTTTTGGGCGGAGGCAATCAAGAAGAGTCAAAACGAAGACCCGGACCAGCGCCAGGAGCAAAGACAGAACCCCTTCGGCGGATTTCCCGAACAGGGGGCTCAGGGAGGCCCGCAGCCAGGCGGCGGCCAATACCCGGTGCACCACCAGCGGCGGTACAACCCGCCAGGGGTCTTCCAGCAGCCACCCCCACAGGGGGCTCCGCAGGGTCAGGATGATAATGGGGGTTTCCGTAGCAACCCCAAACAGTTAAGTAATGGGCAGTACCACGTTTTCACCACTAATGCTTGCAGGCGTGATAAGAAGGTGAGTCACCGGGCATACAGTGTATCTGAACCGGCGATTCCCAGATACCTCCATTGGTCTGAGCAGACCATAACATGGAGCAGGGAGGATCACCCGCCGAGAGTAGATAACCCGGGCGATCTGGCGTTGGTCGTGGCTCCCCAAGTGGGGGGTTACACCCTATCAAAGGTACTAATGGATGGTGGCAGCAGCATCAATATCCTATACTTCGACACCTTCCAAAGGATGAATCTATTGGAGAAAGACCTGATGCCTTCAACCACAGTTTTCCACAGAATTGTCCCAGGCAAGTCGGCTTATCCCATAGGCCGGGTCAGGCTCACAGTGGCATTTGGAACTGCACAGAATTATAGGTCGGAGTCTCTAATCTCCGAGGTGGTCAAATTGAAAAGCCCCTACCATGCGCTGTTTGGGCGACCGGCTTACGCCCGCTTCATGGCTCGCCCATGCTATGTCTACCTCAAGCTCAAAATGCCTGGTCCCAAAGGACCCATCACAGTTGATGGAGATAGAAGGATCGCAAAGGAATGTGAAGAAGGGGATGCGGCTTATGCGGAAGTCGCCTGTGCTGCAGAAGAGCTCAAACACCATCGGGCCAATGTTGACCTGGCGGACATGTCACCCCTGAAGAAGCCAACTACAGACTCTGAGTCGCCCCTCAAGTTCAAACCAACGGATGACACTAAGACAATCGATTTCGTGCCTGGCGATTCATCCAAGCAGTTCACCATTGGGACGGGTCTGGACCCCAAATAGGAAAGCGCGCTCATCGAATTCATCCGTGAGAATCGGGACATCTTTGCATGGAAACCTTCTGACATGCCTGGTGTGTCGAGAGAATTCGCTGAGCACCATCTTAATGTTGACCCAAAGTGCAAACCTGTCCAGCAGTACCTTCGCAGATTCAACGAGGAGCGACGCAAGGCGATTGGGGAAGAAGTCGCCCGTCTTTTAGCCGCCGGATTCATCGTGGAAGTTTTTCACCCCAAATGGCTGGCTAACCCGGTTTTGGTACTCAAGAAGAATGGTACTTTTCGTATGTGTATTGACTATACAGACCTCAACAGAGCCTGTCCAAAGGATCCCTTCGCTCTTCTCCCCGCATCTACCAAATCATTGACTCGGTGGCGGGATGCGAACGATTGTGCTTTCTGGACGCCTATTCAGGATATCACCAGATCAAGATAGCCATGGAGGATCAAGAGAAAACGGCCTTCATAACCCCCTTTGGGGCCTTTTGTTATGTGTCCATGCCCTTCGGACTCAAGAGTGCGGGGGCGACTTATCAACGCTGCATCCAGAATTGTCTTCGTAACCAAATTGGTCGAAACGTCCATGCCTATGTCGACGATATTGTGATCAAGACCCGCTAGGGGGAGACACTACTGGAAGTCCTCAAGGAAACGTTCGATAATCTACGAGTATATCAGATGAAACTAAATCCTACCAAGTGTGTTTTTGGTGTGCCTGCAGGAAAATTGCTGGGTTTCCTGGTATCGGAGCGCGGCATCGAAGCTAACCCGGACAAAATCGAAGCGGTTACCTCCCTCGGAAAGCCGGCGAACGTTAATCAAGTTCAACGACTGGCGGGTCGCATTGCGGCTTTAAGTCGTTTTGTGAGTCGCCTCGGGGAGAAGGCGATCCCTCTTTATCAATTGTTGAGGAAATCCGATCGATTTGTTTGGACAAATGAGGCAGATGAGGCGCTCGAGGCCCTGAAACGCCAATTGGTTAACCCGCCGGTACTGGCAGCCCCAACCGAAAAGGAGCCCATGCTTCTGTATATCGCGGCAAATTCCAAAGCAGTAAGTGTGGCAGTGGTCGTTGAGAGAAAAGAAGAAGGAAAGGAATACCTAGTGCAGCGCCCAGTATATTTTATCAGCGAGGTGCTAACTCTTTCCAAGCAGCGGTACCCACATTGGCAGAAGTTGGTATATGGGGTGTTTATGGCAAGTCGAAAACTTAAGCATTATTTCCAGGAGCACCCTATCATAGTGGTTAGCTCTGCCCCCCTTGGGGATATCATCCAGAATCGGGAGGCAATAGGGCGAATCGCCAAGTGGGCAATAGAGCTTGGGCCTCATCACATACAATATACTCCTCGCACAACTATCAAGTCTCACGCACTAGTTGATTTCGTTAACGACTGGACGGAGCTACAGGCTCCGGAAGACCGGCCTGATCTCACTTACTGGACTATTTACTTTGATGGATCCAGGCAGCTGGAAGGCTCGGGGGCTGGTGTGGTGTTGGTATCCCCTCAAGGAGATAAGTTCTGTTATGTTCTCTGACTCATGTTTCCGTGCCCTAACAATGCGGCAGAATACAAAGCTTTGCTTCACGGCTTGTGACTCGCCAAGGAGATGAACGTAACATGAGTCAGATGTTTCGGTGACTCCGATTTGGTGGCACAACAAGTTTCAGGTACCTGGGATTCTCGGGACCCCATGATGGCGGCTTACAGGCGAGCTGTGTCTGATGTGGCGGGTCATTTTCATGGTTATCAGGTGGACCATATTGATCGGCGCCTCAACGAGGCAGCGGATGCCCTCTCGTGACTTGGCTCCCAGAGAAAGCCGGTTCCCCCTAATGTTTTTCTGGATATCTTACATAAACCATCCGTGATTTTACCGTCAGAGGAGGAATTGGCGATACCAGATCCCGAGTCTCTGCTCGTGGCGGCTCTCCATGTCACTCCGGATTGGGTTCTCCCTTATCTGGCTTATCTCGCTCGGGGCGAGTTACCGGCCGACGAAGTTTCGGCTCGCCAGATCGTTCGACGCAGCAAATCCATGGTCATCATTAATGGCGAGTTATATAAACAGAGCGCCTCTGGAGTTTTTCAGTGATGTGTTTCCCCCGAAGAAGGATGCGTAATCCTAAATGACATTCATTCCGGAGACTGTGAGCATCACGCCGGGTCACGTTCTTTGGTACCAAAGGCTTTTCGTCATGGTTTCTTTTGGCTGACGGCTCATGCAGATGCGGAAGACATAGTTCGCCGGTGCGAGGGGTGCCAGCGTTATGGAAGACAGGCTCATGTGCCGGCTCAAGAATTAAGAATGATTCCCATTACTTGGCCTTTTGCGGTCTGGGGGCTGGACATGGTTGGCCCCTTTAAGATGCCTTCCAACAAGAAGACCCACCTGCTGGTGGCGGTTGATAAGTTCACCAAGTGGGTTGAGGCGGAACCTGTTGGGGCTTGCGATGCGGAAACATCGGTCAAATTTTTGAAGAAGCTGATTTTCCGGTTTGGATATCCGCATAGTATCATCACTGATAATGGTACTAACTTGTCCCAAGGGGCGATGCAGGAGTTCTGTCGTCGAGAACATATCCGACTTGATGTTTCTGTAGTCGCTCACCCACAATCTAACGGGCAGGCAGAGCGGGCGAATCAGGAGGTTTTGCGAGGGATTAAGCCCCGACTCATGGTTCCCCTGGAAAAAACCCCAGGGTGTTGGGTTGAAGAGTTACCTTCAGTACTGTGGAGTATTCGGACTACCCCGAGCCGATCCACGGGATTCACCCCTTTCTTTTTGGTCTACGGAGCAGAGGCTGTTCTCCCTACTGACATAAGGAAGGACTCGCTTAGAGTCGCCGCATATGTGGAACAAGACAATGAGCTGGCGCGTCAAGACTCTTTGGATGACTTAGAGGAGGCGCGTGACCTGGCTGCGGCCCTTCGGCTATCTACCAGCAGGATCTGCGGCGTTATCATAGTCGCCGGGTTAAGAGTCGAACCTTTCAGGAAGGCGACTTGGTTCTTCGGCTGATACAAGATTGAGCAGGCATGCACAAGCTGTCACCACCTTGGGAAGGGCCGTTCGTCGTCAGCAAGAACCTCCGCAATGGCTCTTATTATTTGGTGGATCTCCGGCCTAATCGGCCGACCACGGAGGCTGAGTCGAGTCGCCCCTGAAATATTGCCCATCTGCGGCCTTATTACACTTGAGCTCTTAAAGCTCTACACTATTTAAGTTTTTCAGTTTTATTATGAAGTAATAAAATACTCCCTGACTTGGGGGCTTCTTCATTAAAAAGAAATTGTGTCATCCTGTTGCGACCTTATGAGCCAACAGAATCTGCATTTAGGGTGTGTGCTCAAGCTTTCTGACTCGCCTCATCCTGTCGCGACCTTATGAGCCGACGAAACCTGCATTTAGGGTGTGTGCTTGAGCTTTCTAACTCGCCTCATCCTGTCGCGACCTTATGAGCCGACGAAACTTGCATTTAGGGTGTGTGCACAAGCTTTCTGACTCGCCTCATCCTGTCGCGACCTTATGAGCCGACAAAATCTGCATTTAGGGTGTGTGCTCGAGCTTTCTGACTCGCCTCATCCTATCGCGACCTTATGAGCCGACAAAACCTGCATTTAGGGTGTGTGCACGAGCTTTCTGACTCGCCTCATCCTGTCACGACCTTATGAGCCGACGAAACCTGCATTTAGGGTGTGTGCACGAGCTTTCTGACTCGCCTCATCCTGTCGCGACCTTATGAGCCGACGAAACCTGCATTTAGGGTGTGTGCACGAGCTTTCTGACTCGCCTCATCCTGTCGCGACCTTATGAGCCGACGAAATCTGCATTTAGGGTGTGTGCTCAAGCTTTCTAACTCGCCTCATCCTGTCGCGACCTTATGAGCCGACGAAACCTGCATTTAGGGTGTGTGCACGAGCTTTCTGACTCGCCTGATCCTGTCGCGACCTTATGAGCCGACGAAATCTGCATTTAGGGTGTGTGCTCGAGCTTTCTGACTCGCCTCATCCTGTCGCGACCTTATGAGCCAACGAAACCTGCATTTAGGGTGTGTGCACGAGCTTTCTGACTCGCCTCATCCTGTCGCGACCTTATGAGCCGACGAAATCTGCATTTAGGGTGTGTGCACGAGCTTTCTGACTCGCCTCATCCTGTCGCGACCTTATGAGCCGACGATACTTGCATTTATGGGTGCATGCTTGAGTTTTCTGACTCGCTTCATCCTGTCGCGACCTTATGAGCCGACGAAATTGCTGTTTTTGTTTAAAGGCATAGCCTTGAGGGTTTTTGTACCTTTCTTTCTGATCCCTCTGGGAAATATTTGTTGTCGCTTTTTGGGTTTTCATATATGCTGTTTTCAAGGCCTAAAGACAGGTTAATGATCAGAACTACTTTGTCCATGGCAAGTTGAGCATCTTAAAGGAGTCTCAAATATTTCAAAATCGCCTTACGAGCGACATAAAGATTCTTGCAAAGGGTATCACCAAAACAGTACCGACTTATGAAATAAACCTATTACATGGCTCTGAGGCCAAAATCAGTAAGGTCCATTCTGTTGGCGCCTTAGGATCATCCTGCTGTGAGCTTTGGCCAACTTCGATTTGCAAGTCGCCCAGTACCCAATTGCACTTAGCCAAGGCTGCGAAGTCATCGTCATCAGTCAGGATCGATGCCACGTCTGTTTCCAAGTCAAAAGGGTTCTTGGGTCGCCGAGGAGTTAAACTGGTCGTCGCAAAGGCTGGCGGGTTGACCCTCTTGTTTTTACTATCATAAGCCGCCTGATACTTTGATAAATCAAGGCTTGCTGCAAGCTGGGTTGCTGCCAGTCGGGAGTCCTTGACGACACGTTGATAGTCCTCTTCAACAAACTCTGACCCATCATCTTTAAGCTGAGGAAAGCCTGCTGCTACCTCTTCCGGGTTGATTTCCGGAGCATACGCCAAGCAGCGACTTAGGGCAGTCAGAACACCCTTTCGAGCGGCTGACCGAGTTAGCTCGCAAATTTGAGGGGGAAGTGTGGATAAGCAGCCAAGCACCTTCTTTATGGAAGTGATAGGTTCTTTGCACCCATCACATCCTTAACAGTCAAGACGCTATCGGTGTACAGTTGCTTTGTCAGCGTGTAAATCGCCTTCAGCATTAGCACGTAGTCTTCTTGAAGGTTGGCGGTTCTCGGACTTGAGTAAGGGGTCATGATGATCAGCGACTTACGATAAGAATTATTTATAAAATAAATGGAGATCAAAGGTTTAAGTAAACTTACCGAAGACGGCTTGCGTCATGTTGGAGATATGACGCTTCAAGCCGAATAATTCCTGTTGCACAGTGGCCAGCCTGGCTTCAGCCTTTTCTGCTCTTTTTATGGCGGCATCTTGGTCAGCTTGAGCTCTTTTCAACTCGGCTTTGAGTTTCTCCAAGTCAGCCAAGGCTAATTGATATCTCTCCTCCGACTTGGCTCGGGCGTCTTGCTGACCAGATAAGCTTTTCTTTAAATCGCCAAGCGCCGATTCAGTTTGAGCAAGAGTTTCCTGTTGAAAGTACAAAACAAGGGCAAGTCTCAGAACTATTGTAAGCAATATCCCTGACACTTGGGGGCTAATGTATAATTTTTTCTTTTCAGATGAAATTATACAATATCAAGACCCAGTTCATCCTTTTACTGATGACCCGACCCTTGGGGGTTACTGGTCGCAAAGTTTTTCTAACTTTTTCAAGACCCGGCTCATCTCTTTACTGATGACCCGGCCCTTGGGGGTTACTGGTCGCAAAGTTTTTCTAACTTTTTCAAAACCCGGCTCATCTTTTTGCTGATGACCCGAACCTTGGGGGTTACTGGTCGCAAAGTTCTTTCTAAATTTTCTTAAGACCCGGCTCATCTTTTTATTGGATGACCCGACCCTTTGGGGTTAATGGGAGTAATACAATATAACAAGTTTACCTCATGTTTGTTTTTTAACATTCGCAGCAGGCTCTTTTCCATCTCATAGCTCGCCTCCAGGCGACTTGAAAAACCAGAGCAGAGTTCCCCGAACTCCAGGTTTTCATACTCAGAAAGCTTGGCGTTGGAGAGTCCCGATTCAGGAATGGCTTGGGAGGAGGATGCCACATGTTTTGACAAAACCGTCGCCGCCGGCTTTGAGAAGCCAGTACCAGTAATAATCACAGCATCTGGGTCTTCTGTTGTCGTCAATGGACTTGGCGGCTTAGGAATATCCGTTGTTTCCTTCGGCGATTCAGGAAGATCTATCTGATTTTCAGGCTCGGCTTGATCCGGTTCATCCTAATTCGGTGCTGAGTCTTCGATGGGTTCTGAAGTTGGGACAGGAGTTGACCCGCTGGTTTTCCTTTTCTTGGCCTGTGCCGTAAAAAGAAGGGAGAAGCGTATTAAGGAATTGAAAGACTCGTTACTCTCAGAATTCAAAACAAGATTATCAAAAGATTTACCCTGGAACTCGAATCATTGGTGGAAGTGTCGACATCACTGAGTCGCCAGATGTAGGAGGAGAGTTCTGCAAAAATTATACGCCAACAATATAGGCGGGTTACAGGCGTGATTCAAGGAGAACATGAAGAATTGTCATTCACAAAATACCTCATTTGGTTTCCTCTTGTTCGTTGCTGGTAAGCCGGACACCAGATCACCGGAATGACTTCGCGTCTTCCGATTAGAAGTGTGTTGTGCTTTCTTCAGTAGGAAATTTGGGTCCAAACAAGCATTTGGGTGTGAGAAGGGAACTTTCCCACAAACTCGCCTGGCCGGCTTAGGTGGAGAAGCAGATGAATCGGAGGAAACAGAAATTACCTCAACAGAGTCCTCCTGGCTTTCGTTGTCTTTGTTCTATTACAAAGAAAGGGAAAGACGTAAATAGAAAGATTAACAGTAGTGGATGGCGAGTGAAAAGAGGATGAATTTTTACCTCCGAAAGTGCATCGCCGACTTGAGATTCATCAACTTCGGATGGCTCAGCCACAACAGCTTTGCCCTTACCCTTGGTTTTCTTTGAGGGCGGCTTAACATTTTTCATGGCTGGCCTTTTGGGTTTTCTGGACCAGAACTTATCGCCTTTCTGAAATAGTATATGTTACAAAAACACAATACAAATGACGCATAAGGAGTAAAACCAAAGGAGGGTTAGATTTGTTCACCTTGGGCGCCGGGTTAATTTTGCAGAAAGGCTTGAGGCCGATTTGGGCGCATTTTCCTGCAGGCTCGCCAGTCAGTTTCTTGATAATGGTGACAATGTCCTTTTCTGTTAAAGCCGTACGGAAATAACATTGAGGATGATCTAGGGTGCCATCAAATTCGCACATCAGACCGTCCCGGCGACTCAGAGGGAGGATATGCCATTCGACCCAGCAGCGGATTAGGTCAACTCCAGTAAGGCCATTATTCGTCAAGGACCTTAATTCGGACAATACTGGGATGAACTCTGATTCTTCTTCCTTGGTGAGTTTGTCTGGGAGCTTGAAGTTTGTTGGAAGGCGAGTTGGCCGGTAGCCCAGAAGTTTGTTTTCGCCAGCGGGAGAAGTCTCTTGACAGTACAACCAAGACTCGCTCCAACCTTTGGGATGGCTGGGCATGGCGAGTGAGGGAAACGGGCTATCCCTGCGGTGTTGGACATTGACACCGCCGAGTTCCAGGCTGGGACCGTTGTGGAATTCCGTTTGGCGATTCAGATGAAAAAAGTGCCACAATAGAGGAACAGAGGGCTCAATCCGCAGATAAGCTTCACATAAAACTTGGAATTGGCATAAGTTGCTTATGGAATTGGGTCCCAAATCCTGGAGGCGGACGTTCATGAAAGCCATGGCGTCTCTAAGAAACTTCAATCCAGGCGGCTTAAAACCTCGCTCCAGGTGTTCAACAAAGACGACTATTTCTCCTTCCGTGGGGTTAGGAATATCCTCTCCAAACCCGGTGCGCCAGCCGATAACATTCTGGGGATCCAGGTTGCCCGTTTTCACGTAATTAGCCAATATGGTATCGTCAACCTTAGTAGGAAGCTAGTCACTTTTGAAGACGGCGCCCATGCTACAAAGAGGTAAGGTGTGAACTTACATACCTCGAACATCTACTGTAAGGGATGAAATAAGTTCATTTAAATCGCCAAGTACTTTGTCCACAGACTAAGGGAAGGACTTGACTCGCCATGTCAAAGGGCCGAGTCGGTTTATTATGGCGACTTACGGGGTGTGGTTATTTACAAGAGCTGCGCTCTAGAGATGATGGGGACGTTCACTCGAAATGTCAAAGTGTGAAGACTACAAACAGCTTTCCGCAAACAGTAGATAAATGGTGGATCTATCAGGTAGGTAAAAAAACCTGAGAAAAACGACTGGATGCGGCCATTTCTTACCAGGGCAAGACGACGCCCCTCATTTGATGGAACACTATACTAAAAGATCCACAAGTAAAGATGGATAAATAAGGGTATTCAAGGGCATTGGATATCTCATCAATGTTCGTGTTAATCGGTTCAGGGTATGCGACGTCTGCTCGCGAGGAATATCAAGAACTTAGCACTGGCAGGAACATGGCAATGGCCGGAATTCTGAGCAGGGATTGGATCTTTTCCTAAAAAGGGGGCGAAGGCCTAACCTGATTCTCTCAGACGAAGAGGGCCGACGATGACGAAGGTTGTTGGAGAAGCACGGAGTTTTCATCGGGCGACGAGGTCTTCGGCGGCGGCGGAGTTCGTAGCAGACGGCAAGATGGTCGGCGACGATGTAGTGGTCGACGGCGGCGGACAGATTGGCCGCGGTGCGAAGCTGGACGGCGGCGAAGGCCTAGGGGTGGCGCCAAAGTCTCTCGCGTGAAGGTGGGAAGGACGGCGGTGCCGAAGTCCTCGGAAGGCGATGAGGTTTTCTCGCTGTAGTGATGGGGAAGAGATTGACGAGACGGGTAGGTGGGGAGCACCAGTCCTGTCCCCCCTGTCTATTTATCACGGCCGGCGCTGGAATCGAGGCGCCGTGAGCGGGAACCGCCAGGGAATAAAAGATTCGCTATAAATGCGCGCCGAAGACTTCGGGATAACGATGTGCTAAGATCCGTTCGGGTTGTGTCAATCTTCCCGAAAATCGAGGGATAAGAAGAGGCCAACAAGAAATGGTTTGGCGACTTAAAGAATTTTCGGTGCCCGATGGCGGGTTACAATTTCTAACATATGAAGGAAAATGAGGAATGAATCGCCTTCAACTGAACAGATGTATTGGCATGAAAAAGAAGTTCAAGTCAATTTGGGGCCTAATGTTGGGGATATTACCTGTGACTGACCCGCCCTAGTTGGGCCGGGTTAGTCATTAGGCGATTCATCCGAGCAGGTATTTGGGCCTTGTCCTGGTCAAGTCAAGGTCATATGACGGTTTGTGAATCGTGGAAAGTCTCCAAGCTTCGGAAGATAGCGACTTAGAGACCATCGGGGTCACGATTCGTAGGAAGGAAAGTATCCTTGTAAACCCTAGGGGATTTGACCTGTATATAAAGGCGAGTCCCAGGGGACGAGAGGTTAGGTTAGAAATAATCGAGTGCTAGGTTTGGCGAATTACGCCCCCCTTGTAATCGAATCCACATCAATACACACAAAAGCAGGACGTAGGCTATTACCTCCTCTCGAGGGGCCGAACCTGGGTAAATCGCCGTGTCTCTCCCGCTTAACCCCTTTGAGTCGCCACCAAGGTGCGATGGGTCCAGTATTAAGTCCTTTCACGAGGACATCTGCCGTGACAAAACCACGACAGGTTTGCTTCGACTCGATAGAGTTCCGTAGCGTGCCGGATTGTGAGGACCCGTTCGACTACGTCGGTTCGTCTGCTTCACGGAGGCATTCTTCCTCCAAGCGGGATCTCAGGCAAGATGACCATTTCCCCAGATACCATTACTACCATTGCCATGCTAGTTTTATCGTCTCTATCGAGTATGTCTCGTTGCCTACCACATGTTAAATATCAGCCTCTCAACAATGCCATGAAAACCTTCAACCTGTTCAACCTAGCAAACCACTGATTGGCTATGTTACTGCTTGCTTAACCCTGTTGATAGCGTTGCTAGTTGCAGATGCAGTTGCTTCCATGTGATAACATGGGTCCCTTGTCTTATCACCATATTAATGCTGTTTAATTTAATGCACCTATATACTTGGTAAAAGGTGGAAGGCTCGGCCTTTCTAGCCTGGTGTTTTGTTCCACCTTTGCCCCCTTAGTTTCCGACTACCGGTGTTATGTTCCATAATTGAGCGCTCCTAACACGATCGGGGTTGTTATGGGGACCCCCTTGATAATTCGTTTTAGATTAAAGCTGGTCTCGCAAGGCCCAACTTTGGTACTACATTTGCCTAATCACCTAATAAAATTGCATAGGGACTTCCCGGGCCCCGAGGATAATTTAATCAACCCCCGGGCCAGTGCTCCTCATGAGTGTTGGTCCAAAACTAGAGCCGTTTGCGGGGCCAACCCGGGACAACTCGGGAGATTTCTATCAGGCCACCGTACGCTGTGCTTATCCGTCGTGTCCTGAGAACGAGATACGCGGGTCCTATCAGGATCGTCGACACGTCGGGCGGCCTTGCTGGATTAGTTTTACCTTTGACGAGATATCTTGTGCATCGGGATTCCGGTGATGCTTTGGGTAATCTCAGAGTTGAGGATTTCCACTAGGGAATCCAACGAGATCGCGAGCTTCGTGATTGAGGATTTCTATGCGGCTTGTGGTAATTTGTGATGGACTAGTTGGAGCACCCCTGCAGGGTTAAATCTTTTCGGAAAGCCGTGCCCGTGGTTATGTGGCAACGTAGAAACTTTGTTTAACACTGGTTCTAGATAACTGGAAGTTAACTTAATTAAAATATGCCAACTGTGTGCGTAACCGCGACTGTCTCTTTCGTGAGTTCTTTCTTCGATCGAGGACACGACGGGGTTATGTCTGGCGTAGGTAGGTGTTCAGGATCATTCATTTGATCATCAGTAGCCACAACCGATATCCGTAGATCTCACCCCTCTTATTCTTGTACTCTTAAGTTTAGCCACCAAATATATGCTTAGCCGCTGCTGCAACCTCACCACTTAACCATACCTCACCCATTAAGCTTTGCTAGTCTTGATACCTTTGGAAATGAGATTGCTGAGTCCCCTGTGGCTCACAGATTGCTACAACACTAGTTGCACGTACATGTAAAGGTCACTTGACGCGAGCGCGTTGATTGTTCATTTGGAGTTGCTTCTTCTTCTTCTTCTTCATCGAACTAGGATGAGTTCCAGGCCGGCAACCTGGGATAGCAAGGATGGACGTCGTTCTTATTTTTCTCGTTTGTTTTCGTCTGTAGTCGGACCCTGCTATTACTCTTGATGTGTATGTAATGTACTGATGTGACTCTGATGTAGCTTGTGGCGAGTGTAAGCCAATTCTTTATATATCTCTTCTTTTCAGTACATGTACTTGTAACGATATCCATTCTTGCGACACGACGAGATGCGCTTCTATCCCTGACGAGGCCCCCGTGCCAAATTGAGGATAGGGTCGCATCTTAGGCGTGACAAGTTGGTATCAGAGCAGTACCGACCTAGGAGCCCCCTTGGTTGATCGAACTTGGCCGAGTCGAGTCTAGTGAAAAACTTCTTTTGAGTCTAGTTATATATCGGAGAGTAGGATTATTTTTCTCCTCTTCTATGCTCTGGTGAGGAATCTTGACGTAATATTTTATTCTACTCCTCTTCCCACTCAAATTTTTTTTAGGATCACGCGGATATTTTTGAGATCTATATGATGCCGATGTGACGGAGTTCTGTCTTGGTGCCTCCTATCTGCTCTAAGTCTTAGGGGAGTTGAGCTCTAGGGGATTCTTGAGCACATCGTTATCATTCAGATTTCTTAGTATCTCAGAACGAAGGATGTTCATAATTGCTTCAATACTAGTAGTGGCGAGATAACCCCGATGTCCCCAGTACTGGTGCAGATTGTTCGGGAGTACTGCCATACTTTGTATCGTTGTGATCACGAGGGTCTGTTGTAGATGAAGGTCCGAGATTCTGGCCGTGTGTTGACGGATGTGATACAGGTGACGGGTTAGTATAGGAGTTGTGTGATATTTACTCCTTGTATCAGTTTACCAGATTGCATGACCAGATATTTCGGGAATTCATAGGTGGGAATTCTTAGGTGGGAATTCAAGTAGTTACTTATAGGACATTCTTCCAACAAATGCATGATGTTAGGTTGGGGTTCGACATCTAGTGGATTCGTTTGTTCACGGTCGACTTACAACGGTACACGTTGTGTCTTAAAGAGTCCTTGTAGCTTGCTACGACTCGGGGACGCTTCGTATGTCGGGTGCACTGCCTTGCACTTAATGGCTACTGTAAAATCGAGCCTGTGCGATCCTGTCCACGAAAATATCGGACGAAATCTTTCTCATGAGTTTGTTTTGGCTTGTTTCATAAGCCTCATCCTTTGTTTTGTTGAATGTGGTAATTTGTGTTGCTTCGATGTCAAGTGGTGATTTCATATCTTTCCTAATCTGTGTTCTCATATTTTTATGTGAATGTAAATTCTTTGCTCAATTAGATTGTCTTATCAATTCTTTTCAACCGGAGTCATCGTATCAATTCTTTTTCAACCGGTGTATTTTTCTCCAAGTGAACTCAATCCTCTCCAATTTTGCAAGATCGTTCTCTCTTTTATGCCGGAACTCATCTCATCTGTTCTAAGTTGTCTTTGTTTTCCCCACCCTCCCACCCTTTTCTTCAGTGATTCAATTTTCATCCAAGAGTTTTCTCTTCTTTGTGCTTCCGCTATCTGTTCTTTTCTCTCTTACCCGGTGAGTTCAGTTCAAACTATCCGTGTTCACTATATCCTATTCATCCCTGTAATTCTTTCCTAGGTTGGAAATTTTTATCAGTCTATCTTCTTGTTGTCATTTCTCTCTATTCTATCCGGAGCGTTGAAGTTATCTCAGAAATTCTTGTTTTCAATTCTTTCATTTATTTCAAGGTGCTCAGCTTCATCTAGTTGTCATTTATACCGGTGGTTTCTTTGAGTGGGCCCATAACCCAGAGGTTTTCCCAGGATCTTGTCTGGCTCTTGTAATCATCTGGAGATCTTTAACTCTTTTCAACTATGACGTAAGTATGAATTTCATCAGTCTTATTCCTTCTTCAAGATCGCTTCAAATTTATTTGTCGTCATTGGCTAAATTTTTCCTTGTTCTTATTCCGGAGTGTCTCAGCTATTATTGGTGTTGTTCCTCGTCATCATTCTCAGCTTGCAAATTCGAAGGAGTGTTTCTCTCAATCTTGGTCTATTCTCTTGGATATTCGTCATTTCAGCTTCTTGTTATCATCTCGAATTTGTCCCAATCATGAGTATCCCTTTCTTGCGACCCGGTGCATTTCAATGTTGTGTTCATTTCTCGTTCCTCCGAAGGCCATCATTTCAGAAGATTCTTCGTTCTCAGCTTTCAGCGTTCATCCTCAATTCTTCTCAATTGTTGTCTCTTCGTTCGTCTCTCAATTATTCCGGTGTCTTGTTTAAATTTCTCTCTCACGTGGCTTATGATCTCTTCATTCTCATGTGTCTCCATGCTTCCTTGGTATTCCCATTCAATTGTGATTTCTTACCGGTGCTTCCTTCAATTATGCTTCAAGTGGTGCTTATCTCCCTATCTCTTCAAGATTCTTTCAAGAGGAATAAGTGGTATGCTAAATCCGTTGCTTGTCATCAATTTAATTTGATGAAGGATGAGCATAACATAATTCTTATTCTTGTTCTTCCTTCTTCCAAGAGATTTCAATTCTTCTTCCGGAGTGGCTCATGATATCAATTCTTTTCTCGTTTGCTTATCTTTATTTTCCGGAGGTCCAAGTTCTATCAAGTTTCTCTCCGTGAGGCTTCATCTAAATCTTGGCAAGGCCATAATCTTATTCTTTTCTACCTTCATATCGTTGCATCGTTCGTTTGTATACGGTGGTCCTTCGTGGTGGTTCATCAAGGTTTCAATTCATTCTCAAGTGTTCTTCAAGATTCTTGTTGGAGAACCTCAAGTATCCTTTCTCTTGCATGTCTAGGTGCAATTGTTCTTCCTTTATCCTTTGAGGTGGTATTATAGCATTCTTGTTAGTGTAGGAGCCTCGAAGAGATTTTATTTCAAGAATGAGATAATTAAATCCACCAACCTTTGATCATGTGATATTTTCAACCCATGATTTCTTCATTGAGCTATCTTGGTTTAAATTTCACCTAAAGCTTTTCCTATGGATTATGCTATGATGGTGCTTGTCATTAATCCAAGTTCTCAAGGTATCCTCTTGGTGTAAGAAATTGTTCATATCTTGTTTCTCCCAATCAATCCTTGTTTCTGTTAGTGGCTGGTTGTCACTTCATTAGTTTGAAAATGTTTCCATAAGGCCACTACCATCTTGTTCTTTTCGTTCTTGTTTTTCCAACAATTCCGTCCAATTCTTCTTGCAAGGATGCTTGCCAAGTTCATTGGTGATGATAGTTGTCATTCTATATTCATCCTCTTCTTCCGCTTCAGCTAGTTCCTATTCTCTTGTTCCAGAGGCTTTGTGATGTTGCTCTTTTGGGTCTATTATGTTGTTTTATCAAGATCATGGTGTTCCCTTGTTCTATTTAGTTGTTTGTCATGTATATTGTATAATTCTCTCTTCTTATCGAATTTTTTGTTCCATTTTCCTACCGAAGTGCTGCCGAAATTTTCCGTGAATTCTTGCTTATTTCTCATATCATTCCTCATCGCCTTGCAACTTTCAAGGATCGTTGGTTTCACTCGTTTGTCAAAGAAGTGACTAAGTTTTTACCTCTTGTTCTTTCTCATCCTCTTCCCCCTTTCATTCTTGGATCTCGGGGCGAGATCCTCTTGTAGTGTAGGAGAGTTGTGACAGCCCGATGCCGACGTTCCAGAAGATTCCCCTTTTCTTTCCGCTTTCACCGTGTGTCTATTTTATTTTGTCGCATCACCATCGCATCATGCGCATCATCAGCATTGCATCGGCATCTCCGTTGCCGCTCGTTTTCAAAACTTGCATCCGTTGTTAGTTGCCGGTTCTCGTCGTTGTCCATTCTGAGTCCGACCGCGCCCGCGGCACCGTCAAAACCCTGTTTTTAAAGCATGCGTAAAACTTTCTCTGATCGGGTTGAGATTTGACGTGCGGTCTTATTTTAATAAAGCCAGTCCGCCTGTCGAATTTCGTCGCGATCGGAGTCCGTCTCGTACCCGAACGATCGACCGTAGCGGCACCGTATTCGGTCTACTATCGGACGGTCATCGGTGTTTTAAAAATTGTTGCCGCGCCGCCTGTTTTCCCTCTCGTCTCCGGTAAACCACCCTACACGACCGCGTACCCATTCCCGCGTGCGGAATCGTCCGAATCCGACCGCACGGTTGGATCCGGAACGAAATTCTGGCTAACCTAGCCCCCTCATTTGTTATAAATAGACCTCCCCACTTATTTAGACAGCAAACCCTAGGCCTACCTCGAAATTCGTGCCTCCCCTAACCCTAGCTCTCTCTCCAGCCTCCTCTCTCCCTTTCCAGCCGTCGGGCCCGCGAAGCCCATCTGGGGCCCGCCCGAGCCCATCGCCCCGCCGCCGGCAGGAGCCTCCCTGCCCGTGCCTCCTCCTCCCGAGCGCCTCGCCACCGCCTCGGTCCCGCAGCCGCGCCGTGCCTCCTCCCTCCGGGCGCCTCGTCGCCGGAGCCACATCGCAGGCAGGAGCCGTCGTCGCTGGGCCCCCACACCGCCGGCAGGAGCCTCGTCGCCGGCCACTGCCAGGGAGCCCCGCCGCCAAGCTCAGCCTCCTCCTCGGGAACGAGCAATTCCCGCCTCTTGTGCCCCTCGTCGCCCGTCGGTGTCCCGCCGTGGCCTGTGCCCGCGCCGGCCGCCGGGGTGCGCCGCCTCTGCTCCTCCCCCCGTGATCCCGATCTGGATCAGGGATGGGGACGAGCGAGCTCGCCTCGCCGCCGCCTGGGCCTCAGCCGCCGCGTGGGCCAGTGCCAGGCCAGGCCGGCCAACCGCCTCGGCCCAGCTCGGCCTCCCATCACCGCCGGCCCAAGAGCCCCCCCCCCAAGGTGAGCCTCTATTCCCTCGCCTGAGCACATTTTAGTTTTGCTGCGCCCATGTCCTGTGGCCCATTAGCATTTAGATTAGGCGCGGTAGTATTTTTCCTTTTAGGGTATTTTTCAGGATTTAATTTAATTCCAGATTTTAGACGTATATTTAGATGTCCGTAACTTTAAAACCGTAAATCGGATCGAGACGTGTAATATATGGTTTTGTGGTAGTTTTGCGCGTAGAATACGAATTTTAAACATGCATAATTGTTTGACTTTGTTTAGCGTGCCGGATGCCTAGAGTAACTTGCTGTTTTAATAGGATACGTCCCGTATTTCATTTTCACGCAAGTCCGGATTGTTCGTATGGCCTATTAGAAATGCCTATGTTTTAAGGACCATTATTCCATGTATTTTAGAGCGGTCATTGGTATTTTTACGTGTAGGGATTGCCGGTAATTTATTTTCCCGCGTATAGGTTATTTTTCTCGCATTTATGTGCGGCATTATTTTGTGTTGCAAACCCCACATATTTTATATGTTTGCGGGGTAGAAAAATCCATGTGATTTTCCTGTGCAATTAGTTTTAGCATTTGAGTAAGTTAGTTCGCGGGATATTTTGCCGTGTTGCCCTTTTGTTTAATTCGTAGGATTTATTCCGTGCTCCGTTTGATTAAGTTGTCAACTAGAGATTTGATCTTGGATGTTTTGGCTAGCCCCTGGTATTTTTAGTTGCAATAGAAATGCATGTTTAGGTGTGGTTTGCTTGCTCTCAAGTTGCTAGAAATAGTGCTGATTTGGAGGAGCTGAAATATTTTCAAGTCTGGAATCTGTTATATTTTGTTGCTGTCTTGTCTTGCTTCTATCTTGTGATGTGTAGCTCTTTTGAGGTTGGTCCAATGGAGTTAATTGTACCCCTTGTGTTTCTATAGCTTGCTGTAAAGTTTCATGCCATTTGGTGTCATGTTGCTATCGGTTTTGCTGCTGTCAATATTGCTTCAGATCGAAAACTACACTTTCATGAGGTGTAATTTTCACTAAGTCTGAAGTAGTGTGTGAGATGCCATTTTGTGTCTTCTTTCCATAGTGATCCATGATGCCATGCTAGTTGTTGTTAGTTGTTTGTAGTAGTGCTTCTTGCCCTCTTCTGTGCCATGCCTTGCTTGAGCATATCGGAGTTGTGTAGCCGTAGTTGTGGGGTGTAGAAAATGCTATGTGGCTGATTTTGGCAGATTGTAGTGATTTCTTGTTTTGCTCGTAGTTTTTGATCCGTAGCTCCGATTTGATCGTGTCCTATATGGAACTTGCTTAGAATCTCGTGCAGTTTCATTTTCTCTTGCTGGTTGTATGTTTTGAATTGCTCGTAGGCATCGTTGCACACATATTGTATTCATGCCATCATATCTTACGGTGCTTGTATCTTTTGAACCGTAGCTCCGTTGGAGATGTTCTTTATGTGTAGGTTGCTTGAAATGATGCGTAGAATCACGTGAACCTATTTGTTTTGCTGTTTAACAACAAATTAAATGTGTTAGTTCAGATCTGGACAGAATTGTAATTAACATGTGAGGTCGTCTCGGAGATGCTATATGTCATTTCCGACCTCATTTAAAATGCCTAGATAGGTAGATTAATTGCGCTTCACCTCTTGCGATGTTTAATCACATTTAATATTGCCGTGTAAATAACCAGGAGGGAACTAAATAATTCATATGTGGAGTTTCGTCAATATGCAACTCGTTGCATATTGAACTTCACTTAATGTGTAGTGTTGATTGTGTGAATTGTCATGCCGTGACTTGCATATATACAGCTGCTCATGCATCATATGTGTTGTGCATCGTGTGGTGAATTCCGTGTGTTGATTTGTGTTTCCAGTTTGCTTCGACTCAATAGAGTTCCGCAGCGTGCCGGATTGTGAGGACCCGTTCGACTACATCGGTTCGTCTGCTTCACGGAGGCATTCTTCTTCCAAGCGGGATCTCAGGCAAGATGACCATTTCCCCAGATACCATTACTACCATTGCCATGCTAGTTTTATCGTTTCTATCGAGTATGTCTCGTTGCCTACCACATGTTAAATATCAGCCTCTCAACAATGCCATGAAAACCTTCAACCTGTTCAACCTAGCAAACCACTGATTGGCTATGTTACTGCTTGCTTAACCCTGTTGATAGCGTTGCTAGTTGCAGGTGTGAAAGTGCATGCTATGCCCCTAATCGTCTTTTGGTGTGAATGACAACACATACATAGGAAACTAATTCTATTTGTTGAGTGTATCTCAGGATGGCAAGTACTTTAGTAGATTGAGAATTATGTGCCAAAGGTTGTCTAAGAAGATTGAGGATTTATATTTCGAGAAGGCTCGGGATTAAGAAAAGATGATGTAGACTAGTCCTTGAGTTTACTGATATTGAGTATAGGGATCCCGCACTATTAAGAGGGGATCACGAGTTTTGCGATGAACTTGCTCATACCACATCTTTACTGTCATACCCAATCCCACATATTCTCCACTATGTTCTTATATCAATACAGGTCTATTGCCTCGGACATCCGGCTCCCTCCGGACGTCCGAGGGCCGGACGTCTGGCTGGCTTAGGAAATCCGCAGCCCTTCACCAGAAGTTTGTGAGACATATAACTCGGAAATCCGGCTTCCTCCGGACATCCGAGGGCCGGACGTCCGACCAGCCCCGGAAATCCGGAGCCCTGCACCAGTAGAAGTTGAGTTCTATAACTCGGATTTCCGGCTCCCTCCGGACGTCCGAGGGCCGGACGTCCGAACCCTTCGGAAATCCGGAAACTACCACCAGAAGAAGTTGAGTTCTATAACTCGGATTTCCGGCTCCCTCCGGACGTCCGAGGGCCGGACGTCCGTTCCTCTTCGGAAATCCGGAACCACCCACAAGTAGGAGTTGAGTCGAATAACCCGGAATTCCGGTCCTCTCCGGACGTCCGGTCACTGTTCAATACACAGTATTTTCAGTCATATCTACACGCCTCGGACGACCGACCCCTGTCGGACGTCCGACCCCTCGCGGACGCCCGAACGTCCCGCAACTGTCGGACGTCCGGACCCTGTGTGACTTAAAGTGCCCCCAACGGCTGGATTTCACTCCCCACTAGATATACTCTTCTCCCACCTCGGGAAAGGGTGTTCAACACAGCTAGAATACACCCAAGAACACCTTTCCTCTCACTCACTCTTGTCTACACCAAATCCTTGATCCCAAGAGCATTTGTGAGTTCCTTTGATTGTTGTTCCAATCAAAAGATAGATCGTCTCCCTCTCCTCCTTCCCACCAAAGTGATTTGTGATTTGAGAAAGTTTTGAGCAATCCCCGTGATCTTGTTACTCTTGGAGGTTGGAGACTCCTAGGCGGTAGGAGTCTTCGGAGAGGAAACAATCCATTGTGATTTCCCCCGGAAAGTTTGTGAAGGTTTGGAAGCCACCTCAAGGCTTACCACTAGTGGTTGAGAAACGCCTTCGTGGAGTTATCTCAAAGGGAGAATAGGGTGAGCCTTCGTGGCGTTGGTGTGCCTTCGTGGTAACATCCGCCCCTCTAACAGTGACGTAGCTTCCCTCCAAGGAAGTGAACATCGGGATACATCCTTGTCTCTCTTGGAGTTTCGGTTATTCCTAACCCTAACTCTCCACTTGTGTTAATCCTTATTACGTACTTGTATTTGATTATCGTTTACCGCTTGTCTTACTTCACTCTAAATAGCTTACTCCCTGTCATAGCAATTATTAGGCTTACACTCATATTCCGCACTTTTGCCTAAAATTGCTAAGTAATTATTAAAATTTGGATTTGTACCTATTCACCCCCCCTAGGTCCATCTCGATCCTTTTCAATTGGTATCAGAGCCTCGTGCTCTATTCGTGTGGCTTAACCGCCCTAGAGCGAGATGGACGGGGAACCAGCTACGGTAGCTCCAGTGCAGAGGGACGAGACTTCCTTGGAAGTCAAGTGTTTCACCTCTGAGGACCTAAAACGGGCCCTTGCCAAGCAAAAAGAGGAGCATGATGCTTCTCTTGAGGCCATGGTCCAAATGAGACTAGCATCACTAACCACGGGGACAACCACGTCTCCGAGGGCCTCAGGGCCACATGTGCGCGATACTTCATTTGGCCAACAACCTCCAGAAAGGAACCAAACCAGTGTTCCATGGCTTTATGCTAGATCTCAAATTGAGAAACCTAAGTACAATCCTGGAGGAAAACCTCCCTTGCTTGATGACAATTTCGATTTTGCTTTGTGGAGAGTTGGTATGTAGGATCATCTTAGGTACGCCAATGATGAGATGTTGGACATCCTCGAGCATGGATACAATCCTGTAGATCCAAGGTGCCTCACTCCCAGAGAAACTTATGACAAGCATTTCAATGACACCGCGATCATGTGCATAAGAAAAGGAATGAATGCCAAGCAATGAAGACCTTACATTCACATCACAACTGCCAAGGAACTATGGGATAGCATTATAAGGACCAAGACCGGTACCTCCACTCTTCGGCTTGCTCAATATGAAATTGCCAAGGGGCAATTGCGGAATTTCTGTATGGAGAAGGGTGAATCTCCCAAGCAACTACTAGAATGGCTCATGACTCTCGCCGCAGACATTGAGTCATGTGACTGTGACAAGACACAAGATGGTTTCAATCTGACCAAGAGATTTCTTGTGGACAAGTTACTTCATGCTCTTGCTACGTATCACCATCAAATGGTATGGGACATGAGGCAGCACCATGGGTTCAAAGAAATGACTCTGGATGACATCATATCCACTTTCCAATTATTTGAAGAGTCAAAGGCAAATGCAACAAAGCACCTTGCCATGCATGGCACTTCAACATCAAAGATCAATCTTGCTTTGAAAGCCAAGCATGAATATGACGAAGAAGAAAGTGAAGAAGAAGAGGGTGATGATGAATGCGAAGATGGTGATGATGTTGACTCTCATGAAAGCCCATCTTTTGAGGACATTGCTCTCTTTGTAAAGAAGTTCAGTGCAGGAAAGTTCAAGGGAAGATTCCCAAAGAAGAAGGTAAGGAAATGCTATAACTGTGAGGAAACTAACCACTTCTCAAATGACTGCCCTTATGAGAAGAGAGAAGACAAACCAAGGTTTCCAAAGACCTTTGTAAAGAAGAAGTTGCCAAACCCTATGAACTCCAAGTTCAAGAGGACAGATGGAAGAGCAATGGTTGCACAAGAAGAATCAGATCCAGAAGATGTTGGTGGAGTTGCGGGAGTAGCTCAGGATACACAAAACACCTTGAGGCTAGTCAACAAAAGTGGTGATGTTGTTCACTACAACTATATGAAGGACTACAAGGGCAACGCCCACAAGTGTTTGGTGGCAAAGACTGCCATGGGAGATGAGGAAGACCAAAACTCCCATGATAAGGTCAAGGTAACTCCACGGTTAAACTCTTTCAGTCTAGCTTCTACTCCATCTGATGAGTATCTTGATGCGGAAGATCACTATGAGGATAATGACTTAGATCATCCCATGTTTGCTAAAATAAACAAATTTATGTGCTCTCTTAAAGGAAAGAAGCTCACTATGTTTCGCATATTATGGAAATGGTGAGTAAGCACACCAATACCATCAAGGAACTCAAAACCCTCATCACTGAGGAGAAGGAAAGAAATGAAATCCTTGAGCAGAAAGTCCTGTATGAGGAAGCACAAAATGATGCACTATGTTCAAAAGTAGGTGAAAACCTTGATAAACATGCTAATGATCTTGCCTCCTTGAAAAAGGCTGAATCTGTGTGCAAAGAATTACTAAATGATAAAGACCGACTTGTGAACTCTCATGCTTCCCTTTTTAAGGACTGTGAGCGTCTATCCTTGTCTCTCAAAGACAAGGAAGAGAAACTCACTGTTCTTACAAAGAGCTTTGAGGCACTTAAGGTCACTTATCTTGACACTCTAGCTAAGGCCTACTGCTCACCTATTATTAATGTTGATACCCGCACTACTAATTCTAGTAGTGAACTGACATCTATCCTTGAGGAAAACTGTTCGCTAAAGGCACAGCTAGACAGAGGTCTCATGACATGTGCACAAGGACAAAAGACTCTCAATGAGATCTTAAGTCGACACAATGGAGGCTTCGCCAAAGAAGGGCTTGGGTTCAACCCAAGCACTGCCAAGAAAAGTCCATCTCCTCTCAAGTGTACCACTCCGCTTAAAGAAATATTTGTACGAGAGGGACACACGGAGAAAGGTAAGGTTGTGAGTGGATCGGCCACTAGGGGTTCGTCTACTCACAACAAGACAACCGAATTCATGCCTCCATCCTATGTACTACACAAATCAAAGGAAGGAGAGGTCTATGCTAAATTCGTTGGTCCTCATAATGCATTCCGATTCTATGCTATTTGGGTCCCTAAGACTCTTGTAACTAATGTGAAAGGCCCCATGACAAAATGGGTACCTCAAACCAAGTCTTAATTCGTTACAGGTTGTTTTCTCCGGAGGAGCCAAATGGGTGATCAACAGTGGATGCACCAATCATATGACCGAAGATAGTAACTTGCTCTATGACTTCATGCAAGCCATTCGACCATACATGAGCATTGTATTTGGTGGAGGGTCGAAAGGGCAGGTAGTTGGGTTGGGCAAGGTGGCAATCACAAATGACATGTCTATTGCAAATGTCATGCTTGTCCAATCTCTTCAATATCATTTACTTTCAGTTCGCCAATTGGCTTCCGTCGGTTATGACACATTATTTGGACTAACGGATGTGAAAGTCTTTAAGAGAGACACTCTTGAAGTGGCCTTTGTTGGAGAGTTGGATGGCAACCTTTACACGGTTGACTTCTCGAAAGAGAGCACCTTCCATACAACTTGTCTAATGGCCAAGGCCGACATGGGATGGCTGTGGCATCGCCGGCTCGCCCATGTTGGCATGAAAAATCTTCAAAATCTCTTAAACGGCAATCACATCCTTGGACTAACAAATGTATCTTTTAAGAAAGATCGTGTGTGCAGTGCATGCATAGTTGGGAAACAACATCAATCAAGACATCCACCCAAGAACATTGTATCCACTTCGAGGCCGTTAGAGCTCCTTCATGTGGATCTGTTTGGGCCTCCTTCATGGGCAAGTCTTGGAGGGAAAAAGTATGGCCTAGTCATTGTTGATGATTACTCAAGATATACATGGGTGTTCTTTCTCAAGTCCAAGGACGAGACAAAGATCACCTTCATTGACTTTGCCAAACAAGCCCAGCGGAAGTTTGACAAGGACATCAAGGCAGTAAGAAGTGATAATGGCTCTGAGTTCAAGAACTACACCCTAGAAGAATTTCTTAGTGATGAGGGAATTGAACATCACTACTCCGCACCTTACACCCCTCAAAAAAATGGTGTGGCAGAGAGGAAGAACCGGACACTTGTGGAGATGGAAAGGTCCATGTTAGACGGATACAAGTCACCACATAGTTTTTGGGCTGAGGCCGTCAACACAGCATGTCATGCATCAAACCGGCTCTTCCTTCGATCAATATTGGAGAAGACTCCATATGAGCTCCTAACTGGGAACAAGCCCAATGTTAAGTATTTTCGTGTGTTTTGATGCAAGTGTTTCATCCTCAACAAACGGGAACGGTTAGGAAAATTTCAATCCAAAACAACTGAAGGGATTTTTGTTGGCTATGGGTCAAACTCTCACGCCTACAGAGTCTACAACAAATCCACTGGATGTGTTATAGAAACTTGTGACGTGACGTTTGATGAATTTAACCGCTCCCATGGGGAGCAAGTTGATCTAAATGATGCAGGAGAAGAAGACTCCCCACAAGATATCTTAAACATGGGTGTAGGTGCACTTCTTCCCATGGAACAAAGACCCCATGATGATGATGAAGACGATGAGAGTATTTCTCGTCCTCAAGACAGTTCACTGCCCGTACCTCCACAAGATACTAGCACACACATCATACCAGTTGTTGAGGATCAAGTGGGAGAACATGTCTCTCACCCTGATCACACTCAAGAACAAGATGATCTTCAAGAGGTAGACCAAAGTATGGATATGTTTGATGATGAACCTCAACAAGTGCAGAGCGAAGAGGAATATCTTCCTCCGCACATAAATGATCCATATGTTGAGGACGTTGATGATGGAAACGAAGTTGAACCTCGTGAAACCTTGACCTCCATCATGCCACGTGTGGCCGGTCGTGTTGATATTGATCAAATCCTCACCGGCGTGTCGGAAGGTAGAGTGACTCGTAAATAACAAAATTTTGTGCTCACTTTTCGTTTGTCTCTAGTACTGTCCCACACAGGGTTCAGGATGCATTGTGTGACAATGACTGGCTTCTTGCTATGCAAGAGGAGCTAAACAGTTTTACACGCAACGAAGTATGGTCATTGGTAGAACGACCAACTAAGGAACATAATGTCATTGGAACTAAATGGATTTTCAAGAACAAGGAAGATGAAAATGGGACCGTCCTACGCAACAAGGCAAGGTTAGTACCACAGGGGTACTCCCAAGTTGAAGGTTTGGACTTTGGTGAAACCTTCGCCCCTGTTGCTCGTGTTGAGTCCATTCGCATTCTATTGGCCTATGCTGCTTTCAATGGTTTTACTTTACATCAAATGGATGTGAAAAGTGCTTTTCTTAACGGTCCTCTACAAGAAGAGGTATATGTATCACAACCACCTGGGTTTGTTGACCCTCACCACAAAGACCATGTATATAAACTTCACAAGGCTCTGTATGGCCTCAAACAAGCACCCCGTGCTTGGTACGATCATCTTAAGAAGTTCCTACTCGATGATGGCTTTGTGGTGGGGGTGATCGATCCCACTCTTTTTACTAAGAGGGAAAATGGTGATTTGATCTTATGCCAAATCTATGTAGATGACATCATTTTTGGTTCTCCTAACATCCATTTATGCAAGAAGTTTGCGGCTTCCATGACCAAGACCTTTGAGATGTCACTCAACACGGACTTGAAGTTCTTCCCTGGTTTTCAAATACAACAATTTCAAGAAGGGATTTTCTTGTCTCAAACTAAGTACCTCAAGGACATTCTTGAAAAATTTGATATGAAAAATGCTAAACCAATGAAGACTCCCATGGCCACCGATGTAGTTCTAAATGAAGACACAGACGGTATTCCTTTTGACCCATCTACTTACCGCTCCATGATTGGTTCGCTACTTTATCTTTGCGCATCTAGACCGGACATCATGTTAAGTGTAGGCATATGTGCTAGATTTCAAGCTTCCCCTAGGGAAAGCCATCACACGACGGTTAAGCATATTCTTAGATACCTTGTTCACACCCCAAAGTTAGGCTTATGGTGCCCTAAGGATGCAAAGTTTGATCTTATTGGGTATTCCGATGCGGATTGGGCCGGTGATAAAGTGGGATGGAAATCCACTTCCGGTGCATGTCAGTTTCTTGGACGCTCCTTGGTAAGTTGGTCCTCGAAAAAGCAGAACTGTGTTTCTCTCTCCACGGCCGAGGCCGAATATATTGCAGCCGCAAGCTGTGCAACTCAACTGCTATGGATGAGACAAACACTAAAGGATTATGGTATCACGTATCGACACGTTCCTCTTCTCTGTGATATTGAAAGTGCCATAAAGATCTCCGAGAACCCCATTGATCACCCTCGCACAAAACATATTAATATTATGTATCATTTCTTGAGAGATCATGTGCAAAAGGGTGACATTGATATTACCCATGTGGGTACCGACATGCAGTTAGCCGACATTTTCACCAAGCCACTTAGCGTTGCTAGGTTCTGTCAACTTAGGCATGAACTTGGTATCTTGGAGCTTGACAACATATCTTGAAACCTTGCACACATACACACACTCACATCATGTTTGTGTCTTGATGTGGGCATGTATTTAGGGGGAGTGAGTCTTAATTTTCTGTTTTTGAGCTTACAACGTACGCATAAATCGATTTCTGTCTCCACGTAGTACATGTAATGCTTGTAGGAAACTCTGTTTGTATTTTTCTTATGTGCGAAACCATGCAAGTCATCATCATCAAAACACAAAACCAGAACCAGCCTCTGCCTCCTCCTCCTTCTCGGACGTCCGACATGTCTCGGACGTCCGGCGGCAAAACCCCTTCCGGTCGTTCGACTAGTGTCGGTCATCCGAGGCCTCAATCACATCCGGACGTCCGACGCCTGTCGGACGTCCGACGCCTCGGGCCTATAAATAGCTGGGCGCGGGGCTGGGCTCTTGCCCTAACCCTCAGCGCCCCTTTCCTCCCTAGCGCCGCCGCCGCCAGCTCGAGGAGCCCCTGCCTGCGCCGCCAGACCTTAGATCCGGCCGATCACCTCCGCGGATCCTCCTCCTATTCCTTCGCGGGACCCATCTGCAGGTTGCTCCTCCCCTCCATTCGTGCTTGTTTTGGCTCTCCCTCTCTCCCATGTATCTCCATGATTCGTTCCTCATTTGGGGATTTTTCATCCGCGTAGGTTTTTGTGCTCCATGGGCAAGACCAAGCACAACGCTCGGAAGACCGTGGGTGGCTCCTCATCTCGCGCCCCTACCACAGGGTCGAACTCGGATGAGCCACGTCGTCCCTTCAAACGAACTGCCCGACGTTCTCCGGCCCGGCGTTCTCCGTCTCCACAACTCCCCTCGTCGTCTGATGGTGATGACCCCGACTTCGAGGAGGAGCTTGCCGCCGAGGACTTTGGTGACCAGCCCGCCGAACGGAGGTCCAAGCCAAAGCCCGGTACTCGCAGGGCGTCCTACATGCCACCACCTCCTCCTGCCCAGCCCGTAGGTGAAGCTCGACGCATATCACTAGAACCTCCTGCTACTTTAGGTCGCGCAATCACGAACTTCACCACACTTGGCGCGGCTTCATACCTCACTTTCCGCCGCGACATTGATCAATATGTTGTCGTACGTGACTCTACGGACTCACGTTTCCGCACACACGTCCAGGCGGACATTTTTACCACAGTCATAGTTCCTAAGGGGTTATCTATTCATCTCTATATTGATGTTGAGCATATTCGCATGCACCCGGCGAAATATCTGGGTGCCATTGAGCTTATTGAGGCATCGGGGCTTGCCGCCCCGTTTGCCTTTCATTGCGACTTTAATGCTGCTGCCATTCACCAGTTCTATGCCACATGCCACTTTGGTCCAAACCACACTGTCAGCTGGATCACCTCTGACGTTCGCTTCACAGCTTCTTATGATACATTTGTTGCCGCACTTGGTTTCCCCAATTCCGGTTTCAAAATACATAGGGATGATCCTAACCATGCGCCTAAGTCCATTGACGCGTGTGGGCATCTTCTCAAGCCACTAAGTGAGCTTGATGCGGATGAACGCATGAAGGACCTTAACCAGGTGTCCATCTGGCGGTCACCTTACTTCATCATTTTTCAGTGTCTCATCCGCACCATATATCCCAAGATGGGTGATAAGGGTTCTTGCAGTGGCTATTGTATCGACATCATGTCTCACTTGTTCGAGCACCCCAAGGGCAAAATCAATGTGCCTCATTTTCTATGGCATGAGATTCGGCTTGCTAGCTTTCAGTACAAGCGAGCCTTTCCTCACGCCCCCTTCATCCAGGCTCTTATTAACCATGTTGCTGATTTCTCTGTGGCTGTCACTCACACACATCGCAAGTGGGTCATTCCCGCTCACCTGTCGGATGACTATGCTCCCAAGAAAACCCCATCATCCTCCACATCCAGTCGCTGCACTACTGCACGGGCCGCCACCCCCTCATCTAGCTTCGCTCCTCTCGGTCGCATTGCCAAATTCCTTGGCAAGGCACATTCTGCTTTGATGAAGGCCGTCTCTTTCCAGTGTGGTCAAACCCATGATGTGGTTTCTCGCTTAGTCTCCTCCAAGAATATCCTCAAGGCTCATCTGAGAGCCTCGGGCGCTCTTGATGTGAGTGATGATGAGGCCCCTCCTGCTGCTCCTCCTACTGATTTTGGCTTCCCATCTGGTCCTGAGTGGTCTGATTTCTTTGACAAGGCTGGTGGCAGTGGCTTGCCTGATGATGCTGATGATGATGGTGATGAGCTCTGAGCGTGTTTGATGCTGTTGATGTCTCCCTTTTTGGTACTTGGTGCCAAAGGGGGGGGGTAATGTATCGTAGTCTTTAGTCTTTGGAGATTTAATGTAATGGATAAACTCATGTATTGCTACTTATGAATGATTGTGATTTTCTATGGATTGCTATGATATCATCATAGACTATTATGTCTTGCTCCACTACTTCTATGATGATCTATTATCTTTACATGCTGATCCATTGGAGCTTCGATTTTTGTTATCATGCATATACTAAGGGGGAGCTACGTACTAAATATCTCCTAGACTATAATGTATGTTAAATCCTTTTGAGACCTATGTATATGTTGTCATCAACTACCAAAAAGGGGGAGATTGAAAGTGCATGCTATGCCCCTTATCGTCTTTTGGTGTTAATGACAACACATACATAGGAAACTAATTCTATTTGTTGAGTGTATCTCATGATGGCAAGTACTTTAGTAGATTGAGAATTATGTGCCAAAGGTTGTCTGAGAAGATTGAGGATTTATATTTCGAGAAGGCTCGGGATTAAGAAAAGATGATGTAGACTAGTCCTTGAGTTTACTGATATTGAGTATAGGGATCCCGCACTATTAAGAGGGGATCACAGGTTTTGCGATGAACTTGCTCATACCACATCTTTACTGTCATACCCAATCCCACATATTCTCCACTCTGTTCTTATATCAATACAGGTCTATTGCCTTGGACATCCGGCTCCCTCCGGATGTCCAAGGGCCGGACGTCCGGCTGGCTTAGGAAATCCGCAGCCCTTCACCAGAAGTTTGTGAGACATATAACTCGGAAATCCGGCTTCCTCCGGACATCCGAGGGCCGGACGTCCGACCAGCCCCGGAAATCCGGAGCCCTGCACCAGTAGAAGTTGAGTTCTATAACTCGGATTTCCGGCTCCCTCCGGACGTCCGAGGACCGGACGTCCGAACCCTTCGGAAATCCGGAAACTACCACCAGAAGAAGTTGAGTTCTATAACTCGGATTTCCGGCTCCCTCCGGACGTCCGAGGGCCGGACGTCCGTTCCTCTTCGGAAATCCGGAACCACCCACCAGTAGCAGTTGAGTCGAATAAACCGGAATTCCGGTCCTCTCCGGACGTCCGGTCACTGTTCAATACACAGTATTTTCAGTCATATCTACAGGCCTCGGACGACCGACCCCTGTCGGACGTCCGACCCCTCGCGGACGCCCGGACGTCCAGCAACTGTCGGACGTCCGGACCCTGTGTGACTTAAAGTGCCCCCAACGGCTGTATTTCACTCCCCACTATATATACTCTTCTCCCACCTCAGGAAAGGGTGTTCAACACAGCTAGAATACACCCAAGAACACCTTTCCTCTCACTCACTCTTGTCTACACCAAATCCTAGATCCCAAGAGCATTTGTGAGTTCCTTTGAGTGTTGTTCCAATCAAAAGATAGATCGTCTCCCTCTCCTCCTTCCCACCAAAGTGATTTGTGATTTGAACAAGTTTTGAGCAATCCCCGTGATCTTGTTACTCTTGGAGGTTGGAGACTCCTAGGCGGTAGGAGTCTTCCGAGAGGAATCAATCCATTGTGATTTCCCCCAGAATGTTTCTGAAGGTTTGGAAGCCACCTCAAGGCTTACCACTAGTGGTTGAGAAACGCCTTCGTGGAGTTATCTCAAAGGGAGAATAGGGTGAGCCTTCGTGGCGTTGGTGTGCCTTCGTGGTAACATCCGCCCCTCTAACGGTGACGCAGCTTCCCTCCAAGGAAGTGAACATCGGGATACATCCTTGTCTCTCTTGGAGTTTCGGTTATTCCTAACCCTAACTCTCTACTTGTGTTAATCCTTATTACGTACTTGTATTTGATTATCGTTTACCGCTTGTCTTACTTCACTCTAAATAGCTTACTCCCTGTCATAGCAATTATTAGGCTTACACTCATATTCCGCACTTTTGCCTAAAATTGCTAAGTAATTATTAAAATTTGGATTTGTACCTATTCACCCCCTCTAGGTCCATCTTGATCCTTTTCAAGGTGCAGTTGCTTCCATGTGATAACATGGGTCCCTTGTCTTATCACCATATTAATGTTGTTTAATTTAATGCACCTATATACTTGGTAAAAGGTGGAAGGCTCGGCCTTTCTAGCCTGGTGTTTTGTTCCACCTTTGCCCCCTTAGTTTCCGGCTATCGGTGTTATGTTCCATAATTGAGCATTCCTAACACGATCGGGGTTGTTATGGGGACCCCCTTGATAATTCGTTTTAGATTAAAGCTGGTCTGGCAAGGCCCAACTTTGGTACTACATTTGCCTAATCACCTAATAAAATTGCATAGGGACTTCCCGGGCCCTGAGGATAATTTAATCAACCCCCGGGCCAGTGCTCCTCATGAGTGTTGGTCCAAAACTAGAGCCGTTTGCGGGGCCAACCCGGGACAACTCGGGAGATTTCTATCAGGCCACCGTACGCTGTGCTTATCCGTCGTGTCCTGAGAACGAGATACGCGGCTCCTATCGGGATCGTCGACACGTCGGGCGGCCTTGCTGGATTAATTTTACCTTTGACGAGATATCTTGTGCATCGGGATTCCGGTGATGCTTTGGGTAATCTCAGAGTTGAGGATTTCCACTAGGGAATCCGACGAGATCGCGAGCTTCGTGATTGAGGATTTCCATGCGGCTTGTGGTAATTTGTGATGGACTAGTTGGAGCACCCCTGCAGGGTTAAATCTTTTTGGAAAGCCGTGCCCGCGGTTATGTGGCAACGTGGAAACTTTATTTAACACTGGTTCTAGATAACTTGAAGTTAACTTAATTAAAATATGCCAACCGTGTGCGTAACCGTGACTGTCTCTTTCGTGAGTTCTTTCTCCGATAAAGGACACGGTGGGGTTATGTCTGGCGTAGGTAGGTGTTCAGGATCATTCATTTGATCATTAGTAGCCACGACCGATATGCGTACATCTTCCCCCTCTTATTCTTGTACTCGTAAGTTTAGCCACCAAATATATGCTTAGCCGCTGCTGCAACCTCACCACTTAACCATACCTCACCCATTAAGCTTTGCTAGTCTTGATACCTTTGGAAATGAGATTGCTGAGTCCCCTGTGGCTCACAGATTGCTAGAACACCAGTTGCAGGTACAGGTAAAGGTCACTTGACGCGAGCGCGTTGATTGTTCATTTGGAGTTGCTTCTTCTTCTTCTTCTTCATCGATCTAGGATGGGTTCCAGGCCGGCAACCTGGGATAGCAAGGATGGACGTCGTTCTTATTTTTCTCGTTTGTTTTCGTCCGTAGTCGGACCCTGCTCTTACTCTTGATGTGTATGTAATGTACTGATGTGACTCTGATGTAGCTTGTGGCGAGTGTAAGCCAATTCTTTATATATCTCTTCTTTTCAGTACATGTACTTGTAACGATATCCATTCTTGCAACACAACGAGATGCGCTTCTATCCCTGACGAGGCCCCCGTGCCAAATTGAGGATAGGGTCGCATCTTGGGCGTGACATAACAGCATCTGGGTTGCTAGCGTGCAGGTTCCTATCATCTTTATTCTTCTTTCTAGGATGACTAGGTGCATCAGTGCTAAATCCTTGAGAATCTTGTTCAATTCTCTTTGGATGACCCTCAGGATACAGAGGTTCTTGGGTCATTCTACCGCCTCTAGTGACGACTCTAACGGAATTGTCATTCAACTCATTGAGCTAGTCATTTTGAGCTTTAAGTACTTGTTCTACCTGAGTAGTAACCATAGAGGCATGTTTACTCAGAAGCTTAAGATCATTGACGTTTCTGCCCACACAAGCACTTAAATGACTAAGCATACGAGCATTCTGTTCCAATTGTCTGCTAACATAATCATTGAAACTCTGTTGTTTGGCAACAAAGTTATCAAATTCATCCAGGCATAAGCTAGCAGGTTTATCAAAAGGAATATCACTCTCATCAAACCTACACAGAGAATTTACTTCTAATACCTGTATCGGGTTATCAAGACCATGGATCTCTTCGATAGGTGGTAGATTTTTGACATCTTCAGATTCAATGCCTTTCTCTCGCATAGATTTATTGGCTTCTTGCATATCTTCAGGACTGAGGAATAGAATACCTCTTTTCTTCGGAGTTGGCTTAGGAGGTGGTTCGGGAATAGTCCAAGCATTCTCATTGCACAAGATGTTATTCAATAGGATCTCAGCTTGTTCTACGGTTCATTCCCTAAAAACACAACCGGCACAACTATCTCGGTGGTCTCTGGAAGCATCGGTAAGTCCATTATAGAAGATATCAAGTATTTCATTCTTCTCAAGAGGTTGATCAGGCAAAGCATTCAATAGCTGGACGAGCCTCCCCCAAGCTTGTGGGAGACTCTCTTCTTCAACTTGCGCAAAGTTGTATATTTCCTGCAAGGCAGCTTGCTTCTTATGGGCAGGGAAATATTTCTCAGAGAAGTAGTAGATCATATCCTGGGGGCTACGCACACAACCAAGAGCAAGAGAAGTAAACCAAGTCTTAGCATCATCCTTTAGTGAGAAAGGAACAGCTTGAGGATATAGTAGTGCGGATCTTTTCCTCACTAGTGAATAGTGTGGCTATATCGTGCAGTTTGGTAAGATGGGGTACAACCGTTTCAGACTCATAACCGTGAAATGGATCAGATTCGACCAGAGTGATTAGCTCAGGGTCGACAGAGAATTCATAATCCTTATCGGTCATAAAGATAGGCGAAGTAGCAAACTTCAGGTCGTATTTCATCCTAGCGTTCAAAGATTTTTTTCCACTTGAGCAGTAATTTCTCAACATCATAGCTATCCTTACACGCAAGAAAGTCCTCAGCTATCTCTCCCTCCATACAAAAACGCTCAGGCAATTCATGGCTAGGAGAGCTAGTTCTAGCAGGCAAAATAGCAGGTTCTACTTCAATAGTATCAGCAGTTTCAGAAGTATCATCTCATCTAGTAGCAACTCTAGCAATTTGTGCATCAAGGAATGCACCTAGTGACAAAGCAGTATCAAGCATAGCATCATCAGGCAAAGCAGTATCAAGCATAGCATCATCAGGAAAAGCAGTATCAAGCATAGCATCATCATAAGCATCATGGGCAGCAAAACTAGCGTCATCAAGCACAGGCGACATATCAAGATTTCTAGCGGGAGGTGGTGTCGCAAACTTACTCATAACTAAAGGTGAATCAAGTGCAGAGCTAGATGGCAGTTCCTTACCTGTCCTCGTAGTTGAGGGCAAGACTTTGGTTTTTGGATCCTTCAGATTCCTCATAGTGACCAGCAGACGTAAATCCCAAGTGACTCAGAGAATATAGCTGTGCCTCCCCGGCAACGGCGCCAGAAAAAGGTCTTGATAACCCACAAGTATAGGGGATCGCAACAATTTTTGAGGGTAGAGTATTCAACCCAAATTTATTGATTTGACTCAAGGGGAAGCGAAAGAATATTCTCAAGTATTAGCAGTTGAGTTGTCAATTCAACCATACCTAAAAGATTTAGTGTGTGCACCAAAGTATCAGTAGCAAGGTAGTATGATAGCAGCAGTAGCAACAGAGTAACAGTAGCAGCAGTGACAGCAGTAGCAACAGAGTAACAGTAGTAGCAATGACAACAGTAGGGGCAAAGTAACGTAGCAAGGACCAGTAGGAAAAACTCGTAGGCATTGGATCGGTGATGGATGATTATGCCGGATGCTATTCATCATGTAACAGTTATAACATGGAGAGATAAGTAAATAGCTCCCGTTCGTCAATCTAATGTAGGCATGTATTCCGTATGTAGTCATACGTGTTAGAGAAAAGAACTTGCATGACATCTATTCTCCATCCCTCCCGTGGCAGCGGGGTCCTAATGGAAACTACGGGATATTAAGGTTCTCCTTTTAATAAAGAACCGGACCAACGCATTAACACTCACTATTGGAAAACGGGCCTTTGGCCGGGACCCTTTAGACCCGGCCTGCCTCTGGGCCGGGACTAAAGGCCCGGCCACGTCGCCCCAATTCTCAATGCCTCCCTCGAGGCTTTAGTCCCGGCCCGTAAGGAGCCTTTAGTCCCGGTTCGTGTCCCAAACCGGGACTAAAGGGCTACGCGGCGGGCAGCCCGCATGTGCGCCACCTTTAGTCCCGGTTTGTGTCTCAAACCGGGACTAAAGTCCTCTGCCTATATATAGCACAACCCCCCTCTCCCCTCTTCCTTGCATTTTTCTTGGATGGAGGATTGTGGGTGGGTGCTAGCTCTCCACTTTTTTTTATGCACTAGAGGTGTTTGTTGAAATGTGTGTTAGAGCGATGCCGCTTTAGTTCACCGAACACAACTATGATATGAGATGCCTGAGCCACGCTTAAACCTCTTCCTCTTTATTTCTACTTAATCTAAAAGGTTAGCAACTATATTTCCTCGTTTAGACCGTGCGGTACTAATTTTTAGGATCGTGATTGTATTTGATATACTGTCGTATAACACAGATGAGCCATCCATGGATGTACGGTGATCGACGCACACCGGCTTACAGAGAAGGCGTGCATTCTTTTCGAGATGCAGCCGATGCGAACAAGCATGGTGGTGGCTATATGTTTTGTCCATGTGTTGAATGTCGGAATGAGAAGGATTACACTTCCTCAAGAGTCATTCAGAGCCACCTGCTTCGGTCCGGTTTTATGTCGGGCTATAATGTTTGGACCAAGCACGGAGAAAGAGGGGTTATGATGGAAGACGACGATGAAGAAGAAGAGAACGATGATGACAACTACCAATCTATGTTCCCTGAGTATGCTGATACCGCAATGGAAGACAATGAAGAAGAAGATCAGGATGAAGAACGGGAACCAGATGAGCCCGCTGATGATCTTGGCCGGGTCATTTCTAATGCACGGCGAGGTTGCGACACAGAAAAGGAGAGGTTGCAGTTCGAGCAGATGTTACAGGACCACAAGAAATTGTTGTACCCAACTTGTGAAGATGGCCAGAAGAAGCTGGGTAGCACACTAGAATTGCTGAAGTGGAAGGCAGAGACCGGTGTGACTGACTCGTCATTCGAAAAGTTGCTAGTACTGATGAAGAAGATGCTTCCAAGAAAGAACGAATTGCTTGCCAGCACGTACGAAGCAAAGAAGCTTGTCTGCCCCCTAGGATTAGACGTGCAGAAGATACATGCATGCCCTAATGACTGCATCCTCTACCGCGGTGAGAAGTACGAGAATATGGATAAATGCCCGGTATGCACTGCATTGCGGTATAAGATCAGAAAAGATGACCCTGGTGATATTGACGGCGAGCCACCCAGGAAGAGGGTTCCTGCCAAGGTGATGTGGTATGCTCCTATAATACCACCGTTGAAACGTCTGTTTAGAAATAAAGATCATGCGAAGTTGTTGCGATGGCACATGGAAGATCGTATGAAAGACGATAAGTTGAGGCACACCGCTGATGGTCGGCAGTGGAGAAAAATCGAGAGAGAGTTCCCGAGATTTGCAGCTGACGCAAGGAACTTATGGTTAGGTCTGAGTACAGATGGCATGAATCCTTTTGGGGAGCAGAGTTGCAGTCACAGCACCTGGCCCATTACTCTATGTATCTACAACCTTCCTCCTTGGTTGTGCATGAAGCAGAAGTTCATTATGATGCCAGTGCTTATCCAAGGTCCAAAGCAACCCGGCAATGATATTGATGTGTACCTAAGGCCATTAGTTGATGAACTTTTACAGATGTGGGCCGAACTAGGTGTACGTGTGTGGGACGAGCACAAACAAGAGGAATTTGACCTTCGAGTGTTGCTTTTCGTAACCATCAATGATTGGCCCCCTCTTAGTAACATTTCAAGACAGTCAAACAAGGGATACAATGCATGCACGCACTGTTTGGATCAGACAGAAAGTATATATCTGGACAAATGTAGGAAGAATGTGTACCCGTACAATCGTCGTTTTCTTCCGCCCAAGCATCCCTTAAAGAAAAAAGGCAAGCATTTCAATGGCAAGGCAGAACCCCGGGGGAAGCCTGTCATCCGTATTGGTGCTGAAGTATTTCATATGGTCAAAGATTTAAAAGTAATCTTTGGAAAGGGTCCTGGCAGCCAACCTGTTCCTAACGGCCCTGATAAGCGCGTACCCATGTGGAAGAAGAAATCTATATTTTGGGAGCTACCCTACTGGGAAGTCCATGAGGTCCGCTCGGCAATCGACGTGATGCACCTGACGAAGAATCTCCGCGTGAATATTCTAGGCTTCCTGGGCTTGTATGGGAAGTCAAAAGATACACCGGAAGCACGGGAGGACCAGGAATGTCATAAAGGAAGAGATGGCATGCATCCAGGGCAGTTTCAAGGGCGTGCCAGCTACGCTCTTACTAAGGAAGCGAAGGAAATCTTCTTTGAAGTCCTTTTCAGTATCAAGGTCCCGACTGGCTTCTCGTCGAATATAAAGGGAATCATAAATATGAAAGACAAAAAATTCCAAAACCTAAAGTCTCATGACTGCCACGTGCTTATGACGCAATTGCTTCCGGTTGCATTGAGGGGAATTCTACCGGAAAATGTTCGCCTGGCAATTGTGAAGGTATGTGCATTCCTTAATGCAATTTCTCAGAAGGTAATCGATCGAGAAAGTCTATCAGGGTTACAGATTGATGTGGTCCAATGTCTGGTCAGCTTTGAGTTGTTGTTCCCGCCATCCTTCTTCAATATAATGACACACCTCCTAGTTCACCTAGTCGAAGAGATTAGAATTCTCGGTCCTGTGTTTCTACACAATATGTTCCCCTTCGAGAGGTTCATGGGAGTGTTAAATAAATATGTTCGTAACCGTGCTAGGCCAGAAGGAAGCATCTCCAAGGGCTATGGAACAGAGGAGGTCATTGAGTTTTGTGTGGACTTTCTTCCTGACCTTAAGCCGATTGGTGTTCCTGAATCTCGGTATGAGGGTAGGCTGACAGGAAAAGGCACACTAGGAAGGAAAGCAAAAGTATGTATGGACGGGCATTCTTTCTCTCAAGCACATTACACAGTTCTACACAATTCTACCGTGGTGGCTTCGTATATCGTGAGACACAAGAATATTCTACGCTCCGAAAACCCGGGGAAGGCTGACTCTTGGATTAAAGGGGAACACGAGAAGACTTTCGGCAGTTGGTTGCAGACACATCTCATGAATGACGACACCGTTGGAGATGAGCTGTACTGTTTGGCCAGGCCACCATCTTCGACTATATGTACTTTCCAAGGGTATGAGATAAATGGGAATACATTTTACACGGTTGCCCAAGATAAAAAAAAAGCACCAACCAAAATAGTGGTGTCCGCTTTGATGCAACACACGAGAATGGGCACTGTTTGGAAACATATTACGGGTACATAGAGGAGATATGGGAACTTGACTATGGACCTACTTTTAAGATCCCTTTGTTTCGGTGCAAATGGGTGCAGCTGACAGGAGGCGGGGTAGTTGTAGACCAAAAGTACGGCATGACAACAGTGGATCTCAACAATCTTGCGTACATGGACGAACCATTTGTCCTAGCCAATGATGTCGCTCAGGTTTTCTATGTGAAGGACATGTCTACAAAAACGAGAAAAAAAAATCAGCAAAAGAAGATATCGTCCGATGAGCCAAAACGCCACATAGTTCTTTCAGGGAAAAGAAACATCGTGGGAGTAGATGACAAGACAGACATGTCAGAAGATTATAATAAGTTTCATGAAATTCCGCCCTTCAAAGTGAAAACTGACCCAAGCATCCTACTGAATGATGAAGATTCTCCATGGCTACGACCGAGAAGAAAACAGAAATAATAGATAGGAATATTGGTGCAATAATGTAATAATGTATTAAACCTTTTATGTAATGCATGTATGGAATGTACTAAATTTCAAACACTTTTCATTTACATAGTATCCATGTAAGAGATGAGTTCTCGTTCGAAACCCTGATACTTCGAGAGAGATTGTCCATTTTGTACACAAAGTGCATCCAGTTTTTGTCGTAGCCCTCTCAACTTTTTAACACATGCTATGTGGGTGAAATGATGATAGCATGCCAACTTTCAACATTTTCAGAGTTCATTTGTAGTGCTTTTCAATTTCAGGGTCAAATTGGCGATTCATCTCTATTATGAAATTAAATATATCAAAAAACCATTGCAGAACATATGACCAAATTAATACAAGTTCATCATCACATTAAAGCCAAAGAACAGTAGCGATCAAATGTTATTATTGCAAAAAATAAATACATAAAGTTCTCTCATAAAACAACATACAACTATGTAAAACATTTAAATGCAACAACAAACGCGATCAAAATCGCAACTAAGGTAACAATTGACCCAACAGCATAATGATACCAAGCCTCTTTATCAATGGCATATTTTCTAATATTCCTAATCTTCAAGCGCATTTCATCCATCTTCAAGCGCATTGCATCCATCTTCAACCGCATCGCATCGATATTCATCTTGCGATCATCGATGACATCGGCGACATGCAACTCCAGTTCCATATTCTTATCCTCAATTATTTTCAAAAAAAATTTCAAGTATTTGTTTTCTTTTTCAACCAAATTTAACTTCTCGACAAGAATTTTTATGTGGGTTGGAATTTCCAGTTCACATACCTCCTAGATTAAAAAAATATATGTCACGTTGGTCGTCATAATGTCATAAACACTAAATAAAACAAATAGTTATAAAAGATAATATATACCACATCCGAATCATAGACAGGACGAGGGCCGACGGAGGCGGATACCAAAACCATCGCACTATATAATAACAAAAAATAATGAAAGTTAGTAATTTATACAAGTATGTATCTAAATCATACAAGTAAGATTTTTTTCTTTTAAAAAGAAGATAAGAACAAGAGGCTCACCACGTTGGTGCTCGCGACGAGATCGGCACGGGGCGATCGACAATGGTGAGGACGGGCACGGGACGACACCCTACGCATGTGCAGACTCTCAGAAGTTAATTTGAGCATTTGAAATGAGCTACACTAGCAGTGACAAATGAAAGGATGAAGTAGCTAACCTTTTAAAACACTTGTGCAGTTGGTGCACGGCCAAACCTAGACAAATATTAAGGAAAATGAAGCTTGGAGGTCGAGCTTGGAGAGGAGAAAGCTTAAGTAGAGTGGCTCGGGCATTTCATCGAACACGTCATGTGCATGAACTAGAGTGGCAAGAGCATGGCATGGTCACACTTCAACAACCAAAAAACAGGGGATATGGTGGGCAGGAGCGAGGGTTTATATAGGCAACACTTTAGTCCCGGTTCTTGCCACGTCCCGGGACTAAAGGCCCCTGCTTCCCGCCTTCTGGTCTGCCGAAAAAGGGCCTTTAGTCCCGGGTCGTGGCTCCACCCGGGACTAAAGACACCCTTTAGTCCCGGCTGGAGCCACGCCCCGGGACTAAAGGCCCCTGCTTCCCGCCTCCTGGTCTGCCCGAAAAAGGGCCTTTAGTCCCGGGTCGTGGCTCCACCCGGGACTAAAGGGGTCTTTAGTCCCGGATCGAGCCCCGAACCCGGACTAAAGATCCACCTATATAAGCGGGAGTTAGAAAATTTCGAACCCAAATCGTCCATTTCTCTTCTTCTTCCCCTCGTTCTCCTGCCCGGCGCGGCACAACGAAGAACTCGACGACGCCGTCAGGCTGCCCGCCGTCCTGCTCGCCGCCGCCTACCGTCGCCGTCGTCCTGCTCGCCGTTGCCATCCTCCTCGCCGCACGCCGCCGTCCTCCTCGCCGCGCGCCGTCGACACCTCCGGCCGGTAAGCCCCCCACCCCCTCCTCCCCAATACTCCGGTCGGTAGAAGAAAAGAAGAAAAAGGAGAAGAAAAGAAGAAAAAGGAGAAGAAAGGAAGAAAAAGGAGAAGAAAAGAATAAAAAGGATAAGAAAGGAAGAAAAAGGAGAAGAAAGGAAGAAAAAGGAGAAGAAAGTAAGAAAAAGGGAAGGAGAAGAAAAGAAGAAAAAGGAGAAGAAAAGAAGAAAAAGGAGAAGAAAGGAAGAAAAAGGAGAAGAAAGGAAGAAAAAGGAGAAGAAAAGGGAAGAAAAGAAGAAAAAGATTTTTTTGTCATTTAATTCGTATTGTTATTAGGTTTGTGCTAGATTATTAAGTTAGTAATATGTAGAATTAGGAAAAAGGAAAATAAGAAGAGGAGGAGAAGAAAAGAAGAAAAAGTAGAATAAGAAGAGGAGGAGAGGAGAAGAAGAGGAAAAATAGAAGAAGAGGAGAAGTAGAAGACGAGAAAAAATTAGAAGAGGAGGAGAAAGGAAGAAAAAGGAGAAGAAAAGAAGAAAAAGGAGAAGAAAGGAAGAAAAAGGAGAAGAAAGGAAGAAAAAGGGAAGGAGAAGAAAAGAAGAAAAAGGAGAAGAAAAGAAGAAAAAGGGAAGAAAGGAAGAAAAAGGAGAAGAAAGGAAGAAAAAGGAGAAGAAAGGAAGAAAAAGGGAAGAAAAGAAGAAAAAGATTTTTTTGTCATTTAATTCCTATTGTTATTAGGTTTGTGCTATATTATTAGGGTTAGTAATATGTAGAATTAGGAAAAAGGAAAATAAGAAGAGGAGGAGAAGAAAAGAAGAAAAAGGAGAATAAGAAGAGGAGGAGAGGAGAAGAAGAGGAAAAATAGAAGAAGAGGAGAAGTAGAAGAAGAGAAAAAAATAGAAGAGGAGGAGAGGAGAAGTAGAAGAAGAGAAGAGGAGAAGTAGTAGAAGAAGAGGAGAAGTAGAAGTAGAAGAAGAAGTAGAAGAAGAGGAGAAATAGAAGAAGAGGAAAAATTAGTTTAGGGTTACAAGAAGAAGAAATATTTTTTTGTCATTTAATTTTGCAATTGTATAGTTTATATGCTTAAGTGTTAATAGTGTTTCTTAGATTATTGCTTAATTTTGCTATTGTATATGCTTAAGTGTTAATAGTTTAATTTTGCTATTGTATATGCTTAAGTGTTAATAGTTTATTTTTAGCAAGAAAATTGATAGAACTAGTTTAATTTTGCTATTGTATATGCTTAAGTGTCCGGGACTGGGCTCCGCCCGGCTGGTATTTTAGAGTTTAGGTTCTAGCCAAGACCCGGGACTAAAGGTCCTCCTATATAAAACGACACTTCGAAGTTTCCAACCCCTCTTATATAGTTTGTTAGTTTATTAGTTAATCAAATGTTCGTTTTTTGCAGAACTATGGATCCACATATCAGGAACCTCGAAGAGGAAGAACTTCTCGAAGATATAATCAAAGACGGCCCTGACGTTGAACCAGTTGTATCTCCGTCGTCATATCTAAACGCCTCCGGATATGAAATGGAGGTCGAGCGACACGAAGATGAAGCCGATGGGGCAGGAGATAGGTCCAATGACGGAGAAGGTGATAGCTCCACTGATGGAGAAGCCGGTGGAGAAGCCGTTGAAGAAATAATAAAGTCCGGCGAGGTATACATATGAAGTTCGACAATCACTTGTAATATGTGAAAAATATTGGAGATAGCTCTATATTGTATACATATACATTCATTTGACGAATGTTTCTCCCTCTTAGGCCTCCACATCGAGCAAAGCTACGAAACGAGGCCCGACTAGAAAGTTGGATGCACGGACGCATTATACCTTTGAGGTGATATTGCCTACGGGCGAACCCAAGCTTCCTAAGAATGCTGCTGACACATTCAAGAAGCAATGCGGAGTTCTCGTTAGGGATCACGTCCCGATCAGCGTTCGGGAGTGGAACAAGCGCAAAGGGACAGCCGATAGTGACTATGTCGCCGAAAGGTGCAAAGATAATCTTTGGAATGATCTCATGTCACATTCCAACCTGCCAGAATGTGAGAATGAAGATGCCGCAGACAAACTGAGGGCCAAAGTCAAGCAGTGGACTCTAAAGAAGATGGTCGAACTGTTTCGTAGCTGGAAGAAGAAGCTATGGAAAAACTATCTGAAGACAAAGAAAGTGCCAGTATTCGAGGGGTATCTAGCCAAGCAGGCAAATCATTGGAAGGCATTTCAAGAGTACAAAGAGTCAGAAGATGCCCAGGCATTATCAGAAAAGAACAAGATAAATGCCAACAAGAAGAAATATCACCACGAGCTGGGGCCAGGGGGCTATGAGACTGCCATCCCAAAGTGGGATTAGAAAGAGCAAGATCTGCTAGATAAAGGCATCGTACCTGAACCACTCCGTGATGAGTGGGAATTGAGAGCAAAAAATTGGTTCCTTGCGCATGGTGGGTCGTACAACGAAAAAACAGGGGACCTCATCTGCAGTGACGGTCTTAGGATACCCAGGGAGAATTGGAAAAGGATAGTGAAAGAAATTAAGGAGGGAAAAAGAAAGTTCACTGCAGATAGAGAGAAAGATTTGCTCACACTGGTCCTCGGCAATGACGAACATGGAGGACGAACGCGAGGCTTCGGTCCTTCTTACCCGTGGTGGCTTGGGTTTGCCAGAGACCAAGACACTTACAGAAGCCGAGAGAGAGCAAAGAAGCGGCAGCAGGATGAGGAGAATGACAAGTTCAACCAGTTGCTTGCCAGGATTAACGAGCAACAGAAGCAGATTGATGAGCTTAGAGGAGTAGCGCGCCAGGAAGATCCTGCACTTGATATTACCGGCGCCCCATCTAAGCGGAAAAGCAGCGTGGCTGAATCTGAGGCCCCGCCCGACGATGCACGAAGAATGATAGAGGGCGGTCCCGGCTACCCCGTGGATGGAATCAAGGAGTCAACATCATGTGAACTCCATCAGAAATTCAAGAACATATCCATGAAGGTGGCCGTCGGACAAGCTTTACCTTCTGGCCCTGATGCACGCTGGCATGGCCGTGAGATTCCAGCTGGCTTTGCTAAAGTTGGGGTGGATCAAATCCTGACGGGGTTTCATGATATGGAGCTCGACATAGCTGGACCCGAAGATGAGAGGACACTCGGAGAAGTACTGGGTGGAGTCATCCTATGGGACAAGAACTACATCAAGTTTCCAGGCTCGGCCCCAAGGACAACACCGCCTCCGAGTCGTCGCATGTCACCTACACCTCCATTACCTCCAAGCCCTCCACATGACGTCGGCCAGCACAACACGAGTCCATCTCGATCACCGCCGCCGGACTTGGGTCGTCCGTCTCCGCCGCCGCCCGCTCTGGATACTAAGCGGGAGCGTGCCACCAAGAACGCTCCGCCGACGATTCCTAAGCCACGGAGCCCCCGAAGCGCAAACGGTCGCCCCTCCCAAAGGTACGTCATGCTAATCTTCCTATCAGACCTTATGATCGTACCCCCGAGGAAAACGCCAGGATAGAAAAGGAACATCATGATGCGCAGATGAAAAAGAAGGAACCCGAGCCCCGCCCGAAATACACCGAGAAGCAAATAGCATTTGCAAAATACTTCACGACCCTTCCATCACAGTATGACTTACACCATAAGCCTGATGACTAAACACGCACATTGCAGAAGGAAGTGAAAAAGAGCAGATCACCTCCAAGCCCTCCACATGACGTCGGCCAGCACAACACGAGTCCATCTCGATCACCGCCGCCAGACTTGGGTCGTCCGTCTCCGCCGCCGCCCGCTCCGGATACTAAGCGGGAGTGTGCCACCAAGAATGCTCCGCCGACGATTCCTAAGCCACGGAGCCGCCCAAAGCGCAAAAGGTCGCCCCTCCCAAAGGTACGTCATGCTAATCTTCCTATCAGACCTTATGATCGTACCCCCGAGGAAAACGCCAGGATAGCAAAGGAACATCATGATGCGCAGATGAAAAAGAAGGAACCTGAGCCCCGCCCGGAATACACCGAGAAGCAAATAGCATTTGCAAAATACTTCACGACCCTTCCATCACAGTATGACTTACACCATAAGCCTGATGACTATACACGCACATTGCAGAAGGAAGTGAAAAAGAGCAGATCACCTCCAAGCCCTCCACATGACGTCGGTCAGCACAACACGAGTCCATCTCGATCACCGCCCCCGGACTTGGGTCGTCCGTCTCCGCCGCCGCCCGCTCTGGATACTAAGCGGGCGCGTGCCACCAAGAATGCTCCGCCGACGATTCCTAAGCCACGGAGCCCCCAAAAGCGCAAACGGTCGCCCTCCCAAAGGTACGTCATACTTCACGACCCTTCCATCACAGTATGACTTACACCATAAGCCTGATGACTATACACGCACATTGCAGAAGGAATTGAAAAAGAGCAGATCACGTGCAAGTGAAAGTGGGAGCAAATCAAGTTCAACTACAAGCAAGAAAAAATTAGACGTTCCTCAGCTTGGACAACAGGCCAAACAGAAATAGCAAAGGAGTTGGCGGCTGAATGTGGTGTCTCGGTTGAAGATTTGTTGGCTTCCCAAGACGACAGGATACCCAAGGCTGTGGTAGCCCCTAAGCCACAGTTTGTCATGGGTGAGCCTTTGGTCAGCAAAGATGATCTCACAACAAATATGTGTTACTTGCATCAATGGTACTTAAGTGAATCAAAGAATGGGAGAACGATGATCGTGCTGAGTGTCCCACGGGAGTACTACAGCCGCCCCGAAGAAATCCATATCGACTTTGATGAACTCTTCCAGATGTACAATGGCGACGCCCTCGACAAATCGCTTATGAGTTGCTATTCTCTGTAAGTTTTTCAATTCGTTGTCTACATATAACTTGTTTAGTTATTTCAATTCATTGTCTATATATAACTTGTACTCTATTATGCAGAATGAAGATTCTGGATTGTAAAAGTAAGAACATCCTAAATATTGGGTTTATTGACCCAGATAAAATACATATAGCGACGCTAACTGATTATCCCAAGGAGACGGAGGAAAACCTTCTAAGGTTTCTAACAGATCGAAATTTCTGTGACCACATACTGTTTCCATACAACTTCAGGTGAGGGTCTTTACTCTGTTGTGTCCATTCACTTATAAGTGTAATTGATAAGTTACTGACACACACACATATATATATATATACATGTGCAGCTTTCATTGGATTCTGTTGGACATTCAAATTGATAAGGGAAGAGTTGATGCCTTCGACCCATTATCGAGACCCTTGGAACAGTTCCAAAGCCTGCAGGACATGCTCCAAGGGTAATTTCAATCATTCTTGCGCTCTATCGGTCTCTTTCGATGATTTTATGATATATCAATTAATGAAAAACTTAGCAAATCATTATCCTTGTGGGGCAGGGTTTGGAAGAGGTTCAAGTGCGTGACTCCCGGTAACTTTCCTGAGAAGCTGACCTTTAGAGCGGCTCAGGTAAGTAGTAGTATGATATACTTCTATTTTCAATACATTTATGATGCTAGATTATTATTTTTATTATATATATTCTATTCTCGTAAAGTGCGACCAGCAGCCACGGGGAACGCATCTATGCGGATACTATGTTTGCGAGACCATTCGCACGTTTACCTCTGAGCACAAGGATCACAGATTCAACGTAAGCAATGAACATTCACACCTCTATTTTTACCCGTCATTCTTTGTTATCATGATTGCTATTCATATTCATCTCCTCTTCTTATATAGCACACAGCCATGACGACGAAGGTCCTACCAGAGCAACGCGCGATTGCTGTTGCAGAGGACCTTGCGGGATTTCTGAGGACGGAAGCTATAGATGACAAAGGACGATTTAGTGTAGCTAGGGGCCATTACTGATGTTCGTCCATGTAATCAAATAGACGGGCTCTAGTTCTGATAATTCACATCTCCATATAATTGTATATATATGCTCGCTTGTAAGATAAGTTAATCTTATATATATATGCATAATTATTTCTATTTAAATTATATGAAAACTAATTCCCGAACACCAAACGAGGCATCACGTTAATCTCCCGAACACCTAAACCCTAAAACCCAAAAATAATTTCATTCAAAAAAAACCCAAAAACCAGCAAAATCTGAAAATCTTTAGTCCCGGTCCGTGTAACGAACCGGGACTAAAGGTCCTGCCCCTGGGGCGCTACGAGGCGCCCACGTGGAGCCCCTTTAGTCCCGGATTGTAACAGGGCCGGGACTAAAGGTTAGGCCTTTAGTCCCGCCCCTTTAGTCCCGGTTGGTGAACCGGGACTAAAGCCCCTTACGGGCCGGGGCTAAAGGCCCTGTCCCCACTAGTGACTTGGTGAATACATGAACTCCTCATACTATGGTCATCTCCGGGAGTGGTTCCGCCTATTGTCACTCCGGGGTTGCCGGGTCATAACACATAGTAGGTGACTACAACTTGCAAGATAGGATCTAAAACACACATATATTGGCGACAACATAATAGGTTCAGATCTAAAATCATGGCACTCGGGCCCTAGTGACAAGCATTAAGCATGGCAAAGTAGTAGCAACATCAATCTCAGAACATAGTGGATACTAGGGATCAATCCCCGTCAAAACTAACTCGATTACATGATAGATCTCATCCAACCCATCACCGTCCAGCAAGCCTACGATGAGATTACTCACGAACGGTGAAGAGCATCATGGAATTGGCGATGAAGGAAGGTTGGTGATGACGATGGCGATGATCTCCCCTCTCCGGAGCCCAGAACGGACTCCAGATCTGCCCTCGAGATGAAGAACAGGGGGTGGCGGCGCCTCCGTATCGTAAAACGCGATGAACTCTTCTCCTTGATTTTTTTCCGGATGAAACGGACTAAATAGAGCTGAGATTGGAGGCGGTGGAGCGTTGTGGGCCCCACAATCCTGCCAGGCGCGGCCAAGGGGCCGCTCCTGGCAGGCTTGTGGGCTCACAGCTCCACTCCCTGCACTGATTCTTGCGCCAGTATTTTTTATATATTCTAGAAAAATTCTCCGTAAATTTTCAGGTCATTCCAAGAACTTTTATTTCTCCGCAAAAACAACACCATGACAATTCTCCTGAAAACAGCGTTAGTCCGGGTTAGTTCCATTCAAATCATGCAAATTAGAGTCCAAAACAAGGGCAAAAGAGTTCGGAAAAGTAGATACGACGGAGACGTATCACGGCTGTATCCCAGATATTGAGGTCCAAAAGAAAAATAATATGGTAGGAGATAATATCCCCCTAATAATAAAGCGCGCAGCGCTTCTGTCGTCCGTCGCGGCATTTTTGCAAAAAAACCCTTCGATTTTACGGTATTCAACCCGCGGTACGTTTTTAAGTGATACAAACAGAAAAAACGTTTCGTTTTTATAGAAACACCCCTGTAGTTTTTGGAATTCAACCCCCAGTCCATTTACCTCCCCATCCCCATGTACCTGCTCCGTCCCCGCGAAACCCTGGCCGCATCCACCCATCATGCCGCCGCCGCTGCCGGACGAGCTCCTCGAGGAGGTCTTCTTCCGCCTCCCGTCGGACGAGCCCGAGCACCTCCTTTGCGCCTCCCTTGTCAGCAAGGTCTGGCTCGCCCCCACCGCGAAACTTTGCCCGCATCCACCCACCATGCCGCCGCCGCTGCCAGACGAGCTCCTCGAGGAGGTCTTCTTCCGCCTCTCGCCGGACGAGCCCGAGCACCTCCTTTGCGCCTCCCTCGTCAGCAAGGTCTGGCTCGCCCTCCTCTCCGACCCTCGCTTCCATGCTCGCTACCGCGACTTTCATGGAGCTCCCCCCAAGCTCGGCTTCCATTGTTCTTGGCGCTCCATCTCCGAAGATAACCACCCGTACTTCTTCCCCACCACGAAATTCCATGCGCGCATTCCCGACGACGACTGGGAGAACTTCCGCTACGCTGTGTGGGACTGCCACCATGGCCGCGTTCTCCTCGCCGATGAGGCAATGACTGTTTTGACCCCGATTCCCTTGTCGTTCGGAACCCCATGACGGGCTGCCGGAGGGAGGTGGACCAGCCTGGCCATGTCGGCAGCATCTATGCGGCAGCAGTGCTCTGTGCGGTGGCCGGCTGTGACCACCGTGCGTGCCACGCAGGCCCCTTCCAGGTGATTGATTGATTGATTGATAATTAGATGGTTGATGTTGTAGTCTGATGAGATTTCGGGGGTGTGGCTGATCTGCTGAATTTTTGACACCACCAGCTCCTGGTGAGTTTGCTCCCCTGAGTCATAATAGAAGGAGTGAGAAGATCAGAAGTGAGAAGAAAAGACCTTGCCATTGGAGACGACATCTACACCATTTTTGTGTGTTGGAGTGACTGAAGCATCACAATCAAAGCCGACACCGCATCTCCTTTATAATAGACACTTTTTTGGTAGTTGTGCATCTGCAATGTTTGGTAGTTTTGGACCGGACTGGATGGTCCATTGTTAGCATGTTCATTTCTGGTTCCTGGGTGAAGTTGGCAGCGGTCAGTAGTAAGGGAATGGGAGCCACAGATGTGGCCCCTGTCAGCTGTCCGGGAACGAGTGCTGGCTCTGAACCTGGATCATGAGCTTGCCGGAATACCGGCATCCATGGGTATCCTTGGCCCGATTTGTTTCCTTTTTAATGGTGCTTGCCTCGTGTGTTTTAGCAAGGATTTTTCTTTTCCTGAGCGGGTTAAAAAGGGCTTCAACAACTGGCCATCATCATCTCGTGGAGTCTATGAAAGCAACGCAACACTAGGGTGTGCTCAAATGTAGACTAGCACTATATATTCCATTCTGTACAGCAAGAGATAATGTTATTTTCCTTTTACGAAACTGAAGTATGTTCAAAGTTACTGTTTACTGAAGCAGTTACGGTTGCGTAGTACATCGTTATCATTATCAACAACTTCATTCATGAGACCTTTGATACTCATGTATGAGAAAGAACTTTTGGAAATTGAGTTACTTTATTGGACGTTATCTGGGAGGCGGGACAGCGAGCATCGGCATTTTATACGGGGTAGCATGGATCTGGTGATGCTGGAGCATGGGAACGAGGAACATCCCGCCACGACATTTCAAGTATCCAAGTTACCTTTCTCCCTGAAGATTTCTTACCCTGCTGTTAGTATCACTAGGCTTGGGGTTTTGATTTTGTTAGTATCAAAATCTTGGTACTTACCAGCAAACGAGTTGTTGATCTTGGAGTATTTACTTAGTCAAGTTCATTTCTGTGATGTTCTTCAGTCAAGCTTCAGATTCTAGCCTTGATTAAATGGGAATCATATTATAGGAAACCTACTAATGTTAGAAATCCTGCTACCCAACAGGATTTCCAGAATTGTGGTAGATCTGGTTTCTATAACATGGTCTGCCAGCCACTTTGAACATTGATTAGTGTGTGGCAGTTGTTTATTAGGATTGGAAAGAAGATTTGAGATGTATGTGTAGGTCAATTTTTGCAAAATTATGGGTGTGCAGGTACAAAGTTATATGTACGCAATTTTACGATATTCTGCGACTAAAGATTCAAGCATGAATTTGAATATAGTTTCAGGTTTTTTTTGCTCACAAGTTTTTTTATACTTACTTCTCTTTCTATGATATTGGAATCTATGTGCTTACTTAACTGTTCAAAGGTATTTGTTTTGTTTATTGATTGGGAGTTACCACATATAAGCTTGAGCCCATGTGAACTGACACACTGTTTGAAACAAAATAGAACTTACTACTGTAGTACAATTTGGTGGTTAAACTACTCCTTACCTCGACATTCTAATAATCTGTAATAATGATAGTTGGCATTGGTTATGCAAGATCACTTGCAGGAAAATGGTGGCTTCCTACTGTTGTACTTCCTCCGTTCCTAAATATAAGTCTTTTAAGAGATTGCACTACGGACTACATACGGATGTATATAGATATACTATAGAGTGTAGATTCACTCATTTTGGTTCGTATGTAGTCCATAGTGTAATATCTTAAAAGACTTATATTTAGAAATGGAGGGAGTACTTCACAATTTCTGTTGCTTCTGTTTATTTTTGCATTTTTTTATTTACTGCAATTTGCAAACAAAAGTACTAGCGTGAGTGGAATATTTGTTTGTGTTGTTTACACAGGGAACATAGTCTGATGGGACAACTCCTGAATCAAAGTCACATGAGGAAACAACTCACTTGAAGGAGTTGAAACGAATTGATCATATCCTCATGTGTCTTTGCAAGTTGCAATGGAGGTAGTATGCTTTTTTCTAGCAAAACATTCTTACTTTAGAAAGAAAAACATATTTTGTATTACTTACCTAGGTACATAATGGCAGCCGTCACACAAAAGGAAGATGGGGGCACATGAGATTTCCTGACCACTTTTTAGTCCAAAGAACAGGAGTAAAATGTTTATGAAGTTCTGCTGCTGTATTGTACTCGGAACCCTAAGTTTCTATTGCACATGAGATTTCCTGACCACTCCTTAGTCCCAAGAACAACAGTAAAATGTTTCTCAAATTTTGCTGTTAAATTGCACCTAGAAGTGTATTCATCAAACTGCCTTGTCAACCATTTGTTGTTTACTCTTAAACTTGTGACATATTTCTTCTCAGTTACCTTCTGCCCTACCCTCCATCCTTTCCAGATAACTATATATGTTCTACCATCTGCGTCAGAACAAAAGAAAGAGACGGATGATCTATTACCACAGAGGCATTTTTCCTGTCATTGACCATATTATTTATCAATGACTAGAAAAAAATACAGAGATTTCAATGAAATTGTACTAAGCTCAAGTAAACTGTGTAATTTGTGAGCTGGGATAACGGCTATAGAGTAGAAGATAATGTTGTCTGGTGTGCATGAGGATTTAGTACACGTTCGCCATAAGAGTATATGTATCTTCAAGCCTGATTTTCGTGCCTTGCATGTTGTGTTCTTTTAGTATATTTTCTTCCGTTGCAACGCATGGACATTTTTACTAGTCTATACCTATACTAATTCTAGACTCTCTAGAAATTCTTACGTTAATTAGATTTGACGGGCCGTTAATCTGGTGAGACCAAGTTTTAACGGTGTAGATTACCCATCTAATCCTCAGCCAATTATTTAGACTCTCGAGAAATTCTTATGTTAATTAGATTTTATGGGCCGTTAATCTGGTGGGATCAAGTTTTAACGGTGTAGATTACCCATCTAATCCTTAGCCAATTATTTTCTCAACAATAATGGAGGCAAAAAAAATAAAAAACACTTCAAAGAATTCTATATCGGTTACAAATATAGAACCCCAAACTAATAGGATCCAAACATCCATGTCCTCAATTCAGAGGAAAAAAACATCACGATTGAGCCAAAAAAAACACTTTCAATTAATTGTGTTTTACTTGGTTGATCCAAGCTACACGTACAAGGAGCAATCCTGACCCAACCTACACGTACACAAAGCACGTTGTTATGGAGTCCATGAAAATATATATTTCCTAAAAATTAGGTCCTTCATCACTACGATTGCTCCATCCTATCTAAATTTCAAGATCCTGGGCTGCTACATTAGCGTACATCTCCTGTCCCTCAATATCACGTGAATAATCTCATGAGCAGCCCCTCTCACCAGCGGGCTCCCATTGACCGAAATTGCCGCCGCCGTCCTCTCGCCTTCATCCATCCATTGCCACCATCCTTCATCTTGCCTCGCTCGCCGCAAGCCAACATGATGGGCGTTCTTTTCCTCGACGTAGATTAAGGCATCGGTTTCCTCTCGACAGGTGCATGTATCCATGTAATGCGCTTCAGCAGTCACCGTTTCTTCTCTCATCCAGCGCACCAGGTAGGGTTATCTAAGCTCTATCTCCACTCTAGCGCTACCGGTCATTAGGCACTCCTTTCCCTTTTGTACAACATTAAGAGATATTGTACGTTAAACTGAAAAGAACCAGAGGTACTTTATTGGTGGCATCAAGTGGTTTACGCAGATCTGGCAGTGGTTTTTCCTCGCAATTTGAGTTGAAGTACTTCTTTGGCTTCGATATAACCAGCTGTTATTTTTGCTGGTAATTTGATTTCCAAATCACTTCTTTTGTTTTCATGCCAGCGACATGTTTAGATGGTGGCTTCATCCGTAAGAATTCTTCTTCTTTTTAAGCAAAATTTCATGAGTTAGAATTCAGTAATTGCGTTCTGTATTTGATTCATTCATGATTTCGCTTGCAGGTTAAATTATCCAGGCACGACTTTAATGGTTTTTTGTGTCCGGTTCCTTCAAACAATGGAGGGTTGTCAAACATTTTAAGTAGTATAGCTGATGGCCATCCGTAAGAATTCTTCTTTTTAGGCAAAATTTCATCAGTTAGAATTCAGTAATTGTGTTCTGTATTTGATTCATTCATGATTTCGTTTTTGGAATTGCAAAGCACTTTGCCTATTACGAAGTCCAAATTAGAGTAATATTTAGTAACTGATGATTACTCTATTTACAGATTGTAAACCACGTTTCCACTACAAGGAAGAACTCCATTTGTTGCCAAGGAGAAATTGGTAAAATATCTTAATTTACTTGGCAGGAAGAAACGTAGCATGACAAGGCTTGCTTGCTCTTGCCGAGAAATGCATACAATCAATTGATTTACTTGCGAGGAAGAAACAAACTGTGGGGGGTCATTTAAACCTTTAAGCCTTATATGACCTAATTGGATCTCACTATAAAAGTCTAAATAGATGTAGAAGAATGGATGGGGGAGCTGTCAAGTCGAATGCCAATCATGTTTTTGCTATTATATACATTTGAATCATACATCCAGTTGGGAAATATGTTGTAATCTAAGTTTTTATATGTACATCAGTCCATGTGATCAAGGATATCATCATGTACTGCAACTTCAAGGCTTCTTTAATTTTTGTAAACACGACAATGTATCATTGTGGTGCAAAAATAAGTCTTCTATCTTCTTTTAAGAATATCTCAAGAAAGGATGTGCACTTGCCGGATCAGAAAAGCAAGTCCTAAAAGGACCGATTTTAGAGACCATATGTGATTATACGATTATGTGTATGAAAGTATTATATCATTTTTCTTGACATGTCTCCATTTATATATAACTCAGATTCCTTTTTGCCATACAAAATATGTTTCTGCATACGACAACCTGAACATATCATCGTATGCAAATATAGAATGGTTAAATTATAGGAAATTTGGTTATACATATACATAGTTTTTTAGAGTCTGACAAATTCCATGCTGAAATAATAATTCAGTTTTCTATTGTTTATATTGGATTATGGTGAAAGTTACATATTTATAGGCACATGAGGAGACTTAAACTCGAGACAATAGACATGTATCCTTTGCCAATGCACCTCAACGTACAAGTCAAAATGGCATGTGAATTAATGAAGTCTCAACGAGCTAAAGGAAATCGTCATTACCATGGAAGATCAATATTTCTGTTTTCAACTAGAAACTTACTGTAACAAATTAGAAGTGATTGGAAATTTAACATTTTGAAAAGTCTGAGGAGCCGGTAACCAATTACAGTGCTACTAAAATATATTAGAAAATTGCATGTAGTCCACAATGATATATAGTATTACCAAAATATATTTATGTTTTATATAAACTAGGCCGTGCGAATGCACGGGTTGACGACTAGTGTTTATTAATTATGTAGCTCCTACAAAAAACAAGAAACAATAAACGTTTTTCAGAAGAAAAAAAGACGATAAAACCGCACAGAAAAACAAAAACCAACTCCTTTTTTTAGCAACACAAAAACCAACTGTAGTGATCTCATCAAAGCGGGCCCATACCTGGCCAAACAGGCTGTGCTAGTCGGACCGGCCCGACAACCCGCGGGCTAGACACGACACCCGGCCCGACACGATTTAAACGGGTCGTACCAGGCACGCGACACGCCTCGGGCCGTGCCTGGGCCTGGAGGTTGGGCACGTGGGCCGGCACGGCACGACCCGTTTATTTTTTTACATATTTTTAGATATTTTTAATGTATGTATTATAATATATGACCCAATAGACCTAAAAATAAGCCCATAAGGCTAAAATTATACAACTCAACGTGCTAATCGGACCAACAGGCCGGCCTATTTAGTAACTGGGTCGTGCCTGGGCTTGGAAGCGCAGCCCACAGGCTGGCACGGCACGGCCCGATTACTAAACGTGTCTCGGCGGGCCATGCCGGGCCAGGCACGTTTAGGCCGTTCCGTGCCGGGCCGGGCCGGCCCGTTTGCCCAGATCTGAGTGGGCCTGCCAATTTTACGCCTCGCTTCAGCGTGGCCTCTTCTCTTTGACGCCGCATGAGGTCTCGCACCGAGTTTCTAAAAAAAAAAAAAAGAGAGAGATCTCGCACCGAGCTACTAACTCCCGTCCCGGCGCCGATTCTGGGGTCTCTGCCGCTCTCGATCTCTCCGGCCTCGCCGGAAGCCGTCGCCCCCTGCACACCCCGCCCGCCCGGCGCCACCCCGCCCACCGACCTCCTGCCAGCCGGCGCCCGCCGCCCACCGCTCGCCGGGTGACCCGCGATGAGCAAGCCAGGCGGCAGCGCTGGCGGCGCCATGGCGGGCCCGACGGCGGCGGCCGCGGCCGCCGCGGCGCAGAAGCAACGAGCGCTCCTCCAGAAGGCCGACGCCGACGTCGGCAGCCTCGTCGACAACTTCTCCGCCCTCATCAACATCGCCCGCGTACGCCCCTGTTCCTTCTTGGCACTCTCCTTCTGCCTAACCAGCCCTAACCCTGCGCTTTTTCCTCGTCTCAGGTCAACGACCCTCCCGTGCGCAACTCGCAGGAGGCATTCCAGATGGACATGCGCGCCTCCCGCATGGTAAGTTCGCCTCACTGCCCACCATTTGCTCAGAGATTTGTTTCTCCCCACTGTTCGAAATTGTCGTGACCAAAATTGGAGACGAGTTGTGCCTTAAATCAACAGCACCACGCTACTACAAGCTATAAATTGACAGAACTCGCAGTGAGGTTGATGATTATGAGATCAAACTAGGCTATGAAACTGGCAGTGAAGATCGAAACAGTAACGCCCAATTGAGTGGTGGTATTAGCCTAAGCTGTCCCTGAATTAAATCCCATAGCGCTGTAGCACAAAAGCCCACAAGGAGATATCAGTTACTCCCTCCATTTTTGTATACAAGACCACAAGGAGTATCATGTAATCATGTAGACTTAGCAACCAGCATGGCAATGAATGTGATGTGACTAGGGTGAAAATGTGTATGCTAAATACAGTAATGCTATGATCAAAATAGGGATCAGTTTGGTAAAGCCTATTTAGGATCTATAAGTCTAGATGTGCAGGGTAAGGTTTCAGGAATATAAATATAAGCTCTGAAGCACTCCAGCCCCTGGTAGATTGATTTCATGGTCATGTACTTTAAACTCAGTCTCCCAAGATGCAGATGATGAGTGGATATAAGAAGCTTCGGCGCCATAATTGGTGCTGCAATTGTAACAAGTTGATACTAGAAGCAAGGACTACCTTAGCTTCGGCACCATAATTACTGCTGCAATTGTAACAAGTTGATACAAGAAGCGAGGACTACCTTAGCTTTGGCGCCCTAATTAGTGCTGCAATTGTAACAAGTTGATACAGAAACTATAGTAGCAGCTGATACGATATACTCCTATGTTATACTGCAACCTACTGTGTTTTGAGCTAATTCTAGAATACCATCAAATCTAGTATTCGTTTTTCTTGATTCGTCTTGTTTGGTTATCAAATGCTGTTTTATGTTTTCCAGGTGCATTCAGCGGACTCTCTGTTGAAACTAGTGTCGGAACTTAAGAGGACAGCTATCTTTTCTGGGCTTGCTTCTTTGAGTGAGAATGTTGATAGGAGGATTGAAGTGCTCAGTCAACAGGCAGAGGAGACAGAGAGAATGCTGGAGAGGATTGGGCAGGAAGCAGCAGCAAGCCTTAAGGAGTTGGAGGCACATTACTACTCGTCCGTTGTGCGGACTCCGCTCTATGATTGAGGTGAACATATCCTGTCTTAGATTGTGTGTGTGTGTGTGTGTGTGTTTTTAGCTCTGCATCAGCTTGCTTTCTGGTATGACTCACGCTGTCATGTTGCATTTACCTTCAGCGTTAACTTATGGAAGGAGCAGTTATATATGTTTGGTACAATAGCTTTACGAGGGTACCAGTTGTACCTGTAATAAGTAATAACGTATGCAATGCATAGTCCAAGGAAATACCACCGAGTAGAACAAGGACTTCAGGACTCGACATGGTCAGACTTTTCAGTAGAAGGAACCATAACCAAGCAACCAAGATTATTAGTATTAAAACATGGCTGTCGTTGCTTGATAGTAGTCCACAAGCAATAATCAAATTTATTTACGCCCATGTGCCCTGCATATCTTATATTCTGCTGGGATGCATTCTGCTTCTCCTGAATATCATGATCAACAAATATCTCGTAAGGGCATTTTCCCCACCTGTTTCCCTTAAAAAGTAATTAAGTACTCTACGGTTGTATATCAGTTGACGATTTATTGTTTGCAATTTGGAGGCAAATAACTTAGATAATGAATAGTTCATGAACCATGCATTTTTCTGGGGACTTATAGAAGTTCATGTTTTTGTATAATTTCCCATTGACGAGTTTGCGGCTATCAGCTTAGTTGAAGAACTTGGTTGATGGCGCATAGCAAGTGCCTTGATGGATTTAAAACATACTCCCTCTGTACCTAAATAATTGTAGTTGGGAAGAGGGCGTATATTTCTAGGAAAATTTGAAACAAAACTTGGCTGCTGAAATCATGGGAACTGTAGCAGCCCGACAACCTAACTCTTTGACTTGCTCCTTTGGGCTGATTTTGATTCATGAGTAATGGCTACAAACATTATATCACAACAAGTGTCTCAACCATTAGCTTTTCATGGTTTCAGGATTTCTCTGGCTTCCAGCTGGTAGCAGAGTGGTGCTGAAGGAGCTGCCCAAGGACATGGCTGTTGTAACTTGTGAAAAAATCACCTTAAATTATCTAGTTATTTCCAACAATGTTGTATTAGGCATTCAGATAGCGTTGTAGTTCCTCCCTCTTGTCCTAATTTCTAGTTCTACTCGGTTCTTCTTTTTCCGACCTCGCGTGCTACTCCATTTTCTGCGAGTACCATCTGTAGCCCAAACCTGTCAGTTTAGGCCCCCCGAAAGATTGTCCAAACCTGTCAGTCTAGGCCCCCAAAAGATTATGCTGTTTCCCTTTTTAGTTTAGTTCATATTCGTATCTTGTTACATCTCCATACTTCATGGTTCTTGAATGAATTTCTTCTGTAGGAAATCGCCTGTTTCTCTCGTATGCATTTTTTTTTTCAAGTACAAAACGGATACACTCTCATTCATTCTTAGAGCTTGCTCTTTGGGCCCTTGGGGGACCCTGATGACATTTTATGCTAATCAAAGCCCTTTTGGGTACCGTACGATTGCCAAAAGACAAGAATCATACTCCAATTTGAGCCGTTCCGCCTCCCGTGCCCCGTCAAATGTCAATTCCAGGCCAGCTCTGTATGTAGTACTTGGGCCTCGATGTGGGCCAGGGAGAAGTGGTACGTGTCGCGTGTGTACCACACCGGTAGTACCTGTATTATATTTTTCATTTTGCTTGGGCCTCTTTTTACCCCTGATACACCTCTACTGCTTTTGCTTTCTTTCCATGTGCATTGGCCACTGGCCTATTGACCTATAGCTAGTAGCAGTACGAGCAAGGCATTGGTTGCTGCATGCTGTGGTCTGAGCTGGGCGAGTCTTGGTCGTGAAGAAGAGGCAAAATTTCGTGTTTTAACCTTTTGGACAAAGAAAATACAGTTTTGACTTTTGTTTGAAAATAATTTCAAATCTAATCTCTTTATGTGACGTCAACGTCCCTGGCGTCTGGGTTGCACTGGAGACGTCAAGGACCATGGCGTCTGGTATGGGCCTACATGACCGGCTGACCTGTTGAGTTTCTGACGTGGCATGGTACCAGACACCAAGGACCCTGACGTTTGGTAGCAGGCCACATTTTTTTTTTAATAATGTGTGCCACATCATCCACACGCCAGGGCCCTCGGCGTTTGGTACCAGACGCCAGGGTCTCTAGCGTTTGATATCATGCCACGTCAAAAACTTAGCGGGTCAGCCGGTCATGTCACCCCGTACGAGACGTCAGGGACCTTGGCGTCTAGCATGCAAACCAGATACCAGGGATGTTGGCGTCAGGAAAAGAGGTTAGATTGGGATTTTTTCTAAAAACGAGGTCAATTCTGCTTTTTTTTTTTTTTTGCTCCATAGGTCAAAACAGAAAAATTGTCCTGAAGAAGACATCCTGACTGGACCGGAGCTCGTGCCACAAGTCCATGGGGTCAGCAGGAGCCGTAGGGAGTGTGGCGTAGCAGCAGCAGTAGCTGGCTGGCCGCATCATCGCTCTCTTTTTGCCAGTGTACCTGTTGGATCCCTGTATATATTACTGCTGTACTTGGGTGATGTAAAAAAGGATGAATGCAGCATCAGCTCGTGAATAGAGTGACACAACAGTCAAATGCTCGTTACAGGAGGCACGGAGAAAGAAACAGGGAGCTGGGACATAGTAGTACTCAAACTGCCAAAACGTCCTACAATTAGAAACAGAGGCCATATTATCGAAGTATGATCATCGTGGCTGTAACCAAGGAGCAACAGCAATTCAGCAAACACATTGTCAGTGCTGAGTTTCCGGAAATGACGGCAAAAAAAGGCGTACATATGGAAGTGACCGCGGAACGGGTGGACGGTATTTATTAGACCAGAGAGAGATAGAGTGGCGTTGCAGATACCGGACTCCACGAAGCCCGTTTTACCATTTTTTTAGTATATACTTGAAAGTTTTAAAAAATATCAGATTTTTTTATACAAATACATATGCATGGTAGGTAGCATGTAAAAAAATTCATCACATAATTTGACCATTTGCATGCTACATAAAAAAGATAAATATTTAACCCAAATACAAGAAAGATAAAACCCATTTAAACCTGTGTATTTATCTTTTTTGTACACATTACATGAAGGCATATATTACAAATACACATTTATGTACATACTTTTTTCAGATCTTTTCAGTGCGTGAAAATAGTATTTCGGCTGTAAACAAAATACCGAGCTACGTGGAGCTCGGTCTCTGCAGTGCTTTTTCGCAGAGCGAGCGCACTTTGCCGACAGCGCGGTGGAGCGTTCGGCCAGCTAGCCAGCTCCGGCTCTGCCTGCCTGCCTGCCTGCCTGCCTGGCTGGAGTCGTCACGTGGATGCGACGCGCGATCATCCGCTGTTCCCCGGTCAGACACGCATGCTGCCTTGCCGCCGTGCTACTAGCAACGTTCGTGACCGACGCCGGCGAATTGCTGGTTTTGTTTATTGCCACGGGCAAATTGCTGATTGGTTTATTTGTTCCCACGTTGTTTGATCCGGCGGCGTGACGGCTTTGCCCGAAGTAGCATACGAGACGAGAGCGACGGGGGGAAGGGAACTGAGTTGCCATGTAGGCAAGCCGACGTGGCCGTGCCGTGCTCCTACGGGTCCGACTTGCAAAGCCCGTGGCCGCGAGAAGCAAAGCTAGGGCGACCCGATCAGCAGTCAGCGCCTTGACCTTCACCACGCACGCACAGTGCCACGCAGAGTACGACACGGCGTGGACCGGAATCGAGTACGAGTAGCAGCGCGGCGATGCGGGTGGGCCCGGCTTGAACTGAGCCTGCGCCGACCCGGCCGCCACCGTGACGTCAGATCAGCACATGTATGTCAACTCTTCTTAGTGTGTCAATCATGGATGACAGCGTCAATAGGATGATGATGAAGCTTTGGGAAGCAATTGCTGGTAGTAGTAGCCCCGGATCCCTGGGTTGGCGAACTTTTTGCCCTCTTTTATAATGGATGATGCACTTTGGTTTCTTTTAGTTTGGGTTGGGAAGGTGAGGGGCAAGATTGTATATATGGCCCGAACAGACTTGACACATTCCCATGCGCTCTCGCGTCGCCAAAGCTTGGCCGCATCACATCCCCTCCTCTCCCTAACCGTCGGAGGAGGGCACCGCCACACGAAGCCCCGTTCGTCGTTGTTGACGACGAGGCTGCTCGTTCCTCTCGTGGGGTTGGCTGGTGGCGTGGAACTACTCTCCCGCGAGGCTACTCGTCCCTCTCGCGAGCTTTCGTTGATGTTGACGATGCGAGGTGGTGGCCTGACGATGTAGTTGAGGCACGTGAATAGTACTCTGGTCAAGAGGAGCGACGCCAATCTGGCGGTTGCGCGCTCCTGATCTAGCGGTAGCAACGCTCGGAGGGATGCTTATGCAGCCTCCGCGGTCACATCGAATGTAGCAACTCGGATCCTAGGAAAGTTATGTTGATAAAACATGAATAACTTTTTTGGTGGTGCTGCTTAAGCACCCGATATCGAGCTCCGGGATGAAAGTCTAGGTCTGATCTTAGTTAGTTATACATGACAATGACGATGTCTTTTATGTCGTTATCTTGTTGAAACCATTACTTGAATATGCTCACACCGGTTCTTTGAGGTGAAAACCAAGGTTATGGCCTTGGATGGTCGGATCGTGACGGTGGTTCTTGAGCGTCGTTCCCTTTCTGAAGGCGTCTTTCTTGAAGAACCTTGTACTCCGTGTAATGTCATGAGATGGTTGGGTGGATATGATCATTGATGCAGTTTGCCGATCACACGAATCTGATCGCTTTGTTTTTTTCGTTGTTTATGCATAACTTTGGTCTTGTATGAATTTAATATTTTTTCGGCATATTTGTCTGTGTGTTTGTGTGTGTGTCTCGGTGTTGTGTGTGTGTATGTGTGTTGATGTTGTGGATGTGCATACTAGATACGCGTAGGCCAGGTGTGTGCTCATCATGTTTATATCCTTGATGCTTTATTTTAGCAAATAAAATTCATCCTTTGCCAAGAAAAAGGATTTTGGCAAGGCTTTGTAGAACAGACATGCATGTCTGGAAGGTCCATACAACAGAGTTTACAAGCATTGAATAGTGTATGCCCTGTCGGGAACGTTGCATGGGAAACAAAAAATTTCCTACGCACACAAAGACCTATCATGGTGATGTCCATCTATGAGCGGAGATTAGATCTATGTACCCTTGTAGATCGCACGGCGGGAAGCGTTAAGAAACGCGGTTGATGTAGTGGAACGTCTTCACGCCCCTCGAACCGTCCCACGAACCGTCCCACGATCCGTTCTGATCTAGCGCCGAACGGACGGCACCTCTGCGTTCAGCACACGTACAGCTCGACGATGATCTCGGCCTTCTTGATCCAGCAAGATGGACAGAGAAGTAGATGAGTTCTCCGGCAGCGTGACGGCGCTCCGATGGTGGTTATGATCTACTCTTGCACGGCTCCGGCCGAGTTCCGCAGAAATCCGATCTAGAGGTAAAACTATGTGGAATAGGCTAGAGTTGCACGTGACAAAGTTGTGTCTCAAAAAGCCATAAACAAGGTTACCAGAATCGCAATTCTGAATCGGATCGGAGCTCCGTTGGTAGGATCGTGAATCGTAGAATCATAACTACTAGGATCGTAGAAACTTAGATTCTATAAGCAAAATCGTAGAATCGGAGGGCCTAGTTTGGTAAAGTCATAAGATTCTAAGACTTGAGTCACGATTCTGATAACTTTGGCCCTAAACCACCACTATATATAGGAGGAGGGGAGGGGCAAGCCATGGGGCTCAAGGCCCACAAGGGTGCGCCGCCCAAGGGGGAGAAGTTGGACTCCAACCCCAATTCGGTTTGGTGGGGAAGGAGTCCACTCCTTCCTTCCCACCTCCCTCCCCTTTTTTTCTTTCCTTTGGTATTTTTTGTTTGTGGCGCCATAGCCTTGTTGGGCTAACTCCACCAGCCCATTAAGGACTTGGTGCGCCACCCTAGGGCCTTGGAATCACTCCCAGATGGATGGGCCCCTCCCGGCAAACACCCCAGAACCCATTCGTCACTCCCGGTACACTGCCGTAATGCCCGAAACTTTCCGGTGACCAAATGAAACCATGCTATATATCAATCTTCGTTTCTGGACCATTTAGGAAACCCTCGTGACGTCCGTGATCTCAGCCGGGACTCCGAACAACATTCGGTAACCACACATATAACTCAACTATACTAAAACATCATCGAACCTTAAGTGTGCAGACCCTACGGGTTCGAGAACTATGTAGACATGACCCGAGACACTCCTCGGTCAATATCCAATAGCGGGACCTAGATGCCCATATTGGATCCTACATATTCTCCGAAGATCTTATCGGTTGAACCTCAGTGCCAAGGATTCATATAATCCAGTATGTCATTCCCTTTGTCCTTCGGTATGTTACTTGCCCGAGATTCGATCGTCGGTATCCGCATACCTATTTCAATCTCGTTACCGACAAGTCTCTTTACTCATTCCGTAATACAAGACCCCGTGACTTACACTTAGTCACATTGCTTGCAAGGCTTGTTTGTGATGTTGTATTACCGAGTGGGTCCCGAGATACCTCTCCGTCACACGGAGTGACAAATCCCAGCCTTGATCCATACTAACTCAATGGACACCTTCGAAAATACTTGTAGAGCACCTTTATAGTCACCCAATTACGTTGCGACGTTTGATACACACAAGGCATTCCTCCGGTGACAGTGAGTTATATGATCTCATGATCATAGGAATAAATACTTGACACGCAGAAAACAATAACAACAAAATAACACGATCACATGCTACATTTATAATTTGGGTCTTGTCCATCACATGATTCTCCTAATGATGTGATCCCGTTATCAAGTGACAACACTTGCCTATGGCCACGAAACCTTGACCATCTTTGATCAACGAACTAGTCAACTAGAGGCTCGCTAGGGACAGTGTGTTCTCTATGTATCCACACATGTATTTGAGTTTTCAATCAATACAATTCTAGCATGGATAATAAACGATTATTATGAGCAAGGAAATATAATAATAACTAATTTATTATTGCCTCTAGGGCATATTTCCAACAGTCTCCCACTTGCACTAGAGTCAATAATCTAGTTCACATCACCATGTGATTTCAACGAATCCAGCACCCATACAGTTCTGGGGTTTGATCACGTCTTGCTCATGAGAGAGGTTTTAGTCAACGGTTCTGAATCTTTCAGATCCGTGTGTGCTTTACAAAACTTTATGTCATCTTATAGACGTTGCTATTACGTGCTATTCGAAAATACTCCAAATATCTACTCTACTATATGAATCCGTTTTACTACTCAGAGTTATCCGGATTAGTGTCAAAGCTTGCATCAACGTAACCCTTTATGATGAACTCTTTAACCACCTCCATAATCGAGAAAAAAAATCCGTAGTCCATTAGTTACTAAGGATAACTTTGACTGTTGTTTAGTGATTCAATCCTGGATCACTCCTTGTACCCCTTGACAGACTCATGGCAAGGCAGACATCGGGTGCGGTACACAACATGACATACTTTAGAGTCTATGGCTAAGGCATAGAAGACGACCTTCGTCCATTATCTTTATTCTGCCGTGGTCGGGCTTTGAGTCTTACTCAAATTCACACCTTACAACGCAACCAAGAACTCCTTCTTTGCTGATCTATTTTGAACTCTTTCAAAAAACTTGTCAAGGCATGCATTTCATTGAAAGTTCTATTTAGCGTTTTGATCTATCTCTATAGATATTGATGCTCAATGTTTCAAGTAGCTCTATCCAGGTCTTCCTTTGAATAACTCCTTTCAAACAACCTTTTATGCTTCACAGAAATTCTACATTACTTCAGATCAACAATATGTCAACCATATATATACTTATCAGAAATTCTATAGTGCTCCCACTCACTTCTTTGGAAATACAAGTTTCTCATAAACCTTGTATAAACCAAAAAAGCTTTGATCATCTCATCAAAGCGTATATTCCAACTCCGAGATGCTTGCACCAGTCCATAGAAGGATCGCTGGAGCTTGCATACTTGTTAGCATCATTAGGATCGACAAAAACCTTCTGGTTGTATCACATACAACCTTTCCTCAAGGAAACTGTCGAGGAAACAATGTTTTGACATCCTATGTGCAATATTTCATAAATAATGCAGCAACTGCTAACATAATTCCAACAGACTTTTAGCATCGCTATGACTGAGAAAGTCTCATCATAGGCAACTCTTTGATCTTGTCGGAAACATCTTTGCGATAAGTCGAGCTTTTCTTAATGATGACTTTTTACCATCATCGTGTGTCTTTCTGTTAAAGATCCATCTTTACTTAATAGTCCTACGACCATCAAGTAGTTCTTCTAAAGTCTACACTTTGTTTTTCATACATGGATCCTCTCTCGGTTTTCATGGCCTCCAGCCATTTGTCGGAATCCGGGCCCACCATCGCTTCTCCATAGCTCGTAGGTTCATTGTTGTTCAACAACATGACCTCCAAGACAGGGTTACCGTACCACTCTGTAGTAGTACGCGACCTTGTCGACCTACGAGGCCTGTAGTAACTTGATCCGAAGCTCAATGATCACCATCATCAATTTCCACTTCAATTGGTGTAGGCGCCACACGAACATCTTCCTGTGCCCTGCTACACACTGGTTGAAGTGACGGTTCACTAACCTCATCAAGTTCCACCACCCTCCCACTCAATTCTTTCGAAAGAAACCTTTCCTCGAGAAAGGACCCGGTTCTAAAAACAAACACTTTGCTTCTGGATCTGAGATAGGAGATGTATCCAACTGTTTTGGATATCCTATGAAGATGCATTTATCCGCTTTGGGTTCGAGCTTATCAGATTGAAACTTTTTCACATAAGCGTCGCAGCCTCAAATTTCAAGAAACGACAGCTTAGGTTTCTCCAAACCATAATCTATACTGTGTCATCTCAACGGAAATACGCGGTGCCCTATGTAAAGTGAATGCGGTTGTCTCTAATGCATAACCCATAAACGATAGTGACAATTCGATAAGAGACATCATAGTATGCACCATATCAAATAGGGCGCGGCTATGACGTTTAGACACACCATCACACTATGGTGTTCTACGTGGCATGAATTGTGAAACAATTTCCACATTGTCTTAACTGTGTACCAAAACTCGCAACTCAGATATTCATCTCTATGATCATATCGTAGACAGTTTATCATCTTGTCACGACGATCTTCACTCTAAAATAGCTTTAAACTTTTCAACATTTCAGACTTGTGATTCATCAAGTAAATACTCCCGTATCTACTCAAATCGTCAGTGAAGTAAGAACATAACGATATCCACTGCGTGCCTCAGCACTCATTGTACTACACACATCAAAAATGTATTGCTTCCAACAAGTTACTTTCTTGTTCCATGTGGTATGCTTTTGCATGTCTCAAGTGAATCCAAACGATCCATCCGCATGGAGTTTCTTCATGTGTTTATACCGACAGGTATGGTTTGCATGTCTCAAACGTTTCAAAAATGAGTCAGTACAAAGATCCATCAGCATGGAGCTTCCTCATGCATTTTACACCAACATGACTCAAGTGGCAGTGCCACAAGTAAGTGGTACTATCATTATTACTTTGTATCTTTTGGCACCAATATTATGAACATGTGTAACACTACGATCGAGATTCAGTAAACCATTGAGGGTAATTATTCAAGCAAATAGAATAACTGTTATTCTCTTTAAATGAATAATCGTATTGCAATAAACACGATCCAATCATGTTCATGATCAACGAAACACCAAATAACAATTATTTAGGTTTAACACCAATCCCGATGGTAGAGGGAGCGCGCGATGTTTGATCACATCAACCTTGGAAACACTTCCAACACATATCGCACCTTGCCTTTAGCTAGTCTCCGTTTATTTGTAGCTTTTATTTCGAGTTATTAATCACTTAGCAACCGAACCGGTATCTAATACCCTCGTGCTACTAGGAGTACTAGTAAAGCACACGTCACATATCATGTATATCAAATATAGTTTTATCGACTTTGCCAGCCTTCTTATCTACCAAGTATCTAGGATAGCCGCCTCAGTGACCGTTCCCCTCACAACAGAAGCACTTAGTCTCGGGTTTGGGTTCAATCTTGAGTTTCTTCATTAGAGCAGCAACCGGTTTGCCGTTTCATGAAGCATCCCTTCTAGCCCCTGCCCTTCTTGAAACTAGTGGTTTTACTAACCATCAACAATTGATGCTCCTTCTTGATCTCTACTTTCGCAGTGTCAAACATTGTGAATCGCTCAGGGATCATCATATCTATCCTTGATATGTTATAGTTCATCACGAAGCTCTAGCAGCTTTGGTGGCAATGATTTTGGAGAACCATCACTATCTCATGTGGAAGATTAACTCCCACTTGATTCAAGCGATTGTTGTACTCAGACAATCTGAGCACATGCTCAACGATTGAGCTTTTCTCCTTTACCTTGTAGACAAAGAATCTTGTCGGAGGTCTGATACCTCTCAACAAGGGCACGAGCATGAAATCTCAATTTCATCTCTTAGAACATCTCTTATGTTCCGCGACGTTTCAAAACGTCTTCGACGCCTTGCTTCTACAGACGTCCGTAGAATGTGTATGTCATCAAAAATGTGTGTGTGAGATGTTCGTAACATCCACAGATGACGCTCGAGGTGCAGCACACCGAGTGGTGCATTAAGGACATAAGCCTTCTGCACAACAATGAGGACAATCCTCAGTTTTACGGATCAGTCCGCAAAGTTGCTACTATCATCTTTCAACTAAATTTTCTCTAGAAACATACAAAAACAGTAGATCTATAGCACAAGCTACATCATAATTCGCAAAGACCTTTTGACTATGTTCATGATAATTAGTTCAATTAATCATATTACTTAAGAACTCCCACTCAAAAATACATCTCTCTAGTCATTTGAGTGGTACATGATCCAAATTCACTAACTCAAGTCCGATCATGACGTGAGTTGAGAATAGTTTCAGTAGTAAGCATCTGTATGCTAATCATATCAACTATACGATTCATGCTCGACCTTTCGGTCTCATGTGTTCTGAGACCATGTCTGCACATGCTAGGCTCGTCAAGCTTAACCCGAGTGTTCCGTGTGTGCAACTGTTTTGCATCCGTTGTATGTGAACGTTGAGTCTATCACACCCGATCATCACGTGGTGTCTTAAACCGACGAACTGTCGCAACGGTCCACAGTCGGGGAGAACACAATTTTGTCTTGAAATTTTAGAGAAAGATTACCTTATAATGCTACTGTCGTTCTAAGCAAAATAAGGTGCATAAAAGGATTAACATCACATGCAATTCATAAGTGACATGATATGGCCATCATCTTGTGCTTCTTGATCTCCATCACCAAAGCACCGACATGGTCTTCTTGTCACCGGCGCCACACCATGATCTCCATCATCATGATCTCCATCAACGTGTCGCCATCGAGGTTGTCGTATTATCTATGATATTACTACTAAAGCTACGACCTAGCAATATAGTAAACGCATATGCAAACACAAACGTTAGTTTAAAGACAACCCTATGGCTACTGCCAGTTGCCGTAGCATCGACATGCAACTCGATATTAATTATTACAGTATGATCATCTCATACATCCAATATATCACATCACGTCCTTGGCCATATCACATCACAAGCATACCCTGTAAAAACAAGTTAGACGTCCTCTAATTTGTTGTTGCATGTTTTACGTGGCTGCTATGGGTATCTAGTATGATCGCATCTTACTTACGCAAAATCACAACAGAGATGTGCAAATTGCTATTTAACCTCTCTCCAAGGACCGCCTCGGTCAAATCAAATTCAACTAAAGTTGAAGAAACAGGCACCCGCCAGTCATCTTTATGCAACGATGTTTCATGCCAATCGATGAAACCAGTCTCTCATAAGCGTACGAGTTATGTCGGTCCAGGCCGCTTCAATCCAACAATACCGTTGAATCGAGAAAAGACTAAGGAGGGAAGCAAATCGAACATCACTGCCCACAAAAAAAAACTTTTGTGTTCTACTCGAGATTACATCTACGCATGAACCTAGCTCATGATGCCACTGTTGGGGAACGTTGCATGGGAAACAAAAAATTTCCTACGCACACGAAGACCTATCATGATGATGTTCATCTACGAGTGGAAGATCGAATCCACATACCCTTGTAGATCGCTCTCAGAGCCCGAGACCGACGCCCAAAAGATTCCCCTTCTATTCCGTTTTCGTCCTGTGTATATTTTCTTTTGTGGCATCATCTGCATTGCATCGGCATCTCCGTGCCGCCAGTTTTCAAAGTTGCATCCGTTTTTAGTTGTCGGTTCTCGTCGTTGTCCGTTCTGAGCCCGACCGCACTCGCACGCGCCCGCGACACCGTCGAAACCCTGTTTTTAAAGTGTGCGTAAAACTTTCTCTGGTCGGGTTGAGATTTGACGTGCGGTCGTAATTAGTTATCGCTAGACCGCCTGTCGAATTTCGTCGCGATCAGAGACCGTCTGGTACCCGAATGGTCGCCCGTAGCGGCACCGTATTCGGTCTACCGTCGGACGTCTTTCGGTGTGTTATAAATCGTTGCCGCGCCGCCCGTTTTCCCTCTCGTCTCCGGATACATTCTCTACACGGCCACATACCGTTCCCGCGTTCGGAATCGTCCGAATCCGACCCCGCGGTTGGATCCAGAACGCGATTCCGGGTAACCTAGCCCCCCCGTTTGTCTATATATAGACCCGTCCTTAAATTTAGGCAGCCAACCCCCCTCTGCCTCGAAAACCGTGCCTAACCCTAACCCTATCCGCCACCCCAGCGCTCTCTCTCTCCCACCAGCCGCCGGGCCCGCCCGAGCCCCGGTCAGGCCCGCCCGAAACCCGTCTGTGCCCGTGCTCCATGCGCCGCCTCCCGTGCTCCCGTGCCTCTCACGTCGAGCAGCGCCTCCCTTGGCAGCCGCCTCCTCTCGCCGGAGCACCACCGGCCCATTCCCAGCCCCTCGTCGGCCGCACCCCGTTGCCAGTGCCCCGCCGCCACACCTCGCTGGAGCCCCAGCCGCCGCCGGATCCTTTAGCCTCCCTGCCCAGCTTGCAATCCCCGAGGTCGCCGGAGCCTCGTGCGGCGCCATGCTCTGCCCCGGCCGAGTCTCGTCACCGTGATGGGTTGCAGCCGTCGGATCTCGCTGGGATCTGGTCGCCCCGGCTAGCCCCCGCACCACCGCCAGAGTCCTGCCGTCGAGGACACTGCCGCCGTCCCTGGCGTGCACGGGAACGAGCAGCGTCTCGGGAGATCGAGGACGCCACCAACCGCCTCGGCTGGGCCCCGAGCCGGCCCGGTCCAAGGCGCTCCCACAGCCGGCCCACTCGGCCTCCTCCCCCAACCGACGGCCCAAGAGGCCCCCAAGGTGAGCTTTTCGTCGCCCGTAGCGAGATCTAGTTATTTTGCGCCCCTGTTCGGCCCAATAGTTTATTAGGTATTTTCGGAATTGTATTTAAATTCCAGAAATATAACGATATTAAAATGCGCGTATCTTTTAATCCGTAAGTCGGAACGAGGCGTATCTTATATGGTTTTGGCGTAGAATTTTGTGTAGAATACGATTATCCAACTTGCATAATTATTTGAGGTAGTTTGAAGTGCCTAATGCATCGTTTTGCGTGCTGTTTTAATAGGATCCGATCCGTAATTATTTCTCGTGCGTGTCCGGATTACCCGTATACCGTAAATTAAATGTCCATGTTTTAGGGACCATTTTTCCATGTATTTTAGAGCGGTCATTTGTATTTTTGCGTGTAGGAAATTGCCTCTAGTTTATTTTACCGTATATAGGTTATTTTTCCCCCATTTATGTGTGACTTTATTTTGTTGCGCAACCCCACATATTTTATATGTTTCCGGGGTAGAAAAATCCATGATATTTTTCTGTGCAATTAGTTTTAGCTTTTGAGTAAGTTAGTTCACGCGATATTTTTGCCGTGATGCCCTTTTGTGTATTTCGTAGGATTTATTCCGTACATCGTTTGACGGAGTTGTCAACTAGGGAGTTATTCTTTGATGTTTTGTCTAGCCCTCGGTGTTTTTGGTTGCAATAGAAATGCATGTTTAGGTGTGTTTTGATTGCTCTCAAGTTGCTAGAAATAGTGCTGTTTTAGAGGAGCTGAAATATTTCTAAGTGTGGAATCTGTTATATTTTGTTGCTGTCTTGTCTTGCTTGCATCTTGTGATATGTAGCTCTTTTGAGGTTGGTCCAATGGAGTTAGTTGTAGCCCTTGTGTTTCTCTAGCATGCTATGAAGTTTCATGCCATTTGGAGTCCTGTAGCTATAGGTTTTGCTGCTGTCAATATAGATTCAGATCGAAAACTGCACTTTCATGAGGTGTAATTTTCACTAAGTCTGAAATAGTGTGTGAGATGCCATTTTGTGACTTCTTTCTCTAGTGATCCTTGCTGCCATGCTAGTTGTTGTTAGTTGTTTGTAGTAGTGCTTCTTGCCCTCTTTCGTGTCATGCCTTGCTTGAGTTTATCGGAGTTGTGTAGCCCGTAGTTGTGGGGCGTAGAAAATGCTATGTGGCTGATGTTGGCAGATTGTAGTGATATCTTGTTTTGCTCGTAGTTTTTGAACCATAGCTCCGATTTGATCGTGACCTGCATGAAACTTGCTTAGAATCTCATGTAGTTTCTTTTTCTCTTGCTGTTTGTATGTTTAGAAGAGCTCGTGACCGCCGTTGCACATATATTGCATTCATGCCATCATATCTTGCGGTGCTTGTAACTGTTGATCCGTAGCTCCTTTGGAGATGTTCCTTATGTCTAGATTGCTTGCCTTGACGCGTAGAATCACGTGAACCTATTTGTTTTGCTCTTTAACAACTAATTAAATGCATTAGTTCAGATCTGGACAGAATTGTAAATTAACGTGTGAGGTCGTTTCGGAGATGCTATATGTCATTTCCGACCTCATTTAAAATGCATAGATAGGTAGTTTAATTACGCTTCACCTCTTGCCATGTTTAACCACATTTAATATTGCCGTGTATCTAATCGGAATGGAACTAAATAAATTAACGTGGGGTTTCGTCAATATGCAACTCGTTGCATATTGAACTTCACTTAACGTGTAGTGTTTGATTGTGTGATTTGTCATGCCATGACTTGCATGTATTCAGCTGCTCATGCATCATACGTGTTGTGCATCGTGTGGTGAATATCGTGTGTTGATTTGTGTTTCCAGTTTGCTTCGTCTCGATAGAGTTCCGCAAGCGTGTCGGAGTGTGAGGACCCGTTCGACTACGTCGGTTCGTCTGCTTCACGGAGGCATTCTTCTTCCAAGCGGGATCTCAGGCAAGATGATCATTTCCCCAGATACCATTACTATCATTGCCATGCTAGTTTTACCGTTTCTACCGATTATGTCTCGTTGCCTACCACATGTTAAATATCAGCCTCTCAACAATGTCATGATTACCTTCAACCTGTTCGACCTAGCAAACCACTGATTGGCGATGTTACTGCTTGTTTAACCCTGTTGATAGCGTTGCTAGTTGCAGGTACAGATGCTTCCATGCGAAAGCATGGGTTCCTTGTTATATCACCATATTAATGCTATTTAATATAATGGACCTATATACTTGGTAAAAGGTGGAAGGCTCGGCCTTTCTAGCCTGGTGTTTTGTTCCACCTTTGCCCCCTTAGTTTCCGGCTACCGGTGTTATGTTCCATAAACGAGCGCTCCTAACACGATCGGGGTTGTTATGGGGACCCCCTTGATAATTCGTTTTAGATTAAAGCTGGTCTGGCAAGGCCCAACATTGATACTACATTTGCCTAATCACCTAATAAAATTGCATAGGCACCCGCCGGCACCCGTGGACTATTTTAATCAACCCCCGGGCCAGTGCTCCTCATGAGTGTTGGTCCAAAACAGAGCAGCTTATTAACGCTACCCGGGGCAACTCGGCTTTTGGCGTGGTAACCATCGCTCATCCGTCGTGTCCTGAGAACGAGGTACGCGACTCCTATCGGGATCGTCGACACGTCGGGCGGCCTTGCTGGATTAGTTTTACCTTTGACGAGATATCTTGTGCATCGGGATTCCGGTGATGCTTTGGGTAATCTCAGAGTTGAGGTTTTCCACTAGGGAATCCGACGAGATCGCGAGCTTCGTGATTGAGGATTTCTATGCGGCTTGTGGTAATTTGTGATGGACTAGTTGGAGCACCCCTGCAGGGTTAAATCTTTCGAAAAGCCGTGCCCGCGGTTATGTGGCAACGTGAAAATTTTGTTTAACACTGGTTCTAGATAACTTGAAGTTAACTTAATTAAAATATGCCAACTGTGTGCGTAACCGTGACTGTCTCTTTCGTGAGTTCTTCTCAGATCGAGGACACGGTGGGGTTATGCCTGACGTAGGTAGGTGTTCAGGATTATTCATTTGATCAACTGTAGTTCACGTCCGTTATGCGTAGATCTTCCCCCTCTTATTTCTTGTACTCGTAAGTTAGCCACCAAATAAATATGCTTAGCCGCTGCTGCAACCTCACCACTTAACCATATCTCACCCATTAAGCTTTGCTAGTCTTGATACCTTTGGAAATGAGATTGCTGAGTCCCCTGTGGCTCACAGATTACTACAACACCAGTTGCAGGTACAGGTAAATGTTACTTGACGCGAGCGCGTTGATTGTACATTTGGAGTTGCTTCTTCTTCTTCTTCATCGATCTAGGATGGGTTCCAGGCCGGCAGCCTGGGATAGCAAGGATGGACGTCGTTCTTCTTTTCTCGTTTGTTTTCGTCCGTAGTCGGACCCTGCTCTTCTTCATGATGATTATGTATTGTACTCTTGTGACTCTGATGTAGCTTGTGGCGAGTGTAAGCCAATTCTATATATATATATATATATATATATATATATATATATATATATATATATATATATATATATATATATATATATATATATATATATATCTTCTTTTCGGTACATGTACTTGTAACGATATCCATTCTTGCGACACGACGAGATGCGCTTCTATCCCTGACGAGGCCTTCGTGCCAAATTGAGGATAGGGTCGCATCTTGGGCGTGACAATCGCTAAGCGGGAAGCGTTAAGAAAACATGGTTGATGTAGTGGAACGGCTTCGTGATTCAAATCACTGTCGTCCCACAATCCATTCCGATCTAGCGCCGAACGGACGACACCTCCGCGTTCAACACACGTACATCTCGATGAGGATCTCCGCCTTCCTGATCCAGCAAGAGAGACGGAGAAGTAGATGAGTTCTCCGGCAGCGTGATGGCGCTCCGGTGATGGTGATGATCTATTCCTGCAGGGCTCCGCCCGAGCTCCGCGAAAAACCAATCTAGAGGAAGAACTATGAAGTAGAGGTTTAGGGTTGCACGTGGCAAAAGTTGTGTCTCAAAAACCCTAAAACGTACATATAGGAGGAGGGGAGGGGCTAGCCTTGGGGCTCAAGGGAGCCCCTAGGGCGCCGACCGAGAGAGGAGGAGGAGACAAGAACTCCAATTCGGTTTGGGAAGGAGGAGTCCCCTCCTTCCTTCCCACCTCCCTCTTTTTTTTCTCTTTGGTATTTTTCCTTAGCCGACATAGCCTACTTGGGCTGGCCTCACCAGCCTACTAAGGGCTGGTGCGCTACCCTTGAGCTATTAGGCTCACTCCCGGGTGGGTGGGCCCCTCCCGATAAAAACTCGGAACCCATTCGTCACTCCCGGTACACTGCAGGTAATGCCCGAAATCTTTCCGGAGACCAAATGAAACAATCCTATATATCAGTCTTCATTTCCAGACCATTGCGGAAACCCTCGTGACGTCCGTGATCTCATCCGGGACTCCAAACAACCTTCGGTCACCAACACCTATAACTCAACTATACCGAAACGTCATCGAACCTTAAGTGTGCAGACCCTGCGGGTTCGAGAACTATGCAGACATGACCTGAGACACTCCCCGATCAATATCCAACAGCGGGACATGGATGTCCATATTGGATCCTACATATTTTATAAAGATCTTATCGGTTGAACCTCTGTGCCAAGGATTCATATAATCCTATATATCATTCCCTTTGTCCTTCGGTATGTTACTTGCCCGAGATTTGATCGTCGGTATCCCTATACCTATTTCAATCTCGTTACCGGCAAGTCTCTTTACTCGTTCAGTAATACAAGATCTCGTGACTAACACTTGAGTCACATTGCTTACAAGGCTTATATGTGATGTTGTATTACCGAGTGCCCCGAGATACCTCTCCGTCACACGGAGTGCCAAATCCCAGTCTTGATCCATGCTAACTCAACGGACACCTTCGAAGATACCTGTAAAGCACCTTTATAGTCACCCAATAACGTTGCGACAATTAATACACACAAGACATTCCTCCGGTGTCAGTGAGTTACACGATCTCATGGTCATAGAAATGAATACTTAACACGCAGAAAACAATAACAGCAAAATGAAACGATCACATGCTACGCTTATAGTTTGGGTCTTGTCCATCACATCATTCTTCTAATGATGTGATCCAGTCATCATGTGACAACACTTGCATATGGTCAGAAAACCTTAACCATCCTTGATCAACTGGCTAGTCAACTAGAGGCTTACTAGGTACATAGTTTTGTCTATATATCCACACATGTATCTATGCTTTCATTCAATACAATTATAGCATGGATAATAAACGATTATCTTGAAACAGAAAATATAATAATAACTATTTTATCATTGCCTCTAGGGCATATTTCCAACACTTATTTTATCGACACTAACATAAAATCTTTCTAAAGTTATGCTAGCGAGAGAGGGAATACAACAAGATATGAGGAAAGGGATGGCCATCATGCGTGGGTGTAACGACTAGAGCATTAATCATATCCTCATATATAGTGCATAGAATTCTCACTCTACCACAATTTCAAGGGGCAAAATTAGAAGTTCAATTTCTTTTTGATCCTTGGGCCACCTAACCTGGGACTACATAGTCGAAATCTATGCTACTTATTTGGGGATGAAGGAAATATGTGCTATGAATCTAATGGGTTGAGTTGCATGGAAAATTTAATCAAATCCATACATTGCAAATACATAAGGTGAGATGGATCAGAAGTGTTATGAATATATGAAAAACAGATGAATACAACAGACTTGCAACAACAACAACAACAACAAAGCCTTTGAGTCCCAAACAAGTTGGGGTAGGCTAGAGTTGAAACCCATAAGATCTCGAAGCCAAGTCATGGCTCTGAAACGTGGATAGCTAACTTCCACGCACCCCTGTCCATGGCTAAGTCTTTGTCGATATTCCAAACCTTCAGGTCTCTCTTAACGGACTCCTCCCATGTCAAGTTTGGTCTACCACGACCCCTCTTAACATTCTCAGCACGCTTTATCCGTTTGCTATGCACCGACGCTTCCGGTGGCCTCCGTTGAATATGTCCAAACTATCTGAGACGATGCTGGACCAGCTTCTCTTCAATCGATGCTACCCCAAGTCTCTCTCGTATATCGTCATTCCGTACCCGATCCTTCCTTGTGTGGCCACATATCCATCTCAACATGCGCATCTCTGCTACACCTAATTGTTGGATATGTCGTCTCTTGGTTGGCCAACACTCCGCGCCATACAACATCGCAGGCCGGATAGCTATCCTATAAAACCTGCCTTTTAGCTTTTGTGGCACTCTCTTGTCACAAAGTACGCCAGAAGCTTGGCGCCACTTCATCCACCCAGCCTTGATTCGGTGGCCCACGTCTTCATCGATATCGCCATCCTTCTGCAACATGGACCCCAAATATCGAAACGTGTCTCTCTCCGGTACCACCTGCCCACCAAGGCTAACCTCTCCATCCTCGTGCCTAGTAGCACTAAAACTGCACCTCATGTATTCAGTTTTAGTTCTACTAAGCCTAAAACCTTTCGATTCTAGAGTCCGCCTCCATAACTCTAACTTTCTATTAACCCCCGTTCGGCTATCATCGACTAGCACCACATCATCCGCAAAGAGCATACACCATGGGATATCTCCTTGTATATCCCTTGTGACCTCATCCATCACCAAATCAAAAAGATAAGGGCTCAAAGCTGACCCTTGGTGTAGCCCTATTCTAATTGGAAAGTCATCGGTGTCGCCATCACTTGTTCGAACACTTGTCACAACATTATCATACATATCCTTGATGAGAGTAATGTACTTTATTGGGACTTTGTGTTTCTCCAAGACCCACCACATGACATTCTGAGGTATCTTATCATAGGCTTTCTCCAAATCAATGAACACCATATGAAGGTCCTTCTTTTGCTCCTTGTATCTCTCCATCAGCTGTCGTACCAAGAAGATGGCTTCCATGGTAGACCTCCCAGGCATGAAACCAAATTGGGTTTTGGTCACGCTTGTCAACCTTCTTAAGCGGTGTTCAATGACTCTCTCCCATAGCTTCATAGTATGGCTCATCAGCTTGATTCCGCGGTAATTAGTATAACTTTGAACATCCCCCTTGTTCTTAAAGATTGGTACTAAAATACTCCGCCTCCATTCTTCGAGCATCTTGTTTGACCGAAAAATGAGGTTGAAAAGCTTAGTTAGCCATACACGCTATGTCTCCAAGGCCTCTCCACACCTCGATGGGGATACCATCAGGACCCATCGCCTTGCCTACTTTCATCCTTTTTAACGCCTCCTTAACCTCATACTCCTGGATACGTCGCACAAAACACATACTGGTATCACCAAAGGAGTCGTCTAGCTCAATGGTAGAGCTGTCAACCTCTCCATTGTAAATGAATACAACAGACTTGCAAGTGCAATAAATCGTATTGCAACAAAAGACATGAAACTATATATTGCAAGTGTCATTTGGATAGAACAAAGAAAAAAGTGTTCCAATGCTATACGGACGAGTGTTCAAAGGAGATTGGAGTTAATATTCAAATTCATATGAAATTTGGGTACATTAGACCAATCCAAAGGAATTTCGGTGGCACCATTCCTTTGATCCAAATGAAGGTACATGAAAAGAATGCATAAGGATTGGACTCACAGAAATATCCTGCGAACAACAGAAAGAGTGCATGGCCATACGTATGTCTTTGTTCGTCGCAACAAACACACAAAAGCAGAATGCAAGTGGAAGGTACAGGCAAACACCAAATAAGAGAGGACGGTGCATGGACGTGGATCGTAGCAGCATTTGCATACATGTGAGTGTTGCGTGCCATAACTATGGTAGGTGCACTGTCACGGTTATCCGTATGATCCATCGTGTCCATCCGCAGCCAAACAAATCGTGCGCTGCTACAAATCAACGGGCTGATTTTCTGGAAAAATCAGTCGGGTTGACAGCCGTCCAATTACCTGTCCCACATCCGTCAGATCGGTCAACTCATCTTCCCCTCCACCAATCTGACGCAACTCCGGGTAAAGTTCATGGCAATACCTCCTCCCCCTGGTGAAGCTTCATTGCAACCCCCGCGCGACGAGGGAAAAGCTGCAACACAGCATCGTCGGCGCAGGTAAAGCTCCATTGCAGCATCAATGGCGGTTGTGCTGAGCTCCGCTACCGGTGCTCAGCACAACACCGACTGCACTAGAGCTTCATCCCGCCCACCGGTGTGCTACACTGCAGCTCTGCAACCGCCGCACAGCACAACGTCGGCTGCACTACAGCTCCGCCCTGCCCACCGGCTTGCTGCATTGCAGCTCCGCCGCCGGTGTGCAGCACAACGCCGGGTGCACTGCAGCTCCGCGCAACACAGGCGACGAGTGACGCCAGCCTCCCGGCCTCCTCCTTCGTGCTGTGGCGTGCTAGCCTTGTGCCCATTCTCTCGCGTGTGAGAAAAAAGGGGGAAAGAAGGAAAATAGTGTGTGTGTGTGTGGGGGGGGGGGGGGGGGGGTCCCAAACAAATCAGGATCATTATTAATGAACTCACAAAACAATCAAGCCATGTATTCTAAACAATACTCCATTCGTTTTAAAATAAATGCCTTAAACTTTAGTATAACTTTGTACGAACTTTAGTATAAAGTTGAGACCGTTATTTTGAGATGGAGAAAGTATGATTTTTGCAGATCCACCCAGTGATGTTGCATTTGCTCAGCCCCTCTTAGGTGAGACACATCGCGCATATAAAGGAGGCAAAAATCGATGCAGTCTACCAAATACGCCTTTGATGTTTGTCTCAATGGATACATAAAAATAGGCTGAAAATGTGAACCAACGTGTCCATCAGAGTTCAACTCCTAGACTTATACTGATGCTCGAGGTCTTTTGGTGAAGTGCGTTCAGCAAAGAAAGACGTTCCCGTGCATTATGAAAACACCTATGTGACTTCATCATTCTAAAAATGATGTGTTGGCTCAGTCTACTGAAAATTCTTATTGGTATAAAGTGTGCGAGCGTACATCCATTTGGATAAATGTGTGTGTGTGTGTATAAACGGCTGTGCTGCGCCTGTGTGTTAAAAAAAGCAGGAAATGGAAGGCATAGGCAAACACCAAACAGGTCCGAAGGCGACGGTGCGTGGACCAAATTCCTGCATGGACACGTGGATCCGCCACCATGCCTAAGGCTTATTCCAGCAGCATTTGCATGCATGCCAATGTCGCGTCCCATAACTACGGTTGGTGTACTGCCAGGGGTTATCCGTACGAGCTGCCGATCCTGGCCATCCGTTGCCAAATCAGACGGTTCGGAGAGCAGAGGACCAGGACAATTCATTTTCATGGACTAATAACGATTCGATCGAGCCACCTCTTCCAAACAGTATGATCTCCGCACCATCCATAAGAACAGAGCCATACAAAATCGTGTTAAAAACAGAGCTAAAAAATGCTTAGCGCATGAGAAATAACGGCGCCTCAGCGTCTAACGTAACCTCCTTTTGATTTTTGATGATACTGCCGGTCAGCCAGCCAGCCAGCCATAAAGCCGTGCATGGACGTAGCCCATGGACCGGACCGGGGATCCTCTCCTCGCCCGCAGGCAGGAGGCGCACTAAGCGCGCGGCGTCACCGAACGAACTTGGGGAACGGTCCACGACCACGACAGGGCCCACCCGGTGATCAGATAACATGCCTGTCAACCAACCCGCTCCAGCCTCCCTGACACGCCGGCCCCACCAGGAACCAGGAAACAAACAGGCGACGCAAAAAGACTCTGCCCACCGCCAAGGCCGGCCGAGCGGTGCCAGGGTTTCGAAGCCCGTCCGGTCCCCGGGCCCACGCGCCAGCCAGACAGCCAGAAACGCAACCCCTCCCCGTGCTCGCGCTCGCGCCGTCAATTAGTGCCAACAAAACACCTTCCAGAAATAAAAAAATTATAAAGAAATTCTATGCACAAGAAGAAGCATTGAGATTGCAATAGAGATCGATGTTAACTGGGCCATCGAGGACAATGCGCTTAGGAGTACACCACATTGCGTCCTCCCAATCTGCTGCTGATGACAGCATGATACGAACCACAACCACCACTTCGGGAGAATCACTGACTATTCATCATCACTTGCTGCTTACTACCACTACTGCTGCTGCTGCTACAACTACGGTTTAATGCTGCTGGGATTCATATCAACCCGACCCTATATCATCAAATTAATCGACGGATCATGTAGCAACGAATTGGTTGTGAATTGCGAACGGCGAATTCGCTGTGCTTGATTTGCTTACTGTTGGGTTGAGCGGGTCAGCGATCGTCCGGCACCCGGTAGAACTCGGCGGTGATCTCCGATAGCCACGCGCCGGGGAGTAGCATCTGGGGACGGGGAGTTGAGCGGAATTACAAACGGGTCCCTCAAGGAGGAGCGGCAGGGGCTGGAATGTAAAGGAGAGGGAAGGAGCAGAGGAGGCACGGGAGGGTACTCACATCGAGCTGCTTCTGCACGGCGCGGGGCCGGCGGCACCGAGGCCGGCGGCGGGGGCGCGCGCCGGTGAGCGCGTACACGTCCTCCTCGATCTCCTCGGCGGAGAGCGTCGCGGAGAACCGCGCCCTGTCGAGCGCGTCGGCGCGGACCAGCCTCCGCTCGCGCTCCGACGCCTGGGGCGAGGGGCTCACGGCGGGCGCGGGGGACGGCATCGAGACGCGGCGGCGTCGTCGGGTGCGCGCCTTCAACGGTCGCGGGGAGGCCGCCTCGCTGACGGCGACCCCCGAGGACTCGTCGTCGTCCGCGGCGCTGCTGCCGCCCGGCGCCGCCGCCGCCGCCTCGCGGAGGCCGAGGAGGAGCCGCTCGCTGACCTCGTCGAGCTGCTGCGAGGAGGACCGCCTGGCCGGGGCGATGGCGTCGCCGGCGCGGTTGACGGGGGCGCAACGCAGCATCCGGTGGCTCCCCCACGTCTTGAGCGTCGACGGGAGCGACGACAGGGCTCCGTGGCGCGCGCTCGACGGCGTCATCGCCACCTCCGCGGCCGCCTCCACGGCGCCGCCCTCCGCGGTGGGATCCGACGGGAGAGCCGCGGGCGGCGGCTCCGCCGAGATCACCATGGCCGGGGGCGACGTCGCGCCCTCAACCCTAGCCCCTGGAGACTCTCCGGCTGTGGCCGCGGCGGCGGCGGCGGCGGTGGCGAGATGGGTAGGGCGTGGACGTGGTGAGGAGGAGAGCGAGATGGACGAGGAGGAGGAGAGGAGGGTGGGCGATGGAAGCGTGGGCGAAAGGAAAAATAGATGGAATAGTAGGCGTCGGGGGTGAATAAGTATCGGGGGCCGCGTGTGCGTGCGTGAGTCCAGCGGGGGCATTATGGGGGTTTCACCTCTGATTTATGTTCTTTTTTGTGGATTATAATGGCAATGGTGTGTGCGCTTGCCGTTTGATGTGGACTGGTATATACACTCCAGTTATCTTCGAATTTCTCGTTCCATTCCATTGTATATGGATCGATATTTCTTAACAGAAATATTTCAGTGTATATGTTCACATTTTTTTATGCATATAATGCGATGCTTGTCTAATGTTACCTCGGATACAGGTGGTAGCACATGTGTTCATAAATATTCCCTCATTTTTTAGAATACATGTTGTGTTTTAGTTTAAATTTGAACTGAAATCATGATATTTATTTTGAAACAGAGGGAGTACATGTTATCATAGCGTTAAAACTTGTGTCATTTTTATTATTAAATGTTTAAGACAATTCACATCTTAATATAAGCTAATTTTTTAGACTTTCCATAAAAATAGTATTGTAATATTTTTCTGTGTGTTTGCTAATGACTTTTTTGAATGTTTTTACAAACACAATATTTCCTTCTTTTTTTGTAAGAGGATGCATAAAAGCACCAACTTTCATTTGAAAAAAATAGCCTAGTTTAAAAAAAATCATGGTTAACGATGATCTTGATTTATAATGTTTTTGGGATTTCTATTTTCATGCCCTCGGTTCCTTAGTTCTACCCTCTAAGTTGTCCTCACTTCTATCCTACTTTGTCTAGCTGAATCTCACATATGGCCAAATGTAGCATTTTCGTCGGGTCTACCCCTTTGACCGTTACATGGATGAGTGAGTGTGAGAAAACGATAGGTGGGGCACTGTAAACTCCGGCCATGTCAGCCAACCGATGATTAGTCATCGATGCATAGCAGGGCAGAGCAGAGTTGCTCGTGTGACTGATAACCAATGATGGTTGAGCGATATCTTGGCCTCTACCGGTTGTTGGTGCTCGTGGGCATTGAGGAGTGGCATCAGGGTGCCCGAGGCTGGATGGAAACGAGGGTAGTGGGTGAGTACCACCATGGCCGAAGTTTGATGTTTGTAGGCAACAAAGCTATATCATGGATTCAAACGAGTTTTTGTGCTCATGTTGTTCCACAGCTACTTTGTGGTGCAGTTTGACACGGGAACGTGACTGAATGGTCCCCGGAGCTTCTTCATGAGCTCATGTGGGATGAGCAAAGGGAGCTCGGATTAATGGCACTACGGTATAAAACGTTAACAAGGAGAGCGGGAAAATCTATGGAGCTCATGGTAAGGTTGCTCGGGGAAGGAATGTAGGTGACAAATCGACGACAACATCATCTTCTACACACAACGAAGAAGACGATAATGGCAATGATTAAGGGCGTCCGGTCTAGCAATCTTCTTTGTAGAGGTTAATGGTGTCGAGATGAATCTAAAGGACATGGCTGTGAGGCGAGGAGAGCATAATGGCTATGTGTTGGAATTATGCCCTAGAGGCAATAATAAATGTATAGTTATTATTATAATTCCTGTATCAAGATAATAGTTTATTATCCATGCTATAATTGTATTGAATGATGACTCATTTACATGTGTGGATACATAGACGAAACACCGTCCCTAGCATGCCTCTAGTTGGCTAGCCAGTTGATCGATGATAGTCAGTGTCTTCTGATTATGAACAAGGTGTTGTTGCTTGATAACTGGATCACGTCATTGGGAGACTCACGTGATGGACTAGACCCAAACTAATAGACATAGCATGTTGATCGTGTCATTTTGTTGCTACTGTTTTCTGCGTGTCAAGTATTTATTCCTATGACCATGAGATCATATAACTCACTGACACCGGAGGAATACTTTGTGTGTATCAAACGTCGCAACGTAACTGGGTGACTATAAAGATGCTCTACAGGTATCTCCGAAGGTGTTAGTTGAGTTAGTATGGATCAAGACTGGGATTTGTCACTCCGTATGACGGAGAGGTATCTCGGGGCCCACTCGGTAATACAACATCACACACAAGCCTTGCAAGCAATGTAACTTAGTGTAAGTTGCGGGATCTTGTATTACGGAACGAGTAAAGAGACTTGCCGGTAAACGAGATTGAAATAGGTATGCGGATACTGACGATCGAATCTCGGGCAAGTAACATACCGAAGGACAAAGGGAATGACATACGGGATTATACGAATCCTTGGCACTGAGGTTCAAACGATAAGATCTTCGTAGAATATGTAGGATCCAATATGGGCATCCAGGTCCCGCTATTGGATATTGACCGAGGAGTCTCTCGGGTCATGTCTACATAGTTCTCGAACCCGCAGGGTCTGCACACTTAAGGTTCGACGTTGTTTTATGCGTATTTGAGTTATATGGTTGGTTACCGAATGTTGTTCGGAGTCCCGGATGAGATCACGGACGTCACGAGGGTTTCCGGAATGGTCCGGAAACGAAGATTGATATATAGGATGACCTCATTTGATTACCGGAAGGTTTTCGGAGTTACCGGGAATGTACCGGGAATGACGAATGGGTTCCGGGAGTTCACCGGGGGGGGGGGGCAACCCACCCCGGGGAAGCCCATAGGCTTTGGGGAGACACACCAGCCCTTAGTGGGCTGGTGGGACAGCCCCAAGGGGGCCTATGCGCCAAGAATAAAGAATCAAAGGAAAAGAAAAAAAAAGAGGGAGGAAGTGGGAAGGGAGGGGGACTCCTCCCACCAAACCAAGTCCAACTCGGTTTGGGGGGGGAGTCCTCCCCCCCTTGGCTCGGCCGACCCCTTGAGGGTCCCTTGGACCCCAAGGCAAGGTCCCCCTCCCTCCTCCTATATATATGGAGCAATTAGGGCTGATTTGAGACGACTTTCTCACGGCTGCCCGACCACATATCTCCATAGTTTTTCCTCTAGATCGCGTTTCTGCGGAGCTCGGGCGGAGCCCTGCTGAGACAAGATCATCACCAACCTCCGGAGCACCGTCACGCTGCCGGAGAACTCATCTACCTCTCCGTCTCTCTTGCTGGATCAAGAAGGCCGAGATCATCGTCGAGCTGTACGTGTGCTGAACGCGGAGGTGCCGTCCGTTCGGTACTAGATCGTGGGACTGATCGCGGGATTGTTCGCGGGGCGGATCGAGGGACGTGAGGACGTTCCACTACATCAACCGCGTTCTCTAACGCTTCTGCTGTATGATCTACAAGGGTACGTGGATCACTCATCCCCTCTCGTAGATGGACATCACCATGATAGGTTTTCGTGCGCGTAGGAAAATTTTTGTTTCCCATGCGACGTTCCTCAACACTATGATAGTTAACATCGGCGCAGTCATGGCATTCTTGGTCATGGTTGGAGAGCGAGCAAGAGGAAGGGAAAGTGATGGATAGTAGATAGGTTTGAACTAGTGTTATCGCAATTGTCTCGTCGCGTATAGTTCGGGATGGAGAAGGCCTCGAAGGAGAGAAGCATGAGGAGGCACTCTCGGACGCGTCGTCCTCTGTCACTAGGCGCGAGGTTGAAGACAGGATTGCCCTTAGGCGGGCAGGGTTGCACAGTGCTGGGTTGGTAGGTAAGTTTTCTTCTCTCTCTCTCTCTCTCATTTATGTTCCTTCTTTTTTTATATGAATCTATTTTAGATCAAAATATTTGTAAAACCATCACAAAAATTAAATGTGAATTTAATGGCTTTTTACAAAACCATAAAATTCTGATGGGTGTACCTAAACTACCAACCCATGAACGTCGCCCGAGCGTCCCCCCTCTCCACACCATGGCACTCAACGATGTGGTTAATCCCACATCACCGCACGAGAGACTCGCCGACCATCTTAAATAGCAGAGAGGATCAAATGCAATAAACTACTTCGATTGTAATACGACATAGCAATGCTCGCTTTGTGAAGGAGATGCTCTAATACTTGATCAACTCTTTCACAAAGTAAGCATAGATGGTCTTATTATAATAACATATTTTTTAGAAGTGACATTACAATTTATCTACACAATTTAGGAGTGGCATAATTTTTTATTTTCAAAAAAATCAAAGAAAAGTTCAAATTTGGCACACCCATGGGTGTTATCATTGTGAACAATGCGGCCATAGGAATTATAATAAATTCTGGAATAAAAATATTATTTCCATTTTTCAAATGCTAGAAATGGCGTTTGTTGTGAAGGAAGTGCATGAATTTAGTTATAAATTTGGGTATTTTTATTTTTAATCGACACTAGACCACATTGGGAGCCCACTCACCAAGCTTCATGAATTTCAGAGTATTATTGCTATATTTCAATGATTTACTGGATTTCAAATGAGTTATGAGAACTTGCGCAAATTTGAACTACAAGTGTGATGTAGTTTGGTCTTGAGAATTGACAAAAATCATTTTGTGCTCCAATATTGGTGGTGCATGCACTTGGGACAAGCAAAGTTGAAAGTCCAACCAATTTTGTATGAATGGTTGCTACTTTTAGATGTGTTGGGTTTTTCCCAAAGAGGAAGGGATGGATGTAATAGACTAGCAACAAGTATTTCCCTCAGTGAGAACCAAGGTTTATCGAACCAATAGGAGTGCAATCAACCATCGACAGTACCCGCGCTCACAAGAGAAAATATTTACACCCGCTAGTAGAAAGCATGGATTTTGGTCCAGGCGATGAAAGGGCTTTAATACCGGTTCTGTTACGAACCGGGACCAATGGATGCATCAGACCCGGTTTGTGAGTCCACGGCGCCGGTCGGGCCAGGGTCCCGGTTCGTCTGACCCCCTTTGGTCCCTGTTCTAGACACGAACCGGGACCAATGGTCCTCGCTCCTGGTGCAACACCTTTAGTCCCGGTTGGTGGCTGGAACCGGGACTAAAGGTCAGTCTTCTATCCCGGTTGTGGCCACCAACCGGGAACAAAGAGATGCCTATATATACTCTCCCGTGCCCACCCTTGATACGTCTCAAACGTATCTATAATTTTTGATGGTTTCACGCTGTTATCTTGTCAACTTTGGATGTTTTGTTTACCTTTTATATCTTTTTTGGGACTAACTTATTAACTCAGTGCCAAGTGCCAATTCCTGTTTTTCTGTGTTTTTGACTCTTTTCAGATCTGATTTTGGAACGGAGACCAAATGGAATAAAATCCCCGAAATGATTTTTTCCAGAACGGAAGAAGATCGGGAGGCTTGAGGGCCAAGCAAGTGGGCCCATAGGGGGCCACAAGCCCTGTTGCCGCGGCCAGGGGGGAGGCCGCGGCAACCAAACTTGTGCCCCCCCTGGCGCTCCCCTGCCCTAGGTCTTTGGCCTATAAATTCCCTAAAAATCCAGAAAAAATCAGGGCATCCACGAAAACACTTTTCCGCCGCCGCAAGTTTCCGTTTCCGCGAGATCTCATCTGGAGACCCTTCCCGGTGCCTGATGTCAGCTTTGCTAATGGAACGAAAGACCTTCCAATGGCGCGAGAAATAGGCACGTTTACGGGAGAATACTTGTTTTGATCCTCCTCAGAAATACTTTTGCTGCGGCTACGCCTTAAGGGACTTCCTAGGCAAGTATGCAAAGGATTTCCCCCGTGGCCTTGGAGCCTTGCGTTGGTGTTCCCTCGAAGCGGAAAGGGTGATGTAGTGTAGCGGTGGTAAGTATTTCCCTCAGTTTGAGAACCAAGGTATCGAACGAGTGGAGGAGTATCACAAGAGCCTGCACAAACACAAAGATCTTGCTCCCAACACTATGAAGGGGTTGTCAATCCCATATATATTGTTTGCCAAGTGAGAACTGAACGCAACATCGTAACAAAGCAAAGTAAAAGCGGAGGTGTAAACGATGGTTGTGAATAGACCCGGGGGCCGTAGTGTTTACTAGTGGCTTCTCTCATGAAAGCAAGTAGACGGTGGGTGAACAAATTACTGTCGAGCAATTGATAGAACCGCGCAAATTCGTGACGATATATATGGCAATGATTATATCTAGAAGCATCACGTGCAAAACAAGTAGACCGATACTTTCTGCATCTACTACTATTACTCCACACGTCGAGCGCTATCCAGCATGCATCTAGTGTATTAAGTCCAAAAGAACAGAGTAACGCCTTAAGCAAGATGACATGATGTAGAGGGATAATCTCAAACCAATGATGAAAACCCCAACTTGTTACCCTTGATGGCAACTACTTGATGTGTGCCTTGCTGCCCCTACTGTCACTGGGAAAGGTCACCACATGGTAGAACCCAAAATCAATCACTTCGCCGACTGCAAGAATCATAGATCAAGTTGGCCAAACAAAATCCAAGACTCGGAGAGACTTACAAGGATATCAAATCATGCATATAAGAAATCAGCAAAGACTCAAATATATATCATAGATAATCTAATCACAAATCCACAATTCATCGGATCTCGACAAACACACCACCAAAGAAGATTACATCGAATAGATCTCCATGAAGATCATGGAGAACTTTGTATTGAAGATCCAAGAGAGAGAAAAGCCATCTAGCTACTAACTACGGACTCGTAGGTCTGAAGTGAACTACTCATGAGTCATTGGAGGGGCGATGATGATGATGAAGAAGCCCTCCAACTCCAAAGTCCCCTCCGGCAGGGCGCCAAGAAGGGTCTCCAGATGAGATCTCGCGGAAATGGAAGCTTGCGGCGGCGGAAAAGTATTTTCGAGGCTCTCCTGATTTTTTGCTGAATTTTTGGGAATATATAGGCCAAGGATCTAGGTCAGGGGGCGGCCAGGGAGGCCACAAGCCCTGACCCCGCCGCCTCCCCCTGGTGGCTGAGTGGGAGCTTGTGGGCTCCCTGTGGGCCCACTTACTTGGCCCTCAAGCCTCCCGATCTTCTTCCGTTCTGGAAAAAATCATTTTGGTGATTTTATTCCGTTTGGGCTCCGTTCCAAAATCAGATCTGAAAAGAGTCAAAAACACAGAAAAAATAGGAACTCGCACTTGGCACTGAGTTAATAAGTTAGTCCCAAAAAGATAAAAAAGGTAAACAAAACATCCAAAGTTGACAAGATAACAGCCTGAAACCATCAAAAATTATAGATACGTTTGAGATGTATCAAGCATCCCCAAGCTTAACTCGTGCTCGTCCTCGAGTAGGGAAGTGATAAAGAATGAATTTTTGATGCTTTCATGCTGCCTAGCATAGATGTCCTTTGTAAATCCATTAGATTCAAAACAATAGCTTGCTATTGACGTGGAAACAATAATACTTCAAGCAAACTAACAAAGTAATCATGAACTTTCAAAATAACAAGGCCAAAAGAAAGTTATCCCTACGAAATCATATAGTCTGGCTATGCTCTATCATCATTGCAGAACGAATTTAAATCGTGCACAACCCCGACATTGGCCAAGTAATTGTTTTCACACCTTTACTTTCTCAAACTTTTTCAACTCTCACGCAATACATGAGCGTGAGCCATGGTTTTAGCACTATAAGTGGTGTGGAGTGTGGTGGAGGGTGCAAGAAAAACAAGGAGAAGATGCTCACATTAACTAGGCATATCAATGAGCTGTGGAGATGCTCATCAATAGATATCAATGTGAATGAGTAGGGATTGCCATACAAATGATGCACTAGAGCTAAGAGTATGTGAAAGCTCTTAAAGAAAACTAGTGGGTGTGCATCCAACTTGCTTGCTCACGAAGACCTATGGCAAATTTGAGGAAGCCTATCATTGGAATATACAAGCCAAGTTATATAATGAAAATTTCCCACTAGCTATATGGTGGTGACAAAATGAGAGACTCTCAATCATGAAGATCATGGTGCTTAATATGCACAAGTGTGGAAAAAGTGGTAGCATTGTCCCTTCTCTCTTTTTCTCTCATTTTTTTTTGAATGGGCTCTTTGGCCTCTTTTTTTTTTGGTGGGCATCTTTGGCCTCTTTTATTTCCTCACATGGGACAATGCTCCATCAATGATGATCATCACACTTACAACTCAAAACTTAGAGCAACGATGACTCTATATGGAATGCCTTCGGTAGTGTACGGTGACAATGATCTAGCATGGCATGGACATTAATGGAAACATCATGCTAGCTATCTTCCGATCATGCAATGGAAATGTAGAAATGGTGGCACATGTCATGGTGGTAGTTTCATGTCAATATATCTCGAATGACTTTGAAAAAGCCATAGTAGGTAGGTGTGGTGGCTGTTTTGAGGGAGGCTAATGGTGGGTTTTGTGCACCGGCGAAAGTTGCACGGCACTAAAGAAGATAGTGATGGTGGAAGGTGAAAGTGCATCTAACCCATGGACTCAAAATTAGTCATGAAGAACTCATATACTTGTAGCAAAAGCTTTATTAATAATCGAAACAAAGCATTCAACGCATACTCCTAGGGGAAGGGTTGGTAGGTATAAACCATCGCGCGATCCCGACCACCACACAAAGGATGACAATCAATAGACTAATCATGCTCAGACTTCATCACATAGAGGTTCAACATACGTGCATGCTACGGGAATCACTAACTTGAACACAAGTATTTCGAGATCCACAACACCTTACTAGTATAACTTCAATATTACCATAACCACAACTCAAAACTAGTTGAGATGAATCTAACTTTTCTAACCATTCAATGCACATGAAGGAGGAAGTTTTCCTATCCCTTTGGATAACTACCCCTTTTGATACTACTTTCAAAGCATAGATCAACTACCAAGCCAGGCACCGCTGTGCTCTAAAAGATATAAGTGAAGCACACAGAGCAAAATCAACTAGCTCAAAAGATATAAGTGAAGCACATGTGAGCTGAATTGTCTAACCAAAGGATATAAGTGAAGCTCGACAAAATCACGGTGAGTGCATGTATCTCTCTCTAGGTGTGCAGCAAGGATGATTGTGACACAACAAAAATAAAAGACTCCTACGATACAAGACTCTCCAAGCAAATCACATAACATGTGGTGAATAAAAATATAGCCCCAAGTAACATTACCGATGGATTGAAGACGAAAGAGGGGATGCCTTCCCGGGGCATTCCCAAGCTTAGGCTTTTACGACATCCTTGAATCATCTTGGGGTGCCTTGGGCATACCCAAGCTTGAGATCTTGCCACTCTTTTATTTTTTTGTCCATAAGAACTTCACCCAAAACTTGAAAACTTCACAACACGAAACTTAAACAGAAACTTGTGATAACATTAGTATAAGAAAGCAAACCACCACTTACTTAGGTACCGTAGCAAACTTGAATTCTACATATGTTTATGTTGGGTTACTGTATTTTTAATCTTCCATGGCTAATACCCCCCGATACTATCCATAGTTTCATCAAAATAAGCAACCAACACAACAAAAACAGAATTTGTTAACACCAGACCAGTCTGTAGCAATTTGTATACTTCGTATACTTATGGTACTTCAAAAATACTGAAAAATTATGACAGTCTGGAGAATTTGCATAGCAATCATCAGCAAAAAGAATAAACTCAAAAGCTCTTACAGAAAAAAAATGAAAATTCTTTTCATGAGCAGAAAGTTTCTGTCTTTTCCAGCATGACCAAACGATCATCCCCAAGACTAATCATAACGGTTTTGCTTGGCACAAACGCAAAAAGAAACACAAAAAACACAATCATATCAGAATTATGAAAGTGTGGAAAACACAAAACAGAAATAAAAAGGATAGATTCGTTGGGTTGCCTCCCAACAAGCGCTATTGTTTAATGCCCTTAGCTAGGCATTGATTTCAATGATGCTCACATAAAAGGTAAGGATTGAAACACAACGAGAGCATCATGGAGCATATGGCTAGCACATTTAAGTCTAACCCACTTTCTATGCATAGGGATTTTGTGAACAAACAACTTGTTGGAGCAAGAATCAACTAGCATAGGAAGGCAAAACAAGCATAGCTTCAAAAATTTCAACACATGGAGAGGAAGCTTGATACTATTGCAATAAGTAAAAGCATATGATCCTCTCTCATAGTAATTTTCAGTAGCATCATGAATGAATTCAACAATGTAACTATCACATAGGATAATCTTTTCATGATCCACATGCATGCAAAGTTGACGCTCTTCAAAAATAGTGGGATTATCATCAACCAAAGTCATGAATTCTCCGAACCCACTTTCAGTATTATTGCAAATATCATATTCATCATGAGGTTTAAACAAATTTTCAAGATCATAAGAAAGATCATCACCCCAATCATGATTATTGCAATAAGTAGTGGTCATAGCAAAACTAGCATCCCCAAGCTTAGGGTTTTGCATATTTTTAGCATGATTGTCACTAATAAGATTTATAGTGAAGCCATTGCAATCATGCTTTTCATTCAAGGAGCCCTCGTGAATCAGTTCATAAGTTTCTTCATCACGATTTTCAGATTCACGCATCTCAAGCAAAACTCCATAAAGATAGTCAAGTGCACTCAATTCAGTAGCAATTGGTTCCACATAAGTGGATCTCTTAAAGAGATTAGGAAGTGGGTGAGAATCCAATTCACTAGATTTTCAGCATGCGGAGATGCAAGCATATTGAGGGCACATGGCACACAAGCGAAGAGAAAGCAAGCGAGAGAAAAGGGCAAACGAAAAGGCAAACAAAAAAGGCAAACAAAAAAGGCAAAATGTGAAGTGGGGGAGAGGAAAACGAGAGGCAACTGGCAAAAAAGTAAATGCAAGAGATGAGTTTGTGAGACCTACTTGGATAGATCTCTCCTTCCCCGGCAACGGCGCCAGAAATTCTTCTTGCTACAGCGACAAAAGACCTTCCAACGGTGCCAGAAACAAGCGTGCTAACGGGAGACTATTCGTGTATTGATTCTCCTCAGCAACGGCACCAGGAATCCTTCTGCTGCGACTACGCCTTTAGGGACTTCCTAGACAAATATGCAAATGATTTCCCCGTGGCCTTGGAGCCTTGTGCTGGTGTTCCCTCGAAGCGGAAAGGATGATGTAGCACAGGGCGGTAAGTATTTCCCTCAGTTTTGAGAACCAAGGTATCGATCCAGTGAAGGAGTATCACAAGTGCGTGCACAAACACAAAGAGCTTGCTCCCAACGCTATGAAGGGGTTGTCAATCCCTTATAGATTGTTTGCCAAGTGAGAATTGAAAGCAACAAAGTAACAAAGCAAAGTAAAAGCGAAAGTGGAAACGATAGGTGTGAATAGACCCGGGGGTCGTAGTGTTTACTAGTGGCTTCTCTCATGAAAGCAAGTAGACGGTGGGTGAACAAATTACTGTCGAGCAATTGATAGAACCGCGCAAAGTCGTGACGATATCTATGGCAATGATTATATCTATAGGCATCACGTCCAAAACAAGTAGATCGATACTTTCTGCATCTACTACTATTAATCTACACGTCGACCGCTATCCAGCATGCATCTAGTGTATCAAGTCCAAAAGAACATAGTAACGCCTTAAGCAAGATGACATGATGTAGATGGACAATCTCATATCTACGACAAAGCCCATCTTGTTACCCTTGATTGCAACTACACGATGTGTGCCTTGCTGCCCCTACTGTCACTGGGAAAGGTCACCACACGGTAAGAACCCAAAACCAAGCACTTCTCCCATTGCAAGAATCATAGATCTAGTTGCCAAACAAAACCCAAGACTCGGAGAGACTTACAAGGATATCAAATCATGCATATAAGAAATCAGCAAAGACTCAAATATATATCATAGATAATCTGATCACAAATCCACAATTCATCGGATCTCGACAAACACATCACCAAAGAGAAATACATCGGATAGATCTCCATGAAGATCATGGAGAACTTTGTATTGAAGATCCAAGAGACAAAAGAAGCCATCTAGCTACTAACTACGGACCTGTAGGTCTGAAGTGAACTACTCACGAGTCATTGGAGGGGCGATGATGTTGATGAAGAAGCCCTCCAACTCCAAAGTCCCCTCCGGCAGGGCACCGGGAAGGGTCTCCAGATGAGATCTCGCGGAAACGGAAGCTTGCGGCGGCGCAAAAGTGTTTTCGTGGACGCCCTTATTTTTTCTGGATTTTTAGGGAATTTATAGGGCAAAGACCTAGGGCAGGGGGCGCCAGGGAGACCACAAGCTTGGTTGCCGCGGCCTCCCCCTGGCCGCGGCAACAAGGCTTGTGGGCTCCCTGTGGGTCCACTTGCTTGGCCCTCAAGTCTCCCGATCTTCTTCCGTTCTGTAAAAAAATCATTTTGGCAATTTTATTCCGTTTGGACTCCGTTCCAAAATCAGGAAAGAGTCAGAAACACACAAAAAACAGGAACTGGCACTGAGTTAATAAGTTAGTCCCAAAAAAGATAAAAAAGGTAAACAAAACATCCAAAGTTGACAAGATAACAGCGTGAAACCATAAAAAATTATAGATACGTTTGAGACGTATCAGCAAGCAAGTTGGATGCACACCCACTAGTTTTCTTTAAGAGCTTTCACATACTCCTAGCTCTAGTGCATCATTTGTATGGCAATCCCTACTCATTCACATTGATATCTATTGATGAGCATCTCCATAGCTCATTGATATGCCTAGTTAATGTGACAATCTTCTCCTTGTTTGTCTTGCATCCTCCACCACACTCCTGTTGGAATTATGCCCTAGAGGCAATGATAAATATAGTTGCTATTATAATTCCTGTATCAAGATAATCGTTTATTATCCATGCTATAATTGTATTGAATGAAGACTCATTTACATGTGTGGATACACAGACTAAACACCGTCCCTAGCAAGCCTCTAGTTGGCTAGCCAGTTGATCAAAGATAGTCAGTGTCTTCTGATTATGAACAAGGTGTTGTTGCTTGATAACTGGATCACGTCATTGGGAGAATCACGTCGTGGACTAGACCCAAACTAATAGACATAGCATGTTGATCGTGTCATTTTATTGCTACTGTTTTCAGCGTGTCAAGTATTTATTCCTATGACCATGAGATCATATAACTCACTGACGCCGGAGGAATACTTTGTGTGTATCAAACGTCGCAACGTAACTGGGTGACTATAAAGATGCTCTACAGGTATCTCCGAAGGTGTTAGTTGGGTTAGTATGGATCAAGACTGGGATTTGTCACTCCGTGTGACGGAGAGGTATCTCGGGGCCCACTCGGTAATACAACATCACACACAAGCCTTGCAAGCAAAGTGACTTAGTGTAAGTTGCGGGATCTTGTATTAGGGATCGAGTAAAGAGACTTCCTGGTAAACGAGATTGAAAGAGGTATGTGGATACCGACGATCGAATCTCGGGCAAGTAACATACCGAAGGACAAAGGGAATGACATACGGGATTATATGAATCCTTGGCACTGAGGTTCAAACGATAAGATCTTCGTAGAATATGTAGGATCCAATATGGGCATCCAGGTCCCGCTATTGGATATTGACTGAGGAGTATCTCGGGTCATGTCTACATAGTTCTCGAACCCGCAGGGTCTGCACACTTAAGGTTCGGCGTTGTTTTATGCGTATTTGAGTTATATGGTCGGTTACCGAATGTTGTTCGGAGTCCCGGATGGGATCACGGACGTCACGAGGGTTTTTCGGAATGGTCCGGAAACGAAGATTGATATATAGGATGACCTCATTTGATTACCGGAAGGTTTTCGGAGTTACCGGGAATGTACCGGGTATGACGAATGGGTTCTGGGAGTTCACCGGGGGGGGGGGGGGGGGGGCAACCCACCCCGGGGAAGCCCATAGGCCTTGAGGGTGTCACACCAGCCCTTAGTGGGCTGGTGGGACAGCCCAAAAGGGCTCTATGCGCCAAGAAGAAAAAATCAAGAGAAAAGAAAAAAAAAGGAGGAGGTGGGAAGGAAGGGGGACTCCCTCCCACCAAACCAAGTCCAACTCGGTTTGGGGGGGGGAGTCCTCCCCCCTTGGACTCGGCCGACCCCCTTGGGGGTCCTTGAGCCCCAAGGCAAGGTCCCCTCTCTCCCACCTATATATACGGAGGTTTTAGGGCTGATTTGAGACGACTTTCCCACGGCAGCCCGACCACATACCTCCACGGTTTTTCCTCTAGATCGCGTTTCTGCGGAGCTCGGGCGGAGCCCTGCTGAGACAAGGTCATCACCAACCTCCGGAGCGCCGTCACGCTGCCGGAGAACTCTTCTACCTCTCCGTCTCTCTTGCTGGATCAAGAAGGCCGAGATCATCGTCGAGCTGTACGTGTGCTGAACGCGGAGGTGCCGTCCGTTCGGTACTAGATCGTGGGACTGATCGCGGGATTGTTCGCAGGGCGGATCGAGGGACGTGAGGACGTTCCACTACATCAACCAAGTTCACTAATGCTTCTCCTGTACGATCTACAAGGGTTCGTAGATCACTCATCCCCTCTCGTAGATGGACATCACCATGATAGGTCTTCGTGCGCGTAGGAAAATTTTTGTTTCCCATGCGACGTTCCCCAACAACTCCACACCACTTATAGTGCTAAAACCATGGCTCACGTTCATGTATTGCGTGAGAGTTGAAAAAGTTTGAGAAAGTAAAGGTGTGAAAACAATTACTTGGCCAATACCGGGGTTGTGCATGATTTAAATTCGTTGTGCAATGATGATAGAGCATAGCTAGACTATATGATTTTGTAGGGATAACTTTCTTTTGGCCTTGTTATTTTGAAAGTTCATGATTACCTTGCTAGTTTGCTTGAATTATTATTGTCTCCACATCAATAGCAAACTATTATTTTGAATCTAATGGATCTGAACATTCACGTCACATAAGAGGAGTTACAAAGGACATCTATGCTAGGTAGCATGAAAGCATCAAAAATTCATTCTTTATCACTTCCCTACTCGGGGACGAGCAGGAGTTAAGCTTGGGGATGCTTGATACGTCTCAAACGTATCTATAATTTTTGATGGTTTCACGTTGTTATCTTGTCAACTTTGGATGTTTTGTTTACCTTTTATATCTTTTTTGGGACTAACTTATTAACTCAGTGCCAAGTGCGAGTTCCTGTTTCTCTATGTTTTTGACTCTTTTCAGATCTGATTTTGGAACGGGGTCCAAACGGAATAAAATCCCAGAAATGAATTTTCCAGAACGGAAGAAGATCAGGAGGCTTGAGGGCCAAGCAAGTGGGCCCACAGAGGGCCCACAAGCCCTGTTGCCGTGGCCAGGGTGGAGGTCGCGGCAACCAAGCTTGTGCCCCCCCTGGCGCTCCCCTGCCCTAGGTCTTTGGCCTATAAATTCCCTAAAAATCCAGAAAAAATCAGGGCATCCATGAAAACACTTTTCCGCCGCCGCAAGCTTCCGTTTCCGCGAGATCTCATCTGGAGACCCTTCCGGGTGCCCTGCCAGAGGGGACTTTGGAGTTGGAGGGCTTCTTCATCAACATGATCGGCCCTCCAATGACTCGTGAGTAGTTCACTTTAGACCTATGGGTCCGTAGTTAGTAGCTAGATCTCTTCTTCTCTCTCTTGGATCTTCAATACAAAGTTCTCCATGAACTTCATGGAGATCTATCCGATGTAATCCTTTTTGGCGGTGTGTTTGTCGAGATCCGATGAATTGTGGATTTGTGATCAGATTATCTATGATATATATTTGAGTCTTTGATTATTTCTTGTATGCATGATTTGATATCCTTGTAAGTCTCTCCGAGTCTTGGGTTTTGTTTGGCCAACTAAATCTATGATTCTTGCAATGGGAGAAGTGCTTGGTTTTGGGTTCATACCGTGTGGTGACCTTTCCCAATGACAGAAGGGGCAGCAAGGCACGCATCGTGTAGTTGCCATCGTGTAGTAGCAACCCTCTCCTCTGTTTTTTACCGTAGAAGGTGGGAGGCGTGTGTGCTCCTATGTTCTGCCTTCCTATGCACATGGGGTGTTTGATGAAATGCCGGAGACACACTTACGCTTTCTCCTCTCCAATCTTGACCTCCAAGCTTCATTTTCCTCAAGATTTGTTTAGGTTTGGAGGTGCATCAACTACACAAGTATTCTATAAGGTTAGTTACTTCATCCTTTCATCTTTCACTGCTAGTTTAGCTCATTTCAAATGCTCTAAAGTAGAGTGGTTTGTGGGTTTTAGTGTAGGAGTGTATGTGGGAGTTCTTTTTGATTTAGATGCACAATTTAAGCTCAAATTAACTTTTAGAGTCTGCACATGTGTAGGGTGCCGTCCCGTCCTCGTCCTCAACGTCGTCGATCGCCCGCGCTGATATCATCGTCGGCACCACCGTGGTGAGCCTCTTGTTCTTATCTTCTTTTTAAAAGAAAAAGAATCTTACTTTCTATGATTTAGATAGATACTGATACGTCTCAAACGTATCTATAATTTTTGATGGTTTCACGCTGTTATCTTGTCAACTTTGGATGTTTTATATACCTTTTATATCTTTTTGGGGACTAACTTATTAATTCAGTGACAAGTGCCAGTTCCTGTTTTTTCTGTGTTTTTGACACTTTTCAGATCTGATTTTGGAACGGAGTCCAAACGGAATAAAATCCCTGAAATAAATTTTTCCACAACAGAAGAAGATTGGGAGGCTTGAGGTCCAAGGCAGGGGGCCCATAGGGAGCCCACAAGCCTTGTTGCCGCGACCAAGGGGCCCGCGGCAACCAGGCTTGTGGCCTCCCTGGCGCTCCCCTACCCTAGCTCTTTGGCCTATAAATTCCCTAAAATCGCAGAAAAAATCAGGGCATCCACGAAAACACTTTTCCGCCGCCGCAAGCTTCCGTTTCCACGAGATCTCATCTGGAGACCCTTCCCGGTGGCCTGCCGGAGGGGACTTTGGAGTTGGAGGGCTTCTACATCAACATCATCGCCTCTCCAATGACTCGTGAGTAGTCCACTTCAGACCTACGGGTCTGTAGTTAGTAGCTAGATGGCTTCTTCTCTCTCTTGGATCTTCAATACAAAGTTCTTCATGATCTTCATGGAGATCTATCCGATGTAATCCTCTTTGGCGGTGTGTTTGTCGAGATCCGATTAAATGTGGATTTGTGATCAGATTATCTATGAATTATATTTGAGTCTTTGCTGATTTCTTATATGCATGATTTGATATCCTTGTAAGTCTCTCCGAGTCTTGGGTTTTGTTTGGCCAACTAGATCTATGATTCTAGCAATGGGAGAAGTGCTTGGTTTTGGGTTCATACCATGCGGTGACCTTTCCCAGTGACATAAGGGGCAGCAAGGCACGCATCGTGTTGTTGCCATCAAGGGTAACAAGATGGGCTTTCATCATAAATTTGAGATTGTTCATCTACATCATGTCATCTTGCTTAAGGCGTTACTCTGTTCTTTTGGACTTAATACACTAGATGCATGCTAGATAGCGGTCCACGTGTGGAGTAATAGTAGTAGATGCAGAAAGTATCGGTCTACTTGTTTTAGACGTGACACCTATAGATACAATCATTGCCATAGATAACGTCACGACTTTGCGCGGTTCTATCAATTGTTCGACAGTAATTCATTCACCCACCGTCTACTTGCTTTCATGAGAGAAGCCACTAGTGAACAATACGGCCCCCGGGTCTATTCACAACTACCGTCTCCACTTTCACTTTTACTTTATTTTGTTTAATTTTTGCTTTCAGTTCTCACTTTGCAAACAATCTATAAGGGATTGACAACCCCTTCATAGCGTTGGGTGCAAGCTCTTTGTCTTTGTGTAGGTACTTGTGACTTGACGCGATCCTCACACTGGATCGATACCTTGGTTCTCAAAACTGAGGGAAATACTTACCGCCGCTGTGCTACATCACCCTTTCCTCTTCAAGGGAACACCAACGCAAGGCTCCAAGGCCGCGGGGAAATCCTTTGCATATTTGCCAAGGAAGTCCCTATAGGCGTAACCCGTAGCAGCAGGATTCCTGGCGCCGTTGTCACGGAAGGTCTATTGTCGCAGTAGCAGAAGAATTTCTGGCGCAGTTGCCGGGGAGGAGAGATCAAGTCAAGATCTATCCAAGTAGGTGTCACAAACTCATCTCTTGCATTTACCTTTTTTGCCAGTTGCCTCTCGTTTTCCTCTCCCCCACTTTACATTTGCCGTTTTCGTTTGCCTTTCTCCCTTGCCGTTTTCATTTGCCTTTTTGCCGTTTTCCTTTGTCGTTTTATTTTGCCCTTTGTCGTTTTCCTTTGCCGGTTTTCTTGCTTGCTTGTGTTCTTGTTGGTTTGTTGAAGTCATCATGGCTGAAAACACCAAACTTTGCGACTTCTTGAGTACCAATAATAATGTTTTTATTAGTACTTCGATTGCTCCCGCCACTAGTGTGGAATCGTATGAAATCAACGCAGCCTTGTTGAATCTTGTTATGAAAGAGGAATTCTCTGGCCTTCCTAGTGAAGATGCCGCATCCCATCTCAATACCTTCATCAAGCTTTGCGATATGCAAAAGAAAAGAGATGTGGATAATGACGTGATTAAGTTGAAGGTTTTTCCTTTCTCGTTGCGAGATCGCGCAAAAAATTGGTTTTCTTCTTTGCCTAAAAATAGTATCATTTCTTGGGATAAGTGCAAAGATGCTTACATATCCAAGTATTTTCCGCCGGCTAAGATTATCTCCCTACGTAACGATATCATGAATTTCAAGCAACTTGATCATGAACACGTTGCACAATCTTGGGAGAGGATGAAGTTAATGATTAGAAATTGTCCTGCTCATGGCTTGAGTTTGTGGATGATTATACAAATCTTTTACGCTGGTTTGAATTTTGCTTCTCGCAATATCTTGGACTCCGCCTCAGGTGGAACGTTCATGGAAATCACGTTAGGAGACGCTACAAAACTCCTAGACAATATCATGACCAACTACTCTTAGTGGCACACTGAAAGGTCACCAGCTAGCAAAATGGTACACGCTATAGAAGAAGTTAACTCGCTTAGTGCTAAGATGGACGAGTTGATGAATTTGGCTGCTAGTAGAAATGCTCCTTTAGATCCTAATGACAGGCCACTATCTTCCTTGATTGAGAGTAGCAACGCTAGTTTGGACGTTAATTTTGTTGGTAGGAACAATTTTGGCAACAACAATGCTTTTAGAGGAAACTATGTTCCTAGGCCTTTTCCTAGTAACTCCTCTAACAATTATGGCAATTCCTACAAAAACACTTATGGAAATCACAACAAATTACCCTCTGATTTAGAGAGTAATATCAAAGAGTTCATCAACTCTCAAAAGATTTTCAATGCGTCCATAGAGGAAAAACTACTCAAAATAGACGATTTGGCTAAGAGCGTTGATACGATGTCTTGTGATATTGATGCTTTGAAAGTTAGATGTGCTCCTCCCAAGGACAACTTGGATGAAACTTTAAAATCTATGCGTGTCTCCATGAATGAGAGCAAAGAAAGAACCGCCCAAATTCGCGCTAGGCATGAAAGGTTTAAAAGGGTCCGTTCTAGTGATGCAAATCACGAAGATCTTAAAGTGCTTGGTGTGACTCCTCTTGAATCTTTGTTTTCGCTTGTCAAACCTATTGATGAAGGGGCTGGATATGAATCCACTTTGGTTGAAAAACGCCCCAATGATCCGGAGGCCACCTATCTTGATGATAAAGGTGTGGAGAGTGGAGTAGAAGAAATCAAAATTTTGGGTAGTAATGAAACTCCCACTTTGGATTTCAAGGAATTCAATTATGATAGTTGCTCCTTGTTTGAATGCATTTCTTTGATGCAATCCATTGCAAACTCTCCACATGCTTATAGCCAAAGCAAAGCCTTTACCGCCCATATCGTAGATGCTATGATGAAATCTCTTCAAGAGAAGATCGAACTAGAAGTCTCTATACCTAGAAAACTTCATGATGAGTGGGAACCTACTATCAAAATCAAGATCAAAAACTATGAGTGCAATGCTTTGTGTGATTTGGGTGCTAGTGTTTCCGCGATTCCAAAGTCTTTATGTGATATTCTTGGTTTCATGAGATTGAAGAGTGTTCTCTTAATTTGCATCTTGCGGATTCTACTGTCAAGAAACCCATGGGAAGGATCGATGATGTTCTTATTGTTGCAAATAAGAACTATGTACCCGTGGATTTCATTGTACTTGACATAGATTGCAATCCTTCATGTCCCATTATTCTTGGTAGACCTTTCCTAAGGACTATTGGTGCTATCATCGATATGAAGGAAGGGAATATTAGATTTCAATTTCCTTTAAATAAGGGCATGTAGCACTTCCCGAGAAATAAAATAAGATTGCCTTATGAATCTATGATGAGGGCTACCTATGGTTTGAGCACCAAAGATGACTATACGTGATTTCATCACCTTTCGCCTAGCTAAGGGCGTTAAACAAAAGCGCTTGTTGGGAGGCAACCCAACGAATTTATCCTTTTTCTATCTGTTTTGTCTTTTCCACACTTTCATAATTCTGTTATGATTGTGTCTTCTGTGTTTCTTTTTGCGTTTGTGCCAAGCAAAACCGTTATGATTAGTCTTGGGGATGATCGTTTGGTCATGCTGGAAAAGACAGAAACTTTCTGCTCACAAAAATAATTTTAGTTCTTTTTCTGTAAGAGCTTTTGAATTGATTCTTTTTGCTGCTTATTTCTACGCAAATACTTAAGACTGTCGTAAAGTTTTAAAATTTTTGGAGTACCAGAGGTATACGAAATATACAGATTGCTACAGACTGGTCTACTGTTAACAGATTCTGTTTTTGTTGTGTTGGTTGCTTATTTTGATGAAACTATGGATAGTATCGGGGGGTATTAGCCATGGAAGATTGAAAATACAGTAACCCAACATCATCACAAGTAGAATTTAAGTTTTCTACAGTAACTAAGGAAGTGGTTGTTTGCTTTCTCATACTAATGTTATCACGAGTTTCTGTTTAAGTTTCGTGTTGTGAAGTTTTCAAGTTTTGGGTGAAGTTCTTATGGACAAAGAGATAAAGAGTGGCAAGAGCTCAAGCTTGGGGATTCCCAAGGCAACCCAAGAGATTCAATGATGTCGTAAAAGCTTAAGCTTGGGGATGCCCCGGGAAGGCATCCCCTGTTTCGTCTTCAATCCATCGGTAACATTACTTGGGGCTATATTTTTATTCACCACATGTTATGTGTTTTGCTTGGAGCGTCTTGTATCGTAGGAGTCTTTTTTTTGTGTCACGATCATCCTTGCTGCACACCTATAGAGAGAGACATGCACTCACCGTGATTTTGTCGAGCTTCACTTATATCTTTTGGTAGACAATTCAGCTCACATGTGCTTCACCTATATCTTTTGAGCTAGACACTTTTGCTCTATGTGCTTCACTTATATCTTTTAGAGCACAGCGGTGCGTGGTTTGGTAGTTGATCTATGCTTTGAAAGTAGTCTCAAAATGGGTAGTTATCCAAAGGGATACGAAAACTTCCACCTTCATGTGCATTGAATAGTTAGAGAAGTTTGATTCCTCTCAATTAGTTTTGAGATATGGTTGTGGTAATATATAAGTTATGCTAGTAAGGTGTTGTGAATCTAGAAATACTTGTGTTGAAGTTAGTGATTCCCATAGCATGCACGTATGGTGAACCGCTATGTGATGAAATCTGAGCATGATTAGTATATTGATTGTCATCCTTTGTGTGGCGGTCGGGATCGCGCGATGGTTTATACCTACCAACCCTTCCCCTAGGAGTATGCGTTGAATGCTTTGTTTCAATTACTAGTAAAACTTTTGCAACAAGTATATGAGTTCTTCATGACTAATGCTAAGTCCATGGTTTAGATGCACTTTCACCTTCCACCATCGCTATCTTCTTAGTGCCGTGCAACTTTCACCGGTGCACAAAACCCACCATTAGCCTCCCTCAAAACAGCCACCATACCTACCTACTATGGCTTTTTCAAAGTCATTCTGAGATATATTGCCATGCAACTACCACCATGCCATGTGCCACCACGTTTACATTGCCATTGCATGATCGTAAGATAGCTAGCATGATGTTTCCATTGATGTCTATGCCATGCTAGATCATTGCCACGGTACACTACCGAAGGCATTCCATATAGAGTCATAGTTGCTCTAAGTTTTGAGTTGAAAGTGTGATGATCATCATTAATGTAGCATTGTCCCATGCGAGGAAATAAAAGAGGGCAAAGAAGCCCACCAAAATAATAAAAAAAAGAGGCCAAAGAGCCCACCAAATAAAAAAATGAGAGAAAAAGAGAGAAGGGACAATGTTACCACTTTTTCCACACTTGTGCATATTAAGCACCATGATCTTCATGATTGAGAGTCTCTCGTTTTGTCACCACCATATAGCTAGTGGGAAATTTTCATTATATAACTTGGCTTGTATATTCCAATGATAGGCTTCCTCAAAATTGTGTTAGGTCTTCGTGAGCAAGCAAGTTGGATGCACACCCACTAGTTTTCTTTAAGAGCTTTACATACTCGTAGCTCTAGTGCATCATTTGTATGGCAATCCCTACTCATTCACATTGATATCTATTGATGAGCATCTCCACAGCTCATTGATATGCCTAGTTAATGTGACTATCTTCTCCTTTTTTTGTCTTGCAACCTCCACCACACTCCACACCATCTATAGTGCTATAACCATGGCTCACGCTCATGTATTGCGTGAGAGTTGAGAAGGTTTGAGAAAGTAAAGGTGTGAAACAATTACTAGGCCAATACCGGGGTTGTGCATGATTTAAATTCGTTGTGCAATGATGATAGAGCATAGCCAGACTATATGCTTTTATAGGGATAACTTTCTTTTGGCCTTGTTATTTTGAAAGTTCATGATTACCTTGCTAGTTTGCTAGAATTATTATTGTTTCCACGTCAATAGCAAACTATTGTTTTGAATCTAATGGATGTGAACATTCACGTCACATAAGAGGAATTACAAAGGACACCTATGCTAGGTAGCATGAAAGCATAAAAAATTCATTCTTTATCACTTCCCTACACGAGGACGAGCAGGAGTTAAGCTTGGGGATGCTTGATACGTCTCAAACGTATCTATAATTTGTGATGGTTTCACGCTGTTATCTTGTCATCTTTGGATGTTTTATGTACCTTTTATATCTTTTTTTGGGACTAACTTATTAATTCAGTGCCAAGTGCCAGTTCTTGTTTTTTCTGTGTTTTTGACTCTTTTCAGATCTGATTTTGGAACGGAGTCCAAACGGAATAAAAACCCCAAAATGATTTTTTCCCGAACGGAAGAAGATCAGGGGGCCTCTGGGCCAAGCCAGGTGGGCTCCAGGGAGCCCACAAGCTCCCACTCCGCCACTAGGGGGAGGCGGCGGTGTCAGGGCTTGTGGCCTCCCTGGCCGCCACTGACCTAGATCTTTGGCCTATATATTCCAAAAAATTCTGCAAAAAATCAGGGGAGCCTCGAAAATACTTTTCCCCCGCCGCAAGCTTCCGTTTCCGCGAGATCTCATCTGGAGACCCTTCCCGGCAGCCTGCCGGATGGGACTTTGGAGTTGGAGGGCTTCTTCATCATCATCATCGCCCCTGCTTGACTCGTGAGTAGTTCACTTCAGACCTACGGGTCCGTAGTTAGTAGCTAGATGGCTTCTTCTCTCTCTTGGATCTTCAATACAAAGTTCTCCATGATCTTCATGGAGATCTATCCGATGTAATCTTCTTTGGTGGTGTGTTTGTCGAGATCCTATGAATTGTGGATTTGTGATCAGATTATCTATGATATATATTTGAGTCTTTGCTGATTTCTTATATGCATGATTTGATATCCTTGTAAGTCTCTCCGAGTCTTGGGTTTTGTTTGGCCAACTAGATCTATGATTCTTGCAATTGGAGAAGTGCTTGGTTTTGGGTTCTAACATGTGGTGACCTTTCCCAGTGACAGTAAGGGCAGCAAGGCACACATTAAGTAGTTCCCATCAAGGGTAACAAGATGGGCTCTGTCGTTGATATGAGATTGTCCGTCTACATCATGTCATCTTGATTAAGGCGTTACTCTGTTCTTTTGGACTTAATACACTAGATGCATGCTGGATAGCGGTCCACGTGTGGAGTAATAGTAGTAGATGCAGAAAGTATCGGTCTACTTGTTTTGGACGTGATGCCTATAGATATAATCATTGCCATAGATATCGTCACGACTTTGCGCGGTTCTATCAATTGCTCGACAGTAATTTGTTCACCCACCGTCTACTTGCTTTCATGAGAGAAGCCACTAGTAAACACTACGGCCCCGGGGTCTATTCACATCCATCATTTACACCTCCGCTTCTACTTTGCTTTGTTTACTTTTTGCTTTCAGTTCTCACTTGGCAAACAATCTATAAGGGATTGACAACCCCTTCATAGCGTTGGGAGCATGTTCTTTGTGTTTGTGCAGGATCTTGTGATACTCCTCCACTGGATTGATACCTTGGTTCTCAAACTGAGGGAAATACTTACCACTGCTGTGCTACATCACCCTTTCCACTTCGAGGGAACACCAACGCAAGGCTCCAAGGCCACGGGGGAAATCCTTTGCATATTTGCCTAGGAAGTCCCTTAAGGCGTAGCCGTAGCAGAAGGATTCCTGATGCCATTGCTGAGGAGTATCAAGTAACACTCCTATTTCCGGCGCTGTTGGAAGGTCTTTTGTTGTAGTAGCAGAAGTATTTCCGACGTCGTTGCCGGGGAAGCACAGCTGACATCAGTAGACCTTTCCTAAGGACTATTGGTGCTATCATCGATATGAAGGAAGGGAATATTAGATTTAAATTTCCCCTAAAGAAGGGCATGGAGCATTTTCCTAGAAAGAAAATAATATTGCCTTATGAATCTATGATGAGGGCTACTTATGATTTGAGCACCAAAGATGACTATACGTGATTCCACCACCTTTTGCCTAGCTAAGGGTGTTAAACAATAGCGCTTGTTGGGAGGCAACCCAACGAATCTATTCTTTTTCTTTGTGTTTTGTGTTTTCCACACTTTCATAATTCTGTTGTGATTGTGCTTTTTGTGTTTCTTTTTGCGTTTGTGTCAAGCAAAACCGTTATGATTAGTCTTGGGGATGGTCGTTTGGTCATGCTGGAAAAGACAGAAACTGTCTGCTCACAAAACGAATTTTCATTTTTTTTTTCTGTAAGAGCTTTTGAGTTGATTCTTTTTGCTACTGATTGCTACGCAAATTCTTCAGATTGTCGTAATTTTTCAGAATTTCTGAAGTACCAGAAGTATACGAAGTATATGTAAAAGTTAATCATGTTGTTTCTTTAGGATTAGGAAAGAAAGCCAAACCGAGTCCTAGTAGTATTAGGATTCCTAGTCTTAGTCTATTTCCATAGTCCCTTGTGGACGTGTATAAAAGACACCCTAGGGGTGTTGATTGTAACACCAGAAAAACGAAAAGCAATACAAAGCAAAGGATCGACACGGGCCTTTAGCCATCAAATCCATCGATCAGTTTTATTCGTGTCGCTAGTTACGCAAGTTTCGTCAAGTAGCCGGCCGAAGCAAGAATCACGTAGGCACGCCTGTACAGCTGCATACGCACGTTTAAAAGCCAACAATTGGTATCTAGAGCCTCGACGATCTACGATCTACGATGACGGACAGCGACGTTGAGTCGGTCAAGTCCGGCAAGGGCGGTGCCAAAGCGAATAAGAAGGGCGGCAAGTCAGCAACGAGTGGTGGAGGAACGAGCGGCGCCAACGTCCAGGCGCATCGCAACATCCCCATCCAGTACCCGATGCTCACCGACGCCAACTATGGCGTGTGGGCGGTGAAGATGAAAATTATTCTCCGAACCCTTCGAGTGTGGCAGGCAATCACGGACGACGACGTCGATGACGCGTCCGACGAAGGTGCCATGGCCGTCATAGCCCAGTCCGTGCCGGATTCCGTGCTAATGACATTGGCGGAGTTCGAGACGGAAAGAGAGGCGTGGAACACACTCAAGGAGATGAGGATCAGAGAAGATCGCGTCACCAAGGCTCGAGCACAAGTGCTGAAGCGCAAATTTCACAAGTTGCAGATGGAGGAAACAGAATCGGTGAACGACTATGCCATGAGTCTTACTACTTTGGTGGGAGAGATCCGCGCACTTGGTGCAAAGCTCGATGAGACCGAGATTGTGGACAAATTTTTCAGTTCGGTGACTGATAAATTTACGTACATCATCGGCACGCTCGAGCAGCTTCACGACATCGACGACATGACCATAACGGAGGCAATCGTACGCTTGCGGACATGGGAAGAGAATGCTCGTGGCTGTCGGAATGGCAAAGGAGGAGGTAGCGACCAACTCATGTGCTCACCGCAGATTGGGAGGCCCCAAGTAGCAAAGGAAGGCGTGATGGTGGCGAAGGATCAAGCAACGTGAAGCGCGACGGACAAACCGGAAAAGGCAAAGGAAAAGGCAAGCCACAAGGTCGTGGTAAGGCGGACCAATCTAAAGGGCGGAAGCCACGGAACTTGGATTTATCCGAGGTTAAGTGCTATAACTGCAACGAGATGGGTCACTTTGCAAAGGATTGTCCGAAGCCTAACAAGCGGGAGATCAAGGCAAATTTGGCAAAGCAGGAAGACGAAGGTCCATGTCTTCTGATGACCGAAGTTTGTGATCTCGCTGAAACGGTGGTTGTGAAACCAACCCGGAAGGTGCTACTTCATGAGAAGAATGTGACACCTAAGTTATCCGGGGATCACAATGTGTCGTGGTATCTCGACACGGGTGCCAGTAACCACATGACGGGATGCAAGGAGAAATTTCTCGAGCTGGAATATGATGTTCAAGGCTCGGTCAAGTTCGGTGATGGTTCAGCTGTGGAGATTTGCGAGCAAGGATCTGTCCTCTTCGAGGGTCTCACAGGCGAACATCGCATACTCACCGGAGTGTACTACATCCCACGGCTTCGCAACAACATTATCTCTATTGGGAAGCTTGACGAGAATGGATGCAAGGTGAATATCGAGAACGGAGTGATGAAGATCTTCGACAACCTCCGAAACGTGCTAGCTCGTGTTAATCGCACACGGAATAGGCTCTACATCCTCAACCTTGATCAATCTCAACCGGAGTGTTGGCTCACCAAGAGTGATGATGATTCGTGGTTATGGCATGCTAGATTTGGACACGTTAACTTCTACGCCTTGAAGAAGATGTCAAAGATGGAGATGGTATCCGGGCTGCCATTTATCGACCATGTTGATCGAGTATGTGACGGGTGCTTGGTTGGAAAACAGCATCGCAGGCCGTTCCCTGCTCAGTCTACCTATCGGGCAAGTGATGCACTCGAGCTGCTCCATGGTGATCTATGTGGCCCTATCACCCCAGCAACTCACGCGGGAAAGAAGTATTTATTCCTCGTGGTAGACGACTACTCGAGATATATGTGGGTTGTTCTCCTATGATCTAAAGATGAGGCGTTTGAAGTGTTCAAGAAGCTGAAGGCTGCAACGGAGATGGAACACAAGTTGAAGGTTCGCGCTCTACGGACAGATCGCGACGGAGAATTTACGTCGAACGGATTCAACGATTACCGCGAGAAGATTGGCATAAAAAGGTTCATCACGGCACCTTACACGCCGCAGCAGAACGGGGTCGTTGAAAGGCACAATCGAACCGTCGTTGACATGGCAAGGATTTTACTCAAGAGCAATAACCTGCCGGGGACTTTTTGGGGAGAAGTTGTCTCGACGGCGGTCTATCTTCTCAACCGGGCTCCAATGAAGGCGGTGATCGGCAAGACTCCGTATGAACCAATTTACGGACGTAAGCCGAATGTGTCTCATCTACGGACGTTCGGGTGTGTGGTGTTGGGGAATGTCGCATGGGAAACAAAAATTTTCCTACGCGCACGAAGACCTATCATGGTGATGTCCATCTACGAGAGGGGATTTCCGATCTATGTACCCTTGTAGATCGCACAGTAGAAGTGTTAGTGAACGCGGTTGATGTAGTGGAATGTCCTCACGTCCCTCGATCCGCCCCGCGAACCGTCCCGCGATCCGTCCCACGATCTAGTGCCGAACGGACGGCACCTCCGCGTTCAGCACATGTACAACTCGACGATGATCTCGGCATTCTTGATCCAGCAAGACAGACGGAGAGGTAGATGAGTTCTCCGGCAGCGTGACGGCGCTCCGGAGGTTGGTGGTGATCTAATCTCAGCAGGGCTCTGCCCGAGCTCCGCAGAAACGCGATCTAGAGGTAAAACCGTGGAGGTATGTGGTCGGGCTGCCGTGGCAAAAGTTGTCTCAAGTCAGCCCTAAAACCCCACTATATATAGGAGGGGGGAGGGGAGGAGGCAGCCTCAAAACCTAAAGGTTTGGCCGAAATTGGAGGTGGAGGAGTCCTACTCCAATCCTACTTGGAGTAGGATTCCACCTTCCCACTTGGAAACTCTTTCCACCTTGTGTTTTTTTTCTTCTCAAACCTTATGGGCCTTAGTGGGAACTTATTCCAGCCCACTAGGGGCTGGTTTATCTCTTCCCATAGCCCATGAGACCCCTTGGGGCGTGACACCCCTCCTGATGGTCCCCGGCACCCCTCCCGGCACTCCCAGTACACTACCGATGAGCCCGAAACTTTTCCGGTAATGCACGAAAACCTTCCGGTAACCAAATGAGGTCATCCTATATATCAATCTTCGTTTCCGGACCATTCCGGAAACCCTCGTGACGTCCGTGATCTCATCCAGGACTCCGAACAACATTTGGTAACCAACCATATAACTCAAATACGCATAAAACAACGTCGAACCTTAAGTGTGCAGACCCTGCGGGCTCGAGAACTATGTAGACATGACCCGAGTGACTCCTCGGTCAATATCCAATAGCGGTACCTGGATGCCCATATTGGATCCTACATATTCTACGAAGATCTTATCGTTTGAACCTCAGTGCCAAGGATTCATATAATCCCGTATGTCATTTCCTTTGTCCTTCGGTATGTTACTTGCCCGAGATTCGATCGTCAGTATCCGCATACCTATTTCAATCTCGTTTACTAGCAAGTCTCTTTACTCGTTCCGTAATACAAGATCCCGCAACTTACACTAAGTCACAATGCTTGCAAGGCTTGTGTGTGATGTTGTATTACCGAGTGGGCCCCGAGATACCTCTCCGTCACACGGAGTGACAAATCCCAGTCTCGATCCATACTAACTCAATGAACACCTTCGGAGATACGTGTAGAGCATCTTTATAGTCACCCAGTTACGTTGCGACGTTTGATACACACAAAGCATTCCTCCGGTGTCAGTGAGTTATATGATCTCATGGTCATACTAACAAATACTTGACACGCAGAAAACAGTAGCAACAAAATGACGCGATCAACATGCTACGTCTATTAGTTTGGGTCTAGTCCATCACATGATTCTCCTAATGATGTGATCCCGTTATCAAGTGACAACACTTGCCTATGGTCAGAAAACCTTGACCATCTTTGATCAACGAGCTAGTCAACTAGAGGCTTACTAGGGACAGTGTTTTGTCTATGTATCCACACATGCACTATGTTTCCAATCAATACAATTATAGCATGGATAATAAACGATTATCATGAACAAAGAAATATAATAATAACTAATTTATTATTGCCTCTAGGGCATATTTCCAGCAGTCTCCCACTTGCACTAGAGTCAATAATCTAGTTCACATCACCATGTGATTCCAACGAATCCAACACCCATATAGTTATGGGGTCTGATCACGTCTTGCTCGTGAGAGAGGGTTTAGTCAACGGTTCTGAAACTTTCAGATCCGTGTGTTCTTTACAAATCTTTATGTCATCTTATAGATGCTGCTACTATGTGCTATTCGGAAATACTCCAAATATCTACTCTACTATACGAATCCGTTTCACTACTCATAGTTATTCGGATTAGTGTCAAAGCTTGCATCGACGTAACCCTTTACGACGAACTTTTTAACCACCTCCATAATCGAGAAAAATTCCTTAGTCCATCAGTTACTAAGGATAAATTTTGACCGCTGCTAGTGATTCAATCATGGATCACTCTCTGTAGCTCTCAACAGAGGTGCGGTACCCAGCATGGCATACTTCAGATTCTTCGGCCAAGGCATAGAAGACGACCTTCGTCTATTCTCTTTATTCTGCCGGGGTCAGGTTTTGAGTCTTACTCTAATTCACACCTTACAACGCAACCAAGAACTCCTTCTTTGCTGATCTATTTTGAACTCCTTCAAAAACTTGTCAAGGCATGCATCTTGTTGAAACTTCTATTAAGCGCTTTCGATTTATCTCCATAGATCTTTGATGCTCAACGTTCAAGTAGCGCAATCCAGGTATTCCTTTGAAAAATCCTTTCAAACAACCTTGTATGCTTTACAGAAATTCTACATTACTTCTAATCCACAATATGTAAACCACATATGCTTATGAGAAATTCAATAGTGCTCCCACTCACTTCTTTGGAAATACACGTTTCTCATAAACCTTGTACAAACCCAAAATCTTTGATCATCTCATCAAAGTGTATATTCCAGCTCCGAGATGCTTGCACTAGTCCATTGAAGGATCGCTGGAACTTGCATACTTGCTAGTATCTTTAGGATCGACAAAACCTCCTGGTTGTATCACATACAATGTTTATGTTGGAATTATGCCCTAGAGGCAATAATAAATGTATAGTTATTATTATAATTCCTGTATCAACATAATAGTTTATTATCCATGCTATAATTGTATTGAATGAAGACTCATTTACATGTGTGGATACATAGACGAAACACCGTCCCTAGCATGCCTCTAGTTGGCTAGCCAGTTGATCGATGATAGTCAGTGTCTTCTGATTATGAACAAGGTGTTGTTGCTTGATAACTGGATCACGTCATTGGGAGAATCACGTGATGGACTAGACCCAAACTAATAGACATAGCATGTTGATCGTGTCATTTTGTTGCTACTGTTTTCTGCGTGTCAAGTATTTATTCCTATGACCATGAGATCATATAACTCACTGACACCGGAGGAATACTTTGTGTGTATCAAACGTCGCAACATAACTGGGTGACTATAAAGATGCTCTACAGGTATCTTCGAAGGTGTTAGTTGAGTTAGTATGGATCAAGACTGGGAATTGTCACTCCGTATGACGGAGAGGTATCTCGGGGCCCACTCGGTAATACAACATCACACACAAGCCTTGCAAGCAATGTAACTTAGTGTAAGTTGCGGGATCTTGTATTACGGAACGAGTAAAGAGACTTGCCGGTAAACGTGATTGAAATAGGTATGCGGATACTGACGACCGAATCTCGGGCAAGTAACATACCGAAGGACAAAGGGAATGACATACGGGATTATACGAATCCTTGGCACTGAGGTTCAAACGATAAGATCTTCGTAGAATATGTAGGATCCAATATGGGCATCCAGGTCCCGCTATTGGATATTGACCGAGGAGTCTCTCGGGTCATGTCTACATAGTTCTCGAACCCGCAGGGTCTGCACACTTAAGGTTCGACGTTGTTTTATGCGTATTTCAGTTATATGGTTGGTTACCGAATGTTGTTCGGAGTCCCGGATGAGATCACGGACGTCACGAGGGTTTCCGGAATGGTCCGGAAACGAAGATTGATATATATGATGATCTCATTTGATTACCGGAAGGTTTTCGGAGTTACCGGGAATGTACCGGGAATGACGAATGGGTTCCGGGAGTTCACCGGGGGGGGGGGGGCAACCCACCCCGGGGAAGCCCATAGGCTTTGGGAGACACACCAGCCCTTAGTGGGCTGGTGGGACAGCCCCAAGGGGGCCTATGCGCCAAGAATAAATAATCAAAGGAAAAGAAAAAAAAAGAGGGAGGAAGTGGGAAGGGAGGGGGACTCCTCCCACCAAACCAAGTCCAACTCGGTTTGGGGGGGGAGTCCTCCCCCCCTTGGCTCGGCCGACCCCTTGAGGGTCCCTTGGACCCCAAGGCAAGGTCCCCCTCCCTCCTCCTATATATATGGAGCAATTAGGGCTGATTTGAGACGACTTTCTCACGGCTGCCCGACCACATATCTCCATAGTTTTTCCTCTAGATCGCGTTTCTGCGGAGCTCGGGCGGAGCCCTGCTGAGACAAGATCATCACGAACCTCCGGAGCGCCGTCACGCTACCGGAGAACTCATCTACCTCTCCGTCTCTCTTGCTGGATCAAGAAGGCCGAGATCATCATCGAGCTGTACGTGTGCTGAACGCGGAGGTGCCGTCCGTTCGGTACTAGATCGTGGGACTGATCGCGGGATTGTTCGCGGGGCGGATCGAGGGACGTGAGGACGTTCCACTACATCAACCGCGTTCTCTAACGCTTCTGCTGTACGATCTACAAGGGTACGTGGATCACTCATCCCCTCTCGTAGATGGACATCACCATGATAGGTTTTCGTGCGCGTAGGAAATTTTTTGTTTCCCATGCGACGTTCCCCAATAGTGGCATCATGAGCTAGGTTCATGCTAGATGTCTTCTCGAGTAGAACACAAAAGTTTTTGTGGGCGGTGATGTGCGTTTTGCTGCCCTCCTTAGTTTCTTCTTGATTCCGCGGTATTGTTGGATTGAAGCGGCTTGGACCGACATTACTCGTACGCTTACGAGAGACTGGTTTCATCATTACGAGTAACCCCCTTTGCTCAAAGATGACTGGCAAGTGACGGTTTCTCCAACTTTAGTTGAATCGGATTTGACCGAGGAGGTCCTTGGATGAGGTTAAATAGCAACTCATATATCTCCGTTGTGGTGTTTGCGTAAGTAAGATGCGATCCTACTAGATACCCTTGGTCACCACGTAAAACATGCAACAACCAAATTAGAGGACGTCTAACTTGTTTTTGCAGGGTATGATTGTGATGTGATATGGCCAACGATGTGATGTGATATATTGGATGTATGAGATGATCATGTTGTAATAGAAATATCGACTTGCACGTCGATGGTACGGCAACCGGCAGGAGCCATAGGGTTGTCTTTATACTAACATATGTGCTTGCAGATGCGTTTACTATTTTTGCTAGGATGTAGCTTTAGTAGTAATAGCATAAGTAGCACGACGACCCCGATGGCAACACGTTGATGGATGATCATGGTGTGGCGCCGGTGACAAGAAGATCGTGCCGGTGCTTTGGTGGTGGAGATCAAGGAGCACGTGATGATGGCCATATCATGTCACTTATGAACTGCATGTGATGTTAATCCTTTCATGCACCTTATTTTGCTTAGAACGACGGTAGCATTATGAGGTGATCTCTCACTAAAATTTCAAGACGAAATTGTGTTCTCCCCGACTGTGCACCGTTGCTACAGTTCGTCGTTTCGAGACACCACGTGATGATCGGGTGTGATAGACTCAACGTTCACATACAACGGGTGCAAAACAGTTGCGCACGCGGAACACTCGGGTTAAGCTTGACGAGCCTAGCATGTGCAGACATGGCCTCGGAACACATGAGACCGAAAGGTCGATCATGAATCATATAGTTGATATGATTAGCATAGGGATGCTTACCACTGAAACTATACTCAACTCACGTGATGATCGGACTTGGGATAGTGTAAGTGGATCATGAACCACTCAAATGACTAGAGAGATGTACTTTTTGAGTGGGAGTTTAGCATATAATTTGATTAAGTTAAACTCTAATTATCTTGAACATAGTCTAAGTCCACTTTGAATATATTTGTGTTGTAGATCATGGCTCACGCGAGTGTCATCCTGAATTTTAATACGTTCCTAGAGAAAGCTAAGTTGAAAGATGATGGAAGCAACTTTGTAGATTGGGCTCGTAATCTTAAGCTAATCTTACAAGCTGGGAAGAAGGATTATGTCCTTAATGCTGCGCTAGGAGATGAACCACCCGCTACGGCTGATCAGGATGTTAAGAACGCTTGGTTAGCACGTAAGGAGGACTACTCAGTAGTTCAATGTGCAGTCTTGTATGGCTTAGAACCGGGACTTCAACGTCGCTTTGAGCGCCATGGAGCATTTGAGATGTTCCAGGAGTTGAAGTTTATCTTTCAGAAGAACGCCCGGATCGAGAGGTATGAGACCTCCGATAAATTCTATGCTTGCAAGATGGAGAACTCGTCTGTCAGTGAACATGTGCTCAAAATGTCTGGGTACTCAAACCGTCTAGCTGAGCTGGGGATTGAACTCCCACAAGAGGCTATCACTGACAGAATCCTTCAATCACTGCCGCCAAGCTATAAAGGCTTTGTGTTGAACTACAACATGCAAGGGATGAACAAGTCTCCCGGCGAGTTGTTTGCGATGCTGAAAGTCGCAGAGTCTGAACTCCGTAAAGAGCATCAAGTGTTGATGGTGAGCAAGACCACTAGTTTCAAGAGAAACGGCAAAGGCAAGAAGGGAAATTCGAAGAAGAGCGGCAAGCCTGTTGCCAATCCGCCGAAGAAACCCAAGGCTGGACCTAAGCCTGAAACAGAGTGCTTCTATTGCAAGGGTATGGGTCACTGGAAGCGCAATTGCCCCAAGTATCTGGCAGATAAGAAGGCGGGCAAAGAAAAATCAGGTATATTTGATATACATGTTATTGATGTGTACTTAACAAGCTCTCGTAGTAGTGCCTGGGTATTTGATACCGGTTCTGTTGCTCATATTTGCAACTCGAAACAGGAACTGCGGAATAGGCGAAGGCTGGCGAAAGACGAAGTGACAATGCGCGTAGGAAATGGTTCCAAGGTTGATGCAATCGCCGTCGGCACAGTGTCACTTCAGCTACCATCGGGATTAGTGATGAACTTAAATCATTGTTACTTAGTGCCTGCGTTGAGCATGAACATTATATCTGGATCTTGTTTAATGCGAGACGGTTACTCTTTTAAGTCTGAGAATAATGGTTGTTCTATTTCTATGAGTAACATCTTTTATGGTCATGCACCGAATGTGAGAGGATTGTTCATATTGAATCTTGATAGCGATACGCATATACATAACATTGAGACCAAAAGAGTTAGAGTAAACAATGATAGCGCCATATTTTTGTGGCACTGCCGTTTAGGTCATATTGGTGTAAAGCGCATGAAGAAACTCCATGCTGATGGACTTTTGGAGTCACTTGACTTTGATTCACTTGACACGTGCGAACCATGCCTCATGGGCAAGATGACTAAGACTCCGTTCTCCGGAACAATGGAGCGTGCAAGTGACTTGTTGGAAATCATACATACCGATGTGTGTGGTCCAATGAACGTGGAGGCACGCAGCGGATATCGTTATTTCCTCACCTTCACTAAGGATTTAAGTAGATATGGTTATGTCTACTTGATGAAGCACAAGTCTGAAACATTTGAAAAGTTCAAGCAATTTCAGAGTGAAGTGGAAAATCATCATAACAAGAAGATCAAGTTCCTACGGTCTGATCGTGGGGGTGAATATCTGAGTTTCGAGTTTGGTGCTCACTTAAGACAATGTGGAATTGTTTCGCAGTTAACACCGCCTGGAACACCACAGCGTAATGGTGTGTCCGAACGTCGTAATCGTACTTTGTTAGAAATGGTGCGATCTATGATGTCTCTTACTGATTTGCCGTTATCATTTTGGGGTTATGCATTAGAAACAGCTGCATACACTTTAAATAGGGCACCATCAAAATCCGTTGAGACGACACCATACGAACTGTGGTATGGCAAAAGGCCAAAGTTGTTGTTTCTTAAAGTTTGGGGATGTGATGCTTATGTCAAAAAGCTTCAGCCTGAAAAGCTGGAACCCAAAGCGGAAAAATGAGTCTTCATAGGTTACCCAAAAGAGACAGTTGGGTACACCTTCTATCTCAAATCAGAGGGCAAAGTGTTTGTTGCTAAGAACGGAACTTTTCTCGAGAAAGAGTTTCTCTCGAGAGAATTGAGTGGGAGGAAGATAGAACTTGACGAGGTTGTCGAACCTCTCATCCCTCTGGATGGTGGTGCAGGGCAAGGGGAAACCTCTGTCGTTGCGACGCCGGTTGAGGAGGAAGTTAATGATGATGATCATGAAACTCCAGTTCAAGTTTCTGTTGAACCACGCAGGTCGACGAGATCACGCGCTGCTCCAGAGTGGTACGGTAATCCCGTCTTATCAATCATGTTGTTAGACAACAATGAACCTGCAAATTATGAAGAAGCAATGGTGGGCCCAGATTCCAACAAATGGCTAGAAGCCATGAAATCCGAGATAGGATCCATGTATGAGAACAAAGTGTGGACTTTGGAGATACTACCTGAGGGCCGCAAGGCTATTCAGAACAAATGGATCTTTAAGAAGAAGACGGACGCTGACGGTAATGTGACCGTTTATAAAGCTCGACTTGTGGCAAAGGGTTTTCCACAAGTTCCAGGAATCGACTACGATGAGACCTTCTCACCCGTAGCGATGCTTAAGTCCGTCAGAATCATGTTAGCAATAGCTGCATTTTTCGATTATGAAATCTGGCAGATGGATGTCAAAACGGCGTTCCTTAACGGTTTCCTTAAGGAAGAGTTGTATATGATGCAACCCGAAGGTTTTGTCGATCCTAAAAATGCTGACAAGGTGTGCAAACTCCAGCGATCCATTTATGAACTGGTGCAAGCATCTCGGAGTTGGAACAAACGCTTTGATGAGGTGATCAAAGCATTTGGGTTTATACAAGTGGTTGGAGAATCTTGTATTTACAAGAAAGTGAGTGGGAGCTCTGTGGCGTTTCTAATATTATATGTGGATGACATATTACTGATTGGAAACAACGTAGAGCTTTTGGAGAGCATAAAAGGTTACTTGAATAAAAGTTTCTCTATGAAGGACCTAGGAGAAGCTGCTTACATTCTAGGCATTAAGATCTATAGGGATAGATCAAAACGCCTGATAGGACTTTCACAAAGCACATACCTTGATAAAGTTTTGAAGAGGTTCAAAATGGAACAGTCCAAGAAAGGGTTCTTGCCAGTGTTACAAGGTACGAGATTGAGTAAGACTCAGTGCCCAGCAACTGATGAATATAGAGAGCATATGCGCTCCGTCCCCTATGCTTCAGCCATAGGTTCTATCATGTATGCGATGCTGTGCACTAGACCGGATGTTAGCCTGGCCATAAGTATGGCAGGTAGGTTCCAGAGTAATCCAGGAGTGGATCACTGGACAGCGGTCAAGAATATCCTGAAGTACCTGAAAAGGACTAAGGAGATGTTTCTCGTGTATGGAGGTGACGAAGAGCTCGCCGTAAAAGGTTACGTCGATGCAAGCTTTGACACAGATCCGGACGACTCTAAGTCGCAAACCGGATACGTATTTATTCTTAATGGGGGTGCAGTAAGCTGGTGCAGTTCCAAGCAAAGCGTCGTAGCAGATTCTACATGTGAAGCGGAGTACATGGCTGCCTCGGAGGCAGCTAAGGAGGGTGTCTGGATGAAGCAGTTCATGACGGATCTTGGAGTAGTGCCAAGTGCACTGGATCCAATAACCTTGTTCTGTGACAACACTGGTGCCATTGCCTTAGCAAAGGAGCCAAGGTTTCACAAGAAGACCAGACACATCAAACGACGCTTCAACCTCATCCGCGACTACGTCGAGGAGTAGGACGTAAATATATGCAAAGTGCACACGGATCTGAATGTAGCAGACCCGCTGACTAAACCTCTTCCACGGCCAAAACATGATCGACACCAGAACTGTATGGGTGTTAGATTTATTACAATGTAATTCACATGGTGATGTGAGGGCTGGATTATTGACTCTAGTGCAAGTGGGAGACTGTTGGAATTATGCCCTAGAGGCAATGATAAATATAGTTGTTATTATAATTCCTGTATCAAGATAATAGTTTATTATCCATGCTATAATTGTATTGAATGAAGACTCATTTACATGTGTGGATACATAGACGAAACACCGTCCCTAGCATGCCTCTAGTTGGCTAGCCAGTTGATCGATGATAGTCAGTGTCTTCTGATTATGAACAAGGTGTTGTTGCTTGATAACTGGATCACGTCATTGGGAGAATCACGTGATGGACTAGACCCAAACTAATATACATAGCATGTTGATCGTGTCATTTTGTTGCTACTGTTTTCTGCGTGTCAAGTATTTATTCCTATGACCATGAGATCATATAACTCACTGACACCGGAGGAATACTTTGTGTGTATCAAACGTCGCAACGTAACTGGGTGACTATAAAGATGCTCTACAGGTATCTCCGAAGGTGTTAGTTGAGTTAGTATGGATCAAGACTGGGATTTGTCACTCCGTATGACGGAGAGGTATCTCGGGGCCCACTCGGTAATACAACATCACACACAAGCCTTGCAAGCAATGTAACTTAGTGTAAGTTGCGGGATCTTGTATTACGGAACGAGTAAAGAGACTTGCCGGTAAACGAGATTGAAATAGGTATGCGGATAGTGACGATCGAATCTCGGGCAAGTAACATACCGAAGGACAAAGGGAATGACATACGGGATTATACGAATCCTTGGCACTGAGGTTCAAACGATAAGATCTTTGTAGAATATGTAGGATCCAATATGGGCATCCAGGTCCCGCTATTGGATATTGACCGAGGAGTCTCTCGGGTCATGTCTACATAGTTCTCGAACCCGCAGGGTCTGCACACTTAAGGTTCGACGTTGTTTTATGCGTATTTCAGTTATATGGTTGGTTACCGAATGTTGTTCGGAGTCCCGGATGAGATCACGGACGTCACGAGGGTTTCCGGAATGGTCCAGAAATGAAGATTGATATATAGGATGATCTCATTTGATTACCGGAAGGTTTTCAGAGTTACCGGGAATGACGAATGGGTTCCGGGAGTTCACCGGGGGGGGGGGGCAACCCACCCCGGGGAAGCCCATAGGCTTTGGGGAGACACACCAGCCCTTAGTGGGCTGGTGGGACAGCCCCAAGGGGGCCTATGCGCCAAGAATAAAGAATCAAAGGAAAAGAAAAAAAAAGAGGGAGGAAGTGGGAAGGGAGGGGGACTCCTCCCACCAAACCAAGTCCAACTCGGTTTGGGGGGGGAGTCCTCCCCCCCTTGGCTCGGCCGACCCCTTGAGGGTCCCTTGGACCCCAAGGCAAGGTCCCCCTCCCTCCTCCTATATATATGGAGCAATTAGGGCTGATTTGAGATGACTTTCTCACGGCTGCCCGACCACATATCTCCATAGTTTTTCCTCTAGATCGCGTTTCTGCGGAGCTCGGGCGGAGCCCTGCTGAGACAAGATCATCACCAACCTCCGGAGCGCCGTCACGCTGCCGGAGAACTCATCTACCTCTCCGTCTCTCTTGCTGGATCAAGAAGGCCGAGATCATCGTCGAGCTGTACGTGTGCTGAACGCGGAGGTGCCGTCCGTTCGGTACTAGATCGTGGGACTGATCGCGGGATTGTTCGCGGGGCGGATCGAGGGACGTGAGGACGTTCCACTACATCAACCGCGTTCTCTAACGCTTCTGCTATACGATCTACAAGGGTACGTGGATCACTCATCCCCTCTCGTAGATGGACATCACCATGATAGGTTTTCGTGCGCGTAGGAAAATTTTTGTTTCCCATGCGACGTTCCCCAACAGTTTGCTCAAGGAAACCGTCGAGGAAACAATGTTTTGACATCCTATGTGCAATATTTCATAAATAATGCAGCAACTACTAACATAATTCTAACAGACTTTTAGCATCGCTACGAGTGAGAAAGTCTCATCATAGTCAACTGTTTGATCTTGTCGGAAACATCTTTGCGACAAGTCGAGCTTTTCTTAATAGTGACTTATCACCATCATCGTCTGTCTTCCTTTTAAAGATCCATCTTTACTCATCAGTCCTATGACCATCAAGTAGTTCTTCCAAAGTCTACACTTTGTTTTCATACATGGATCCTCTCTCGGATTTCATGGCTTCCAGCCATTTGTCGGAATCCGGGCCCACCATTGCTTTCTCCATAACTCGTAGGTTCACTGTTGCTCAACAACATGACCTCCAAGACAGGGTTACCGTACCACTCTACAGTAGTACGCGACCTTGTCAACCTACGAGGCTTGTAGTAACTTGATCCAATGCTCGATGATCACCATCATCAGCTTTCACTTCAATTGGTGTAGGCGCCACAGGAATAACTTCCTGCGCCCTGCCACACACTGGTTGAAGTGATGGTTCAATAACCTCATCAAGTTCTACCACCCTCCCACTCAATTCTTTCGAGAGAAACCTTTCCTCGAGAAAGGATCCGTTTCTAGAAACAAACACTTTGCTTTCGGATCTGAGATAGGAGATGTACCCAACTGTTTTGGATATCCTATGAAGATGCATTTATCCGCTTTGGGTTCGAGCTTATCAGACTGAAACTTTTTCACATAAGTGTCGAAGCCCCAAACTTTCAAGAAATGACAGTTTAGATTTATCTAAACCTCAGTCTATACTGTGTCATCTCAACGGAAATACGCGGTGCCCTATTTAAAGTGAATGCGGTTGTCTCTAATGCATAACCCATAAACGATAGTGGTAATTCGATAAGAGACATCATAGCATGCACCATACCAAATAGTGCGTGGCTATGACGTTCAGACACATCATCACACTATGATGTTCCAGGTGGCATGAACTGCGAAACAATTTCCACATTGTCTTAACTACGTACCAAAACTCGTACTCAGATATTCATTTCTATGATCATATCGTAGATAGTTTATCCTCTTGTTACGACGAACTTCACTCCTGAAACAGAATTGAACCTTTCAATATTTCAGACTTGTGATTCATTAAGTAAATACTCTTGTATCTGCTCAAATCGTCATTGAGGTAAGAACATAATGATATCCACTGCGTGCCTCAACACCTATTGGACTGCATACATCAAAATGTATCACTTCCAACAAGTTACTATCTTGTTTCATCTCAATGAAAACAAGGCCTTGCTCATGTGGTATGATTTGCATGTCACTAGTGATTCAAAATCAAGTGAGTATAAAGATCCATCAGCATGGAGCCTCTTCATGCAATTTATACCAACATGACTCAAGCGGCAGTGCCACAAGTAAGTGGTACTATCATCATTACATCGTATCTTTTGGCACCAATATCATGAACATGTGTAACACTACGATCGAGATTCAATAAACCATTGAAGGTGATTATTCAAGCAAATAGAGTAACCATTATTCTCTTTAAATGAATAATCGTATTGCAATAAACATGATCCAATCATGTTCATGCTTAACGCAAGCACCAAATAACAATTATTTAGGTTTAACACCAATCCCGATGGTAGAGGGAGTGTGCGACGTTTGATCATATCAACCTTGGAAACACTTCCAACACGTATCGTCACCTCGCCTTTAGCTAGTATCCGTTTATGCCGCAGCTTTCATTTCGTGTTACTAATCACTTAGCAACCGAACCGGTATCCAATACCCTCGTGCTACTAGGAGTACTAGTAAAGTACACATCAACATCATGTATATCAAATATACTTCTTTCGACTTTTGCCAGCCTTCTTATCTACCAAGTATCTAGAGTTGCTCCGCCTCAGTGACCGTTCCCCTCATAGCAGAAGCACTTAGTCCCGGGCTTGGGTTTAATCTGGGGTCTCTTCATTAGTGCAGCAACTGCTTTGCTGTTTCATGAAGTATCCCTTCTAGCCCTTGCCTTTCTCGAAACTTAGTGGTTTTACTAACCATCAACTATTGATGCTCCTTCTTGATTTCTACTCTCGCAGTGTCAAACATCGCGAATCGCTCAAGGATCATTGTATCTATCCTTGACATGTTATAGTTCATCATGAAGCTCTCACAGCTTGGTGGCAGTGACTTTGGAGAACCATCACTATCTTATCTGGAAGATCAACTCCCACTTGATTCAAGCGATTGTCGTACTCAGATAATCTGAGCACACACTCAATGATTGAGCTTTTCTCCTCTACTTCGTGGACAAAGAATCTTGTCGGAGGTCTCATACCTCTTAACAAGGGCACAAGCATGAAATCACAATTTCATCTCTTTAGAACATCTCTCATGTTCCGTGACGTTTCAAAACGTCTTCGGCGCCTTGCTTCTAAGCCATTAAGTATTTTGTACTGAACTATTGTGTAGTCATCAGAAACGTGTATGTCGGATGTTCACAACATCTACAGACGACGCTCGAGGTGCAGCACACCGAGTGGTGCATTAAGTACATAAGCCTTCTGCGCAGCAACGAGGACAATCCTCGGTTTTACAGACTCGGTCTGCAAAGTTTCCTACTATCAACTTTCAACTAAATTTTCTCTAGGAACATATAAAAAACAGTAGAGCTATAGCGCAAGCTACATCGTAATTCGCAAAGATCATTAGACTATGTTCATGACAATTAGTTCAATTAATCATATTACTTAAGAACTCCCACTCAAAAAGTACATATCTCTAGTCATTTGAGTGGTACATGATCCAAATCCACTATCTCAAGTCCGATCATCACGTGAGTCGAGAATAGTTTCAGTGGTAAGCATCTCTATGCTAATCATATCAACTATACGATTCATGCTCGACCTTTCGGTCTCATGTGTTCCGAGGCCATGTCTGCACATGCTAGGCTCGTCAAGCTTAACCCGAGTGTTCCGCGTGTGCAACTGTTTTGCACCCGTTGTATGTGAACGTTGAGTCTATCACACCCGATCATCACGTGGTGTCTCAAAACAAAGAACTGTCGCAACGGTGCACAGTCGGGGAGAACACAATTTCGTCTTGAAATTTTAGTGAGAGATCACCTCATAATGCTACCGTCGTTCTAAGCAAGATAAGGTGCATAAAGGATTAACATCACATGCAATTCATAAGTGACATGATATGGCCATCATCATGTGCTTCTTGATCCCCATCACCAAAGCACCGGCACGATCTTCTTGTCACCGGCGTCACACCATGATCTCCATCATCATGATCTCCATCAACCTGTCGCCATCGGGGTTGTCGTGCTACTCATGCTATTACTACTAAAGCTACGTCCTAGCAATATAGTAAACGCATCTGCTAGCACAAACGTTAGTGTAAAGACAACCCTATGGCTCCTGCCGGTTGCCGTACCATCGACGTGCAAGTCGATATTAACTATTACAACATCATCATCTCATACATCCAATATATCACATCACATCGTTGGCCATATCACATCACAAGCATACCCTGCAAAAACAAGTTAGACGTCCTCTAATTGTTGTTGCATGTTTTACGTGGTGACCATGGGTATCTAGTAGGATCGCATCTTACTTACGCAAACACCACAACGGAGATATATGAATTTCTATTTAACCTCATCCAAGGACCTCCTCGGTCAAATCCGATTCAACTAAAGTTGGAGAAACCGACACTCGCCGGTCATCTTTGAGCAACGGAGTTACTCGTAGCGATGAAACCAGTCTCTCGTAAGCTTGTGAGTAATGTCGGTCCGAGCCGCTTCGATCCAACAATACGGCGCAATCAAGAAAAGACTAAGGAGGGCAGAAAAACGCACATCACCGCCCACAAAAACTTTTGTGTTCTAGTCGAGAAGACATCTACGCATGAACCTAGCTCATGATGCCACTGTTGGGGAACGTCGCATGGGAAACAAAAATTTTCCTACACGCACGAAGACCTATCATGGTGATGTCCATCTACGAGAGGGGATTTCCGATCTACGTACCCTTGTAGATCGCACAGCAGAAGCGTTAGTGAACGCGGTTGATGTAGTGGAACGTCCTCACGTCCCTCGATACGCCCCGCAAACCGTCCCACGAACCGTCCCGCGATCCGTCCCACGATCTAGTGCCGAACGGACGGCACCTCCGCGTTCAGCACACGTACAACTCGACGAAGATCTCGGCTTTCTTGATCCAGCAAGAGAGATGGAGATGTAGATGAGTTATCCGGCAGCATGACAGCGCTCCGGAGGTTGGTGGTGATCTAATCTCAACAGGGCTCTGCCCGAGCTCCGCAGAAACGCGATCTAGAGGTAAAACCGTGGAGGTATGTGGTCGGGCTGCCGTGGCAAAAGTTGTCTCAAATCAGCCCTAAAACCCCACTATATATAGGAGGGAGGGAGGGGAGGAGGCAGCCTCAAAACCTAAAGGTTTGGCCAAAATTGGAGGTGGAGGAGTCCTACTCCAATCCTACTTGGAGTAGGATTCCACCTTCCCACTTGGAAACTCTTTCCACCTTGTGTTTTTTTCCTTCTCAAACCTTATGGGCCTTAGTGGGAACTTATTCCAGCCCACTAGGGGCTGGTTTATCTCTTCCCATAGCCCATGAGACCCCTTGGGGCGTGACACCCTCCTGATGGTCCCCGACACCCCTCCCAGCACTCCCAGTACACTACCGATGAGCCCGAAACTTTTCCGGTAATGCACGAAAACCTTCCGGTAACCAAATAAGGTCATCCTATATATCAATCTTCGTTTTCGGACCATTCCGAAAACCCTCGTGACGTCCGTGATCTCATCCGGGACTCCGAACAACATTCGGTAACCAACCATATAACTCAAATACGCATAAAACAACGTCGAACCTTAAGTGTGCAGACCCTGCGAGCTCGAGAACTATGTAGACATGACCCGAGTGACTCCTTGGTCAATATCCAATAGCGGGACCTGGATGCCCATATTGGATCCTACATATTCTACGAAGATCTTATCGTTTGAACCTCAGTGCCGAGGATTCATATAATCCCGTATGTCATTCCCTTTGTCCTTCGGTATGTTACTTGCCCGAGATTCGATCGTCAGTATCCGCATACCTATTTCAATCTCGTTTACCGGCAAGTCTCTTTACTCATTCCGTAATACAAGATCCCGCAACTTACACTAAGTCACAATGCTTGCAAGGCTTGTGTGTGATGTTGTATTACCGAGTGGGCCCCGAGATACCTCTCCGTCACACGGAGTGACAAATCCCAGTCTCGATCCAGACTAACTCAACAACACCTTCGGAGATACGTGTAGAGCATCTTTATAGTCACCCAGTTACGTTGCGACGTTTGATACACACAAAGCATTCCACCGGTTTCAGTGAGTTATATGATCTCATGGTCATAGGAACAAATACTTGACACGCAGAAAACAGTAGCAACAAAATGACACGATAAACATGCTACGTCTATTAGTTTGGGTCTAGTCCATCACATGATTCTCCTAATGATGTGATCCCGTTATCAGGTGACAACACTTGCCTATGGTCAGGAAACCTTGACCATCTTTGATCAACGAGCTAGTCTACTAGAAGCTTACTAGGGACAGTGTTTTGTCTATGTATCCACACATGCACTGTGTTTCCAATCAATACAATTATAGCATGGATAATAAACGATTATAATGAACAAAGAAATATAATAATAACTAAAGCTTGCCAATCGTAGCACCAAGATGGTGTTCATCGGATACGAGAGGACTTCTTCCGCCACCAAGGCATACCGCTTATATGATCCACAAACCAAGCGTCTACGGATTTCACGCGACGTCGTGTTTGAAGAAAACCAAGCGTGGAATTGGAGCGCCAAAGCCGACGATGCTCCAAACGGTAACATATTCAGGGTTGAATTTCCAACTGATGATGATGCAGGGGAGGATGTCCAGGTGGTTGGCAAGGCGCCCAACCAAGGTGACCACAATGATAGTGATCATCATGGTGCCGACACTGACGACAACGCGCATAGGTCGCAAGGAGATAGCGACAACGACGCGCACGACACGGGTAGAGATCTCGACGACAACATCGACAACGAGGCGCATAGTGACGACGACAATCAAGATGATGGTCACGGTCACGACGACTACGCCGACGACACGGATGTCGATGACACGCCCGGGTCTCAGCTATCTTCCTCAAGTGCATCAACACCGACACAATTTGTGTCGCCTCCTTCGCAAGCCACAACGGATTCCTCCGGGCCTCGTCGCTACAAGACCCTCAAGAAAGTCTACAAGTACACAAAGCCAGTTATGCTCGAGTACTCCGGACTATGTGTGTTCAGAGTTGAGGAGCCGGCGAACTTCGTAGAGGCGAGCAAAAGTCCTAGCTGGACGCACGCCATGGATGAGGAGATGAAGGCGATTGAGAGCAATGGCACGTGGACTTTGGTAACCCGTCCTCCAAACCAAAAGGCGATAGGTTTGAAGTGGGTTTACAAGTTAAAGAAGGACACACAGGGTGCCATTGTGAAGTACAAGGCAAGACTCGTTGCAAAGGGCTACGTACAACGTCAAGGAGTTGACTATGATGAGGTGTTTGCACCGGTTGCTCGAATCGAGACGGTGAGAGTGCTCCTAGCTTTGGCAGCACAAGAGGATTGGAAGGTTCATCATATGGATGTTAAATCCGCTTTCCTCAACGGCGATCTCACAGAAGAAGTGTACATGGAACAACCCCTCGGCTACGAGAAGAAAGGTGAAGAAGGGAAAATTTACAAGCTCAAGAAGGCACTTTACGGGTTGAAGCAAGCGCCAAGAGCTTGGAACTCAAAGTTAGACCGGAGTTTGGTCTCGCTCGGGTTCAAGAGATGTCCCCTCGAGCACGCAGTCTATACCAAGAACTCCAAAGGCTCAAACCTGCTAGTTGGAGTTTATGTCAACGATCTGATTATCACCGGAGATAGCGTACAAGAAATTGAACGTTTCAAGGCGCAAATGAAGAACAAGTTTAGCATGACTGATCTGGGATTACTCAGCTATTACTTGGGCATCAAAGTGAAGCAAAGCTCTGGAGAGATTTCCTTATGTCAATCAGCTTATCCGGTCAAGTTATTGGAAAAGTGTGGCATGTCAGATTGCTACGAGACACAAGTTCCAATGGATCAACGTCACAAGTTGAGCAAGCGTAGCTCAAATCCGCCGGTGGACACCACAATGTATCGAAGCGTTGTGGGAAGCCTAAGATATTTGGTGCATACCCGACCTGACTTGGCTTATTCAGTCGGGATCGTGAGTCGTTTCATGGAGAATCCGACAACCGAGCACATGAGCGCGGTCAATCAAATCTTGCGCTATGTGAAAGGCACCATTAATCTTGGTTGCACGTACAGAAAGGGAAAGGAAGGATTGATCCTTCGTGGATATTTAGATAGTGACATGGCAGGTGATGTTGATGACTGAAAGAGCACAACGGGCATGGTTTTCTGCCTTGGCCCGAACCCGATTAGCTGGAATTCTCAGAAGCAAAAGGTTGTGGCACTGTCTTCATGTGAGGCAGAATACATAGCGGCAAGCACGGCGGCTTGTCAAGCAGTGTGGCTGAGAAGACTCCTAGCTATTCTTGCAAAGCGGGAGGTGCAGAAGGTGTCACTGAAGATCGATAACCAAGCTGCAATCTCGTTGTGCCAAAATCCGGTTCATCACGAAAGGAGCAAGCACATAGATACCCGGTTCCACCATATCCGGGAGTGCATTGAAGAAGGGTTGATCGAGGTTCAACATGTGAACACGAAAGACCAACTTGCCGGTATTTTCACCAAGTCCCTCGGTCGACAGAAGTTCATCGAGATGAGGAGGAAAGTCAGAGTGCAAGAAGTGAAGTCAAGCAACAAGATTAAGGAGGTGAATGTAGAAGTTAATCATGTTGTTTCTTTAGGATTCGGAAAGAAAGCCAAACCGAGTCCTAGTAGTATTAGGATTCCTAGTCCTAGTCCATTTCCATAGTCCCATGTGGACGTGTATAAAAGACACCCTAGGGGTGTTGATTGTAACACCAGAAAAACGAAAATAAATACAAAGCAAAGGCTCGACACGGGCCTTTAGCCATCAAATCCATCGATCAATTTTATTCGTGTCGCTAGTTACGCAAGTTCCGTCAAGTAGCCGGCCGAAGCAAGAATCGCGTAGGCATGCCTGTACAGCTGCATACGCACATTCAAAAGCCAACGGTATACAGATTGCTACAGACTGGTCTGCTGTTAACAGATTCTATTTTTGTTGAGTTGGTTGCTTATTTTGATGAAACTATGGATAGTATCGGGGGGTACTAGCCATGGAAGATTGAAAATACAGTAACCCAACATCAACATAAGTAGAATTTAAGTTTGCTACAGTACCTAAAGAAGTGGTGGTTTGCTTTCTTATACTAATGTTATCATGAGTTTCTGTTTAAGTTTCGTGTTGTGAAGTTTTCAAGTTTTGGGTGAAGTTCTTATGGACAAAAAGATAAAGAGTGGCAAGAGCTCAAGCTTGGGGATGCCCAAGGCACCCCAAGTTGATTCAAGGATGTTGTAAAAGCCTAAGCTTGGGGATGCCCCGGGAAGGCATCCCCTCTTTCGTCTTCAATCCATCGGTAACGTTACCTGGGGCTATATTTTTATTCACCACATGTTATGTATTTTGCTTGGAGCGTCTTGTATCGTAGGAGTCTTTTATTTTTGTTGTGTCACAATCATCCTTGCTGCACACCTAGAGAGAGAGACATGCACTAACCGTGATTTTGTCGAGCTTCACTTTTATCCTTTGGTTAGACAATTCAGCTCACATGTGTTTCACTTATATCTTTTGAGCTAGTTGATTTTGTTCTATGTGCTTCAATTATATCTTTTAGAGCACAGCGGTGCGTGGCTTGGTAGTTGATCTATGCTATGAAAGTAGTCTCAAAAGGGGTAGTTATCCAAAGGGATATGAAAACTTCCACCTTCATGTGCATTGAGTAGTTGGAGAAGTTTGATTCATCTCAATTAGTTTTGAGTTGTGGTTGGGGTAATAATGAAGTTATACTAGTAAGGTGTTGTGGATCTAGAAATACTTGTGTTGAAGTTAGTGATTCCCATAGCATGCACGTATGGTTAACCGCTATGTGATGAAGTTTGAGCATGATTAGTCTATTGATTGTCATCCTTTGTGTGGCGGTCGGGATCGCACGATGGTTTATACCTACCAACCCTTCCCCTAGGAGTATGCGTTGAATGCTTTGTTTCGATTACTAATAAACTTTTGCAACAAGTATATGAGTTCTTCATGACTAATGTTGAGTCCATGTTTTAGATGCATTTTCACCTTCCACCATCACTATCTTCTTTAGTGACGTGCTACTTTCGCCGGTGCACAAAACCACCCAAATAGCCTCCCGCAAAACAGCCACCATACCTACCTACTATGGCTTTTTCAAACCTATTCCGAGATATATTGCCATACGACTACCACCATGACATGTGCCACCACTTCTACATTGCCATTGCATACTCGCAAGATAGCTAGCATGATGTTTCCATTGATGTCTATGCCATGCTAGATCATTGTCACGGTACACTACCGAAGGCATTCCATATAGAGTCTTCATTAAACTAAGTTTTGAGTTGTAAGTGTGATGATCATCATTGATGGAGCATTGTCCCATGTGAGGAAATAAAAGAGGCCAAAGATGCCCACCATAATAAAAAAAGAGGCCAAAGAGCCCATCAAAGTAATGAGAGAAAAAGAGAGAAGGGACAATGCTACTACCTTTCCACACTTGTGCTTATTAAGCACCATGATCTTCATGATTGAGAGTCTCTCGTTTTGTCACCACCATATAGCTAGTGGGAAATTTTCATTATATAACTTGGCTTGTATATTCCAATGATAGGCTTCCTCAAAATTTCCTTAGGTCTTCGTGAGCAAGGAAGTTGGATGCACACCCACTAGTTTTCTTTAAGAGATTTCACATACTCTTAGCTCTAGTGCATCATTTGTATGGCAATCCCTACTCATTCACGTTGATATCTATTGATGAGCATCTCCATAGCTCATTGATATGCCTAGTCAATGTGACCATCTTCTCCTTGTTTGCCTTGCAACCTCCACCACACTCCATTCCACTTATAGTGCTAAAACCATGGCTCACGCTCATGTATTGCGTGAGAGTTGAAAAAGTTTGAGAAAGTAAAGGTGTGAAAACAATTACTTGGCCAATACCGAGGTTGTGCATGATTTAAATTCGTTGTGCAAGGATGATAGAGCATAGCCAGACTATATGATTTTGTAGGTATAACTTTCTTTTGGCCTTGTTATTTTGAAAGTTCATGATTACGTTGCTAGTTTGCTTGAATTATTATTGTCTCCACGTCAATAGCAAACTATTGTTTTGAATCTAATGGATCTGAACATTCACGTCACATAAGAGGAGTTACAAAGGACATCTATGCTAGGTAGCATGAAAGCATCAAAAATTCATTCTTTATCATTTCCCTACTCGAGGACGAGCAGGAGTTAAACTTGGGGATGCTTGATACGTCTCAACCGTATCTATAATTTTTGATGGTTTCACGCTGTTATCTTGTCAACTTTGGATGTTTTATATACCTTTTGTATCTTTTTTGGGACTAACTTATTAATTCAGTGCTAAGTGCCAGTTCCTGTTTTTTCCAGTGTTTTTGACTCTTTTCAGATCTGATTTTGGAACGGAGTCCAAACGAAATAAAATCCTCGAAATTAATTTTTCCAGAACAGAAGAAGATCGGGAGGCTTGAGGGCCAAGGCAGGAGTCCCACAGGGAGCCCACAAGCCCTGTTGCCGCGGCCAGGGGGGCCCGCGGCAACCAGGCTTGTGTCCTCCGTGGCGCTCCCCTGCCCTAGCTCTTTGGCCTATAAATTCCCTAAAATCGCAGAAAAAATCAGGGCATCCACGAAAACACTTTTCCGCCGCCGCAAGCTTCCGTTTCCGCGAGATCTCATCTGGAGACCCTTCTCGGTGCCCTGCCGGAGGGGACTTTGGAGTTGGAGAGCTTCTACATCAACATCATCGCATCTCCAATGACTCGTGAGTAGTCCACTTCAGACCTACGGGTCCGTAGTTAGTAGCTAGATGGCTTCTTCTCTCTCTTGGATCTTCAATACAAAGTTCTCCATGATCTTCATGGAGATCTATCGGATGTAATCCTCTTTGGCGGTGTGTTTGTCAAGATCCGATGAATTGTGGATTTGTGATCAGATTATCTATGAATTATATTTGAGTCTTTGCTGATTTCTTATATGCATGATTTGATATCCTTGTAAGTCTCTCCGAGTCTTGGGTTTTGTTTGGCCAACTAGATCTATGATTCTTGCAATGGGAGAAGTGCTTGGTTTTGGGTTCATACCGTGCGGTGACCTTTCCCAGTGACAGAAGGGGCAGCAAGGCACGCATCATGTTGTTGCCATCAAGGGTAACAAGATGGGCTTTCATCATAAATGTGAGATTGTTCATCTACATCATGTCATCTTGCTAAGGCATTACTCTGTTCTTTTGGACTTAATACAGTAGATGCATGCTGGATAGCGGTCGACGTGTGGAGTAATAATAGTAGATGCAGAAAGTATCGGTCTACTTGTTTTGGACGTGATGCATATAGATATAATTATTGCCATAGATAATGTCACGACTTTGCGCGGTTCTATCAATTGCTCGACAGTAATTCGTTCACCCACCGTCTACTTGCTTTCATGAGAGAAGCCACTAGTGAACACTATGGCCCCCGGGTCTATTCACAACTATCGTCTCCACTTTCACTTTTACTTTGCTTTGTTTACTTTTTGCTTTCAGTTCTCACTTTGCAAACAATCTATAAGGGATTGACAACCCCTTCATAGTGTTGGGTGCAAGCTCTTTGTGTTTGTGCAGGTACTTGTGACTTGACGCGATCCTCTCACCGGATCGATACCTTGGTTCTCAAAACTGAGGGAAATACTTACCGCGGCTGTGCTACATCACCCTTTCCTCTTGAAGGGAACACCAACGCAAGGATCCAAGGCCACGGGGAAATCCTTTGCATATTTGCCAAGGAAGTCCCTATAGACGTAGCCCGTAGCACCAGGATTCCTGGCGCCGTTGTGAGGGAAGGTCTATTGTCGCAGTAGCAGATACATGTATAAATTTCTTACTTTTATTATTGTTTATTATTATATCGTGCGACGGTTTTGGTATCTGCCCACGTCGGCCCTCGTACGGCCTATGATTCGGACGTGGTATATTTTCTATTATAACTATTTGTTTCTTTTAGTGTTTATGACAATTATGCCGACCAACGTGACATGGATGTTTTTATCTAGGAGGTATGGGAACCGGAAATTCCAACCGACCCTCTTGTCGAGAGGTTAAATTTAGTTGAAAAAGAAAACAATTACTTGAAGAAAAAATTGAAAATAATTGAGGATAAGAACATGGAATTGGAGTTGCATGTTGCCGATGTCGTTGATGATCACAAGATCAAGATGGATGCAATGCGGTTGAAGATGGATGCAATGCGCTTGAAGATGGATGCAATGCACTTGAATATTAGGAATATTAGAAAGGGATATTTAAATTAGTGCCCCTGGTTCCTTAGTTGTGCTCACTTTTCCCCACGCTCCAAACTTTTGCTCACTTTTCCCCTCTTCCTTAACTGAAACTCTCACAAATGCTCATAGCGGCCGTTTGTTGTCTTGACTGTCCATTGACCATCAATTGACCGTTTGTTGTCTTGACCGTGACCGTCAATTGCTGACGAGTGGGGCCGAGTCTTCGGCTGACTGTTGCTTGCTGACGGGTGGGACCGCAAGGAGACACGTATTGGGCAGCTTGTCTGAATCTGAAACATATCTAGACAGGCCGCACTGCACCGCGCCGCCCCGCCTCCTCCGCCGGCGTCGTGCCGCGTCCACCGCAGTTGTTTCCTCCACCCTATGCCTCTATTCCGTTCGTCGGCGACGTCGCGTCTCCGCCAGATATAGCCCACCTCCCCATCTAGGATTACATGGCGATGTTGAGTGAGGACGCCCGGAATGCAGTCGCCCGTGGAGAGGATTGGGTCGAATCCGCGGCAGATAATTCATGGATTAAACCTGGGTAAGCATTGTTTCCTCTCGACTTGACGTTCTAAATCGTATAGTAGGCCGTATTTGACTTCTGTTTGCTTGAATCGTTCGAATTTGTGCTCGATTTTACCCAGCTAACTAAAGCCTTTATTTCCTTCAACAAAATAGGATTGATCCCGCGCTGGCTTTCCGGCTGGCGATTAGAATGGAAACTAGTGTGCTGCGTGGTACTAAAGGGCATTTGATTTCATCATTTTTCTATCCCAAAGTGGTAGAAACTAGCATATCTATCAAAGATTTGCAAGCTGAGCTCAGAAACACATATCCCTGGAGTGATGCCGATGTTGTTGAACTGAATTACTTCAGCAGTGACGAGCAAAGATTTCTCCCACTAACTTGCGACGATCATATGCCGTTGCTTTTTGCTGGGATTGCTGGCTGTCGATTTGGTAAACTCCAAATCGATGTGCTTCAGCCACGCGCAGAACGGGTGAAGGGGAAGGGAGTTCAGACATCATCTGCCTGTGCTAATAGCCAGCACCCCGGCACTCCTTGTAGGTCGACACCAAGTAAAGCAAGTGGTTCATGGAGCCACAACATGCCTGCTACCAATTGTGGTTCCGATTCAGCTGCTGCTTCTCGTGTACCTTCTGCAGTTGGTGTAGAAGAGGATGCAGAACCTGACGAGGCAGTGCCTACAAATGATGATGAAGACGAGATGATGTTTCCTAACTGGTCGATGTAGCCAGTCAGCAAGCAGTGGATGACGAATATATGGAGGAGCCCATCAGCCAAGCTAGGTTTGATGACACTGATGATGAAGAGAAGGTGGAGAACATGGACATCTTAATCGAGGATGAATACGATGGTGATGACATGCCAACAATTGAGTGGAATAGGGAAAAACCTGAGCTTAGTGTAGGTACCATTTTCTAATCAATGGTGGACTGTCGGAATGCAGTGACAACATGGTGCATTATATCTGAAAACACCTATGAGATTAAAATGAGTGAGCCAGCAAGGTTCACAGTTTTTTGTCCATATCCTAGGTGTAGGTGGAAGTCGCATGCATCTCGTATGAGAAAGAGCAAATATATTCAGGTAATCCAAGTTCAGTTAGTAATTTAGTTTCAGATTGTTGAGTAAGGTTTCTTAACTATTTTTACCCTTTTATTTTGTTTCAGATAAATAAAAACCCACAGAAGCACACCTGTCCACCTGGAGGGGGAGGGGGGAAGGCCAAAACCAAGCTAGCAAAAACTAGGTGGGTGGCAGATGCTATATTGGATTAGCTGAGAGAAGAACCTGGACTTGGTCCAACAGCACTCCATGGGAAGCTATTTGAGAAGTACAAGATAGAAATTCCTTACATGAGAATTTTCAATGCTAGGGAAAAGGCTCTTTACAGAATTAATGGTCAATGGAATGACAGTTTTCAGCTGCTTTACACTTTCAAAGCTGAAGTGGAGATGGCAAGTCCAGGGAGTGTTGTAGAGATTGACAAGCATACAGTTCAATTCAAAATAAAAGGGAAGTCATTTCAGAAGGAGTGCTTCAGAAGGGCTTTTGTTTGTTTCAAGGCTTGCTGGCAGGGGTTTCTAGATGGTTGCAGGCCCTATTTGGCTGTAGATGCTACACATTTGACTAGAAGATGGAGAGGACAGCTAGTAGCAGTTCTGCAGTTGATGGACACAACTGGCTATTCCTAGTTGCATTTGGTGTGGTGGAGGCAGAGTCTGAGGAAAGTTGGGTCTGGTTTCTACAGCAGTTGCGCAACATTATAGGCACACCCCCAGGTTTGGCTATACACACAGATGCTTGCAAGGGTTTATAGAGTGCAGTGGAAATTGTATTCCCTGGAGTGGAGCATAGGGAATGTATGCGACACCTAGCGCATAATTTCAAAAAGAAGTTCAAAGGTAAAGTTTATGATGAGAACTTATGGCCAGCATCATACACATGCAGCAAAAGGAAGCATGAACACCATTTGAGAGTGTTGTATGCTCAAAATCCTCTTGTGAAGGAGTACATGGATGCACATCATGGTAAGGTGTGGTCAAGAAGCAAATTCAACGAAATCTGCAAAGTAGATTATGTGACCAGTAACCTTGCAGAGTGCTTCAATTCAAAGTTCAAGTCAGTGAAAGGGCTCTTGTTGTGGCAAGCATTTGACAAGATGAGGCAAATGATCATGATAAAGATGGCTCATCGCAAAACAATTGCAGAAACACAATATGTTGGTCATCAAATGCTCCCATCACTGATTAAGGCATTGCACTTGAAGGCAAGAGGCTTGAAGATGAAATGTATTCGATCTGGTACATATGAGGCAGAGGTTACCTATACTGACACTAAAAATAGGGTATGGAGGTATCCTGTGAACCTAAGTACTAGAGAATGTACTTGTAGGCAATGGCAGATCCGTGGGAAGCCATGCATACATGCCCTACATCTGATGACCGTTATCGGGGGTGCAGATGGTGAAGTTGATCAATATTGCTCTGAGTATTTCTCTGTTGCCAAATTTATGGCTGCTTATGCTGACAATGTGCGTGCACTATTGGGGAAAGATCAATGGAACATAGTAGATCCAGGGTTCAAACTCCACGCTCGTGTCATTACTAGACCACCAGGAAGACCAAGGAACCAGAGGATTAGAGCAGGTGAGGAGGGTCGTCTACCAAAGAAACGTGCTTGCAAAAAGTGTGGAGTTCTGGGGCATATTGCTAGGCTTTGTACCAATGCAGTGGATGCACCATTTGGAGAGGAGGAAAGATGGACATCAGCCAATGCTGAGGAGAATGCAACAGGAATGGAGATTGAAGATGCAGTGGAGAATGCAACAGCAATGGAGATTGAAGATGCAGTGGAGAATGCAGCAGCAAATGAAGCAGAAGATTTTGAAACCATGGCCTTTGATGGTTTTGAAGCTATAAGAGAGGAAGAGGAGGGGGTAATTGTTCCAATTGTGCCTTTAAAGATTACTGAACCCATAGATGACCGTCAAATGGTCGTCAAGTGCTCGGCGAGTGGAACTACTCCATTAGCACCTCCACGGGGAAAACACCAAGTAAAGCCCAAGATCAAAAGGAACAAGAGTCTGAAAGAAAAGAGCATCTCAACTAGGGAAACCAGGAGCAAGACAGTGAAGCCAGCTGCAAACACAAGGAGCAACTAAAAAATTTGAATTAAGTTGTTGGAAAATGTTTGTGTTGTCAATTTGAGGGCGAGTCGATCGCTTAAAACTTGGTAGATTTGTATTAAGATGTTGGCATCTTAAAACTTGGTAGCTTTAAGCTACTGTAATAATGTTGGCATCAGTTGTAATAATGTTGCTTCTACTTTGGTTCCTTATTTGAGTCAAAATTCAAATTTCCATCAAAATTTGAATTTAAATCAATATTTGAATTTGGACCAAAATTTGAATTCGAGCCAAAGTTGAAGTTGAACATTGGAGGTTCATTGCTCTGTGCGGTGTATTTGATCGAGCATTTCAAGTCCAATATTCTTAGGTGAACAGTCCGAATGAGAAATGTGCTAGAAACGAGCTCGAAAGCTAGGGTAAACAGCCCTATTTGAAATCAAGTTTTTTTTTGACCTTCCCTAAACGAGGCATATATTTTTTTATTAACACTTGTTCCATATATATAGGGTAAAAACGAAGTCTCACTATTTATTGATTAATATTCATATTACTACATTTTTTTTGAAAAAATATGCTTTTAATTCAAAACCGTCAAATAACACGTTTTAGATATGAAAATGAAAAAGTAAGTTCAGATCCTTCTTATTCACTCCAAAATGAAGCTATGGAGATTTTTCTGATTTTTTTTTAATTAAATTTTTTTTTTCAAACCCTAAACCCTCTCTCCTTATTCTACGAACTCTGAAAATGTTCATAGGTGATAGCTCATTTTTGTGAAGGCTTTTTTCATGAAAATGACCTACACCAAGTTTATATTTTTTTCTCATAACCTTGTCACATATGACGGCTATCTGCGCAAGAATTACAACATTTTGATTTTTTTTTGAATTTTTTAAAAACATTTGAACTTGATTTCGACAGGTCACTTGAAAAAATGACTTTTCAAAAAAACGCCCCTATACCGAGTTTATATTTTTTAATGGTAACTAGGTCTCATAAACAGATGAACTACGTTTGTTTTATATTTTTGCGATTTTTTCTAATTTAGTTATGGCCATTTGAAATCTGGTCAAAGCCTAATAACCCCGCAGAAATGCTCCAAACCCTAGCGTCGAACATCCGCCGTCGGATCATACCCTAGCGCCAAACACCACCCGTCAGATGTGGGCAGGCATGCGCGATCCGCGTGATGCATCCAGATTGGCTACTGCACTGACCTTCTCGGGTTTTTACGATCTGCCCCACTTTACATATGAAATTGTATTTTTCGCACATGACCACCACATGTCAGTGTTAAGAGTTGGTTCAAATATTCAAACTGCAAAATACAATGTGGCAAATCGTCAATATAGCTTCCCCTTCTCCTCTTCTCCATGTGACAGACAAAGGCATCGAGCAGATCGAGCAATTCCTCTGTTTCTTTCCCCATCTTCTCGTTCTTATTCCTCTCGACCAATTCCTCTGTTTTTTCCTCTCGAGCGATATGTCGACCTCCTCGTCAGCCCCCCGTTCCACGTGGCCGGTGTATGGTCCAGTGCCGATGACTCGATGCACCGACTGCCCACGGATTGCGCCACTGAAGCGGTTGACTTCGAAGGAGGAGAAGAATGGGAACTTTGGGCGCGAGTTCGTCAAATGCGAGAGCAAGCCGGAGGGGCAGGTTAGATCTGAGTTTTCCTCGCATCCTTTATCTCTGTTAGATTTGGATTTAGGTTACATGATTTCATTTTCAGATCGTGAAGAAATGCCACCATTTCAAGTGGATGGATGATTACATCCAGAGGCTTCAAGGGTTGGGCTTGCTGGATTCGAGGGGGATGCAATCCGTGAGTTCAATCTGCCCCATGACAGTGCCGCTCCGGCAGCAGCAGCGCGTCCGGAATACCCAACGGTGGTAGATGTCGAATTGAAGACGGAATTGAAGAAGATGAACAAGAACTTCAAGCAGCTGATTGAGTTGAAGAAGCAATCCAATCTGACAGCTTTAGGAATACTTGCTCTAGGAATTTTTTACTTGATGGCCATCTCTCGTAGAGATGTTTGTCTACTGTTGTTGCCACTGTTTAGCAATCCTGGTCTGTTTATCTCAAATGCAACTTTGTTTAGTGCAAATGTCGATCTCTGAATGTATGGAGTTTACTGTTAAGTTTCGACACTTTCAGTTTCGACAGAAGACAACTACCAGTTTAGTGATAGGATTATTTTGTTAGCTAATAACCTCGAGTGTTGGGTCATACCCTAGCTCGTCAGATGACAGTAAGCAGTACTTGAGCAGCACGAGGGATATACATCAAGTTCATCTCTTCTCTCTCGCACTTGTCAAACTTTTGTCCTCGAGTTCGTCAGTTCTGCTAGAAAAAAAACCTAGTTTGCGGGGCCAAAGAGAATCAAGCTGCAATAGGCCCACAAAGGATAAATGAGGCCGAGAAACAAGTGATGTTTCTTTTTTTTGTTTAGGAACGATTGCTTTGTTCTTTTTTGTTTTTGATTGCTTTTTTCATTAATTTGATTGCTTCTATCTCATTGAGGAATTTTTTTGGCTTTCCTTTATGGGTCCCTTCATTTATCCTTTTGACTAAAGCCAAACATCTCAAAGTGTAGTTTTCTACATAGTGTAATTTGTACTTCATGATTGGAAAAAGAGGTCCAACCATACTTCAAACATAGTGTAGTTTTCTACATATTAAAGTAGGGATTAAAGTATATAAAACTACACTTTTGACTAAAGCCAAACATCTCAAAGTATTTGATACTTCAATATTTCTGAAAACCAAAGTATTCTTGGATTACCTAAAAATACAGAGCTCAGCAAACCAAAGCCGTGTACAAATGTACAATATGTTCTTATTTTTAGAAGGCATCTATAAACACATAATTTTTAGTTAGTTTGGTTAATTTTTCCCACGCCAATTAGCCGTGTCTAAACTTGGGACAAACAAAATACAAACATAACAAAGCATTAATATAACACACATAACTTAATATAACTTAGATAGAGTTGCTAGGGCAACATATATAAGTTCTTGGGACATAGACACCAATTTCTTACATAGATAAAAATAATTAGTAGCTAGGTCGGGCAACACACACACCAAACTAATACTACATACTACTAGATAGGGTAGCTAGGGAAACACCGCCATGTCTTCACCGTTGTCTTCACCTTAACCGTCGGCTTCACCGTCTTCTTCGCCGCCGGCTTCAGTACTCCTCCTCCTCAAGGCCATCGTCGCCGAGGTGGTACGGGAGGCTGTGCATGCGGTCACGAGCGGAGAAGATGCTCTCGAAGTCGGTGAAGATGTTATAGGTGGTGAATGCGATGAACTCGCACCCACACCAATACACCTTGCCGAGCAGGTGGTAGGCATCGAACCTGTTGGTGAAGTGTACGACAAGCCCTACCGGTGGAGCGTTGGCGTGGGGACGCTGCTCCACGAGGTTGAACATGGGCGGCGAGCCCGCCGGGAGGTGGTGGAAGCCCGCACGGAGGAACCCTCATGCAAGCTCGGTGCTACCCCTCCAACGTGAGAACGCCCACACGCGGAGCGATTCCTCGACGACGACGTTGGCGGGGTACCGCCGTTCCGGCACGGTGGGAGGCCCTTGGAACGTTGGGCCGTAGAACTGCATCTTGAACGCTTCGTTGAGTGGAACCGCTTTGGCTTTTGGGGGAAGAAGAGAAGTGGGAGGCGCAGATGGATCTGTAGAAGAAGAGGCAATGAAGGGCAGTTTAAATAGCCGGGGGAGACGAAGTGGGTACACGCGCAAACGGCGTAGATCGTGACTCAGTGCTGCTGTGTGAACCGTTGCGATCATCAATGTGTGAACGTGAATCGAAGCGAGCGTGCTCTTCGTTGGCGGCTCTGCGTGCTCTGCGTTGGTGGCTGCCTCCCCCTGCTGTGTTGGCGGCTACCTGCCTCCCCCTTCTGTGTGCTCTGCGTTGGCGGCTACCCCTTCTGCATGCCCCTTCTGCCACCGGCACAACTGAATCGAGCGGCAGCCGTGCGGCGTGTGAACTGATGCCTCGACATATGGACGCGAGCGTGCGAGCGTGCGTGCAGCCTGCCACTTCTGCCACCGGCACGTATGCCTGTGACACGTGAAACGACGTTGCGGAGCGACTGACTCCACTGGCAACCGTGCGGCACGGATCGATGCGTGCGTGTCGGCGTGCATGCATGCGTTTAGGTCTAGGTCACTAGATGCGTGTGTGGTGGTGTTCGCATGCATAGCAGGCTACATCGATGCCAAAGACGGGCATGCATCGCAGGCTACATAGATGCCAAAGACGGGCATGCATAGCAGGCTGCATCCATCGATAGTAGGCTTTTTTAGTTTATTACCAACAAACTAACGGGCCCGTCCTATGAACACAAACACGGCCCAACCAGCGAAGCCACAACCACAGTCAACAGAGTTCAACATGGTCCCACAAGTCAGTTAACCGCCAAGACAGCAAACGCCTGTTATCAACATTTGTGAGAGTTTCAGCTAAGGGAGAGGGGAAAAGTGAGCAAAAGTTTGAAGCGTGGGGAAAACTGAGCACAACTAAGGAATTGGGGGCACAGATGGAATAATCCCTATTAGAAAATATGCAATTGATAAAGAGGCTTGGTATCATTACGTTGTTGGATCAATTGTTACCTTAGTTGCGATTTTGATCACATTTGTTGTTGCATTTCAATGTTTTACATAGTTGTATGTTGTTTTTGAGAACTATATATGAACTTCATGTATTTATTTTTGCAGTAATAACATTTGATCACTACTGTACTTTGGTTTTAATGTGATGATGAGCTTGTATTAATTTGGTCATTTCTCTATTCATGATGTTCTGCAATGGTTTTTGATATACTTAATTTCATAATACAGATGAACCGCCAATGGATGTACGGTGACCGACGCACTTCAGATTACATTACGGGCCTGCATAATTTTCTCGGTGTGGCCGAGGCAACCAAGCAAAATGGTTTTATGTACTGTTCATGTGTTAACTGTGAGAATACGAAGGATTACTCTTCCACAAAAACCCTTCACGTCCACCTGCTTGAGAAGGGTTTCATGCCCCACTATTATGTTTGTACCAAGCACAGAGAAAGATGGGTTATGATGGAAGACAATGAAGAAAAAGAGGATGATGACAACTATCCGGATCCTATGTTCCCTGAATACAGTGATACTGTAACGGGGGAAGCTGAAGATCAGGAGGCACCAGACGGTGTGCCCGATGATGATCTTCGTCGGGTCATTGTCGATGCACCAAGAGAATGAGAAAGTGAAAGGGAGAAGTTGAAGTTAGAGCGCATGTTAAGAGGATCACAAAAAAGGGTTGTACCCAAATTGCGAAGATGACAACACAAAGCTCGGTACCACACTCGAATTGCTGCAATGGAAGGCAGAGAATGGTTTATCTGACAAGGGATTTTGGAAGCTACTGAAAATAATGAAGACGGAGCTTAAAAAGGATAACGAATTTCCTAACAGTATGTATGAAGCAAACAAGGTTCTCTGTCCTCTAGGATTGGAGGTGCAGAAGATACGTGCATGCCCTAATGACTGCATCATCTACCGTTGTGAGTACGAGGATTTGAAGGCATGTCCGGTATGCGGTGCATTGCAGTATAAGATCATACGAGATGACCCTGGTGATGTTGAGAGCGAGTGTCCCAGGAAGAGGGTTCCTGCAAAGGTGATGTGGTATCCTCCTACAATACCATGGTTGAATTGTTTTTTCTGAAACAAAGAGCATGCCAAGCAGATGTGATGGAACAAGGAAGACCGTAAGAAAGACGGGAAGTTGAGAGCACCCGCTGATGGGTCACTGTGGAGAAAAATTGAGAGAAGGTGGGTGGACTTTGCAGTTGACGTAAGGAACTTATGGTTTGGTTTAAGTGCATATGGCATTAATCCTTTTGGGGAGCAGAGCAGCAATCATAGCACTTGGCCCATGACTCTATCTATCTATAACCTTCCTCCTTGGTTGTGCATGAAGCGGTAGTTCATTATGATGTTAGTGCTCATCCAAGGTCCTAAGCAACCCGACAACGACATTGATGTGTACTTAAGGCCATTAGTTGAAGAAATTTTACAGCTGTGGAATGGAAAAGGTGTACGTGTGTGGGAGGAGCACAAACAACAGGAATTTGACCTACATGCATTGTTGTTTGTAACCATCAATGATTGACCTGCTCTCAGTAACCTTTCAGGACATACAAACAAGGTATACCACGCATGCACGCACTGTTTAGATGACACCTAAAGTATATATTTCAACAAATGCAGGAAGAATGTGTACCCGGGACATCGTTGATTTCTTCCGACCAACCATTAATTTCGAAAGAAAGGCAAGCATTTCAAAGGTGAGGCAGATCAGCGGAAGAAGCCGCCCTCCATATTGGTGATCACATACTTGATATGGTCAATGATTTACAAGTAATATTTGGAAAGCATACTAGCGGACAATCTGTTCCGAATGACGCTGAGGGACGCACACCCATGTGGAAGAAGAAATCTATATTTTGGGACCTATGCTATTGGAAAGACTTAGAGGTCCGCTCTACAATCGACGTGATGCACGTGACGAAGAATGTTTGCGTGAACATGCTAGGCTTCTTGGGCGCGTATGGGAAGACAAAAGATACACCGGAGGCACCGAAGGACCAACAACGTGTGCACGAAAAAGACGGCATGCATTCAAAGCAGTATGAAGGTCGTGCCAGCTACACTCTTACTAAAGAAGAGAAGGAAATCTTCTTTGAATGCCTTCTCGGTATGAAGGCCCCGTGTGGCTTCTCGTCCAATATAAAGGGATAATAAATATGGCGGATAAAAAGTTCCAGAACCGAAAGTCTCGTGACTGGCACATGATTATGACGCAACTGCTTCCGGTTGCATTGAGGGGGCTTCTACCGGAAAATGTTCAATTAGCCATTGTGAATCTACCTGCATTCCTGAATGCAATCTCTCAGAAGGTAATTGATGACGAGTTGATGTATATACTTCTCGCTGCTCGTTGGTTACCCCAAGTGAAAGGTTGAGATGTAGTCAACAACAAATTTCCCTCACACATAGACTGTAAGGTTGAACGACGCAGTAGGACTCCTAGGATCAACAAGTAGGTGTCTCTCACCCCTGTCAAGCAGAATACGTGGACCTGCACACACAACAAATAACTTTTCTCCCAACGAGTACAGAGAGGTTGTCAATCTCTCCGGCCTTGTAGTTTGCAAAGGATCAAAACACAAGCGAGAAGGTAATAGTGATTGCAACGGAAAAGTAAAGAAAGTGGTAAATGATGAAGGTGTAAACAATGATGGTGATATGGACCGGAGTCACATGATGTTCACTAGTGATGTCTTGCTCCAAAAATACGATAAAAAACTATGCTAGGGTAAACAAATCACTGTTGGGAAATTGACAGAATTATGATCGCACCGCAATGCTAATTATGCTCCTTGATAGTTCGAGGTTCAATAGTAATGGGCAGTAAAGCCAAGACAAGTAGACCGTTTATTCATCAGCATCTACTTACTAATCATCCACCTTGAGATATCTATCCAGAACATCTCTCCGGTATTAAGTTGCGAGCCCCACCCAAAGTATAAACTCAAAGCAACGGACAACTGCATTAACGAACTATTCATAAGGTAAAAATCCTTGCATCCGTGGTCACAAGCACTGTTGTTTTCTCCCTGGTGGCAACAAGCACATCCCCTAGTCTCATGTTTCTGTCACTCAAACTAGACATTGAGGGGCATGAACCCACAATCATGCATAACGTTCCCTCTTGGAGTCACGATCTACTACTTGTCCAAAGCAATAAAAAGCAACGGAGAACATGCATGAATCACTAAGGAACATAATATAAAAGGATAATCAAATATATAACTCATAACAATCTGAAGATAATCTCATAATCCATCGGATCCCGACAAACCGAGCATAGCAATAGCAAGAGAATTACATAGATGCCTTGATCATGTAGGGCAGCTCACAAGGACTAACCATTGGAGCACAAGATTGGAGAGAAGACATCACATAGCTACTGGTCATGGACTCATGGTCCACGGAGGACTACTCATGGCACGTCCAAGAAGCGTCCATGGCGGTGGAGAAGCTCTCAGAGGTCAATCCTCCCTCCGGCAGGGTGCCGGGAAGAGGTCTCCTGACGCTCCCGATCTCGGAAGCGCTGCGGCAGCGGAACGATGGAGAAATTCGCGATTCCAGAAAGTCTTTGAGGGTTTCCTCTCGGGGCTCTAAATATAGGCCAAAGGAAAGCACCGGAGGAGGTGGCACCCACCCAGGCGACTGATGACCCACAAGTATAGGGGATCAATCGTAGTCCTTTCGATAAGTAAGAGTGTCGAACCCAACGAGGAGAAGAAGGCTCTGATAAACGGTTTTCAGCAAGGTAATAACTGCAAGCACTGAAAGTAGTGGTGACAAGTGATGGTGTAGTGAGGTGAAACGTAGCTAGCGAAAAGTAACAAGTAACAAGTAGTAGCAACGGTGCAGCAAGTGGCCCAATCCCTTTTGTAGGAAGGGACACGCCTGAAGAAAGTCTTATAAGAGGAAAAACGCTCCCGAGGACACACGGAAATTTCTGTCATGCTAGTTTCATCATGTTCATATGATTCACGTTCGTTACTTTGATATGATATGTGGGTGGACCGGCGCTTGGGTACTGCCCTTACTTGGACAAGCATCCCACTTATGATTAACCGCTCTCGCAAGCATCTGCAACTACGAAAGAAGAATTAAGACAACGTCTAACCATAGCATTAAACTAGTGGATCCAAACCAGCCCCTTACGAAGCAACGCATAGACTGGGGTTTAAGCTTCTGTCACTCTAGCAACCCATCATCTACTTACTACTCCCCAATGCCTTCCTCTAGGCCCAAATATGGTGAAGTGTTATGTAGTCGACGTTCACATAACACCACTAGAGGAAAAACAACATACAACATATCAAAATACCGAACGAATACCAAATTCACATGACTATTATCAGCATGACTTATCACATGTCCTCAGGAACAAAAGTAACTACTCACAAAACATAATCATAATCATGATCAGAGGTGTAATGAATAGCATCAAGGATCTGAACATAAACTCTTCCACCATGTAATCCAACTAGCATCAACTACAAAGAGTAATCAAGACTACTAGCAACCTTACAAGTACCAATCGGAGTCGCGAGACGGAGATTGGTTACAAGAGATGAACTAGGGTTTGGAGAGGAGATGGTGCTGATGAAGATGTTGATGGAGATGACTCCCCTCCGACGAGAGGAGTGTTGGTGATGACGATGGCAACAATTTCCCCCTCCGGGAGGGAAGTTTCCCCGGCAGGATCGTCCTGCCGGAGCTCTAGATTGGATCTGCTCAAGTTCCGCCTCGTGGCGGCGGAGAATCCACGAAAAAGCTCCACCTTGATTTTTTTCCGGACGAAACCCTTCATATAGCAAAAGAGGGGGGCCAGTGGGCCACCAGGGTGCCCACAAGCCCTGTTGCCGCGACCAGGCGGGTAGGCCGCGGCAACCAGGCTTGTGGGCCCCTGGTTTCTCCCCTTTGTCACTTCTTTCGCCTAGTATTTTTATATATTCCCAAAAAAATCACCGTTGATTTTCAGGGCATTTGGAGTTGCGCAGAATAGAGGACTCAGACTTGCTCCTTTTCCAGTCCAGAATTCCAGCTGCCGGTATTCTCCCTCTTCAAATAAACCTTGCAGTATGAGAGAGAAAAGGCATAAGTATGGTTCCACAAAGTATAATAACGGTCCATAAAGGGATAAATACCAACATGAAAGAATGATGCAAAATGGACGTATCAACTCCCCCAAGCTTAGACCTCACTTGTCCTCAAGCGAAAACCAAGACCCAAAACATGTCCACATGTTTAGGGATGAAGGTGTCGATAAAACATAATACGGACATGAGGGCATCATGATCACACATAGAACATCAATACATCATAGAGATTCTTATGGGAAAGTAACAATTCCTTCACAAAGCAAAGTATGAAACAAAAACCTTACCGAGAAGTAGCCAACAACAGTCCATAGTCATTGAAGCAATTGCAATTTATCATATTATCAGAAAGAGTCAAATAAGAGCTTTTAAGGCAAATCCACATACTCAATCATCTCTTTTGTTTTCCACAATTGTTTAAACTCACGTGGTACTCATGATATCAAAGTTTTAGTTGGACACAGAGAAAGATAGGGGCTTATAAGTTTGCCTCCCAACCATTTACCTCAAGGGTAAAGTCAACAATAATAAAGCATAAGTACTCAGCTCCAAGTTGATATAGGAATATAGATTTTTCCCAAGCATATAGCGTTCACCAAGAAAAAGGCTAAATAAGGAATTGGTGAAGATCACCATGACTCTTACAAGGGCAAAAAGTAAAGGTACAAGATAGGCCCTTCGCAGAGGGAAGCAGAGGTTGTCATGTGCTTTTGAGGTTTGGATGCGTGTCCTCTTAGTGCGGAGGAACGTCACTTTATATCGCCTCCTGTGATAAAGAACTTTATTATGCAGTCTGTCGCTTTTATGTCTTCCTCATCACAGGTTCGTACAAAGCTTATTTTCCACACACTAATAGATCATACATATTAGAGAGAATTTTTTATTGCTTGCACCGATGAAAACTTACTTGAGGGATCTTATTCAATCCATAGGTAGATATGGTGGACACTCATGGCAAAACTGGGTTGAAGGTTTATGGATGCACAAGTAGTATCTCTACTTGGTGCGGGAGTTTTGGCCAATATGAGGTGGAAGCAATCATCACATGCTAAGGGATCTCTAATCATATAACATTGTTTGGAACCAAGCAAACACAATTCATTACGTTGTCTTCCTTGTCCAACATCTACTTCTAAGCATGTAATAGTTTGGTGAGTGCTCACAATTATAGAAAGTGTCTAAGATGATATATTTATATGTGAACCTCTCTTTCCTTATTACTTCTTATTAATTGCAACAATGACTGGGGTCTATGTTGGTCTATTCTCAACAAGTTTCAATCATCATACTTGTTAAATGTGTAGCTATCACATTCCATAAGATCATCTCATGATCTTTCATGCTATCATTCTTTTCATACTTCTGATCACGGCACAAAGCAAAGGCCTTGACTAAGATACTCTTTATTATATAGCTCGTAAGCTCGAATACATCAGGGGGACACAAGGCAAAAGACTCAAACCAAACACTAAAGACTTATTCCACTAAGAGAAGAAATAAAAACTGAAAAGGAAAGAACTAAAACAAAGGTAAAAGCAAAAGATGTAAAGGTGATACGATACCAGGGCAACCCCCCAAGCTTAGCAAAAGATATAAAGGTGATACGATACCAGGGCAACCCCCCCAAGCTTAGCAAAAGCCAAGGGGATTGCCCATACCAATGCTTAGTTGTCTTCCTTTGGTGGTGAAGGTGGTGGTGTTGTTGAAGTAGTCTGATCCTCCGTCTTCCAAGGCATAGGTGCTCCATCATGGCAGGATGAACGAGTCGCCGGAATCCTCAAATCTGCAGCCAACCGTATTGATTTAAATCTATACTCATACTCACAGTTTTGGTTCTGCAGGTCATAGATCTGGCCCTGGAGTTGATCAACCCTGTCATAGAGCCTGGAGAGGTGCTTCCCAATGTCAATGGCATCCATCTTGTGATTGCTGGTGAACTCCGTGATCATCATGTGGTTGGCGTTGAGTCCACGCTCCACCATCCCTTGGCACTTGAAGACTTGTTGCTCCATTGCTTCGAGCCTCGTCTCCACGCTTCCGGTCTTCTTAGGCCCCTCAACATCACGGATGTGCAACATCCCCTGACTCATCTTAATAGATTGAGGGTGTTTAAGCACTTCCGTGAGGTAGGGATTGATGACCTTCTCGAAGATCTTGTCCTTAGGAGATTTTAGGGAAGTCATGATAGTCTAGATCTGCAACAGAAACAAGCTCGAAACGAAAACATAGGAAAACTGCGCGATACAGAGATCAAAACCCTCGGGCGTATATATAATGATTTTTTCTGGACCAGAAGGAGTGCTCCGCAAGAAAACGGAGTCCGAGGGGCACACGAGGTGCCCACAAGCCCTGTTGCCGTGGCCAGGGGGAGGCCGCGGCAACCAAGCTTGTGGCCGCCTCGTGCGCTCTCTGGACTGCTTTTTATTTTTCTATTTTTCCAAAAATTCCAAAACAGAGAAAATTTCCTATTGGAAAAGTTTCGGAGTCCAATTACTTACCGAAACAGATACCTCTTCGGTTTCAGGGTCTGAAACAGGCTGATAAACATCCCTTATGTACTCCTCTAGAGTTATGATATTGATGATATTGGTCTCAAAATTTATGGGAGTACCAGAGATGTAATGCTTGATTCTTTGCCCATTTACCACTCTAGGAAAATTGCCTTCCGTGTTATTGATTTTGATGGCACCGGAACGATATACTTCCTCGACAACGTAGGGACCTTCCCATTTAGAGAGAAGCTTGCCTGCGAAGAATCTTAAACGAGAATTGTATAGCACGACATAATCACCTACATTAAGCTCTCGTTTTTTGTATTATTTTATCGTGCCATCTCTTAACCTTTTCCTTGAACAACTTGGCATTCTCATATGCCTGGCCCCTCCATTCATCTAATGAGCTAATATCAAACAACCGCTTCTCACCGGCAAGTTTGAAATCTAAGTTGAGCTCTTTGATTGCCCAATAAGCTTTGTGTTCAAGCTCAAGAGGTAAATGACAGGCCTTACCATAAACCATTTTATACGGTGACATGCCCATAGGATTCTTATAAGCAGTCCTATAAGCCCATAGTGCATCGTCAAGTTTGCTAGACCAATTCTTTCGAGATCTATTGACGGTCTTTTGCAAGATCAATTTGATCTCCCTATTACTCAACTCCACTTGACCACTAGACTGAGGGTGATAAGGATATGCAACTCTATGGTTGACATCATACTTAGCGAGCATCTTGCAGAAAACACCATGAATGAAGTGTGAACCGCCATCAGTCATCAGATATCTAGGGACTCCAAATCTTGGGAAGATGACTTCTTTAAGCATCTTAATAGAGGTGTGGTGATCAACATTTTTAGTGGGTATAGCCTCTACCCACTTAGTGACATAATCCACAGCAACTAAGATGTGAGTATACCCATTGGAACTCGGGAAAGGTCCCATATAATCAAAGCCCCAGACATCAAATGGTTCAATGACAAGTGAATAGTTCATAGGCATTTCCTGACGCTTACTGATATTCCCTATTCTTTGGCATTCGTCACAAGACAAGACAAACTTACAGGCATCCTTGAAGAGAGTGGGCCAATAGAAACCTGATTGCAATACCTTATGAGCAGTTCTGTCTCCAGCATGGTGTCCTCCGTAGGCCTCGGAATGACACTTCTGCAGGATCTGTCCCTGTTCATGTTCAGGCACACAACATCTAATAACACCATCTACTCCTTCCTTATAAAGGTGAGGATCATCCCAAAAGTAGTGTCTCAAATCAAAGAAGAATTTCTTCTTTTGCTCGAAGGTGAAACTGGGTGGTATGTATTTGGCTACGATATAGTTTGCGTAATCAGCATACCATGGTGCACTATGTGAAGTGCGGATGACATTCGGTTGCTCACAAGGAAAGCTGTGATCAATAGGTCGTGGGTCATCAAGGACATTCTCTAGCCTAGACAAGTTATGTGCTACAGGGTTATCAGCACCCTTTCGGTCAACAACGTGCAAATCAAATTCCTGTAGAAGGAGAACCCATCTGCTACGGCTACGCCTTAAGGGACTTCCTAGGAAAATATGCAAAGGATTTCCCCCGTGGCCTTGGAGCCTTGCGTTGGTGTTCCCTCGAAGCGGAAAGGGTGATGTAGCGCAGCGGTGGTAAGTATTTCCCTCAGTTTGAGAACCAAGGTATCGATCCAGTGAAGGAGTATCACAAGTGCCTGCACAAACACAAAAGCTTGCTCCCAACGCTATGAAGGGGTTGTCAGTCCCTTATATATTGTTTGCCAAGTGAGAACTGAAAGCTACAAAGTAACAAAGCGAAGTAAAAGCGAAGTGGAAACGATAGGTGTGAATAGACCCGGGGGGCGTAGTGTTTACTAGTGGCTTCTCTCATGAAAGCAAGTAGACGGTGGGTGAACAAATTACTGTCGAGCAATTGATAGAACCGCGCAAAGTCGTGACGTCATCTATAGCAATGATTATATCTATAGGCATCACATCCAAAACAAGTAGATCGATACTTTGTGCATCTACTACTATTACTCCACACGTCGACCGCTATCCAACATGCATCTAGTGTATTAAGTCCAAAAGAACAGAGTAACGCCTTAAGCAAGATGACATGATGTAGATGGACAATCTCATATCTACGACAAAGCCCACCTTGTTACCCTTGATGGAAACTACATGATGTGTGCCTTGCTGCCCCTACTGTCACTGGGAAAGGTCACCACACGGTAAGAACCCAAAACCAAGCACTTCTCCCATTGCAAGAATCATAGATCTAGTTGGCCAAACAAAACCCAAGACTCGGAGAGACTTACAAGGATATCAAATCATGCAAATAAGAAATCAGCAAAGACTCAAATATATATCATAGATAATCTGATCACAAATCCACAATTCATTGGATCTCGACAAACACACCGCCAAAGAAGATTACATCGGATAGATCTCCATGAAGATCATGGAGAACTTTGTATTGAAGATCCAAGAGAGAGAAGCCATCTAGCTACTAACTACGGACCCGTAGGTGTGAAGTGAACTACTCACGAGTCATTGGAGGGGCGATGATGTTGATGTAGAAGCCCTCCAACTCCAAAGTCCCCTCCGGCAGGGCACCGGGAAGGGTCTCTAGATGAGATCTCGCGGAAACGGAAGCTTACGGCGGCGGAAAAGTATTCTCATGGATCCCTTGATTTTTTTTCTGTATTTTAGGGAATAAAAAGGCGAAGGACTTAGGTCAGGGGCGCCAGGGAGGCCACAAGCCTGCTGGCCACCGCCCCCGTGGTGGCGGAAAGGGGGCTTGTGGGCCCCCTGTAGCCCTCCTGGCTTGGCCCTCAAGCCCCGTGATCTTCTTCCGTTCGGGAAAAAATTATTTCGGGGATTTTATTCCGTTTGGACTCCGTTCCAAAATCAGATCTGAAAAGAGTCAAAAACACAGAAAAAAACTGGAACTGGCACTTAGCACTGAATTAATAAGTTAGTCCCAAAAAAGATATAAAAGGTACATAAAACATCCAAAGAAGACAAGATAACAGCATGAAACCATCAAAAATTATAGATACGTTTGAGACGTATCAAGCATCCCCAAGCTTAACTCCTGCTCGCCCTCGAGTAGGGAAGTGATAAAGAATGAATTTTTGATGCTTTCATGCTACTTAGCATAGATGTCCTTTGTAACTCCTCTTATGTGACGTGAATGTTCAGATCCATTAGATTAAAAACAATAGTTTGCTATTGACGTAGAAACAATAATAATTCAAGCAAACTAACAAGGTAACCATGAACTTTCAAAATAACAAGGCCAAAAGAAAGTTATCCCTACAAAAGCATATAGTCTGGCTATGCTCTATCATCATTGCACAACGAATTTAAATCATGCACAACCCCGGTATTGGCCAAGTAATTGTTTCACACCTTTACTTTCTCAAAGCTTTTCAACTCTCACGCAATGCATGAGCGTGAGCCATGGTTTTAGCATTATAAGTGGTGTTGAGTGTGGTGGAGGTTGCAAGACAAAAAATGAGAAGATGGTCACATTAACTAGGCATATCAATGAGCTGTGGAGATGCTCATCAATAGATATCAATGTGAATGAGTAGGGATTGCCATACAAATGATGCACTAGAGCTAAGAGTATGTGAAAGCTCTTAAATAAAACTAGTGGGTGTGCATCCAACTTGCTTGCTCACGAAGACCTAAGGCAATTTTGAGGAAGCCTATCATTGGAATATACAAGCCAAGTTATTTAATGAAAATTTCCCACTAGCTATATGGTGGCGACAAAACGAGAGACTCTCAATCATGAATATCATGGTGCTTAATATGCACAAGTGTGGAAAGGTGGTAGCATTGTCCCTTCTCTCTTTTTCTCTCATTTTTTTTATTTTTTTTATTTTTTGGTGGGCTCTTTGGCCACTTTTTTATTTTATTTTTATTATGGTGGGAATCTTTGGCCTCTTTTATTTCCTCATATGGGACAATGCCCCATCAATGATGATCATCACACTTTCAACTCAAAACTTAGAGCAACGATGACTCTATATGGAATGCCTTCGGTAGTGTACCGTGACAATGATCTAGCATGGCATAGACATTAATGGAAACATCATGCTAGCTATCTTATGATCATGCAATGGCAATGTAGATGTGGTGGCACATGTCATGGTGGTAGTTGCATGGCAATATATCTCGGAATGACTTTGAAAAAGTCATAGTAGGTAGGTATGGTGGCTGTTTTGAGGGAGACTAATGGTGGGTTTTGTGCACCGGCGAAAGTTCCACGGCACTAAGAAGATAGTGATGGTGGAAGGTGAAAGTGCATCTAAACCATGGACTCAACATTAGTCATGAAGAAGTCATATACTTGTTGCAAAAGTTTTATTAGTAATCGAAACAAAGCATTTAACGCATACTCCTAGGGGAAGGGTTGGTAGGTATAAACCATCGCGCGATCCCGACCGCCACGCAAAGGATGACAATCAATAGACTAATCATGCTTGGATTTCATCAGATAGAGGTTCACCATACGTGCATGCTACGGGAATCACTAACTTCAACACAAGTATTTCTAGATCCACAACACCTTACTAAAGTAACTTCAATATTACCACAAACACAACTCAAAACTAATTGAGATGAATCAAACTTCTCTAACTATTCAATGCACATGAAGGTGGAAGTTTTCGTATCCCTTTGGATAACTACCCCTTTGAGACTACTTTCAAAGCATAGATCAACTACCAAGCCACGCACCGCTGTGCTCTAAAAGATATAAGTGAAGCACACAGAGCAAAAGTATCTAGTTCAAAGATATAAGTGAAGCACAAGTGAGCTGAATTGTCTACCAAAGGATATAAGTGAAGCTCGACAAAATCACGTTGAGTGCATGTCTCTCTCTCTAGGTGTGCAGCAAGGATGATTGTGACACAACAAAAATAAAAGACTCCTACGATACAAGAAGCTCCAAGCAAAAACACATAACATGTGGTGAATAATTAATATAGCCCCAAGTAACGTTACCGATGGATTGAAGACGAGAGAGGGGATACCTTCCCGGGGCATCCCCAAGCTTAGGCTTTTACGGCATCCTTGAATCTCTTGGGGTGCCTTGGGAATCCCCAAGCTTGAGCACTTGCCACTCTTTATCTCTTTGTCCATAAGAACTTCACCCAAAACTTGAAAACTTCACAACACGAAACTTAAACAGAAACTCGTGATAACATTAGTATAAGAAAGCAAACCACCACTTCCTTAGGTACTGTAGCAAACTTAAATTCTACTTATGCTGATGTTGGGTTACTGTATCTTCAATCTTCCATGGCTAATACCCCCCGATACTATCCATAGTTTCATCAAAATAAGCAACCGACACAACAAAAACAGAATTTGTTAACAGCAGACCAGTCTGTAGCAATCTGTATATTTCGTATACTTATGCTACTTAAAAAATACTGACAAATTACAAACTTTTGAAGAATTTTCATAGCAATCAGAAGCAAAAAGATTCAACTCAAAATCGCTTACATAAACAAAATGAAAATTCTTTTCGTGAGCAGAAAGTTTCTGTCTTTTCCAGCATGACCAAACGATCATCCCCAAGACTAATCATAACGGTTTTGCTTGGCACAAACACAAAAAGAAACACAAAAAACACAATCATAACAAAATTATGAAAGTGTGGAAAACACAAAACATAAATAAAAAGGATAGATTCGTTGGGTTGCCTCCCAACAAGCGTTTTTGTTTAACGCCCTTAGCTAGGCGAAAGGTGATGTAATCACATATAGTCATCTTTGGTGCTCAAACCATAAGTAGCCCTCATCATAGATTCATAAGGCAATCTTATTCTCTTTCTAGGAAAGTGATCCATGCCCTTCTTTAAAGGAAATTGAAATCTAATATTCCCTTCCTTCATATCGATGATAGCACCAATAGTCCTTAGGAAAGGTCTACCAAGAATAATGGGACATGAAGGATTGCAATCTATGTCAAGTACAATGAAATCCACGGGTACATAGTTCTTATTTGCAACAATAAGAACATCATCTATACTTCCCATGGGTTTCTTGATAGTAGAATCGGCAAGATGCAAATTAAGAGAACACTCTTCAACCTCATGAAAACCAAGAATATCACATAAAGACTTTTGAATCGCGGAAACACTAGCACCCAAATCACACAAAGCATTGCACTCATAGTTTTGATCTTGATTTTGATAGTAGGTTCCCACTCATCATGAAGTTTTCTAGGTATAGAGACTTCTAATTCGAGCTTCTCTTGAACAGATTTCATCATAGCATCTACGATATGCGCGGCAAAGGCTTTGCTTTGGCTATAAGCATGTGGAGAGTTTGCAATGGATTGCATCAAAGAAATGCATTCAAACAAGGAGCAATTATCATAATTGAATTCCTTGAAATCCAAAGTGGGAGTTTCATTACTACCCAAAATTTTGATTTCTTCTACTCCACTCTCCACACCTTTATCATCAAGATAGGTGGACTCCGAATCATTGGGGCGTTTTTCAACGAAAGTGGATTCATATCCAGCCCCTTCATCAATAGTTTGACACGCGAAAACAAAGATTCAAGAGGAGACACACCATGCACTTTGAGATATTCGTGATTTGCATCACTAGAACGCACCCTTTTAAACCATTCATGCCTAGCGCGAATTTGGGCGGTTCTTTCTTTGCTCTCATTCATGGAGACACGCATAGCTTTCAAAGTTTCATCCAAGTTGACCTTGGGAGGAGCACATCTAACTTTCAAAGCATCAATATCACAAGACATCCTATCAACGCTCTTAGCCAAATCGTCTATTTTGAGTAGTTTTTCCTCTATGGACGCATTGAAAATCTTTTGAGAGTTGATGAACTCTTTGATATTACTCTCTAAATCATAGGGTAATTTGTTGTGATTTTCATAAGTGTTGTTGTAGGAATTGCCATAGTTGTTGGAGGGATTACTAGGAAAAGGCCTAGGAACATAGTTTCATCTAAAAGCATTGTTGTTGCCAAAATTGTTCCTACCAACAAAATTCACGTCCAAACTAGCGTTGCTACTCTCAATCAAAGAAGATAGTGGCACGTCATTAGGATCTACAGTAGCGTTTCTACTAGCAACCAAATTCATCAACTCGTCCATCTAAGCAGTAAGCGAGTTAATTTCTTCTATAGCGTGTACCTTTTTGCTAGCAGGTGACCTTTCAGTGTGCCGCTGAGAGTAGTTGGTCATGATATTGTCTAGGAGTTTTCTAGCGTCTCCTAACATGATTTCCATGAACGTTCCACCTGAGGCGGAGTCCAAGATATTGCGAGAAGCGAAATTCAAGCCAGCGTAAAATATTTGTATAATCATCCACAAACTCAACCATGAGCGGGACAATTTCTAATCATAAGCTTCATCCTCTCCCAAGATTGTGCAACGTGTTCATGATCAAGTTGCTTGAAATTCATGATATCGTTACATAAGGAGATGATCTTAGCCGGTGGAAAATACTTGGATATGTAAGCATCTTTGCACTTACACCAAGAATCGATACTATTTTTAGGCAAAGAAGAAAACCAAGTTTTTGCGCGATCTCGCAACGAGAAAGGAAAAAGCTTCAACTTAATCACGTCATTATCCACATCTCTTTTCTTTTGCATATCACAAAGCTCAATGAAGTTATTGAGATGGGATGCGGCATCTTCACTAGGAAGGCCTGAGAATTGCTCTTTCATAACAAGATTCAGCAAAGCTGCGTTAATTTCATACGATTCCACACTAGTGGCGGGAGCAATCGGAGTACTAATAAAATCATTATTATTAGTGCTCGAGAAGTCGCAAAGTTTGGTGTTTTCAGCCATGATGACTTCAACAAACAAACAAGCACACAAGCAAGCAAGAAAATCGGCAAAGGAAAACGGCAAAAAGGCAAAAGAAAACGGCAAAGAAGAAAGGCAAATGAAAACGGCAAATGTGAAGTAGGGGAGAGGAAAACGAGAGGCACCTGGCAAAAAAAATAAATGCAGGAGATGAGTTTGTGAGACCTACTTGGATAGATCTCTCCTTCCCCGGCAACGGTGCCAGAAATACTTCTGCTACTGCGAAAAAATACCTTCCAACGGCGCCAGAAACGTGCTGACGGGAGACTGTTCTTGTTTTGATACTCCTCAGCAACGGCACCAGGAATCCTTCTGCTACGGCTACGCCTTAAGGGACTTCCTAGGAAAATATGCAAAGGATTTCCCCCGTGGCCTTGGAGCCTTGCGTTGGTGTTCCCTCGAAGTGAAAAGGGTGATGTGGCGCAGCGGTGGTAAGTATTTCCCTCAGTTTGAGAACCAAGGTATCGATCCAGTGAAGGAGTATCACAAGTGCCTGCACAAACACAAAAGCTTGCTCCCAACGCTATGAAGGGATTGTCAATCCCTTATAGATTGTTTGCCAAGTGAGAACTGAAAGCAACAAAGTAACAAAGCGAAGTAAAAGCAAAGTGGAAACGATAGGTGTGAATAGACCCGGGGGCCGTAGTGTTTACTAGTGGCTTCTCTCATGAAAGCAAGTAGACGGTGCGTGAACAAATTACTGTCGAGCAATTGATAGAACCATGCAAAGTCGTGACGTCATCTATGGCAATGATTATATCTATCGGCATAACGTCCAAAACAAGTAGACCGATACTTTCTGCATCTACTACTATTACTCCACACGTCGACCGCTATCCAGCATGCATCTAGTGTATTAAGTCCAAAAGAACAGAGTAACGCCTTAAGCAAGATGACATGATGTAGATGGACAATCTCATATCTACGACAAAGCCCACCTTGTTACCCTTGATGGCAACTACAAGGTCACCACACGGTAAGAACCCAAAACCAAGCACTTCTCCCATTGCAAGAATCATAGATCTAGTTGGCCAAACAAAACCCAAGACTCGGAGAGACTTACAAGGATATCAAATTATGCAAATAAGAAATCAGCAAAGACTCAAATATATATCATAGATAATCTGATCACAAATCCACAATTCATCGGATCTCGATAAACACACCGCCAAAGAAGATTACACCGGATAGATCTCCATGAAGATCATGGAGACCTTTGTATTGAAGATCCAAGAGAGAGAAGAAGCCATCTAGCTACTAACTACGGACCCGTAGGTTTGAAGTGAACTACTCACGAGTCATTGGAGGGGCGATGATGTTGATGTAGGAAGCCTCCAACTCCAAAGTCCCCTCTGGCAGGGCACCGGGAAGGGTCTCCAGATGAGATCTCACGGAAACGGAAGCTTGCGGCGGCGGAAAAGTATTTTCGTGGATCCCTTGATTTTTTTTCTGTATTTTAGGGAATATACAGGCGAAGGAGTTAGGTCAGGGGGCGCCAGGGAGGCCACAAGCCTGCTGGTCGCGGCCCCTGGTGGCGGATATGGGGCTTGTGGGGCCCCTGTAGCCCTTGTGGCTTGGCCCTCAAGCCCCTGATCTTCTTCCGTTCGGGAAAAATTTATTTCGGGGATTTTATTCCGTTTGGACTCCGTTCCAAAATCAGATCTGAAAAGAGCCAAAAACATAGAAAAAACAGGAACTGGCACTTGGCACTGATTTAATAAGTTAGTCCCAAAAAAGATATAAAAGGTACATAAAACATCCAAAGATGACAAGATAACAGCATGAAACCATAAAAAATTATAGATACATTTGAGACGTATCACAACCCATCATCTACTTACTACTCCCCAATGCCTTCCTCTAGGCCCAAATATGGTGAAGTGTCACATAACCCCACTAGAGGAAAAACAACATACAACATATCAAAATACCGAACGAATACCAAATTCACATGACTATTATCAGCATGACTTATCCCATGTCCTCAGGAACAAAAGTAACTACTCACAAAACATAATCATAATCATGATCAGAGGTGTAATGAATAGCATCAAGGATCTGAACATAAACTCTTCCACCAAGTAATCCAACTAGCATCAACTACAAAGAGTAATCAACACTACTAGCAACATTACAAGTACCAATCGGAGTCGCGAGACGGAGATTGGTTACAAGAGATGAACTAGGGTTTGAAGAGGAGATGGTGCTGATGAAGATGTTGATGGAGATGACTCCCCTCCGACGAGAGGAGTGTTGGTGATGACGATGGCGACGATTTCTCCCTCCGGGAGGGAAGTTTCCCTCGCAGGATCGTCCTGCCGGAGCTCTAGATTGGATCTGCTCAAGTTCCGCCTCGTGGCGGCGGAGAATCCACGAAAAAGCTCCACCTTGATTTTTTTCCGGACGAAACCCTTCATATAGCAAAAGAGGGGGGTCAGTGAGCCACCAGGGTGCCCACAAGCCCTGTTGCCGCGACCAGGGTGGTAGGCCGCGACAACCAGGCTTGTGGGCCCCTGGTTGCTCCCCTCTGACACTTCTTTCGCCCAGTATTTTTTATATATTCCCAAAAAATCACCGTTGATTTTCAGGGCATTTGGAGTTGCACGGAATAGAGGACTCAGACTTTCTCCTTTTCTAGTCCAGAATTCTAGCTGCCGGTATTCTCCCTCTTCTAATAAACATTGCAAAATGAGAGAGAAAAGGCATAAGTATGGTTCCACAATGTATAATAACACTCCATAAAGCGATAAATATCGACATGAAAGCATGATGCAAAATGGACGTATCAACGACCTCCTCGCGCGACCTAGGGCCTGGCCGCGCTAGCAGGCCGCTTAGGAGGCCCCTGACCCCCCTCTAGCCCCTTTCGCTGATCCGGAAGCTTCTGTTTCGCTGATTTTTTATATATATTTTCTGGATTTTTTCGGACTTCGGAAAATTGGGTAAAACCCCCTGCAAAATAGAGATCAGCGGACAGAAACTGGCACTGGGTGCACTAAGTTAGTAGGTTAGTCCAAACATGTGTAAAATGATATAACAGTGTAGCAAAACATATAACAATGTCACCCAAATGATCATGGAATAAGCAGAAATTATAGATACGTTTGGGACGTATCAGTAATCGATGCAGAAATCATACCAAGGTTAAAGAGTGATTTGGTGCAATGTCTTGTCAGTTTTGAGCTGGTGTTTCCACCATCATTCTTTAATATCGTGACACACATCCTAGTTCATCTAGTCGACGAGATTGGCATTCTGGACCATGTATTTCTACACAATATGTTCCCCTTTGGGAGGTTCATGGGAGTCTTAAAAAATATGTTCGTAACCGTGCTAGGCCAGAAGGAAGCATCTCCACGTGCCATCAAACAAAGGGGGTCATTGGGTTTTGTGTTGACTTCATTCCTGACCTTAAGAAGATTGGTCTCCCTCAATCGCGGTACGAGGGGAGACTAACTGGAAAAGGCACGCAAGGAGCGGACTCTATAATATGTAGGGACGGACATTCTTGGGCTCAAGCACACTATACACTTCTACAGTATTCTACCTTGGTGACCCTATATGTCAATGAACACAAGAATATTCTATGCTCCAAACACCTGGAGCAGTGTGATGACTGGATTACATGTGAACACATCAGGACTTTCAACAGTTGGTTGCAAACACATCTCATGGGTGACAACACTATTGAAGATGAGCTGTACTCGTTGGCCAGGGGACCATCTTCGACTGTATTGACTTACAAAGTTTACGAGATAAATGGAAATACATTTTACATGATCGCCCAAGATCAAAAGAGCACCAACCAAAACAGTGGTGTTCGCTATGCTGCAGCAACCAAGAGGGGAAATGACACATATTATTGTTACATAGTTGATTTTAAGGTCCCTTTGTTTCGGTGCAAATGGGTCAATCTGAAAGGAGGCGGGATATAGGTAGACCCACAGTATGGAATGAAAACAGTGGATCTAAACAATCTTGGGTACACAAACGAATCATTCGTCCTAGCCAATGATGTGGCACAGGTTTTCTATGTGAAGGACATGTCTACCAACCCGAGAAAAAGAAAAGATAAGGAAGCGAATACATCATACGATGAGCCAAAGCGCCACAGGCGGGTTATTCTCATGATAAGTGTTTATTCACTCGTCCTTGCACGAGAGGCGCTGGTAAAAAGGGACTCCCAATCCCGAAATCATAAATCGCAAATAATTAAACAAAACTCCCCCTGGATTATTGTTGGTATGGAAGGAACCCGTAGATTCGGCTAGCCGTGGAGTGTGTTTGCTGGTGGAGGGAGAGTAAATCTTTACTTTTACTGCTTGGAACTGCCCCCAATTTGTTTAACATGGAAGATACCGATAACTCTAAAATCCCTAATTTTTGCTTTTGAGATCTGGCACCATTGCAAATCCCTGCTTCCCTCTGCGAAGGGACTTTCTATTTACTTTCATGTTATTTTATTTTTACTTTGAGTCATCACCTTCTCAAATAAGTACCACACCTGAGAGCATTATTCTCATCTTCATGCTTTGTGTCTTGTTAGACGTTGTTTGCAGCATGACTAGATCTCTTCTACCATGAATTACAATGTCTAGTCGATGTTTGAACTTTGGAGGTGTTCTGCATTCATGTTTTGAGGTCTCAGAAAGGGCTAGTGAGATACCACTGTTGTCATATTATATCATGATTGTTTTAACAAAGTGTTGGCGTTTGAGTTATCTTATTATTGCTCGCTAGTTGATTATGCCATTAATATGAGCTAATATAGTTTTTAAGGGTTATTTACGATATGATTAGTCATGGTTTATGCTGAAAACCTAGGTGCTCTTTAAGCATGTATATGTAAACAAGAACAAAAGAGTTCATAAAAGTTTTTATTTTTCACTTTTGGTTTGTCAACTGAATTGCTAGAGGACAAGAAATGGGTTAAACTTGGGGGAGTTGATACGTCTCCATCGTATCTACTTTTCCTAACGCTTTTGCTCTTGTTTTGGATTCTAATTTGCATAATTTGAATAAAAGTAACCCGAACTAACGTTGTTTTCAACAGAACTACCATGGTGTTCTTTTTATGCAGAAATAAAAGTTCTCGAAATGGAACGTAACTTTTTGGAGAATTTTTATGGAATAAAATAAAAATATTGGAACCAAGACCCACCAAAGGGGAAGCCCGAGGCGCCCACTAGGCCCACGGCACGCCAGGCCCCTTGGCGCGGCCTGGTGGCTAGTGGGGCTCACAGGGCTCCGCTGACCCTAATTCCAGCGCTCTAAAATCCTATTTTTGGAGAAAAAACAGAGAGGAAGTTTCATTAACTTTCACGATACGGAGCCACCGCCACCTCTTATTATTCTTCCGGAGGCCAAATCTGGAGTCCGTTTGGGGTTTCGGAGAGGGGAATCTTCGGTTTTCGTCATCACCAACCCTCCTTCATCGCCAATTCCATGATGCTCTCCACCGGGAGTGAGTAATCCCTTCATAGGCTCGCTGGTCGGTGAAGATATGGATGTGATTTATCATGTAATCGATTTATTTTTGTTAGGGATTGATCCCTAGTACCCACTATGTTGAGAGATTGATATTGCTATGACTTTGCCCTGCTTAATACTTGTCACTAGGGCCCGAGTGCCTTGATTCCAGATTTGAACCATTTATGTTTTCACCATTATATATATATATGTTCTTGATCCGATCTGGCAAGCTATATGCACCTACTACTTGTTAGGATCCACATACCCCAAGGTGACAATAATTGGGATTCTTTCTAGTGACTACCTTAGTATGAGGAGTTTGTGTATTCACTATGTGTTAATGATTTGTTCCAATTCTCTATTAAAAGAATGTCTTAATATCTCTTAGTTTCCTTATGGACCCCGTTGCCACGGGAGGGTAGGACAAAAGATGTCACGCAGGTTCTTTTCCATAAGCACGTATGATTATGTATGGAATACATCACTAGTTGGAGAAAGGCTACGAGTAGCGCTGGTTTTACCCTTACCAGTAGCGCTGGGGCCAACGCTACTGCTAACGCGCTACAGCTAACGTGTTAGCAAAAGCGCTGGATTGAAAGCGCTACTAATATCTACGTTAGCACTAGTGCTGGAATAAATAAAGCGCTACTGCTAAGTTAGCGCTACTGCTAATATTCTTACTTTAAAATTTTAATTCCCGTCGTATTTATTCCCCCTCCATGTATTTGTGCATGCTCTAAACAATAGTTTCATCGTATCATAATAAACTTGCATTATTCTCAATATATCATACACATAAAGTATCATGTGAAATAACCCATCATCATCTTACATACTCATCTAACAACTCATCATCATCTTAATCATATACGAAGTTAAAATCTCATAAAACAAAAAACATCATAATAGTCATCATATGCATGCATCCTAATCGATCATGCCGAGTTAATATAAACTAGAAAAACTTGTCTCTCATAAGACCTAGTCCTCCCTCCTAGGTATAATGTCATAAAACAGAATAACACCATTGCCTCCGTGATGAAGCACAAAGATCCAACGGTCTCCAACTTGTGGCTTGCGATCCTTCTTTATTTCTCTCCATGCTTCAATTTGGAGCCTTTTTTATTTGCGGTTACTCGAGTATGGAGCATCGGACTCAGCCCTCAGCGGGCTTTTAATTTTCATATGACCTTCTGGGTGCATCAACGGAGGCACTACATCATTTGGCAGCTGTTGTTGAAGAACATAATAATAACCTAGTTAGCAATGTATTCAACACCATTTATGCAATAGTAGAGCGTACTTAATTAGCAAACTCTTACCAAGATATTTTGGCGAATGTCATCCGCCCTCAACCTATGCACTAGTGACATGTAAAATGTATAATTTTGCCCAATTCACAAGTTATACGGGAAGTTATCCCTACAAACCAGGACACCAACAAGAAAGTAGAGAAGAACATCCTTCTCCTCCCAAGTTAGATGTGATCCATATGTGTAGTGTGTCATGTCAATTAATTTCCGTAATTCACTCGAAGAAACGAAATAAGCTGTAAATTATAATTTAACAAATTTAGTATATGGATGAACACCAACTATATCTAAATATAGAATGCAAATTACTTGACAAATATGGTTGAGGAACAGACATGGAGGTAAAACAGGAAGCATATCGACAACCACCCAAATGTCGATGTTGCCTGGCATATTATCTTCAGGACGAAGATTGAAGGTTATTTCCATACCCTCCTGAAATCCATATGTCTTGCAAAGTTCTTCCCAATTTGGGCACCCTATTTTTGTGTTAAAAATTGAATTCATTACTTTGATCAGAAATGTGTGACCATGTATAGTCCTCAGGTTAGCTCTCCTCATCTCCATACTCTCGTGGTCTTCAAAACCAAGCCTCTCCAACACATATCTTCTTGCATGGCAATGGAGGAACTAGTTGAATTGTATAAAACAGAAATTACACGTTCAAGCAAAGAAACATAAGTCATGCATGCTTAATTACGAAAAAACACTTGTCATCGTTGCGTACCATAGAATCTTCGAAGGTCTCATCAAGCTTGATGCTGAAGAACCTGTCGTCTCGCAAGTGAGGCCTGTCGCACAAACCCCGATAGTCGCCGCAATATTCACACTCCCAATAATCATCATCAGACATTTCATGTTTTAATGTGATAATTTAACTTATAATCCGTGGAACATGTTTGTAAATGCGTAAACAACAATCGTGATACTATATCAAAAGAATTGAATGCCTATATATAAACAAAAGCATGAATAATAAAAAGGGACCTATATTTGGTCGGAATGTTGATTCATTCCCCTTTCCGGCAATTCCCGGGCATTCTATATGTCCTAGTTTCTAGCACTAGTCATGCCGAAATTCATGGAATTTTTCGGCATTTCGGCAAAACATAAGCAATTCACGGGTCATGTCACTCACACAAATCCCTTCATATCGCAAACACACATATTCCCATTATTGGAATGCACAACTTTTACTCATATATATATATAAACTCTATTCATCACCGAGGGTGCAGAATAGGTTATTCTTCACTCGAGGTAATCTTACGAGCTTTTCATAGATAAATTACATTTAAAATAAAAAATAGTTAAATTCATATTGACCCACTATGTAAAATTTGGCATAAAAATTAAAAATATAGGCAGTAAGACAAAAAAAATATGCATTTTATGTACATTTTACACTTTGTTTTTACGTTCGTAATTTTACGTAACAAAAATATTTTTTACGATGATTAGATCTTTTTTACGATCTCTTTTTATGTATGGAATAAGAAAAAAAATTACGTAACGTAAAATTACGATGCATTGATGTTAAAATAGAGGGGATGAAGAATAACTATTCCTCACCCAGGGTGACGAATAGCGTATATATATCCCGATAGAGATTGTGCACGGCTAAATAAATAGCTAGATCTAGCTGTTGTGAGGAGAGATGACTCTAGCTAACTAGGGGAGAGGGAGAGAGATGACCTAGCTAGCTAGATCTATATGTATGGAAGGAGGGAGAACCAAATAAGTGTGGAAGGTAGCTAGAGTGAGAAGGCCATATTTATGGAGGAGAATTAATTAGGATGGAGGGGGCATTAATGGGGAGAGAAGATAGGTAGAAGGAAGAGAGAAGTATGGCAACAATGATGGAGAAGTAACTTAGATAGAGGAGATGAGAAAGGAGGGGAGAGGGCAAAGGGGGGAGGAAGGGGGAGAGGGTGTGTGTGTGGGTTAAAAGCTGCCCACAGCCACATGTAGCAGTAGCGCTTTTTGTCAAGCTAGCGCTACTGCTAAGTGGGTGCAATAGCAGTAGCGCTCGTTCCACAAGAGCACTACTGCTATGGCACGTAGCAGTAGCGCTTTTCACAAGCGCGCGCTGCTACTACATCTACTGTCGGTGGCCTTGTTGGGCCCCTTTTAGGAGTAGCGCTGCAAATAGTTTCCGCGCTACTGCTAAGGCCATTAGCAGCAGCACTTAATATTTCCAGCGCTACTGCTACGTAGCAGCAGCGTCGGCTATTTCCCGGCGCTGCTACTAGGCTCCTACCTATAAGGTTTTTCCTACTAGTGCATGCCTACATTATATGAACGGGAACTAGTTCTGTGTTGCCCTATGTTATGACTGATACATCATGAATATTATCCAGCAATATCACCGATCTAGTGCCTACGAGTTTTCCACATATTGTTCTTGCTAAGTTACTACTGTTGCTATTGTTGTTACAACTGCTACAAAACTTCTATCACTGTTACTATTACTATTGCTACTGTTTCCACTTCTATCAAAACTATCATATTACTGTGCTGCAGATACTAAATCTCCAAGTGTGGTTGAATTGACAATTTAGATGCTAATACCTGCAAATATTCTTTGGCTCCCTTTGTGTCGTATCTATAAATTTGGGTTGAATACTCTACCCTCGAACACTATTGTGATCCCATATACTTGTGGGTTATCAGTATCTACCACACATTTGTCCACACAATTGTTTTCAATTCCAAGCTTAGAGCATCAGAGATAAAATGGGAAGATAGTATTCATATCTGAGGCTTGCGGCACGTTATCGAAGATATATTGAATGAAACTTATGTCATGTATTAGGGTGTGACACCTCAATACTAGATTGTGGTCTCACTTGGAGAGGTGGATTTCTAAGACCAATGGGGAATAGGGGTTGGAAGGGATTCGGTTACCTCCCCCCCCTCCATCCAATTCCATGTTTTTCCCTTCCATCCCAAAGCCCTCACACCCTGATCTCCTTTCTACAAACACTACTACATGAAGGTCCTAATATGACACATGTACAGGAGACCCTTCGAACAAACTGTGTGTGATGCATGAATCGCAAATGGAATGGTAATAAATCCGTCACCAATAAAACGTACTACTTGCGATAGTGGATCCATCAAGCACGATTCATATAAGACCTGCATGTGCGATACATGGCATACAGTTGGTCCACATGAACTGTTTGTGATTAGCCAAAATAAACAAACTGCTATAGAAATCCAGATGTCTGTGATAGACAGCATAAAGTTCATTTGGATGAACTGTTTGCAATTAGTCAAAACAACATGAATAGTTTCCCAGATAAAGATGTGTGTGATAGACGACATACAAATCACTTTGACGAACTGTTTGCGATGAGCCAAAACAATAGAAGCGGTTAGCCAAATCTAGATGTGTGTGATAGATGGTTGTAAAAACAAGAGATTGGAGGATAAAAATATGACATGGAGATGGAGAGAGAGCGATTCACATATAGTTGGACGAAAGACAAGAAGTCGACATACCCATACATTATTTTTGAGTAGGATTAGTAAGCTTGCACGTGCAATGGACATATAACTTTAGGGGGATAAATCACCAATCTTCAATCAAGACACCCCTTGTGATGTGCGCATCTAATTTGGGAGAAAATGACCCTTCGAGCTTGCTTGAAGACATCTCTTGTGTTACGCATACATAACTTGAAGGAACATTTGAGATTTCCATCTTCGAGGATACATTGTTTGATAAACATTTGGTAAGCATTTGTTGGCTTATAAAGAAACCAAATTATTATTCTGTAATGTAATAAAATATGATGGTTGATGCAATCTTTATGGAGATCCAATGAAAAGAATCAAATATGTTGATGGGGGTAAGAAACGAAAGAAAACGGGGAAAGGGGAGCATACTTAAAGTTGGATGAAGTAGAAGTGGATGGCATACCTTTCTGTTGAGAGGTAAGTTTTCCTCTTGAAAAGGAGGATAACCCCCTCTACATCGAGTGATGCACATACCTATCTTTATTATATTATTCATAGAGTACCACAAAACAAATATATGGATCAACCAAAAGCCACCTTCCTCACGATCTATGACGCTACACCTACTAGTTTGATGATGTGCCATGACATCATTCCAACGCACACCATCTAATTCGGTGGCCACACAAAGCTGTCGACGAGCTGTAAGCACCAAAAGGTATATTAGACCCTTAACACGTAACGTATGCGCATGCTCCAGAATCCGCCGCCCCCATCTCGCGTCGTCTCAACTTCAAAAGAAATCAACGCGTTGACCTTGATAGGCCCAATTGTTGTCAACTCGACCATGACACCAGACAATTGCCATAACACTGGATGCTTCCATCAACATAGATCCAACACCGAGACCCCGTTGTGCCATGCACCGAGACCTGCCATCACAGATGCGGTAGATGTCACACCGCACTTACTACCTCCTAATGCAAACTGCCGCAAACGCCAAGCAAACCGTGTCCATGAGCCAACTATTTCCCAAGGTGGCGCCCTCAAGAAGGGAATGACTCCGAAGGTGCCCCTTGCAGTTAGGGATTTCACTCGGGAAATGACGTGGTGAAGGTAGAAGCATATGTGTCAGACGTCTCCATGGAGAAAAAACAAAGCCCTCGGGCGTCGTGGCCGACCAGTGCCTGCTAGGGATTTCTCCTGATGTGAATCCCCACCTCCAGCTCCATACGCATCGAGGATCGGCAAGTCTCGTACCCAGATCCGTATGGAGGGGCCGTTGAGCGGGGAAAGGAGAGAAGCTGACCAAACCGATATGAGGCACCGTCGAACGCCCGTTGGGCACACATCGACCTACCACTCGTCGCAGAGTCAAGCGGAGCCATGTCGTACAAATCGGCCACTCTAGATCTGGGCCCTCCACCCCCGAGCACATGGACATGGGCCCCACATTCATCTTCCTCGGTTGCGGCCGGGGCTAGCCCGACCAAGCGGTAGCGACGAAGAAGCTAGGTGGCAGCGATGAAAGATTACCCCTATGTCACCCGAGCGGGGCGGCGCATGAGTGGGGGCCTGGGGTGGATTTGTGTGGGAGTTAGTGGCAAGTGGGAGAGATAAAGTAGGGGAGAAGATTGGGGGAGTGGTGTTTTGGCTCCCGGAAGCATATGCTCCCGAATGAACAGTACCTCAAAAAATATTAAATCTTTTTCGAAAAATTCTGAATTTTTTTGTAAATGATTGTATTAGTGTCGTAAACATGCATGACAATTTTTGGGGGCAGTGTTTCGTTGACAAAAATAAATAATTTAGGGATGACATTTTGGGATAACTTTTGATGTTTAATTTTTCTTTTTTTTTTACACAAGCCAAAATGTTTAACTTTTTGCCTCAAAATTTACAAGTAGCATTTGGATGTGACTAAGTACACAAATAAATTTTGTCTTGATTTTTTTTTTCATTTCGAACTTTTTTTTGACCCCAAAAGCATATACTCCCGGAAGCCCGAATACATCTGCGAGAAGATTGTTGTATTTATCTCATAAGAATATCTCCATAAGATAATACGATTTTAAAATGATTTAATGTGTTTACTACTACCTCCGTCTCAAAATTCTTGTTTTAGATTTGTCTATACATGAATGTATCTAGTCACATTTTAGTATTTAGATACATTCATTTTTAGACAAACATAAAACAATAACATTTCTAGATAAACCTAAGACAAGAATTTTAAAACGGAAAAAGGGAGTATAAGTGAATGTCTCGGTTAAAATGTACTCCCTTCTTAAACTAATATAAGAGGCTTTGGATCACTACTTTAGTGATCTAAACACTCTTATATTAGTTTACAAGAGGAAGTACATTGCACATAGAAATCGAAGACCGTGTGTGTTACATTTTGCGCCAAGGAGGGAATACACAACCCGAACACTCGAACGGATCTCAAGGCAAGCTCAGAGCAGGGCCCACCGTCCGATCCCTCGAACCCTCGGGCTTGAACACCGGAGCGGCAACCGTGTCACGAACTTGGTCCGGCTCATAACCGCTCCCGCCCTCGGCTTTGGCCCCACCATCTGCGCCCGGCTTCTTCCAAAGTTCGAACAACCGCCTTCCCTCCTCCTCCTCCTTCTTCCCTTGCTCCCTCCTCTTCGTCCACGCCAAGAACTCGATCCCCATGGAGCAATACGAGCGCGCGTCTGTCGATCCGTTCGAGGGGCAGACGGAGCAGCGCGTGGAGGATCCCGCTCCAGCGGCGGTTCTCGCCGGCGAGGTGGCCGGCGCCAAGGAGGCCGAGCAGGAGCGCGTCCCGGAGACGCACGATCCCGTCGGCGCCGCCGCGTCTGAGGTCTCCAAGAAGCAGGATGTTGAGGTAATCGATTGATGGTGGTTCAGAGCGGCGGGCGACCGAGAGAGCGGAATGCTCTGTTCTTGACGTTCTTGTTGGTTCTTTCTTTGGCGCAGGAACCTTCGCCGGAGCCGAACGAGGTCGCGGCGGCGTCTGCCGACAACAAGATCGAAGACCTCGACGCGTTCGAGAACCCTATGGAGACTTGCTTCGGTAAGATTTCCAAACACCGGCATGTATTTACCGATTTCCTGAACTGAAGGCTTCGACGCGTCCGTTCTTGAATCTTGATTCATCCTGAAGCGAATTTGTCAGAGTTCCGATCAGCGACTGCCGATGCGACGCTGCCGTACACTTCCATCCGCGCACGGTCAAGGAAGCAGGCCGGACCGACGAAATTCATCGCCGACGGTGCCGGCTCCGAGGCGCCTGTTCTTGGCGCGTCGTCGTCCTCGGCGCCGGCGCGAGTGGCGGGTACGCACGAGGACTTCTCTTCGATGATCGGTGGTAAGATCAACAATCCGAAGCATTCTGTTCTTGGTTACGTTCTTGATGTTTAATTCATCTGTACTCACTGAACGGAGTAATCTGTCAGCGCCCGGCGCCACGGTGGCGATCGCGCACGCCTCGCCACCCAACTCCAGTCGCCGCCTGCCGTCGCGAAGCAGGAAGCAATACTCACCGAAGCGCTTCGCCTCCGCGGGGGCATCAACTTCGGCCAGCGCACCGGCCGCAGGCGACCCAGCCCCCCTTGGCCGCGGCAGGAAGCAGCCCCGCCCCGAGCACTTCATACCGGAGGAAGCGGCAGCCATGGCCGGCGCCAAAGCTCGCCGGGGCAACATCGTCCTCGACAGGTTCCTCTCGTCCATGGCCCGCGGCTCGTCGCCTTCGGATTGGGCGAGGGACATCACGGCGGAGGACGCGGGTGAGCCCGAGCGCCCGCGCGGCGTCGAGAGCTTCAGGATCAGGGACGCGACCCGCCACGCCGCGCGTGCCTGCGGGCTACGCGCCGCGATCAACCGCCTGGGAGCCTCGTGTGGCGACGTATCGCCGTCGTCCCCGGCGGCGCAAGGAGAGCCCGCCGGGAGCAGGGGCAGGAGGCTCTACGGCATCCTCGCCGTTCTCGGCGCATCGCTGACGCTCTGCGTGGTGTCCTGCGTGCTGTTCTACATCGTCGGTCAGAGTAGCGAGGCCGCTCCGTCCGGAGAGGGCCAGGACAAGGTAAATTGCCTACTTCTCAAAATTCTGATGCATCTTTGTCATGCAGGCTTATGTGTTCTGACGTGCAATTTTCTGCTGCTGTTTCTGTTCTTCACTGACAGTGAGCGGCCTCAGTGATTCTGTGTTCAGCATGGTGGATCAAGGTGCATTTGGTGCTCCCCTTCTCTGAAGCTTGAGAGGCCATGGAATCCCTTATCTGTGATTCTGTCGTTACTTTTTGTTGGACAAATTGCTGTTAGAGCGTAGCTGATTGTGTGTGAGTGGAATACATTCCAGAGTTAACTCGGTTCTGCGTAAGGTTCCGTCCCTTGTATGCTTGCAGTGTCTGAAAACTGAATTAAGTTTCTGTTGTCTGTGATGCAGCATACCACTACAACGTTGTTTTTGTTGAATTTTGACTGTGGTCACGAGGTGATTTTTGGCACTATAAATTCCTTCCATTCTGTGCTGCCAGTTTCTGAATACTGAATTTTAGTCTCTTCAGAAAGACGCTAGATTGTTAGCGATATCATATGTCCTTCCTTTTTAACGTTATGTACCTCCAGGATCAGTGTCTCAGCTCGTAGATTTCTGAATGCAGAATACTTTTAACCCTCCACAATGCTGAAGGCAGTGTATATCGAGGTGACTGTTTGTAACTGAAATACAGAATGAACTCTGATTAGCGATATATGGTGGCAGTTTCTAAATACTGAATTTCGTTTTCTTCAGACAATTTTTTTTTGGTGTTGTTTCTGTTCTTCAGTGACAGTTAGCGATCTGAATGATTCAGGATCCAGCAAAAGGATAGCTACATACTGGGGCTGGCACTGTGCATTTGGGGGTCACACAAGGCATTGGAATTGCCTTATCTGTGATTTGTTTTTGTTTTTTTTTGAATTTTTGAAAAAAAAAATTGCTGTTCGAAGCATCCCTGTTAGAACATAGCACTATTAAGTTAGTGCCTTCGACATGGTGATTTGAGTATAACTGAAATTCAGAATGAACTCAAGCTACCATGTGAGTGCCTGCGATACACTCAGGTTGCAGCCTCTCAAATACTGAATGTTTACTCCCTCGAGACTCTAGATTTGCTCAACTTGCAGTGTTCTGAACTCTACTTCAGAATGTTATACCCGATGTCTCGGCTCGCAACTTTTGGTGTTGCTTCTGTTCTTTGGTGACAGTTAGCTGTGTGAATGATTTAGCAAAGGATAGCATTGTGGCTCTGAACTGGTGTGTCAGTGGAATTCAAAGTGAACACAAGCTAGCACAAGGTTAGCTCTTATAGTGTTCGGAAATCAAAATGTGTTTTTTGCATTTTGCATGATTACGGTTCGGTGGTGACTAAAATTGATAATGAGCCCAAGAAGTTAGCACTAGATTACATCGTTTCTACGCTGAATACTGAAGTTCAGTCTCTGCTGACAACACAGTCTCTTCTTGGATGCCTTGTAGTTGTAGGAGTACTGAGATCAATATCTAAGTCTGCAGTTCTATGAGAACTACTAGTACTATGTTTTTGTTATCTCTCTCACCATCTGAACCCTGTCGTTATGAGCTCTGTTTAATTTTTCCGGTCGTTGTTGCACAACATAATTGGGATTTGTGTTGAACAAAACATTAGCTTTCGCATTTTCAATCTGGTATTATGGTTTTGCAGAAATAATGACCCTGGTCCAGAAAGGAAAAAAAATTGCTTTCATTGAGAGTTGAACTCAAGACCTCCCGCTTACTAAACGGGTGCTCTAACCAACTGAGCTATGAAAGCAGCTGATGATCAAGTTTTATAATAGTTTTATTATAGAAATACAGTACTTGGCAACAGGATAAAGTTAATACCGAATCATCTGCCAAGCAGTAACTTCATGCTAAATTTTGAACTGATTTTTTTGAGCATAAGTATGTACTAAATGCTCGAATCAGTCAGCAAAATTCTCGAGCCAGCCTGGGTTCATTCCCTTTCCCTGGAGACCTCGGTCAGGAAGGTGGAAATTGCGGTGTACTTTGGTGACAATTAGCTGTCTGAATGATTCAGCGATATGACAGCTACATCGTGTGGTAAAAGGCATTTGGTGTCCCCATGAAACATACAGGGCACCTCTAGTTAGTTGTTCGACGAATCACTGTTTTGGCGCTCAACAATGGGATTCAGAGTCAACACAAGTTAGCATAAGGTTTCATTCCTTCTATGCTTGAAGCTTCTGAGTACTGAATTTAAATTTCTGAATAATATGCCATTCCTGGAATTTGGTCCGTCGCATGGCAGATGGCACTATAGTGTTGTCACTTTTGATCGTGGCCGAAATTCAGAATGAAGCAAAGCACCTCCATAATTTAGTTTTAAAATTAGGCAGCCCTAGTCGCTGGTTCTTTTAGGCAAGAACAATGGCTGGCGCTTTGCTTCACCTGGTGCAATGTTCTAGTAGTGGAGTATCAAGTTTGTAGGTGTGAGTAGTGGCTTTGGGTGGCTTGATGTATGTTTTCGTAAGACCTTCATGAAATAAATAATAAAGATGGTTGTATGAATCGATTGATGCAGATGCCGGAGGTTTAACCTTCTTTTCTAAAATAAAGTAGTGACGTATCAGGCTATCAATGGTTAGTAGAGGCAGAGCCATACCTCAAAACGAAACGTTGTTGTTGCTTTCTGACTGGCTCCGAGGTGATTATTTGTGACTGAAGTTCAGAATGAACACAAGTTAGATTCCATCCTTTCTACGATGGCTGTTTCCAAATACTTACTGAATTTCAGACTCTTCGGACATAACATTGCTAGCAATGCGCAGGTCTTGTTGGTTACTTTGTAGCTCTGGGTCCAATATCTTGGCCTGCGCTTTCGTGAATTACTATTGTGTTTGAAACATGGGGGAGTGTTGGAAGTTTTTCCTATCACTATCCCCTCTGAACGTTATTCTGAAAAAGGATTTTCTTCCGTTTTGTATTACAAAGCAACTAACCGAATCATTCAGAGCCGGGGGATGCCTCCTTTTCGAAAAAAAAGAATCATTCAGGATAGGTGTTGGGACGGAAACAGCACACTAGTGGGGACAGGGCATATAATCCCGGCCCGTAAGGGGCTTTAGTCCCGGTTCACCAACCGGGACCAAAGGGGCGGGACTAAAGGCCTAACTTTAGTTCCGGCCATGTTCCAAGCCGGGACCAAAGGTGCTCCACGTGGGCGCCTCGGAGCGCCCTCAGGGGCAGGCCCTTTAGTCTCGGGTCTTAACACGGACCGGGACTAAAGAGTTTCTGCAGTTTTGTTTATTTTAGGATTTTAGGGTTTTAGGGTTTAGTTGTTCGGGAGATTAACGTGATGCCTCATTTGGTGTCCAGGAATTAGTTTTCATATAATTCTAAATATACATGTTTATGCATATATATATAAGATTAACTTATCTACAAGCGAGCATATATATACAATTATATGGAGATCTGAATTATCGGGAATAGAGCCCGTCTATTCTCGATTACATGGACCAACATCAGTAATGGCCCCTAGCTACACTAAATCGTCCTTTGTCATCTATAGCTTCCGTCCTCAGAAAGGTCGCAAGCTCCTCTGCAACAGCAATCGCGCATTGTTCTGGTAGGTACTTCTCCCTCATGGCCGTGTACTATATAAGAAGAGGAGATGAATATGAATATCAATCATGATAACAAAGAATGACTGGGAAAAATAGAAGTGTGAATGTTCATTGCTTACATCGTATCTGTAATCCTTGTGCTCAGAGGTAAACGTGCGAATGGTCTCGCAAACATAGTATCCGCATAGATGCGTCCCCCGTGGCTGTTGGTCGCACTTTACGAGAATAGAATATATATAATCAAAATAATAATCTAGCATCATAAATGTATTGAAAATAGAAGTATATATCATACTACTACTTACCTTAGCCGCTCTAAAGGTCAGCTTCTCATGCTCGATACCGGGAGTCACGCACTTGAACCGCTTCCAAACCCTGCCCGACAAGGAAAATGATTTGCTAAGTTTTTCATTAATTGATATATCAGAAAATCATCGAAAGAGACCGATAGAGCGCAAGAATGATTGAAATTACCCTTGGAGCATGTCCTGCAGGCTTTGGAACTGTTCCAAGGGTCTCGATAATGGGTCGAAGGCATCAACTCTTCCCTTATCAATTTGAATGTCCAACAGAATCCAATGGTAGCTGCACATGTATATATATATGTCAGTAACTTATCAATTACACTTATAAGTGAATGGACACAACAGAGTAAAGACCCTCACCTGAAGTTGTATGGAAACAGTATGTGGTCACAGAAAATTTGATCTGTTAGAAACCTTAGAAGGTTTTCCTCCGTCTCCTTGGGTTTATCAGTTAGCGTCGCTATATGTATTTTATCTGGGTCAATAAACTCAATATTTAGGATGTTCCTACTTTTACATTCCAGAATCTTCATTCTGCATAATAGAGTACAAGTTATATGTAGACAATGAATTGAAATAACTAAACAAGTTATATGTAGACAACGAATTAAAAAACTTACAAACAATAGCAAATCGTAAGCGATTTGTCGAGGGCGTCGGCATTGTACATCTGGAAGAGTTCATCAAAGTCGATATGGATTTCTTCGGGGCGGCCGTAGTACTCCCGTGGGAGACTCGCCACGATCATCGTTCTCTCATTCTTTGATTCACTTAAGTACCATGTATGCAAGTAACACATATTTGTTGGGAGATCATCTTTGCTGACCAAAGGCGCTCCCATGACAAACTGTGGCTTAGGGGCTACCACAGCCTTGGGTAACCTATCGTCTTGGGAAGCCAGAACGTCTTCAACCGGGATACCCCATTCATCCGCCCACTTCTTTGCTAATTCCAAATCTTGCCCCTGCACCAGAGGGGGAACATTCTCGGGTAACACCCTGAGGGGTGGGATCGACTGTTTGGCCTGTTGTCCAAGCTGAGGAACGTCTGATCTTTTTTTCCTTGTAGTTGAACTTGATTTGCTCCCACTTGCACTTGCACGTGATCTGCTCTTTTCCCTTCCTTCTGCAATGTGCGTGTATAGTCATCAGGCTTATGGTGTAAGTCATACTGTGATGGAAGGTCGTGAAGTATTTTGCATATGCTATTTGCTTCTCGGTGTATTCCGGGCGGGGCTCGGGTTCCTTCTTTTTCATCTGCGCATCATAATGTTCCTTTGCTATCCTGGCGTTTTCCTCGTCGGTACGATCATAAGGTCTGATAGGAAGATTAGCATGAGGTACCTTTGGGAGGGGCGACAGTTTGCGCTTTGGGGAGCTCCGTTGCTTAGAACTCATCGACGGAGCATTCTTGCTGGCAAGCTTCCGCTTAGTATCCTTAGCGGGCGGCGGTGGAGACGGACGACCCAAGTCCGGCGGCGGTGATCGAGATGGACTCGTGTTGTGCTGGCCGTCGTCATGTGCAGGGCTTGGAGGTGATGGAGGTGTAGGTGACCTGCGACGACTCGGAGGCGGTGTTGTCCTTGGGGCCGAGCCTGGAAGCTTGATTTAGTTCTTGTCCTATAGGATGACTCCACCCAGTACTTCTCCGAGTGTCCTCTCATCTTCGGGTCCAGCTATGTCGAGCTCCATATCATGAAACCCCGCCATGATTTCATCCACCCCGACTTTAGCAAAGCCAGCTGGAATCTCACGGCCATGCCAGCGTGCATCAGGGCCAGAAGGTAAAGCTTGTCCGACGGCCACCTTCATGGATATGTTCTTGAATTTCTGATGGAGTTCACATGATGTTGACTCCTTGATTCCATCCACGGGGTAGCCGGGACCGCCCTCTATCATTCTTCGTGCATCGTCGGGCGGGGCCTCAGATTCAGCCACGCTGCTTTTCCGCTTAGATGGGGCGCCGGTAATATCGAGTGCAGGATCTTCCTGGCGCTACTCCTCTAAGCTCATCAATCTGCTTCTGTTGCTCGTTAATCCTGGCAAGCAAATGGTTGAACTTGTCATTCTCCTCATCCTGTTGTCGCTTCTTTGCTCTCGCTCGGCTTCTGTAAGTGTCTTGGTCTGTGGCAAACCCAAGCCACCACGGGTAAGAAGGACCGAAGCCTCGCGTTCGTCCTCCATGTTCGTCATTGCCGAGGACCAGTGTGAGAAAATCTTTCTCTCTATCTGCAATGAACTGACTTTTTCCCTCCTTAATTTCTTTCACTATCTTTTTCCAATTCTCCCTGGGTATCCTAAGACCGTCACTGCAGATGAGGTCCCCTGTTTCTTCGTCGTATGAACCACCATGCGCAAGGAACCAATTTCTTGCTCTCAATTCCCACTCATCATGGATGGGTTCAGGTATGATGCCTTTAGCTAGCAGATCTTGCTCTTTCTTATCCCACTTTGGGATGGCAGTCTCATAGCCCCCTGGCCCCAGCTTGTGGTGATATTTCTTCTTGTCGGCATTTGTCTTGTTCTTTTCTGATAATGCCTTGGCATCTTCTGACTCCTTGTACTCTTGAAATGCCTTCCAGTGATTCGCCTGCTTGGCTAGATACCCCTCGAATACTGGCACTTTCTTTGTCTTCCGATAGTTTTTCCATAGCTTATTCTTCCAGCTACGGAAGAGTTCGGCCATCTTCTTTAGAGTCCACTGCTTGACTTTGGCCCTCAGTTTTTTTGCGGCGTCTTCATTCTCACATTCTGGCAGGTTGAAATGTGACATGAGATCATTCCAAAGATTATCTTTGTACCTTTCAGCGACATAGTCACTATCGGCTGCCCCTTTGCGCTTGTTCCACTCCCGAACGCTGATCGGGACGTGATCCCTAACGAGAACTCCGCATTGCTTCTTGAATGTGTCAGCAACATTCTTAGGAAGCTTGGGTTCGCCCGTAGGCAATATCACCTCGAAGGTGTAATGCGTCAGTGCATCCAACTTTTTAGTCGGGCCTCGTTTCGTAGCTTTGCTCGATGTGGAGGCCTAAGAGGGAGAAACATTCGTCAAATGAATGTATATGTATACAATATAGAGCTATCTCCAATATTTTTCACATATTACAAGTGATTGTCGAACTTCATATGTATACCTCGCGGGACTTTATTATTTCTCCACCGGCTTCTCCACCGGCTTCTCCATCAGTGGAGCTATCACCTTCTCCGTCATTGGACCTATCTCCTGCCCCATCGGCTTCATCTTCGTGTCGGTCGACCTCCATTCCATATCCGGAGGGGTTTAGATATGACGACGGAGATTCAGCTGGTTCAACGTCGGGGCCGTCTTTGATTATATCTTCGAGAATTTCTTCCTCTTCGAGGTTCCTGATATGTGGATCCATAGTTCTGCAAAAAACGGACATTTGATTAACTAATAAACTAACAAACTGTATAAGAGGGGTTGGAAACTTCGAAGTGTCGTTTTATATAGGAGGACCTTTAGTCCCGGGTCTTGGCTAGAACCTAAACTCTAAAATATGTCTAACGGATTCTCTTAATCTTTAAGGATTTAACAAAATGGCGACATTCTAGATGTGTAGAAAATGATCCTATTTTTCCTGATCTCATCTACCCTTCTATATGTCACATTGTCTAGTGTCAAAGGACTTTGTTGAACTTTGTACCAAAAAAGAATTATTCTATCAGGAACTCCGTTCCAAAACAACTTTAGTCCTGGGTCGTGGCTTTTCCAATTTGAGCATTCAATAAGCAAAACCAAATCGTAAAATAAAGTAGTATTCAAATTAGCATGCATTCAATTATAAGCAAAACTACATCATCTCTTGTGTCCGTACATCGTCGAATATTATCACTAATACTCCTCGAATACTATCACACATATAGCATCACTAATATAGCTAGAACCGTAGCGCCCGGCGGGTATCGTCGCGGGCGGTGGACACCCAAAGAGAAGGAACCATCATAGGATCATAGCTCCAGTGAGATCCTTGAAGAACCTGCCAGGTATGGTCGAACCTGCCCTCCAACGCAACCATGTAGCGACGAACGTGCTCATCCTCCTCGCTGACATGGTGACGTACCACCTCCGCGGTGTCCGGAAGCCTCAGCACCGTCACTGGCCTACGCGACCACTACCAAACAAGGATCGGGTCAACAACGGGCTGGCTCCTCACCAACCTACGCCCTCCGGAAGGCAGCACCTCCCAATACCAGCCGGGCGGAGCCCAGTCCTGGACATGGCCCCTCTGATCAAGTAGGTGTCCTCCGTCGAGTCGACGACGAGGATGCGGGATAGGCATCGTAAAATGAACTAAAAAAATAAACTAGTTCTGTTAATTTTCTTGCTAAAAATAAACTAATTGTATATATAGTAAAATAAAGTAGTTTTATTAAATCAACTAGTTCAACTATATATTGACAAAAGTTTTAAGTGTGTGTAAAAATTCGTGTATGTAATTGCATTGTTTAAAAAAATAGGAGCATGATGCTATGAAGCTTTATAAAGTTGTTTTGTAACGGAATCCTGAATAGGATAATTAGCTTTTTGGTACGCAGTTCAAAAAGAGCCATCTGAATGTCGCTATTTGGAAGGACTTTTGTTGAACTTTGTACCAAAAAAGAATTATTCTATCAGGAACTCCGTTCCAAAACAACTTTCGAGAGCTTGATAGCGCCATGCGTCTGTTACTACCAAGTAATGATGAAGCCATGGACCGACCCTAAACTAACTTACTTAAATTTACATAGCCTTAAACTAGCTAACACTAACCTAATTAACACTAATTTATATGCTTAAGTGATTTAACCTAGCACACTAGCTAACCTATTTCTTCTTCTCCTCTTCTTCTTCTTCCTTTTCTTATCTTCTTCTTCTTCTTCTTCTTCTTCTTCTTCTTCTTTCTTATTTTCTTCTCCGCTTCTTCTTCTCCTACTTCTCTTCAACTTCTCTTCTTCTACTTCTCTCTTCTTCTATTTTTCCTCTTCTTCTCCTCTCCTCCTCTTCTTATTCCCCTTTTCTTCTTTTCTTCTCCTCCTCTTCTTATTTTCCTTTTTCCTAATCTTATTTTCTTATTTTTGTTCATCTTTCTTCTTCTTGTAACCCTAACCTAATTCTAAATATTACTAACCCTAATAATCTAGCACAAATCTAATAACAATAGGAATTAAATGACAAAAAAAATCTTCTTCTCCTCCTCTTCTTCTTCCTTTTCTTCTCCTCTTCTTCTACTCCTCCTCCTCTTCTTCTACTTCTCCTCCTCCTCTTCTTCTACTTCTCCTCCTCACCGGCACGACGGCGGCGGTGGCGTCCCCGCCGGCGGGCGCCGGCGGCTCGTCCTTCTTGTTCGGCATGGGGAGGAGGCGGCGGGGGGCTTACCGAATTGGGAGGGCGCCGGCGAGCAGGACGGCAGGGCGTCGACGACGGGGACAAGGGCGCGCGAGGAGATCCGGCGCCGGCGAGGAGGACGGCAGGGCGACGACGAGGAGGACAGCAGGGCGACAACGAGGAGGACGGCAGGGCAATGGCGACGGCGGGCAGCCTGTCGGCGTCGAGCAGTTCGTCCGGTGCCGCGCCGGGCAGGAGAGGCTAGCGAGAGGAAGAAGAGAACGAAAATGGCGTTTGGATTTGGATTTTCATCGGGGCCGTATATATAGTAGGATCTTTAGTCCCGGTTCGGGGCTCGAACCGGGACTAAACACACCCTTTAGTCCCGGGTGGAGCCACGACCCGAGACTAAAGACCCTTTTTCGGCAGACCAAAAGGTGGGAAGCACGGGCCTTTAGTCCCGGGTCAGGGCTCGAGCCGGGACTAAAGACACCCTTTAGTCCCGGGTCTAGCCACGACCCGGGGCTAAAGACCCCTTTTCGGCAGGCGGCAGGCGGCTAAAGGTAGGAGCCGCCACTGGTTTATAAGCCCCGTTGTCCCAACCGTGTCGATCTCCTCTCTAAAGCAGGCTTACGGGCCTAAACAGAATGTAAATTTAAAAATTGGAAATATATTTGAAATTATGGACAAAATTCAACCTAAATTCAAAGTGAGGGTCACTTTGAATTTAGGTTGAATTTTCTCTATAAATTCTCATATAGTTTCAATTTTTTTCTATTTTCAAAATTAATTATTTTGACTATCCAAACTATTAACTATTTTGTTATTTTCAATTAAAAACTATGTTTATTAAAAATTCTTTTTGCATATTTGATAATTTGACAAAACTATGAAAATGAAAAGTGTTTGAAATTGAATAAATAATTCAAAACTATTTTCTAATTTAAAAATTAATTATTTTGACTATCCAAACTATTAACTATTTTGTTATTTTCAATTGAAAACTATGTTTATTAAAATTCTTTTTGCATATTTGAGAATTTGACAAAACTATGAAAATGAAAAGTGTTTGAAATTGAATAAATAATTCAAAATTATTTTCTATTTTCAAAATTAATTATTTTACCTATCCAAACTATTAACTATTTTGTTATTTTCAATTAAAAACTGTGTTTATTAAAATTCTTTTTGCATATTTGAGAATTTGACAAAACTATGAAAATGAAAGGTGTTTGAAATTGAATAAATAATTCAAAACTATTTTCTATTTTCAAAATTAATTATTTTGACTATCCAAACTATAAACTATTTTGTTATTTTCAATTAAAAACTATGTTTATTAAAATTCTTTTTGCATATTTGAGAATTTGACAAAACTATGATAATGAAAAGTGTTTGAAATTGAATAAATAATTCAAAACTATTTTCTATTTTCAAAATTAATTATTTTTGACTATCCAAACTATTAACTATTTTGTTATTTTCAATTAAAAACTATGTTTATTAAAATTCTTTTATCATATTTGAGAATTTGACAAAACTATGAAAATGAAAAGTGTTTGAAATTGAATAAATAATTCAAAACTATTTTTTATTTTCAAAATTAATTATTTTTAATATCCAAACTTTTAACTATTTTGTTATTTTCAATTAAAAACTATGTACAAAACGTGCATTTACTTTTGTTTTTTTTGGGCTAGTTGACCCTAAAATTGAAAAGCACTACAAATGAACTGTGAAAATGTTGAAAGTTGGCATGTTATCATAATTTCACCCGCATAGCATGTGTTAAAAAGTTGGGAGGGCTACGACAAAAACTGGATGCACTTCGTGTACAAAACGTACAATCTCTCTCGAAGTATCAGCGCTTCGAACGAGAAGTCATCTCTTACAAAGGAATTTCATTTTTTGAACTTATTTGAACTCCATACTTTTTGTGTGTTTAAAATGCACCATTCAAAGGCACATCACAAATTTTTAACAATTTCTGACTTAATTTGGTATTTTTCGTGCATTTACTTTTGTTTTTTTGGGCTAGTTGACCCTAAAATTGAAAAGCACTACAAACGAACTCTGAAAAAGTTGAAAGTTGGCATGCTATCATCATTTCACCCACCTAGCATGTGGTAAAAAGTTGAGAGGGCTACGACAAAAACTGGATGCACTTCATGTACAAAACGTACAATCTCTCTCGAAGTATGAGAGTTTCGAATGAGAACTCATCTCTTACAAAGGGATTTTATTTTTTTGAACTTATTTAAACTCCATACTTTTTGTGTGTTCAAAATGCACCATTCAAAGGCAGATCACAAAACTTCAACAATTTCTGACTTCATTTGGTATTTTTCGTGCATTTACTTATTTTTTTGAGCTGGTTGACCCTAAAATTGAAAAGCACTACAAATGAACTCTGAAAATGTTGAAAGTTGGCATGGTATCATCATTTCACCCACATAGCATGTGCTAAAAAGTGGAGAGGGTTACGACAAAAACTGGATGCACTTCGTGTACAAAACACACAATCTCTCTCGAAGTATGAGGGTTTCGAACGAGAACTCATCTATTACAAAGGGATTTCATTTTTTGAACTTATTTGAACTCCATACTTTTTGTGTGTTTAAAATGCACCATTCAAAGGCACATCACAAATTTTCAACAATTTCTGACTTAATTTGGTATTTTTCGTGCATTTACTTTTGTTTTTTTCGGCTAGTTGACCCTAAAATTGAAAAGCACTACAAATGAACTCTGAAAATGTTCAAAGTTGGCATGCTATCATCATTTCACCCACATAGCATGTGTTAAAAAGTTTAGAGGGCTACGACAAAAACTGGATGCACTTTGTGTACAAAACAGACAATCTGTCTCGAAGTATCAGGGTTTCGAACGAGAACTCATCTCTTACAAAGGGATTTCATTTTTTTGAACTTATTTAAACTCCATACTCTATCTATGTTCAAAATGCACCATTCAAAGGCACATCACAAAATTTCAACAATTTCTGACTTCATTTGGTATTTTTCGTGCATTTACTTATTTTTTTGAGCTAGTTGACCCTAAAATTGAAAAGCACTACAAATGAACTCTGAAAATGTTGAAAGTTGGCATGCTATCATCATTTCACCCACATAGCATGTGTTAAAACGTTGAGAGGGCTACGACAAAAACTGGATGCACTTCGTGTACAAAACGGACAATCTCTCTCGAAGTATCAGGGTTTCGAACGAGAACTCATCTGTTACAAAGGGATTTCATTTTTTTGAACTTATTTAAACTTCATACTTTTTGTGTGTTCAAAATGCACCATTCAAAGGCACATCACAAAACTTCAACAATTTCTAACTTCATTTTGTATTTTTCGTGCATTTACTTATTTTTTTGAGCTAGTTGACCCTAAAATTGAAAAGCACTACAGATGAACTCTGAAAATGTTGAAAGTTGGCATGGTATCATCATTTCACCCACATAGCATGTGCTAAAAAGTGGAGAGGGTTACGACAAAAACTGGATGCACTTCGTGTACAAAACAGACAATCTCTCTCGAAGTATGAGGGTTTCGAACGAGAACTCATCTATTACAAAGGGATTTAATTTTTTGAACTTATTTGAACTCCATACTTTTTGTGTGTTTAAAATGCACCATTCAAAGGCACATCACAAATTTTCAACAATTTCTGACTTAATTTGGTATTTTTCGTGCTTTTACTTTTGTTTTTTGGGCTAGTTGACCCTAAAATTGAAAAGCACTACAAATGAACTCTGAAAATGTTCAAAGTTGGCATGCTATCATCATTTCACCCACATAGCATGTGTTAAAAAGTTGGGAGTGTTACGACAAAAACTGGATGCACTTTGTGTACAAAACGGACAAAATCTCTCGAAGTATCAGGATTTCGAACGAGAACTCATCTCTTACAAAGGGATTTCATTTTTTTGAACTTATTTAAACTCCATAATTTTTGTGTGTTCAAAATGCACCATTCAAAGGCACATCACAAAACTTCAACAATTTCTGACTTCATTTGGTATTTTTCGTGCATTTACTTTTTTTTTTGAGCTAGTTGACCCTAAAATTGAAAGCACTACAAATGAACTCTGAAAATGTTGAAAGTTGGCATGGCATCATCCCTTAACCCACATAGCATGTGATAAAAAGTGGAGAGGGTTACGACAAAAACTGGATGCACTTCGTGTACAAAACAGACAATCTCTCTCGAGGTATGAGGGTTTCGAACGAGAACTCATCTATTACAAAGGGATTTCTTTTTTTGAACTTATTTGAACTCCATAATTTTGTGTGTTTAAAATGCACCATTGAAAGGCACATCACAAATTTTCAACAATTTCTGACTTAATTTGGTATTTTTCGTGCATTTACTTTTGTTTTTGGGGCTAGTTGACCCTAAAATTGAAAAGCACTACAAATGAACTCTGAAAATGTTGAAAGTTGGCATGCTATCATCATTTCACCCACATAGCATGTGTTAAAAAGTTGAGAGGGCTACGGCAAAAACTGGATGCACTTCGTGTATAAAACGGACAATCTCTCTCGAAGTTTGAGAATTTGACAAAACTATGATAATGAAAAGTGTTTGAAATTGAATAAATAATTCAAAACTAAAAGGTTTAGTACATTCCATACATGCATTACATAAAAGGTTTAATACATTATTACATTATTGCACCAATATTCCTATCTATTATAATCTACTGACATGTTTGTCTTGTCATCTACTCCCACGATGTTTCTTTTCCCTGAAAGAACTATGTGGCGTTTTGGCTCATCGGACGATATCTTCTTTTGCTGATTTCTTTTTTTCGTTTTTGTAGACATGTCCTTCACATAGAAAACCTGAGTGACATCATTGGCTAGGACAAATGGTTCGTCCATGTACGCAAGATTGTTGAGATCCACTGTTGTCATGCCGTACTTTTGGTCTACAACTACCCCGCCTCATGTCAGCTTCACCCATTTGCACCGAAATAAAGGGATCTTAAAAGTAGGTCCATAGTCAAGTTCCCATATCTCCTCTATGTACCCGTAATATGTTTCCAAACAGTGCCCATTCTCGTCTGTTGCATCAAAGCGGACACCACTATTTTGGTTGGTGCTCTTTTTATCTTGGGCAACCGTGTAAAATGTATTCCCATTTATCTCATACCCTTGGAAAGTACATATAGTCGAAGATGGTGGCCTGGACAAACAGTACAGCTGATCTCCAACGGTGTCGTCATTCATGAAATGTGTGTGCAACCAACTGCCGAAAGTCTTCTCGTGTTCCCCTTTAATCCAAGAGTCAGCCTTCCCCAGGTTTTCGGAGCGTAGAATATTCTTGTGTCTCACGATATACGGAGCCACCATGGTGGAATTGTGTAGAACTGTGTAGTGTGCTTGAGAGAAAGAATGCCCGTCCATACATAATTTTGCTTTCCTTCCTAGTGTGCCTTTTCCTGTCAGCCTACCCTCATACCGAGATTCAGGAACACCAATCGGCTTAAGGTCAGGAAGAAAGTCCACACAAAACTCGATGACCTCCTCTGTTCCATAGCCCTTGGAGATGCTTCCTTCTGGCCTAGCACGGTTACAAACATATTTCTTTAAGAATCCCATGAACCTCTCGAAGCGGAACATATTGTGTAGAAACACAGGACCGAGAATTCTAATCTCTTCGACTAGGTGAACTAGGAGGTGTGTCATTATATTGAAGAAGGATGGCGGGAACAACAACTCAAAGCTGACCAGACATTGGACCACATCAATCTGTAACCCTGATAGACTTTCTCGATCGATTACCTTCTGAGAAATTGCATTGAGGAATGCACATACCTTCACAATTTCGAGGCGAACATTTTCCGATAGAATTCCCCTCAATGCAACCGGAAGCAATTGCGTCATAAACACGTGGCAGTCATGAGACTTTAGGTTTTGGATTTTTTTGCCTTTCATATTTACGATTCCCTTTATATTCGACGAGAAGCCAGTCAGGACCTTGATACTGAAAAGGACTTCAAAGAAGATTTCCTTCTCTTCCTTAGTAAGAGCGTAGCTGGCACACCCTTGAAACTGCCCTCGAAGCATGCCATCTCTTCCTTTATGACGTTCCTGGTCCTCCCGTGCTTCCGGTGTATCTTTTTTACTTCCCATACAAGCCCAGGAAGCCTAGAATATTCACGCGGAGATTCTTCGTCAGGTGCATCACGTCGATTGCCGAGCGGACCTCATGGACTTCCCAGTAGGGTAGCTCCCAAAATATAGATTTGTTCTTCCACATGGGTACGTGCTTATCAGGGCCGTTAGGAACAGGTTGGCTTCCAGGACCCTTTCCAAAGATTACTTTTAAATCTTTGACCATATCAAATACTTCAGCACGAGTACGGATGACAGGCTTCCCCCGGGGTTCTGCCTTGCCATTGAAATGCTTGCCTTTTTTCTTTAAGGGATGCTTGGGCGGAAGAAAACGACGATTGTACGGGTACACATTCTTCCTACATTTGTCCAGATATATACTTTCTGTCTGATCCAAACAGTGCGTGCATGCATTGTATCCCTTGTTTGACTGTCCTAAAATGTTACTAAGAGCAGGCCAATCATTGATGGTTACGAAAAGCAACGCTCGATGGTCAAATTCCTCTTGTTTGTGCTCGTCCCACACACGTACACCTGGTTCGGCCCACAGCTGTAAAAGTTCATCAACTAATGGCCTTAGGTACACATCAATATCGTTGCCGGGTTGCTTTGGACCTTGTAAAGTACTGGCATCATAACGAACTTCCGCTTCATGCACAACCAAGAAGGAAGGTTGTAGATACATAGAGTAACGGGCCAGGTGCTGTGACTGCAACTCTGCTCCCCAAAAGGATTCATGCCCTTGAAACTGCCCTGGATGCATGCCATCTCTTCCTTTATGACGTTCCTGGTCCTCCCGTGCTTCCGGTGTATCTTTTGACTTCCCATACAAGCCCAGGAAGCCTAGAATATTCACGCGGAGATTCTTCGTCAGGTGCATCACGTCGATTGCCGAGCGGACCTCATGGACTTCCCAGTAGGGTAGATCCCAAAATATAGATTTCTTCTTCCACATGGGTACGCGCTTATCAGTGCCGTTAGGAACAGGTTGGCTGCCATGACCCTTTCCAAAGATTACTTTTAAATCTTTGACCATACATTTGTCCAGATATATACTTTATGTCTGATCCAAACAGTGCCTGCATGCATTGTATCCCTTGTTTGACTGTCCTGAAATGTTACTAAGAGCAGGCCAATCATTGATAGTTACGAAAAGCAACGCTCAAAGGTCAAATTCCTCTTGTTTGTGCTCGTCCCACACACGTACACCTGGTTTGGCCCACAACTGTAAAAGTTCATCAACTAATGGCCTTAGGTACACATCAATATCGTTGCCGGGTTGCTTTGGACCTTGGATAAGCACTCGCATCATAATGAACTTCTGCTTCATGCAGAACCAAGGAGGAAGGTTGTAGATACATAGAGTAACGAGCCAGGTGTTGTGACTGCAACTCTGCTCCCCAAAAGGATTCATGCCATCTGTACTCAGACCAAACCATAAGTTCCTTGCGTCACCTGCAAATCTCGGGAACTCTCTCTCGATTTTTCTCCACTGCCGACCATCAGCGGTGTGCCTCAACTTATTGTCTTTCATACGATCTTTCATGTGCCATCGCAACAACTTTGCATGATCTTTATTTCTGAACAAACGTTTCAACCGTGATATTATAGGAGCATACCACATCACCTTGGCAGGAACCCTCTTCCTGGGTGGCTCGCCCTCAATATCACCAGGGTCATCTTTTCTGATCTTATACCGCAATGCAGTGCATACCGGGCATTTATCCATATTCTCGTACTTCTCACCGCGGTAGAGGATGCAGTCATTAGGGCATGCATGTATCTTCTGCATGTCTAATCCTAGAGGGCAGACAAGCTTCTTTGCTTCGTACGTGCTGGCGGGCAATTCGTTCTTTCTTGGAAGCATCTTCTTCATCAGTACCAGCAACTTTTCGAATGACGAGTCAGTCACACCGGTCTCTGCCTTCCACTTTAGCAATTCCAGTGTGCTACCCAGCTTCTTCTGGCCATCTTCACAAGTTGGGTACAACAATTTGTTGTGTTCCTGTAACATCTGCTCGAACTGCAACCTCTCCTTTTCTGTGTCGCAACCTCGCCATGCATCAGAAATGACCCGGCCAAGTTCATCAGCGGGCTCATCTGGTTCCCGTTCTTCATCCTGATCTTCTTCTTCATTGTCTTCCATTGCGGTATCATCATACTCAGGGAACATAGATCGGTAGTTGTCATCATCGTTCTCTTCTTCTTCATCGTCGTCTTCCATCATAACCCCTCTTTCTCCGTGCTTGGTCCAAACATTATAGCTCGACATAAAACCGGACCGAAGCAGGTGGCTCTGAATGACTCTTGAGGAAGTGTAATCCTTCTCATTCCGACATTCAACACATGGACAAAACATATAGCCACCACCATGCTTGTTCGCATCGGCTGCATCTCGAAAAGAATGCATGCCTTCTCTGTAAGCGGCTGTGCGTCGATCACCGTACATCCATGGATGGCTCATCTGCGTTATACGACAGTATATCAAATACAATCACGATCCTAAAAATTAGTACCGCACGGTCTAAACGAGGAAATATAGTTGCTAACCTTTTAGAATAAGTAGAAATAAAGAGGAAGAGGTTTAAGCGTGGCTCAGGCATCTCATATCGTAGTTGTGTTTGGTGAACTGAAGCGGCATCGCTCTAACACACATTTCAACAAACACCTCTAGTGCATCCAAGAAAAATGGAGAGCTAGCACACACCCACACTCTTCCATCCAAGAAAAATGCAAGGAAGAGGGGAGAGGGAGGCTGTGGCCAATATATATAGGCAGAGGACTTTAGTCCCGGTTTGAGACACAAACCGGGACTAAAGGTGGCGCATATGCGGGCTGCACACCGCATAGCCCTTTAGTCCCGGTTTGAGACACAAACCGGGACTAAAGGCTCCTTACGGGCCGGGACCAAAGCCTCATGGGCGGCATTGCGATTTTGGGCGACGTGGCCGGGCCTTTAGTCCCGACCCAGATGGAGGCCGGGACTAAAGAGTCTAGGCCAAAGGCCCGTTTTCCACTAGTGGCACAATCACGCACAAAACAAAGACATAGAAAGAGCAAAAGAAATGAATGCCGACAACGGCGGATCAACAAAAACGAAGAAGCCTCACGACCGCTGCACCCACCGGGGATCTTCCACTAGTCTTCAAGACTCCGAAGCGTCGGCATCAATCAACACCTTCAAGAAGGATCGCGACAATGACGACGCTGCTGCCAAGGGTTTCCCCTGGTACACGACGAGGCGAGAGGAAGGGTAGCCCCCGACGCCCTCCCGGAAGGTCAGGTGGCACCCACAGGCGCCACTGCGTCGGTGTCCCCCATGCCGACAGGGGTTTTCCCCGATCCCAACCCGCACCTCAGGCGCTCCGGAGCCTGCCACCACCTCTGAACGTTATTCGTTGTATAAATCTCTGCTTGAGTCTGCATTGGTTTTGCTCCCATCCTCAACCTCTGAACCCCGTCCTCGTTAATTGCTTCCATTAAACAAAACTTAATTTGTGCTTCTTAATCTGCTATTGTGGCTCTTCATCTTTATGAGAAAGTTAAAAAATAATCCCTTCCTGCAAAAAACTGTTCAAAAAATAATCCCGTCAAGAAAAAAGAAAAAAATAGAGATAAATACACCCACGGTCATTAGAGTTGAGACGGAAGCATGTTACGATCACCCAACTTTGAAATATGGTTGTTACGGTCACTATATCAATGTGACGTAAAAATACGATCATTGTTGCGGGTATGCGGTGCATACAAGCTCGTTTGACCACTTGTTGACCGGTCATCGGGGACACGTGGCGGTCCGCGGAACCGGCGGTGTGCAAAATAAGCCAAAACCCCTCGGGCATCGCCGAATCCCCCATTCGTCCCTCCTCCACTGACGACACCTCTTCTTTTTCGATTGGAGAAAGGGGAGGCACTACATAGGCGACGCGGCCCCGTCGATCATCGGCGTATTCCATCGGCGGTAGGTGCTAGTGATGGCCCATGTTCGTCGCGCAGAAGGGGTGCCACCCCCCCTCGCGCGTGTACAATAAGTCTTCAACTTACGTAAATCCAAGTTTTTTTGCGTTTTGATGTTCGAAAACTCTCTTTTTTGACCCGCATTGTCATTATAGATGCTTTGTAGTTGGTAGTTTCGATGGATTGTACTAGGGTTTCAGCATTGGATTTGGTGGTCTGAGAATTGCAGCTTAGGGTTTTAGATGCTCAAATGATATGATACTGCAGTCGATTCTGATGCATGATGTTTTTGTGTTGCTGTATCAAGCCCTCGAAGCACCAAATTCTGTGCGGAAATCAACCATGGTGGATTTTTGTTGGGCATGTAAGGAATCGTGCTTATGTTAATGGTCGCGCCATTTGGTATGATAATCTGGAGAAGGTCATTTGGTCACCACTTATGATTGAACACCCTGTTGAGGAGATTGGTTATGAGATGGTGAGGAGGTTGAAGGTATACTATTGTGTCCCCATCCTTACACTCTATAACAATGGTCTCAAGGAGCTTAGTCTTGATGAGCAGACAGATAGAATGTTGTTGTTTATTGATATTGAGCACCACTCCTTTAGTATCTATCTTGATCATGATGAAATCTTTAAAAGCAAACCTAAATGAGGATGATGTTGTCAACCATCCTAGAGACACTTTGCCTCCAGTATTTAATCCTGCAAGGAGAGTGGACAACAACAGTACTGCAGAAACATTGCAGGTAGTGGACGCACATCAAGTAGGAGGAGTGGTAGGTAGACCAAAAGCAGTTATGCTATGGAAACAGAGGATGATGCAAGTGATACAAATGATGAGGATTATGACCCAGGTGTACTTGTGGAAAGTGACAATGAGATAGGAAAGTATGATGATGACTTGTTTGCAGATAATGTTGATGAGGATGAATCAGAATATAAGCAGAACAACAATTCAAATGAGAGATCAAAGTGGAAAGTAAAACATGGGAAACCTATAATTGAAGACAAAGGCAAGCAGAAGTACCATTCAGATGAAGACTTGTGTGAAGGTGAAGATTTGTGGGCACCTGATTCTGATGATGAGGAGCTGCATTTAAAGTTCAAAACTCTCAGACCATATGATCTACATAGGCCAAAATTCCATGTAGGGCGAGGTTTTGAGTGTTGGGGAACGTCGCATGGGAAACAAAAAATTTCCTACGCGCACGAAGACCTATCATGGTGATGTCCATCTATGAGGGGGATTTCAGATCTACGTACCCTTGTAGATCGCACAACAGGAAGCGTTAATAAACGCGGTTGATGTAGTGAAACGTCCTCACGTCCCTCGATCCGCCCCGCGAACCGTCCCACGAACCGTCCCGCGATCCGTCCCAGGATCCGCTCCGATCTAGTGCCGAACGGACGACACCTCCGCGTTCAGCACACGTACAGCTCGACGATGATCTCGGCCTTCTTGATCTAGCAAGAGAGACGGAGAGGTAGATGAGTTCTCCGGCAGCGTGACGGCGCTCCGGAGGTTGGTGGTGATCTTATTCCAGCAGGGCTCCGCCCGAGCTCCGCGGAAACGCGATCTAGAGGAAAAACCGTGGAGGTATGTGGTCAGGCTGCCGTGGCAAAGTTGTCTCAGATCAGCCCTAATACCTCAGTATATATAGGAGGGAGGGAAGGGTGATACGTCTCCATCGTATCTACTTTTCCAAACTCTTTTGCCCTTGTTTTGGACTCTAATTTGCATGATTTGAATGGAACTAACCTGGACTGACGCTGTTTTCAGCAGAATTGCCTTGGTGTTATTTTTGTGCAGAAATCAAAGTTCTCCAAACGTCCTGAAAATTTACGGGGAGCAGTTTTGGAAAATAAGAAAAATATCTGTGCCAAGTTCCACCTCAGGGGGTGGGCCAGTGGGCCACAAGCCCTGGCTCCGCCACCACCACCCCTGGTGGCGGTGGGCAGGCTTGTGGGGCTCACACGGCTCTGCCGCCCCCAATTCCAGCTCTATAAGATCCCTTTCGTCCCAGAAGAAATAAAAAAAAGAAGATTTCGTTGCGTTTACGATACGGAGGCGCCGCCACCACCTGTTCTTCATCTGGAGGGTAGATCTGGAGTCCGTCTTGGGCTCCGGAGAGGGGAACTCGTCGTCATCGTCATCATCAACCTTCTTCCCTCTCCAATTCCATGAAGCTCTTCGTCGTTCGTGAGTAATCTATTTGTAGGCTCGCTGGGCGGTGATGAGTAGGATGAGATCTATCATGTAATCGAGTTAGTTTTGATGGGGATTGATCCCTAGTATCCACTATGTTCTGAGATTGATGTTGCTACTACTTTGCCATGCTTAATGCTTGTCACTAGGGCCCGAGTGCCATGATTTCAGATCTGAAATTATTATGTTGTCACCAATATATGTGTGTTTTAGATCCGATCTTGCAAGTTGTAGTTACCTACTATGTGTTATGATCCGGCAACCCCGGAGTGACAATAACAGGAACCACTCCCGGTGATGACCATAGTTTGAGGAGTTCATGTGTTCACCAAGTGCTAATGCGTTGGTCCGGTTCTTTATTAAAAGGAGAACCTTAATATCCCGTAGTTTCCTTTTGGACCCCGCTACCACGGGAGGGATGGACAATATATGTCATGCAACTTCTTTTCCCTAAGCACGTATGACGACACACGAAATTCATGCCTACATCACATTGACGAACGGGAGCTAGCCACATATCTCTCCGTGTTATAACTGTTGCATGATGAATATCATCCAAACAAATCACCGACGCATTGCCTACGAGTTTGTCCTACTGTTGCTACTGTTGTTACTTGTTTTGCTCTGCTGCTGCTACTACTGTTGCTACTGCTGTTACTTGTTTTGCTCTGCTGCTGCTACTACTGTTGCTACTGCTGTTACTTGTCTTGGTCTGCTGCTGCTACTACTGTTGCTACTGCTATTACTTGTTTTGCTCTACTGCTGCTATTACTGTTGCTACTGCTGTTACTTGTCTTGCTCTGCTGCTGCTACTACTGTTGCTACTGTTGTTAGTTGTCTTGCCCTGCTCCTACTGTTGCTACTACTATCGCTTGCTACTGTTGCTACTTGCTACTGCTGTCACTACTACTTTTCCTTGCCACTGCTATTGCTTGTTACACTGCTGCTACCTGCTACAATCTTGATTCGCTGATCGTTGACGGGAACTAACAATTTCCGTCAACGAGGCAACTTGGCGCCATTGATACAATCGTTAGGAATAGTCTGCCGTCAACAGATCGTTTCTGACACCGTTGTTATCATACTACTTTGCTACTGATACCTTGCTTGCAGATACTAATCTTTCAGGTGTGGTTGAATCTGACATATTCAGCTGCTAATACTTGAGAGTATCCTCTCACCTCATATAGGCGATCAACAAATTTGGGTCGAATACTCTACCCTCAAAAACTGCTGCGATCCCATGCGCTTGTGGGCCGTCAACAACATTCTTCTAGTTTCGATTGTCGGAGAGTGCTAGCAGCATTCTTCTGGTGTCGTTGCAAAGGGGAAGAATAGTTGGCATCAAGCATTTTTCTGGCGCCGTTGCCGGGGAGGTACTGCTATATTCTCTGAGTTACTTGGGATTTATATCTACTGATCACTATGAAGAATCTGAAGGATCCGAAGACCAAAGTCTTGCCCTCAACTACGAGGGGAGGTAAGGAATTGCCATCTAGCTCTGCACTTGATTCACCTTCAGTTATGAGTAAGTTTGCGACATCACCTCCCGCTAGAAATCTTGATATGTAGCCTGTGCTTGATGATGCTTATGATGCTACTACTAGAGATGCTATGCTTGATACTATGCGTGATGCTATACTTGATACTGCTAGAGATGCTACGCTTGATACTGCTTTGCCTGATGATGCTAGAGATGCTATTTTGCGTGATGATGCTAGAGATGCTATTTTGCGTGATGATGCTATGCTTGATACTGCTAGAGATACTACTTTGCCTGATGTTCCACTAGGGGTATTCCTTGATGCTCATATTGGTAGAGTTACTGCCAATGCTCGTGATGCTTCTGGAACTGCCGATACTATTGAGATAGAACCTGCTTTTGCTCCTGCTAGATCTAGCTCTCCTAGATATGAATTTCCTGATATACCTGAGGGTTACGTTATGGAGGGAGAGGTAGGTGAGGATTTTCTTGCGTGTAAGGATGCCTATGATGCTGAGAAATTACTTCTCAAGTGGAAGGAAAAATCTCGGGAAGTTAGGATGAAAAATGACCCGAAGTTTGCCACTTCGCCTATCTTTGTCACCGATAAGGATTATGAATTCTCTGTCAATCCTGAGATAACCTCTCTAGTCGAATCTGATCCTTTTCACGGTTATGAGTCTGAGACGGTCATAGCCCATCTTGCCAAACTGCACGATATAGCCAACCTTTTCACTAATGAGGAGAAGATCCGCCACTACTATATCCTTAAGCTGTTTCCTTTCTCTCTAAAGGATGATGCTAAAGCCTGGTTCACCTCTCCTGCTCCTGGATGTGTGAGTAGTCCCCAGGAGATAGTCTATTACTTTTGTGAGAAATATTTCCCTGCCCATAAGAAGCAAGCTGCCTTGCAGGAAATATACAACTTTGCTCAACTCCAAGAAGAGAGTCTTCCACAAGCTTGGGGGAGGCTCGTCCAGCTACAAAATGCTTTGCCTGATTACCCTCTTAAGAAGAACGAGATACTTGATATCCTCTATAACGGACTTACCGATGCCTCTAGACACTACCTAGATAGTTGTGTCGGTTGTGTTTTTAGGGAACGAACTGTAGAACAAGCTGAGACTCTACTGAATAACATCTTGATCAACGATAATGCTTGGACTATTTCCGAACCACCTCCTAAGCCAACTCCGAAGAAAAGAGGTATTATATTCCTCAGTCCCGAAGATATGCAAGAAGCCAAGAAATCTATGCAAGAGAAAGGCATTATATCTGAAGATGTCAAAAATCTACCACCTATCGAAGAGATCCATGGTCTCGATAACCCGATACAGGTAGTAGAAGTGAATTCTCTGCGTAGGTTTGATGAGAGTGATATTCCTTTTGATAAACCTGCTAGCCTATGCTTTGATGAATTTGACAACTTTTTTTGCCAAACAACAGAGTTTCAATGATTATGTTAGCAGACATTTGGAACAAAGTACTCGTATGCTTAGCCATTTAAGTGCTTGTGTAGACAGAAATGTCAATGATCTGAAGCTTCTGAGTAAACATGCCTCTATGATTACTACTCAGGTAGAACAAGTACTTAAAGCTCAGAATGACCTGCTCAATGAATTAAATGACAACTCTGTCAGAGTCATTACTAGAGGAGGCAAAATGACTCTGGAACCTTTGTATCCTGAAGGTCATCCTAAGAGAATTGATCAAGATTCTCAAGGAATCAATGCTGATACACCCAGTCATCCTAAGGAGAAGAAGAAGGATGCTAGAAACCTACACGCCAGTTCACCAAATACTGTCACACCTGAAGAACCTAATGATATCTCTGCGTCTGATGCAGAAACACAATCTGGTGATGAACATGAACCTGGTGATAATATGGACAGTGATGTTCATAATAATGCTCAACCTAGCAATGATGAGGATGTGGAGATTGAACCTTCGGTTAATCCTGATAATACACAACCTAAGAAATACGATAAGAATGACTTCACTACTAGGAAGCATGGTAAAGAAAGAGAGCCATGGGTTAAGAGACCTATGCCCTTTCCTCCTAAGCCATCCAAGAAAAAGGATGATGAGGATTTTGAGCGCTTCGTTGAGATGATAAGACCCATCTTTCTGCAGATGCGGTTAACTGATATGCTCAAGATGTCTCCGTATGCCAAGTACATGAAAGATATCGTGACTAATAAACCGAAGATACCAGATCTTGAGATCTCCACCATGCTTGCCAATTATACTTTCAAAGGTGGAACTCCTAAGAAACTTGGTGATCCCGGAGTGCCCACTATACCTTGCTCTATTAAAGGAAACTACATAAGAACTGCCTTATGTGACCTTGGAGCCGGTGTTAGTGTTATGCCGCTCTCTCTTTATCGTAGACTTGAATTGGATAAGTTGACACCCACTAAAATTTCTCTGCAAATGGCCAACAAATCAACTGCTTTCCCTATCGGCATTTGCGAGGATGTGCCTGTTGTGGTTGCTAACACCACTATCTTAACAGACTTTGTTATCTTGGATATTCCCAAGGACCGTGCCATGGCTGTCATCCTCGGAAGACCCTTTTTAAATACTGCAGGGGCTGTTATAGATTGCAACAAAGACAATGTCACTTTCCATGTCAATGGTAATGAGCACACCGTGCACTTTCCGAAGAAACGATATCAAGTACATTGCATCAATGCTATCAAAAAGACTTCATCGATTCTCATTGGGAGCTTTGAATGCCCTATTCCTCGTGTCAAGATAAAGTATGATTTGCTTGTTGGGGAGATACGTATCCCCATTGAGGTGACTTAGTGGCTATTTGAAAATTCTCCGTTCTCTCTTGCAATCCGAGAAGGTTTTGTCATGAGGACTTGATCAATCCTATTGACGGATTTCTTTCGATGACCATGAAACGGATGAATCAAAGAGTCACATACCTCTGTTTTGAGCTTTCATTTTCTTTTGCTTAGAAGAAAAATGATAGAATTAGTTTAGTTTTTCCTGTTTTCTGTTTTAGCGTCCCGGAGAAAAATACCTCGAAAATAGAAGTTCTCTGATGGTCCTGAAAATTTAGTATGATGTTTTCTGGAATTTTTAAAAAATTTTGGGCCTTAGAGCTGGCCAGTGGGCCAGACCAGTGGGACACAAGCCCTGCCACCGCCACCTACCCCCCTGGTGGCAGGGTGCAAGCTTGTGGGGCCCACAGGCACCCCCTCCACTCATTCCAGCTCTCAGCCTCTTCTGCCATCTCCAGAAAAAATTGTTTCGCAGCTTAAACCCGTGTTCTTGCTCATTTGGCTGTGATTTTCGATCTCCTTGCTCAAAGTACCATTCTCCGAACCGTTTTGGGGAAATTACTCCTTGGTAAGTGACTCCTCCATTGGTCCAATTAGTTTTTGCTCTAGTGCTTTATCCTTCGCGAATTCTTGCTACCTTGGTGACCCTGTTCTTGAGCTTGAAAAGTTAATTTTAGCTGGTCCCAAGTAGTTTTAGCGCGTGATATGGTCTCTAGGCACTAGTAGGAGTAGTTGCTACAAGTTGGGTTAATCCTTATTCACTTTTCTTTCGAAGTCTCTAAAAATTTCAGAATTTTTCAGAGCTAGAAAAAGGAAAAGATGAGGAGGTTCTTGAGAGGCTCTTCAAGCCGTAACCCCAAAGAGGATGAGAAGAACCACCCCAAGTACGTAGTCCCTCGAGTCACAGAAGTTCGAGCGTGCGAGTGGCCAAGTGATGAATTTTTGCGCGCCGTCGGACTTTATGAAGACTTTTATTACTTGGTGGAGAACGTAGGTCTTACTGCGTTCGTTGAAGATAAGTGCCCACAATACCTCCTCCTCACCAATATTTTCGTTCAAAGCTTCAACTTTTACCCGAGGAAGAATCCTCCCATGGTTGAGTTCATGATATACGATGTCCCCCAGTGCATGACGCTGCAGGACTTTTGCAATGTATGCAAATTACCTTATGTTGGGGATATCCGTGACCCTCGTCCACGGGACTTGGAAGATTTCATTGGTTCTATTGCTGTTGGAGAGGAGAGAGGGGTGTCTCGCGCTAGAATTGCTAGCATACATTTTCCTGTGCTTCGGTACTTCTCACTATTTGTGGGAAAACGTTTGATTGGCCGTGGGGAGGCTGGATCACTTAGTTCTCCAGACCTTGCTGTTTTGCGCGAAGGCCTTTATAACGATAAGACTTATAGCTTGGGCGCTATAGTAGCTCAACGATTGAACCTGAACCGTTCCAAGGGTGTCGTCTATGGAGGTATCTACGCTACCCGTCTTGCCAGACACTTTGAGATACCCATTAGACTGGGAGAGGAAGGAGAGATGCTTCTCCCTGAGAGATATCTGGATTATGACAGCATGGTTCGCCATGATTTTATGGATAGAGATGCTAGTAGACGGATGATTTATAACCTGGTGTTTAGTCAGGGTACTCGAGAGACTATTACTTTGCCTGCTCCTTCTTTGTTTGATCTTCATCCAGGCAGGTACACTATTATGCCCGTGGACATCTACGCATATTGGGGCTTGGCCCAACCACAGGCGCCCGTGCCCGAGCCGCCAGTCGAGTACCAGACGCGAGTTTATCAGTGGGAGCCAAAGGAGCTCACACATGAGTGGCATTCACAGTCTGCTCCGGAGTATCCTAGAGCTGGTTATTTCCCACCATGGGAATAGACCAAGCTCGGCCAAAACCCTAAGCTTGGGGGATTACGTGTTCTCACCGACTTTATATTCATGCTTATGCTTTCACTTTGTTAGCCGGTGTTCACACTTTGCCACTGTATTATCCATGCTAGTTTATTTTACTTTTTTTTGTTTTCTTGTTTTGTGTCCTTTTGAGAAAACCCAAAAAGATTTTTCTTTCTTCTTTTGCTTGTTGGGAGCTTTCCCGTGTAAACAGTTTTCTTTTTCTTTGTGTCAAGGTAGAAGATATTGGTTACAATGTTTATTGGTTCTTGCATGCTTACCTGTTTAGCTTTCAAAAGAGCCATATTACTTTGTCTTGTCCTTTGTGTTTGCCTGCAGATTCAGCTTAGTCCAATGCGCTTATTATTGTTCACATCGTTCGATCGTGCAAATGAAAGGCAACAATGATGATATATGATGAAGTGACTGAGACTGAAAAGCTGGTATGAACTCTATCTATTTTGTTTTTGTAAATATGACTAGCTTGTCAACCCAGATTTAGCTTTGTTGTGAGAGAACCATGTTTGCAATGACAACTTAGAGATCATAGTTTCTGATACCATGCTTATTTAGCTGAGAGCTTATAATGGTTTGTCTTGAATGCCAACATAGATTTTGAGATGACTATGATGTAGTATGATAGGATGGTATTCTCCTTTGAATGTTTCAAGTGGCTTGACTTGGCGCATGTTCATGCATGTAGTTGAAACAAATCAATATAGCCTCTATGATGTTCATGTTCATGGTGATTTATATCATGTTCATACTTGCATTTAATGTTAGTCAAACTCATTGCATCTTGATGACTGTTGTCGCTCTGTAGTTGGTCGCTTCCCAGTCTTTTGCTAGCCTTCACTTGTACTAAGCGGAATACTGCTTGTGCATCCACCTCCATAAACCCAAAAGTTTTTCCATGAGAGTTCACCATACCTACCTATTTGCGGTATCTACGTGCCGTTCCAAGTAAATTTGCATGTGCCATTCTCTAAACCTTCAAGAAATAATCTGTTTTGTATGACCGGACCGCTCATGTGGTAACAGAGGGCTATTGGTATCTTCCATGCTAGGAGTGTTATCCTCGACATGTGTTTATTCACTGTCATTCACGAGAAAGGGGCCGGTATTTGGAATGCCGAATTCCACGCTTAAATTGAAAACATAACTGTAAAACAAGACTCCCCCCGGATTGATGTTAGTATGGACGGTACCCGAGGATTCGGCTAGCCGTGGAGTGTGATTGATTGGTGGTGGGGGAGTTAAAACTTTACTTTTCTGTTTCGGAACCGCCTATAGAATGAGTAGCCTGGAAGATATTGAGAACTCTTGGTCATTGCGTTGACAATGAAAGCATGCCACCCAAAATTATTATCTCTGTTTTCAAAGCTTGAGCTTTGGCTCCTCTGCAAATCAATGCTTCCCTCTGCGAAGGGCTTGTCTATTTATTTTCCTGTTGAGTCATCCTCCTCTTATATAAGCACCAATTAGAGAGCACCTCTGTCATTTTTATGCTTTGCTTTTGATTGATATTGAGTATGACTATGACTGGATCTTCGTTGCTATGAATTACAATGTTTAGTGAGCCCTTGATCTTTGAAAGTGGTCTGCATTTATGTTTTGTGGTCTCAAAAAGAGCTAGCGAGATACCATCTATTCATATTGCTTCATGCTTGTTTTGATTGAAGTGTTGGTATTTGAAACTCATTATTATTTGCTCGTTAGCTGATTATGCCATTGATATTAGTTTACCGTGAGACCTTTGTGTCATTTGCTTATGTGGTTAACTTGTGATCTTGCTAAAATTCTGGTTATGAGTTAGACATAGTTGCAACAACAAGATCAAACAGAGTTTGTCAAAGTTTTTCGTTCTCTCTCAGTTTGTCAACTGAGTTGCTTGAGGACAACCAAGGTTTTAAGCTTGGGGGAGTTGATACGTCTCCATCGTATCTACTTTTCCAAACTCTTTTGCCCTTGTTTTGGACTCTAATTTGCATGATTTGAATGGAACTAACCTGGACTAACGCTGTTTTTAGCAGAATTGCCTTGGTGCTATTTTTGTGCAGAAATCAAAGTTCTCCAAACGTCCTGAAAATTTACGGGGAGCAGTTTTCGAAAATAAGAAAAATATCTGCGCCAAGTTCCACCTTAGGGGGTGGGCCAGTGGGCCACAAGCCCTGGCTCCGCCACCACCCCCTGGTGACGGTGGGCAGGCTTGTGGGGCCCACACGGCTCTGCCGCCCCCAATTCCAGCTCTATAAGATCCCTTTCGTCCCAGAAAAAATAAAAAAGAAGCTTTCTCCGCGTTTACGATACGGAGGTGCCGCCACCACCCGTTCTTCATTTGGAGGGCAGATCTGGAGTCCTTCTTGGGCTCCGGAGAGGGGAAATCGTCGCCATCGTCATCATCAACCTTCTTCCCTCTCCAATTCCATGAAGCTCTTCGTCGTTCGTGAGTAATCTATTCGTAGGCTCGCTGGGCGGTGATGAGTAGGATGAGATCTATCATGTAATTGAGTTAGTTTTGATGGGGATTGATCCCTAGTATCCACTATGTTCTGAGATTGATGTTGCTACTACTTTGCCATGCTTAATGCTTGTCACTAGGGCCCGAGTGCCATGATTTCAGATCTGAAATTATTATGTTGTCACCAATATATGTGTGTTTTAGATCCGATCTTGCAAGTTGTAGTTACCTACTATGTGTTATGATCCGGCAACCCCGGAGTGACAATAACCGGAACCACTCCCGGTGATGACCATAGTTTGAGGAGTTCATGTGTTCACCAAGTGCTAATGCGTTGGTCCCGTTCTTTATTAAAAGGAGAACCTAAATATCCCGTAGTTTCCTTTTGGACCCCGCTGCCACGGGAGGGATGGACAATAGATGTCATGCAAGTTCTTTTCCCTAAGCACGTATGACGACACACGGAATGCATGCCTACATCACATTGACGAACGGGAGCTAGCTTCATATCTCTCCGTGTTATAACTGTTGCATGATGAATATCATCCAAACAAATCACCGACCCATTGCCTACGAGTTTGTCCTACTGTTGCTACTGTTTTTACTTGTTTTGCTCTGCTGCTGCTACTACTGTTGCTACTGCTCTTACTTGTTTTGCTCTGCTGCTGCTACTACTGTTGCTACTGCTATTACTTGTCTTGCTCTGCTGCTGCTACTACTGTTGCTACTGCTGTTACTTGTTTTGCTCTGCTGCTGCTACTACTGTTGCTACTGCTGTTACTTGTCTTGCTCTGCTGCTCCTACTATTGTTGCTACAGCTGTTACTTGTCTTGCCCTGCTGCTACTGTTGCTACTTGCTACTGCTGTCAATACTGCTTTTCCTTGTTGTTGCTATTGCTCGTTACACAGCTGCTACCTCCTACGATCTTGATTCGCTGATCGTTGACGGGAACTGACAATTTCCGTCAACGAGGCAACTTGGCGCCATTGATACAATCATTAGGAATAGTCTGCCGTCAACAGATCGTTTCTGACATCGTTGTTATCATACTACTTTGCTACTGATACCTTGCTTGCAGATACTAATCTTTCAGGTGTGGTTGAATCTGACATATTCAGCTGCTAATAGTTGACAGTATCCTCTCACCTCCTATAGGCGATCAACAAATTTGGGTCGAATACTCTACCCTCGAAAACTGCTGCGATCCCATGCACTTGTGGGCCGTCAACAACATTCTTCTAGTTTCGATTGCCGGAGAGTGCTAGCAGCATTCTTCTGGTGCCGTTGCAAAGGGGAAGAACAGTTGGCATCAGAGGGGCCTTGCCTTGAGGCTCAAGGAGCCCCAAGGGGTTCGGCCGAAGGGGGGAGGTGGAATCCTCCTCTAATCCTACTCCAACTAGGATTTTAAGGTGGAGTCCTTCCCTTCCTTCCCACTTCCCCTTTTATTTCTTTCTCTTTGATTTTTATTATCTCCTGCGCAGGGGCCTTCTTGGGCTTGCCCACCAGCCCACTAAGGGCTGGTGCGGCACCCCTAAGGCCTATGGGCTTCCCCGGGGTGGGCTGCCCCCCCCCTCGGTGAACATCCGGAACCCATTCGTCACTCCCGTTACATTCCAGGTAATGCCGAAAACTTTCCAGTAATCAAATGAGGTCATCCTATATATCAATCTTCATCTACGGACCATTCCGGAAACCCTCGCGACGTCCGTGATCTCATCCGGGACTCCGAACAACATTCGGTAACCAACCATATAACTCAAATACGCATAAAACAACGCTGAACCTTAAGTGTGCACACCGTGCGGGCTCGAGAACTATATAGACATGACCCGAGGGACTCCTCGGTCAATATCCAATAGCGGGACCTGGATGCCCATATTGGATCCTACATATTCTATGAAGATCTTATCGTTTGAACCTCAGTGCCAAGGATTCATATAATCCCGTATGTCATTCCCTTTGTCCTTCGATATGTTACTTGCCCGAGATTCGATCGTCAGTATCCGCATACCTATTTCAATCTCGTTTACCGGCAAGTCTCTTTACTCGTTCCGTAATACAAGATCCCGTGGCTTACACTAAGTCACATTGCTTGCAAGGCTTGTGTGTGATGTTGTATTACCGAGTGGGCCCCGAGATACCTCTCTGTCACACGGAGTGACAAATCCCAGTCTTGATCCATACTAACTCAACGGACACCTTCGGATATACCTATAGAGCATCTTTATAGTCACCCACTTACGTTGTGACGTATGAGACACACAAAGCATTCCTCTCGTGTCAGTGAGTTATATGATCTCATGGTCATAGGAATAAATACTTATCACGCAAAAAACAGTAGCAACAAAATGACACGATCAACATGCTACCTCTATTAGTTTGGGTCTAGTCCATCACATGATTCACCCAATTATGGGATCTAGTTATCAAGCAACAACACCTTGTACATAGTCAGAAGACCCTGACTATCCTTGATCAAATGGCTAGCCAACTAGAGGTTTGCTAGGGACAGTGTTTTGTCTATATATCCACACATATATCTAAGTCTTCATTCAATACAATTATAGCATGGATAATAAACGATTATCTTGATACAGGAATTATAATAATAACTTATTTATCATTGACTCTAGGGCATAATTCCAACAGTCTCCCACTTACACTAGAGTCAATAATCTAGACCTCACATCACCATGCGAATTACATTGTAATAAATCTAACACCCATACAGTTCTGGTGTTGATCATGATTTGCCCGTGGAAGTGGTTTAGTCAGCGGGTCTGCCACATTCAGATCCGTGTGCACTTTGCATATATTCACATCCTCCTCCTCGACGTAGTCGCGGATGAGGTTGAAGCGTCGTTTGATGTGTCTGGTCTTCTTGTGAAATCGTGGTTCCTTTGCTAAGGCAATGGCACCCGTGTTGTCACAAAACTGGGTTATTGGATTCGGTGCACTCGGCACCACTCCAAGATCCATCATGAACTGCTTCATCCAGACACCCTCCTTAACTGCCTCCGAGGCAGCCATGTACTCCGCTTCACATGTAGAATTAGCTACGACGCTTTTCTTGGAACTGCACCAGCTTACCGCACCCCCATTAAGAATAAATATGTATCCGGTCTGCGACTTAGAGTAGTCCAGATCTGTGTCAAAGCTTGCATCAACGTAACCCTTTACGGCGAGCTCTTTGTCACCTCCATATACGAGAAGCATCTCCTTAGTCCTTTTCAGGTACTTCAGGATATTCTTGGCCGCCGTCCAGTGATACACTCTTGGATTACTCTGGAACCTGCCTTCCATACTTATGGCCAGGCTAATGTCCGGTCTAGTGCACAACATTGCATACATGATAGAACCTATGGCTGAAGCATAGGGGACGGTGCTCATATGCTCTCTTTCTTTATCAGTTGCTGGGCACTGAGTCTTACTCAATCTCGTACCTTGTAAAACTGGCAAGAACCCCTTCTTGGACTGTGCCATTTTGAACCTCTTCAAAACTTTATCAAGGTGCATGCTTTGTGAAAGTCCTATCGGGCATTTTGATCTATCCCTATAGATCTTAATGCCTAGAATGTAAGCAGCTTCTCCTAGGTCCTTCATAGAGAAACTTTTATTCAAGTAATCCTTTATGCTCTCCAAAAACTCCACGTTGTTTCCAATCAGCAATAATTCATCCACATATAATATTAGAAACGCCACAGAGCTCCCACTCACTTTCTTGTAAATACAAGATTCTCCAACCACATGTATAAACCCAAATGCTTTGATCACCTCATCAAAGCGTTTATTCCAACTCCGAGATGCTTGCACCAGTCCATAAATGGATCGCTGGAGCTTGCACACTTTGTTAGCATTTTTAGGATCGACAAAACCTTCAGGTTGCATCATATACAACTCTTACTTAAGGAAACCGTTAAGGAACGCGGTTTTGACATCCATCTGCCAGATTTCATAATTGAAAAATGCAGCTATTGCTAACATGATTCAGACGGACTTAAGCATCGCTACGGGTGAGAATGTCTCATCATAGCCAATCCCTTGAACTTGTGAAAAACACTTTGCCACAAGAAGAGCTTTATAAACGGACACATTACCGTCAGCGTCCGTCTCCTTCTTAAAGATCCATTTGTTCTGAATAGCCTTGCGGCCTTCAGGTAGTACTTCCAAAGTCCACACTTTGTTTTCATACATAAATCCTATCTCGGACTTCATGGCCTCCAGCCATTTGTTGGAATCCGGGCCCACCATTGCTTCTTCATAATTCACAGGCTCATTGGTGTCCAACAACATAATTGATAAGACGGGATTACCGTGCCACTCTAGAGTAGTACGCAGTCTCGTCGACCTGCGAGGTTCGACAGGAACTTGATCCGGAGTTTCATGATCATCATCATTAACTTCCTCCTCAACCGGCGTCGCAACGACAGGGGTTTCCCCTTGCCCTGCGCCACCATCTAGAGGGGTGAGAGGTTCAACAAGCTCATCAAGTTCTATCTTTCTCCCACTCAATTCTCTCGAGAGAAACTCCTTCTCGAGAAAAGGTCCGTTCTTAGCAACAAACACTTTGCCCTCGGATTTGAGATAGAAGGTCTACCCAACTGTCTCTTTCGGGTAACCTATGAAGATGCACTTTTCCGCTTTGGGTTCCAGCTTTTCAGGCTGAAGCTTTTTGACATAAGCATCACATCCCCAAACTTTAAGAAACGACAACTTTGGTCTTTTGCCATACCACAGTTCGTATGGTGTCGTCTCAATGGATTTTGATGGTGCCCTATTTAAAGTGAATGCAACTGTTTCTAATGCATAACCCCAAAACGATAACGACGAATCGGTAAGAGACATCATAGATCGCACCATCTCTAATAAAGTACGATTACGATGTTCGGACACACCATTACGCTGTGGTGTTCCAGGCGGTGTCAACTGTGAAACAATTCCACATTGTCTTAAGTCAGCACCAAACTTGAAACTCAGATATTCACCCCCACGATCAGACCGTAGGAACTTGATCTTCTTCTTACGATGATTTTCAACTTCACTCTGAAATTGCTTGAACTTTTCAAATGTTTCAGACTTGTGCTTCATCAAGTAGACATAACCATATCTACTCAAATCATCAGTGAAGGTGAGAAAATAACGATATCCACCGCGTGCCTCCACACTCATCGGACCACACACATCGGTATGTATGATTTCCAACAAGTCACTTGCACGCTCCATTGTTCCGGAGAACGGAGTTTTAGTCATCTTGCCCATGAGGCATGGTTCGCACGTGTCAAGTGAATCAAAGTCAAGTGACTCCAAAAGTCCATCGGTATGGAGTTTCTTCATGCACTTTACACCAATATGACCTAAGCGGCACTGCCATAAAAACATGGCGCTATCATTGTTAACTCTAACTCTTTTGGTCTCAATGTTATGTATATGTGTATTATCACTATCAAGATTCAATATGAACAATCCTCTCACATTGGTTGCATGACCATAAAAGATATTACTCATAGAAATAGAACAACCATTATTCTCTGACTTAAACGAGTAACCATCTCGCAATAAACAAGATCCAGATATAACGTTCATGCTTAACGCAGGTACTAAATAACAATTATTTAAGTTCATAACTAATCCTAATGGTAACTGAAGTGAAACTATGCCAACGGCGATTACATCAACCTTGGAACCATTTCCCACGCGCATCGTCACTTCATCCTTCGCCAGCCTTCGCTTATTCTGCAGCTCCTGTTTCGAGTTGCAAATATGAGCAACAGAACCGGTATCGAATACCCACGCACTACTACGAGAGCTGGTTAAGTACACATCAATAACATGTATATCAAATATACCTGATTTTTCTTTGGCCGCCCTCTTATCAACCAGATACTTGGAGCAGTTGCGCTTCTAGTGACCCATACCCTTGCAATAATAGCACTCCGTTTCAGGCTTAGGTCCAGCTTTGGGTTTCTTCATCGGATTGGCAACAGGCTTGCCGCTCTTCTTCGAATTACCCTTCTTTCCTTTGCCATTTCTCTTGAAACTAGTGGTCTTATTCATCATCAATACTTGATGCTCTTTACGGAGTTCTGACTCTGCGACTTTCAGCATCGCGAATAACTCGCCGGGTGATTTGTTCATCCCTTGCATGTTATAGTTCAACACAAAGCTCTTATAGCTTGGCGGCAGTGATTGAGGAATTCTGTCAGTTATAGCCTCTTGCGGGAGTTCAATCCCCAGCTCAGCTAGATGGTTTGAGTACCCACACATTTTGAGCACATATTCACTGACAGACGAATTCTCCTCCATCTTGCAAGCATAGAATTTATCGGAGGTCTCATACCTCTCGATCCGGGCGTTCTTTTGAAAGATAAACTTCAACTCCTGGAACATCTCATATGCTCCATGATGCTCAAAGCGACGTTGAAGTCCCGGCTCTAAGCCATACAAGACTGCACATTGAACTACTGAGTAGTCCTCCTTACGTGTTAACCAAGCGTTCTTAACATCTTGTCAGCCGTAGCGGGTGGTTCATCTCCTAGCGCAGCATTAAGGACATAATCCTTCTTCCCAGCTTGCAGGAGCAACTTAAGATTATGAGCCCAGTCTACAAAGTTGCTTCCATCATCTTTCAACTTAGCTTTCTCTAGGAACGTATTAAAATTCAGGGTGACTGTCGCGTGAGTCATTGATCTACAACACAAATATATTCAAAGTGGACTTAGACTATGTTCAAGATAATTAGAGTTTAACTTAATCAAATTACTTGCTAAACTCCCACTCAAAAAGTACATATCTCTAGTCATTTGAGTGGTTCATGATCCAATTCCACTAGCTCAAGTCCGATCATCACGTGAGTTGAGAATAGTTTAAGTGGTAAGCATCCCTATGCTAATCATATCAACTATATGATTCATGATCGACCTTTCGGTCTCATGTGTTCCGAGGCCATGTTTGCACATGCTAGGCTCGTCAAGCTTAACCCGAGTGTTCCGCGTGTGCAACTGTTTTGCACCCATTGTATGTGAACGTTGAGTCTATCACACCCGATCATCACGTGGTGTCTCGAAACGACGAACTGTAGCAACGGTGCACAGTCGGGGAGAACACAATTTCGTCTTGAAATTTTAGTGAGAGATCACCTCATAATGCTACCATCGTTCTAAGCAAAATAAGGTGCATAAAAGGATTAACATCACATGCAATTCATAAGTGACATGATATGGCCATCATCACGTGCTTTCTTGATCTCCATCACCAAAGCACCGGCACGATCTTCTGTCACCGGCGCCACACCATGATATCCATCAACGTGTCGTCATCGGGGTTGTCGTGCTACTCATGCTATTACTACTAAAGCTACATCCTAGCAATATAGTAAACACATCTGCAAGCACAAACATTAGTTTAAAGACAACCCTATGGCTCCTCCGGTTTCCGTACCATCGACGTGCAAGTCGATATTAACTATTACAACATGATCATCTCATACATCCAATATATCACATCACATCGTCGGCCATATCACATCACAAGCATACCCTGCAAAAACAAGTTAGACGTCCTCTAATTGTTGTTGCATGTTTTACGTGGTGACCATGGGTATCTAGTAATATCGCATCTTACTTACGCAAACACCACAACAGAGATGTATGAATTGCTATTTAACCTCATCCAAGGACCTCCTCGGTCAAATCCGATTCAACTAAAGTTGGAGAAACCGACACTCGCCAGTCATCTTTGAGAAACGGGGTTGCTCGTAGCGGTGAAACCAGTCTCTCGTAAGCGTACGAGTAATGTCGGTCTGAGCCGCTTCGATCTAACAATACCACGGAATCAAGAAAAGACTAAGGAGGGCAGCAAATCGCACATCACCGCCCACAAAAACTTTTGTGTTCTACTTGAGATGACATCTACGCATGAACCTAGCTCATGATGCCACTGTTGGGGAAGGTCGCATGGGAAACAAAAAATTTCCTACGCGCACGAAGACCTATCATGGTGATGTCCATCTACGAGGGGGATTTCAGATCTACGTACCCTTGTAGATCGCACAGCAGGAAGCGTTAATAAACGCAGTTGATGTAGTGGAACGTCCTCACGTCCCTCGATCCGCCCCGCGAACCATCCCATGAACCGTCCCGCGATCCGTCGCATGATCCGCTCCGATCTAGTGCCGAACGGACGGCACCTCTGCGTTCAGCACACGTACGGCTCGATGATGATCTCTGCCTTCTTGATCCAGCAAGAGAGACGGAGAGGTAGATGAGTTCTCCGGCAGCGTGACGGCGCTCCGGAGGTTGGTGGCGATCTTATTTCAGCAGGGCTCAGCGCGGGCTCCGCGGAAACGCGATCTAGAGGAAAAACCGTGGAGGTATGTGGTCGGGCTGCCGTGGCAAAGTTGTCCCAAATCAGCCCTAATACCTCAGTATATATAGGAGGGAGGGGAGGGGCCTTGCCTTGAGGCTCAAGGAACCCCAAGGGGTTCGGCCGAAGGGGGGGAGGAGGAATCCTCCTCCAATCCTAGTCCAACTAGGATTGGAAGGTTGAGTCCTTCCCTTCCTTCCCACTTCCCCTTTTTTTCTCTTTGATTTTTCTTCTCTCCTGCGCAGGGGCCTTCTTGGGTTTGACCACCAGCCCACTAAGGGATGGTGCGGCACCCCTAAGGCCTAGGGGCTTCCCCGAGGTGGGTTGCCCCCCGGTGAACACCCGGAACCCATTCGTCACTCCCGGTACATTCCCGGTAATGCCGAAAACTTTCCGGTAATCAAATGAGGTCATCCTATATATCAATCTTCGTCTCCGGACCATTCCGGAAACCCTCGTGAAATCCGTGATCTCATCCGGGACTCTGAAGAACATTCGGTAACCAACCATATAACTCAAATACGCATAAAACAACGCCGAACCTTAAGTGTGCAGACCCTGCGGGTTCGAGAACTATGTAGACATGACCCGAGGGACTCGTCGGTCAATATCCAATAGGGGGACCTGGATGCCCATATTGGATCCTACATATTCTACGAAGAACTTATCGTTTGAACTCAGTGCCAAGGATTCATATAATCCCGTATGTCATTCCCTTTGTCCTTCGGTATGTTACTTGCCCGAGATTCGATCGTTAGTATCCGCATACCTATTTCAATCTCATTTACCGGCAAGTCTCTTTACTCGTTCCGTAATACGAGATCCCGTGGCTTACACTAAGTCACATTGCTTGCAAGGCTTGTGTGTGATGTTGTATTACCGAGTGGGCCCAGAGATACCTCTCCGTCACACGGAGTGACAAATCCCAGTCTAGATCCATACTAACTCAACGGACACCTTCGGAGATACCTGTAGAGCATCTTTATACACTAGTGGAAAACGGGCCTTTGGCCGGGACCCTTTAGTCCCGGCCTGCCTCTGGGCCGGGACTAAAGGCCCGGCCACGTCGCCCCAATTCTCAATGCCTCCCTCGAGGCTTTAGTCCCGGCCCGTAAGGAGCCTTTAGTCCCGGTTCGTGTCCCAAACCGGGACTAAAGGGCTACACGGTGGGTAGCCCGCATGTGCGCCACCTTTAGTCCCGGTTTGTGTCTCAAACCGGGACTAAAGTCCTCTGCCTATATATAGCATGCGGTGAAGCAAAGAAGCTTGTCTGCCCTCTAGGATTAGACGTGCAGAAGATACATGCATGCCCTAATGACTGCATCCTCTACCACGGTGAGAAGTACGAGAATATGGATAAATGCCCGGTATGCACTGCATTGCGCTATAAGATCAGAAAAGATGACCCTGGTGATATTGAGGGCGAGCCACCCAGGAAGAGGGTTCCTGCCAAGGTGATGTGGTATGCTCCTATAATACCACGGTTGAAACGTCTGTTCAGAAATAAAGATCATGCGAAGTTGTTGCGATGGCACATGGAAGATCGTATGAAAGACGATAAGTTGAGGCACACCGCTGATGGTCGGCAGTGGAGAAAAATCGAGAGAGAGTTCCCGAGATTTGCAACTGACGCAAGGAACTTATGGTTAGGTCTGAGCACAGATGGCATGAATCCTTTTGGGGAGCAGAGTTGCAGTCACAGCACCTGGCCCGTTACTCTATGTATCTACAACCTTCCTTCTTGGTTGTGCATGAAGCGGAAGTTCATTATGATGCCAGTGCTTTACAAGGTCCAAAGCAACCCGGCAACGATATTGATGTGTACCTAAGGCCATTAGTTGATGAACTTTTACAGCTGTGGGCCGAACCAGGTGTACGTGTGTGGGACGAGCACAAACAAGAGGAATTTGACCTTTGAGCGTTGCTTTTCGTAACCATCAATGATTGGCCTGCTCTTAGTAACATTTTAGGACAGTCAAACAAGGGATACAATGCATGCACGCACTGTTTGGATCAGACAGAAAGTATATATCTGGACAAATGTAGGAAGAATGTGTACCCGTACAATCGTCGTTTTCTTCCGCCCAAGCATCCCTTAAAGAAAAAAGGCAAGCATTTCAATGGCAAGGCAGAACCCCGGGGGAAGCCTGTCATCCGTACTCGTGCTGAAGTATTTGATATGGTCAAAGATTTAAAAGTAATCATTGGAAAGGGTCCTGGCAGCCAACCTGTTCCTAACGGCCCTGATAAGCACGTACCCATGTGGAAGAACAAATCTATATTTTGGGAGCTACCCTACTGGGAAGTCCATGAGGTCCGCTCGGCAATCGACGTGATGCACCTGACGAAGAATCTCTGCGTGAATATTCTAGGCTTCCTGGGCTTGTATGGGAAGTAAAAAAGATACACCGGAAGCACGGGAGGACCAGGAACGTCATAAAGGAAGAGATGGCATGCTTCGAGGGCAGTTTCAAGGGCTTGCCAGCTACGCTCTTACTAAGGAAGAGAAGGAAATCTTCTTGGAAGTCCTTTTCAGTATCAAGGTCCCGACTAGCTTCTCGTCGAATATAAAGGGAATCGTAAATATGAAAGACAAAAATTTCCAAAACCTAAAGTCTCATGACTGCCACGTGCTTATGACGCAATTGCTTCCGGTTGCATTGAGCGGAATCCTACAGGAAAATGTTCGCCTGGCAATTGTGAAGGTATGTGCATTCCTCAATGCAATTTCTCAGAAGGTAATCGATCGAGAAAGTCTATCAGGGTTACAGATTGATGTGGTCCAATGTCTAGTCAGCTTTGAGTTGTTGTTCCCGCCATCCTTCTTCAATATAATGACACACCTCCTAGTTCACCTAGTCGAAGAGATTAGAATTCTCGGTCCTGTGTTTCTACACAATATGTTCCCCTTCGAGAGGTTCATGGGAGTCTTAAAGAAATATGTTTGTAACCGTGCTAGGCCAGAAGGAAGCATCTCCAAGGGCTATGGAACAGAGGAGGTAATTGAGTTTTGTGTGGACTTTCTTCCTGACCTTAAGCCGATTGGTGTTCCTGAATCTCGGTATGAGGGTAGGCTGACAGGAAAAGGCACACTAGGAAGGAAAGCAAAAGTATGTATGGACGGGCATTCTTTCTCTCAAGCACACTACACAGTTCTACACAATTCCACCGTGGTGGCTCCGTATATCGTGAGACACAAGAATATTCTACGCTCCGAAAACCCGGGGAAGGCTGACTCTTGGATTAAAGGGGAACACGAGAAGACCTTCGGTAGTTGGTTGCAGACACATCTCATGAATGACGACACCGTTGGAGATGAGTTGTACTGTTTGGCCAGGCCACCATCTTCGACTATATGTACTTTCCAAGGGTATGATATAAATGGGAATACATTTTACACGGTTGCCCAAGATAAAAAGAGCACCAACCAAAATAGTGGTGTCCGCTTTGATGCAACAACGAGAATGGGCACTGTTTGGAAATATATTACGGGTACATAGAGGAGATATGGGAACTTGACTATGGACCTACTTTTAAGATCCCTTTGTTTTGGTGCAAATTGGTGAAGCTGACACGAGGCGGGGTAGTTGTAGACAAAAAGTACGGCATGACAACAGTGGATCTCAACAATCTTGCGTACATGGACGAACCATTTGTCCTAGCCAATGATGTCGCTCAGGTTTTCTATGTGAAGGACATGTCTACAAAAACGAGAAAAATAAATCGGCAAAAGAAGATATCGTCCGATGAGCCAAAACGCCACATAGTTCTTTCAGGGAAAAGAAACATCGTGGGAGTAGATAACAAGACATACATGTCAGAAGATTATAATAAGTTTGATAAAATTCCGCCCTTCAAAGTGAAAACTGACCCAAGCATCCTACTAAATGATGAATATTCTCCATGGCTACGACCCAGAAGAAAACAGAAATAATAGATAGGAATATTGGTGCAATAATGCAATAATGTATTAAACCTTTTATGTAATGCATGTATGGAATGTACTAAATTTCAAACACTTTTCATTTTCATAGTATCCATGTAAGAGATGAGTTCTCGTTCGAAACACTGATACTTCGAGAGAGATTGTCCGTTTTGTACACGAAGTGCATCCAGTTTTTGTCGTAGCCCTCTCAACTTTTTAACACATGCTATGTGGGTGAAATGATGATAGCATGCCAACTTTCAACATTTTCAGAGTTCATTTGTAGTGCTTTTCAATTTCAGGGTCAACTAGCTCAAAAAAAAAGTAAATGCACGAAATATACCAAATGAAGTCAGAAATTGTTGAAATTTTGTGATGTGCCTTTGAATGGTGCATTTTGAACACACAAAAAGTATGGAGTTCAAATAAGTTTAAAAAAAATGAAATCCCTTTGTAAGAGATGAGTTCTCGTTCGAAACCATGATACTTCGAGAGAGATTGTCCGTTTTGTACACGAAGTGCATCCAGTTTTTGTCGTAGCCCTCTCAACTTTTTAACACATGCTATTTGGGTGAAATGATGATAGCATGCCAACTTTCAAAATTTTCAGAGTTCATTTGTAGTGCTTTTCAATTTCAGGGTCAACTAGCTCAAAAAAAGTAAATGCACGAAATATACCAAATGAAGTTAGAAATTGTTGAAATTTTGTGATGTGCCTTTGAATGGTGCATTTTGAACACACAAAAATTATGGAGTTCAAAAAAATGAAATCCCTTTGTAAGAGATGAGTTCTCGTTCGAAACCCTGATACTTCGAGAGAGATTGTCCGTTTTGTACACGAAGTGCATCCAGTTTTTGTCGGAGCCCTCTCAACATTTTAACACATGCTATGTGGGTGAAATTATGATAGCATGCCAACTTTCAACATTTTTAGAGTTCATTTGTAGTGCTTTTCAATTTCAGGGTCAACTAGCTCAAAAAAATGAGTAAATGCACGAAATATACCAAATGAAGTCAGAAATTGTTGAAATTTTGTGATGTGCCTTTGAATGGTGCATTTTGAACACACAAAAAGTATGGAGTTCAAATAAGTTCAAAAAAATGAAATCCCTTTGTAAGAGATGAGTTCTCGTTCGAAACCCTCATACTTCGAGAGAGATTGTCCGTTTTGTACACGAAGTGCATCCAGTATTTGTCGTAGCCCTCTCAACTTTTTAACACATGCTATGTGGGTGAAATGATGATAGCATGCCAACTTTCAACATTTTCAGAGTTCATTTGTAGTGCTTTTCAATTTCAGGGTCAACTAGCTCAAAAAAATAAGTAAATGCATGAAATATATCAAATGAAGTCAGAAATTGTTGAAATTTTGTGATGTGCCTTTGAATGGTGCATTTTGAACACACAAAAAGTATGGAGTTCAAAAAACCATATTATGAAATTAAATATTATCATTGGCGATTCATCTCTATTATGAAATTAAATATATCAAAAAACCATTGCAGAACATATGACCAAATTAATACAAGTGCGTCATCATATTAAAGCCAAAGAACAGTAGTGATCAAATGTCATTATTGCAAAAAATAAATACATAAAGTTCTCACATAAAACAACATTCAACTACGTAAAACATTTAAATGCAACAACAAACGCAATCAAAATCGTAACTAAGGTAACAATTGACCCAACAGCATAATGATACCAAGCCTCTTTATCAATGGCATATTTTCTAATATTCCTAATCTTCAAGCGCATTTCATCCATCTTCAAGCGCATTGCATCCATCTTCAACCGCATCGCATCGATCTTCATCTTGTGATCATCGATGACATCGGCGACATGCAACTCCAGTTTCATATTCTTATCCTCAATTACTTTCAATTTTTTCTTCAAGTATTTGTTTTCTTTTTGAACCAAATTTAACTTCTCGACAAGAATTTGTATGTGGGTTGGAATTTCCGGTTCACATACCTCCTAGATTAAAAAAATATATGTCACGTTGGTCGTCATAATTTACATAAACACTAAATAAAACAAATAGTTATAAAAGATCATTTATACCACATCCGAATCATAGACAGGACGAGGGCCGACGGAGGCGGATACCAAAACCATTGCACTATATAATAACAAAAAATAATGAAAGTGAGTAATTTATACAAGTATGTATCTAAATCATACAAGTAAGATTTTTTTTTCTTTTAAAAAGAAGATAAGAACAAGAGGCTCACCACGGTGGTGCTCGCGACGAGATCGGCACGGGGCGATCGACAATGGTGAGGACAGGCACGAGACGACACCCTACGCATGTGCAGACTCTAAGAAGTTAATTTGAGCATTTGAAATGAGCTACACTAGCAGTGACAAATGAAAGGATGAAGTAGCTAACCTTTTAAAACACTTGTGCAGTTGGTGCACGGCCAAACCTAGACAAATATTAAGGAAAATGAAGCTTGGAGGTCGAGCTTGGAGAGGAGAAAGCTTAAGTAGAGTGGCTCGGGCATTTCATCTAACACGTCATGTGCATGAACTGGAGTGGCAAGATCATGGCATGGTCACACTTCAACAACCAAAAAACAGGGGATATGGTGGACAGGGGCGAGGGTTTATATAGGCAACACTATAGTCCCAGTTGGAGCGCCGCGCCGGGACTAAAGGCCCCTGCTCCCCGCCTTCTGGTCTGCTGAAAAAGGGCCTTTAGTCCCGAGTCGTGGCTCCACCCGGGACTAAAGACCCCCTTTAGTCCCGGTTCTTGCCACGCCCCGGGACTAAAGGCCCCTGCTTCCCGCCTTCTGGTCTGCCGAAAAAGGCCTTTAGTCCCAGGTCGTGGCAAGAACCGGGACTAAAGGGGGTCTTTAGTCCCGGGTGGACGCACGAACCGGGACTAAAGATCCACCTGTATAAGCGGGAGTTAGAAAATTTCAAACCCAAAACGTCCATTTCTCTTCTTCTTCCTCTTGTTCTCCTGCCCGGCGCGGCACAACAACGAACTCGACGACGCCGTCAGGCTGCCCGCCGTCCTGCTCGCCGCCGCCTGCCGTCCTGCTCGCCACCGCCGTCCTCCTCGCCGCGCGCCGTCCTCCTCGCCGCGTGCCGTCGACACCTCCGGCCGGTAAGCCCCCAGCCCCCTCCTCCCCAACACTCCGGCCAGTAGAAGAAAAGAAGAAAAAGGAGAAGAAAATAAGAAAAAGGAGAAGAAAGGAAGAAAAAGGAGAAGAAAGGAAGAAAAAGGGAAGGAGAAGAAAAGAAGAAAAAGGAGAAGAAAAGAAGAAAAAGGGAAGAAAGGAAGAAAAAGGAGAAGAAAGGAAGAAAAAGGAGAAGAAAGGAAGAAAAAGGGAAGGAGAAGAAAAGAAGAAAAAGGAGAAGAAAAGAAGAAAAAGGAGAAGAAAAGAAGAAAAGGGGAAGAAAGGAAGAAAAAGGAGAAGAAAGGAAGAAAAAGGGAAGAAAAGAAGAAAAAGATTTTTTTTGTCATTTAATTCCTATTGTTATTAGGTTTGTGCTAGATTATTAGGGTTAGTAATATGTAGAATTAGGAAAAAGGAAAATAAGAAGAGGAGGAGAAGAAAAGAAGAAAAAGGAGAATAAGAAGAGGAGGAGAGGAGAAGAAGAGGAAAAATAGAAGAAGAGGAGAAGTAGAAGAAGAGAAAAAAATAGAAGAGGAGGAGAGGAGAAGTAGAAGAAGAGAAGAGGAGAAGTAGTAGAAGAAGAGGAGAAGTATAAGTATAAGAAGAAGTAGAAGAAGAGGAAAAATTAGTTTAGGGTTACAAGAAGAAGAAATATTTTTTGTCATTTAATTTTGCTATTGTATAGTGTATATGCTTAAGTGTTAATAGTGTTTCTTAGATTATTGCTTAATTTTGCTATTGTATATGCTTAAGTGTTAATAGTTTAATTTTGCTATTGTATATGCTTAAGTGTTAATAGTTTATTTTTAGCAAGAAAATTAATAGAACTAGTTTAATTTTGCTATTATACATGCTTAAGTGTCCGAGACTGGGCTCCGCCCGGCTGGTATTTCATTAGGTTCTAGTCAAGACCCGGGACTAAAGGTCCTCCTATATAAAACGACACTTCGAAGTTTCCAACCCCTCTTATATAGTTTGTTAGTTTATTAGTTAATCAAATGTCCGTTTTTTGCAGAACTATGGATCCACACATCAGGAACCTCGAAGAGGAAGAACTTCTCGAAGATATAATCAAAGACGGCCCCGACGTTGAACCAGCTAAATCTCCGTCGTCATATCTAAACGCCTCCGGATATGGAATGGAAGTCGAGCGACACGAAGATGAAGCCGATGGGGCAGGAGATAGGTCCAATGACGGAGAAGGTGATAGCTCAATTGATGGAGAAGCCGGTGGAGAAGCCGGTGAAGAAATAATAAAGTCCGGCGAGGTATACATATGAAGTTCGACAATCACTCGTAATATGTGAAAAATATTGGAGATAGCTCTATATTGTATACATATACATTCATTTGACGAATGTTTCTCCCTCTTAGGCCTCCACATCGAGCAAAGCTACGAAACGAGGCCCGACTAGAAAGTTAGATGCACGGACGCATTACACCTTTGAGGTGATATTGCCTACGGGCGAACCCAAGCTTCCTAAGAATGCTGCTGACACATTCAAGAAGCAATGCGGAGTTCTCGTTAGGGATCACGTCCCGATCAGCGTTCGGGAGTGGAACAAGCGCAAAGGGGCAGCCGATAGTGACTATGTCGCCGAAAGGTACAAAGATAATCTTTGGAATGATCGCATGTCACATTTCAACCTGCCAGAATGTGAGAATGAAGACGCCACAGACAAACTGAGGGCCAAAGTCAAGCAGTGGACTCTAAAGAAGATGGCCGAACTGTTTCGTAGCTGGAAGAAGAAGCTATGGAAAAACTATCTGAAGACAAAGAAAGTGCCAGTATTCGAGGGGTATCTAGCCAAGCAGGCGAATCACTGGAAGGCATTTCAAGAGTACAAGGAGTCAGAAGATGCCCAGGCATTATCAGAAAAGAACAAGATAAATGCCGACAAGAAGAAATATCACCACAAGCTGGGGCCAGGGGGCTATGAGACTGCCATCCCAAAGTGGGATAAGAAAGAGCAAGATCTGCTAGATAAAGGCATCATACCTGAACCACTCCGTGATAAGAAAGAGCAAGATCTGCTAGATAAAGCCCTCCACATGACGTCGGCCAGCACAACACGAGTCCATCTCGATCACCGCCGCCGGACTTGGGTCGTCCGTCTCCGCCGCCGCCCGCTCCGGATACTAAGCGGGAGCGTGCCACCAAGGACGCTCCGCCGACGATTCCTAAGCGACGGAGCCCCCCAAAGCGCAAACGGTCGCCCCTCCCAAAGGTACGTCATGCTAATCTTCCTATCAGACCTTATGATCGTACCCCCGAGGAAAACGCCAGGATAGCAAAGGAACATCATGGTGCGCAGATGAAAAAGAAGGAACCCGAGCCCTGCCAGGAATACACCGAGAAGCAAATAGCATTTGCAAAATACTTCACGACCCTTCCATCACAGTATGACTTACACCATAAGCCTGATGACTATACACGCACATTGCAGAAGGAAGTGAAAAAGAGCAGATCACCTCCAAGCCCTCCACATGACGTCGGCCAGCACAACACGAGTCCATCTCGATCACCGCCGCCGGACTTGGGTCGTTCGTCTCCACCGCCGCCCGCTCCGGATACTAAGCGCGAGCGTGCCACCAAGAACGCTCCGCCGACGATTCCTAAGCGACGGAGCCCCCAAAGCGCAAACGGTCGCCCCTCCCAAAGGTACGTCATGCTAATCTTCCTATCAGACCTTATGATCGTACCCCCGAGGAAAACGCCAGGATAGCAAAGGAACATCATGATGCGCAGATGAAAAAGAAGGAACCCGAGCCCCGCCCGGAATACACCGAGAAGCAAATAGCATTTGCAAAATACTTTACGACCCTTCCATCACAGTATGACTTACACCATAAGCCTGATGACTATATATACACGCACATTGCAGAAGGAAGTGAAAAAGAGCAGATCACGTGCAAGTGCAAGTGGGAGCAAATCAAGTTCAACTACAAGCAAGAAAAAATCAGACGTTCCTCAGCTTGGACAACAGGCCAAACAGTCGATCCCACCCCTCAAGGTGTTAACCGAGAATGTTCCCCCTCCGGTGTAGGGGCTAGCTTTTGAAATAGCAAAGGAGTTGGCGGCTGAATGTGGTGTCTCGGTTGAAGATTTGCTGGCTTCCCAAGACGACAGGATACCCAAGGCTGTGGTAGCCCCGAAGCCACAGTTTGTCATGGGTGAGCCTTTGGTCAGCAAAGATGATCTCCCAACAAATATGTGTTACTTGCATCAATGGTACTTAAGTGAATCAAAGAATGGGAGAACAATGATCGTGCTGAGTGTCCCACGGGAGTACTACGGCCGCCCCGAAGAAATCCATATCGACTTTGATGAACTCTTCCAGATGTACAATGGCGACGCCCTCGACAAATCGCTTATGAGTTGCTATTGTCTGTAAGTTTTTCAATTCGTTGTCTACATATAACTTGTTTAGTTATTTCAATTCATTGTCTATATATAACTTGTACTCTATTATGCAGAATGAAGATTCTGGATTGTAAAAGTAAGAGCATCCTAAATATTGGGTTTATTGACCCAGATAAAATACATATAGCGACGCTAACTGATTATCCCAAGGAGACGGTGGAAAACCTTCTAAGGTTTCTAACAGATCAAAAAATTTGTGACCACATACTGTTTCCATACAACTTCAGGTGAGGGTCTTTACTCTGTTGTGTCCATTCACTTATAAGTGTAATTGATAAGTTACTGACATACACACACACACACACACACACACACACACACATATATATATATATATATATATATATATACATGTGCAACTTCCATTGGATTCTGTTGGACATTCAAATTGATAAGGGAAGAGTTGATGCCTTCGACCCATTATCAAAACCCTTGGAACAGTTCCAAAGCCTGCAGGACATGCTCCAAGGGTAATTTCAATCATTCTTGGGCTCTATCGGTCTCTTTCGATGATTTTCTGATATATCAATTAATGAAAAACTTAGCAAATCATTATCCTTGTCGGGCAGGTTTGGAAGCGGTTCAAGTGCGTGACTCCCGGTAACTTTCCTGAGCAGCTGACCTTTAGGGCGGCTCAGGTAAGTAGTAGAATGATATACTTCTATTTTCAATACATTTATGATGCTAGATTATTATTTTGATTATATATATTCTATTCTCGTAAAGTGCGACCAACAGCCACGGGGAACGCATCTATGCGGATACTATGTTTGCGAGACCATTCGCACGTTTACCTCTGAGCACAAGGATCACAGATTCGACGTAAGCAATGAACATTCACACCTCTATTTTTACCCGTCATTCTTTGTTATCATGATTGATATTCATATTCATCTCCTCTTCTTATATAGCACACGACCATGACGACGAAGGTCCTACCAGAGCAACGCGCGATTGCTGTTGCAGAGGAGCTTGCGACCTTTGTGAGGACGGAAGCTATAGATGACAAAGGACGATTTAGTGTAGCTAGGGGCCATTACTGATGTTCGTCCATGTAATCGAATAGACGGGCTCTAGTCCCGATAATTCAGATCTCCATATAATTGTATATATATGCTCGCTTGTAAGATAAGTTAATCTTATATATATATGCATAATTATTTCTATTTAAATTATATGAAAACTAATTCCCGAACACCAAACGAGGCATCACGTTAATCTCCCGAACACCTAAACCCTAAAACCCTAAAACCCAAAAATAATTTCATTCAAAAAAACCCCAAAAATAAGCAAAATCTGAAACTCTTTAGTCCCGGTCCGTGTAACGAACTGGGATTAAAGGGCCTGCCCCTGGGGCGCTACGAGGCGCCCACGTGGAGCACCTTTAGTCCTGGCTTGTAACAGGGTCGGGACTAAAGGTTAGGCCTTTAGTCCCGCCCCTTTAGTCCCGGTTGGTGAACCGGGACTAAAGCCCCTTACGGGCCGGGGCTAAAGGCCCCGCCCCCACTAGTGATAGTCACCCAGTTACGTTGTGACGTTTGATACACACAAAGCATTCCTCTGGTGTCAGTGAGTTATATGATCTCATGGTCATAGGAATAAATACTTGACACGCAGAAAACAGTAGCAACAAAATGACACGATCAACATGCTACGTCTATTAGTTTGGGTCTAGTCCATCACATGATTCACCAAATGATGTGATCCAGTTATCAAGCAACAACACCTTGTACATAGTCAGAAGACCCTGACTATCCTTGATCAACTGGCTAGCCAACTAGAGGCTTGCTAGGGACAATGTTTTGTCTATATATCCACACATGTATCTAAGTCTTCATTCAATACAATTATAGAATGGATAAGAAATGATTATCTTGATACAGGAATTATAATAATAACTTATTTATCATTACCTCTAGGGCATAATTCCAACATTGAGAGTGTAGAACTACTAAGGACAACAACTAAAGAGTACTCCTGCCAGAACAAAATTGGTATCAAGCTACCTGCGAAATTGCAAATGATAGGACAAGAGTGAAAGCAAAATGTGATGAAGACTGCATATGGTACTTGTGGGCATCATATGATAGCAGAACTAAGGCTTTCATGGTGAAGAGATATGGGCATCAGCACACATGAAGAAAGAAGTGCAAGATTAGGGCTTTCACATCAAAATTCCTAGCAATCAAATACCTAGAGAGCTTTAGGGTAGCCAAGGAAACCAAGCTAGTTCAAGCACTATAAGGCCAGGTGAGTTGGCACAGAAATTGGAGGCTATGAAGAATTAGAAAGATAGGGAAATAAAAGGAGAGTAAGAAGGCAATACTTGCATCTAGAAGAGAAGAGGAATTGAAGAGAGCTCAATTGATAGGAAGAAGGAAACATGAGGTTGATAGGTTCAACATAGCATAACCAGCTCGGCATACACACACATCATTACATGACATTGAACACAAATTAACCTACTAACTAACCAACAACACACACACACACGCACCATTACACCACTACATCATATCACCTACTAACTAACAACATTGCAACAAACCATCAACATCAACCCAAATGTAGCATCTTTACCAGAACAACAATGCAACATTTTTAACATCTTCAACATCATCCCCAAAACAAACCTCTTCACCACTTCAATTCCTTCACTTCTTCAACATCAACACAACAACAATAACACCTAGCAGCACCACATCAACAAACAACATCTTCATGAGCTTCGCCACCTCCCTCCCTAACATCATCAGTGCAATTGCTTGATGCCTAATCATCCCACAACTTGCATCCTTATTTACAAACTTGTTGGATCTGCTGGTGGGTGCGTTCATCTCCACCATTTCCCGTGCAGCAATTAGTTGCTCCCTTCGTTCCTCCGCCTCAACAATAGCATCCACAGCGGCATCTCCGATGAGGTAGTGTTTCTCAACAAGGTACTCAACATACTCCAACTCCCAGCGCCATAAATCGCAAGAAACATATCCCAAATTTGGGGTAGCAGAGGTCAAAAACTTGCATCTTTCCACCAAAATCGAAGACAAAGCATCCAAATGAAACCAAAGACAAACCATTGAAAATGAAGCACTAACCCCATGGGTGCGACATTTGTAGAAGATCCACCTGTCGTGCTTCTCAGTGGTCGAGACATACATGTGCACCTTCAGGGGCAACGCCATTGCCCTGCGTCGGACAACGACGGTGGAGGAGCTTGTGGCAGACATGAGCAGATCTTGCATGAAACAATGGTGGTGGCGGCGACGGCGACGATGACGAACATCGCGTGAGAGAGGAGCAGCGGGTTAGGGATTGAAGAGGGGAGCCGCGGGTTAGGGATTTGAGGATTGGGAATTCCTGCGATTTTACACTTAACCCGTCCATAAAAGATTGGCCTAATCGGAGCTGAGAACGTGACGGTCAACAAGTGTTCAAACGAGCATGTACGCACCGCATACATGCAACAATGACCGTATTTTCACGTCACATCATATGTGGTATCCCTAACCCATCAGGATTCAAATCACGGTGCTTGCATTATTCCTAAATTTATTTTTGAATTTCCGATGATACGCTTTTAGTGGGAAGATACGTTCTCATCGACGACGAGGCGCCTACGTTGATTTTGTAAATCTCAAGATTATATGTCGGCTCATTCTTTTGAAGGTGCTCATAGAAACAGGATGTGCGTGTGTGCGTTGATAGGGATGAATTTATGCACATGTATATGAGCGGTTGCATCTGCAGTGTATTAGAAAAAACAGCCGTAATTCAAAATTAGATGAATGCATCGTGCTTGCATCTCAACTCCAATGATCGCAGGTGTATTTATCTCAAATAAAATATTAGTCCAGATCGAAGTAGATAAAATAATTTGCTTTCATTGAGAGTTGAACTCAAGACCTCCCGCTTACTAAACGGGTGCTCTAACCAACTGAGCTATGAAAGCAACTATTTGCGCCTTTGAATAAAGTGTACTACTCCTCAACAGCCCTAGCAAACGGGTTGGAAATAGAAACCAACTGTAACACAGTTGGAGTCATCACGCAGAAATCTCCAGCCAGCCCCACGCAGACGCCAGCAATGAAACTGCGGTCTCCACGTCATACACACGCACGCACACTAGTACTGCTGGAATATTTGACGGCCCCCAAAGCCACCAAATAAAGATGAAACAGAAGAGCTTGCCCAAGCCCAGCATCGACTGATCTTTCCTTCTTCCATCGTCGAGGCCACGACCAGTGAAGACAGCAGGGCACAGGGACAGAGGGAAAGGGACAGGTAAACGTGGCTCCGCACCCATTTTCATCCTTCCCGAGTGATGATGAAACAGTGGAGGGTGGCTACAAGATGCCAAGATCCACCACCATAGATCCGGGGACGGCCGGGACCCCGAGCAACCAACCAAACCAACCAGCCACTGTCAGAGACTGTAACCCCAGTCCCAACCACAGCACAACATCGCCGTCCGCCGGAGTAGAAGAGAGGCGATCGGTCGATCGATACAAGGTCAAAGGCGACACGAGCACTGTGCGCCGAGGAGGAACAGTCTCTCGATCCCCTCCCCTAGACTGGAAACCTAGAACTAGAATGACTGTGCGCCGCACGTCCAGATATTCGTGCTCGTTTGCCTGCATGTTGCTTCCCTGAATACATGGGCGGCTCTGTTCCAGTGGCCACCCTACGCTTTGACCACCACCACCACCACCCCTATCCTAGCCCAGCTAGGGGCGCATGCAGCTCGTCTTTACCTACCACACCAACACCAGCACAGCACGGTGCTATTTTTGCACCGTTCGGTGGAGCCGACGAGCCGGTGCAACCGTTACTTGTTTTGTACTAGATCGACACGCTTGGCTTGGCTTGCTGGATCAAAAAGTTGGCCAAGATCATTTCGTTGGGATGCATCATGCATGGCGCGGCGCCATGCACAATCATTCCTCCCGATCGATCCGTACGCATCTCTGGTCCAGCCAGCGTCGCGCTAAAGCGAGCGAGGAGTGTGCCGTGTGCGTGTCGAATAATTGAGCCGAGCGTGCCCACTGTCCAAAGAGGAACGCGCCCATCCTATTGCCATATATGTGCAAGTGCCAAGCGCAACCACGGCGTGCTGCACGGCACGTTACATTCCGGGAAGGATTTACCCTGCCATTTTCGCCTTCGTCTGTTGGATGTTTCACCAGTCCGGGCAAAACGTGCATCATTTCGCCGTCGCTGCCCCCCTTTTCCCTCTCCCCTAGCAGACACCGGAATCCTGCTCGCTGTAGGATTTCCTGTTCTCCGATGCAGGGAAGCTTCCTTTTCTGTTGCGATTTGGAAGGTTTCGATCGATCACGGACGCCCATTCCGCCATGTTTGTGCTGATCCTACTGCTGCTGCTTCGTTTCATTCATGGTGACAGGGACTGGATAGACCCCTCCCTCGCCATGATATTCTGTTCCATTCCGGGGCAAGTGAGCGGCTGATCCTACTGCTGCTTCGTTTCATTCATTCGCTCGGGCTCCTTCCTTGTCCATGTCGAGCCACGCGGCAACGCACAGTGCCGTAGCAATCCGGCATCGCGATTTGCGTCCGCACCCAACTAATTGGGAAAAGGACGTGACTTAACCGGATTATTAAAGTCATCAATCAGTGTCATGAAATCTTCCAACTCGAGTGATTATGAAAAAAGGTTTGCAGCAAGGTGAAGAAGTAAACTAGGATCAATTGTTGGTTGATGATGCTTGGCCAAGTCGGGTTGCCAAAATTCACGTTCGGTAAACGGAAAGGGGGAGCTACTCCCATCCCATGTCATTCATAAGCGTAGGTAGGTGGCCCGACCGACCAAGGGACCAGGATCCATGCATGCACCGGTGCGAGTGAGATCGAATCAACCACACCACGGTGCACGGTCCCGGCACCACGCTCGCCATACCACCTATTTATATCCACGTTCCTCTCGCCCCTCTTCTATGTGGCGGCAGCTCGCGCATCACATCGCATCACATTCTGATTTCTGAATCTCCGGCAGCAGCTTCGCCTTGCTGATCCGGTGGTCAGATGGAGGAGGAGGAAGCTTCGGCGGAGCTGATCAGCCCCAGGATCTCCTTCTCGCACGACCTCGCCGCCTTCGCGGCCACCGCAGCGACGGCGCCGCCCGAGCCACGGCGGTCGGACGCGTCCCTCCTCATGTCGAGGCGGAGGCGGCGCCGCGCGCCCGAGCCGGAGTTCGACTTCGCCAACGCGGCGGCCGCCGACGTCGCGCCGGCAGACCGTCTGTTTGCCGACGGCAAGCTGCTCCCCGTGCCGCCCCTGCCGCCCACCGCCCCGCGCGCGCGCTGCGCCAAGCCACCCCAGGCCGGGGCGTGGCAGAGGGCGCCGCGGTCTTGGGCGTCCCCGTTCGCGCGCAGCAGCAGCGTCAACTCCGCCAGGACCGCGGCGGCGGCGTCAGGGAGGTTCACCTGCCCGGCGTTCCCGCTCATGCGGAGCCGGTCGACCGGCTCGGCGGCGGCCGCGGTCGGCGCCCACCAGCGGCCGCATTGCAAGAAAGTCGCTCCGACGACGACGACGACCGCACCTGCCACTGCCAGCAGCAACAACGGCGGCAACGGTGGTGCGAGGTCGGTTTACTACTACGGGTACGGGGGCGGAAGGAACGCAGGCGACGGCCATGGCGGCGGCGGGGTCCGGGTGAGCCCGGTGCTGAACGTGACGTCCATCGGCACGAGCGTGGTGAACATGCTGAGCCACCTGCTGTGCGACTGCGGCGACAAGGCCGCCAAGCAGCAGAGCAGGGGCTTCGGAGTGCGCTGCTGGGTAGCCAGATAGTAGCACAATTAGAAGGAGTACCACAAGTTAAGCGCACTCGTTAATCACTGATTGATTGATGGATTGATTGCCCACTTGTCGCCATGGTTGCTTGTAAGTAAGTAAGTAAGTAAGTAAGTAAGTAAGATCGGAAGATAAACCAAGCCATGTGAGTTGAGACCGATTGATGGGTTCAGAGATTGAGTGCGTCGTCTAGGTGACGGGACAGCGTATCAGTGCCCTTTTGGTTGTGTCGTTGGTTAGTGGCGAGGCATGGATAGAGCGGGGTTGATAGGGACGTGCATGTGCTGTTGTGGGGGAGGAAAGAAAGATGATTCATCCGCCATGAGAGACCGATGATCGAGTGCATGGGGACTCGGTGTCCCCGGCCGGGTTTCCTGCCGGGCTTGCTTGCCGTCGCAGCGTGTCTCTGTCTCTCGCACGGAGCGCACGGTTTTATTGGCTTGCAAGTAGTCTCATAATTTATCCTGCGTCAATCAAACACACTATGTCATGACCGTGTGTTTGCTTGGTGTGCAAAACTCAGTCCGGGCTCACCTAAGATCAAGTACAATAGTATAGTCAACGGCTGGCTATAAGCCATGAACATATCATCTATAGCCCTGTCTTATAACCAACATGTACAATAGTTCATTACAAAAGTGTACTACTTCTTTATTATATGGTCCATCTTTCATACTCACAAAATGCCTAGGATCACGTGCTAGAGTTGGCTTTTAGCTAAGAGCCCGCTTACATTCTCTCTCCTCTTTTCTTTCCTCAACTAAATAAAAATATATTAGTTTATTTCTTATAGCCATCTGACTCAGCTCTATTGTACTTGCTCTAAGAATATCTTTAACAGGCATGCGGCGTAAAAACACACTTTACAACGTGAAAATAACATTTTTTTACATGTCACGGAGCGTTGGCTCCAACAATCGTTAAAAAAATGTGTACGCGTCGTTCCAAAATTTAAAGCACACGATGCACATTCCATGCAAAAACAAGATGATGGGTATAGATAGTATAGATAGTTCATAGATAGAAACTACTCCTCGTCGATAGTTCATCATAGTACGTAATAAAAACCGATAAACTACTCCTCGTCATCTTCCTCCGACCCTATGGTGTCCGGCACCTCCATCGTGATGAAGGCGTCAGCCCGCCCTTCATCGTCGGAGGACCAAGTCGACGCTCCCTTGAGCTCCATGCTGAAGAGTGCGGCTTGCCTTCGGTTGGCGACGGTCCTCTTCAGTGACAACCCGCGGGGGAGGCGTGCGTCCCTGCGTCCACTTCCGTGTCATCACCTCGGGGGAATTCATGTCCCTACGAGGCTGGTTGAGGCGCCACGCTGCCGCGTCGTACGCGCGTGGCGGCCTTGTCGACGGTGTTGAACGTGCCGAAGCCGAGGCACATGTCGTCGGAGCGGATCTCGATGTAGAAGGTGCCGAAAGGGCGCGCGCGGCGGTAGCCCGCAGTTCCACGGCAGAGGGCACGTGTCGAGGCGATGGATTTATAGTGCGCGCCGAGCGCCGCACGCCAAATCTAACACGCGTCGGACCGCCTTTTCCCGCGCGCCGGGATCTTCCGCGCCCGTTAAAATGCACCCCCCCCCACACACACGTGCTTTTTACAACCAATGTTGGAGAAGCTCTAACATTTTGCAAGCGATTTCCTCGTACATTCTCTTTTTTGATTTATAGGGTTTAAATCTGAAATCTCATTAATTAAAATGAATTGTTAATAGACGACATTAATTTTAACTAGCCAATGAAATATTTTTTACATATTTAATTTTCATGACAATCAATGGTAGCATCATTTCTCTTATTGGACTTGCATGATGCATGCAAAAGAAACATATGCATATGTACAATTTTTTTTCTCTTAATCAAATCATATTAACTTAATTAGACTAAAAATGAATTAAATATGTCACAAGACTCAATTAGACTGAAAATGAATTAAATATAACATGAAACTTAAGTAGATTTAAAGCACTTTAACCCAATTAGACTCAAAATAAACCTGACATGATAAATATTTGAAGAAAACAAGATTCTTAATCCTATGATGACAAAGATCTGCCATTTTATACAACGGGAGGAGACGCGAACGCAAAGGGATGCGTCGGTTCCAGGAGAGACAGAGAGAGAACCGTCGTTGCGGGAGGAAACCGCTTGACGGTTGGTTAAGGGGAGATTTTCCCCTAATTACATAATTAGTTTTAACACTCCCCCTAATCTACACTTGACCATGTGGAGTTATCTTCATGATTGTCCGGGAAGCTTTATCATCTCAAAAACTCTTCTTCAAAAGTTCTTCATAAAGACTTTGATGAGAACCTGAAATGTAAACTCACAAAGAGATAGCATAATGTGATGTTATTTGAACAAGGATATCTCAAGAAGAAACTCCCCCTGTTGCCTGCAAGTATCTAAGTCGTCGCATACCAATTCCGTGAACATATTTCTGGAATGTTGAGTTTGGTAGAGACTTGGTAAACAAATCAGCAAGGTTGTCACATGATTTGACTTGCAGAATGCTTATTTCCCCGCTTTTCTGAAGATTGTGGGGGAAAAACCATTTAGGAGAAATATGCTTAGTGATATTGCTCTTGATATATCCTGTCTGCATCTGTGCAACACATGCCGCATTATCCTCATAGATAATGTTGGGTGATTCAATAGAACCAATTCCACATGACTGTTGTATGTGGTTTATCATTCTGCGAAGCCATACACATTCACATGATGCTTCAAATAATGAAATTATTTCAGAACGATTGGTAGATGTAGCCACTAGAGTCTGTTTGGAAGACTTCCATGATATAGCTGTACCACCATGTAGGAAAACAAAACCGGTCTGAGATCTGGCACTATGGGGATCAGACAAATAACCGGCATCTGCATACCCAATCATATCAGAGTCCAGATTTTGCTGGAACTGAAAAAATAGGCCAAGATCCTTTGTGCCTTGGAGATATCGAAATATATTCTTTACTCCAGACCTATGTCGTTTGGTGGGAGCTGCGCTGTGTCTAGCAAGTAGATTCACTCCAAATGCAATATCAGGTCTTGTGCAATTTGCAAGATACATAAGCGCTCCAACTGCACTGAGATATGGAACTTCATGTCCCAACACCTCTTCTCCATCATCCCTCGGTCTGAACGGGTCTTTCTCTACGTCTAGAGATCGAACCACCATAGGAGTTTTAGATGGATAGGATTTGTCCATATTGAATTTCTCCATTATTTTCTGGATATAGGCAGCTTGGTATACCATGATTCCTGAGGGAAGGTGCTCAAGTTGATACCTAAGCAAAATTTGGTTTTACCCAAATCCTTCATCTCAAATTCCATCTTTAGGTGATTGCGTGCTTCATCAATGTCTGGTGCACTGCCAATGATGTTGAGATCATCAACATACACAGAAATGATGCAAAACCCTGTAGTGGACTTCTTGATGAAGACACATGGGCAATCATCACTATTGGAGTAACCTTTCTGAAGAAGGAACTCACTTAGTCGGTTGTACCACATCCGTCTCGACTGTTTTAAGCCATACAATGACTTATTCAGCTTTACACAATACATGTTGCGTTTTCACTGTTATTCGGGATGGAGATTCTGTCACGAACCTTCATATATATGTCCGAATCTAGTGACCCGTAAAGATATGCGGTCACGACGTCCATCAACTGCATGGATAGACGATTTTGCACTGCCATAGATATAAGATATCGGAAAGTGGTTCCACTCATTACTGGAGAGTATGTTTCATTGAAATCAATGCCGGGTTTCTGCGTAAAACCTTGTGCTACGAGCCTTGCTTTATATCTCACCACCTCATTGTTCTCATTCCGTTTCCGGAGGAAAACCATTTGAATCCCACGGGGAAAACATTGGGAGGTGTAGGTATTGCTTCAGTGAATACCTTCCTTTTGTTAAGCGAGGCAATTTCTGCCTGGATTGCATCCTTCCATTTAGGCCAGTCGGAGCGCCTTTGGCACTCGACGATAGACCTTGGATCATGATCAGTGATAAGGGTATCTGCAATCTTTTTAGCAAAATATATGTCGACAGTCGTAGTCTTGCGGTCAAATGATTCTCCAGAATCAACATAGTTGATGGAAATTTCCTGCACCCCTAGAGACTCTTCGTGATTTCCCAATACGGTTGAGTCTGGGTGTTCCGATGTTCCAGCCAGTTTGTGCACACTGGAGCTGGGTTGTGGAGGTTGCCCTTCCACTGGGTGTGAACTACCCATCAGGTGTTTGTCAATGTTGAGTTGACTTGCATTTACTGACTCCGAGGATTTTCTCCTCGATTTCCTTTGCTGCTTACTAAAAGCTAGCTCCAGGTCAGATGCCATACTACTCCCCCTCTTTTTAGGAAAAGGGAGTTGAGTGGTTTTTATTGGTACCTCCACTCTTTCTGGCGCGTTTCTGGCCGGATTTAAGGATTTTGTCACACCTTTTAGATCAGTAAATGAATCTGGCAGATTATTTGCAAGATGTTGCAAATTAATGATCTTCTGAACTTGAAGTTCGGTCTCATGGGTACGTGGATCAGATGATGAAATGGTATGAGCATTCCAATCAATTTCCGGGCATTCTTTCTGGTACTTGAAATCTCCCCCTAATGCCGGAAAATATTCCTCATTAAATATGCAATCAGCGTGACGGACTGTGAACAGATCCCCAGTTAGGGGTTCTAGGTACTTGATAATCGATGGTGATTTGTACCCCACATAGATCCCCAACTTTCTCTGTGGGCCCATAGATGTCCGCTGTGGTGGTGAGATCGGAATGTATGCAGCACATCCGAACTTACGCAGATGGGAAATGCTAGGAGGATTTCCACGTACCAATTCCACAGGGGAAGAACTGTGATATGCAGTTGGCCTCAATTGTATCAAGTCAGCAGCGTGTAAAACTGCATGACCCCAACAAGAGGTTGGCAAGTTGCAATTCATCAACGAAGGTCTTGCAATGAGTTTAATCCTCTTAATCAATGCTTCAGCCAAACCATTTTGTGTATGGACATATGGAACAGAGTGCTGAACTTCAATCCCCAAAGCCATGCAATAATCATTGAAGGCACGTGAGGAGAATTCTGCAGCGTTGTCCATTCGAATTGTCTTAATTCGACTTTCAGGATGATGAGCTTGCAACTTAATGACTTGCCTCATTATCTTGGCAAATGCATGGTTTCGTGTGGATAGAAGGCACACATGTGACCATCGTGTAGATGCGTCAATCAGAACCATGAAATACCGAAAAGGTCCAGATAATGGCTGAATGGGACCACAAATGTCTCCTTGAATACATTCAAGGAATTGAAGTGGTTCAGCTTGTATTTTGAGGTGCGAAGGCCTCAAAATTAGCTTTCCCGTGGCACAAGATGTGCACACAAAATCAGAAGATTGAGGAAATTTTGACTCAAGCAAATTATGACCAATGGAATTGCTAGTAATTTTTCTCATCATCCCGATTCTGGGATGGCCCAGGCAATCATGCCAGGTTTGGAATGCGTCAACATTCTGAAAAATTACTTTGTATGCAACATGTTCCACGGGTTTGATGTACGTATAGTACAAACCAGACGATAGAGAAGGAATTTTCTCATGTACCTTTTTGCCATATTCGTGATCTTTAGTAAAGAGTAAATACTCCTCTTTGTTGTCTTCATGGGTTTCAATATGAAAACCATTCTTACGGATATCGCGATAACTGATCAGGGTACGTGATGAGTCAGGATACAATAAAGCATCCTCTATCGTCACTTGTGTACCACTTGGGAGTGTGAATAAGGCACATCCAGTACCAACAATCACTATATCGCGTCCAGCGATAGTTAGAATATCTCCATTCATCTTTTTTAGAGTTTGGAAATATTTTATCTCCCTCAGTATGGAGTTTGTGGTACCACTGTCCACAAGGCATAATTCCTCTTCCATCGGATTGTCCCCGTAGAAAAACTATATAAAAACGAAAGAATTTTCAATAAGAAAACCTTATGTTAATACATAGAATACAATCTTTATTATATCAAATGTGCTGATACAATACAATATAAAGACAACAACAAACTTATGTTCTTATTACAATCATCACAAATGGACATAGTTAAATAGATCACTAAGGAGGTTGAGGGACTAGTCAAAGTCACCAAACACATCGTTTGAGGTGTACTCAAGTAACATGGCCTCCATTTCAGCAGGGTCCTCAAGTGGATAAGGAATCTTGGCGTTGCTTGGTCCAGGAGGAATATCCTGTGAATCGCTAGCTCCATTTGCGCTATGCGGATGTAGGTTGAAGTTAGCTTGGTTGTGCCCCAACTTGGCGCTGAGAGTCATTCTTAGCGAGTAGCTCATCATGCTTTTCAGCCTGAAGTAACATGTGAATAAGCTCGGAATAGACAGTGTAGTTGCGAGCACGGTATTGCTGTTGGAGGATCCTATCAGAAGGGAGCATAGTAGATAAAGTTTTCTCTATCATCTCCCCCTGAGTAGGTTCCTTCTCACAAAAGCGTAGTTTGGAACATATCTTATGAACAGCATGGTTGTACTCACCAATGGACTTGAAATCCTGAAGGCGGAGATGAGTCCAATCATGGAGTGCTTCAGGCAGCACCACTGCCTTCTGCTGTTCATACCTCGTTTTGAGGGCCAAAAACAGAGTACTCGGAGATTCCTCCTGTAAATACTCAGACTTGAGATCTGGATGAATATGGTGCCTTATGATGAATAAAGCAGCATAATTCTGCTGTTCTGTCAGCGGCGTGGCTCCAGCCGGGAGAGGAGTCTCCGGGGGCTGGATTGCACGCGCAATCCCACGGGACGCAAGACTGATCTTGATGTCCATGGCCCATGTAGGATAGTTGTGGCCATTGAGGGCAAGCTCCTCAAACTCTTTGGCAGTCATCTTGGCCTACATGAGGAACCAGAGATAATTAATTTACGGGCGGTAAATTAAAAACCATCATGGTTGTGTAATAAGAATGCAAAAATTTGATAGTCAAGTGTAAAACTTGAAAAATTCTCAACCTTAATTGTGTGAACATAACACATTGAATCTCACTTAGATCTCACAGTAATAGGCTGCATGTCCATTACCTTGTGTATGCTACAATATAGATATAAGGAATACACGTTGAAGGTAATCGCATGTCAAGATTGACAAAGCGTAGACCTTACAGTAAGAGGGGATAGTCTGCAAATGAGCAGTAGATCCCAACTCATCATCTTGTGATTCCAAATATAATAAGGGAGAAAATAAAAAAATTGCAAGTTTGATATACGAGAGAAGATGATTTCAATCGCAAGCACATGTTCAAGCGAATTGAATATGTGGTAAACACATAGAACATGTCATTCTTTCCAGATGAAATCCGGTACTTTATTTATATGCAATCCATTACATAATATAAACACACCTACTAATAATTACACAAGTCCTAACATAGAATAATCTAAAACAGGACTAAAATGTAAGTAGTTGTCAAACTAAATACTAAACAGTACTAAACATAGTCTAAAATTGCACAAATACAATAATTAGTACTAATGTTAAGAAAACAGGAAAAGAGAAAAAAAACAGTTTGGCCGGCCCATGGAGCCGCTGCACCGTACAAGGGATTTGGCAGCCGCCTCGGGCGCCTGGGCCTGGGCCTGCCCGGCCTTTGGCCGGCCCACTCGCCACGCACCGCATAAGGGACAGGGGGAGAGAGTGGATCGGATAAGGGGCAGAAAATCTGACCCCCCGCACCACCTCTGCTCGATCCCGACTGCCACACAGCGGCGCCGGCGGGGAGGAGTGGCCGCCGCATCCCCTTGCGACTCCGGTGGTCACCGGCGCAGCCCCGCCGAGCTCTCATCGTCCGAACAAGATCCGATGAAGACGACGTCCGGGCGTGCAACCTCTGTCGCGGCGCTGGCGAATCCGAGGCTCGCCGGGGTCCACGAGCCGGCGCGGCGGTCGATGGCGGCGACGGCGCGCCCGAAGAGTCGGCCGAAACGCCTCTCCGCGCGGCTGCTCGAGCCCGCGGTCGTTCCCAGCGGTGGCGCGGCCTCCTCATCCACCAAGACCCGCATCGGGACGGGCGCATAGCCAGGGGGGCCACTGATCGGGGCAACTCCTTCGCCGGCGAGAGTTGGCGTCGAGGGCTGAAAGTGCATGCTATGCCCCTAATCGTCTTTTGGTGTTAATGACAACACATACATAGGAAACTAATCCTATTTGTTGAGTGTATCTCAGGACGTCAGGTACCTTAAGTAGATTGAGATTTATGTGCCAAAGGTTGTGTGAAAAGATTGGTGATTTATATTTCGAGAAGGCTCGGGATTAAGAAGAGATGATGAAGAGTAGTCTTTTTAGTTTACTGATATTGAGTATGGGATCTCGCACTATTAAGAGGGGATCACAGGTTCTGCGATAAACTTGCTCATACTACATCTCTACTATCATACCAAACACCACATACTATCCACTCTGTCTTCAACTCAATGCATGTCCAATTGCCTCGGACATCCGGCTCCCTCCGGACGTCCGAGGGCCGGACGTCCGGCTGGCTTCGGAAATCCGCAGCCAGCCACCAGAAGTTCGTGAGGCATATAACTCGGAAATCCGGCTCCCTCCGGACATCCGAGGGCCGAACGTCCGGCCAAGATCCGGAAATCCGGAAGTCTTCACCAGTAGAATGTGTGCTCTATATCTCGGAAATCCAGCTACCTCCGGACGTCCGAGCGCCGGACGTCCGACCCCCATCGGAAATCCGGAAGCGAGAACCAGTAGAAATTGTGCTGTATAATACGGATTTCCGGGCCACTCCGGACGTCCGTACGCTGATGAATTCAAATATGTTCAGGCGCATCTACAGGCCTCGGACGACCGACCCCTGTCGGACGTCCGGTCGCTGATGAATTCAGAAGAGTTCCAGTCGTGCCTACAGGTCTCGGACGACCGACCCCTGTCGGACGTCCGGCCCCTGACGGACGCCCCGACGTCCGGCATGTGTCGGACGTCCGGACCCTGTGTGACTTATTGCACCTCCAACGGTTGGATTTCAACCCACACTATAAATACTCTTCTCCCACCTCGTGAAAGGGTGTTCAACACAGCTAGAATACACCCAAGAACACATTTCCTCTCACTCACTCTTGTCTACACCAAATCCTAGATCCCAAGAGCATTTGTGAGCCCCTTTGAGTGTTGTTCCAATCAAAAGATAGATCGTCTCCCTCTCCTCCTTCCCACCAAAGTGATTTGTGATTTGAGCAAGTTTTGAGCAATCCCCGTGATCTTGTTACTCTTGGAGGTTGGAGACTCCTAGGCGGTAGGAGTCTTCGGAGAGGAATCAAACCATTGTGATATCCCCCGGAAAGTTTGTGAAGGTTTGGAAGCCACCTCAAGGCTTACCACTAGTGGTTGAGAAACGCCTTCGTGGAGTTATCTCAAAGGGAGAATAGGTGAGACTTCGTGGCGTTGGTGTGCCTTCGTTGTAACATCCGCCCCTCTAACGGTGACGTAGCTTCCCTCCAAGGAAGTGAACATCGGGATACATCCTTGTCTCTCTCGGAGTTTCGGTTATTCCTAACCCTAACTCTCTACTTGTGTTAATCCTTATTACATACTTGTATTTGATTATTGTTTACCGCTTGCCTTGCTTCACTCCTAATAGCTTACTCTTTGTCTTAGCAATTATTAGTCTTACACTCATATTCCGCACTTTAGCCTAAAATTGCTAAGTAATTATTAAAATTTGGATTTGTACCTATTCACCCCCCCTCTAGGTCCATCTCAATCCTTTTCAATTGGTATTAGAGCCTCGTGCTCTATTTGTGTGGCTTAACCGCCCTAGAGCGAGATGGATGTGAATCCAGCTACGGTAGCTCCAGTGCAGAGGGACGGGACTTCCTCGGAAGTCAAGTCTTTCACCTCTGAGGACCTGGAACGGGCCCTTGCCAAGCAAAAAGAGGAGCATGATGCTTCTCTTGAGACCATGATCCAAATGAGACTAGCATCACTAACCACGGGGACAAGCACGTCCCCGAGGGCCTCAGGGCCCCACGTGCACGGTACTCCATTTGGCCAACCTCCTCCAGAGAGGAACCAAACCAGTGTTCCATGGCTTTATGCTAGATTTCAAATTGAGAAACCTAAGTACAATCCTGGAGGAAAACCTCCCTTGCTTGATGACAATTCCGATTTTGCTTTGTGGAGAGTTGGTATGCAGGATCATCTTAGGTACGCCAATGATGAGATGTTGGACATCCTCGAACATGGGTACAATTCTGTTGATCCAAGATGCCTCATGCCCAGAGAAACTTATGACAAGCATCTCAATGACACTGCGTTCTTGTGCATAAGAAAAGGAATGAATGACTAGCAACGAAGACCTTACATTCACATCACAAGTGCCAAGGAATTGTGGGACAACATCATATGTACCAAGACCGGTACCTCCACTCTTCGGCTTGCTCAATATGAAATTGCCAAGGGGCAATTACAGAATTTCTGTATGGAAAAGGGTGAATCTCCCAAGCAGCTACTAGAACGGCTCATGACTCTCGCCGCAGACATTGAGTCATGTGACTGTGACAAGACGCAAGATGGTTTCAATCTGACCAAGAGATTTCTTGTGGACAAGTTACTTCACGCTCTTGCTCCGTATCACCATCAAATGGTATGGGACATGAGGCAACATCATGCTTTCAAAGAAATGACTCCGGATGACATCATATCCACCTTCCAATTATTTGAAGAGTCAAAGGCAAATGCAACAAAGCACCTAGCCATGCATGGCACTTCAACATCAAAGATCAATCTTGCTTTGAAAGCCAAGCATGAGTGTGACGAAGAAGAAAGTGAAGAAGAAGAGAGTGATGATGACTGCCAAGATGGTGATGACGTTGACTCTGATGATAGCCCATCTTTTGAGGACATTGCTCTCTTTGTGAAGAAGTTCAGTGCAGGGAAGTTCAAGGGAAGATTCCCAAAGAAGAAGGTAAGGAAATGCTATAACTGTGAGGAAACCAACCACTTCTCCAATGACTGCCCTTATGAGAAGAGAGAAGACAAACCAAGGTTTCCAAAGACCTTTGTAAAGAAGAAGTTGTCAAACCCTATGAACTCCAAGTCCAAGAGGACAGATGGAAGAGCAATGGTTGCACAAGAAGAATCAGATCCAGAAGATGTTGGTGGAGTTGCCGGAGTAGCTCAAGATACACAGAGTACCTTGAGGCTAGTCAACAAAAGTGGTGATGTTGTTCACTACAACTATATGAAGGACTACAAGGGCAACGCTCACAAGTGCTTGATGGCAAAGACTGCCATGGGAGATGGGGAAGACCAAAGCTCCCATGATAAGGTTAAGGTAACCCCACGGTTAAACTCTTTCAGTCTAGTTTCTACCCCTTGTGATGAGTATCTTGATGCGGAAGATCACTATGAGGATAATGATTTAGATCATCCCATGTTTGCTAAAATGAACAAATTTATGTGCTCTCTTAAAGGAAAGAAGCTCACTATGTTTCGCATACTTATGGAAATGGTGAGTAAGCACACCAATACAATCAAGGAAGTCGAAACCCTCGTCACTGAGGAGAAGGAGAGAAATGAACTCCTTGAGCAGAAAGTCATGTATGAGGAAGCACAAAATGATGCATTATGTTCAAAAGTAGGTGAAAACCTTGATAAACATGCTAATGATCTTGCCTCCTTGAAAAAGGCTGAAAATGTGTGCAGAGAATTACTAAATGATAAAGACCGACTTGTGAACTCTCATGCTTCTCTTTCTAAGGACTGTGAGCGTCTATCCTTGTCTCTCAAAGACAAGGAAGAGAAACTCACTGTTCTTACAAAGAGCTTTGAGGCACTTAAGGTCACTTATCTTGACACTCTAGCTAAGGCCTACTCCTCGCCTATTATCAATGTTGATACCTGCACTACTAATCCTAGTAGTGAACTGACATCTATCCTTGAGGAAAACTGTTCGTTAAAGGCACAGCTAGAAAGAGGTCTCATGACATGTGCACAAGGACAAAAGACTCTCAATGAGATCTTAAGTCGACACAATGGAGGTTTCGCCAAGGAAGGGCTTGGGTTCAACCCAAGCACTACCAAGAAAAGTGCATCTCCTCTCAAGTGTACCACTCCTCTTAAGGAAATATTTGTACCAAAGGGACACACGGAGAAAGGTAAGGTTGTGAGTCGATCAGCCACTAGGGGTTCGTCTACTCACAACAAGACAACCGAATTCATGCCGCCATCCTATGTACTACGCAAATCAAAGGAAGGAGAGGTCTACGCTAAATTCGTTGGTCCTCGTAATGCATTTCGATTCTATGCTATTTGGGTCCCTAAGACTCTTGTAACTAATGTGAAAGGCCCCATGAAAAAATGGGTACCTCAAACCAATTCTTAATTCGTTACAGGCTGTTTTCTCCGGTGGAGCCAAATGGGTGATCGATAGTGGATGCACCAATCATATGACCGGAGATAGTAACTTGCTCTATGACTTCATGCAAGCCATTCGACCATATATGAGAATTGTATTTGGTGGAGGGTCGAAAGGGCAGGTAATTGGGTTGGGCAAGGTGGCAATCACTAATGACATGTCTATTGCAAATGTCATGCTTGTCCAATCTCTTCAATATCATTTACTTTCAGTTCGCCAATTGGCTTCCGTCGGTTATGACACACTATTTGGACTAACGGATGTGAAAGTATTTAAGAGAGACACTCTTGAAGTGGCTTTTGTTGGAGAGTTGGATGGCAACCTTTACACGGTTGATTTCTCGAAAGAGAGCACTTTCCATACAACTTGTCTAATGGCCAAGGCCGACATGGGATGGCTGTGGCATCGCCGGCTCGCCCATGTTGGCATGAAAAATCTTCAAAATCTCTTAAACGGCAATCACATTCTTGGACTAACAAATGTATCTTTTAAGAAAGATAGTGTGTGCAGTGCATGCATAGCTGGGAAACAACATCAATCAAGACATCCACCCAAGAACATTGTATCCACTTCGAGGCCGTTAGAGCTCCTTCATGTGGATCTGTTTGGGCCTCCTTCATGGGCAAGTCTTGGAGGAAAAAAATGGCCTAGTCATTGTTGATGATTACTCAAGATATACATGGGTGTTCTTTCTCAAGTCCAAGGACGAGACGAAGATCACTTTCATTGACTTTGCTAAACAAGCCCAGCGAAAGTTTGACAAGGACATCAAGGCAGTAAGAAGTGATAATGGCTCTGAGTTCAAGAACTACACCCTAGAAGAATTTCTTAGTGATGAGGGGATTGAACATCAGTACTCCACACCTTACACCCCTCAACAAAATGGTGTGGCAGAGAGGAAGAACCGGACACTTGTGGAAATGGCAAGGTCCATGTTAGATGAATACAAGTCACCACATAGCTTTTGGGCTGAGGCCGTCAACACAACATGTCATGCATCAAACCGGCTCTTCCTCCGATCAATATTGGAGAAAACTCCATATGAGCTCCTAACTGGGAACAAGCCCAATGTTAAGTACTTTCGTGTGTTTGGATGCAAATGCTTCATCCTCAACAAACGGGAACGGTTAGGGAAATTTCAATCCAAAACAACTGAAGGGATTTTTGTTGGCTATGGGTCAAACTCTCACGCCTACAGAGTCTACAACAAATCCACTGGATGTGTTATAGAAACTTGTGACGTGACGTTTGATGAATTTAACAGCTCCCATGGGGAGCAAGTTGATCTAAATGATGCAGGTGAAGAAGACTCCCCACAAGATATCTTAAACATGGGTGTAGGTGCACTTCTGCCTATGGAACAAAGACCCCATGATGATGATGAAGATGATGAGAGTATCTCGCATCCTCAAGACAGTTCACTGCCCGTACCTCCACAAGATATTAACATACCCATCATGCCAGTTGTTGAGGATCAAGTGGGAGAACATGTCTCTCACCCTGATGACACTCAAGAACAAGTTGATCTTCACGAGGTAGAACAAAGTATGGGTATGTTTGATGATGAACCTCAACAGGTGCAACGGGAAGAGGAATATCTACCCCCGCACATAAATGATCCATATGTTGAGGACGTTGATGATGGAAACGAAGTTGAACCTCATGAAACCTTGACCTCCATCATGCCACGTGTGGCCGGTCGTGTTGATATTGATCAAATCCTCACAGGCGTGTCGGAAGGTAGAGTGACTCGTAAACAATTAACAAACTTTTGTGCTCACTTTTCGTTTGTCTCTAGTACCGTGCCACACAGGGTTCAGGATGCATTATGTGACAATGACTGGCTACTTGCTATGCAAGAGGAGCTAAACAGTTTTACACGCAACGAAGTATGGTCATTGGTAGAACGACCAACTGAGGAACATAATGTCATTGGAACTAAATGGATTTTCAAGAACAAGGAAGATGAGAACGGGACTGTCCTACGCAACAAGGCAAGGTTAGTAGCACACGGGTACTCCCAAGCTGAAGGTTTGGACTTTGGTGAAACTTTCGCCCCTGTTGCTCGTCTTTAGTCCATTCGCATTTTATTGGCCTATGCTGCTTTCAATGGTTTTACTTTGCATCAAATGGATGTGAAAAGTGCTTTTCTTAACGGTCCTCTACAAGAAGAGGTATATGTATCACAACCACCTGGGTTTGTTGACCCTCATCACAAAGACCATGTATATAAACTTCACAAGGCACTTTATGGTCTTAAACAAGCACCCCGTGCTTGGTACAATCATCTTAAGAAGTTCCTACTCGATGATGGCTTTGTGGTGGGGGTGATCGATCCCACTCTTTTTACTAAGAGGGAAAATGGTGATTTGATCTTATGCCAAATCTATGTAGATGACATCATTTTTGGCTCTCCTAACATCCATTTGTGCAAGAAGTTTGCGGCCTCCATGACCAAGACCTTTGAGATGTCACTCAACACAGACTTGAAGTTCTTCCTTGGTTTTCAAATACAACAATTTCAAGAAGGGATTTTCTTGTCTCAAACTAAGTATCTCAAGGACATTCTTGAGAAATTTGATATGACAAATGCTAAACCAATGAAGACACCCATGGCCACCGATGTAGTTCTAAATGAAGACTCAAACGGTATTCCTTTTGACCCATCTACTTACCGCTCCATGATTGGTTCGCTGCTTTATCTTTGCGCATCTAGACCGGACATCATGTTAAGTGTAGGAATATGTGCTAGATTTCAAGCTTCCCCTATGGAAAGCCATCACACGGCGGTTAAGCATATTCTTAGATACCTTGTTCACACCCCAAAGTTAGGCTTATGGTACCCTAAGGATGCAAAGTTTGATCTTATTGGGTATTCTGATGCGGATTGGGCCGGTGATAAAGTGGGACGGAAATCCACTTCCGGTGCATGTCAGTTTCTTGGACGCTCGTTGGTAAGTTGGTCCTCGAAGAAGCAGAACTGTGTTTCTCTCTCCACGGTCGAGGCCGAATATATTGCAGCCGCAAGCTGTGCTACTCAATTGTTATGGATGAGGCAAACACTAAAGGATTATGGTATCACATATCGACACGTTCCCCTTCTCTGTGATAATGAAAGTGCCATAAAGATCTCCGTGAACCCAATTGATCACCCTCGCACAAAACATATTGATATTAGGTATCATTTCTTGAGAGACCATGTGCAAAAGGGTGACATTGATATTACCCATGTGGGTACCGACATGCAGTTAGCCGACATTTTCACCAGGCCACTTAGCGTAGCTAGGTTCTGTCAACTTAGGCGTGAACTTGGTATCTTGGAGCTTGACAACATATCTTGAAATCTTGCACACATACATACACTCACTTTATGGTTGTGTCTTGATGTGCGCATATATTTAGGGGGAGTGAGTCGTAACTCTATCTTTTAAGCTTACAACGTATGCAATGCTTCTAGGAAAACAGTGTTCATATTTTGTTTGCAATACCATGCAAGTCATCATCATCAAAACAAAAATTATCAGAACTGGCCTCTCCCTTCTCCTCTTTCTCGGACGTCCGGCCACGCTCGGACGTTCGACCAGTGTCGGTCGTCCGACGCCAGAACAACCTCCGGTCGTCCGGCTCCCTCCGGACGTACGACGCCTCGGGGCCTCTATATAAAGCTGGGCGCGGGGCTGGGCTTTTGCCCTAACCCCCTGCGCCCCTTTTGCCCCAGCCGCCGCCGCCAGCTTGAGGAGCTGCTCGTGGAGCTCCTGCCCAGCGCCGCCATCCTTGAGATCGGGCCGATCTCCTCCGCGGATCCCTCACCTCTTTCTCCGTATTATTCACGGGATCCAACCTTAGGTCGCTTCTCCGTCTCTCTCCGCGTTGGATTTGATTTCTCCCATGTATCTCCATGTTTCGTTCCTCATTTGGGGATTTTTCATCCGCGTAGGTGTTGCGCTTCATGGGCAAGACCAAGCACACCGCTTGGAGGACCGTGGCCGGCTCATCCTCCCGCACCCCTATGAACGCGGGGTCGGACTCGGATGAGCCAATCCGTCCTTTCAAACGGACTGCCCGGCGTTCTCCGCCCCGGCGTTCGCCGTCTCCCTCGTCGTCTGATGGTGCCGACCCCGACTTCGAGGAGGAGCTTGCCACCGAGGACCTTCCTGAGCACGTCACTAGAAGGTCCAAGCCAAAGCCCGGGACTCGCAGGGCGTCCTACATGCCGCCACCGCCTCCTGCCCAGCCTGCAGGTGAAGCTCGCCGCATCTCACTTGAGCCTCCTGCCACGTTAGGTCGTGATATCACAAATTTCACCACACTTGGCGCAGCTTCCTATCTCACTTTCCGCCGCGACATAGATCAATACGAGGTCGTTCGTGATTCTACGGATTCACGTTTCCGCACAAACGTCCAGGCGGACATCTTTACCACTGTCATAGTTCCTAAGGGGTTATCTAATCATCTTTTTATTGATGTTGAGCATATTCGCATGCACCCGGCGAAATATCCGGGTGCCATTGAGCTTATTGAGGCATCGGGGCTTGCCGCCCCGTTTGCTTTTCATTGCGACTATAGTGCTGCTGCCATTCACCAGTTCTATGCCACATGTTATTTTGGCTCCGACAACACTGTCAGCTGGATCACCTCTGACTTTCGCTTCAAAGCCTCTTATGCCACTTTTGTTGCCGCACTGGGTTTCCCCAATTCCGGCTACAAAATACATAAGGATGATCCTAACCATGCGCCTACGACTATTGACGTGTGTGGACATCTTCTCAAGCCACTCCGTGAGCTTGATGCGGATGAGCGCCTGAAGGACCTTAACCAGGTATCCATCTGGCGCTCCCCTTACTTCATTATTTTTCAGTGCCTCATCCGCACCATCTATCCCAAGATGGGTGATAAGGGCTCTTGCAGTGGCTATTGTATCGACATCATGTATCACTTGTTCGAGAACCCCAAGAGCAAAATCAATGTGCCCCATTTCCTATGGCATGAGATTCGGCTTGCTAGCTTTCAGTACAAGCGAGCCTTTCCTCACGCTCCTTTCATCCAGGCACTTATTAACCACGTTGTTGATTCCTGTGTGGCTGCCACTCACACCCATCGCAAATGGGTCATTCCCGCTCACATGGCGGATGACTTTGCTCCCAAGAAAGCCCCTTCTTCCTCCACCTCCACCCGCCGCACTGCTGCACGGGCCGCCACCCCCTCATCTAGCTCCGCTCCTCTCGGTCGCATTGCCAAGTTCCTTGGCAAAGCTCATTCTGCTTTGATGAAGGCTGTCTCCTTTCAGTGTGGTCAAACCCATGATGTGGTTTCCCGCCTAGTTTCCTCCAAGAATGCCCTCAAGGCTCGTCTGAGAGCCTCGGGCGCTCTTGATGTGAGTGATGATGAGGCCCCTCCTGCTGCTCCTCCTACTGATTTTGGCTTCCCGTCTGGTCCTGAGTGGTCTGAGTTCTTTGACGAGGCTGGGGGCAGTGGCTTGGCTGATGATGCTGATGATGATGGTGATGAGCTTTGAGTTTGATTGGTGCTGTTGACGGCTCCCTTTTTGGTACTTGGTGCCAAAGGGGGAGTAATGTATCGTAGTTAAATTTTTAATTTTTATTATCGTCATTTTTAGTCTTTGGAGATTTAATGTAATGGATAAAACTCATGTATGGCTACTTATGAATGGTTGTGACTCGCTATGATATCATCATAGACTATTATGTCTTGCTTCCTTATTTCTATGATGATTTATTATCCTTCCATGTTGATCCATTGGAGCTTCAATTTCTTCATCATGCATATCTTAAGGGGGAGCTCCGTACTAAATATCTCCTAGACTATAATGTATGTTTAATCTTTTTGAGACCTATGTATATGTTGTCATCAACTACCAAAAAGGCGGAGATTGAAAGTGCATGCTATGCCCCTAATCGTCTTTTGGTGTTAATGACAACACATACATAGGAAACTAATCCTATTTGTTGAGTGTATCTCAGGACGACAAGTACTTTAAGTAGATTGAGATTTATGTGCCAAAGGTTGTGTGAAAAGATTGGTGATTTATATTTCAAGAAGGCTCGGGATTAAGAAGAGATGATGAAGAGTAGTCTTTTTAGTTTACTGATATTGAGTATAGGGATCCCGCACTATTAAGAGGGGATCACAGGTTCTGCGATAAACTTGCTCATACTACATCTGTACTATCATACCAAACACCACATACTATCCACTCTGTCTTCAACTCAATGCATGTCCAATTGCCTCGGACATCCGGCTCCCTCCGGACGTCCGAGGGCCGGACGTCCGGCTGGCTTCGGAAATCCGCAGCCAGCCACCAGAAGTTTGTGAGGCATATAACTCGGAAATCCGGCTCCCTCCGGACATCCGAGGGCCGGACGTCCGGCCAAGCTCCGGAAATCCGGAAGTCTTCACCAGTAGAATGTGTGCTCTATATCTCGGAAATCCGGCTACCTCCGGACGTCCGAGCGCCGGACGTCCGACCCCCACCGGAAATCCGGAAGCCACCACCAGTAGAAATTGTGCTGTGTAATACGGATTTCCGGGCCACTCCGGACGTCCGTACGCTGATGAATTCAAATATGTTCAGGTGCATCTACAGGCCTCGGACGACCGAACCCTGTCGGACGTCCGGTCGCTGATGAATTCAGAAGAGTTCCAGTCGTGCCTACAGGTCTCGGATGACCGACCCCTGTCGGACGTCCGGCCCCTCACGGACGCCCCGACGTCCGGCATGTGTCGGACGTCCGGACCCTGTGTGACTTATTGCACCTCCAACGGCTGGATTTCAACCCACACTATAAATACTCTTCTCCCACCTCGTGAAAGGGTGTTCAACACAGCTAGAATACACCCAAGAACACCTTTCCTCTCACTCACTCTTGTCTACACCAAATCCTAGATCCCAAGAGCATTTGTGAGCCCCTTTGAGTGTTGTTCCAATCAAAAGATAGATCGTCTCCCTCCCCTCCTTCCCACCAAAGTGATTTGTGATTTGAGCAAGTTTTGAGCAATCCCCGTGATCTTGTTACTCTTGGAGGTTGGAGACTCCTAGGCGGTAGGAGTCTTCGGAGAGGAATCAAACCATTGTGATATCCCCCGGAAAGTTTGTGAAGGTTTGGAAGCCACCTCAAGGCTTACCACTAGTGGTTGAGAAACGCCTTCGTGGAGTTATCTTAAAGGGAGAATAGGGTGAGCCTTCGTGGTAACATCCGCCCCTCTAACGGTGATGTAGCTTCCCTCCAAGGAAGTGAACATCGGGATCCTTGTCTCTCTCGGAGTTTCGGTTATTCCTAACCCTAACTCTCTACTTGTGTTAATCCTTATTACATACTTGTATTTGATTATTGTTTACCGCTTGCCTTGCTTCACTCCTAATAGCTTACTCTTTGTCTTAGCAATTATTAGTCTTACACTCATATTCCGCACTTTAGCCTAAAATTGCTAAGTAATTATTAAAATTTGGATTTGTACCTATTCACCCCCCTCTAGGTCCATCTCGATCCTTTTCAAGGGCGCAACCCACGTGACCGGTGGAGGAGGGGGTGGAGGAGGGGACCCAGGAGGGGGTGCTGCGGCGGCGTCGTGCACCATGGGGGCGCTCGGGCCTGCCACAAGCCATGGGTCAAGCCCCCCGTTCACCGACGGCGCACGTGAAGCGGCGCTGAAACCATGTCCGTGGGCGCGGCGAGCACCACGAGCGGCGCATCCGTCGACGCCGTGGCCGCGTCCAGCGGCGCGGTGACCACCACGGGCGAAGCCGTGGGCGCGGCGAGCACCAGGAGCAGCGTATCCGTCGACGCCGTGGCCGTGTCCAGCGGCGCGGTGACCACCACGGGCGAAGTGGCGGACGGCCTGCATCCTGCGATGGAAGCGCCGGAGTCCGGCAACACCATGACCGCGGCGACGATAGCGACGGCCATCCGCACGAATCAGGCGGAGAAAGAAGGAAACAAGGCCAGGCATCTCACCAGCAAGTTTCGGTCTCTTCTCCTCTGTGTGTTCTTCCGCTCGTGGGTTGAGTTCTACGTGGTGATAACGTGTTTGAAGAAAACAAGATTCTTAATCCTACGATGACAGAGATCTGCCATTTTATACAACGGGAGGAGACGCGAACGCAAAGTGATGCGTCGGTTCCAGGAGAGACAGAGAGAGAACCGTCCGTTGTGGGAGGAAACCGCTTGACGGTTGGTTAAGGGGAGATTTTCCCCTAATTACATAATTAGTTTTAACAATAAAAATCTGAAAATTTAAGATAAGCCTATGAACCGAAAGAAAAGGAACTACTCCTACTTTCATTCTTTGCGGCGTGTTCCGGTAAAGCTGGTCATAGCCGTTGGTAAGAGAACACATCGGCAACGGCGCTCTGCCTGCATGCATGCCTCACCGGCCGGCAGCGCGGCGTGGCAGGCGGCGAGCCTTAACTTCGGGAGGTGAGGGGGCTGCAGGGCCGGGATCACCGACCGGCCACTTGGTGGGCGGCGGACCTGGCCCCATGGCTTGGACTAAGCCTTCGTGGCTTTCTCGTGCGTGTCTCGTGCAGGGCCTGGCCCCATGCCTTGGACTAGGCCCGATCGAGGTCCAGCCGGATCGATATGGGCTCGCTCGCAGTCTTCGTATGCGGACCAGTAACGTCCTTTTTTTACCCCTAAAAAGAGTAATTTTTTTTTGAACTGCGGACCCGTAATGTTTGACATAGACTCAGAAGGAAAAGTAATGTTTGACATGAGATCAAACATGGCCCCATGGAACTTGTGTACACTCCGATCGACGGCGACGAGCTGCTGACGGCTGACTGACAAAAAATGCACGGGATAGTTGTAATTGGTATAAATATAAGACTATTCATAGTGAGGAATATCATATACTTCCTCCGTTTCAAAATAAGTGTCGCTGTTTTAATATAAAACTTTTACTAACTTAATACAAAATTTGTGTCATTTATTTTAGGACGAAGGAAGTAGTATAATCATGTATATAATATTATTATATGATTATCTTCATAATGCATGGTATCATAAATTAGTATTATAGATAATCTTATTTATTTACATGCATGACGCATAATATCATATCATGCAACATGATACGATATCTACATATGTTATTTTAATTTTTTTTAATTATCTGCCACATCAGCATGTTTGCTACTCCCAAAATATGATACTACTTAAGTTACTCCCACTATGGCCAGCCTAAGAGCCACGGATGATGATTGCTTGTGTGTGTGGGGGCGCTATTATAAATGTTAGCAAACAGTAATGGATTTCACTAGGGAGCTTGTGTGTGATATCATTAAATATTTTTTGATTTTGCATTTAGAAAAGATTTATCTCTCAAACTGTTATCTCAATTAATGATCCGCTTTCAACAATGACTTTTTCGTGACGAAATCTTCAAAACTAGATCGCGAGATTTTTTGATATTTTTTTTCGTCGGTACTTGTCATATTATTATCACTTACTTGTCGCATTATTTATCATATAGTTCTCACATTAAATCAACCTGGTTCTCAGGTTTATGAATGTCGATATACCCCGCTAGAAAACTTGATTTAGTGTACTTGTGTTGATGCATGCATTTACTTGCTTATTGTTAGTGCTTTAATACCCACCTTTTAACTTTACATAACATTGCAATGCTTAAAAAAATATAATTATTTTTCCAGTAACTATGTATAATTTTTATGATAACGATACACACGTGATAACTATGATGACATAAATGTGTCAAGTAGGAATGATGAAAAAAAATAAAAGAAACATGTCAACATGGGATCTTATTTTGAAGGTCTCGTCGAGACGAACCTAATGGTGAAGGCGAATCCCCAATCAAATTATTAATCTGTGAGGTAAGTTATTTTTAAAATTCAAAAAACATTTCATGTGATGATGTAAGCATGAGGTAGAAGATTTTTTGCATACGCATGGGTGTAACACCCTCAAATTTTTAAATTGGAATTTAAAATTTTATTTATTTTCAAATAGTGTTATTGGAATTTATATAAAAACTTCTTTTGAAATCTTTTGAAAACTTCATCTTGAGAAATACATTCTGAGATTTCTTGACATAAATTCTGGTTTGAAAACAGTTACTACATGATTCTTACATCACAGAAAATTCATTGTGAGAATTTCATCTCTCATTTTATTTAAAATTTACAAATGGGCTTATGCTCAAATTTGCTCTCTAAAATTCTCACTCATTTCTTCCCTCTCCCTATTTCAAAGTTTTCACTCTAATGACCCTCATCTGTCCTCACGACATCATTTAAAATAGTTTCACAAAGTTTTGGAGGCGTTTATTGTTTTTATCTATTTTAGAATGACTCTACGAATTTTCTGTAATTGTTTTTGACCCCAAAAATTTGCAAAGGAACCTATAGTTTCCCTTAGTTTCTGAACCTAAGTAAGCTATCCATGATAGCACTAGGTACCCTCAACCTAGTTCGCTAAAACCTTTTTGTTTTGCACTTCAAAGTTTTCAAAATCTATTTGACTGAAATTTGAACCACATTTGATCTTTTTCATAAAAACCCATCTTTTTCAGCCCCAAAAATTGTCAATTAACCCACAACCTCTAGAGCCAATGGGAAGCAATCCACAACCTCTAGAGCCAATGGGAAGCCTCCCCAAAAAATTTCAGCCCCAAACTCGTTTTCCTTATGCCGGTTGCATTTCGTCGAGCACCTCGCGTGCACTGGAGCAGTGGTCGGCCAAGATGGGCCACCATCTCGCCACTATCGCGCGTTGGCGCCAACTCATTGTTCCCCGAGCTTATCCCTTGCGCCGCACACTCGTTTGGCCGCATCCGGGCGTCGGTGGTGAGCTGGCTCGTCGGCGCCAACGTTCCTAGCGATACTGTGCCTCCCACGGCCGATGACAACGAGCAGGACCAGCTGGCCGACACCGTCTATCGCATCTGCTAGCTCCGCTCGCCCTGTGCAGCGCGCAGCCTGTTGCCCTGCTCTGCAGAATCGTCGTCGTGGCCTGGACGCACCAGAGCGCGCCAATTGCAGCCGCTGCACCCGTGAGCCTACCTCGACCAGCACCACTCTTCTCTAACCCTCTAAACCGCGCCCAGCCTCGCGGAGGACCTCGGGAAGGTCTTCTTCCCCTCCTCCAGCCGCCCGATCCGGCTCGGTCTCCGAAAAAATTCACCCTGGTGAGTGGATGCCCGCAACCCTAACCCCAACCATAGCCTCCTATTGAAGCAGCCGTTCTGACCCGCATTCCAATTTGGCGGATGCAGGTCTCTCCGACGAGATCCACTTGCACCAACCGCCGCCGTCCGTCGGAGTGGAGGTTGTCGTCGACGTGGTGCTCCCCGACGAACCCTTCCTCCACCCACCACCGCGGAAAGACCCCCTGAGTGCGCTTGTGCTACCTCTCCCTCTTGATCCGTTGTGGGTTGCCGCCGGCAACCACCGCGGGCCTCTGTCGCCGGTGCCATTTTCAAACCTAACAGGAAGGGCCCGCAAGTCAGGTTCTTCTCTTTTAAACTGTTTTTTTGAAAACACCTTTCGCCTGGGTACGCCTTCTCCTTTGGCTGGCACATTTCCCCGAAACGTTTTCTATTTTCTCAGTCTAAACTCTGGAGATTTTTCTATTTATCACAAATAGGTCCCTCGAAGTATTTTGCTTATAGCTTTTAAAGAAAAATGATTTTGTGTTGATTCTGTTTCTCATAGATTCATTTTTCTTTCTGGTCTTTTTTGATATTTAATTAGAAATATTTTGGGAAATTTTTCTGTTTGTGTTTCTAAAAAAATTGGTTGGTACTCAACAATATCTTTCGATATCTTCAAGGCATCAAACATCTTGTCCTGGTTTTTCAGCTTCACAGAAACGTGAACACCGATATCATTGGATACATCGATCAGATCCCTACTATGTCGGATCTTAGACAAGCTTAGTGTTCCTACTAGGTCTGGCAGCGCTCTCATGAAGAGTCTTCGAAACAGACCTCATGGATACATCCACCAACCGTTATCTCAATGATGATGTTTTCTTATGTTGTCCGGATGCAAACAGGTTATGCAATAAGCAACATCGCTATATTGCATATCTTGCAAATCAAATCATGTGACTGATTTTCTCACGAAGACTCTACCAATTCTACATTCCAGAATTATGTTCATGGAATTGGTATGTGACGACTTTGAAATTTGTACGAATCAGGGGGAGTATCTTTCTGAATTATCCATGTTCAATGCATCATATTATACTCTTTTTCCCTTCATGAGTTTATTATACAAGTTCTCATAAAGGTTTTTAATGAGCTAATATCAACATGAGATCATATGGCCTACTTTCTGTTTTGCCCACCGGGGTTTTGAGGAAAGTATATATGACATATTTATTGCCCTCTAAACTCTATGGTCATCACATATTGAGTTAAGGGAGACAACAACTATTATATGTTGCAGCATTTTCTCCTTATTTTTTCCATTGGGTTTGAAGGAGTTTTGGCGACATATCAAACAATATACTCCTCACATTTTTTCCACTGAGTTTTTAGAGAAGACCTTTCAAGATGATGACATTTTATGAACAAGTGTAGATTAGAGGCAGTGTTAAACTTAATTAACGTGTGTTCATTATGCGGAATCTCCCCTTATACCAACCGCAGGCAGTTGCCTTTTGGCAACCGTCACATCACTTCATGATATCTTTAATGAACGGATGCCTCTTCAAGTCACCCCTTCTACATGTATAAATATCTATAATCATCTAATGAAAGATCAAAGATTCATTTTACACATCTCTCAATGGTTATCTCTCATATTATTCTAACAGCTACTTTACTTTGTCCCATTGCTGTCCATGCCACGCCAATACCATGGGCAAATTGTCCTTTTCTCAAAAGAAATCTCATATGCCTTTAACTCAGCAATCAACCACACCAACAACGATCCGCTACAGCCGCAGTCTTGCCTGTAATCCTGCATGCGCCGCAAGAGGCCTTTGCCTCGCACCCGTGGCACTAGTGTGGCACCAGCTCCGCCAGGTGCCTTACCTCCACCGACTGGCCTCCATGCTAGCCCGATTGGGACTTGCCACCGCCGTACCAGGCCACCTTGCCTGACCCCTAGCGTACCAGCGCCTAGCACACTTCAGCCCTGCATATATAAAAAAAGTCCATTTTAAACTTTGAGTTTATAAAGGTCGAACGAAATAAACCCTGAAATCGAAATTCCGGTCGATCACACCCTAAACTATGTAATTCCGGTTTAAATCGAACCCTAACAAATGTCAACCAGGATTCATCTCTTTGGGCCGAACCGCTTTAGTTTTTTTCGTTCCATCAATCTGTACCATGAGACGAAAAAAAGATAGCAAAATTTACGGACGGCTAAAGTGAAGATACGAACAGGAGACCTCCCGCTTCAAATTGCAATCTCAAAGGCACTACACAATACAAGTTCCATTGTTTGCATTGCATCGCGCGACTTAAACTATCAATGTAGTGTACAATCGAGCCACTCTACTATAGCGAATTTCAATTATATATTGTGCCGAACTAGAATTAGTTACTGTAATGATTTTTTTTTTCAAAACTTGTACTCTTTTCAGAAAGAGTATATTTTGAAAATGCGCAATCATTTTTTGGGTTTTTGAACAATTTTTCAGCAATAGGAATATGTGAACAAATTATGAAATTTTGAATCCATTAACAGTTTTTGAATTTCTGAACAAACATTTCATCAAATTGCGAACAAAAAATTTGAACCATGAACACATTTGAAATTTAATAACATTTCGGAGAAACAGGGAGAAATTTGTAAACGTGATTTTTTTAAAAATTTCAACAATATTTTGAAATGCTTTGAACATTTTGTGTAAATATTGAACAAATTTTGAAATATAGAATGTTGTTGAAACTAGTGAACAATTATACGAACCAAACTATATAAATATATGTGTTGAACAATTTTTGAATATGCATTGAACATTTTTAATATACGTTGAATAATTTTCAAAAACATAGGAAACACTTTCTAATATAGAATGAACATTTCGATAAGACACCATACACTTTGTATAATATAGGGAAAAAGAAACAATAAAAATTTAAAAGAAATCATAAAAAGAAAAGAATACAAATATAAATAGAAATAGAAAAGAAAAAATAAAACAAAATGAAAAAAAAACCAGAAATGAAAAAAGAGATAATTTAAATGAAAGGAAAAAAGAACCAAAAAATAAAAATAAAAAAAAACGGAAAAGAGAAAAAAATAAAAGAAAAATGAAAGGAAAAAGAACGAGAGAAGAAAAAAATAACGAACGAAAAATAACCAGAAAAGAAAAAAATAATGAACAAAAAAATAAAGCAACAACACGCATGAGAAACAAAAAAATTCCTACGTACACACAATATCTATCCATGATGATGACCATCTACGAGAGGAGAGATTGTATCTACATACCCTTGTAGATCGCCAAGCGGAAGCGTATACTTTTGCATCGTCCTAGATCACTCTTTGTACCCCTTGCCAGACTCATGGCAAGGCACACATCTGGTGCGGTACACAACATGAAATACTATAGAGCCTATGGCTAAGGCATAGGGGACGACTTTTATCCTTTCTATTTTTTCTGCCATGGTCGAGCTTTGAGTCTTACTCAAATTCACACCTTACAACACAGCCAAAAACTCCTCCTTTGACCGATCTATTTTGAACTCCTTCAAAACACTTGTCAAGGTATGTATTCATTGAAAGTTTTATCAAGCGTCTTGATCTATCTCCATAGATTTTGATGCTCAATGTTTAAGTAGCTCACTCCAGGTTTTTCTTTGAAAAACTCCTTTCAAACAACCCTATATGCTTTCTAGAAATTTTTTATCATTTCCGATCAATAATATGTCAACTACATATACTTATCAGAAATTCTATAGTGCTCCCACTCACTTTCTTGTAAATACAAGTTTCTCATAAACTTTGTATAAACCCAAAAACTTTGATCATCTCATCAAAACGTATATTCCAACTCCAAGATGCTTGCTCGAGTCCATAGAAGGAACGACAAAACCTTCTGGTTGTATCACGTACAACCTTTCCTCAAGGAAACCGTCGAGGAAACAATATTTTGACATCCATCTACAAGATTCCATAAAAGAATGTAGCAACTTCTAACATAATTCCAACAGACTTTGAGCACCGCTATGAGTGATAAAGTCTCATCATAGTCAACTCTTTGAACTTGTCAGAAACCTCTTTGCGACAAGTCGAGCTTTCTAAATGGTGACATTCACCATCAACGTGTGTCTTCCTTTTAAAAATCCATTTGTACTCAACAGTCTCACGACCATCAAGTAGTTCTTCCAAAGTCTATACTTTGTTTTCATACATGGATCCTATCTCGGATTTCATGGCCTCCACCCATTTGTCGGAATCCAGGCCCACCATCGCTTCTCCATAGCTCGTAGGTTCATTGTTGTCCAATAACATGACCTCCAAGACAGGATTACTGTACCATTCTGGAGTAGTGCGTGTCCTTGTCGACCTACGACGTTTGGAAGTAACTTGATCTGAAGCTTGATGATCATCATCATTGGCTTCCTCTTCAATTTGATGTAGGCGCCACAGGAACAACTTCCTGTGCCCTGGTACACTCTGTTTGAAGTGACAGTTCAACAACCTCATCAAGTTCCACCATCCTCCCACTCAATTCTTTCAAGAGAAACTATCTCTTGAGAAAGGACTCGTTTTCAACAACAAACACTTTGCTTTTGGATCTGAGATAGGAGGCGTACCCAACTGTTTTTGGGTATCCTATGGAGATGCATTTATCCGCTTTGGGTTCGAGCTTATCAGGCTAAAGCCTTTTGACATAAACATCGTAGCCCCAAACTTTAAGAAACAATAGCTTAGGTTTCTCCAAACCATAGTTCATATGGTGTCATCTCAACGGAACTACGTGGTGCCCTATTGAAGTGAATGTGGTTGTCTCTAATGCCTAACCCCAAAATGATAGTGGTAATTCGATAAGAGACATCATAGTATGCACCATATCCAATAGGGTGCGACTATGGCGTTTGGACACACCCTCACACTATGGTGTTCCAGGTGGCATGACTTGTGAAACAATTTTCACATTGTCTTAAATCTGTACCAAACTTGCAACTCAGATATTCATCTCTACGATCACATTGTAGACATTTCATCCTCTTGTCACGACGATCTTCAACTTCACACTAAAATTACTTGAACTTTTCAATAATTCAGACTCATGATTCATCAAGTAAATACACCTCTATCTTCTTAAATCATCTGTGAAGTAAGAACATAACGATATCTACTGCGTGCCTCAGCACTCATTGGAATGTATACATCAAAATGTATTATTTCCAATAAGTTACTCTCTCGTTCCATCTTACTGGAAAACAAGACTTTCAGTCATATTGCCTATGTGGCATGATTTGCATGTATCAAGTGATTCAAAATCAAGTGATTCCAAAAGATCCATCTGCCTCGAGTTCCTTCATGCGTTTACACCAATAGGCACGGTTGGCATGTCTCAAACTTTTCAAAAATGAGTGAATCCAAAGGTCCATCAGCATGGAGCTTCTTCATGCGTTTTATACCAATATGACTCAAGCGGTAGTGCCACAAGCAAGTGGTACTATTATTACTACTTTGTATCTTTTGGCATGAACATGTGTATCACTACGATCGAGATTCAATAAAACATTCATATTAGGTGCATGACCATTGAAGGGTTTATTCAAGTAAACGAAGTAACCATTATTCTCTTTAAATGAATAATTTTATTGCAATAAATAAGATCCAATCATGTTCATGGTCAACACAAGCACCAATAAATATTTAGGTTTAACACTAATCCCAAAGGTAGAGGGAGCGGACGATGGTGATCACATCAACCTTGGAATCACTTCCAACACACATCGTCACCTCGTCTTTAGCTAGTCTCTGTTAATTCTGTAGCTTTTATTTCGAGTTACTAACATTTAGCAACTTAACCGTATCTAATACCCATGTGCTATTTGAAGTACTAGTAAATTACACATCAATAACATGTATATCCAATATACTTTTGTTGATGTTGCGAGCCTTCTTATCTACCAAGTGTCTAGGACAATTCCGCCTGAGTGATAATTCCCCTCATCATAGAAGCACTTAGTCTCGGGTTTAGTTTCAACCTTGGGTTTCTTCATTGGAGTGACAACTGAACTGTCATTCTTGAAGTTCCCTTCATTCCTTTTGCCCTTCTTGAAACTAGTGGTTTTAGTAACCATCAACACTTGATGCTCCCGCTTGGTTTCTGTCGTGGGTATAAGTCTGACAGTAGAAGTATGGGGTACGATAAGATGGGCAGAGCCTTAGCTACGGCGAGGATGTATGAGTTCAGGCCCCTCCACGGTGGAGGTAAAAGCCCTATGTCTCAGTGCTCTTGGGAGCTTTGTGTCGAGTGGATTATAGGATTACAGCAAGTGCCAACCCTTGCACCAGTGGGGAAGGGCGGCTTATATAGAGTGCGCTGCCCTTCATAATGGCCCGGTGGACAAGGGTGGAATAGTGGTGAATAAATGCCTACGTTACACGTAACGTAAGCTTTAAATGCTAATAATGGTGTATGAAAACGTATGACCGTTGCCCTCCTGGGAGGTTACGATGTACAGAGTGGATTCCAGTCGGTACGTTAGATATGCTCCGAGTGGATCGTCGCCGACTGGATGATGGAGGCGTCCTTAGTTCAGTCGGAACTGTCTAAGGGCCTTGTCTTCTATGAAGGGTAGTCCTTGGGTAGGACCTATAGGGCAGACCTATGACCCTACCCTGGGACTATAACCCCATCATTAGTCCCCGAATTGATCGGGGTTGGAACGATGAAGTGACGTCTCGAGTTTGGAACCGACTGGTATTGAGGTGACTTTAGCGTTGTTTGCCTCGATCCATTTTATCCATTCAGCCAGTGATACGAGTGAATATACCAGTGAAACGAACCGCCAGAGACCGAGTGCTTCTACGGAATCTTTCAACGTGACTGGTCAAACTGACAGCGCCGGATTTTCCGGGATCCTCAAATTTCGGTTGCCGCGCGCTCAGCGGGGATGACGACATCGCCATCAAGTAGGTTTTGCCTCCTCGATTACCGCGCCGTTATCTTCTCCACTAACCTCGTAGCGGCCGGTTGGGGGGATAAGATCATGGGCCCGCCTGTAAGCGACCTAGTCGGAGGCCTATCAAAGCCCCCCCGGCGGGATTTCCTGTTGCATTGCTCATCCTTCCCCCCATTAATCTTGCTTCTCCCGCACCTCTCCGCACACCCCAAGCCATCTCCTGCCTCTCGTCCTCCGCGGATCCATCGTGCTCGCCATGACGAAGGGGCAGACCAGCAAGCTCGATGCGCGGAAGAAGAAGAAGAAGGGGGCGGCCTCCACCCAGCCGCGGCAGCGGGCGTTGCCGGCGGGCTGGATCCAGGGGGACTTCCTCCCCTCCTCGGTGACGGAGAACGACGTCCTGGAGCTGGTGGAGCACGACATGGTCGCCAACAAGTCCTGGAGGCTGCCGGAAGGCGAGACGGAGCCGGCGTCGAAGGAGGGGGAGAGCATTCTGCTGCTCAGCCATGTGGCCAGAGGCTTCTCCTTGCCTCCCCATCATTTCTTCCGAGGTATCATGACTTACTTCGGGGCGCAACTCCATAACTTTCCTCCGAACGCAATAGCTCACCTTGCTGCATTCGTCACCCTCTGCGAGTGCTTGATTGGATGTCCTCCCCACTTGGGGCTCTTTAAGTATGTCTTCTCCGCTAGATCCCAAACCGTCAAAAAGCTTAGCCAGTCGGACGGTAAGACCCACATCCTCCAGCTCTGTGGGGTTTTAGGCTTCCAGAAGAAAACAGAGAGTAGCTATCCCTCCCTCCAGCTATCCGAGTCAGTTAGGAACTGGCAATCGTCCTGGTTCTATTGCCAGGACATTGCTTGTCCGAATGCTTCGAGTGGGTTGCCACCTTTTAGTTTAGACCGTCCGGGCCCTCCCAGGAAGCTTGCGCTCACTAAGGGAGAAAGGACCCAGATCCAGCCTTTGGTCGACGTGCTGATAGCCGTCGTCCGTAAGGGAGTCACGGACCTGCTGGAGACTTTTCTGGGTCGGCGCATCCAGCCGCTGCAGGCTGGAGACCACGCCATGTGGCACTATGCGGGGCCTTCGGATTCCACTCGGTCTCATCCAGAGGACGTGAGTGGGGAGACTGTGAGTGCGTGGGTCCGCAACATCACAGGCGCGTGCGATAACCCCGTGGGAGCCCGGCAGGTGAAGCCCTTCCGCACCGAAAATCCTCCTCCGAATGAGGTGAGTACATGTTGTCGAGTGCTATCTTTGATCTTGACCTTTTTCTGTAATTTTATTTTGTTCAGTCGGGCTTCCTTCGGAGGTGATCCATCTGGACGATGACGACCAAAGGAGGTCGGAGCCAGCTTTGGCGCCTATCCCTGGGGTTATCCAACTGTTGCTGGTCCCGCCATGAACGTGCCGCTGACTGAGACGGTGCCGCCGACTAAGACGGTGGCCCTCACGGCGGAACCGACTGGAGCGGAGCTCGGGATGCCCAGGGAGCCTTCTGCCGCGTCGGGTCTGTCGGCTGTTCAATATGATGCCCGACGCCTCCCGGAGGATCTGGTAGGAGCCGCCAAGAATGCCATGGTAGAGGTGGAGCTGATGGTGGGCGACGCCAAGGGAGCGTATGACTCCATCGTGTCCCTGTATAAGAAGAGTTTGGAGCTTCCGGACGACATCCGAGTAAGTGCGCTAGTAAGTGTTTACATTCCTCTTGGAACCCACTGGGTGTTACAGCGAGGTACTCGGATGCAATAGGTTTCTTTTGCAGTGGGTTCACTCCGAGTGAACCCAGTGAGTGTAGTCCCCGAGACTTCTGCCGAGTGCTTGCGCCGGCAGTTGTCTTTATATGTATTTTCCGTAATCTGAACAGATCAGAGCTGATCTGCCCGAATGGTACCAGTGGGGGCACTCCGAGTGCACCCACTGGGTGTAGTCCCCGAGAGTAGTGTTACTCGGGTCGAGTAATAGTAATCTCATAGTGTTGTTGGTTAGCTATGGAGCTCAATAGGGCCGACCTGTTCGAGCTTCATACCAGTGGGGTCACTCTCAGTGAACCCACTGGGTGTAGTCCCCGAGACCGCTGTCGATTGCTTGCATCGGTAGGGGTCTGAAGAGTTTTGATCTTTGATTGTTTTGTCATATCTGTCAAGACTTTTTCCTTGTTGAATGTGACTGATCCTCCCTTTGTGTCTCTTTGGCAGAAGACTTGTGAAATGGGATCTGCGTACAATGCTCTGAAGGTTGAGAAGACTCAGCTTGCTGCGGACTTGGAGGTGGCTGTGAATGACCTGGCTGGCGTGAAGAAGGCTCTCGCTGACCGAGAGAATTCTTTGGAGGAATCTCTGGAGACCAACAAGGCACTGGTGGCCGAGGTAGAAAAGATGAAGAAGGAGAGATCTGACTGGATGGCCCAACTGAAGGTGATGAACACTCGGTGCAGAGCGCACGAGAACTACGTCAGCGACTGGGTGAGGAAGATGGTCGCACTGCTTGGTGGTAAGTTCTTGCCGAGTGCTTTTTGACTTTGGAGTTCACTCCGCGCTTATTTTCTGCTTGTCTTTTCTTTGCAGATTTCTGTCGGGACGTTGAGGCTGAAGCAGCCGAAATTGAACGGTCGCTTGTTCCGAACGTTCCACTCGGCGATGAAGCTAACCGGGACATGCTCCGAGCGCATTCTCGCCTTAACAGGGTGGGCCCTTTCATTGGTCGCCTGAGAAAAGTTGTCGGCCGAATCGACAAGGAGCTGTGGCCTGAAGACGACTCCCGGAGCGAAATAGATGGGTTGATGACTCGACTAGAGGACGTTCCAAGCAGAGTGCACGCATGAAAGAAGTCTGCTGCTCGGTGTGGTGCGGACGTGGCGCTGTCTCTGGTCCGAGTGCACTGCAAGGAAGCCCGCGAAGACAAGCTGAAGACGTTGCAGGTCACCAACACCAAGAATCTTCGATTCGAAGATTTCATGGAGACCTTCCTCGACACAGCCACCCGCATTGCAGACGGAATCGACCTCGACACCTTTGTGGAGCCTGCCAGTCCCGGCGACGCTTGAAAAAACTTTATGGTGAACGCACATTTACCTCGGTGTGCCGAGTGGAATCTGTATTAAACTTTGGCCACTGTTGTTGGCCGTTACATTCGTGGTTCGGTGTGGATAAACTTGATTCACACCGAGCCGACTGATCGTAGATCCAACTTGAATTCGAATCGGATCTTTTGCTCTTCTTTCCCTGCGTTCTTTTTGACACGATTTTGGCTCGTGGTTTTCATTTGGCGTCTCTTGGTAAAGCCAATGGCAAACATGCGGAGCATGTAGTTGTCAGTTGTCTTCACATCCGCATGAGCCTCAATGAGGGTCTGCTAAGCCTCCGAGTGTATCTCGAGTGCCCACTCGGAGGAAGCTTTTTTACTTAGGCGATTCTGGTTCGCAGCTAAGTCTCCGAGTGTGACTTTTGGTGCACACTCGGAGCGAGTTTTTACTTAGGCGACTCTGGGTCGCAGCTAAGTCTCCGAGTGTGACTGTTAGTGCGCACTCGGAGCGAGTTGTTACTCATGTAGTTGTCAGTTGTCTTCACATCCACATGAGCCTCAATGAGGATCTGCTAAGCCTCCGAGTGTATCTCGAGTATACACTCGGAGGAAGATTTTTACTTAGGCGACTCTGAGTCGCAGCTAAGTCCCCGAGTGTGACTTTTCGTGCACACTTGGAATGAGTTATTTACTTAGGCGATTCTGGGTCGCAGCTAAGTCTCCGAGTGTGACTTTTAGTGCACACTCGGAGCGAGTTTGTACTTAGGCGACTCCGGGTCGCAGCTAAGTCTCCGAGTGCGGCTTTTAGTGCACACTCGGAGCGAGTTTTTACTTAGGCGACTCTGGGTCGCGGCTAAGTCCCCGAGTGACTTTTGGTGCACACTCGGAGCGAGTTTTTACTTAGGCGACTCTGGGTCGCAGCTAAGTCCCCGAGTGTGACTGTTAGTGCGCACTCGGAGCGAGTTGTTACTCATGTAGTTGTCAGATGTCTTCACATCCACATGAGTCTCAATGAGGGTCTGCTAAGCCTCCGAGTGTATCTCGAGTATACACTCGGAGGAAGCTTTTTACTTAGGCGACTCTGAGTCGCAGCTAAGTCCCCGAGTGTGACTTTTCGTGCACATTCGGAGGGAGTTTGTACTTAGGCGACTCTGGGTCGCAGCTAAGTCTCCGAGTGTGACTTTTCGTGCACACTCGGAGCGAGTTTGTACTTAGGCGACTCTGGGTCGCAGCTAAGTCCCCTAGTGTGACTTTTAGTGCACACTCGGAGCGAGTTTGTACTTAGGCGACTCTGGGTCGCAGCTAAGTCTCCGAGTGTTACTTTTCGTGCACACTCGGAGCGAGTTTGTACTTAGGCGACTCTGGGTCGCAGCTAAGTCCCCGAGTGTGACTTTTCGTGCACACTCGGAGCGAGTTTGTACTTACGCGACTCTGGGTTGCAGCTAAGTCCCCGAGTGTGACTTTTCGTGCACACTCGGAGCGAGTTTGTACTTAGGCCACTCTATGTCGCAGCTAAGTCCCCGAGCGTGACTTTTAGTGCACACTCGGAGTTGGTTCTTTAGACCGGAGTCTGCAAACGCGGAAGAATTTTGAATCGGCAAGAAATCAATCTGCTTTGTATTACTTCAATGATACTTGTTCTTTACATTGTCTCCGTCGGCGGTTATGTGTAGAAGCGCTTCAGTAGATCTCCATTCCATGCTCGCGGCTCGTCCATTTCCCTGTCGAGGTTGTAGAGTCGATATGCTCCGTTGTTCAGCACCTTAGAAATGATGAACGGTCCTTCCAAGGCGGGAGCCAACTTGTGTGGTCTCTGCTGATCCACTCGGAGCACCAGGTCGCCTGCTTGGAATGTGCGGCTCGTGACGTGTTGCGTGAAATCGCCGCAGATCTTGTTGATAAATTGTTGAACGGATTAGTGCCATCTCGCGCTCTTCTTCTAGAAGATCCACTCCGTCTTGCCTGGCTTGCTCTGCTTCGGCTTCGGAGAAGAGTTCGACTCGTGGAGAGTTGTGAAGCAATTCACTCGGAAGGATTGCCTCTGCTCCATAAACGAGGAAGAACGGGGATCACCCTATCGATCTATTCGGAGTTGTGCGGAGGCCCCACAACACCGAAGGCAGCTCGGTGACCCATGCGCCGGCGGCATGTCCAACTTCTCGCAGGAGTCGAGGCTTCAACCCTTGAAGAATGAGTCCATTCGCCCGCTCTGCTTGCCCGTTTGTTTGGGGGTGCGCCACGGATGCAAAATCCACTCGGATACCTTGGCCTGTGCAAAAACCTTTGAACCTGTCCGAATCAAAGTTTGTGCCATTGTCGGTGATTATGCTGTGCGGAACCCCGTATCTGGTGATGATGTCTGATAAATTTGATGGCCGTAAGGGCATCAAGCTTCTTGATGGGCTTGGCTTCAATCCACTTGGTAAACTTGTCGAATGCTACCAGCAGATGAGTGAATCCTCCTTGGCCTGTTCTGAATGGTCCGACTGTATCTAATCCCCACACGGCGAATGGCCAAGCAAGAGGAATTGTCTTCAGCGCAGACATTGGCTTGTGGGACTTGTTTGAATAGAACTCACAACCTTCGCAACGGTCGACCATATCTTTTGCCATTTCATTGGCCTGCAACCAGAAGAAACCAGCTCTGAATGCTTTGGCGACGATTGCCCTTGAGGAGCCATGATGTCCGCAGGTTCCCGAGTGGATTTCTTCCAAGATTAACTGCCCCTCCTCAGGAGTGATACACCGCTGAAGGACGCCTGAAATACTTTCCCTGTATAACTGGTCATCAATGACGGTGAAGGACTTCGACCTGTGAACGATCTGCCTAGCTTGGACTTCGTCTTCTGGTAACTCTTGCCTCATGATGTACGCAATGAACAACACAGTCCATTAGGGAATGACAGCTAGAATCTCCATGATCAAATCAACCACAGCGGGGACCTCGACTTCAGTCGGATCTGTCGAGCTCTTCGGTTGTACTGATTCCTGTGTAAAAGGATCTTCTTTCACCGAGGGGAGGCGTAGGTGCTCGAGGCAGACATCACTCAGGACCGGTCTCTGAGTGGATCCAAGTTTTGCCAATTCATCCGCTGCTTGGTTTTTCAGTCGGGGAACATGGTGAAGTTCCAGACCTTCAAACTTCTTCTCGAGCTTCCTTACTGCGTTGCAGTATGCAGTCATGGTGGGGTTCCTTACATCCCATCCCTTCATTACTTGATTAACCACCAGATCTGAGTCGCCATAGACCATCAGGCGACAGACGCCGAGTGTGATGGCTATGCGCAACCCATAAAGGAGAGCTTCATACTCTGCTTCGTTGTTGGAAGAATCAAAATGTATTTGCAACACATACTTGAGCTTATCACCTTTTGGGGATATGAGCACTACGCCAGCGCCGGAGCCATTCAACATCTTGGACCCATCGAAGAACATGGTCCAATGAGCCGAGTAGATGTGAGTCGGTTGCTGTTGTTCTATCCATTCCGCTATGAAATCAGCAAGAGCTTGAGACTTTATAGCTTTCTTGGCTTCGAACTTGATGTCACAGTATAGCATCTCCATTGCCCACTCCGCCACTCGGCCTGATGCGTCCCGATTGTGGAGAATTTCCGACAATGGAGCATCAGATACGACAGACACTGAGTGGTCTTGGAAATAATGAGCCACCTTCTTTGCAGTCATGTAGATCCCATAAATAAGCTTCTGATAATGGGGATACCTCTGCTTGGAAGGAGTCAGGACTTCGGAAACATAATATACTGGCCGCTGAACCTTGTACGCTTTGCCTTCTTCTTCGCATTCGACTTTCAGAACGGTGCTGACGACTTGATTTGTAGCCGCGATGTACAGAAGAAGGGGTTCTTTACTGAGCGGGGCAGTAAGAACCGGATGGATGGAAAGCAGGGCTTTGAGGTCGTCGAATGCAATTTGGGCTTCGTCTGTCCACTCGAAGGTATCTGACTTCTTCACGAGTCGGTACAGAGGTAACGCCTTCTCGCCGAGTCGAGCGATAAACCTGCTCAAAGCCGCTAGGCAACCTGTGAGCCTTTGAACATCATGTACTCTTACCGGCCGCTCCATTCGAACAATGGTCCCGATCTTTTCGGGGTTGACATCGATCCCTCGTTCGGAAACGAAGAAACCGAGTAACTTCCCGCTGGGAACGCCGAATGAACACTTGGCTGGGTTGAGCTTGATATCGTACCTATGTAGGTTGGCGAATGTTTCTGCCAAGTCAGTCAGCAGGTCGGAACCTTTGCGTGACTTGACAACGATATCGTCCATATATGCCTCCACATTTCGACCGATCTGGTCAAGGAGGCATTTTTGGATCATGCGCATAAAAGTTGCTCCTGCATTCTTCAAACCGAATGGCATAGTGATGTAAGAGAAACACCCGAATGGGGTGATGAAGGCTGTTTTTAATTCATCTGGACCATACAGACGGATCTGATGATAGCCCGAATAGGCATTAAGGAAGGATAAACGCTCCCAACCCGCAGTCGAATCAACAATTTGATCGATGTGGGGGAGCGGGAAGTGATCTTTCGGACAGACCTTATTGAGATGCTTGAAATCTATGCACATACGGAGAGACTTGTCCTTCTTGGGCACCATGACAACATTAGCGAGCCACTCGGAGTGGTGTACCTCGCGAATGAAGTTGGCTGCCAAAAGTTTAGCCACCTCCTCTCCGATTGCTTTCCTCTTGTGCGCGGCGGACCGACACGGGCTTTCTCGGACAGGCCGAGCAGCAGGATCCACATGCAGTCGGTGCTCAGCCAACTCCCTGGGTACACCTGGCATGTCAGCAGACTTCCATGCAAAAATGTCCTAGTTCTCACGGAGGAATTGGATGAGCTCGGCTTCCTATTTTGGATCAAGGGTGGTGGAGATGTTCGTCGGGGCGGTGGTGTCGTCCGTTAGATGGATGCTGACTTTCTTCGTGTCTCCCGCCATCTGGAATGCGGACTCGGAAGCTGGCTTCTTTGAACGCATCAAGTCAGCGGAGTCGGCGGTCTTCTTGTACTCATCCAGCTCGAGTATAGCCATCTGCTGATCAGCAATCCTCGACCCCTGCCGCAGACACTCCTCGGCCCGCTGCCGATTGCGTGTGACAGTGATCACACCTTTGGGACCTGGCATCTTCAGCTTCAAATAGACGTAACATGGATGGGCCATGAAACGTGCATATGCCGGACGGCCCAGAATCGCATGGTATGCACTCTGGAAGTCCACCACCTCGAATGTCAGCTTCTCCTTGCGGAAGTTCTTGTCAGAGCCGAAGACGACATCCAACGCAATCTGGCCGAGTGATTTGGCCTTTCTTCCTGGGACGACTCCGTGGAACTGCATACTGCTCTCGCTAAGTTTGGACTTCGGAATGCCCATTCCTTTGAGAGTGTTGGCGTACATGAAGTTCAAGCCGCTGCCGCCGTCCATGAGGACTTTGCGCAGCCTAACTCCTTCCACCACCGGGTCGACGACCAGAGCCTGCCTCCCTGGGGTGGGTACGTGTGCTGGGTGGTCTGACTGATCAAAGGTGATCGCAGTCTGTGACCACTTGAGGAACGTGGGAGTGGATGGGGTTGCCATGTTTACTTCCCTGTTGACCAGCTTCAGTCGACTTTTGCTTTCCACATCAACAAAAATCATCAACGTTGCATGGACTTGGGGGAACGGATCCTCCTTGTCCTCATCATCCTGCTCGGTGTCCTTCTCACTCGGCTGACCTTCACCGAATCCTTGGATCAGGAGGCGACACTGCCGAGTGGTATGCTTCGGCACTATGACATTGCCTTCTTCATCCGTCTTCGTGTGGATTGGACAGGGTTTATCCAGGATGGAATTTCCTGACTGCCTCTTCTTGGGGGTGAACTGTACTTTCCCCTTGCCTTTGAACTTGGCATTTGTAACGGCTGCTGCCTCTGCCTGCGGAGTGGATTGAGCTTTCTGCTTCTGCTTCCGATTGTTGTTCCTATCTCCATCGGCGACTGACTTATGCTTGCCGCTACATATGCGGTCCTCCTCTTCGCCATTTGCATAGCACGCGGCTATCTCCATCATCTTGCTCATGGAGATGTTGCCTGTCCGACCGAACTTCAGGTACAGATCTCTGTACCGCACGCCTGCCTTGAAGGCGCAGACTGCTTGGTGCTCTGTGACGTTCTCCACCGTGTGGTAGAGGGTCGTCCAGCACTGGATGAAATCGCGCAAGGGCTCTTTCTACTTCTGGACACAGTGCTGGAGCTCTACGAGACCAGCAGGGCGCTTGCACGTACCCTCGAATGTCCTGATGAAGACTCGGGACAGATCTGCCCAGCTGTAGATGCTTGACGGTGCTAACTGGTTTAGCCAAGCTCACGCCGAACCGTCGAGCATCAGGGGGAGATGTTTCATGGTGACATGGTCATCTCCGCCACCGATCTGGACCGCCACTCTGTAGTCGTCCAACCAAGTTTCTGGTTTGGACTCTCCTGTGAACTTGCTGATTCCCGTCGCCAATCGGAAGTTGGGAGGGATGTCAGCTGAGCGGATGGCCTGACTGAAGCACTCGGGGCCAGAGACAACGGTCCTGCTCCTACTCGGACGGTCTCTATCGTGACCATCACGGTGGGCTCGACTTCTGTCGACCTTCTTCTGGGCGATGTACCCTCTTGCATCAGGCCTTGGATCATGCGCGTTACCGCCCGAACGACGATCATCGTGATCCGGGGCCCGTAAGGCCCACCCCGCGGAGGAGTACGCGAACGGCGACGATCTTCGGGGTGAGACCGAATGGGAAGCAGATTCCGACTCGGGTCCCTGGAACGGCTGCCGCCTCTGCGTCGCTGATGAGAGTCGGGACTGAAAACCGATCGATGCGTGTTCGCGTGAACAGAACTGTTGTGGATCATGTTGTCCGACTGGGAGACCACCGAATTTTGCTACCGCGCCATATGCAACAGGGCACGGATCTGCTCGATTCCCCTACCAGCCTTTGAATCAGTCGGGTGGAGAGAATCGGCTATCCTGGCAGCCGCAACCAAGTTGAGGATGGGTGTGCGGAACACCTCGACGTTGCTCTGGCGAGTGCGTCGACTGGAGGAACGATGGTGCTGACGACGAACACCGGATGATTCTCCGAACTTGCGCTCGTTCCAACCAGTCCCGAGGGGACTTTCATGGGAATCGGCCATGAGAACTTCGGCTGCAGGCCCGCGACCCGGATACTCGGAAGGTAGCTCAGTCGGAACTGACTCCAAGCACTGGGATGGCGGCGGGACCACAACTGATTCAAGCACCGCCACTTGAGATGAGGATGCGCTCTGTCGCGCCTGGGTGTGGTGCACCCAACGCTGGAGCTACGAACGACGGGGTCGCTTGTTGCGACGCGTGACGGGGGCGAAGATCGACGCCGGGGTCGATGGCTGGAGAAGAAGAACACCGCGGGAACTGGCATGGAAATGCGTAGCCCCGCGACTGGGAAGCGCCTCGATGTCGAGGGGCGCATCCCGAAGCCATGCCGAATCGTCGGCGATGAAGGAGAGGGCACCGAAGAGGATCTCATGACCCATGCACAGATCTCCGCCGGACGACATGACGAAAAGATGAAATCGCAAACTCGCCGGAAGTCGCTTAGACGCCTGCCCCAAGGTGGGCGCCAACTGTCGTGGGTATAAGTCTGACAGTAGAAGTATGGGGTACGAAAGGATGGGCAGAGCCCTAGCTACGGCGATGATGTATGAGTTCAGGCCCCTCTACGGTGGAGGTAAAATCCCTACGTCTCAGTGCTCTTGGGAGCTTTGTGTCGAGTGGATTATAGGATTACAGCAAGTGCCAACCCTTGCACCAGTGGGGAAGGGCGGCTTATATAGAGTGCGCTGCCCTTCATAATGGCCCGGTGGACAAGGGTGGAATAGTGGTGAATAAATGCCTACGTTACAGGTAGCGTAAGCTTTAAATGCTAATAATGGTGTATGAAAACGTATGACCGTTGCCCTCCTGGGAGGTTACGATGTACAGAGTGGATTCCAGTCGGTACGTTAGATATGCTCCGAGTGGATCGTCGCCGACTGGATGATGGGGGCGTCCTTAGTTCAGTCGGAACTGTCTAAGGGCCTTGTCTTCTATGAAGGGTAGTCCTTGGGTAGGACCTATAGGGCAGACCTATGACCCTACCCTGGGACTATAACCCCATCAGTTTCTACCTTCACGGTGTCAAACATCGGGAATAGCTCAGGGATCATCATCTCTATCCCTGATATGTTATAGTTCATCACAAAGCTTAGTAGCTTGGTGGCAGTCACTTTGGAGACTATGTCAATCCCTATCTTATCTCGAAGATCAACTCCCACTCGATTCAAGCGATTGTAGCATCCAGACAATCTGAGCACATGCTCAACGATAGAGATTTTCTCCCTTACTTTGCACGCAAAGAATCTTGTCGGAGGTCTCATACCTCTCAACACAAGCACGGGCCTGAAATACTGATTTCAGCTCTTGGAACATCTCATATGTTCCGTGACATTCAAAGCGTTGTCTTGGGCGCCTCAATTCTAAGCCACAAAGCATAACGGACTGAACTATCACGTAGTCATGAAAAACGTGTATGTTAGATATTCGCAACATCTACAAGCGATGCTCGGGGGGGGGGGGGTAGCACACCGATCAGTGCATTAAGCAGATAAGCCTTCTGTGCATCAATGAGGACAATCCTCAGTTTACGGACCCAGTCCGCATAATTGCTACTATCATCTTTCAACTTAGTTTTCTCTAGGAACATATCAAAAACAGGGGAGCTACAACGCAAGCTAATCATCTACAACATCATTTGCAAAGACATTTTGGCTATGTTCATGATAACGAGTTTAATTATTCATATAAATTAAGAACTCCCACTCAAATTGACATCCCTGTGGTCATTCGAGTGGTACATGATCCAAATCCACCAACTTAAGTCCGATCATCATGCGAGTTGAGTTGGCTTCAATGGTGAACACTCTATGTTGATCATATCTACTATATGACTCATGTACGACCTTTCGGTCTCTTGTGTTCCAAGGCCATGTCTGTACCTGCTAGGCGCGTCAAGTTTAACCCGAGTGTTCCGCGTGTGCAAAACTGTCTTACACCCGTTGTATGTGAACGTAGAGTCTATCACACCCGATCATCACGTGGTGTCTCGAAACGACGAACTCTCGCAATGGTGCACACTCGGGGAGAACATAATTTTATCTTGAAATTTTAGTGAGGGACCACCTTATAATGCTACCGTCGTCCTAAGAAAAACAAGGTGCATAAAAAGGATTAACATCACATGCAAATCATAAGTGACATGTTATGGCCATGAACTTGTGCTTTTTGATCTCCGTCTTCAAATCACCAGCATGATCTCCATCATCACCAGCACAACACCATCATCTCCATCATCGTGCTTCCATTGAGGTTGTCGTGCCAACTATGCTTGTACTACTATTGCTACCTCTTAGCGATAAAGTAAAGCATCACCAAATGCAAAATAATTAAAGACAACCCTATGGCTCCTGCCGGTTGCCGTAGCATCGACATGCAAGTCGATATTTAACTATTACAACAAGATCATATCATACATCAAATATATCACATCATGTCGTTGGCCATATCACATCACATGCATACCCTGCAAAAACAAGTTAGACGTCCTCTAATTTGTTGTTGCATGTTTTACATGGATGCTATGGGTATCTAGCAAGAATGATTCTTACCTCCGCAAAACCACAACGGTGATACACAAGTTGCTATTTAACCTTCTCCAAGGACCGCCCGTGTCAAATCCGATTCAACTAGAGTAGGAGAAACAAACACCCGCCAGCCATCTTTATGCAACAAGTTGCATGTTAGTCAACGGAACCAGTCTCTCGTAAGCTTACAAGTAAGGTTGGTATGGGCCGCTTTATTCAACAATACCGCCGAATCAAGAAAAGACAAAGGAGGGCAGCAATCTGAATATCAACGCTCACAAACTCCTTTATGTTCTACTCGAGATGTCATCTATGCATTGACCTAGCTCATGATGCCACTCTTGGGGAACGTCGCATGGGAAACTCAAAAATTTCTTACGCACACACAAGATCTATCCATGGTGATGACCATCTACGAGAGGAGAGATTGTATCTACATACCCTTGTAGATCGCCAAGCGGAAGCGTATATAACACGGTTGATGTAGTCAAACATCTTCGTGATCCAAATCGCAGTCCGCGTGCGATCTCATCACGATCCGTCCCGTGATTCCATGACGATCCATCCCGATGTAGTGCCGGATGACACCTCCGCGTTCAGCACACATACAACTTGATGACGATCTCTGCCTTCTTGATCCATCAAGAGGGAGCAAAGAGGTAGCTGAGTTTTCCGACAGCCTAACGGCGTGGCGGTGATGGTGGTGGAACTGATCCGGCAAGGCTTCGCCATGCACTGCCGAACCTAATCTCGAGGAAGAACGAACTAGAGGGAGGGAGAGGGGGATGCGCCTTAGATTGAGGTGTAGGTGCCATCTCTCCCCTCCACTATATATAGGAGGGAGGGGGAAGGTGTGGTGCCCTAGGGTTTCCCCTAGGGTTGGCTGGCCGCACCCAAGAGGAGGAGGAGTCCTCCTCCAAGTGGGATTGGTGGAGGCGCTAGGAGGACTCCTCCTCCTAGTCAAACTCCTCCTCCTAGTCAAACTCCTCCTCTTCTCCACTATTTCGGCTGCATAGGCCCATGAGGCTGGCCACCCAGCTCACTAGGGGCTGGTGCACCACCTCTTAGGCCTATGTTCCCCTCGGTGTGGTTGGCCCCTCCCGATGAACCCCCAGAACCCATTCGTCACTCCTAGTACACTACCGGAAATGCCCGAAACTTTTTCGGAGCCCAAATACCCTTTTCCTAAATATCAATCTTCATCTCCGGACCATTCCGAAACTCCCCGTGACGTCCGGGATCTCATCCGGGACTCCAAAAAACCTTCAGTAACCAACATACATAACTCAACTATACCAAAACGTCACCAAACCTAAGTGTGCAGACCCTGCGGGTTCGAGAACTATGCAGGCATGATCAAGACACTCTTCGGTCAATAACCAATAGCGGGACCTAGATGCCCATATTGGCTCCTACATATTCTACAAAGCTATTTATCGGTCGAACCTCTATGTCAAGGATTCAGTTAATCCCGTATACTATTCCCTTTGTCCATCGGTATGTTACTTGTCGGGAGATTCGATCGTCGGTATCTCTATACCTAGTTCAATATCATTACTAGCAAGTCTCTTTAGTCATTCCATAATACAAAATCCCGTGACTAACTCCTTAGTAACATTGCTTGACAGGCTTGTTGTGATGTTGTATTACCGAGTGGGCCCTAGAGATACCTCTCCGTCATACGGAGTGACAAATCACAGTCTTGATCCTTGCCAACCCAGCAGACACCTTCGGAGATACCTGTAGAGCACCTTTATAGTCACCCAGTTACGTTGCGACGTTTGATACACACAGGGCATTTCTCCGGTGCCCTGGAGTTGCATGATCTCATGGTCATAGAAACAAATACTTGACATGCAGAAAAAAGTAGCAATAAATTGACATGATCATATGCTATGTTCATAGTTTGGGTCTTGTACATCACATCATTCTCCTAATGATGTGATCCCATTATCAAATGACAACTCATGTCTATGGCCAGGAAACCTTGACCATCTTTGACCAACGAGCTAGTCCTTAGAGGCTCACTAGGGATAGTGTGTTGTCTATATACCCACACATGTATTTGAGTTTCCAATCAATACAATTCTAGCATGGATAATAAACAGTTATCATGAACAAAGAAATATAATAATAACTAATTTATTATTGCCTCTAGGGCATATTTCGAATAGATGGGCCTTTGGGCTGCCTGCTAACCGCACGAGCCGTGCTAGCCGACCATGTTGCTGCTGAACTGAATATGCTGCTACCCTAGACGCCACTGAAACAAATCTGTATGCACACGCCACCAACATCGCCATGTGGGACCATGCGGTTTCCTGTGTGGCTTGCCCATACTCACTTTCATGTGCGTGCGCCACTGTCTCGTCCAACATGATGCAATCTCGCGGAGTGCCTAATACTCGTGATCTACGTTGGGTTTTCCGTGAAGAGGAACGGGTTATCGCAGCACAAAGTGGATAAATATTTCCCTCAGTTATGAAACCAAGGTATATTGAACCAATAGGAATATCAACCACAACCGTCTTGAGTGGGTGCACACAAAAGAACAAACAACTTGCATCCAACGCGGGCAAGACGGTTGTCAATCCTCTTGTCATGTTATTTGCAAGCAAGTTCGGTGTGTAGATAACAGTAGATAGCAAGACAAAATAAAAACAAGTAAAGGGCAGCAAGGTGTTGAATGTTTTATCAAAATGTTGTGAATAGACCCGGGGACCATAGTTTTACCTAATGACATCTCTCATGGAAAAATAGCATGCGACGGGTAAACAAATTACTGTTGGGCAATTGATAGAAAAGCGGATAGTTATGTGATATTCACGGCAATGATCATGTGTATATAGGCATCACGCCCATAAACAAATATGCCAACTCCTGCCTGCACCTATTACTATTACTCCACTCATCAACCTCTATCCAACATGCATCTAGAGTATTAAGTAAAACACAGTAATGCATGGAGAACAATGACATGATGTAGAGAGAGGAAACTCAAGCAATCTGAATAAACCCCATCATTTTATCCTTAGTAGCAGCAACACAAAGACGCATCTTGTCCCCTTCTGTCACTTGATATAGAAATTCGTCAGGTTAAACCTACAACAATGCACCTCTCTCACCAAAGAAATATGGATCTAGTTGGCCAAACTATTTCAATAGATTGGAGAGAATTATGAAGCTACCATAAACATGCACATAAGAATCATATAAGTATTCAGAGGTGACTCAAATATTTATCATGAATAATCTGAACATAAACCCACAATTCATCGGATCCCAACAAACGCACCGCACAAGAGGAATTACATCATATTGGATCAAAGCGAAGATGTGATGATCATTTTATCGAAGATCAAAGAGAGAGAGATTGACATCTAGGTACCGACTATGGACCCGTAGGTTTGTGGTGAACTACTCACACATCACAGTGAGGGCGGCAAGGTTAATGAAGAGGCCATCTGTGATCGATCCCCCCTCCACAGGTTGCCAAAATGGAGCTCCAGATGTCCTCCCATCGGAACAAAGACTTGCGAGGGCGTAAAAGTGTTTCGGGACCCCCTCTGGTGTTCTTAGGGTAGATGAGAATTTATAAGTCAAAAAAGGAGTCGGGAGGGCCATGATGGAGGCACAAGCTATCAGGGCGCCCGCAGGTCGCGCCCTGTTAGCTTGTGGGCCCCTCGAGAGGCCTCCAGCCTTCTTCTCATGCTCGTTTGTCTTCTTTTGGTCCAGAAAAAAATACCAAAAAGTTTCAGTGCAATTGGACCTCGTTTGCAATGGAAAACCTGCAAAGTAAAAAACATGCATAAAACAACAACTCGCAGTGGGCACTAGGTCATTAGGTTAGTGCTCAATAATAATATAAAATGGTAAATAAATATTCCAAAAGCATACTAGAATGATGATATATCAGCATGGGACAATAAAAAATTATAGATACGTTGGAGACGTATCAAGCATCCCCAAGCTTAATTCCTGCTCGTCCTCGAGTAGGTTAATGATAAAAAAAGAATTTTAATGTGACATGTTATCCATGATGTAACCTTATGCATGTATGCTCATTGAGAAACGATGAATTAACAAACATTAACATCTTTCAAAGTATACGATCCTCAAAGATTGTTTTACCTCCATCCATCTTTATTATATTAGCAAGGCATGCCTCCATCATCACTACATTAATACAAATGTCAAGCACCACGATGTTCAAGTCACGCAATTGGATCGTACTTTTTCAATATGTATCAAATTTTTATTCTTCACGCAATACATGAGCGAGAACCATTGGACCTAGCATAAAGGTGGAATAGAATATTACTACTAGGGAAAACCTTATAGGAAGAATATTACTAATTATGTCTGTTATGAGCCCAGCGCTACTCCTAAGTACCACTAGCACGCAGGAAAAAAGGCGTTACTCGTAAAATTTAGTAGTAGCGATTGTCTTTCCTAAGAACACTATTGCTAAGTGGGTCAAAGGGTACCCAAGGTTCACCACAAATTAGTAGCGCTCCATAAAAAAACACTACAAATAATGGCATATTTGTAGTGCGTTTCCCAAGAAGGGCGCTATAGATAAATTTCTACCGTTACGTTTGCGGGTCCCACTTATCAGTAGTGTGTGCCCTATTGAAGCGCTACTATTAACGTAATTATCAGTAGCATCTTTGTGACAAAGAACACTACTGCTAAATTCCTACAGTTACGATAGCGGACCCCACTTAACATCAGCGCGTGACGACAAGCAATGCTACTTCTAGTTTATATACTAGTAGCGCACATATACAAATAGACGTTACTGATATGGTTGTGAGCCACATATGTGCCACCTTTTCCCCACCTCCTCTTCTTCTTCCTTCCTTCTTCCCCACCTCCTTTTCTTCTTCCTTTAATGCTCCCCTCCTCCCACTCTCTTCTTTGCCCCACCACCACCTTTTTCCCACCTCCTCTTCTTCTCTCTTCCTTCTTCCCCACCTCTCCTCTTCTTCTTCCTTCAATGCTCCCCATCCATCCCCTCTTCTTTGCCCCTTCATCACCTCCATTAATGCCCTCCCTCTATCATCTCTTTCTTTGCCCTCCACCCCCACCTCTATTAATTAATGACCAAACCTCCCCTCTCTTTAATATTTTAGCCCCCCACTAACTAGCTTGTTCTCTCTCTCCCTACTTAGAGATATATATATATACCGGGCTTGATCTCTCCCAACATATAGGTAAGGAAAAAGAAGAGATAACACACAAGAATGGAAATATGTATAGGTGTTTGTGCGCGCATGCGATAGGACCGAGCTATTTGATTGTGTGTGTGCATGTGTGAGTTGCCTATATATTTTGTATTTGTTGAAATGTGTGTGACATGAGTTGCCTATGTTTTGCCGAAATGTCGATTCATTTCCGTTTCAGCGAAGTTCGGGCAAACTCGACATGTCCTATGTTCAGGGAAGGTCATGTCAAATTTTCGTATGAATTTTTTGTTGGGGAACGTTGCATGGAAAACAATTTTTTTCCCTACGCACACGAAGACCTATCATGGTGATGATCACCTACGAGAGGGAGATCGCATCTACATACCCTTGTAGATCGCTAAGCGGGAAGCGTTAAGAAAGGCGGTTGATGTAGTGGAACGTCTTCGCGATCCAAATCGCCACCGTCCCACGATTCGCCCCGATCTAGCACCGTATGGACGACACCTCTGCGTTCAGCACACGTACAGCTCGATGACGATCTCCGCCTTCTTGATCCAGCAAGAGAGACGGGGAAGTAGATGAGATCTCCGGCAGCGTGACAGCGCGCCGGTGATGGTGGTGATCTATTCGTGCAGGGCTTCACCTAAGCACCACAGAAAACCGATCTAGAGGAAGAACTACAAACTAGAGGAGAGGGTAGCACGTGGCTGAAATTGTGTCTCAAAAAACCCTCAAACCTCTAGTATATATAGGAGGAAGGAGGGGCTAGCCTTAAGAACCAAGGGAGCCTTCCCTTGGCTCGGCGGAATAGGAGAGGAGGAGTCCTCCTCCAATCCTACTTGGAGTAGGACTCCTCCCCAAGTTGTCCACCTCTTTTGGTTTTTCCAGTTTTTACCTCATGGGTTTTCTTTGGTTGAGTAGTCAGCCCATCAAGGGCTGTTGTGCCACCATCAAGTCCACATGGCCCTCTTGGGGAGTGGTGGGCCCACCTGGTGGACCCCCGGTACCCATTCGTCACTCCCGGTACACTACCGGTAATGCCCCAAATCATTCCGGAATCCAAATACCAACTTCCTATATATCAATCTTTGTTTCCGGACCATTCCGGAACTCCTCGTGACGTCCAGGATCTCATCTGGGACTCCGAACAAAACTTCGGTCACCATCACCTATAACTCAACTATACCGAAACGTCACCGAACCTTAAGTGTGCAGACCCTGCGGGTTCGAGAACTATGCAAACATGACCTGAGACACTCTCCGTCAATATCCAATAGAGAGACCTGGATGTCCATATTGGACCCTACATATTCTACGAAGATCTTATCGGTTGAACCTCTATGTCAAGGATTCATATAATCCTGTATACCATTCCCTTTGTCCTTCGGTATGTTACTTGCCCGAAATTCGATCGTCGGTATCTCCATACCTATTTCAATCTCGTTACCGGCAAGTCTCTTTACTCGTTCCGTAATACAAGATCCCGTGACTAACTCTTTAGTCACATTTCTTGCAAGGCTTGTATGTGATGTTGTGCCTTATTAAATAAGACAATCTGACAATTTCGGAAGAGGACTTTGAAAAGTTCAAGGCGACTTACGCTGAAGAAGCTACCAAGGCCAGGTCGGATAAAGGCAAGGACCTTTAGGCAAGGAACATGGGGAACCACCACCTATAAAGTCGTGGTTACACAGTTAAGAGGCCCGTGTGGGCTTAGGTGGACGCGAAACGTGAACGTCTAGGGCTCCTAGACACCTTGGTTGAGTTCACCGACCGGCAGGAGCATGACTTCATCAAGGCCCGGTTCAAGTGGGACCCTTTAAAGAAAGAATTTTACATGGACGGGCCAACATGGGAATTCATGAGAATATTGGTAGATATCACTTTACTACCTTATATTAGCTTTGATCAAGTCGACTATGTTGTAGTCACATTCGTAATTGATTCACGCTCATTTTGCAGAGAGAGCAACACAAGCTTGCCGCCGAAAGCGAATCGTACGTTCAGTTGACTCAGTCGTCGGAAAAGTACAAGTGTAACACCCCTTTCAACCAGGCAATTAACAAAATGTACGGAAAACCGCAGGATAGGCGGCCGCAGTATGGATGTGTGCATGCCGTCGGCGACGGCAACACGTGGAGGTACTACTATAGGGAGGACACCGAGGCCAAAATGCAGAGAAAGAAGTTTAATCAAGTGACTATTGACGAGAAGGTGGCGCTGACGCTGGACAAAAACAAAACTGAAACCATAGAAGAGGCAAGAAGGACAACATTAGATGCGTGCAGAAATGACATGGCAGCTACATTGACAAGCTAGATTCCAGGTATGGTCAGTTGGGTGCAACAAAACCCAAACCGCCCCATCCGATTTTCCCATCCCTGGCTTCACCACAAACAACTCGTTGAACTTCGCGCCCTCACCCTTACCTGCTATGGTGACCGCACCCGCACCTATTCCAACAACACTGCCTGCTCCCGCACCAACTCCCGCACATGCACCCTCTGATAGAAGCCCGTGCTCCGTCTGTGGCTTAAATGCCGGGCCATCGACATTGGCCGAGCTCGATGCCCTCACGGTAAACATCCGTCGCATGCTCATGAACATGACTAACTAATCTTCAGTTCATGTTTCCTTTCGGATCTCTGATGCCGCACACATGTATTTGCAGGCTCACTACATTCCATGCACCCTCCTCTACCACATGAATGGCAGGTTGGTGGTTATGGTGAAGGCTACTATAATGAAGCCCAATGATGGCTTTTTCTATGGCCGACAGATGCCTGATAATTCCTTAAGGGTCTCCATGGCGAGTGTGGTACAGGGCCACGAGGGTTTCTGTCTTCCTGAACAAAACAATGCACAGGATGTCAAGACACCGATGCAGCTTGGCGAATCCAAAAATTGGCCGATCCTGTGGCCGAAGAATCTTCTTAGTTTGGAGGTGGTAGGGAGTGTTGGAATTATGCCCTAGAGGCAATGATAAATAAGTTATTATTATAATTCCTGTATCAAGATAATCGTTTATTATCCATGCTATAATTGTATTGAATGAAGCCTTAGATACATGTGTGGATACATAGACAAAACACTGTCCCTAGCAAGCCTCTAGTTGGCTAGCTAGTTGATCAAGGATAGTCAAGGTCTTCTGACTATGTACAAGGTGTTGTTGCTTGATAACTGGATCACATCATTAGGTGAATCATGTGATGGACTAGACCCACACTGATGAACGTAGCATGTTGATCGTGTCATTTTGTTGCTACTGTTTTCTGCGTGTCAAGTACTTATTCCTATGACCATGAGATCATATAACTCATTGGCACCGGAGGAATTCCTTGTGTGTATCAAACGTCACAACATAAGTGGGTGACTATGAAGATGCTCTACATGTATCTCCGAAGGTGCCCGTTGAGTTAGTATGGACCAAGACTAGGATTTGTCACTCCGTGTGACAGAGAGGTATCTCGGGGCCCACTCGGTAATACAACATCACACACAAGCCTTGCAAGCAATGTGACTTAGTGTAAGTTACGGGATCTTGTATTACAGAACGAGTAAAGAGACTTGCCGGTAAACGAGATTGAAATAGGTATGCGGATACCGACGATCGAATCTCGGGCAAGTAACATACCGAAGGACAAAGGGAATGACATACGGGATTATATGAATCCTTGGCACTGAGGTTCAAACGATAAGATCTTCGTAGAATATGTAGGATCCAATATGGGCATCCAGGTCCTGCTATTAGATATTGACCGAGGAGTCCCTGGGGTCATGTCTACATAGTTCTCGAACCCGCAGGGTGTGCACACTTAAGGTTCGGCGTTGTTTTATATGTATTTGAGTTATATGGTTGGTTACCAAATGTTTTTAGGAGTCCCGGATGAGATCATGGACGTCACGAGGTTTTCCGGAATGGTACGGAAATGAAGATTGATATATAGGATGACCTCATTTGATTACCGGAAAGTTTTCGTCATTACCGGGAGTGACGAATGGGTTCCGGATGTTCAGCGGGGGGGGGGGGGGGGCAGCCCACCCAGGGGACGCCTATAGGCCTTAGGGGTGCCGCACCAGCCCTTAGTGGGCTGGTGGGCAAGCCCAAGAGGGCCCTTGCGCAGGAGATAAAGAAAATCAAAGAGAAAAGCAAAAAAAGGAAGTGGGAAGTAAGGGAAGGACTCCACCTTCCAATCCTAGTTGGACTAGGATTGGAGGAGGATTCCTCCTCCCCCCTTCGGCCGACCCCTTGGGGCTCCCTCGGGCCTCAAGGCAAGGTCCTCCCCCTCCCTCCTATATATACTGAGGTATTAGGGCTGATTTGAGACAACTTTGCCTCTAGATCGTATTTCTGTGGAGCTCGGGTGGAGCCCTGCTGAGATAGATCATCACCAAGCTCCGGAGCGCCGTCACGCTGCCGGAGAACTCATCTACCTCTCCGTCTCTCTTGCTAGATCAAGAAGGCCGAGATCATCGTCGAGCTGTACGTGTGCTGAACGCGGAGGTGCCGTCCGTTCGGCACTAGATCGGAGCGGATCGTGGGACGGATCGCGGGACATTTCGCGGGGCGGATCGAGGGACGTGAGGACGTTCCACTACATCAACCGCGTTTCTTAACGCTTCCTGCTGTGCGATCTACAAGGGTACGTAGATCGGAAATCCCCTCTGGTAGATGGACATCACCATGATAGGTCTTCGTGCGCGTAGGAAATTTTTTGTTTCCCATGCGACGTTCCCCAACAGTGGCATCATGAGCTAGGTTCATGCGTAGATGTCATCTCTAGTAGAACACAAAAGTTTTTGTGGGCGGTGATGTGCGATTTGCTGCCCTCCTTAGTCTTTTCTTGATTCCGCGGTATTGTTGGATCGAAGCGGCTCGGACTGACATTACTTGTACGCTTATGAGATACTGGTTTCATCGCTATGAGCAACCCCGTTGCTCAAAGATGACTGGCGAGTGTCTGTTTCTCCAACTTTAGTTGAATCGGATTTGACCGAGGAGGTCCTTGGAGAGAGGTTAAATAGCAATTCATGCATCTCTGTTGTGGTGTTTGCGTAAGTAAGATGCGATCCTACTAGATACCCTTGGTCACCACGTAAAACATGCAACAACAATTAGAGGACGTCTTACTTGTTTTTGCAGGGTATGCTTGTGATGGGATATGGCCGACGATGTGATGTGATATATTGGATGTATGAGATGATCATGTTGTAATAGTTAATATCGACTTGCACATCGATGGTACGGCAACCGACAGGAGCGATAGGGTTGTCTTTAAACTAATGTTTGTGCTTGCAGATGCGTTTACTATATTGCTAGGACGTAGCTTTAGTAGTAATAGCATGAGTAGCACGACAACCCCAATGGCGACACGTTGATGGAGATCATGGTGCGGCGTCGGTGACTAGAAGATCGTGCCGGTGCTTTGGTGATGGAGATCAAGAAGCACATGATGATGGCCATATCATGTCACTTATGAATTGCATGTGATGTTAATCCTTTTATGCACCTTATTTTGCTTAGAAAGACGGTAGCATTATGAGGTGATCTCTCACTAAAATTTCAAGACGAAATTGTGTTCTCCCCGACTGTGCACTGTTGCTACAGTTCGTCGTTTCGAGACACCACGTGATGATCGGGTGTGAAACAGTTGCACACGCGGAACACTCGGGTTAAGCTTGACGAGCCTAGCATGTGCAGACATGGCCTCGGAACACTTGAGATCGAAAGGTCGATCATGAATCATATAGTTGATATGATTAGCATAGGGATGCTTACCACTGAAACTATCCTCAACTCACGTGATGATCGGACTTGAGCTAGTGAAATTGGATCATGAACCACTCAAATGACTAGAGAGATGTACTTTTTGAGTGGGAGTTTAGCAAGTAATTTGATTAAGTTAAATTCTAATTATCTTGAACATAGTCTAAGTCCACTTTGAAAAGACAGTCACCTTGCATTTTAATACGTTCCTAGAGAAAGCTAAGTTGAAAGATGATGGAAGCAACTTTGTAGACTGGGCTCATAATCTTAAGTTGCTCCTGGAAGCTGGGAAGAAGGATTGTGTCCTTAATGCTGCGCTAGGAGATGAACCATCCGCCGCAGCTGACCAAGATGCTAAGAACGCTTGGTTAGCACCCAAGGAGGACTACTCAGTAGTTCAATGTGCAGTCTTGTATGGCTTAGAGCTCGGACTTCAACATCGCTTTAAGCATCATGGAGCATATGATATGTTCCAGGAGTTGAAGTTTATCTTTCAGAAGAACACCCGGATCGAGAGGTAAGATACCTCCGATAAATTCTATGCTTGCAAGATGGAGGAGAATTCGTCTGTCAGTGAACATGTGCTCAAAATGTCTAGGTACTCAAACCGTCTAGCTCAGCTGGGGATTGAACTCCCGCAAGAGGCTATCACTGACAGAATTCTTCAGTCACTGCCACCAAGGTATAAGGACTTCGTGTTGAACTATAACATGCAAGGGATGAACAAGTCACCCGGCGAGTTATTCGCGATGCTGAAAGTCGCAGAGTCAGAACTCTGTAAAGAGCATCAAGTGTTGATGGTGAATAAGACCACTAGTTTCAAGAGAAACGGCAAAGGAAAGAAGGGTAATTCAAAGAAGAGAGGCAAGCCTGTTGCCAATCCGACGAAGAAACCCAAAGCTAGACCTAAGCCTGAAACAGAGTGCTATTATTGCAAGGGTATGGGTCACTTGACGTGCAACTACCCCAAGTATCTGGCTGATAAGAAGGCGGCCAAAGAAAAATCAGGTATATTTGATATACATGTTATTGATGTGTACTTAACCAACTCTCGTAGTAGTGCGTGGGTATTCGATACCGGTTCTGTTGCTCATATTTGCAACTCGAAATAGGAACTACGGAATAAGCGAAGGATGGCGAAGGATGAAGTGACGATGCGCGTGGGAAATGGTTCCAAGGTTGACGCAATCGCCGTCGGCACAGTTTCACTTCAGTTACCATCAAGATTAGTTATGAACTTAAATAAATGTTATTTAGTGCCTGCGTTAAGCATGAACCCAATGTGAGAGGATTGTTCATATTGAATCTTGATAGTGATAATACACATATACATAACATTGAGACCAAAAGAGATAGAATTAACAATGATAGCGCCATGTTTTTATAGCACTGCCGCTTAGGTCATATTGGTGTAAAGCGCATGAAGAAACTCCATACCGCTGGACTTTTGGAGTCACTTGACTTTAATTCACTTGACACGTGCGAACCATGCCTCATGGGCAAGATGACTAAGACTCCGTTCTCCGGAACAATGGAGCGTGCAAGTGACTTGTTGGAGATTATACATACCGATGTATGTGGTCCGATGAGTGTGGAGGCACGCGGCGGATATCGTTATTTTCTCACCTTCACTGACGATTTGAGTAGATATGGTTATGTCTAATTAATGAAGCACAAGTGTGAAACATTTGAAAAGTTCAAGCAATTTTAGAGTGAAGTTGAAAATCATCATAACAAGAAGATCAAGTTCCTACGGTCTGATCGTGGGGGTGAATATATGAGTTTCGAGTTTGGTGCTCACTTAAGACAATGTGGAATTGTTTCACAGTTGACCCCGCCTGGAACACCACAGCGTAATGGTGTGTCCGAACGTCGTAATCGTAGTTTATTAGAGATGGTGTGATTTATGATGTCTCTTACCGATTTGTCGTTATCGTTTTGGGGTTATGCATTAGAAACAGCTGCATTCACTTTAAATAGGGCACCATCGAAATCCGTTGAGACGACACCATATCAGCTGTGGTATGGCAAAAAAACAAAGTTGTCGTTTCGTAAAGTTTGGGGATGTGATGCTTATGTCAAAAAGCTTCAGCCTGAAAAGCTGGAACCCAAAGCGAAAAAGTGCATCTTCATAGGTTACCCAAAAGAGACAGTTGGGTATACCTTCTATCTCAAATCCGAGGGCAAAGTGTTTGTTGCTAAGAACGGAGCTTTTCTCGAGAAGGAGTTTCTCTCGAGAGAATTGAGTGGGAGGAAGATAGAACTTGATGAGCTTGCCGAACCTCTCATCCCTCTGGATGGTGGCGCAGGGCAAGGGGAAACCCCTGTCGTTGCGACGCCGGTTGAGGAGGAAGTTAATGATGATGATCATGAAACTACGGATCAAGTTCCTGTCGAACCTCGCAGGTCGACGAGACCGCGTACTACTCTAGAGTGGTACGGTAATCCCGTCTTATCAATTATGTTGTTGGACAACAATGAGCCCGCAAATTATGAAAAAGCAATGGTGGGCCCAGATTCCAAGAAATGGCTGGAGGCCATGAAGTACGAGATAGGATCTATGTATGAAAACAAAGTGTGGACTTTGGAAGTACTACCTGAAGGCCGCAAGGCTATTCAGAACAAATGGATCTTTAAGAAGAAGACGGACGCTGACGGTAATGTGACCGTTTATAAAGCTCGACTTGTGGCAAGGGGTTTTTCAGAAGTTCAAGGAATTGACTACGATGAGACATTCTCACCCGTAGCGATGCTTAAGTCCATCAGGATTATGTTAGCAATAGCTGCATTTTTCGATTATGAAATCTGGCAGATGGATGTCAAAACGGCGTTCCTTAACGGTTTCCTTAAGGAAGAGTTGTGTATGATGCAACCCGAAGGTTTTGTCGATCCTAAAAATGCTAACAAAGTGTGCAAGCTCCAGCGATCCATTTATGGACCGGTGCAAGCATCTCGGAGTTGGAATAAACGCTTTGATGAGGTGATCAAAGCATTTGGGTTTATACAGGTGGTTGGAGAACCTTGTATTTACAAGAAAGTGAGTGGGAGCTATGTGGCTTTCCTAATACTATATGTGGATGACATATTACTGATTGGAAACGGCGTGGAGTTTTTGGAGAGCATAAAGGATTACTTGAATAAAAGTTTCTCTATGAAGGACCTAGGAGAAGCTGCTTACATTCTAGGCATAAAGATCTATAGGGATAGATCAAAACACCTGATAGGACTTTCGCAAAGCACGTACCTTGACAAAGTTCAAAATGGAACAGTCCAAGAAGGGGTTCTTGCCAGTTTTACAAGGTACGAGATTGAGTAAGACTCAGTGCCCACCAACTGATAAAGATAGAGAGCATATGAGTTCCGTCCCCTATGCTTCAGCCATAGGTTCTATCATGTATGCAATGTGATGCACTAGACTGGACGTTAGCCTGGCCATAAGTATCGAGGCAGGTTCCAGAGTAATCTAGGAGTGGATCACTGGACGGCGGCCAAGAATATCCTGAAGTACCTGAAAAGGACTAAGGAGATGTTTCTCGTGTATGGAGGTGACGAAGAGCTCGCCGTAAAAGGTTACGTCGACGCAAGCTTTGACACAGATCCGGACGACTCTAAGTCACAGACTGGATACGTATTTATTCTTAATGGGGGTGCGGTAAGCTAGTGCAGTTCCAAGCAAACGTCGTAGCTGATTCTACATATGAAGCGGAGTACATGGCTGCCTCGGAGGCGGCTAAGGAGGGTGTCTGGATGAAGGAGTTCATGACGGATCTTGGAGTGGTGTCGAGCGCACTGAATCCAATAACCCTGTTTTGTGACAACACGGGTGCCATTGCCTTAGCAAAGGAACAACGGTTTCACAAGAAGACCAGACACGTCAAACGATGCTTCAACCTTGATGGGGTTATAGTCCTAGGGTAGGGTCATAGGCCTGCCCTATGGGTCCTACCCAAGGACTACCCTTCATAAAGGATAAGGCCCTTAGTCCGTTCCGACTGATTTAAGGACTTCCCATCATCCATTCGGTGACGACTCCTCCATCATCCAGTCGGAGATGAGCATTCGGAGCGTATCAAACTTACCGACTAGATTCCACTCTGTACATCGTAACCCCCGTGGAGGGAAACGGTCATACGTTTCCATGTACCTTTATTAGCATTTAAGACATACGTTACCTGTAACGTAGGCATTTATTCGCCACTACTCCACCCCTGTGCACCGAACCATTGTGAAGGGCAGCGCACTCTATGTAAGCCGCCCTTCCCCACTGGTGCAGGGGTTAGCAATTCACTGTAATCCATATTACACTCGACATCAAGCTCCAAGAGCACTGAGACGTAGGGCTTTTACCTCCACCGTAGAGGGGCCTGAACTCATACAACCTCGTCGTAGCTAAGGCTCTGCCCATCCTTTCGTACCCTACACATCTACTGTCAAACTTATACCCACGACAGTTGGCGCCCACCGTGGGGCAGGCGTCTAAGCGACTTCCGGTGAGTTTGCGACTACATCTTTTCATCATGTCATCCGATGGAGATTTGAGCATGGGTCACGAGATCCTCTTCGGCGCTCTCTCCTTCATCGTCGACGATTCGGCACGGCTTCGGGATGCCCCTCTTGACGTCGAGGCGCTCCCCAGTCGCGGGGCTACACACTTCCGTGCCGGCGCTCACGGCATCCTTCTTCTCCAGCAGTCGGCTCTGGTGTCGACCTTCGCCCCCGTCACGCGCCGCAACAAGCGGTCTCGCCATCCGCGGCTCCAGTGTTGGGTGCAACACGCCCAGGCACGCCAGAGCGCGTCTTCACAAGTGGCGGTCCTCGAGTCGGTTGTAGTTGCACCGCCGTCCCAGTGCTCGGACTCAGTTCCGACTGAGTTTCCTACCGAGTACGTGGGTCGCGGGCCTGCAGCCGAAGTGCACATGGCCAACTCCCATGAAAGCCCCCGCCAAACTGGCCGGAACGAGCACGAGGTCGGCGAAACATCCGGCGCTCGCCGTTAGCCCCGCCGTTCTGCCAGTCGGCGCACTCATCAGAGCAACGTGGAGGTGTTCCGCACACCCGTCCTCAACCTGGCTGCCGCCGCCAAGATAGCCGATTCCCTCCAGCCGACTTATTCAGAGGCTGGCAGAGGGATCGAGCACATCCGTGCCCTGTTGCACATGGCACAGCAGCAAAATTCGGTGGTTTCTCAGTCGCACAACAAGATCCACAATAGTTCCGTTCGCGCGAACACGCATCGGTCAGTTCACAGCCCCGATTCTCATCAGCGACACAGGGGAGGCAGCCGTTCCATGACTCCCGAAGATCGTCGCCGTTCACGCACCCATCCGCGGGGTGGGCCCTACGGGCCTCAACATCATGATGACCGGCGTTCAGTCGGTGACACTTATGATCCAAGGCCCGACGCGAGGGGGCATATCGCCCAGAGGAGGGTCGGCAGGGGCCGGGCCCACCGCGATGGCCACGATGTGGACCGTCCGAGTGTTAGCAAGACCATCGTCTCTGGTCCTGAGTGTTTCAGTCGAGCCATCCGTTCGGCTGACATCCCTCCCAACTTACGATTGGCGACGGGGATCAGCAAGTTTACATGAGAATCCAAGCCATAAACGTGGCTGGACGACTACCGAGTGGCAGTCCAGATCGGAGGAGGGGACGACCACGTCGCCATGAAACACCTCCCTCTGATGCTCGACGGCTCGGCACGAGCGTGGCTGAACCAGTTGGCTCCCTCAAGCATCTACAGCTGGGCAGATCTAGCCCGAGTCTTCATCAGGACCTTCGAAGGGACGTGCAAACGCCATGCTGGTCTCGTGGAGCTCCAGCACTGTGTCCAGAAGCAGAATGAGCCCCTGCGCGATTTCATTCAGCGTTGGACGACCCTCTACCACATGGTGGAGAACGTCTAGAGCACCAAGCAGTCTGCGCCTTCAAGGCAGGCATGCGGTACAGAGATTTGTACTTGAAGTTCGATCGAACAGGCGACATCTCCATGAGTAAGATGATGGAGATAGCGGCACGCTATGTAAATGGCGAAGAAGAGGACCGCATTCGTAGCGGCAAGGACAAAGCAGTCGCCGATGGAGATGGGAACAACACTCGGAAGCAGAAGCAGAAAGCTCCGTCTACTTCACAGGCAGAGGCCGCAGCCGTTACCAATGCCAAATTCAAGGGCAAGGGGAAGGCTCGGTTCACCCCCAAGAAGAACCAATTCGGAAACCACATCCTGGAGCAGCCATGTCCAATTCACACGAAGATGGATGAAGAGGGCAACGCCATATTTCCGAAGCATACCACTCGGCTATGTCGCCTCCTGATCCAGGGGTTCGGCGAAGGGCAGCCGAGTGAAAAGGACAATGAACAGGATGAGGAGGACAAGGAGGATCCGTTCCCCCAAGTCCATGCAACAATGATGATTTTTGCTGACGTTGAGAGCAAGAGTCGACTGAAGCTGGTGAACAGGGAGGTGAACATGGCCACGCCGACCAACCCCACGTTCCTCAAATGGTCTCCGACTGCGATCACCTTTGACCAGTCGGATCATCCAGCACACGTACCTACCCCAGGGAGACAAGCTCTGGTCGTCGACCCGGTGGTGGAAGGAGTCCGACTACGCAAAGTCCTCATGGACGGCCGCAGTGGCTTGAACATCATGTACGATGACACTCTCAAGGGGATGGGCATTCCGATGTACAAACTTAGCGAGAGCAGCATGCAGTTCCATGGAGTTGTCCCTGGACGAAAGGCCAAGTCACTCGGCCAGATCGCGTTGGACGTCGTCTTCGGCTCCGACAAGAACTTCCGCAAGGAAAAGCTGACGTTCGAGGTGGTGGACTTCCAGAGTGCGTACCACGCAATTCTGGGCCGCCCGACGTATGCGCGTTTCATGGCCCGTCCATGTTATGTGTACCTGAAGTTGAAGATGCCAGGCCCAAAAGGTGTGATTACTATCACCGGCAATCGGCAGCGGGCCGAGGAGTGTCTGCAGCAGGGATCGAGGATCGCCGATCAGCAGATGGTTGTCCTCGAGCTTGACGAGTACAAAAAAACAGTCGACCCTGCCGACTTGATGCGTTCGAAGAAGCCAGCTTCGGAGTCCGCATTCCAGTCGACGGGAGAGGCGAAGAAGGTCAGCATCCACCCGACGGACGACACCGCTGCCCCGACGAACATCTTCACCACCCTCGACCCTAAATAGGAATCCGAGCTCATCCAATTCCTCCATGAGAACTGGGACATCTTCGCATGGAAGCCCGCTGACATGCCAGGTGTACCCAGGGAGTTAGCTGAGCACCGACTGCATGTGGATCCCGCTGCTCGGCCTGTCCGAGAACGCCTGCGTCGGTCCACCGCGCACAAGAGGAAGGCAATCGGAGAAGAGGTGGCTAAGCTTTTGGCAGCCAACTTCATTCGCGAGGTACACCACTCCGAGTGGCTCGCCAATGTTGTCATGGTGCCCAAGAAAGACAAGTCGCTCCGAATGTGCATCGACTTCAAGCATCTCAATAAGGTCTGCCTGAAAGACCATTTTCCGCTCCCCCGCATCGATCAAATTGTCGATTCGACTGCGGGTTGCGAGCGTTTGTCATTCCTTGATGCCTACTCGGGCTATCATCAGATCCGTCTGTATGGCCCCGATGAATTAAAAACAGCCTTCATCACCCCATTCGGGTGCTTCTGCTACATCACTATGCCATTTGGTTTGAAGAATGCAGGAGCAACCTTTATGTGCATGATCCAAAAATGCCTCCTCAACCAGATCGGTCGGAATGTGGAGGCGTATATGGATGATATCATAGTCAAGTCACGCAAAGGTTCCGACCTGCTGACTGACTTGGCAGAAACATTCGCCAACCTTCGTAGGTACGATATCAAGCTCAACCCAGCCAAGTGTTCATTCGGCGTTCCCAGCGGAAAGTTACTCGGTTTCTTCGTTTCTGAACGAGGGATCGATGTCAACCCCGAAAAGATTGGGACCATCGTCCGAATGGAGCGGCCAGTGAGAATACACGATGTTCAAAGACTCACAGGTTGCCTAGCGGCTTTGAGCAGGTTTATCAGTCGACTCGGCGAGAAGGCACTTCCTCTGTACCGACTCATGAAGAAATCATATACTTTCGAGTGGACAGACGAAGCCCAAATCGCATTCGACGACCTCAAAGTCCTACTTTCCACCTAGCCGGTTCTTACTGCTCCGCTCAGTAAAGAACCCCTTCTTCTCTACATCGCGGCTACAAATCAAGTCGTCAGCACTGTTCTCACAGTCGAACGTGAAGAAGAAGGCAAAGCATACAAGGTTCAGCGGCTAGTGTATTATGTCTCCGAAGTCCTGACTCCTTCCAAGCAGAGGTATCCCCATTATCAAAAACTTATCTATGGGATTTACATGACTGCGAAGAAGGTGGCTCATTATTTTCAAGACCACTCGGTGTCCGTCATTTCTGATGCTCCGTTGTCGGAAATCCTACACAATCGGGACGCATCGTGCCGAGTGGCGAAGTGGGCAATGGAGATGTTATACTGCAACATCAAGTTCGAGGCCAGGAAAGCTATAAAGTCTCAAGCTCTGGTTGACTTCATAACAGAATGGGTAGAACAACAGCAACCGACCCACATCTACTCGGCTCATTGGACAATGTTCTTCGATGGGTCCAAGATATTGAATGGCTTCGGCGCTGGCGTTGTGATCATATCACCAAAGGGTGACAAACTCAAGTATGTGTTGCAGATACACTTTGATTCCTCCAACAACAAGGCAGAGTGTGAAGCTCTCCGTTATGGACTGCGCATGGCCATCGCACTCGGCATCCGTTGCCTGATGGTCTATGGCGATTCGGATTTGGTGGTTAATCAAGTGATGAAGGAGTGGGACGTCAGGAACCCCTCCATGACCACATATTGCAATGCAGTGAGGAGGCTCGAGAAAAAGTTTGATGGTCTGGAACTCCACCATGTTCCGCGACTGAAAAAACAAGCAACTGATGAGTTGGCAAAACTCGGATCCACACGGAGACCTGTCCCGAGTGACGTCTGCCTCGAGCACCTCCACCTTCCTTCAGTTAAAGAAGATCCTTTCACAGAGGAACCAGTACAACCAAAGAGCTCGACAGATCCGACTGAAGTCGAAGTCCCTGCTGTGGTTGATTTGATCATGGAGATTCTTGCTATCATCCCCGATTGGACTGTGCCGTTTATTGCATACATCCTGAAGCAAGAATTACCAGAAGACGAAGTCCAAGCCAGACAGATCGTCCGCAGGTCAAAGTCGTTCACTATCACTGATGGCCAGTTGTACAAAGAAAGCGTTTCAGGCGTCCTTCAACGATGCATCTCCCCTGAGGAGGGACAGTTAATCCTGGAAGAAATTCACTCGGGAACCTACGGTCATCACGCCTCCTCAAGGGAAATCGTCGCCAAAGCATTCAGAGCTGGCTTCTTCTGGCTGCAGGCGAATGAAATGGCGAAAGATATGGTCGACCGATGTGAAGGCTGTCAGTTCTACTCTAACAAGTCCCACAAACCAACATCTGCGTTGAAGACAATCCCTCTTGTTTGGTCGTTTGCAGTATGGGGATTAGATACAGTCGGTCCATTCAGGACAGGCCAAGGGGGATTCACACATCTGTTGGTGGCAGTTGACAAGTTCACAAAGTGGATTGAAGCCAAGCCCATCAAGAAGCTCGACGCCCTTACGGCCATCAAGTTTGTCACGGACATCATCTCCAGATTTGGGGTACCTCACAGCATAATCACTAACAATGGAACAAACTTTGACTCGGACAGATTCAAAGGTTTCTGTACAGGCCAAGGTATCCGAGTGGATTTTGCATCTGTGGCGCATCCCCAAACAAACGGGCAAGCAGAGAGGGCGAATGGACTTATTCTGCAAGGTTTGAAGCCTTGACTCCTGCGAGAAGTGGGACATGCCGCCGGTGCATGGGTCACCGAGCTGCCTTCGGTACTTTGGGGTTTCCGCACAACCCCAAATAGATCTACAGGGCGATCCCTGTTCTTCCTCGTTTACGGAGCAGAGGCAGTCCTTCCGAGTGACTTGCTTCACAACGCTCCACGAGTTGAACTCTTCTCCGAAGCTGAAGCAGAGCAAGCAAGGCAAGACGGAGTGGATCTTCTAGAGGAGGAGCGTGAGATGGCACTGACTCGCTCAACCATTTATCAACAAGATCTGCGGTGCTTTCACGCGCGACACGTCAGGAGTCGTACATTCCAAGAAGGCGACCTGGTGCTCCGAGTGGATCAGCAGAGACCTCACAAGTTGGATCCCGCCTGGGAAGGACCCTTCATCATCTCCAAGGTGCTGAACAACGGAGCATATCGACTCTATAACCTCGACAGGGAAACGGACGAGCCGCGAGCGTGGAACGGAGATCTCCTGAAGCGTTTCTACACGTGACCGTCGACTGAAGCAATGTAAAGAACAAGTATCGTTGAAGTAATACAAAGCATATTGAGTTTTTTGCATATTCAAAATCCTTCCGTGTTCGTAGACTCCGGTCTTAAAAGAAAAAAAAACTTAGCTGCGAACCAGAATCGCCTAAGTATAAACATTTTCCGAGTGTGCACTAAACGTCGCACTCGGGGACTTAGCTGCGATCCAGAATCGCCTAAGTACTAACTTTCTCCGATTGTGCGCTAAACGTCGCACTCGGGGACTTAGCTGCGATCCAGAATCGCCTAAGTACAAAGTTTCTCCGAGTGTGCGCTAAACGTCGCACTCGGGGACTTAGCTGCAATGCAGAATCGCCTAAGTACAAACTTTCTCCGAGTGTGCACTAAACGTCACACTCGGGGACTTAGCTGCGATCCAGAATCGTCCAAGTAATAACTTTCTCCGAGTGTGCACTAAACGTCGCACTCGGGGACTTAGCTGCGATCAAGAATCGCCTAAGTACAAACTTTCTTCGAGTGTGCACTAAACGTCACACTCGGGAACTTAGCCGCGATCCAGAATCGTCTAAGTATTAACTTTCTCCGAGTGTTCACTAAACGTCGCACTCGGGGACTTGTCTGCAACCAAGAATCGCCTAAGTAGAAAGCTTCCTTCGAGTGTATCTTACAGATCCACTCGGAGGCTTAGCAGACCCTCATTGAGGCTCATGCAGATGTCAAGACAACTGACAATTACATGAGTAGCACGGACCTCATTGAGGCTTATGTAGATGTCAAGACAACTGACAATTACATGAGTACCAGAACCTCATTGAGGCTCATATAGATGTCAAGACAACTGACAATTACATGAGTAACAACTCGCTCTGAGTACAACCTTACAGTCGCACTCGAAGACTTAGCCGCGATCACGAATCGCCTAGGTACACAATTGCCTTCGAGTGTATCCTACAGATCCACTCGGAGACTCAGCAGACCCTCAGTGAGGCTCATGCAGATGTCAATACCACTGACAATTACATGCTCCGCATATTTGCCATTGGCTTCACCAAGAAACGCCAAACAAAAACCACGAGCCAAAATCGTGTCAACAACTCTTTGGCAAAGGAAGAGCAAAAGATTCGATTCAAATTCAAAGTTGGTTTAAAGATAGTCGGTTCGGTGTAGATCAACCTTATCCACACCGAACCACAAATGTGACGGCCAACAGCAGTGGCCAAAGTTTGATACAAGTAACACTCGGCATACCGAGGTAAAAGTTTTCTCAAGCGTCGTCAGGACTGGCACTGGGACTGGCAGGCTCCACGAAAGTGTCGAGGTCGATCCCGTCCGCGATACGAGTGGCGCTCTCAAGGAAGGTCTCCATGAAATCTTCGAATCGAAGCTTCTTGGTGTTTGCGACCTGCAGCGCCTTCAGCTTCTCTTCGCGAGCCTCTTTGCAGTGCACTCGGACCAGCGACAGCGCCACGTCCACACCACAGCGAGCAACAGACTTCTTCCACGCCTGCACTCGGTTTGGGACGTCCTCCAGCCGAGTCATCAACCCTTCCATTTCCTGCCGGGACTCGTCTTCGGGCCACAGCTCCTTGTCGATTCGGCCGACGACTTCTCTCAGTCGACCGATGAAAGGTCCCACTTTGCCCAGGCGAATGTGCGCTCGGAGCAAGTCTCGATTGGCGTCCTCGCCGAGTGGAACGTTCGGAATAACCGACCGCTCAACGTCAGCTGCTTCAGCCTCAGCGTCCATACAAAAATCTGCAAAGACAAGACAAGCAGAAAGTAAATGCAGAATGAAATACACAGTCAAGAAGCACTCAGAAAAACAGAACTTACCACCGAGAAGCGCAATCATCTTCCTTGCCCAGTCACTGACGTACTTCTCCTGTGATATGCACCGCCTGTTCATCACCTTCATCTGCCCCATCAGCTCGGTTCTTTGTTTCCCCATTTTCTCCATTTCGGCCACCAATGCCTTGTTTGCCTCACGGGACTCCTCCAAGGACTTCTCTCGTTCAGCCAGAACACCCTTCAGACCAGCCAAGGCAAGCATTGCTGCATCCAGTTCCGCAGCAAACTGAATGTTTTCAGCCTTCACAGTGTTGTACGCCGATCCCATCTCGCAAGTCTTCTGCAAGTCAGTGCGAAGAGACGATCAGACAAATTCAGCAAGGAAAACAATAAAAACTCGAAGTTCTTTAGACCCCTGCCGACGCAAGCAGTCGACAGCGGTCTCGGGGACTACACCCAGTGGGTTCACTAAGAGTGACCCCACTGGCATGAAGCTCAAACAGGTCCGCCCTATTGAGATACATAACAAAAACAAGCCTATGAGGCTACTACTACCCGACCTGAGTAAAATTACTCTCGGGGACTAATCCAGTAGGTGCACTCGGAGTCCCCCCACCGGTAACATTCGAACAGATTAGTTTTGATCTGCTCAACTTAAAGAAAATGTATATAAAGACAACTGCCGGTGCAAGCACTCGACAGAAGTCTCGGGGACTACACCCACTGGGTTCACTAAGAGTGAACCCACTGCAAAATATGTTGGGGAACGTCGCATGGGAAATAAAAAATTTCCTACGCGCACGAAGACCTATCATGGTGATGTCCATCTACGAGAGAGGATGAGTGATCTACATACCCTTGTAGACCGTACAACAGAAGCGTTAGAGAACGCGGTTGATGTAGTGGAACGTCCTCACGTCCCTCGATCCGCCCCGCGAACAATCTCGCGATCAGTCCCACGATCTAGTACCGAACGGACGGCACCTCCGCGTTCAGCACACGTACAGCTCGACGATGATCTCGGCCTTCTTGATCCAGCAAGAGAGACGGAGAGGTAGAAGAGTTCTCCGGCAGCGTGACGGCGCTCCGGAGGCTGGTGATGACCTTGTCTTAGCAGGGCTCCGCCCGAGCTCCGCAGAAACGCGATCTAGAGGAAAAACCATGGAGGTATGTGGCCGGGCTGCCGTGGAAAAGTCGTCTCAAATCAGCCATAAAACCTCCGTATATATAGGTGGGAGGGAGGGGGCCTTGCCTTGGGCTCCAAGGACCCTCAAGGGGGTCGGCCGAGCTAAGGGGGAGGACTCCCCCCCCCAAACCGAGTTGGACTAGGTTTGGTGGGAGGGAGTCCTCCTCCCTTCCCACCTCCTCCCTTTTTTTTCCTTTTCCTCTTGATTTTTCTTCTCTTGGCGCATAGACCACTTGTGGGCTGTCCCACCAGCCCACTAAGGGCTGGTGTGTCTCCCCCAAGGCCTATGGGCTTCCCCGGGGTGGGTTCCCCCCCCCCCCCCCCGGTGAACTCCCGGAACCCATTCGTCATTCCCGGTAACTCCGAAAACCTTCCGGTAATCAAATGAGGTCATCCTATATATCAATCTTCGCTTCCGGTCCATTCCGGAAACCCTCGTGACGTCCGTGATCTCATCCGGGACTCTGAACAACATTCGGTAACCAACCATATAACTCAAATACGCATAAAACAACGTCGAACCTTAAGTGTGCAGACCCTGCGGGTTCGAGAACTATGTAGACATGACCCGAGAGACTCCTCGGTCAATATCCAATAGCGGGACCTGGATGCCCATATTGGATCCTACATATTCTACGAAGATCTTATCGTTTGAACCTCAGTGCCAAGGATTCGTATAATCCCGCATGTCATTCCCTTTGTCCTTCGGTATGTTACTTGCCTGAGATTCGATCGTCAGTATCCGCATACCTATTTCAATCTCGTTTACCGGCAAGTCTCTTTACTCGTTCCGTAATACAAGATCCCGTAACTTACACTAAGTCACATTGCTTGCAAGGCTTGTGTGTGATGTTGTATTACCGAGTGGGCCCCGAGATACCTCTCCGTCACACGGAGTGACAAATCCCAGTCTTGATCCATACTAACTCAACGGGCACCTTCGGATATACCTGTAGAGCATCTTCATAGTCACCCAGTTACGTTGTGACGTTTGATACACACAAGGCATTCCTCCAGTTCCAGTGAGTTATATGATCTCATGGTCATAGGAATAAATACTTGACACGCAGAAAACAGTAGCAACAAAATGACACGATCAACATGCTACGTCTATTAGTTTGGGTCTAGTCCATCACGTGATTCTCCCAATGACGTGATCCAGTTATCAAGCAACAACACCTTGTTCATAATCAGAAGACACTGACTATCATCGATCAACTGGCTAGCCAATTAGAGGCATGCTAGGGACGGTGTTTTGTCTATGTATCCACACATGTAAATGAGTCTTCATTCAATACAATTATAGCATGGATAATAAACTATTATCTTGATACAGGAATTATAATAATAACTAAATATTTATTATTGCCTCTAGGGCATAATTCCAACAAAATAATCATCCTGCATCCGAGTATATTGCTTAAACACCCAGTGGGTTACAAGGGGAAAGCAAATACTTACTAGCCCACTTACTCGGATATCGTCCCGGAGTTCCAAGCTTCGCTTGTATACAGACGCGATGGAGTCGTACGCTCTCTTGGCATCACCCGCCATCAACTCTGCCTGCACCATGGCCCCCTTGGCAGCTCCCACCTTATCTTCCGGAAGGCGTTGGGCGTCGAACTGGACGGTCGACGGACCTGGCACCACAAGAGACTCCTTGGGCATCCCAAGTCCTGCTCCAGTCGGTTCAGCAACGATGAGCGCCGTGTCAGTCGACGGCATCGTCTCGGTTGGCGGCGCGTCCATGGCGGGAGTAGTAACAGGCGGAACAGCCTCAAGGACAGGCGCCGCAGCTTGCTCGGACCTCTTTTGATCTTCCTCCTCCACATGGATCACCTCTGAAGGAAGCCCGACCAAACGACGTGAGACCACAGGAAAAAAGGACAAGACCAAAGACAGAATTTGTGAAACAATAATGTAAGCTCTCGGAGTCGCCACGACGTACCTTGCTGGGATGTGACAACGTTGTCCATATCCATGGGATCGTCCCCCTGGCGTGGCAGAGAAGTGGCAGAGGTGGCAGCTCTTTCGAGTAAAATTCACTCGACCAATAAGCATGAGTTCAATCAAATACTGGAAGAAGATATAAGAACAATACACTTACGCTGAGGCGACGGGAACGACGATCCTCATCCGCGGCAAAGCCTTCCGAGGCTTGGATCCACTCGGTTTGGCCACCTTAGAGGGCTGGCCCGCGGGCTCAGCAGCAGAGTCCCTGGTCCTCTTTGTGCTCCGAGCACTCGGAACCACGGGAGAAGCTGGCAAGGCACTCAGAACCACAGGAGGAGCTGGCGGGGCACTCGAGGCCGCTGGAGGAGCCGACAGAGCCGCGGGTTTGGCGGCGTTTAGTTCGAGGCTCTGGTGGTGGGGGTGGCGAGTTCTGTTCCTCATCTTCCCCCTCTTCTTCTTCGGACTCCTCCTCCGTCTCCCCACTGTCGGAGACGTACTCGACGCTCTCCATGCTGCCCTCCTGGCTGCCTTCCTCTTCCTCAGCCGGATTCCCGTTCGAGACGGGAGAAAACCAGTTGGTCCATGCCTGCACGAGATACAGTCGACAACATCAGACGTCAGACAGTGATACAAGAAAAAGCGATAAATCTAAGACAATTGTGTGCACTCGACAAGTTATACTCACCTCATTCGGAGGAGGGTTGTCCGCGCGGAAGGGCTTCACTCGCCGGGCTCCTCTGGGGTTGTCGCAGGCGCCTGTGATGTTGCGGACCCACGACGTCACAAGCTCCCTGGTCACGCACTCGAGGTTAGTCCGAGTGGAGTCCTCAGGCCCCGCGTAGTGCCACATGGCGTGGTGTCGAGCTTGCAAAGGCTAGATACGCCGACCCAGAAAAATCTCCAGCAAATCTATGCCAGTGACTCCCTTTCGGACGACCTCTACCAGCGCATCGACCAGAGGCTGGATCTGGATCTTCTCCATCTTCGTGAGCGCAAGCTGCCTAGGTGGAGCCGGGCGGTCTAGGCTAAAAGGTGGCAGTCGAGTTGCGGCATTCGGACATGCAACGTCCTGGCAGTAGAACCAAGTCGACTGCCAGTTCCTAACGGATTCAGACAACTGAAGAGCGGGATAGCTACTTTTACTTTTCTTTTGGAAGCCTAAGCCTCCGCAGAGCTGGAGGAGGTGAGTTTTGTCGTCCGACTGGCTAAGTATTTTGATGGTTTGAGATCTAGCAGAGAAGATGTGCTTGAAGAGCCCCCAACGGGGAGGACAGCCGATAAAACACTCGCACAGCACGACGAAGGCAGAGAGATGAGCTATTGCGTTGGGAGGAAAATGGTGGAGCTGTGCCCCGAAGTGGTTCATTATACCTCTGAAGAAGGGATGAGGAGGCAGAGAGAAGCCTCAGTACACGTGACTGAGCAGTAGGACACGCTCCCCCTCCTGGGCCGCCGGCTCTGTCTCGCCCTCCGCTGGCAGCCTCCACGTCTTGTGCTCGATCATACCTTGCTCCACCAGCTCCAGCATGTCCTCCTTCGTCACAGTGGAGGGGAGGAAATCCCCCTGGATCCCACCCGCCGGCAGTGCTCGCTGCCGTAGCTGAGCAGGAGCCGTCGCCTTCTTCTTCTTCCGCACCTGGAGCTTGCTCGTCTGCCCCTTCGTCATGGTGGAGGTTGTAGATCCGCGGGGGGGGGGGGAGGTAGGAGCTTAGGATGCGCAGGAGATCGCGAGAGAAGCGAGACAAGTGCGAGCTATCAGGCGAGTGCAACGAAAAACCCTCGCTGCAGAGGTTTAAATAAGGTTCCGACTGGGTCACTAGCAGGTGGCCCCGAAATCTTATCCCCCGACCGGTTGCTGCGATATTAGTGGAGGAGATGAAGGCGCGGAAATCGAGGCAGCAGATACTACTCGATTGCGATGTTGTCATCCCCGCTGAGCGCGCGGCAACCGAAATTTGAGGATCCGAGAAAATCCGCCGCTGTCAGTTGACTGGTCACGCCAAAAGATTCCACGGAAGAACTCGGTCCATGACGGTTCGTTTCACATATACATCCACTCGGATCACTTGTCAAGAAGATAAAATGGATCGAGGCAGACAACGCCAAAGTCGCATCCATACCAGTCGGATCCGTACTCCAACATCGCTTCGTCGTTCCAACCCCAATCCATTCGGGGACTAATGATGGGGTTATAGTCCTAGGGTAGGGTCATAGGCCTGCCCTATGGGTCCTACCCAAGGACTACCCTTCATAAAGGATAAGCCCTTAGTCAGTTCCGACTGAATTAAGGACTTCCCATCATCCAGTCGGTGACGATTCCTCCATCATCCAGTCGGAGATGAGCATTCGGAGCGTATCAAACTTACCGACTGGATTCCACTCTGTACATCATAACCCCCCTGGAGGGCAACGGTCATACGTTTCCATGAACCTTTATTAGCATTTAAGACATGCGTTACCTGTAACGTAGGCATTTATTCGCCACTACTCCACCCCTGTGCACCGAACCATTGTGAAGGGCAGCGCACTCTATGTAAGCCGCCCTTCCCCACTGGTGCAGGGGTTAGCAATTCACTGTAATCCATATTACACTCGACATCAAGCTCCAAGAGCACTGAGATGTAGGGCTTTTACCTCCACCGTAGAGGGGCCTGAACTCATACAACCTCGCCCTAGCTAAGGCTCTGCCCATCCTTTCGTACCCTACACATCTACTGTCAGACTTATACCCACGACAAACCTCATCCGCGACTACGTCGAGGAGGGGGGCGTGAATATCTGCAAAGTGCACACGGATGTGAATGTGGCAGACCCACTGACTAAACCTCTTCCACGGGCAAAGCATGATCAACACTAGAACTGTATGGGTGTTAGATTTATTACAATGTAATTCGCATGACGATGTGAGGACTAGATTATTGACTCTAGTGCAAGTGGGAGACTGTTGGAATTATGCCCTAGAGGCAATGATACATAAGTTATTATTACAATTCCTGTATCAAGATAATCATTTATTATCCATGCTATAATTGTATTGAATGAAGTCTTAGATACATGTGTGGATACATAGACAAAACACTGTCCCTAGCAAGCCTCTAGTTGGCTAGCCAGTTGATCAAGGATAGTCAAGGTCTTCTGACTATGTACAAGGTGTTGTTGCTTGATAAGTGGATCACATCATTAGGTGAATCATGTGATGGACTAGACCCAAACTGATGAACGTAGCATGTTGATCGTGTCATTTTGTTGCTACTGTTTTCTGCGTGTCAAGTATTTATTCCTATGACCATGAGATCATATAACTCACTGGAACTGGAGGAATGCCTTGTGTGTATCAAACGTCACAACGTAACTGGGTGACTATGAAGATGCTCTACAGGTATATCCGAAGGTGCCCGTTGAGTTAGTATGGATCAAGACTGGGATTTGTCACTCCGTGTGACGGAGAGGTATCTCGGGGCCCACTCGGTAATACAACATCACACACAAGCCTTGCAAGCAATGTGACTTAGTGTAAGTTACGGGATCTTGTATTACGGAACGAGTAAAGAGACTTGCCGGTAAACGAGATTGAAATAGGTATGCGGATACCGACGGTCGAATCTCGGGCAAGTAACATACCGAAGGACAAAGGGAATGACATACGGGATTATATGAATCCTTGGCACTGAGGTTCAATCGATAAGACCTTCGTAGAATATGTAGGATCCAATATGGGCATGCAGGTCCCGCTATTGGATATTCACCGAGGAGTCCCTCGGGTCATGTCTACATAGTTCTCGAACCCGCAGGGTCTGCACACTTAAGGTTCAGCGTTGTTTTATGCGTATTTGAGTTATATGGTTGGTTACCGAATACATATAACTCAACTATACTAAAACATCATCGAACCTTAAGTGTGCAGACCCTGCGGGTTCGAGAACTATGTAGACATGCTTCGAGGTACTCCTCGGTCAATATCCAATAGCGGGACCTAGATGCCCATATTGGATCCTACATATTCTCTGAAGATCTTATCGGTTGAACCTCAGTGTCAAGGATTCATATAATCCCGTATGTCATTTCCTTTGTCCTTCGGTATGTTACTTGCCCGAGATTTGATCGTCGGTATCCCTATACCTATTTCAATATCGTTACCCGCAAGTCTCTTTACTCGTTTTGTAATACAAGATCCCGTGACTCATAATTGAGTCACATTGCTTGCAAGGCTTGTGTGTGATGTTGTATTACCGAGTGGGCCCCTAGATACCTCTTCGTCACACGGAGTGACAAATCCTAGTCTTGATACATACTAACTCAACGGACACCTTCGGAGATACCTGTAGAGCAACTTTACAGTCACCCAGTTACATTGTGACGTTTGATACACACAAGGTATTCCTCCGGTGTCAGTGAGTTACATGATCTCATGGTCATAGGAATGAATACTTGACACACAGAAAACAATAGCAATAAAATGACACGATCACATGCTACATTCATAGTTTGGGTCTAGTCCATCGCATGATTCTCCTAATGATGTGATCGCGTTATCAAGTGACAAAACTTGTCTATGGTCAGGAGACCTTGACCATCTTTGATCAATGAGCTAGTCAACTAGAGGCTTACTAGGGACAGTGTTTTGTCTATGTATCCACACATGCATTTGTGTTTCCAATCAATACAATTATAGCATAGATAATAAAAGATTATCATGAACAAAGAAATATAATAATAACTAATTTATTATTGCCTCTAGGGCATATTTCCAACAGAGGAGTGCTAGCTGCTGGCTCCTCCTCCTTCGCGGTGGACTCCCTCGGCCTGCCGTGAGAGTAGAGAGGCCGTGGGTAGTTGTGAGAAAATGAGGAGAGAAAGAGGGCGTTGGGTGCGTGGGGTAGGTGGAAAGAGAGGAGAGAGCTGGAATAGGTGGCTGACCGTGAGCCAATTGCAAGCAGAAAAATTGTATCGGCATCCCCAGCTTGCCCCCAGCACGCTGGGTTCAGCCTGCGAGCGCCGGACATAACTTTGACCAAAAAAGGGCCTTGAGGGGGGGGGGGGCGACTGGGCAATTTTTTCCATGCTGGCGAAAAAAGGGCCTTCGGAGGCCTGTTGAGGGTGTGGCTGGAGATGCTCTAACTCATGTGAAACTACCATAGGGGGTGGAGGGACATCATTTCGTGTGCAAATTATTATATAACTCCATGCATCCTAACAAAACTTGATTATTAATTCCAAAACATAGTTTGCTTACTGATCTGAAACAACTTGCATACAACTGTGGATGGAACTTGTCGGACAAGTTTTGCATCCCTTTTTTGTGCCTAAAGTTTTGTTGTAAAGGAGTCATGCATATTAATGACATTTTTTTAATTTTGCCTCATGCAGTAATGAGGCAGAGGAGGAAGATTCACCTGCTGGGAGAAGGAAGGGAGTGTCGGGCCTGGGGGAGTAGTTTGGTAGCTGTTGTTACAAATCCTGGGGTTGGAGCAATCTTTATTTGGAGCCATGGAGTTGTGGATCCAGCAATAATGGTGGCTTTGGAGGCTGAGAAGGGAGGAGGAAGAAGGAGAGATAAGAAAGGACCTGGATTGGATGGAGGGGTGGGGGTGGGGTGGAGGGGAGCGCTGAGTCATGATGATTAGTGCCGAGGAGCACGGGTCGTGGAGCTATTTTTATTCGGTGGGGACCTAATCGTTTTTTGTTGGGAGCATGTGCGGTATGGGTGGAGATGCCTTTCCTCTTTTACGCATGCAGTTGGCAAGGGGTAAAATGGCTTAACTTTTTTGGGTGTGTGCCCTGATTTGCAAATGAGCGAATGGGTGCTGGCGAGTCGCGTCCAAAATATATTAATCATCCCTTGCTTAGTAAACCAACAAAAATTGGTTCCTCTATTTTCAAGAACTGATCACAGTCAAATTTCTGATAAATACATTATTCAAACTTTTGCATGAACTAGACAAATTCATGGTGCACATGTATCTTGAGCCTATCTTACACACATCAATTTATTAGCACATTTCTTCCATTACCTATGCGACCCTTTAATTAGAGCAACAACAAGAACCACCTTTGATTGGTTTACAATGGCTCTTTTTGAATTCAAAAAATGAGCAGTGGTTCTTGCATGCCTCTTCGGATTCATGGCCTTTCGCACAGCTTACAAGAGGCACACATAAATCCGGGATGGGGATTGGTTTTGTGGAACCTGTGCATGATAAAGTGTAGCGGTGTTAGCATATATAAAGTACTTAAGTTACATGGGCTAGTTTGAATTACATATGCAAAGGTGTGTGCATGCTAAAAATGAATATGAAAATTATAAAGAGAGATGATTGTAGTACCTGCATGGCATGACAATAGGGTGGTAAACATCATCAAAAGGGCTACCAAGAGTAGGGCTCTTGTTTTGCTATTGATAAGTTCCATGAGGAATGGTTTCTTGTTTCCTTCCTTCTATGTATGTGTGGGTATACTTGCAGTTCGTACTTGCCGAACTATGCCTTTTGTGTTGGTGTTTATATAAGCATGACCAGAGCTGGGAGGATCCGTTATTGCCTTGTACTTTTGGCTGGAGTTGATTAGTAATTATAAAATGAATATATATATATATACCAAAGTATATCTTGTGGATAAGTTGTTATTAACTGGTTTTTAAGTTCTGATATTTGAAATTATTTGGTACTTTAAAATGACATACATATCACATATAGTAAAATTATCTTTGACATTATTATTTTCTACAAATATTACTGAATGCAATTAGCTAAAGTTAAGTGCTCTTAAAGTATACGGGCTATAATCTCTTGTTACTGATAGGATCATGAGATTTTTTTAGTATTAATCCTGATATTTGAAATATTTTAAATGATAAATAAAATATTTTTGAAGCTAAGTGACAATATCAGGAGTATGTTATTCAAATAAAAACAAAGGTATACTAATTATTAATCTATGTGGGGCCTGCTAGGTCTAATGCCAAAGTCGACCAAGCATTCCGTATGTTAGGATATGCGCCAACGCGCATGGATATACATTTTATAGGTGTGTAGCATCCCAATTTAGTTTCAAACAATACCGTAAATTCAATACTACAATCAGCGACATGCGTGAATAATGTAGTTTTTAAGCTACAAGATACCACACCAGGGGGAGAAAATCATCAACTCTACTTATGTGTGGTCTATAAGGTTAGATGTTTCTAACAAAATTGGTGGATTGAATGTCTTCTGTCCCCAAGATACAAAACATGAAACAATAAATAAATAACACAATCTAGTTTTATGTAGTAGAGCACCATAACCTAAACAAAAAATTGCTCAAATAAAACTTGCATGACAAATGATTCATGTATGATTGCAATCTATCAAGGAGGTCGTGATGATGAGCACCTATGGAAAGATGGGTGTTGTGGCTCCGATGGAGGTGGTAGCTTTGGCCCATAGTGTTGTGCCTGACATGGATGGCATCTCCCCTCATTGTCTTCTTCGCTAGAGGTTGCAATTGATCTTGGATGGAGGCTAGTTACAACCCCCAAATGATTATGGATCTGAATGGAATGCAAGCAACAAATATCTCTCTCTCCTCAAGGTCGGGCCTATGCAAACCAAGGACCCCCTTCCCACTCGCGTCACTCCCGCGGGCGACCGAGGGGGCAACCCTAGACGCCGGCGCCTAGGTCCACGCCTCCCCTCTCCTCCCCTCGTTGCCGCCGGTCCACGCCACCGGGCTAAGCCCGGTAGGTGCTGGCAGCGACGGGGCCTCTTCTCCTCCTCGCGCAGGGGCTCGTGATACGTTCAAAACGTATCTATAATTTTTGATGGTTTCATGCTACTTTTATGCTTTTCATAATTGTTTTTATATTAAGTTTATGATTTATTTGGACGAACCTATTAATATTTGTAAAAGTGCACAATGTTTTTTTATACTTTTATGTGTAGGAACTATCAAAAATAGAACAGGAAACCTTGTTGGAGTCGAATTGGGACTTTCCTGAAATCTGTCTGAAAACTCTTTTTAAAGATTGCCACGTTACGGGTCGAAGACGGCCTCAAACGGAAATATCACAGAAGACAAAACTGTGGGGAATTTTATTCTGATAATTCTAGACATAAAATTAGGCCCATGTGGAGTGCGGACGCTCCAGGTAATCCCGTTTTACTGGAGGACAAATATCTGATTACGTGATTACGGGAATCGGTGATGTGATTGAGTCCGACTCTTACCATATTTGATGGATTCAGCCAAGCCGCGACTTTGGAACCTCATTAGGGCTGAAAGGGGTCCCTAGGAAGGTTCTAGAGGTGCCCAAGAGCCCTTGGATCAAAGGGGCATCCATCGGAGGGCCAAGAATGATCGTCCCAACTCATATAAGGAGAGGAAAACCCTGATTTCTCGGCAACCATCAAGGGCAACGAAATTTCCTCCTCCCAGGCAGCCGCCTTGGGGTGGAGAACCACCTCCAAACCAACGCCATCTCCAAGGAAGAAGGGGGGCCAAGGGCCGCCGCCCCCAAGGGCCGTGGCCGCCGTCTCCTTTCCGGGTTGCACCTCTCCATCAACCTCTTGCTCACCATGGCCATGTGTGAGTAGTCTCCCTCGGGGCTGAGGGCTCTACCTGTAGCTATGTGGTTATATCTGTCTCCCATGATGTCATCTTGATTATGATCATAGGCTATGTTAATCTAGGGTGATCCCATGATGTTTCCCCTTCTTCTATGTATTGGATTAATGCACTCACTTGATCTTATCTAGTATAATCTCCGAGACCATGGTGACGGCGGTCTATTGGATATGGACTAGAAGAATATTTTCATGAGTGATTTCCTCTTTTGTGAATTGATTGAAGATTGATAGTCTCTTGGTGCTTGTCTTTGACTATCCTTGCGATATGTTGTGGTGATTGTGGTACTCTCTTTGTTTGGCCGAGGTGACATTGGGAAACCCATAGATGAGAACTACGAACTCTAAGGTGTGCTTTTGTAGCCCTACATAATTCTCGTCCTCTCTTGATCACAAAGAATGACCTCTGAGTACGTCTCCATTGCATGTTTTAGTGGAAATATCATGTGATTAGACTATGTTAATGTTGTTGGGAGTTGCCACTAGTGAAAGTATGAAGCCTAGGCCTTGTTTTCCACCATTGAACACCGTTTACTTTCAGTTTTGTTTCATGTTTGCTTGCTGCCATTTTTATTTAAGATTTACAATACCTTGTTTTACCATCATATCACTTGCCTTTTAACATCTCTTCGCCGAACTAGTGCACCTATACAACTGACAATTGTATTATGTGTGTTGGGGACAGAAGAGACTTCTTGTATCTTAATTGCAGGGTTGCTTGAGAGAGACCATATCCAACCTCTACTTCCGTGAGTTCGATAAACCTTAGGTCATTAACTTGAGGGAAATTGTTGTTGTCCTACAAACCTCTGTGCTTGGAGGCCCAACATAGTCTACAAGAATAGAAGCGTGCGTACACATCAAGCTATTTCTGGCGCCGTTGCCGGGGAGGTGAGTGCTTGAAGGTATATCTTTAGATCTTGCAATTATATCTTTTTATTTCTTGTTTTTATTTCACTAGTTAGGCTTAATGGAAAACAACAAAAATATGAGAGAGCTTTATAAACTTTATTCTGAACTAGGACATGAAGTGTTTGAGGAGAAAATTGAAAAACCTATGGAACTTTATTATTTGCATAACAATTATGATGGTGGCAATGTTATTAGTATGCTTTCTTTGAATATAAATGTTGCTAATGACATGGAAAGTTGTAAGCTTGGGGATGACGGGTTTGATGAACATGATATTTTTAGTCCCCCAACTTTTGAGGAGAAAATTTTCTTTGATGATACTATGCTTCCTAAATATGATGATTACCATGATGATAATGATTGCTTTACTCTCACTATTCCTAATAAGAAAGATTTTGCTTATAAGAAGAATAATGAACTTTTATGCTTTTGGATCATGGAAATAATAACTTATGTGATAGTTATATTGTTGATTTTATTCATGATCCCACTAAAAATTATTATGAGAAGGGAACATATGCTTATAGATATTTCAATTATATCAAGTTCCCTCTCTTTATGTTGAAGGTTTTGAAGCTGCACTTGTTTTGCCTTCCTATGCTTATTGCTTTGTGCTTCAATGAATTATTCTATTGCAATATTCCTATGCATAGGAAGCATGTTAGACTAAATGTGTTTGGTATTTGCTTCTTGATGCTCTTTGTTGTCCTACAACTCTTATTCCTACAAGAGCATCATTAAAATCTTAAGCCTATCTTTATGGCTATAAAGAAAGAGCTCTAGGGAGACAACCCTTGTTATCTTTACTTTGAGTTTTTACTTTCAGTTTTTAGTGGTCTTGATGTGTGTTTATTTTTAAGGTGTGCCAAGTTTTAGCCTCCGATTGCAAGAAAGTTCAAAAGTTGTGACATGCTGTCCAGAAACAGATTTTGTGTGCTTGACGGAACAATTCACCAAAAATCACCATATCATATTTTTGATCTGAATTTTTTTGACAGTATGCTCTATACAATTGGCTTTCTGGCGTCTGTTCCGATATTTTTTTTGATTTGAGTTGCAGAAGTGCCCTGAAAAAATTATTTACTACCTGCTGGTCTGTTTTTCACAGATTCTGCCAGTTTTTCGTTTTCATCGTTTTGCAAATCTTAAGCTTGTTTTTTCTTTGCAAAAACTTTTTGGCAATCTTGAGAAACCATAGCTCTTCATGAAAATCTTTATTTCCAATGGAGAAAAAATATTTTATTATGGGTACTAACTACTCTAATCAGCTTATGATGAGTTTCGTATGAAGGGAGTTTTCAAGTATGCGACGGAAGATGATGAAAGAAGATCCAGGAGTGTCAAGCGCTCAAGTTTGGGGATGCCCCCATGCACCCCAAGAAATATTCAAGGAGATTCAAGCAACTAAGCTTGGGGATGCCCCCGTGCATCCCCTTCTCCATCAACAATCATTAGTTCGTCCTTCTTCATGCTATATTTTTATCACTTCATATGTTATGTGCTATGCTTGGAGCGTCCCGCTCTTTACTTCTCAGTTTGTTTACTTTTATTTGCTTTAATAAATGGTTGGATCCCAGCATATTAGTTTTGAGAGAGACATGCTCCGTTTAATTTGCTTAGGACACTCTAGTTTTTACTCTTATTGTTCTGTGAGTGTTCACTTTTTGCTAGTACTGCGTTTAGCTCTTGTTTTCCACTTATATTTTGTTTAGATCTTGTTAGTTTGCTTCAGTTATATATGATTATCTCTCTGGTCTTTAACTAATATTATCTATGAGAGTTGTTTCAAGAAAGTTGATTGGTGTTGGAGAAGAGTAACATATTTCATGCTTATAGTGGTGCAATAGGAAGCTCATTTAGACTGTGGCTTAGACTTTAACATGCCATGTTAGATATTATCTTAATTATATGCTTAGTAGTTATTGATGTAGCATGACTTGTCTGAAATAGCTAAGAGTGCTTAATATGCCATTGAAAGAATCATGTGTTGTTTTTATCATATCAAAGCATAATATTGTGGTATTCTCCTTTACTACTTCATTTGGATTGACTTGGCGCATGCTCACACCATGTTATGACTACAAACCAGTCACTTATAGCCTCTATGATAATTTAGTTTTTGACTTGTAATACCATTTATGCTTTGATTAATAATGTTTTTGTCGCTATGCGTGATTATGGCCATTATTGCTCTCTTAATTTGGCGCCCTCAGACTTTTGCTAACCTCCACCTGTACTGAGTATGAGTTCTACTCATGCATACAACTCCCAAAAACCAAAGTTTGTCAAATGTGTCCACCATACCTACCTACATGTGGTATTTAACCGCCACTCCAAGTAAATTTCTCATGCGATACCTTTAGAACTTTCAAAATTATTCCTGTTTTGTGCCTCTGTTTTAGTTCATGAGGAAGTAGTAGATAATTCATGATCTTCTCATACTGGACAAGCTTTATCTTGGGTTTGCATGTCTAATCTGCGAACCCGTAATGCGGGGAGGGACTGGCATGAGTGTGCCCATCTCATAAAAGATAATAGCAACAAACAAAACCTCCTTCACGCTTTGTTCATGAGAAATCAGAATAGTGATAAACAAAGGAGACTAAGGGGATGTGATCGTCCCCACTTTGGGAGCCGTTCCTCAAAAATTGTCCAGCATGAGAAGTATTGGGCTATCTGCTAGTAGTCGTTGACGAATTATGCACCTTCCAAAAGCTTGTTTTACAATCTTATTGATTTCAAAAATCTATAAAAGCTCTAGCACATGAGTAATCCCTGCTTCCCTCTGCGAAGGTCCTTTCTTTTACTTTTATGTTGAGTTTTGACCTTCTAACTTTACGCACCAATTAAGAGAGCATAGTTGTCATTCTGAGTATAATGTGCGTAATCCCAAAATTTATTATTGATTGATTCATGATGTGTTATTACTTGTTCTCAAATTATTTGTTCTAGTCATCCACTTGAACTTTGAAGGTGTCCTGGCATTTATGTTTTGCCCCACTCTTAAGGACAAGCGAAATACCACTTTACTATGTTTTCTTTATGCTCGAAACAAACGTATAACTTTTGAGTGCATTATTATTCATGATCTTTTGTTTGTATTACCTTTCATGTTGCAGCATGGTTGCTAAGTTTCATTGTTTGAATTATATCAGTCATGCCTATGTTTAGAGTGCTATGATCTCAGCTTACGGATGCTTTTACAAATATGATGATCAAGATTATGTTGGTAGCATGTCACCTAAAAAATTATTTCGTTTTTATCGTTTCACCTACTCGAGGACGAGTAGGAACTAAGCTTGGGGATGTTGATACGTCCAAAACGTATCTATAATTTTTTATGGTTTCATGCTACTTTTATGTTTTTGATAATTGTTTCTATATTAAGTTTATGATTTATTTGGACTATCCTATTAATAGTTGCAAAAGTGCACAATGTTCTTGTTTTACACTTTTATGTGTAGGAACTATCAAAAATAGAAGAGAAAACCTTGTTGGAGTCGAATTGGGACTTTCCTTAAATCTGTCTGAAAACTCTTTTTAAAGATTCCCACGTTACGGGTCGAAGACGACCTCAAACGGAAATCTCACAGAAGACAAAAGTGTGGGGAATTTTATTTTGATAATTCTAGACATAAAATTAGGCCCATGTGGAGTCCGGACGCTCCAGGAAATCCCGTTTTACTAGAGGACAAATATTTGATTATGGATTTAGGGGAATCGATGACGTGATTGAGTCCAACTCTTACCATATTTGATGGATTTGGCCAAGCCACGACTTTGGGACCCCATTAGGACTAAGAGGGTCCCTAGAAAGGTTCTATTGGTGCCCAAGAGCCCTTGGATCAAAGGGGTATCCATCGGAGGGCCAAGGACGATCGTCCCGCCTCATATAAGGAGAGGAAAACCCTGATTTCTGGGCAGCCACCAAGAGCCACTAAAGTTCCTCCTCCGAGGAAGCCGCCTTGGAGTGGAGAACCACCTCCATACTAGCACCATCTTCAAGGAAGAACGGGGGCCAAGGGACGCCGCCCCCAAGGGTCGTGACCGCCATCTCCTCTTCGTGTTGCACCTCTCCATCAACCTCTTGCTCACCATGGCCATGTGTGAGTAGTCTTCCTCGGGGCTGAGGGCTCTACGTGTAGCTATGCCGTTATCTCTCTCTCTCCCATGATGTGATCTTGATTGTGATCATAGGCTATGTTAATCTAGGGTGATCCCATGATGTTTCCCCTTCTTCTATGTATTGGATTGATGTACTCACCTGATCTTATCTTGTATGATCTCCAAGACCATGGTGAGAACTGTCTGTTGGACATGGATTAGAAGAATATTTTCATGAGTGATTTTCTCTTTTGTGAATTGATTGAAGATTGAGAGTCTCTTGATGCTTGTCTTTGACTATCCTTGAGATATGTTGTGGTGATTCTGGTACTCTCTTTGGATGGCCGCGGTGACATTGAGAAATTCATAGATGAGAACTACGAACTCCGAGGTGTGCTTTTGTAGCCCTACATAATTCTCGTCTTCTCTTGATCACAAAGGAATGACCTCTGAGTATGTCTCCATTGCATGTTTTAGTGGAAATATCATGTGATTAGACTATGTTAATGTTGTTGGGAGTTGCCACTAGTGAAAGTATGAAGCCTAGGCCTTGTTTTCCACCATTGAACACCGTTTACTTTCAGTTTTGTTTCATGTTTGCTTGCTGCCATTTTTATTTCAGATTAACAATACCTTGTTTATCATCCATATAACTTGCCTTTTAACATCTCTTCGCCGAACTAGTGCACCTATACAACTGACAATTGTATTAGGTGTGTTGGGGACACAAGAGACTTTTTGTATCTTAATTGCAGGGTTGCTTGAGAGAGACCATCTTCAACCTCTACTTCCCTGAGTTCAATAAACCTTAGGTCATCCACTTGAGGGAAATTGCTGCTATCCTACAAACCTGCGCTTGGAAATATGCCCTAGAGGCAATAATAAAGTAGTTATTCTTATATTTCCTTGTTCATGATAATTTTCTATTGTTCATGCTATAATTGTATTAACCGGAAACAGTAATACATGTGTGAATATATAGATCACAATATGTCCCTAGTAAGCCTCTAGTTGGCTAGCTCGTTGACCAACAGATGATCATGGTTTCCTGATCATGGACATGGGATGTCGTTGATAATGGGATCACATCATTAGGAGAATGATGTGATGGACAATACCCAATCCTAAGCATAGCACTAGATTGTGTTGTTCGTCTGCTAAAGCTTTTCTAATGTCAAGTATCATTTCCTTGGACCGAGAGATTGTGGAACTCCTGGATACCGTAGAAGTGCTTTGGGTGTATCAAACGTCACAACGTAACTGGGTGACTATAAAGATGCACTACGGGTATCTCCGAAAGTATCTGTTGAGTTGGTACGAAACGAGACCGGGATTTCTCACTCCGTGTGACAGAGAGGTGTCTTTGGGCCCACTCGGTAGAACATCATCACAATGAGCTCAAAGTGACTAAGGAGTTAGTCACGGGATGATGTGCTACAGAACGAGTAAAGAGACTTGTCGGTAATGAGATTGAACAAGGTATAGGGATACCGACGATCGAATCTCGGGCAAGTATCATACCGATAGACAAAGGGAAATGAATACGGGATTGATTGAATCCTTGACATCGTGGTTCATCCGATGAGATCGTCGTGGAACGTGTGGGAAACAACATGGATATCCAGACCCCGCTGTTGGTTATTGGCCGGAGAGGTGTCTCGGTCATGTGTGCATGCTTCCCGAACCCGTAGAGTCTACACACTTAAGGTTCGATGATGCTAGGGTTATAGGGAAATAGTGTACGTGGTTACCAAAGGTTGTTCGGTGTCCTGGATGAGATCCCGGACGTCACGAGGAGCTCCGGAATGGTCTAGAGGTAAAGATTGATATATAGGATGAAAAGTTTTTGACACCGGAAATGTTTTGGGCGTTACCAGTAGCGTACCGGGACTACCAGCCCCAAAAGGTGACATGGGCCAAAAGGTGGAAGGGAACGAGCCCAGAGTGGGCTGGTGCGCCTCTCACCAGGGGCCCAAGGCGCAGGGGAGAGGGAAGGGGGGCAAACCCTAAGCCAGGTGGGCCTAAGGCCCACCAGGGGTGCGCCACACCCCTCCTCCCCTCCTAGCCGCCACCTCGTGGCGCACATGGGGGCTGCCGCACCCCTTAGGGGTGGGAACCCTAAGGGCTGCGCCCCTCCCTCTCCCCCTATATATAGTTGAGGTTTGGGGCTACTTTGAGACACACGAATCTCTCTCTCTAGGCGCAGCCCTACCTCTCTCCTTCCTCGTCCTCCGCGATGCTTGGCGAAGCCCTGCCGGAGTTCCATGTAGCTCCACCGCCACCACGTCGTCGTGTTGCCGGAGCTCTCCCTCAGCCTCTCCTCCTTCCTTGCTAGTTCAAGGTGTTGGAGACGTCACCGGTTTGCACGTGTGTTGAACATGGAGGTGCCGTGATTCGGCACATAGATCGGAATCACACCGCGATCTGAATCACCGTGAGTACGACTCCATCAACCGCGTTCTAGTAACGCTTCCGCTTAGCGATCTTCAAAGGTATGAAGATGCTCTTCCCTCTTGCTCGTTGCTGGTCTCTCCATAGATAGATCCTTGTATGGCATAGGAAAATTTTGAATTTATTACATTCCCCAACAGTGGCATCAAAGCCAAGGTTCTATGCGTAGATTCTATGCACGAGTAGAACACAAATGTTGTGGGCGCTGATTTTGTCGATTGCTTGCCATTACTGGTCTTATCTTTTCCGGCGGTATTGTGGGATGAAGCGGCCCGGACCGACCTTACACGTACGCTTACGTGAGACTGGTTCCACCGCCAGACATGCACATGGTGCATAAGGTGGCTAGCGGGTGTCTGTCTCTCCCACTCTAGTCGGATTGGATTCGACGAAAAGGGTCCTTATGAAGGGTAAATAGCTTTGGCATATCAACGTTGTGGTTGTCACGTAGGTAAGAAGGCGTTCTTGCTAGAAACCCAAATCAGCCACGTAAAACTTGCAACAACAATTAGAGCATGTCTAACTTGTTTTTGCAGGGTTTGCTAAGTGATGTGATATGGCCAAAGGATGTGATGTTACATGTGTGATGTATGAGATTGATCATGTTCTTGTAATAGGATTCACGACTTGCATGTCGATGAGTATGACAACCGGCAGGAGCCATAGGAGTTGTCTTAATTTATTGTATGAGATGCAACGCCATGTGTTTATTACTTTACTTCATTGCTAACGGTTAGCTATAGTAGTAGAAGTAACAGTTGGCGTGGCAACTTCACGGAGACACAATGATGGAGATCATGATGGCGGAGATCATGGTGCCAGCCGGTGAAGATGATGATCATACGATGCCCCGAAGATGGAGATCAAAGGAGCAAAGATGATAATGGCCATATCATGTCACTATATGATTGCATGTGATGTTTATCATGTTTTTCATCTTATTGCTTAGAACGACGGTAGCTTAATAAGATGATCCCTTATAAAATTTCGAGAAAGTATTTCCCTAAGTGTGCACCGTTGCGAAGGATCGTTGTCTCTAAGCACCACATGATGATCGGGTGTGATAGATTCTAACATTCGCATACAACGGGTGTAAGCCAGTTTACACACGCAAAACACTAAGGTTGACTCGACGAGCCTAGCATGTACAGACATGGCCTCGAATACGAAGACCGGAAGGTCGAACATGAATCGTATGGTTGATACGATCAGCATGGAGATGCTCACCATTGAAGAGTAGTCCGTCTCACGTGATGATCGGACACGGGCTAGTCGACATGGATCATGTAACACTTAGATGACTAGAGGGATGTCAATTTAAGTGGGAGTTCATTAGATAATTTGATTAGATGAACTTCATTATCATGAACTTAGTCTAAATTTTTTCTTTACAAATAATATAGATCCAATGGCCAACGCACCTGTCAACCTGAATTTCAATGCGTTCCTAGAGAAAACAAAGCTGAAAGATGATGGCAGAAACTATGCGGATTGGGTCCGTGGCTTAAAAATCATCCTTATTGCGGCTAAGAAGGCTTATGTCCTGGATGCGGCGGTAAGTGACCCCCCCCCCCCCCGCTGCCCTGGCAGCCCAGGACGTTTAGAACGTCTGGCAGTCGCGGAGTGATGACTACTCTCTGGTTTAGTGCGGCATGCTATACAGCTTAGAACCGGGGCTCCAAAGGCGTTTTGAGCAACACGGAGCATACGAGATGTTCCAGGAGCTGAAACTAGTTTTTCAGCGTCATGCCCGGGTCGAGAGATATGAAGTCTCCGACAAGTTCTTTAGCTGTAAGATGGAGGAGAACAGTTCTGCCAGTGAGCATATACTCAGAATGTCTGGGTTGCACGGTCGTCTGACTCAGCTTGGAGTCAAACTTCTAGATGTTGTTGTCATTGATAGAATCCTCAAGTCGCTTCCACCTAGCTATAAAAGCTTTGTGATGAACTACAACGTGCAAGGGATGGGGAAGACCATTCCCTAGTTGTACTCGATGTTGAAATCTGCACAGGTAGAAATCAAGAAAGAGAATCAAGTGTTGATGGTCAATAAGACTACCAGTTTCAAGAAAGGCAAGGGTAATAAGAACTTCAAGAAAGACGACAAAACTGTTGTCGCGCCCGGTAAGCAAGTTGCCGGGAAGAAGAAAAAGAGTGGACCCAATCGTGAGACTGAGTGCTGCTATTGCAAGGGAACCGGTCACTGGAATCGGAACTGCCCCAAATACTTAGCGGATTAGAAGGCAGACAACATCAAAGGTATACGTGATATACATGTTATTGATGTGTACCTTACCAGCGCTTGTAGTAGATCATGGCTATTTGATACCGGTGCTATTGCTCACACTTGCAACTCAAAGCAGGAACTGCGGAATAAACGAAGGCTGGTTAAGGACGAGGTTACGATGCACGTCGGGAATGGTTCCAAAGTCGATGTGATCGCCGTCGGCACTCTACCTCTACATCTACCTCCGGGATTAGTTTTAAACCTTAATAATTGTTATTTAGTACTAGCTTTGAGCATGAACATTGTATCGGATCTTGCTTAATGTGAGATGGCTACTCATTTAAGTCAGAGAATAATGGTTGTTCTATTTATATGAGTGATATGTTCTATGGTCATGCCTGCTGGTCAATGGTTTACTCTTGATGAATCTCGATCGTGATGTTACACATATTCATAGTGTGAGTACCAAAAGATGCAAGGTTGACAATGATAGTCCCACATACTTGTGGCATTGCCGCCTTGGTCATATCGGCGTAAAGCGCATGAAGAAACTCCATACTGATGGACTTTTGGAGTCACTTGATTTTGAATCATTTGACACATGTGAATTGTGCCTCATGGGCAAGATGACCAAGATTCCATTCTATGGAATAATGGAGCGAGCAACCAACTTGTTGGAAATAATACATACCAATGTATGCGGTCCAATGAGCGTTGAAGCTCGCGGTGGCTATCGTTATGTTCTCACCCTCACTGATGATTTAAGTAGATATGGATATGTCTACTTAATGAAGCACAAGTCTGAAACCTTTGAAAAGTTCAAGGAGTTTCAGACTGAGGTGGAAAATCAACGCGACAAGAAAATAAAGTTTCTACGATCTGATCGTGGAGGAGAATATTTGAGCCATGAATTTGGCACACACCTACGGAAATGTGGAATCGTTTCATAGCTCACGCATCCTGGCACACCGCAGCATAACGGTGTGTGTGAGCATCGTAATCGCACTTTATTGGATATGATACGATCTATGATGTCTCTTACCGATTTACCGCTATCATTTTGGGGATATGCATTGGAAACCGCAACATTCATTTTAAATAGTGCACCGTCTAAATCCGTTGAGACGACACCATATGAATTATGGTTTGGAAAGAAACCTAAGCTGTCGTTTCTGAAAGTTTGGGGCTGCGATGCTTATGTGAAGAAACTTCAACCAGAAAAGCTCGAACTCAAAGCGGAGAAATGCGTCTTCGTAGGATACCCTAAAGAAACTATTGGGTATACCTTCTACCTTAGATCCGAAGGCAAAGTCTTTGTTGCTAAGAACGGATCCTTTTTAGAGAAAGAGTTTCTCTCGAAAGAAGTAACTGGGAGGAAAATAGAACTTGATGAGGTAATCGTACCTCCTCTCGAACCGAAGAGTAGCGCAGCGCAATAAAATGTTTCTGAGGCGCCTGCACCGGCTAGAGATGAAGTTAATGATGATAATCATGACACTTTGGATCAAGTTGCTATTGAACCTCGAAGGTCGACAAGTGTACGCTCCTCACCAGAGTGGTACGACAACCCTATCATGGAAATTATGTTGTTAGACAACAGTGAACGTTCGAACTATGAAGAAGCGATGACGGGCCCGGATTCCAACAAATGGCTTGAGGCCATGAAATCCGAGATAGGATACATGTATGAGAACAAAGTATGGACTTTGGTGGACTTGCCCAATGATCGGCGAGCCATAGAAAATAAATGGATCTTTAAGAAGAAGACTGATGCGGACGGTAATGTGACCGTCTACAAAGCTCGACTTGTCGCAAAGGGTTTTCGACAAATTCAAGGAATTGACTACGATGAGACTTTCTCTCCCGTAGCGAAGCTGAAGTCAGTCCGAATCATGTTAGCAATTGCCGCATTTCATGATTATGAAATTTGGCAAATGGACGTCAAAACAGCATTCCTTAATGGATATCTTAAGGAAGAGTTGTATATGATGCAACCGGAAGGTTTTGTCGATCCTAAGGGTGCTAACAAAGTATGCAAGCTCTAGTGCTCCATCTATGGGCTGGTGCAAGTATCTCGGAGTTGGAACATTCACTTTAATGAGGTGATTAAGGCGTTTGGGTTTATACAGGTTTATGGAGAAGCCTGTATTTTCAAGAAAGTGAGTGGGAGCTCTGTAGCGTTTCTCGTACTATATGTGGATGACATATTTTTGATGGGAAATGATATAGAGTTATTGGAAAGCATAAAGGCCTACTTGAAAAAAAAATTCAATGAAGGACCTTGGAGAAGCTGCATACATATTAGGCATCAAGATATATAGAAATAGATCAAGACGCCTCATAGGTCTTTCACAAAGTACATACCTTGACAAGATATTGAAGAAGTTCAATATGGATAAGTCAAAGAAGGGGTTCTTGCCTGTATTGCAAGGTATGAGATTGAGTAAGACTCAATGCCCGACCATGACAGAAGAAAAAAAGAAGATGAGTACCATCCCCTATGCTTTAGCCGTAGGTTCTCTTATGTATGCCATGTTGTGTACCAGACCTGATGTGAACCTTGCCATAAGTTTGGTAGGGAGGTAGCAAAGTGATCCATGTATGGAACACTCGACAACGGTCAAGAATGTCCTTAAGTACGTGAAAAGGACTAAGGAGATATTTCTCATTTATGGAGGTGACGAAGAGCTCGTCGTAAAGGGTTACGTCGATGCTAGCTTCGACACAGATCCGGACGACTCCAAGTCACAAACCGGATACGTGTATGTTTCGAATGGTCGGGCGGTCAGCTGGTGCAGCTGCAAACAATACGTCGTGGCAGCATCTACATGTGAAGCGGGGTATATAGCTGCTTCGGAAGCAGCTCAAGAAGGGATCTGGATGAAGGAGTTCATCACTGACCTTGGAGTAATTCCAAGTGCATCAGGCCCGATGACACTCTTGTGTGACAACACTTGAGCTATTGCCATAGCCAAGGAGCCCAGATTTCACAGGAAAACCAAGCACATCAAACGCCGCTACAACTCCATTTAGGACTACGTCCAGAAAGGAGAAATAGATATTTGTAAAGTACATACAGATCTGAATATTGCAGACCTGTTGACTAAACCTCTTCCACGAGCAAAACATGATCAACACCAGAATGCTATGGGTGTTCGATTCATCACAATGTAACTAGATTATTGACTCTAGTGCAAGTGGGAGACTGTTGGAAATATGCCCTAGAGGCAATAATAAAGTAGTTATTCTTATATTTCCTTGTTCATGATAATTGTCTATTGTTCATGTTATAATTGTATTAACCGGAAACCATAATACATATGTGAATATATAGATCACAATATGTCCCTAGTAAGCCACTAGTTGGCTAGCTCATTGACCAACAGATGATCATGGTTTCCTGATCAAGGACATGGGATGCCGTTGATAATGGGATCACATCATTAGGAGAATGATGTGATGGACAAGACCCAATCCTAAGCATAGCACTAGATCGTGTTGTTCATCTGCTAAAGCTTTTCTAATGTCAAGTATCATTTCCTTGGACCGTAAGATTGTGCAACTCCCGGAGACTGTAGAAGTGTTTTTGGTGTATGAAACATCACAACGTAACTGGGTGACTATAAAGATGCACTACGGGTATCTCCGAAAGTATCTGTTGAGTTGGTACGAACCGAGACCGGGATTTGTCACTCCGTGTGACGCAGAGGTGTCTCTGGGCCCACTCGGTAGAACATCATCATAATGAGCTCAAAGTGACTAAGGAGTTAGTCATGGGATGATGTGCTACGGAACGAGTAAAGAGACTTGTCGATAACGAGATTGAACAAGGTATAGGGATACCGACAATCGAATCTCGGGCAAGTATCATACCGATAGACAAAGGGAAATGAATACGTGATTGATTGAATCCTTGACATCATGGTTCATCCGATGAGATCGTCGTGGAACGTTTGGGAGCCAACATGGATATCCAGACCCCGCTGCTGGTTATTGGCCGGAGAGGTGTCTCGGTCATGTATGCATGGTTCCCGAACCCGTAGGGTCTACACACTTAAGGTTCGATGACGCTAGGGTTATAGGGAAATAGTGTACGTGGTTACCGAAGGTTGTTCGGTGTCCCGGATGAGATCACGGACGTCACGAGGAGCTCCAGAATGGTCCGGAGGTAAAGATTGATATATAGGATGAAAGGGTTTTGCCACCGGAAATGTTTCGGGCGTTACCGGTAGCGTACCGGGACCACCGGAAAGGGTTCCGGAGGTCCACTGGGAGGGTCCACCAGCCCCAAAAGGTGACATGTGCCAAAAGGTGGAAGGGAACTAGCCTAGAGTGGGCTGGTGCGACCTCCCACCAGGGGCCCAAGGCGTAGGGGAGAGGGAAGGGGGGCAACCCCTAACTAGGTGGGCCTAAGGCCCACCAGGGGTGCGCCACACCCCTCCTTCCCTCCTGGCCGCCACCTCCTGGCGCAGATGGCGCTGCCGCACCCCTTGGGGGTGGGAACCCTAAGGGTTGCGCCCCCTCCCTCTCCCCCTATATATAGTTGAGGTTTGGGGCTGTTTTGAGACACGCGAATCTCTCTCTCTCTCGGCGCAGCCCTACCTCTCTCCTTCCTCGTCCTCCGCGGTGCTTGGCGAAGCCCTGCCGGAGTTCCACGTAGCTCCACCGCCACCACGCCATCGTTCTACCAGAGCTCTCCCTCAACCTCTCCTCCTTCCTTGCTGGTTCAAGGTGTTGGAGACGTCACCGGGCTGCACGTGTGTTGAACGCGGAGGTGCCGTGATTCGGCACATAGATCGGAATAACACCGCGATCTGAATCGCTGCGAGTACGACTCCATCAACCGCGTTCTAGTAAGGCTTCCGCTTAGCGATCTTCAAAGGTATGAAGATGCTCTTCCCTCTTTCTCGTTGCTGGTCTCTCCATAGATATATCCTTGTATGGCGTAGGAAAATTTTGAATTTACTACATTCTCCAACACAACACGGTCTAGAAGAATAGAAACGTGCGTAGACATCAGCTCGGCGCGGACCGCCGACCTTCGGTGGTGGCGCATCGCTGGTCTGGGGCGTGGCGGTGCGTGAGCTGGCTCGGCGGCGGCGCTGCGGTGCCTTGACCATGTGTGGAGAGGTGGGCTTGGCCGGGGCTTTGGCCTATGGGGGCGGTGTCTGCGGTTTCTCGTCCCGTGCAGATCCCGTCGGCCAGCTGCCTGGTCTGGATCCAGGCGGCGCGGGCTGCAGGCGGCGAGGGCGGCTGCTGGGAGTCCGACGGTGGTGTGGTGGCCGCGGTGTCTGGGCGAGATATGGGCTCGGGCAGGCCTGTGGCCACGGGTTGGTCGCGGTCGTGCACGATGTGGGCGCGTGCTGGGCGGCCGATTGGCGAGGTGTGCATGGCGCGGGAAGTGTCCCTGGCGAGGTTGTGCTGGATGAGGGGCGAGATCCACAAGCGGTGGAGCTCATGGTGGAGGGACCTGAGCGGCCTATGCGGCGCTTGGGCGGTGGCTTATGCCGCGGGGGGCGCGGCCGGTGTGTGTCTGCGTGGTCTGGCATCATGTGGATGCCCTTCGGGGTGCGCGGATCAGAGGCCCATGATGACGAGGAAGTGCGCTCCGGCGGTGCGTGATGCGGATCTGGTCTCCGACCGTCGGTGGTCTCCGCGAGGTGCGGTTGGCTGCGACGGGTCTTGGTGCTTCTTCGTCGATGGGCAACTTCGATGGTGGTGATGTTTGGAGGGCTTGCTGACGGCAATGCAAAATGATGTGCGGTTTAGTTGGTGTGGAGCTTGATGAAAACCGTGTCTTGGCCTCGTGCCGTGACCAGCGATGGCGGCGGCTGTGTCCGTCGTTGACCTTCTTGGAGGCATCATTGCTTGTTCTCCCACCTGTCCTGTGCGGATCTGGCCATTCCGGTCTCTCCGGGGGAAACCTTGATCTATTATCGGACGATGGCGGCGCCTTGGTGTCGTATTTCCTCTTGAGGGCTTCGTCTTGGGAGTTTGGCGTCGGTGAGCGGGACCGGTGGACGGCGGTTGGTGGCGGGTGTGGCGTCTAGACTTCTGTGGCTACGATGATGGTGGGAGCGATGTCGGCGACGCGACAATGATTGCGGTAGTTGGCTCTTCTTTGACGTGTTCACGGTTTTGCATCGGTTTGTTTGTTGCTATCGAGTCCAAGCTGCGGCGGCGGGGCCCTGCGATATACGATGACTGGCTGCAGATAGCCGTTCGGCGATCTCTTGTGGCGCGAGCCGTGCCTGGTTTTGTCCTACAGAGTTCTCCATCAGAGTCGGAGCTGTGTTGTTTGGCCGTAGGTCGACGTGTCGTCAATAAGGGTGGGCTTTGCCGTGAGTGGGTTAGTCTATGGGAGTGAGCTAGGTCCTTGCTATACCGGTTTTAGCCTACTTTTCCGAAATTAACTAGATAACTCTCTTCTGCTTATTTAATAGATGAGGCAATCTTTGCCTCCGTTTAAAAAAATGATCTGAATGGAACTGCTTGATGATATCTAATGGTGGTTGGGGATCCCTCCCCTCTTTATGAAGCAAAGCATATACATGGACAAGCCAACCTCCTCATTTGTGTGTCATCCTCACCCTTTTAGATCCAAGGGCTATTAAGTGGTCTTGAGACCGTCAATAGGTTCCTACTTGTCATCCCCCGGATCCAACCCGTCAAATGGCACCCAAAACGGTGATCAAATGAAGAAGTTTCACATGCTTTTGCTGTCATTCGTGCGAGGTACTAGCCCAGATACGACCATGTAAGGCCATACCAATGATTTGCTCAACCTTGTCGTTTCCCTTGACTTGCTTGTTTAGGGGTTGTTTCTTTACAGGGACTTTTTGTTCTAAGGATTAAAAAAAATTCTTTTTAGTCTCATGTGAAAGAAAGAGGAGGGACTTTTAGGAACTAAAAGAGGGTATTTGCGACTAAAGAAAGAAGTCACTATGGGAGGGTCCTTTTGAAACTTTTTTGACACTTTTTTTTAATAGTGTCCCTATTTTTAGCATGTCATTTAATAACTTCTACTATGTTATTAGGGCTAACATGGTCTTTTTGCATGTCATTTGATGACCTCTAGTCTTTATTTAGTCCTTGAAAAGAAATAGATAGGGACTGAGACTTTTTAGTTGAGACTAAAAAAAAGTCTTAAGACTTTTTGAAGAAACAGGGCCTTAGTACTTTGGTTGTTTACTCTGCATATAACATTGGATGTAGATGATAAAAGAAGTAAATTTGTTCTCCTCGACAAGATGGAAATCTGGCATGTTGATTGAGAAGTTAAACTCGAGGTCATCTTGACCCACCAAATTAAGTTGTTGGTTCTCCTCTCTTGCTCTGAAATTGGCTCTGTTTATCACGAAATTCCTTGTGAAATAAAATTGACCGAAAACCCTACAAAACATACAAAGATATTAAATAAATCAAAAAGAAACAATTAGTAGGATTATCGAACATGAAACTCTAGAATATCACAATTAAACTCCGGAAAAATATGAGTATAAAATGCACTGATCAATCCTCGCTCTGGGCGCTAGTGGGGTTTTGTTGGTTTGTCCATGGACTTTTTTGGATATATTAATTATGCTGTTGTTCTGTTTCGTTTCCTAAACAATTTCTCCTGGTTACATGTATGATTTTGGTTTTCATAAAAACATACTCCCTCCGTCCTAAAATAAGTGTCTCAAGCTTAGTACAATTTTGTACTAGAGCTAGTATAAAGTTGAGACACTTATTTTAAGACGGAGGGAGTATTTTGATAAACATGCTGGAAATGCATTTTGACTAAATAGGAAATAATATTGCAAAACCATAAAGTGAAGAACCATCTAGAAACAATAAAAGGGGCCAGTCCCATTTGCACGCAACCCTGTGCACTATTGCTTGCCGTGAGAGAATAAGATTTACAAAGGATCCTGCATTCTGCATAGTTTAGTGTCAAAGAAAACCAAGCAGAGCCTACATTGATTACTTCACAAGGCGGACATGTTTTTTAAAAAGAGGTTAAATCCCCTGCCCCTGCATCAATACATTCATTTTTATTAATTATTCAATAAAGGTCTCACAAGAACATATGTGAAGCCATCGAAATCCATCACTTACACCTACAGACTCGATAATGCGGAACGCTCCCTCTCCCCGTATCAAAAATCGGTGTGATCGTCTATCCATCCACACAACGTATCAGAACTAACAGTCGATGTAGCAGACCTAAAACGCACACCACATTTACATGTTTTAGAAGCCGTCGTCATCATCGGACCGCTCAGCCATCTTCAAGAGAGAGATCACATCATCTTTGTCAGTACAGACATCCATCGAGGCCACCACACCGCCCAACGGTGCCACTACCCTGCGCTTGTCCATCCAGACACGAAGACTCCGAAAGATGTGTCGTGCGTACCACCTGTCGTCCAAGCATGACTTGCCATCTCCACCAAAGCTCCGTGCAAGATGAAGCTGCTCAGCCTCATGCTTCTGTCTTCCAGTGCTGCTCCACAAATGATCCTCCCAAGAGAAAAACGACATCGCCGTACCGCCACCATTCGATCTTCAAGAACAGATCCTACGGTTTCCTCCGAAGTAGCATGGGTGGGTCGATAATAGTTACACGATGATACCTTCATTAAGGTAACAACGCAAAATACCGCCATCGGTTTGATTTTCACTCACAACTATGTCTTCCAACTCGTAGAAGGGACTAGACTGCGGATTTCGCAGCCCGACCACTCAGCCTCAGGCCGACCACCTCCGACGAAGGAGGTGGCCACCAACACCACGCCGAGGGTCGGATCCCCTGACGCCCTCGTGTTGCGGGTCGAGCCCAGGGCAGCATGTCATTGACGGAACAGGGATGGTACACGACATCAGCATGTGCGGCCTGCCGAAGCCCATCTAGGCCCAGATCGGGCGCCGAGGCCGTCGTCGGTGGACTTGTTGTCGTACACCGCCGTTGTACCCGTCGCCATATGACGCTTCCTGCATGCCGAGTCTGGTAGCCTCCACCCCGCGCCACTACCGTAGGTCCGGCCGACATGGACCGCCGCCACCTTGACTGGAGCGCTGGCTTAGGATAAGCGTCGCTGCCACCGCGCGGCACACAGGCTTTGCCTATGATTCCCCAGTCGTCGGCAACGGTAAGGGAGCAGACACTGGAGAGTACCGGAGGAAGGGGGTGGGGACGCTCTGGTCCGGCATGGCAGCGCCGCACGGGAGCTGGAGCGGGGGTAGGGTTACGGGAGCGGGAGCCAAGTTTTAATTTATTGGTCGAAGATTTCAAGGCGGACATGGTTAACGATGGAAAAAGAAGGGTACATGGCAATTGCTTCTATGAGATGATGATCTTAGGCTGACAGAGTATTTTGGAAGGTAAATGCTTGGGAACGGCGCGCCGGTCGTCTCCACACACGCACGCGCTATCCCCTCCTTAGACAGCCACGTGGACTGTTTTTTCCACCTGCCACCGATTTGCTTCAACCGGTCATACATGGGCGACTTGGAGGGCGACAGGGCCGGCGGCTGCTCCGGCGACAGGACCGGTGGATCCGGCGACAGGGTGGCCGGATTCGGCGACAGGGTCCGCGGCGGCGGCGGCGGGCACGTTCTCCAGCGACCTATTCTTCCTCTCATCTCTGTCACATCTATCATCCGTTCCCATCAGATCCATGGTGGACGGAAAAGTTACATCCGGCTACACGGGAGCTTCAACCGGCAGACGGGAGGAGCAGCAACCAGAATGGCGACGGCGGACGGGTGATCCCATGGCCGGCAAGTGAGGTTGCTGCATGAGGATCTGCAAGGATGATGTCGCGAATGCTACAACCACGTATCACAAAAGTTGCAAGCATCCAAAAAAAAGTTACAACCGTTGATAAAAAAAGTTACAACCACGTCCGTGAGAGTTGCAACCAAACTTCACCGGAGTTTGTAGCCGGAGTTGCAACCATGATGAAAAAATGCTGCAACCATTATACAATTTTGGTACATCAGTCATTCTGTTTTGTTGCAACCATATTGTTTTTTTGCTACAACCGTTGGCATGGCGAGCTGCAACCATGATGCACTACAAGGAATATGCTAGTACACGACGCTATTTTTTCGTCGCTACATCGTCACGGTTTTTCATTTACGACGATCGCACGACGAAAAACCAAGCGTCGAAAACGGAGCGTCAGAAATGAACAACGACGTTTTGGTCAAAATCGTCGTAACTTTACGACGATTCCTGGATTGTCGTAACCTTTACGACGATCCTAAATCATCACTGACAATCAAACCCAGTCCTACGTGGCAGTCCTACGTCGCAAAATTACGACGAAATCAAAACGTCATGGCTGAAATCAGCCCAACCCATTTCAATTGATCACATGGGCTCGTTTTATTTTTTGGGGGCTTTTCTTATTGGGCTTCTTTTGGGCCTTTGACCTATTTTCAGCCACTTTTAGTTTTTCTTTTTCGAATTTTTTTTAGGCCCTGGCCTTTTAGTGCCCAAATACATTTGGCCCAGTTTCAGTTTTGGCCTTTTTTCATTTTTGAATTCAGCAACTTTTTTTTCAAGAACTTGGTTTCATTTCTATTTATTGAGCCTTTTCAACCAATTATTTGTCCAATATTAAATGCAGCACTATTTCATATTCAAATTAAGAAAACTCCAAGTCGAATTAAAATCATCCATCATATAACATCACATAATACATCTCCCAGGTTTACATAACACAATAACTCATCTGGTTCACAGTTGACAATTAGATACGAGTTTTCACAGCTGAAGCATCAAGCCAGAAGAATCTCAAAAGAAAATACAGAAATTAGCACTCGCTGTGAAGAAGTCATCCTGCTCTTGCTTCCCCACTCCTAGTTTTGCATCCCTGATACCAACTTTTATGGGCTCTAGTATACCTGCATCCAAACAAAGTAATGTATTGTTGAGGCGCATGAACTAGATGGCAATGCTAAATTGTAAAACGTCTTTCGAAGAACAAAATATCATCTAAAGTGAAACTGTAGCGTAAGTTTAAACAAAATATGAGGCAGAAATAAAAGAAAATGTTCAGATCTTCAGTAATATGAAGTAACAGATATACTCTCGTTACCAAAGTTGGCGAGAAAACTGCTGCAGACTAATCTTCTCTGGGTTCTTTTAGAGTAGAATAAAGCTTCATTAATTAATTTTAGAGTAGAATAAAGCTACAGTATGCGTACACAGCAGCACTACACCAATTAATTTGTAAGCATTGTCTGCTATTGGATTGATAGCCACTATTAGATTGATAGCCACTACAAATTAATTTGTACTACAAAAAAACTAGGCTCATACAGGACCTCCACAGGTAGGAACCACCCATCCATCATACGCGAACTAAATGATTTCGTCATGCAAAACAATGTCTATCCAACACCAAGCAAATTTATTTTAGGTAACAATAACAGTGAGTAGCTAGATGAGGTGCAAGCTAGCTGAAACACCATTCGTTAAGTACCAAAACTACTCCCTTGGATAATAAGTGACCACCAGGAACTACCCATACATATATTCAGCAAGTTTGCATCAGGTAGGCCAGTGTTAGCAAACATGGTAAGCAGAAAAACGAGCAAACTTAAAAACAAACAGTGGCATGATGATTATGAAAGGACTCTAGCAGCCTAACCAGACAGCCATGGAACGATGGCCATAGACCCACACCATAACCGTGGCTCGAAGGCCACGAGGATCATCACAGCAACCGGGGACAGGAGGCACGGAGCAGAGGAGGGAGAGGAGCTCACCGTGCCGATGCCAAACAGCGTCGCCGGCAGCAGCGGGGCAATCCAATGGAAGACGCGGAAGTTGAGCCTACCTCCATGCACCTTGCCTGTAAGAGATGGTAAAGTAGTTTCAGATATCACATTATTGAATTGCTTGCAGTGCGACAAGAGCTAGCCAAAAGTATGTAAGGGACTAAAAAGTTTTAGGAGTCTAGAATCATATATGCCCCTAGCATGCATCTCTCAAATAGTTAATTAATCAGACTTGCACTGTTGTACTAACAAGCATGAGCGTTTAATTTGTACTCAAAACTGAACCTAGAGGATATATATGATAAATCTCACTCAGAGCTAGCCAAATCAACAACTAGAAATTGGTAGTGTGCTATTTAGAAGGTCAACAATGAAGACATGTTTGTGTCTTTCAAAAGAAACATGTGTGTGGTGTTTTTCCCAACAAGATATAATTAAGCGGTCCAAGTAAATATACTGAAGCAATAATTATCTGAAAAAATGATGTTTTCCTGCTGCACTTAGCCTCATTGTACAAAAACAAATGTGACTGAGAGAAGTAGGAGAAGTAGGCTGTGATCCTATATGAATGATCTCAACTTCAAATATGGCAGCACAGACCATCCATCCATCCATCATAAACACTAGAAATAAGGGAATCAGTGCTACAAAATTGAACAAAAAGGTGCCTCTCCAGGACGTCACTTTAACTCGGGTGCTAAGCTAGGAAACAAAAATTCCTACTCTCCAGGACCGTTATCCGGTACGAGCATTTCATTTTTACTTTGGATTAAACCTGGAGCACAAATCTGAGACTAGCCAGGTCAACAATACTTATTAACGAAATTTCGGTTGGTGTGCTTAAAGCTCGAAATTTCAGGCTAGATTCGAACCAAAGTTATGCTGGGGAAAAAGATTCATTAAAATCCGGTGAATTCTGACCAGCATACTTGCCGAACAGTGGGGTCCTGATCAGAGAGCACCAAAATCTGGATTAAGTACCTAACCTAATGGAGGAAAGGGTAACCATGGGGGTGGTCTGCCGGTGGCTGGCCCTGCAGACCGGCGACGATGGTGGTGAAGGAGCGCACGATCTCTGGGTCCTCGCTGTAGCTCTCGTAGCATCTCCCCCACCTCGAATCCCTACATACCTATACATACATCACCCACCACCAGACATCAGTCCTTTTTCTTGCAGCTCAAGGGACAGCCGGCCGGAAGGTTTCTGAGTTTGACTCACGGCGACGCAGGGGACGAAGGTCCAGTGCATGCCGGTGGCCCGAACCTCGAGCGTCGTCGCCTCGCCGATCTTTCGGACAAGCTCCGGATCCCTGCATCAATTCAACATAGTATGCATGTAGGCCTTTCCACTACTAAAATGTCAACTTGGTCGATCGGGATGTAAATGTAACGTGCCTGGTGTTGGGGAACGTCGCATGGGAAACAAAAATTTTCCTACGCGCACGAAGACCTATCATGGTGATGTCCATCTACGAGAGGGGATGGGTGATCTACGTACCCTCGTAGATCGTACAGCAGAAGCGTTAGAGAACGCGGTTGATGTAGTGGAACGTCCTCACGTCCCTCGGTCCGCCCCGCGAACAATCCCGCGATCAGTCCCACGATCTAGTACCGAACGGACGGCACCTCCGCGTTCAGCACACGTACAGCTCGACGATGATCTCGGCCTTCTTGATCCAGCAAGAGAGACGGAGAGGTAGAAGAGTTCTCCGGCAGCGTGACGGCGCTCCGGAGGTTGGTGATGACCTTGTCTCAGCAGGGCTCCGCCCGAGCTCTGCAGAAACGCGATCTAGAGGAAAAACCGTGGAGGTATGTGGTCGGGCTGCCGTGGAAAAGTCGTCTCAAATCAGCCCTAAAACCTCCGTATATATAGGTGGGAGGAAGGGGAGGAGGCAGCCTCAAAACCTAAAGGTTTGGCCGAAATTGGAGGTGGAGGAGTCCTACTCCAATCCTACTTGGAGTAGGATTCCACCTTCCCACTTGGAAACTCTTTCCACCTTGTGTTTTTTCCTTCTCAAACCTTATGGGCCTTAGTGGGAACTTATTCCAGCCCACTAGGGGCTGGTTTATCTCTTCCCATAGCCCATGAGACCCCTTGGGGCGTGACACCCCTCCCGATGGTCCCCGGCACCCCTCCCGGCACTCCCGGTACACTACCGATGAGCCCGAAACTTTTCCGGTAATGCACGAAAACCTTCCGGTAACCAAATGAGGTCATCCTATATATCAATCTTCGTTTCCGGACCACTCCGGAAACCCTCGTGACGTCCGTGATCTCATCCGGGACTCCGAACAACATTCGGTAACCAACCATATAACTCAAATACGCATAAAACAACGTCGAACCTTAAGTGTGCAGACCCTGCGGGTTCGAGAACTATGTAGACATGACCCGAGAGACTCCTCGGTCAATATCCAACAGCGGGACCTGGATGCCCATATTGGATCCTACATATTCTACGAAGATCTTATCGTTTGAACCTCAGTGCCAAGGATTCGTATAATCCCGTATGTCATTCCCTTTGTCCTTCGGTATGTTACTTGCCCGAGATTCGATCGTCAGTATCCGCATACCTATTTCAATCTCGTTTACCGGCAAGTCTCTTTACTCGTTCCGTAATACAAGATCCCGCAACTTACACTAAGTTACATTGCTTGCAAGGCTTGTGTGTGATGTTGTATTACCGAGTGGGCCCCGAGATACCTCTCCGTCACACGGAGTGACAAATCCCAGTCTTGATCCATACTAACTCAACTAACACCTTCGGAGATACCTGTAGAGCATCTTTATAGTCACCCAGTTACGTTGCGACGTTTGATACACACAAAGCATTCCTCCGGTGTCAGTGAGTTATATGATCTCATGGTCATAGGAATAAATACTTGACACGCAGAAAACAGTAGCAACAAAATGACACGATCAACATGCTACGTCTATTAGTTTGGGTCTAGTCCATCACATGATTCTCCTAATGATGTGATCCCGTTATCAAGTGACAACACTTGCCTATGGCCAGGAAACCTTGACCATCTTTGATCAACGAGCTAGTCAACTAGAGGCTTACTAGGGACAGTGTTTTGTCTATGTATCCGCACAAGTATTGTGTTTCCAATCAATACAATTATAGCATGGATAATAAACGATTATCATGAACTAAGAAATATAATAATAACTAATTTATTATTGCCTCTAGGGCATATTTCCAACAGTCTCCCACTTGCACTAGAGTCAATAATCTAGTTCACATCACCATGTGATTCCAACGAATCCAACACCCATACAGTTATGGGGTCTGATCACGTCTTGCTTGTGAGAGAGGTTTTAGTCAACGGTTCTGAAACTTTCAGATCCGTGCGTTCTTTACAAATCTTTATGTCATCTTATAGATGCTGCTACTACGTGCTATTCGGAAATGCTCCAAATATCCACTCTACTATATGAATCCGTTTCACTACTCATAGTTATTCAGATTAGTGTCAAAGCTTGCATCGACGTAACCCTTTACGACGAACTCTTTAACCACCTCCATAATCGAGAAAAATTCCTTAGTCCATTTGTTACTAAGGATAAATTTTGACCGCTGCTAGTGATTCAATCATGGATCACTCTCTGTACCTCTCAACATACTTTGAGTCAAGGCACACTTCAGGTGCGGTACACAGCATGGCATACTTTAGATTCTACGGCTAAGGCATAGAAGACGACCTTCGTCTATTCTCTTTATTCTGCCGTGGTCGGGTTTTGAGTCTTACTCAAACTCACACCTCACAACGCAACCAAGAACTCCTTCTTTGCTGGTCTATTTTGAACTCTTTCAAAAACTTGTCAAGGCATGCATCTTGTTGAAACTTCTATTAAGCGCTTTCGATCTATCTCCATACATCTTTGATGCTCAACGTTCAAGTAGCGTAATCCAGGTACTCGTTTGAAAACTTCTTTCAAACAACCTTGTATGCTTTACAGAAATTCTACATTACTTCTGATCCACAATATGTCAACCACATATACCTATCAGAAATTCTATAGTGCTCCCACTCACTTCTTTGGAAATACAAGTTTCTCATAAACCTTGTACACACCCAAAATCTTTGATCATCTCATCAAAGTGCTTATTCCAACTCCGAGATGCTTGCACCAGTCCATTGAAGGATCACTGGAGCTTGCATACTTGCTAGTATCTTTAGGATCGACAAAACCTTCTGGTTGTATCACATACAATGTTTGCTCAAGGAAACCGTCGAGGAAACAATGTTTTGACATCCTACGTGCAATATTTCATAAATAATGCAGCAACTACTAACATAATTCTAACAGACCTTTAGCATCGCTACGAGTGAGAAAGACTCATCATAGTCAACTGTTTGATCTTGTCGAAAACATCTTTGCGACAAGTCGAGCTTTTCTTAATAGTGACTTATCACCATCATCGTCTGTCTTCTTTTAAAGATCCATTTTACCCAATAGTCCCATGACCATCAAGTAGTTCTACCAAAGTCTACACTTTGTTTTCACACATGGATCCTCTCTCGGATTTTATGGCTTCCAGCCATTTGTCGGAATCTGGGCCCACCATCGCTTTCTCCATAACTCGTAGGTTTACTGTTGCTCAACAACATGACCTCCAAGACAGGGTTACCGTACTACTCTGCAGCAGTACGCGACCTTGTCGACCTATGAGGTTTGTAGTAACTTGATTCGAAGCTTAATGATCACCATCATCACCTTCCACTTCAATTGGTGTAGGCGCCACAGGAACTACTTCCTACGCCCTGCTACACACTGGTTGAAGTGATGGTTCAATAACCTCATCAAGTTCTACTACCCTCCCACTCAATTCTTTCGAGAGAAACCTTTTCTCGAGAAAGGATCCGTTTCTAGAAACAAACACTTTGCTTTCGGATCTGAGATAGGAGATGTACCCAACTGTTTTGGATATCCTGTGAAGATGCATTTATCCTCTTTGGGTTCGAGCTTATCAGACAGAAACTTTTTCACATAAGTGTCGAAGCCCCAAACTTTCAAGAAACGACAGTTTAGATTTCTCTAAACCTCAGTCTATACTGTGTCATCTCAACGGAAATACGCGGTGCCCTATTTAAAGTGAATGCGGTTTGTCTTTAATGCATAACCCATAAACGATAGTGGTAATTCGATAAGAGACATCACAGCATGCACCATACTAAATAGTGCGTGGCTATGACGTTCAGACACATCATCACACTATGATGTTCCACGTGGCATGAACTGTGAAACAATTTCCACATTGTCTTAACTGTGTACCAACAACTCGTAACTCAGATATTCATTTCTATGATCACATCGTAGACAGTTCATCTTCTTGTTACGACGAACTTCACTCTGAAACAGAATTGAACTTTTCAATATTTCAGATTTGTGATTCATTAAGTAAATACTTCTGTATCTACTCAAGTCGTCAGTGAAGTAAGAACATAATGATATCCACTGCGTGCCTCAGCACTCACTGGACTGCATACATCAAAATGTATCACTTTCCAACAAGTTACTATCTTGTTTCATCTCAACGAAAACAAGGCCTTGCTCATGTGGTATGATTTGCATGTCACTAGTGATTCGAAATCAGGTGAGTACAAAGATCCATCAGCATGGAGCCTCTTCATGCAATTTATACTAACATGACTCAAGCGGCAGTGCCACAAGTAAGTGGTACTATCATTATTAACTCGTATCTTTTGGCACCAATGTGTAACACTACAATCGAGATTCAATAAACCATTGAAGGTGATTATTCAAGCAAATAGAGTAACCATTATTCTCTTTGAATGAATAATCGTATTGCAATAAACACGATCCAATCATGTTCATGCTTAACGCAAACATCAAATAACAATTATTTAGGTTCAACACCAATCCCGATGGTAAAGGGGGCGTGTGACGTTTGATCATATCAACCTTGGAAACACTTCCAACACGTATCGTCACCTCGCCTTTAGCTAGTCTCCGTTTATGCTGTAGCTTTCATTTCGCGTTACTAATCACTTAGCAACCGAACCAGTATCCAATACCCTCGTGCTACTAGGAGTACTAGTAAAGTACACATCAACATTATGTATATCACATATACTTCTCTCGACTTTTGCCAGCCTTCTTATCCACCAAGTATCTAGAGTTGCTCCGCCTCAGTGACTGTTCCCCTTATTACAGAAGCACTTAGTCTCGGGTTTGGGTTTAATCTTGGGTCTCTTCATTAGTGCAGCAACTGTTTTGCCGTTTCACGAAGTATCCCTTCTAGCCCTTGCCTTTCTTGAAACTTAGTGGTTTTTCAAACCATCAACTATTGATGCTCCTTCTTGATTTCTACTTTCGCAGTGTCAAACGTCGCGAATCTCTCAAAGATCATTGTATCTATCCTTGATATGTTATAGTTCATCACGAAGCTCTCAAAGCTTGGTGGCAGTGACTTTTGGAGAACCATCACTATCTCACCTGGAAGATTAGCTCCCACTTGATTCAAGCGATTGTCGTACTCAGACAATCTGAGCACACGCTCAACGATTGAGCTTTTCTCCTTTACTTTGTGGACAAAGAATCTTGTTGGAGGTCTAGTACCTCTTAACAAGGGCACAAGCATGAAATCACAATTGCATCTCTTCGGAACATCACTTATGTTCCGTGACGTTTTACAACGTTTTCGGCGCCTTGCTTCTAAGCCATCAAGTATCTTGCACTGAACTATCGTGTAGTCATCAGTAATGTGTATGTCGGATGTTCATAGCATCCACAGACGACGCTCGAGGTGCAGCACACCGAGTGGTGCATTAAGGACATAAGCCTTCTGCGTAGCAACGAGGAAAATCCTCGGTTTTACAGACTCAGTCTGCAAAGTTTGCTACTATCAATTTTCAACTAAATTTTCTCTAGGAACATATAAAAACAGTAGAGCTATAGCGCAAGCTACATCGTAATTCGCAAAGACCATTAGACTATGTTCATGACAATTAGTTCAATTAATCATATTACTTAAGAACTCCCACTCAAAAAGTACATCTCTCTAGTCATTTGAGTGGTACATGATCCAAATCCGCTATCTCAAGTCCGATCATCACGTGAGTCGAGAATAGTTTCAGTGGTAAGCATCCCTATGCTAATCATATCAACTATACGATTCATGCTCGACCTTTCGGTCTCATGTGTTCCGAGGCCATGTCTGCACATGCTAGGCTCGTCAAGCTTAACCCGAGTGTTCCGCGTGTGCAACTGTTTTGCACCCGTTGTATGTGAATGTTGAGTCTATCACACCCGATCATCACGTGGTGTCTCGAAACGAAGAACTGTCGCAACGGTGCACAGTCGGGGAGAACACAATTTCGTCTTGAAATTTTAGTGAGAGATCACCTCATAATGCTACCGTCGTTCTAAGCAAAATAAGGTGCATAAAAGGATTAACATCACATGCAATTCATAAGTGACATGATATGGCCATCATCACGTGCTTCTTGATCTCCATCACCAAAGCACCGGCACGATCTTCTTGTCACCGGCGCCACACCATGATCATCCATCAACGTGTTGCCATCGGGGTTGTCGTGCTACTTATGCTATTACTACTAAAGCTACATCCTAGCAAAATAGTAAACGCATCTGCAAGCACAAACGTTAGTATAAAGACAACCCTATGGCTCCTGCCGGTTGCCGTACCATCGACGTGCAAGTCGATATTTCTATTACAACATGATCATCTCATACATCCAATATATCACATCACATCGTTGGCCATATCACATCACAATCATACCCTGCAAAAACAAGTTAGACGTCCTCTAATTTTGTTGTTGCATGTTTTACGTGGTGACCGAGGGTATCTAGTAGGATCGCATCTTACTTACGCAAACACCACAACGGAGATATATGAGTTGCTATTTAACCTCATCCAAGGACCTCCTCGGTCAAATCCGATTCAACTAAAGTTGGAGAAACCGTCACTTGCCAGTCATCTTTGAGCAAAGGGGGTTACTCGTAACGATGAAACCAGTCTCTCGTAAGCGTACGAGTAATGTCGGTCCAAGCCGCTTCAATCCAACAATACCGCGGAATCAAGAAAAGACTAAGGAGGGCAGCAAAACGCACATCACCGCCCACAAAAACTTTTGTGTTCTACTCGAGAAGACATCTACGCATGAACCTAGCTCTGATACCACTGTTGGGGAACGTCGCAAGGGAAACAAAAATTTTCCTACGCGCACGAAGACCTATCATGGTGATGTCCATCTACGAGAGGGGATGAGTGATCTACGTACCCTTGTAGATCGTACAGCAGAAGCGTTAGAGAACGCGGTTGATGTAGTGGAACGTCCTCACGTCCCTCGGTCCGCCCCGCGAACAATCCCGCGATCAGTCCCACGATCTAGTACCGAACGGACGGCACCTCCGCGTTCAGCACACGTACAGCTCGACGATGATCTCGGCCTTCTTGATCCAGCAAGAGAGACGGAGAGGTAGAAGAGTTCTCCGGCAGCGTGACGGCGCTCCGGAGGTTGGTGATGACCTTGTCTCAGCAGGGCTCCGCCCGAGCTCTGCAGAAACGCGATCTAGAGGAAAAACCGTGGAGGTATGTGGTCGGGCTGCCGTGGAAAAGTCGTCTCAAATCAGCCCTAAAACCTCCGTATATATAGGTGGGAGGGAGGGGAGGAGGCAGCCTCAAAACCTAAAGGTTTGGCCGAAATTGGAGGTGGAGGAGTCCTACTCCAATCCTACTTGGAGTAGGATTCCACCTTCCCACTTGGAAACTCTTTCCACCTTGTGTTTTTTCCTTCTCAAACCTTATGGGCCTTAGTGGGAACTTATTCCAGCCCACTAGGGGCTGGTTTATCTCTTCCCATAGCCCATGAGACCCCTTGGGGCGTGACACCCCTCCCGATGGTCCCCGGCACCCCTCCCGGCACTCCCGGTACACTACCGATGAGCCCGAAACTTTTCCGGTAATGCACGAAAACCTTCCGGTAACCAAATGAGGTCATCCTATATATCAATCTTCGTTTCCGGACCATTCCGGAAACCCTCGTGACGTCCGTGATCTCATCCGGGACTCCGAACAACATTCGGTAACCAACCATATAACTCAAATACGCATAAAACAACGTCGAACCTTAAGTGTGCAGACCCTGCGGGTTCGAGAACTATGTAGACATGACCCGAGAGACTCCTCGGTCAATATCCAACAGCGGGACCTGGATGCCCATATTGGATCCTACATATTCTACGAAGATCTTATCGTTTGAACCTCAGTGCCAAGGATTCGTATAATCCCGTATGTCATTCCCTTTGTCCTTCGGTATGTTACTTGCCCGAGATTCGATCGTCAGTATCCGCATACCTATTTCAATCTCGTTTACCGGCAAGTCTCTTTACTCGTTCCGTAATACAAGATCCCGCAACTTACACTAAGTTACATTGCTTGCAAGGCTTGTGTGTGATGTTGTATTACCGAGTGGGCCCCGAGATACCTCTCCGTCACACGGAGTGACAAATCCCAGTCTTGATCCATACTAACTCAACTAACACCTTCGGAGATACCTGTAGAGCATCTTTATAGTCACCCAGTTACGTTGCGACGTTTGATACACACAAAGCATTCCTCCGGTGTCAGTGAGTTATATGATCTCATGGTCATAGGAATAAATACTTGACACGCAGAAAACAGTAGCAACAAAATGACACGATCAACATGCTACGTCTATTAGTTTGGGTCTAGTCCATCACATGATTCTCCTAATGATGTGATCCCGTTATCAAGTGACAACACTTGCCTATGGCCAGGAAACCTTGACCATCTTTGATCAACGAGCTAGTCAACTAGAGGCTTACTAGGGACAGTGTTTTGTCTATGTATCCACACAAGTATTGTGTTTCCAATCAATACAATTATAGCATGGATAATAAACGATTATCATGAACTAAGAAATATAATAATAACTAATTTATTATTGCCTCTAGGGCATATTTCCAACAGTAATTTATATGTAGATTTGATCCCCTCAAACGGTTTACGACGATCTCGGATGAAATCGTCATAGATTTATGACGAATTCGTCAACGACATTTTAAAAAACATCACATATGAGCATATTTCTTGTAGTGATGGGAAAATGCTACAACCATTATACTTTTTGATACATCCTCGTTCTGTTTTTGTTGCAACCGTATTTTTTTGTTGCTTCCACCGACAATTTTTTTTCTTCACGTGAGGCAAAATGCTACAACCATTATAAAAATTTGCTACATCCATCATTTTGTTTTGTTGCAACCGTATTCTGGCAACGGAGCTCATCCCGGAGCTTGAGCCCAAATCCATGGCAGCCCGTGATAGATGGGGAAGACCCTCCTCGAGCTAATCCTGCCTGCCACCGTCGCGGATCCGGCCGCCGCCGCCGCGGATCCGGCAGCCGCGGCCACGGATCCGGCAGCCGCAGCCACGGATCCGGCCGCCGCAGCCACGGATCGGGGACGAACCGACGTGGGGGCAGAAGGCTCCGCGGTTGAAGCTTTTCGAAAAAACGACGGGGAGCGACCATGACTGGAGCTGCAAGGACGGCGACCAGCGGCGAGGACGGGACGACTTTGCGACACTGCGTGATGCGGTTTGCGGCGCTGCGGTGGGGACGAATGCGACTTGCATCACTGCGGGGCGGGATGGGGGTGCGCTCGAAAAAAAAAAGAAAAAAGAAAACACAGATCGAACGGTAGGGCTGGCTGCATCGGGCGGCTAGGGTACGACCGGCGCAACTACTTGGGCCGGCGCGCCGGCGCCTAGCAGTGCCCATTTTGAAATCACATGAATAACAGAATAAAATAATAATTGGAGGAGAGACAACTTATGTTTCCCGCAAAAAAAAAAACTTGTGTTGCTAAATGCTTCAGGATGTATATAAAGATTATATCTTCTATGTGACGTATATAGATATAAACATGGACCTACAGAGGACATGCAGGAATTTCTTGACATTTTTTCGGAGTGAATGGGTCAACACATATTGGTTATGTCGCTGTTCTGTTTCGTTTGCTAGACAATTTAGTATCGCAAGAGTGTGCCCCGGATATTATTCCTTTTGATGGAACCCGTTTCCTGTCAGATTTTGAATTTGGGCATCCTAATTCATCTCCTCTCCAATTTCAAATGATATGATTATATCTCGTACTAACAACAAACTCATATTTCCACTACTTTCTTGTCCTGATACGACTCATGAAATTGTGTTATTAGACCACATAGGTGTTGAAATATATTGTTCACATCTCTCTAGCAGTTCAAAATTTTGGATGACCTCAATAAAGCATAAATTCAATATGCTATCCAATCTAAGAGGTTTCAATTTCATGACCCTACCAACGTAAGATTTTAAATAATACTTCCTTCGTCCAGAAATAATTGTCCTAGAAGTAAATGTATCTAGATTTATTTTGATTATAGATACATTCATTTTGTACATTTTTAGGACAAGTATTTCCGGACGGAGGGAGTAATATTTGTGGTCTACATTGAATTCTATGCTAATGTTGTTATGATTTAGGGATGCCTCATCATATCGGAAGCTGCCCTGAGTAGCCCGGCCGGGTCATCATAACCCGTCGTACTGGGCCATGGGCTTTATGAAGAAAAAGACTGAGTAGATTTGGGAGTATACGACAATAATATCTTCTATTTTCTTCCACTTCGGGAGTTTTTATAGGTATTACTAGCAAAATGGTCCGTGCGTTGCCACGAAAGAAAAAAAACATAATCTCCAATGATGGTGATCATATTATGTTCACATATCATCGCTTGATTTAGAAATTTTGTTCACAAATGCAAGAAAATGTTTCTTTTTTAAATTTATTCACAAGTTGAAACAATCTTTACATTTTCAAAAAATATATATCTTGGTTGTCAAAAATCTTGGTAACTCGAAGATTTATTCTAAATTTCAAGATTTTTTTTAAGAAAACATACAATAATAATCCAATCCATCCAACAGTTAATTCTTCAAAATTCACACACGTATATTGTCACAAAGATTTAGAAGCATTAATGTTTAACTACATACATTAGATCTTTCGCGAACAATTTTACCAATATGGAAACAATTTTAAAATTGAAAAAATTTACTAAAAATCATGAATAATTTTTATATTTCAAACGGGTTTAAATATTTTCTTTTGAATTGGCGACCAATTCAAGAAAAGATGAACATAATTTTTGATGTTGGAGGATTTTATTTTAAATTCACAAATATTTTGAAACGCATGAAGTTTTTCTGAATAAACAAACATTTTTATAAATCAGTAATATATTTATTAAATTCATGGACATTGTTTTGGAGTTTAAAAAAAATATAAAAAAATCCGGCGCTTTTTGAATCCTATTTTTAATTCAAAATAAAAATTCGTCAGCATTTTAATTCAAAGTTCCTATTTCTTAATATGCAAAAGGTTTTGTAATTCTAAATTATTTAAATTATAAATAAACAAAAATGGAACGAAAAATTTTAAATAAAAAAATAAACTATCAAAACAGGAATAAGCTATTTTTAAAATTTTAGGATATTTTTTAAATGCATTAACATATTTTGAATTAGAAAGAATTTTGTTAAATGCCTTTAATAATTTTTAAAACATGGAATTGTATTTGAGACCATGGACTTTTCTTATTGTACAAACATTTTTCTAAAATTGCAAACATTTTATTGTATATGCGAGCATTTTTTACAAAACTCCGAGCAGTTTTCGAAGTCACAAAAAATTTAATTTTTTAAATATGTTGATTTATAGTTTTTAGTTTATTAAAATTTTAAGGATTATTTGAAGTTCTAAATTATTTAAAATAAAAAATAAAATGTAACTGAAAATAAATATATAAAAGGAACTAAAAGGAGGAGCCTGTGCATGGGCCGGCCCATACGGTGTGCTGGATATTCTCCCATCATGCAGAGCGTAATATATGAGGTTTTTACATGGGCCGGCCCAGCCAAGATTTTTCGCTTTGTGAAACGTTTTCTATTACTTACCGGTGGCATGGTGGATAATTTAATGCAAACTTTAGGGGTAATTTTGAAGACGGACGACCAGAAACCGTATTTGCTTTATTATAAATTAAGTTGCTATAGATTTGTCATGGCTTTACATATCTACTTGCACTTAGATGTTGATGAAGGACATGAGGAGAGGTGAAGGGGGACTTCTCATATACAAAATTAATGATTTAAAAATAAGCAATCTATTTCGATACAACGTATGGACATTTTTACTAATAAATAATTAGACTGCTACTAACTAAAAAGACCCTACTTAGCCTAGACTAATTAGCACCTAATCTATCGTAAATTAATTAGCTCACGGCCAGCCGATGGCACAGCCAGCCGTGGCTGTGCACACACACGCAAACACACTCACACACAACACACACGAGGCACACCCGGCCAAAGCCATTCGCAAGCAACAGCAACATGCGGCAGCAGCACCATTAGGCCAACTCCACCGCCCGATCCTAAACGGACGTCCGTTTTGCTTGGACTTTGTCCGTTTGGGTAGGACGATGAGTTTGTGTCCGGGCCTGTCCTGAGATGCGGTGGTCGTGCGCAGCCCGCATCCTTTTGCACCATCCTGTCCGCCAGGGTCTAAAATGTTCATATTTTCGTATCAAAACAAGTTTGCATATCAACCCAATCAAAATTATCTCTAAATAAAATAGTTTTACAACCAAATCGAAATTGTCTTAAATGAATATAAAATGAACCAATACATCTATTGGTTGCCAATATGTTTCCACATGTGCTCAACCAACTCATTTTGAAGATTCAAATGTGTGTGTCAATCACGCATCTCACGATGGAACTGGACAAATTGTTGAAACGTGGCCGGTTCTTGGTGCAGGGGCTCAACATTTTCACCTTGATAATCAAATCCTTGGTCGAAGATACTGTCATCACGCTCGTCCTCGACGATCATGTTGTGCATGATCACACAAGCAGGTATCACCTCCCAAAGCTTCCTTTCATCCCATGACAGTGCAGGGTTTCGAACGATACCCCATCGGGATTGAAGCACACCAAAAGCACGTTCCACGTCATTTCTAGTACTCGATTGCATTTAGGTAAATTTCTTTCTCTTCTCAACTTGGGGGTTCGAGATTGTCTTCACAAAAGTTGACCACTGAGGATATATACCATCACCTAGATAGTATCCCTTGTTGTACTGGTGGCCTTGATCTCAAAGTTGACAGGGGGGAGTGGCCTTCTGCAAGCCTTGCGAAGACTGAAGAATGCTGGAGCACGTTGATATCATTGTAAGAACTTGCCATGCCGAAGAAAGAATGACATATCCAAAGATCATGCGAAGCCACCGCTTCTAATATGATAGTGCACGCTTTGACATGCCCCTTGTACTGGCCCTGCCAAGCAAATGGACAGTTCTTTCACTCCCAGTGCAGACAATCTATGCTGCCAAGCATGCCTGGAAACCCTCTAGCTGCGCTGGTCGCCAACAATCTCTTTATGTCAGCGGCAGTTGGATGACTCAAGTACTCAGGACCAAACACCTCGATCACAGCCTGACAGAACTTGTACATTGACATCAGACGTGTTGTCTCACTCATATGCACATACTAATCCACCAGATCGTCTGGAATTTCATATGCAAGCATGCGGATGGCCGCGGTGCATTTCTGGTAAGAGGAGAATTCTAGCTTGCCAAGGGCATCCGTCTTGCACTCGAAGTATGGGTCATGAGCAACCACTCCCTCTCGGATACGATCGAACACATGCCTTGCCATACGAAAACGACGACGGAATTTATCCGGCTTCAAGAGCGGTGTGTTCGCAAAGTAATCGACATAGAGCAGGGCCTGGCCTCTCTCCCTGTTGCGGTTCAGGTTCGGAGCACGGCCAGGGAGTGACCCCTGTACCGAGGAAGCTGTCGTTGAATGTGGTCGTGAACCATCACTGCAGTCACCACAATATCTTCATCATCGGACGACGAATCGTCCGATGAATAAATGAACTGGTGAAAGAAAAACTCATCACCACTGTTCATACCTTTGCGAGCAAAGTGTCGAACACCTTGCGCTCGTGGTGGCAAAGAGGCCGCGATGGTCACCTCGATGCAGGAGTGGTTGGTGGCCGGCTACTGGCCGCTCTGGAGCACTCGTCGGAAGCTGCCGTGGCCGCCGTGGTACGTCACCTGCGGTCGTATCCACTCTGCCGCCAGTTACGACAGCGACGGCCAAACCTCCTCCGATCGACGCCTAAACTACGGCGAAAGCGCGGGCGTGGTGGCGACCATGGCGAGACGGGGTTTGCTATGGACGGTCGGGGATGAGGTGGCCCAAGAATAGCGGCGACGCCGTCGGCGGGGCGGGGTGGGAGAGGGGATGGAGGTGTTGGAATATCTGGGAGCACTTGTGTCCCCGACACGCGGGCCACGAGCGGACAAGGGCGTGCGGCGAGCGCGTCCGCACGATGTCCGTTTTTTTTTAAACTGGATGCAAGTTTGTGCCGGAAATGGATCAAAAACGAACGAAATCCGGACATTTGTCCGTTTCGGTCCACAGGTTGGATCGCCGTATTCGTCCGTTCTATCTCAAACGAAAGCGTGCGGACAAGATGAGTCGCGCCTTAGAAGCGACAGCTAGTTAGACGCACAGCAGCAGTGGCATCAAGCAGCACGACAGCATATGGAGCAGCGGCAGCAGGTCAACGGCGGCAGCTAGCGGCATCGGACGGCACGAGTGGCGGTACACGTGTTAGGGAAGTACGCGGTGGCAGCAGCAAGCGGTGGCGAGGCCACGCGCGGGCGTGCGCGTAGAGCAACAACGCAGGAGCAGCAGCTGCAAATCGAAGGGGAAAAGGAAGAATCGAGGGAGAAGCTCAGCACGGAACTCGTGGGCGTGGTTAGGGAGAGCGGGGCGGACCAGAGAGACGACGACGACGGTGAGATGGCGACGACTGTGGCACGAAAAATAGCTCGATGCCGAGCATATGGTGCGGCCCGACTTGATTCAGCGTACGTAGGCAAAAGATACGAGGGTGGGGAGGCTCCTAGACGTCCTGGCGCTGCGAGGGGAGCACAGTGGCCGCGGCATCGACGACGACATGGTGACGGCGATGCTTGGGCGTGCTTCAGATCGAGAGGAAGAATGAGAGGATTAGGGTTTTTCTTGTATCCTCCAGAGCTCGGACGAATGCCCGACGCGTGTGCATCGCCGGCCATGCCGCCGGTGGATGAGCTCCACGCCCTCTGTTTTGTGTTGTGTACAGAGGAAGGGGATGACCCCCATTGGGCTGGGCCTAATACACTGTTGCACTAGAGCCCAGTAGAACAGTACTAATTAGACCTTTTTCTTTTTCTTATTTTATGTTTTACTTCTTAGGCACTGTTTTCTATTTATATTACTTTCATTTGAACTTTATTGCAACTAAAACTTGGCACATAAATCATCCACAATATTTTTGTGTTTCTCAAAAAGTTTGGGGACGTTGGGAAATGCATAAATATTTATTTATTTTCAAAAGCCTAATTTCTGTGTTGATGGATTAGTTTATAATTTCCAACGGGTTAATTTTTGGGTATAATAATGTCGGGTTCAACATTAAAATTCCTTAGCGAATATTTGCAACACATCCAATATTTTTTTTTGAATAAATATTATTTTTATTTTATTTTTAATTTGAATTTGCCTTTGAATTTCATCAAGTGAAAACTTGGCTTAGTTAACCTAGATGACATGGCACCATTAGCGTGTGATTACTGTACCTTAACTACCGGGGTGTCACAAATAGCTTAAGGTGGGTAAACAAATTACTGTTGGGCAATTGATAAAAGAGCGAATAATTATGACTATATCTAAGACAATGATCATGTATATAGTCATCACGTCCAATACAAGTAGACCGACTCTTGCGTGCATCTACTAGTATTGTTCCATACATCGATCGCTATCCACCATACATTTAGTCTATTAAGTTTATGAAGGAATGGAGTAATGCTTTAAGAACGATGAGATGATGTAGACAAGATATATTCATGTAGGTATAGACCCCATGGTTTTATCCTTAATAGCAATGATACATGCGTGTCATGTCTCCTTGTGTCACTATGATTGAGCACCGCAAGATTAAACCCATCACAAAGCACCTCTTTCCTTTGGAAGATAAAGATCAAGTTGGCCAAACATAACCCAAATATGGGAAAGTAATACGAGGCTATAATAATCCAGTATGGATATAATTTCATAGATCTGATCATAAACTCATAGTTCATCGGATCCCATCAAACACATAGCAAAAGAAAGAGTTGCATCAAATAGATCTCCAGGAGACTATTGTATTGAGAAGAAAAACGAGAGAGAAAGCCATATAGATACTGCCTACGGACCCGTAGGTCTGGTATGAACTGCTCACGCATCATCAGAGAAGCACCAATGAGGATGATGAACCCCTCCGTGATTGTGTTCCCCTCCGGCAGGGTGCCACAAAGGGCTCTAGATTGGATCTCGTGGCTTGTCGAACTTGCGGCGGCTGAATTTTTTTCCGTCGACTTCTCTAGGGTTTTCAGAATATGTAGGTATTTATGGAGTCAAGAGGCGGTGGAGGAGGTACGCGAGGCCCTCACTACCCACTAGGGCGCTAGGGGCCCGGTGCCTAGTGGGCCACCTTGCCTCCCCTGGTGAGCTTCCTTGGTTCTCATGTTTTCTTCTGGTCCAAAAGAAACTCTAAAATGTTTCGTGGCATTTGGACTTTATCTTATAATTTTTTTTTGTGAAGGAAAAGACAAGCAAAAAATAGCAACTGGCACTAGGCACTATATCAACGGGTTAGTCCCAAAAAATGATATAAAGCTGCTATAAAATGATTGTAAAACATCCAATAATGATAATATAATAGCATGGAACAATCAAAAATTATAGATACGTTGAAGATGTATCGGTATGGTATTTTCCTTTGAGTAATGCGAGCACCTTTACTTGGCCCATGTGCAAACATGTAGTTGATTCAAAACGAGTGCAATATTCATGATATTTAAATTCAAAGTGTTTATATCCTACTCATGCTAATGTTCAATGTCAAATATTCTCAATGCGTAATTATGACCGTTTTCGTTTTCTAGTTGGTCGCTTCTCAACCTATTACTAGCCTTCACCTGTACTAACTGGAAATACTGCTTGTGCATTCAAATTCCTAAATCCAAGTTGTTTCAAATGCTTCCACCATACCTACCTATGTGTGGTATTACCCTGCCGTTCTAAGTAAATTTGCATGTTCTACCTCTAAAAATTCCAATAAATATATTTTTGTGTGCCTCAAAGAAGGAATCTTGGCTACGTGCTCGTATTTGTGGTGGATGCGACAGGCAACAAACACACCACAACCAAAGTTTTTCGGTGTCCAGATTTGCAATGTATATACGTGCTATTTGCCTAAATCATCAAAGGTCAGTGGTGTTCAGGATGGTCATAGGGAGTAACATATGTTGGAATTATGCCCTAGAGGCAATAATAAATGTATAGTTATTATTATAATTCCTGTATCAAGATAATAGTTTATTATCCATGCTATAATTGTATTGAATGAAGACTCATTTACATGTGTGGATACATAGACAAAACACCGTCCCTAGCATGCCTCTAGTTGGCTAGCCAGTTGATCGATGATAGTCAGTGTCTTCTGATTATGAACAAGGTGTTGTTGCTTGATAACTGGATCACGTCATTGGGAGAATCACGTGATGGACTAGACCCAAACTAATAGACGTAGCATGTTGATCGTGTCATTTTGTTGCTACTGTTTTCTGCGTGTCAAGTATTTATTCCTATGACCATGAGATCATATAACTCACTGACACCGGAGGAATGCTTTTTGTGTATAAAACGTCGCAACGTAACTGGGTGACTATAAAGATGCTCTACAGGTATCTCCGAAGGTGGTAGTTGAGTTAGTATGGATCAAGACTGGGATTTGTCACTCCGTGTGACGGAGAGGTATCTCAGGGCCCACTCGGTAATACAACATCACACACAAGCCTTGCAAGCAATGTAACTTATTGTAAGTTGCGGGATCTTGTATTACGGAACGAGTAAAGAGACTTGCCGGTAAACGAGATTGAAATAGGTATGCGGATACTGACGATCGAATCTCGGGCAAGTAACATACCGAAGGACAAAGGGAATGACATACGGGATTATACAAATCCTTGGCACTGAGGTTCAAACGATAAGATCTTCGTAGAATATGTAGGATCCAATATGGGCATGCAGGTCCCGCTATTGGATATTGACCGAGGAGTCTCTCGGGTCATGTCTACATAGTTCTCGAACCCGCAGGGTCTGCACACTTAAGGTTCGACGTTGTTTTATGCGTATTTGAGTTATATGGTTGGTTACCGAATGTTGTTCGGAGTCCCGGATGAGATCACGGACGTCACGAGGGTTTCCGGAATGGTCCGGAAACGAAGATTGATATATAGGATGACCTCATTTGATTACCGGAAGGTTTTTCGGAGTTACCGGGAATGTACCGGGAATGACGAATGGGTTCCGGGGGTTCACCGGAAGGGGGCAACCCACTCCGGGGAAGCCCATAGGTATTTGGGGGGGTCACACCAGCCCTTAGTGGGCTGGTGGGACAGCCCACCAAATCCTATGCGCCAAGGAAGAAAAATCAAAGAAAGAAAAAAAAAAGGAGGGGAAGTGGGAAGGGGGAAGGACTCCCTCCCACCAAACCAAGTAGGACTCGGTTTGGGGGGGGGAGAGTCCTCCCCCCTGGCTCGGCCGACCCCTTGGGGTTCCCTTGGACCCCAAGGCAAGGTCCCCCTCCCTCCTCCTATATATATGGGGCTTTTAGGGCAGATTTGAGACGACTTTCTCACGGCTGCCCGACCACATACCTCCATAGTTTTTCCTTTAGATCGTGTTTCTGCGGAGCTTGGGCGGAGCCCTGCTGAGACAAGATCATCACCAACCTCCGGAGCGCCGTCACGCTGCCGGAGAACTCTTCTACCTCTCCCTCTCTCTTGCTGGATCAAGAAGGCCGAGATCATCGTCGAGCTGTACGTGTGCTGAACGCGGAGGTGCCGTCCGTTCGGTACTAGATCGTGGGACTGATCGCGGGATTGTTCGCGGGGCGGATCGAGGGACGTGAGGACGTTCCACTACATCAACCGCGTTCTCTAACGCTTCTGCTGTACGATCTACAAGGGTACGTAGATCACTCATCCCCTCTCGTAGATGGACATCACCATGATAGGTTTTCGTGCGCGTAGGAAAATTTTTGTTTTCCATGCGACGTTTCCCAACAACATAAATAGTAACATAGATGCTAACTAACAAAAATGATGATGTGGCAGATAGTTAATGAGGAGAGACACAAATAGAATAACATATTATGTTACCATCACATAGCACTTTTCAATGCAAAATGACTCTATAAAGCAATAAATAAACTCATCTATGTTACTACGTCTATGACACTACCTACTATAAAGATAGTAATATAGACTAGTAAGATATGCATATTACTAGTCTAAGGTACTCTTAGTAAATTGCATGGAATTAAGGCATGTAACAATGCATTGTTTCTTAGCACGTTATCATAGGAGCATTAATAACTTAATAAGCTACTCCCTCCGTCCGGTGAAAAATGTAAATATAGAAATTTTAGGACAAATTATGGAGTGAAGTAAAAAATGCATTGTAATGATGCAAGCCACCATCTCTCTTCTCTTTTATTACCCAACCCCAGTGAGCTATAAGTGCATGTAGAAATTAAGACGACTATATGTAGAATGTTATTGGTCTTGATTATCGTGTGATGAGAGAGAAGCATTTTTTCTACTTTAAATGCATTGAAAAGATAAAAATACATTGTTTTGTGGACAAATTTTAAAGCTGAATGTATACTTTTCACCGGACGAAGGGGTACTAGCCTAATGCATTGTTTCTTAGAGGTTGTCTCTAAATTTAATAATTTGGTGGTCATGCATAGATGTGATTTTGCTATTAACCATTTTCACCTATGGTAATGTGTAAATGTTGTATCTCAGCTAACATACAATCCTACTCTCTCTCATCATGAACTAGTCTGACACATGAGTAAAACGACTATGAATCCGCGCTAAGAAATCTTTATTGGCACATGTCTTACTCTCTCATCATTAACTAGTATGACACATCAGCAAAACGCCTATAAACTCATGCTAACAAACCTTCATTGACACAGGCCTAATGCTGGTTGTAATGGGGAGTATCATTTACTAGTATCATTATCACGCATATGATACTAGTATATGATACTACATCCGTGATGCATAGTACTTCCTCCGTCACGGTTTAAAAGGCGTGCATGGAAATTCTCTAGAACCTAGGTGGTTATTGATTGGCTGTAAAATAAGTTGAAAAATAGCATTCACACTAAACATGCATATAGAAGTAGTATAACGGAGTACTAATTAGCTGCTAGGAGTAAATGCAATACGTCTTAAACCTTGTGTGTGTGTGGAAATGCACACAAACTTAACTGTGTCTTCTAAACCGTGACGAAGGTAGTATTATATGTTATCATAGGGTAGTTTATTTATTGACATGTATGACACATAGTACCACATCATTTAATATGATATAGTATCATGATATGATACCCAATGTCTCTTCCTTCATTTAAGTCTATGCAATCTCATCAAAATTATCTACTACTCCCTTCATCACAGTATATTGGGCGTATCTCGAAATAATAATTTTTCATAATTAAAAGGAAATAAAGCGCATGACATTAATTAACCTATTAATTGTGTTGTTTTGGAAATCGTCTTCATCAATGCATGCGAGGAAGTAGCTCGCTAGTGGACGGGGTTTTACTAATAGTCAGTTTTGCGATTAATTAGACGCTTCTACAGCTCGTTGGCTCGGTTTTTCCTACTAATAGAAAAACATCTAGGTCTCAAAGCCCTGTGAGATACGTCTAATATACTTTGATGAAGGGAGTAGTTGACATGCATGATACTACCTATGATAGTCCCAGCCTAAATGGACCAAGCTTGAAACTGGAACAGTAAACGAGTTACTAAATGGATCTACAGGTGGGATAATTAGAGACGAACATGGGGTGTTTATTGCTGCTTCATGCTGGCCTATACCCCCACGTCCCTGATGCACATACTTGGAATTTGGTTCGATCCGGGAGACGAATATATGAGTCGTTAATATATGACAAATTTCTGGGATCTTCTTTTCCGGCTGACGAATATATGAGTCGTTAATTCGTTCCTTCGCTGCTAAGACACCAGGCGCATAGATAGAACCGCGAGGTCGGAACTGATTGACGCGCAGTGACTATTTTCTTGGCGTAGCTGCCACGAGACTTGGAATTTGGTTCGATCCGGGAGAAATCTCTCACGATTAGTAGGTGGTGTGATGTTCAAAGATTCAACTCACGATGGCGCCTCGACGTCTTTCCCGTTAATGGCGCTGCATTTCCCACACCAAACTCGAGCCAAGCGATTCAAGTCTCCTTCCTCGCTACTCCTCCTACCCAAGTACTTCACCACATCACCCTCTGAACTGCGTGTTAATTAAGGAGGAAGAAACTGCAGGATAAGTACGTAGCGGTTGGTGTTGATCGATGGTTACTTCTCGTCGAGTAGTCTCCAACATGTCTGTTGGGACCGGCCGGAAGTTTTTGCGTGGCTCAAAACTTTTCCTTTTCCTTTGGGTTTCGAAAAGGAGATGAGTAAACCTGTGCATCCGGTGATGGCACGCACACTGCCATGTTTTTCTTTGGATTGTGTTGTACAGTATTGACTTTGGTGCCAACGGAGGCGATCGAGGCGAATCACGGCCGTACGTGCCGTCGGGATCGGATCAACCAATCCACAGTTCGCGGTGGAGAAAAACTGCGGCGTCTGAAGACCACATCGTTGGCTGAACTCACCGGGCTCGTTGAAAGAAACATGGAGAATGCACGTGTGGTAGGAAAGTTTATTTTGACTGCACAGCTCAACAAACACGTCGCCCAGCTTTACGTTCTTTAAAAAAAGAGGATGACCCCGTCTCTGTATCTGTGAGATGCATGCGGCCATTTTATTAATTATTCTTGAAGACCTTACAAATACAAAGTAGACCTATAATATGTGTGAATCCGTCATCTTAACAACATATGTCGCTACCCTATTCATATGATGAAGGGGTGCAAGTCGGGTCATATACCCAGACCTCTCATCTAAGCCTAACATCTAAAGCCGGAGGCCCCGACTGAGCCATCTATCGGGTCCGGGGCACAAACCGGTCCAACTCACTCACTGGCCCATCTTCAGAGCATATTGAGGTGTCAACCTTAGCAGGTCCTCCGTCATCGACGCCACCATGACGCCAAACGACGACCACCACCTACGCAAGCCCTCAAAAATCTTCCGCCATGGACGCCACCACGACGCCAAACGATGACCTCCACTTATGCGAGTCCATCTTCAAGCAACGGACGTAGATCCATGCTAGGATAGGTTCGCACCACCGCCGTCACCCATCACCCACAAGCGCCGCCCAACCCCAAGGTTCCCAAACCGGCGCCTTCAAGAAGGTAACGACGCCATGAGCGCCACCGCCGCCCAACAAAGTTAGGGCTTTCCTCCGGGAGACCTAGGGAAAGGGGAAGTGAGGAGATCAGTCCATACCGACGCCTGCAAGGAGGGGAACGGCGTCCAAGCTGTCGCTGTCGGCGTGGCCGGCCAGGGATTTCGCCTGAACTAGATCTCCACCACCAGCAGCGCCTCCTGTATAGAACCGGCGACCAAGGGAAGCACGGCCCGACCAGGCTGACCCGCACGCCGAACAGAGGAGGAGAGGAGGCGCCAGATCGCGCGCACCGACCGTCGCAGAAGCCGCCACCAGCCGCCAACGATCACCGGGATCCCGCCGCCCGTACGACCAAGACGCTAGATCCACCGTCCGTACAGCTGCTCGCCAGAGCCTACCGTGCCTCGTTAAAGGAGCCGCCGCTCCAGATCCGGGACTCTCCACGCAGAGTCAGGGCAGCCGAGATCTCGCGGCCACCATTCTTGACGCCCTGGGCTTGCCCGGCAGCTGCCTCAGGCGGCGGCGAGGAGGTCAATCTCTACGTTCTAATCTTGTACAACACACACCTGCTGAGCAAGCGAACAAGAAGTTTGAAAAATGGAAATCTGTTGACGCAGAGGCGTTGGTACGGCGTATAAGAGCAAGTACAATAAGGTACAGTCAGCAGGCTGTAAGGATTAAAATAGTATATTTCTGCTGAGTTGGATGAGAGAGATGAGGAGAGAGAAGGGAAGCGGGCTCTTCGTGAAGAGCCAGCTCTAGCACATACTCTTAGGTGCTTTGTGAGAATGAAACGTGTATCATATATGATAAAATTAGTACTCTTTTATAGCTAACTATTGTACAAGCTAGCTATAAAGTGGGCTATAAGACTGCTTATAGCCAGCAGTTGGCTATACTATTAACCATGCTCTAAGAAACCTTCCCTTTCCAAATCACAAATTAATTAACAAGAAGGCCAACGAGTCACCTACATCTCTACAGTAAGAAAAAATGATTAAGCCACCGCAACAACGCTGTGCATGTAGCATCATCCCCAGTTAGCTAGCTTGTGCTCTCGCTAAAGCCCAGAATCTTGCGTGGAGCCACTAATGAATAAGCAGATCACACCAAGAAGTAGAATTGTTGCGCCATCGTTACCTCGACGTCGATCGAGATTACAACAAAGGCTACCTAATTAATCAGTGGTACAGCGCGCACGGACGTACGCCTTGGCCTTGCAGACGACGCGATCTTGTCGATGACACAACAACAACAGGAACGTGTGAGTGAGAAAGAGTGTGAACGGGACTGCACATCGAGGCCATAACTCTAGGACGTCGACCGTGCGACACGTCGCCCCACACCCGTGCCGACTCATGCGTACGGCGGCTAGCTCCCGGTGAGTCGCCAAGCCTAGCGAGGTGACGAGGATATGCCAACGAATTTATTGGACGACGTCGCCGTCGAAATGGTCCGGAAAAGTAGTGCACCGGAGGGACCGTTTGCGACCCAATTTTTGTAGCTTCTCGTGCGATATTTTCTTGCATAAAATGGCGCTGTAAAGTGTTTTTTTTTTTGGATAATTTTCAATGCATTTTTTAGGTGCATCGGGTCTGCTTTCATCGTTGTTGCTCGGATTTCTCGTGCGTGCTTTCTTGATCGTCCCCATATGATTCCATGCACAAAGCAACGAAGCAAGGACCCCTTCACACCACGTACTGGCCCAAGCAGCAAGGACAAGTCAAGCTACAGAGACAGCTGCAGCTCCGCAGGAAGGCGCAAGGTAGGTGGCTGGTCCGCTAGTGTATACTTTCGTCGTCCATAAATAGACGGTGCCTCGCTCGCCATTAGCCAGCTCCGAGCTAGCAGCATTCAGAGATACTACATATTTTCCAAGCTAGCCTGCATTTGGTACACACACATACAACAGACATACATATATTTCCAAGCTTGTTAAACGAGAGGAGGATGTCTATGGTGAGGTTCTTGGACACGCTGGCCCTGGACTCGTGGAACCCCTTCGGCAGCATCTTCGGCACCACGGCGTCCGGCGGCGCCGACGCGTGGCTGGCCAGCGACACCACCGCGTTCGCCGACACCTACATCGAGAGCCGGGAGACGGCGGAGGCGTACGTGTTCAGCGCCAGGCTCCCCGCGGGGGTCACCAAGGAGGAGGTCAAGGTGGAGGTGGAGGAGGAGGGCAAGGTGCTGGTCATCGCCGGCGAGCGGACCCTGCGGAGGGAGGCCAAGAGCGAGACGCGGCACCACGTCGAGCGCAGCTGCGCCACCTTCTTCGGCAGGTTCCACCTCCCGCAAGACGCCGCCTTGGGCCAGGTCAGGGCCGCCATGGAGGACGGCGGCGCGCAGCTCACCGTCACCGTGCCCAGGGTCGGTGCCGCCGCCGCCGCCGTGGCCATGCCCGAGCCTCCCATGGCCATCGAGGTCGTCGAGGCCAGCCCGTGCTGATGGCGATCGACGCCGGTGCCGACTACGGACGTACGTGCAGTAATAAGTTGCTGCTCGTATGTATGATCTGCTTGATGGGTCCGCAGCAAATTGTGGTGTTCGATGTACGTAACTACGTACTACTTTCATCGGCCATTCGGCCTGTAATATGCATGCGCACAGTCAAGTTTGCATGTACTCTTACTTGTCAGTTTTGGTGTTCACGGTCAAATTAGTGAAGTGTTCACTGTCAAGTTGATGAAGAGAAAGCCTGAATCATTCTACTGGTACTCGCTAATTAAATTCAGTACTTGTTAGAGCAACTCTAACCAATCCTAGAGAAGTAAACGGCCTGGTATCTTTAAGAGAGTACTTTTACTCCACTAAAAATGGTCATTTCTAACTGATCATTCAAACATAGCAGAGTAAAATTTACATTATTTTCATGCATTTTGTCAAACTCTTGCTATTCGGTGGGACTCCGAGGGCACCGCGAGGCCAAAGTCATAGACCATGAGGTTCCCGTCGGCGTCAAGGAGGATGTTCTGCGGCTTGACGTCGCGGTTGGAGACGCCGGAGAGGTGGAAGTAGATTTTTTTTAAACAAAAACTGTATTCTTTATTATAAGTTCAGAAACATGAGGATACATATGATATCGGGCAAACTAGTGAGTCATAAATGGCACACGGGTTATACAGATGATGAGGATACAGATGATATCGCCGCTAGCGTGGAAGTAGATGAGTGTGGGCTATACCTCGCCATGAGCAACCCGGCCTGGACGGCCCGATCCGACCCGTCCAAAAATCTCGGACCAGGCCATGCCTAAACTTACCATCGGGCCGGGCTCTGCCTTGAGGAATGCAATTTTAAGCCGTGGTCAGGCTGGGCCAATCGTGCGCACTCAGCTTTTTACTCCCTCCGTCACGGTTTAGAAGACAATAGTTAAATTTACGTGCGTTTCTAAAATAGACATAGTTTAAGGCGCAAAAACAATTACTTTATTAATTAGTACTAGTACTCCCTCCGTTTCTAAATATAAGACCTTTTAGAGATTACACTACTACATTCGGATGTATATAGACATATTTTAGAGTATAGGTTCACTCATTTCGCTCCATATGTAGTCCATAGTAGAATTTCTAAAAGGTCTTATATTTAGGAACGTAGGGAGTAATATTCATGCATGCGCCCTCCCAATTTGGTGGTCACGCATTAGTACTACTATTTTATCAGTTGATTAGACGCATTAACATGTACACATGCTACATCTTATAATCAATCGATGACTACATTGGTCCCAGAGATTTTTTAAACGTGCCTTCTAAACCGTGACAGAGGAAGTATGTCTTTGGGCTGGGCTCGGGTTTCATATTTAAGCCGGCGATCGGGTCGGGTCAGGCCGGGCTTGGATTTTTAGCATCGAGTTTTTTTTTGCCCGGCCTGATGCCTGGCCTGGCCTGGCCCGAAGTATGTCCAGGTATAGTGTGGACACGAGCTCGAGGAAGACCCAGCGTATGGCATATGGCCAAGACAACGCCGAGAACTCACGCATCCATGCCGCTGGCGGCTAGGCTTGTCGATCACCTTGATGGCCACGGCCTCCTTGTCGACGAGGGAGCGCACGTAGTAGACATCGGCAAGCACGTGTGCGCCATGCGCTGGTGGCGGTGAGCCCGGGCTTCTCGTGCACCTTGACGGCCACGATGTAACTCTTGAACTCGATGTAACTCTGAAGTTACTTCCGATGTGGCCGGTCTTAGAGAGGGGAATCCGAATTTATCCTTCTATAATTGGTTAGTATCGACTAGAGTTGCTCTTACTTAAAAACACACACCAGTATATAGTTGTTAAAACATGAGAAAATCACGAGAGATATTTCGGGTCCTCATCATCCTCGCACAGTGAGATAGATCGGGCCTGAAAAGTTTCGATGCATCACGCATCTCCTGGAGACACTAGCTAGCTAGTTGGTCTGAAAAGTTTCGGCGCACCACGCATCTCTTCGGCGCTAGCTAGCCAGTTGGTCGGCCGGTTCACTCGTGGTTATTGGGGCGCAGCTGGTCTCCTCTCCTGGGAAGTTGGGAGCGTGCGATATTTCGCAGCCGTCGACAAGGCAGGAGGTAGTGCACATGCCGATCGAATCGCACCAACCGCCACGTACTATACGTGCGGCAGGTCGGCTGGTCGACACCGAAGATACATATTTGTGTGGCACGCAGGTATCCCAGAAAGGCAGAAGCAGCAAGCAAGATGCACCACACGTTGATTTTAGATGGTTTCTCGATACGTGGCACGAGTGCCATACAACTGGTCTGAGATCGGATCGCGTCTCATCTCATGCGGGACGACCAAAGTCCAAAGGTGAGCGCCACCTAGAAGCAAAATGCTAAAAAAATCTTCAACAGCTGCCTAAAAAATACTCCACGCGTTAAATTATTTGATTTTTGGCATCGGACAGTTTTAACAGAGGCTGTTAAATTGCACGCGCGTTAAAAAGTTTTGGTTACACGTTAAAAACGCTATCGCGCGCATTATATTTGAGGCGCCAGCTCGAGCGCGCAGTAAACTCTGGGTCGCTGCAGGTGGGGTTGCTGGATAGGGCGCCGCACGCGCGTCTGTTGGGGATGATCCGGTCCCACGCATTAAAAATGCTAAAGTGACGCGTTAAAAAAATTATTAAACGTGAATTTTTTATACGGCTGTTGGAGATACTCTAAACTTGCGGCAAGATCATAATGCAAGGCCTACAAAAGCTATAATTCCCTCAACTAGGGTGGCCACCTTCCTCTCCCTAATACCAATCATAAGAGCATCTACAACAACATATAACAAAAATGACTCCTCAAACGCCTGCGAACGCGTCCGAACACGTCTAAAATAAACACTGCTACTACCGGATATCTTATATTGGATTAACAAATCCATACAAAAACATGCAAACATAAAAAAAATATTATTACGTACAAACCAACTACTCGTTGTCGGAGATTTTGACGATCTCCGTTCCCTCCGATGGATGAATGTGCGACAGCTGCAACTCCCTCTCCCCTGACGCCTCTGGCTAGCTGTCATGGCTTCCTCCGTCGCTATCTGCGCGTCGAGCTCGTCGAACAGGGCATCGGCCTCCGCCTGCCTCTGTCGGATAATCCGGCGGTGGCGAGCCGGAGCGATGCCACACGGCGTTCACACCGCAACGACGGTCAAGATGCCGGTCGGACCGTCGGGATTCCACGCGAGTCCGCATGGGCCCCGCCGTCAGGCCGACGTGACGGGCGTGCCAAGGCGCGCTCGGGCTATCCCATCCATGCCCTATATTTGAGTTGGATATGAGGGGTGCCGGTCAGGCCGGACGTTTGAGCCCCATTTTAGACGCCCGAATGGGTCAATTTTTTATGATCAGTCAGTACACGGGCGGCCTGCCCAATGGTTTGAGACGGATATGTGGAATTCGGTTGTAGATGCTCTAATGCCCCACATCAGGTTTATAATAATAAGTTTTTTTTTGCATATGTAGCATTACTTAGACTTATGGTCCTGTTTTCTGTGAGATTTAAATTACTTCATTGAATGCAGAGGCAGAAGGGGCTTGCTAACTGTAAAAGCATCTTTAGTCGCGTCCTCAACAGTCCCTCCAAGGCCCATTTTTATCGTCGACGCTGAAAACGAGTCCACTCGTGTCCCTAGGCGGCTGTTTTTTGCTAGTGAGGGCCGAAATTGGCCCCAGCGTTCCCAGACGAACCGAGCGCGCTGGAGGCACACAGAAGCGCCGAGGGAAACATTTTTGGCACGAAACAGGTGTGGACACGCCGAGTCAACAACTAGGCGCATTGGTCATCCTCATCGCCTCGTTTCCCGCGGGACTCAATGCGAAGGTTGCGTCGCCGGTCAGCCTTCCATTGATTCTTCACGGGCGGCGCAATGAAGACGCGATGACGTGCGTTCCGGCGACGCACGTCCCGTCCAGTCCCGCCACATGTTCATATGGTGCAGCCCCACGTGCCGCCCGCCCGCGGCTATATAAGCCGCCCCTCCTCTCGTCGGTGGCCACACGCCTCTCTCGCCAGACTCCCGCTGTCGACGCTCTCTCCTCTTTCCGCCCCTTTCGTCACCGACGCCTTCTCTCCCTCTCTCTAATGGTCAAGTGCTACCCCCGTGAAGGAGGGGCGGCCAACGGCTTCAGCTGCTGCCACCTGCAGGAGCCTGAGGCCCGCCTCCTCTATGAGGTGGACTACCCGGAGCCACCGGACATGCGGGTCGGGCTTGTGGAGGCTGAGCGTCGGCGGAGTCCCAGTTCCACTGCGGCCCTCTGGAGTTGACTGGTGCGCGGAGATCGCGCGCATCCGGTCATCGTTGTTGGAGAGCTCGCAGAACCTGCCGAGGCACGCCCCCGACGGCAACACATTGTGGACGCAATACTTTGAACGTCGTCATGCCGACCAGCTCGTCGCCACCAAATGGAGTTAAACCCCGCAACCGCTACAACTTGGAGGGGCGTCCCCGGCCGCACATTGGAGGTCGTGCTTGAGTACATCGATGGCGGCAACTCGCCGCGGTATGAGTACCCGCCACCACCCGCATTCTCCCGCCACCGCGGTAGTTCTTGGACGCCGAGGTGGATGGTGACAGTGGCTTCCTCCTCGTCCGGCTCCCGCTCCTCCGGGCTGCCGGTACTCCTCCCCGTCAAAACGGAGCCGTAGGAGACACCACTAGGGCGGCACACGCGCATCGCCGACATCTCATCAACGAGCACGACGACTCCTCCGGCCTCGTCAAGCCGAAGACGGAGTTGGCGCTCCTCCCCGTCAAGTAGGAGCACCTGGACATGGCCGTCGCCGAAGAGACCACACTCAAATGGGCGTGGGACCACTACATCCGGGAGGAGATTCAGCGCCAGCGTCGAGCCCTTGAGGAGATCGCCGGTCAGCGCCGCGGCCGTGTGGAGGACGGCGTCATCCTCAACGACAACGACAAGAAGGCGCCCGGGCCTTCCAACCCCGTTCGCCACGACGACCCAGGGCAGGGCAAGGACGGCGGCGGAGCGCAGGACGATGACATCGACAACGATGGCGACGACGACGGTGACTACACCAACTTCTACAAGCTTCTCGACATGTAGAAGGCGGTTGTTGCTGCGGGTGGAGGGTGGTGGCGTTCAATTTCTTTTTAGATTATGATTTTTTATTTCAATTTTATATAAATTTCAATGAAAACTATGAACTTCTTTCAAATTTGAGTTGTTTTTTATGGATTTAGGCCGAGTTTGTTTTTTAAAAAACCGGTTGGGGACGACCTTTGGGGGGATGGGGTCAGATGACTAGAAAGCCGAGCGCTCTACGCCGTTATTTTTGTAGGCACGCCCCTAGACGATGCTATTTCACGCCCCGAGGGCCGAACGGCTGGAAATCGTCTAAGCCCCGCATTCTTGAACGACGACATGTGGAAAGAGGGCGCCGACTCGTGCGGAAAGGGCGCCGAGGACCGTGTGCTTGGTGTCACAAATTGCGGGGAGGTCGACAACGACGGAGCCACGTGCGAGGAGGGGCCAAATTCACTGTTTTGACCATTTTCCAAAAGTTAAGCCGGATCTGACCCTGATTGGAATCTTTTTTCGGATCTGATCTTTTTTGCTATCGTCGGACCACCTGACGGTACGGTATAACAACCTACCGTCAAGGTCCATGACGATAGAATTGCACTCCTACCGGAAAAGAAAATTCTAAGTTTGCATAGAGTGCGTGTACGTGCGAACTCCAGACCTCTTGGCGGTAGAGTTATACATGCTACCGTCAAATCATTTGACGATAGGCCACTTGTCGGATCTGACGGTAGCAAAAAAGTCAGATCTAAAAAAAGTTTCCAAACGGGATCAAATTCGACTTAACTTTACCAAAAAGGTCCAAGCAATGAATTTTGCCGCGAGGAGGGGGTGAGGACTCCGCTGCGAGGAAGGATGAGCCCAATGCCGACGTGGACTCAAGGACACATACCACGCATGAGACGGGGACGAGTGGAGATGACCGTCGATCGTAGTCGCGATGAGCGTCGCGGATCAGGATGGGCCAGCGGTTTTTTCTCATGGGAGGAGCTGACTATTGGAATAACCGAATGTACAGCGGAAATTCGCAGGGAAACGTAAGTGTGGGGATACTCACCTGTTAAGCCCTGCCGTCCGGTTGATCTGCCTCGCGATTTGCGAAGTAGATGAATCCCGCGCGAGTGAGTAAAACAAAAACTTCTCAAAAGGCTTTAAGTTTCAACGATGATGAAACTTACCCTTTTTTGCATTAAAAATGACCGGTTTCAACAAGTTTTGGAGATGTATTTTTAAGCATTTTTTTCTGTCGATCTAAACACAAGATAACTGATTTTTATCGATCATTTGTACTAAGTTTCAAACACTAAACATTTGTCGATCATTTGTCCGGTTGATTTAAAATGGATCTTATTTGAAAGCGATGGTCGCGGGAAACATGAATATGAAAACAAAATTTAATTTGAAATTTTCATTTCAAATATATAAAACTTTAAAAATAGAGAGGCAAAATAAGAAGCTGTCACTAGGAACCCGAGTGCCACCGCACTTGCGTGTCGTAAATTCTCGTTTGAACGTATACCTGTATGTACGATGTGCTTCCTCCGTTTTCCCAATATAAGTTCACTAATTTTACTCTGTACGTGTATTTCATACTGAAATCTTTAAAGGATTCATGTTTTAAAACGGAGGGAATATGTCTAGACGGGTTATCATACGTCCATATTGCTTTTTATATGTGGTGTAGAGACCGATGGTTCTTCTTTAATTTCACTGTGAACACTTCATTAATTTGATTGTGAACACCAGACCGACGGAAGTACGTAGTTACGTACACCAAACACCACAAACTGTGACATCACAACTAAGCCGCAGAACAGCGCCCTGAGGACCCATCGAGCAGATCATACGAGCGGCAACTTATTACTGCACCTACATCTGCCGGAGTCGGCACCGGCGTCGATCGCCATCAGCACGGGCTGGCCTCGACGACCTCGATGGCGACTGCCGGCTCAGGCATGGCCTCGGCGGCGGCGGCGGCACCGACCCTGGGCACGGTGACGGTGAGCTGCGCGCCGCCGTCATCCATGGCGGCCCTGACCCGGCCCAACGCGGCGTCCTCCGGGAGGTGGAACCTGCCGAAGAAGGTGGCGCAGCTGCGCTCGACGTGGTGCCGCGTCTCGTTCTTGGCCTCCCTCCGCAGGGTCCGCTCGCCGGCGATGACCAGCACCTTGCCCTCCTCCTCCACCTCCACCTTCACCTCCTCCTTGGTGACCCCCGCGGGGAGCCTGGCGCTGAACACGTACGCCTCAGCCGTCTCCCGGCTCTCGATGTAGGTGTCGGCGAACGCCGTGGTGTCGCTGGCCAGCCACGCGTCGGCGCCGCCGGACGCCGTGGTGCCGAAGATGCTGCCGAAGGGGTTCCACGAGTCCAGGGCCAGCGTGTCCAAGAACCTCACCATAGACATCCTCTTGGAAATATATCGAGTATCTAGTATAGTGTTCGTGTGCTACTACCAAATGCTAGCTCGTTTCCTTTTGTGAATGTTTGGAGCTGGCTAATGGCGAGGCACCGGCTATATATGGACGACGAAAGTAAACACCAGCCAACTACCGGCCTTGCGCCTTCCTGCGCAGTTGCACCTGTCTCTGCAGCTTGAGTTGTCCTTGCTGCTCGGGTCAGTGGTTTGTGAAGGGGCCAATTTCGTTGGTTTGCGCATGGACTCATATGGGGCCGATCAGGAAAGCACGCACGAGAAATCCGAGCAACGGTGAAAGCACACCCGATGCACCTAAAAATGCATTGAAAACTATCCAAAAAAATACTTTACAGCGCCAAGAAAATATCGCACGTGAAGCTACAAAAATTGGGTTACCAACGGTCCCTCCCGTGCACAACTTTTCCGGACCATCCCGACGGCGACGCCGTCTAGAATTAGTTGGCATGTCCACTTCACCTCGCGAGGGGAAGCGAAGCTAGCTTCCGAGCGAAGTGTGTTTAAAACCTTAAATTGTAGCGGTCGATGTGAATGAACCCTGACCTTTAAATTCCTGAAGTCTATACCTTATACTTAATGATCCCGACCAATTGTAACCCTAAAATCTAACCTAGACCTGTTTGGAAGAATAATCCCAACCGAAATCACTCGTTTCTCTCACTGACCGTATGGACCTACATGTCATATTCTTCTTCTTCGTCAACTTCGTTACTCTTCTCTCGGTACGCAAAACAGATTTAGGGTACGCCAAACGGATTCAGGGTCTAAATTGATCGGGATGGACGATTACAGGGTATCGATTTCAAGAATTCGAAGATCGAGGTCCATTTACATCACCCTCTACAACCTTAGGGTTTAAAACAGACTTCACTCCTAGCTTCCCGACCGATCGGCGGCCGGGTAGCCGGCGTACGCAAGACTTGTCACGGGTGTGGGGCAACGTGTCGCACGGTCGACGTCGTCGAGTTAAGGGCTCGACGGGCAGTCCGTTCACACCCTTTCTCACACGTTGGTCCTGGCATCGATCGCGTCGTGTGCAAGGCCGGCCACGTATGTACGCAAGATTCTGTTTGTAATCTCTATCGACGTTGAGGTAACGATGGCTCAACAGTTCTACTTCTTGGTGCGGTCTGCGTATTATTTAGTGGTTCTAGGCAAGATTCTAGCCTATAGCGAGGATTCTGGAAAACGCAATCTATCGAGTGATGATGTTAACTTTTGTTACTAACTGATTTAACTTTCCTTACTATCCAAGTATTACATGAACAGTTCATCACAGGGGTTTAACTTTTCTTACCGGCCGACTGATTTGGTGACTCGTCGATGTTCCTGCTAACTGATTTGTTATTTGAAAAATGAAAAAAAGAGAAGCTATTCATTCATTATTTGCGCCGTATCAAAGTCTCTGCGTCCCAAAGGACTGGCACGACCTGGAGGAGCCCATCTCTCAAGAAGGAGGTGTGCCCCGCTATTAACGACATGCCTAAGGACAAAGCTCCAGGGCGAGATGGATTCACGGGCATCTTCTTTAAGAATGTTGGGACATCATCAAGGATGATATCATGAGAGTCATTCACTTTTTTGATTCCCTGCATTTTGAGAATTTTCATTGGCTCAATTCCGTGAACGTGGTGCTCCTTCCGAAGAAGGAGAGTGCGGAGGGTATCTCTGAATATAGACCTATGAGCCCCATTCATGCTATTGCGAAGATCTTTGCCAAGGTCCTCTCCATGAGGCTCGCCCCCCACATGGATGGCTTGGTCTCCAACGCTCAAAGTGCTTTCATCAAGAGGAGAAGTATCCACGACAACTTTATGTATGTTAGGAATTTTGCGCAGAACTTGCATTAGTGTAGGAATTTTGCTCTCCTCTTCAAGCTCGACATCTGCAAAGCCTTTGACTCGATTAGGTGGGAGTTTATCCTGGACCTTCTCAGGAGAAAGGGTTTCCCCTCCAAGTTTCGGAATTGGATGATCGCCCTCCTTCGCACGTCCTCATCGAGGATCCTTTTAAATTGGGTGCTTGGTCCCCCCATTCTGTATGGGAAGGGGTTTCGACAAGGTGACACTCTGTCGCCACTTCTGTTTGTTATCGCTATTGACCCCCTACATCAAATCCTGGAGCTTGCTACTCGCAAAGGGATTCTTCATAAAATCCGCGAAAGGGGAGCTAGGATCAGAACATCACTCTACACGGACGACGCTGCCGTCTTCCTGGCACCCGTCAAAAGGGATGTGGACAACCTGGCCGCCATCTTGAAGGGGTTTGGTGAGGTCAGGACTTTGTACCAACTTCCAAAAAAGCTCAGTAGTGTCCATCAGATGCAACCAACTAAACCTAGATCGCATTTTACGTGGCCTTCCGACAATCAGAGCAGGTTTTCCTCTGAGGTACTTAGGTCTACCACTGTCGGTCTGGAAGCTAAGAAAGGTGGACCTACAATTCTTGGAGGACAAGGTGGCAGGAAATCTAGTCACATGGGAGGGCCAAAACATCACCACCATTGGCCGCTCTGCTCTGGTCAAGTCAGTCATCAGTTTCACCTTCTAGACGGTCTACTTCATCACACCGCTTGTTATCCCGCAAAGCACCCTTCTCAACGTCAACAAGCTAGAACGGGCCTTTGTGTGGGCTGGTTCGGACAAAACAACTAGTGCCAAATGCAAAGTCAACTGGGAGACGGTATGTTGGCCGCTAAACTATGAAGGCCTAAGTGTGCTGAATACTGACAAATTTGCTAGGTCCATGAGGTTGAGATGGCCATGGTTCGAGTGGAAGGAACCCAACAAGTTGTGGGTAGGCCTGGGAAACCCATGCGACGAGCATATCCTCAAGTTCTTCTATGCATCCACCACCATCATCGTAGGCAATGACGCGAAAACACCATTCTGGGACTCTCCATAGTTGCTAGGCCGGAGGCCGAAAGAGATTGCCCCCCTCATTTTTGAGGCATCCTCGAGGAAAAACTGGAAGGTGTGCGAGGCTCTCAAGGAGGATGCATGGATCTTCAAGATCAACTCACCAACCATCGTTTTCGCAGCACATATCTCTCAGTTCTTCGCGCTTTGGATGCTCCTCCATGAGGTAAACCTGGTTGAGCATGCTGAAGGCGACATTATATGGAAGCACACCATGGATGGGCAATACACCGCGGGTTCCGCCTACAAAACACAATTCCTGGGAATGACTACTCTCCGATGGATCAAATGGGTTGGAAGGTTTGGGCACCACCTAAAGTCGAATTCTTCGCATCGCTTGCAATTCAAAACCGTATATGGACCGCCGATAGATTGGTCAAACGTGGATGGCCAAATTGTGGTCTTTGCACGTTGTGCAAGAGGGAACAAGAAACGGGAAGGCATCTATTCTACGAGTGTCGTTTTACTATTAGGCTATGACATTTGGTCGTCGAGAAGCTTGGACTACACTACATGAACACCTCAACATGGCACTTGGAAGGCTCCGTTCAGGAGTGGTGGGATCACCGGACCGGGATGTGAGTTCCAAACCAAAAGGCCGCGGCCTCCCTCACCATGCTCGTCTCATGGACAATCTAGAACGAACGAAACTCGAGGGTCTTCTAAAATAAGAGTGCTCTACCGACGGTTCTACTCGACATCGTCCTAGAAGAGGCAAAGCTCTGGAGCATTGCGGGGGCAAAAAAAACTAGGGTCATTCATTGTACACGAGTAATCATCATGCCGTTTTGTTGGATTGCTGTAACAAACTCTAACTCTTTTCTTAATTAATTGATGAAGCAAAGCTTATGTCTTCGTTTTTGAAAAAAAAAGTCTCTGCGTCACGACATTTCTATTTTCAACTTTGCTCAGCTGTGTGTGTTGTACGACGTGTCCGCAGAACCAGAGCTGCAGTCAAACTATAGTCCAATCTACTGTAGACTCTAGAGTGCTTTTGTACCACACGTGCACCGTACATCTTTCAAGCCGGACGAGTCTAGCAAAGAAAGGATGAGGGCGTCAGACGTCCCCGTTTTTCTCCACCTCAACCTGTGGATCGTCGATCCGACCGCGACGGCACGTACGTCCGTGATTCGCCTCATTTTCATTGGCACCAAAGTCAGGTTCAATCGAAACAAGAAAAAGGACAAGGAAATGTTTTGGGCCACGGAAAAACTTGCGACCCCAACTCGAGGAGAAGTAACCATCAACAGCACCCTCATCCAGCAGGCAATAAATATCTTCTTCATTCATTAACATGCAGTCCGTAGAGTACCTGTGGTGAAGTACTTAGACCGGTTGTAACGGAAGTATTATAGAATTTTTGTCTAAAAGGACCCCCGCGAACGGATTTATCAGAAAAGACCACATGGAGCCGATAAAAAACGAAAAGGACCCCCTCCCCGCATGGCGGCAGACGCGCCAGCCGGCACGTGGCACCTGCCGCCACCAGCCCAGGCGGCCGGCTGTGGATCCCGTTCCCGCCACGCCGCGCCGTAACGGACAGAGGCTAGGTGGGCCCTACCACCACCACCCCAGGCGGCCGGCCGGGAATATTTCCGCGACGCTGATTGCACTAACTCCGAGGCTGCGTGCTGTATTTTTTCCGCCACATGCACGCGATAAAGGCGGACGAGCAGTGCATTTTTTTCCCGCCTAAGTTTCCCGCGTTATTTTCCTGCCTAAGTTTTCCGCGTGGATCGCTTAAGTTTCGCGTCGTTTTTTCCGCGTAGACATCCGGCAAGGCCTATAAAAGGAGGCAGGGAGTGAAACTCTCTTCACCATTGTTCAGCCAGACTTCAAAGCACCTGCACCTCCATAGTCCGTATGAGTTTTCCTTGTTCGGATCAGAGCATTAGGCCTAGGAAAATGCAGAGTGCAAGCTTGCCTCGGGGGGTGGAATCAGTTCGATGTTGGTGCGGTGATCTCTGCAAGGTGAAGGAGGTGACGGATTTTTCAGATTGGTTGGGCATGAAGTTTTTCATGTACGTAAATTATGAATCTGATCCACCCGAATCTATTTCTGCGTACATCAGGCCTCCGGTATGCTCAAGTCATCCAGATTATTGTTTACTTGAATCTGATTAATCCTGTAGTCTCCTCCTCCTCTCTGCATGTACTATCGTTGGATTGACACGAAAAATGCCGGACTGGACGGTGACCGAGATTCGTGAAAGAGGTCGCCGTGCATGGGCTAGTTTGGACTTGGAAGAGCGCCGCGAGAAGGCTGAAGCAGAGGAGAAAGCAGCGCAGAAGAAAGAGTCGGAAGAGTACTGTGTGGAGCAGAGGTCTTTTATTGATGAGATGAAAAGAAAAAACCAAGAAGAGAAACTTCGGCGGGAGGAGGTTTACAGACATCGGGAACATGCCCGTGAAGCTGAGAGGGAGAGAAAGAGATAAAGGGCTCGTGCGGCAAAGGCATCAGAAGAAGCTGGTAATGGAAAAGGAAAATATCCACGTTGGACTCAGTAGATTTATTTTATTGCATCTTAATTTGTGTTAGTTGTATCTTAATTTCTTCAAGTTGTATCTTAATTTCGGTAAGTTGTATCTTATTTTCAGCAATGTGTATCTTAATTTCGGCAAGTTGTATCTTCATTTCCGCAATGGATATTTTAATTTCAGCTACGTGTATGTTCTATTTCCTGCCTCACTTTCCTGCCATTTTTTCCCGCGTATAGCTTTGCCGCCATTTTGTTCCCGCCTCGCTTTCCCACCATTTATTTCACGCCTCGCTTTCCCGCCATTTTGTTCCCGACTCGCTTTCCCACCATTTCTTTCCCACCATTTCTTTCCCGCCATTAGTTACTCGTCTCGCTCTGCTGCACCTATAAAACCCCCTCCAGACCAAGGTGGGTAAGGAGTGTCCTCAAAATGTCTCATTATCCTTTCGATCATAGTTTTCACAGTGGTATGACCGAGTGTCTTGTGCGCTTAGCTAGCAATTTGAAGATAGATAATACAATAGTTTCATGGGACGAACTCATCAGTAGTGACACGCTACCGAATGAGGTTGCCAACGCATTAGGTAGGAAGGGGTGGCCTACAAGGACATATGAGGAGATTCAGAAAGAACTTCTGCGGTTGAATGAAAGATGGAAGAAGAAATGCCAACACATACGCGGTGGAGGTGGAGTAAAACATCCCTTTTTATGGATTGACGATAGTGAGGACGAAGACGATATCTTCATGCCGAGTACCAAGGCCAAGAGCGCATCATCGACGAAGGCCAAGAGTAGCGCTTCGTCAAAGGGCGAGAGCTCTGCATCGCCGAAGGATGACGATGACTTTATGTAGTTTTTTATGAACTCTATATCTTAATGTATCTTATTTTATGTATGTTATTTTATGTATCTTATTTTATGCAAGCAACTTTAAATTGAAAAAATGCGTCGAAATATATCGAGAACTTTTATTTCATCAAACTACATAGATGTCTTGTACGTACATTTGAAAGTTTGAAACTGACATAGAGAGATATAATAGTTTGCACACATAGATAGACGAATCACCCTATGCGACGACGACCAGCTAGCCTTGCCCGATGACCGGAGGGTGACAAGCGTTCAGGGGGTCTGTGTTCACGAAGACCATGGCCGTACTGTCCCTCGTGTTCTTGTGTCTGCGACTCATGCATAGGTAGTGGAGTCTGAAATCCATATTGAGATGATGATTCTAAATTGTAGGTGAATGGTTGTGACTCAGAATTGATATAAGATGGACCAATAACGTCCTTCCCAAAAAAAATCATTTAGCATTTCTGGAAGCGTGCATTGAGTATCATGGGTTTCTGTGAGTATTTCTTTGTGTACATCACGCTGGGTATGTTCATCTTCCCATGATGGATCATTAATTTCCTGCGTCGAAAAATTGTGTGTAAAAAAAGTTATGTAAGATGAAAAATTATGTGTAAATAGAAGTTATGTAATTGCTTATTATAATTGTACATACATGACCTTTGTTGTAGCTTTGTGCTGCCTCGCTTGTCTCAGCTCAACGATTCTCCTCGGGCATCCTAATCCCTCGCGTGGGCGGATATGGCTGAGATCCTTGAGTGTGTGCGCCATATACTGTATATGCATCCTGCTTCATGAAATGAGTCTGTTCGGGCGTCGAACCTAAATCTGAAGCATGTACCTGTGATGTTTGTCCATGTAGTGGTAGAGACGAGTCATGTCGTGGAAGTGTCGGTGTAGTACTAGGACCCTCTCCCCACCCATGGACGACGACGGCGCCGCACTCGGTCTAGCTGACCTCGGTTCCGGAATGTTGTACGCTCCAGTGGCAACGTCGTTCTCTGTACTGCATCTCGTAATCCTTGTGCTGACGAATTCGCTAATTCTTTTAAAGAAGGACCTGCCTTTAGGATCAATTCCCTGGGCTCGCATTCCTTCCCTCGCTATCGCTTGTACTTGGGTGCAAATATCAATCTGAAAAAATCATTGTTGGTTGGTTGAATTGTTCATGAAATGATGGACCTGAATAGCAAGATGTTGATGATTACCGTGGAGTCACGATAGTAAGCTGATGATGTGTCTATCCGTCTCTGCAACTGTTCCATATGCGTGGGATGTGTTGGCATCGTAGGTGGTTCACTCGTCAGTCTAGTATGCGTGCTCATGCGATACCAATTATAGTACGCTTCTGTTGTAGTTGCATCGTACGGTCTGCATAAATAAATAATTACATCACATTCTGTATTTTATAAGTACATAATTAAATTAACATGAGTAAAATTACCGTTGCTGAGGCATTATATTTTGTAGACCTTCATTATTCCACTGGTTTATCCATTGAATGTTTTATGCATTCCAGTCGACACCAGATCTGCCCATATTACTCATCCTGAAATTTAGATAACAAAACAAAAAATCAAGAACCGGGGATGGAATATCTATTTAGCTAGGTCACATCTTACTTACTTATGAGTTTCTTCGTCAATACATCTTGGAACCGGTGGTGGAATATCTTGATGTAGACTGAACTGTCTCATGACAAGGTCAGGATTGTATGGTTCCACAAACCACAGATAGAGTAAACTGCAGCGAGTCATCCAGAAGGCACTATCTCTCACGCATTCCACTCGGATGCGTTGCGAACCAAATACCATATCAATGTGTGCCTCAGTCCACGGGTTCCATGTTATTAGTGAGTCGTTAAGAAGCTCAAACTGATCATGGTATATGGGGTAACAATTTTTTGCAATTTTAGTAGACCATTTTTTTCGACCCAGCATCCACCGGCTGGACATAGTTACAACGCCCGCACCATAGTCGTATGGGGTTGCCGGTTCTACTATCTGGGGTCGTCCTACAGGTAAGTATTCCCAGGACGACAACTGTAGAAACTCGTAGGAGACACAAAGTAATGGAGCTTTAGATGTGAATGGAGTTTTTTGACTGGCATCACACAACCCTCGGTATGTGTGAGAAAGCATAGCATAACCAAAGCTATATGGTGGATTTTGGGGTAATGGTTCATCCGCTATCTTTGCGGCAAAATAGATGAGACCAGGAAAACTACCTCCCCGTGAGAATTAGGAAACATCACATCAAATAGCCACAACAAATATGCAAACAAGTGTCTGTTCGTTGTCTCAGGATCAGCATAGGTAGATAAAATTTTGAAGTTAGTATGAAGCCAGCTGAGTAGGATACCTCGAGGCGGACCAGAACGATCTGATATGGGCATTTCGAGCCTCAGAAGGCCCGAGACATCTGCTGGCCAAGTAGGAGAAACTCGTGGATGTACCACTGGCACACCTCTAATTGGTAAAGCTGTGATCATTGACACATATTTTAGAGTAGGTGGAAGCTCTCCACAGCGAAAGTGAAATGTGTGGGTCTCTGGTCTCCATCTATCAACGAGGGATGTCAAAAGGGATGGGTCGGCAGTAAAACTACCTGGACGAGCTACGAGGTTTGGAAAATGAAGGAGTCCATAAGCCTCAAGGTGTTCAAGGAAACGATTATGTATTGACCAGGGCGTCTTTACGGTTCGAAGCCGGAAGGTGTGAGGAGGATTTTCATGATTTGGATTTAAGAAAAGTTGGCAACGGTGGTTGTTATCGTGATACCCATGCAAAAACTGGGGCATTTCAGCCATAACCTGCAATCACGACGAAATGAAATTGAATATTCCGAAGATTACATCACGATGAAATGATATTAAATATTCCGAATATTACATCATGACGAAATGAAATTAAATATTCCGAAGATTACATCACAATGAAATGAAATTAAATATTCCGAATATTACATCACGATGAAATGAAATTAAATATTCCGAAGATTACATCACGATGAAATAAATTAAAATACATAGCATGATTACATATTATGCAGTGTTGTTGTTACGATACGGACACTCCCTACGCGAGTGACCAGCACACCTACAAACGCGGCATCGCCTTGGTTCTCCCAACTGGCTGTGGTCCATGTCATTGCGATGACGCCTAGACTGACGCCGTCCCTTGATGGTTCGCATCAATGCGGGATCTGGAACCCATGTGGTCCCTTCTGGCCATAATTGCTTGTAGTTCATATCAATGCCCCAGGCCCAAAACTCACCGTTTCAAGTGTTGTACAAATTGTGCATGTTGAAGTACGATGATACGTATGGCTCGACACTAATTTTTTGATCTGCAGCTGCCCGCAATACGTGACTGCAAGGGTATCCCAGAAGCTTGGGCTTGTTGCAAGTGCACTCACACGAGGTTGTGCCAAGCGTCACAGCTTGTTTTTGTGCTCCTCTGTGGTGACCCTTAACAAACTTTGCTCGCACACTAACTTCCTATTTATTCCTAAGTGCATCTATCTTCCTGCACCCATGTCTTTGCGACTTCTTTGCTTTCTCATCAAGATGTCTTTGCATCTTCTCAGACCAGGGCTTGTTCAAATCAACTAGTGCCTTGGCGACGGTGACTCTGTCTGCAAAGTATGACCTGAGCTGGTGGCGGCAGGCACCAGCCACCTCGGGTGGTGGCGGCAGGTGCCCCAGCCGCCTCGGGCGGTGGCGGCAGGTGCCACGTGCCGCCTGGCGTGCCTGCCGCCACGCGGGGTGGGGGTCCTTTCCGTTTTTATCGGCTGCATGTGGTCTTTTCTTGCAAATCCGTTCGCGAGGGGGTCCTTTTGGACAAAAATTCAGTATCATATACTACTATCATGTATATGATTCTAGTATACGATACTACATCCATAATATGCATACTCCCTCCATCACAGTTTATAAGGCGTGCACGTGTACCTGGGTCGTTAATTTGACTTATATAAAATATATTGTTTAACATAAAAATTATATCATTAGAAAATAGAACATCTAAAGTTTTTAATGATATATTTTTTATAATATATGCTTCTTATTAAGTTGGTCAAATTGACGACCTAGATACACGTACCAGACTTATAAACTGAAACGGAGGGAGTAGTATCATATGTTAATATCATAGGCTAGGTCATTTATTACCATGCATGACACATACTCCCTTCGTTCCTAAATACTCCCTCCGTTCCTAAATATAAGTCTTTCTAGAGGTTTCACTAGTGGACTACATACGGATGTATATAGACATACTTTAAAGTGTAGATTAACTCATTTTGCTCCGTATGTAGACCCTTGGTGAGATCTCTTAAAAGACTTATATATATTTAGGAACGGAGGGAGTATAAGTCTTTTTATATATTTCACTAAGTGACTACATACGAAGTAAAATGAATGAATGTATATGTTCTAAAATATGTCTATATACATCCGTATGTAGACTCTAGTGAAACCTTTTCAAAAACTTATATTTAAGAACGGAGGGAGTAATAACACAACATTTAATATGATACGGTATCATGATATGATACTCAATCTCTTTTTTTTTCATTTAATTCTAAGCCACCTTATCAAAATTGTGTAGTTGACATGCATGATACTATCTATGATATTATTATTAGGTTACACATGAGAAGTAATCAAGTAAAGATACATCCTTGACTTTCAATCGCTAGAGTTTGGTGTGGGAGGTGCATGCGTACGTGGTGGCCATTATGACGAGAAAGATCTCGAGGTGCCATCTTGAGTTGAATCTTGGACAGCACAGCACGTACGTACTACTACTCGTGAGAGATTTTTCCAGATCGAACTAAATTCCAAAGTCTCTTTGGGTCTTGGCAGCTACGCGACCAAAATATAGCAGTCACTCCATGTCAATCAGTTCCGATTGAGTTTCTAAGAGCATCTAGATAGGTGATGAGCTAACTCGATCTCTCAAACGTTCGTTAAAGTGTGGGGTCGCATCCGCAAACACTGACCGGTCAACCATCAAATAATGTTATTTCTTAATTGGATATTTTAAAATAAAAATCTTAAATTCATAATATTACATGCCACATAAACCTAATAGTAAGCGGAGCTCGTCCGACTCCGTCGTGTTTATGTCCTGCGGCCGGCTATGCACCTTGTAGTGTTGGTCCGGTCGTCGGTGAGATAGAGTAGGACATGACACACTAGCCGCCTCACGGGAGTCAAGCCCATGTTGTCTCTTAGGCCCTACTCTTTCTTATCGGAACCCATAAGCCGTACGATATCGATGGATGTGAGATCGATGACAGATCCCTCCTAAAAGAAGTCGACGCCCATCACGACGCGGTTGCGGCACCCACACTGATTCACCATACGGGGCGCCAGAGAGTGCGACTCCGCCTCATCAGCGTCCACCCCCGTGAGGGCTCCCACCGGCTCCCGCTCCCGCTGCCTCGCACAACGGGCACGCCACGCCATGTTTGTGTCCGAGGATACCATGGTATGTCCTCCATCTCGGCACGCCAACAGAGGGGTTGCGCGTCTGCCACGTCGTTTGGACGCCACACGAACCACACCGTCTTGTGTGAGGCGACGACGTCGGATCCATCCACTGGTTGTGCGGACGCAGTGAATTCCTAATGGAAGGAGCATGAGCATTGCCATCGGACAGCCACCTCTCGGAAGGGGCAGAGCGCAAGCCGGACGACCATCTCCTACTCGGGGCCGCGTGGGATGAGCTCGTGGTCAATGGATCTGGAGGTGAAGGACTCGAATTCACAACCTGTCATACCGAAAAAGCTAGATATCGACGGAGGTGAGATCGAGTATCACAGGGTGGTGCAGGGGATCGGGGCGAGGGAAGTGAAGTGGTGTGACAGCCCGAGACCGACGCTCCAGAAGATTCCCCTTGTATTACGTTGTCGTTGTGTGGTTAGATTGGTTGTCGCATGGATTATCGCATCATGCTCATCAACTGCATTGCATCGGCACTCCGTTGCAGCCAGTTTTCAAAACTTGCATCCGTTGTTAGTTGTTGGTTCTCTCCGTGTTCGTCGTTGACTGTTTTGAGCCCGACCACACTTGCACGCGCCCGCGGCACCGTTAAAATCTTATTTTAAGAGTGTGTATAAACTTTCTTGGATTGGGTTCAAATTTGGCATGCGGTCTTATTTTAGTATAGGTAGGCCACCTGCCAAATTTCATCGCGATTGGAGTCCGTTTGATAGCCGAACGGTCGACCGTAGCGGCACCATCATCGGTCTATCGTCGGACGTTTTTTTCGGTGTTTAAATTCTCATTGCCAGGCCGCAACCTCCGTCCATTCCCCACCTCGCCTATTCCACACAACCATCACAACCCGCGACGCCAACCTCTCCGATCGGAGTCGTCGGATCGTAATCCAACGGCTCGAAAACGGAGCAAAACTGCTAACCCTAGCCTTGTTTTTCCTATTTATAGACCCTGAGGCAACAAACCCTAGTCTCCACCTCCGGATCCGCGCCACAACCACCTCCTCCTCCCACCTCCGCCGCCAGGCTCACCGAGGCCCGAGCGAGGCCCTCCCGGCCCGAAGGGCTCCGCTGCTCGCACGCAGCCAGGGCCCGAGCTGCATGCCCCGCGCCCGTAGCCCCAAGCTCTCGAGCGCCTACGCCTGCCCGCGCCTCGTCGGAGCGCCGCCCGACCGGCCACCAGAGTGCAGCACCACCGGAGCTCGACCGCCGGACCCGACAAGGCCAGCCCGTCGCAGCGCCTTCCCTCTCCTCCGTGTCTCCCTTGCTCTCTCTCACCTCAGTCCTCTCTTTCCCGCGCAGGTCACCACCGCCATGGACTGCCGCTGCCAGCCCAAGCTCCTTCCACCGCCGGGCCTCAACTTCGCCATGCCCTTCGCTGGCATCCGCCGCCGCCCCCTCGCCTCCCGCTCACTAGCGCCGTTGACCCTGCTGTGGGCCTCGCCTCACCGCGTGGCCCAGCGTCCGCCTCCCGCACGTGGGCCAGTTGCCGACCTAGTCAGCCTCGCGACTCCTTCCCCAGCCCAGCCAGCATCTGGGCCGAAGCCCACGAAGGTGAGCCCACCGCCCTGCTATGCGTCGCCCCGTGCATGGTTTAATTATCTTGCGCATGCTCGATTTCACCCCAATATTCAGATCCGGTCCGTAGTTGTTTTTATTTAACATGCTAATTTTGCTAATTTTAGAAAAGGCATTGATTTTCAAAGGTCCGTAGTTTTTAAACCGTGCGTCGGATCGCGACAAGTTATATATGTAGAATGTGTAGAATTTTGCGTAGAATAACATTTTCCAACTCTCATGCATATTTAGAACTGTTAACTGTGTTGTTTGCATAGGTTTGCGTGACAACGTGTTAAAAACAATTTAGGTCATAGTTATTTAATCGTAGCTCCATTCGAGATCAGCCATATATATAATTGGACTAGAACGATGAGAGTAGAATCACGTGAACCACTTTGTTTTGCCATTTAACAAACATAAAATGTGATTCGGACAAATCTGAACAAAATTAGAATGTAATGCGTGGGGTCGTTTCGGAGGTGCTATATGACGTTTCCGGCCTCATTTAAAATGCCTAGATAGGTACATTAATTTGTGCTTCACCCCATGCCATGTTTAACAACATTTAATATTGTCGTGGAAATAAACGGGAGTGAACTAAATAATTATATGCGAAATTTTGTCAATATGCAACTCGTTGCATATTGAGCTTCACTTAATGTGTAGCGTTTGATTGTTGTGAATTGTCATGCCATGTCTTGCATAATTGAATTGATAATGCGTCATATTAGGGTGTGCATCATATTGTGCCTGTTTTGGGTGAATATTGTGTGTTGATTCTTTTTTTGGGCTTGCTTCGTCTCGATAGAGTTCCGCAAGCGTGTCGGAAGGTGAGGATCCGTTTGACTACGTCGGTTCGTCTGCTTCATGGAGTCGTTCTTCTTCCAAGCAGGATCTCAGGCAAGTTGATCATTTCCCTAGATACCAATACTATCATTTCCATGCAAGTTGTATCGTTTCTATCGATGTTCTCGCTGCCTACCACCTGTTAAATATCAGCCTCCCAGCATTACCATGAAAACCTTCAATCTGTCTACAACCTAGCAAACCACTGATTGGATATGTTATCGCTTGCTTAACCATTGGATAGCGTTGCTAGTTGTAGGTGCAGTTGCTTCCATGTCCAAATATGGGTTCCTTGTTATACCACCATATTATTGCTAATTAATTTAAAGGATTTTTATTTCTATGCCCCTGTATCCTTAGCCATACTCATTCATCCCCACGCTCTTAACTTTTGCTCACTTTCCCCAGTCCCTTGGCCAAAACCCTCAAAACTGGTCAAAAACGATGGATGCCGTCGGGTCAGTGTTTTGACCGTAAACTCTGACGAGTGGGGCCGTGCTGCTTGTGTCACCCGTTGGACCTGAGGAGTGGGGTCGCGGCGGACGGTGCCGCGGTTAGCCCGTTGAGTCGTGGTTAGAATTGGGCCATGCGCGCGCCGCAACGACAGAAGCCTGTTATGCATGCACGACATGTCCAGCTAGCCTGCATGCATGCACGTAGCTAGCCTACCTGCATGCGCCGCCACCCGTCGCCACAATGCGCTGACCGGCCTCTTTTTCACGCGAGCCGCCACGGACGCTGACCGGCCTCATTTTCACGTGAGCCTCCACGGACGCAGGGACGGTTGCTGCCACTGGTTCGTATCATCTCCCACTTGTGTCTCCTCGATGTAGAGCCTTGTTTCACACTTTTTGATCCAATCGCATCTATTCAACGTGGCAATTAAAACCTGTTGGCAATTAAAGTGGCATATCGATCGACGCGGCTCGTTTGAACGTAGAATATCCAAAGCGCGGCCGGTGCCACTCCCCTTCCCTTCCCTTTTCCCTATTTAAACCACCACCCCTCCACCTATTCTCCATACATCCAGTTACGCCGCCCTTCACCCAAACCCAGAGCACTCTCAAAGCGAGGCGAGGATGCAGTACAACGGCTCCACCTTCGAGCTCCCACCGACCGTGCCGGAGAGGCGGTATCCGGTCGGCGGCGTCGTGGAGAGGACGCTCCGCATGTGGGCGTTCTCACGCTGGAAGGGTGCAAGGGGGTTTGCCGAGTGGTTCCTTCGTGCGGGCTTCGCCCACCTCCCGGCGTGCTCGCCGGTGATGTTTCGACTGGAGGAAGTGCGTCCGAACTCCAGGACTCCGTCGATAGGGCTCACCGTAACCTTCACCAACAGATTTGATGCATACTACCTCCTCGGCAAGGTGTTTTGGTGTGGATGCGAATTCATCGCATTCACAACCCGCAACATCTTCACAAACTTCGACTGCATCTTCCCCACCCGCGATGGTATGCACAGCCTCCCCTACTACATCGGCCAGGACGACATGGAGAGGGAGCAGTGAAGAGAAGGCGCAGTGAAGATGGTTGTGAAGTCCCGGTCTTGATCGTGAGCTTGTCTTGCCCTAGGATGTTAGGGCTTTTATCTTTTATATATATCTATCTTAATTATGTCGTTGGTTGTACCGTGAACTTTTGATCTCTGTCGTGTTATCCCCTAAGAACTTTGTTATGCTTGCTACCCTTATTTGATAGGGAATCTCTATTTGATATGTCGTTGGTTATCCGTGTTTTTGCTTGCTATTTCTATCTTATTTGACGTGAGATAAATTGCTAGACGAATATGGTGCTATACACGAGCCCTTCTGCTAAATCAATCAATGATTGAGTATTCTTCAATGAAAACCAGCAAGTTTTCGCCCATTTAGAGTAGGGTCAAGTTTTCGAACGCGCGGATAATGGAGTAGTTGAAGTGTCAAAAAGGAAACTAAAGCTAGAAAAAATGAGCCATGTTGATGTTGAAAAGAAGAAGAAGAAAAGCTATTTTTTTTTAATTGTTGGTGGCCCAATTCCGTATATTGTATGAACAAAAACAAGCTAATTTTTGAATAGTTTGTGGACTATGCTCTGGTTTAGGGTACCCTATTGTCACGCCCAAGATGCGACCCTATCCTCAATTTGGCACGAGGGCCTCGTCGGGGATAGAAGCGTATCTCGTTGTGTCGCAAGAATGGATATCGTTACAAGTACATGTACTGAAAAGAAGAGATAATATAGAATTGACTTACACTCGCCACAAGCTACATCAGAGTCACATCAGTACATTACATAATCATCAAGAGTAAGAGCAGGGTCCGACTACAGACGAAAACAAATGACAAAATAAGAACGACGTCCATCCTTGCTATCCCAGGCTGTCGGCCTGGAACCCATCCTAGATAGATGAAGAAGAAGAAGAAGAAGCAACTCCAAATGAACAATCAACGCGCTCGCGTTAAGTAACCTTTACCTGTACCTGCAACTGGTGTTGTAGTAATCTGTGAGCCACAGGGGACTCAGCAATCTCATTTCCAAAGGTATCAAGACTAGCAAAACTTAATGTGTGAGGCATGGTTAAGTGGTGAGATTGCAACAGCGGCTAAGCATATGTTTGGTGGCTAAACTTAGAGTACAAGAAATAAGAGGGGAAAGATCTACGCATAGCGGACGTGAACTACGATTGATCAAATGAATGATCCTGAACACCTACCTACGTCAGACATAACCCCACCGTGTCCTCGACCGGAGAAGGAACTCACGAAAGATACAATCACGGTTACGCACTCAGTTGGCATATTTTAATTAATTAACTTCAAGTTATATAGAACCATTATTAAACAAAGCTTCCACGTTGCCACATAACCGCGGGCACGGCTTTCCGAAAAGATTTAACCCTGCAGGGGTGCTCCAACTAGTCCCTCACAAATTACCACAAGCCGCATAGAAATCCTCAATCACGAAGCTCACGATCTCGTCGGATTCCCTAGCGGAAAACCTCAACTCTAAGATTACCCAAAGCATCACCGGAATCCCGATGCACAAGATATCTCGTCAAAGGTAAAACTAATACAGCAAGGCCGCCCGACATGTCGACGATCCCGATAGGAGTCACGTACCTCGTTCTCAGGACACGACGGATGGGCGATGGTTACCACGCCAAACGCCGAGTTGCCCCGGGTAGCGTTAATAAGCTGCTCTGTTTTGGACCAACACTCATGAGGAGCACTGCCCCAGGGGTTGATTAAATTATCCTCGGGGTCCGGAAAGTCCCTATGCAATTTTATTAGGTGATTAGGCAAATGTCGTACCAATGTTGGGCCTTGCCAGACCAGCTTTAATCTAAACGAATTATCAAGGGGGTCCCCATAACAACCCCGATCGTGTTAGGAGCGCTCATTTATGGAACATAACACCGGTAGCTGAAAACTAAGGGGGCCAAGGTGGAACAAAACACCAGGCTAGAAAGGTCGAGCCTTCCACCTTTTACCAAGTATATATGTGCATTAAATTAAATAGCATTTAATATGGTGATATAACAAGGAACCCATGCTTTCACATGGAAGCATCTGCACTGCAACTAGCAACGCTAACACAGGGTTAAGCAAGCAGTAACATAGCCAATCAGTGGTTTGCTAGGTTGAACAGGTTGAAGGTTTTCATGGCATTGTTGAGAAACTGATATTTAACAGGTGGTAGGCAATGAGACATAATCGATAGAAACGGTAAAACTAGCATGGCAATGATAGTAATGGTATCTGGGGAAATGGTCATCTTGTTGAGGGGCGGCGGGATCCGGCCGGGAACGGGCAGCTCCGGCCTACCCGCACCGGATCCAGGCGACGCGAAACGGGCGCGGGGCGGCACGCGGCTGCTGGCCGGTGGCGGGGATGACGCCGACAAGCTGCTGGTCTTGGCCGGCGGGGCTCGTGGCGCATGGCGGCATGGAGGCCGAAGGGCAAGGCGGTGGGGGAGGCTGCAGCTGCACGCGGGAGGCGGCCAGCGCGGCGCCGGCGAGGCATGGGCGGTGGAGCTCGGCGACGGGAGCGGGGAGCTCGGGCCAGATGGGCTTGGGGCGCGCCTGACCCGGGCTCGGGCGGGCCCGACGGCTGGAGTAGGGGAACAGGGAGGAGAGAGAGAGGATTAGGGTTAGGGGAGGCACGAATTTCGAGGGAGAGAGAGGGGGGTTGTCTAAAAATATGATGGAGGGGTATTTATAGAGAAACGGGGGCTAGGTTACCCGGAATCGCGTTCCGGATCCAACCGTGCGGTTGGATTCGGACGATTCCGCACGCGGGAATGGGTACGTGGCCGTGTAGGGTGGTTTACGGGAGAAGAGAGGGAGAATGGGCGGCGCGGCAACGAATTTTAAAACACCGACAAACGTCCGACGGTAGACCGAATACGGTGCCGCTACGGTCGACCGTTCGGGTACCAGACGGACGCCGATTGCGACGAAATTCGGCAGGCGGCCTAGCTATAATAAAATAAGACCGCACGTCAAATTCCAACCCAATGAGAGAAAGTTTTCAACACACTTTTAAAACAAGGTTTGACGATGCCGCGGACGCGTGCGAGTGTGGTCGGACTCAGAACGGACAACGACGAGAACCGACAACTACTAACGGATGCAAGTTTGAAAACTGGCGGCAACGGAGATGCCGATGCAATGCAGATGATGCGAATGATGCGATGACGATGCCACAAATAAAATAAGCCACACGACGAAAACGGAATAAAGGGGGGAATCTTCTGGAACGTCGGCATCGGGCTGTCACACATATGTTTTATGTAAGAAGTATGCTATGGTTGCTACTTTTTATGTTATGAATGTATGCGTGCTACATGAGATATCGGTCGATGGATATGGTGTCGTAGCCGAGTCGTAGACAAGCTTCCATGATGGATATGTTGCCATAGCTGAGCCTAGACATGCTCTCTAGATTGATATGCTGGCTAATGGTGTCACCGGACTTTATTTTAGACGTGGTTTCAGATGGATATCATGACCTACATAATTAAGTCTGACATGTTTTTAATAAAAAAAACAAAAAAAATCGTGTATATAATATTTTACTTGCAACAAAAACTTGTTTATAATACCCGCAGTCAAAAAATGAAAAGTGTTGTGCCGTAGGCAATATACAGAAGGAAATTGCCATGATATGTACAAATAAATTTTACCTATATACTTGGTAAAAGGTGGAAGCCTTGGCTTTCTAGCATGGTGTCTTGTTCCACCATTGTCACCTTAGTTTCGGCTACCGGTGTTATGTTCCATAAATGAGCGCTCCTAACGTGCTTGGGGTTGTTATGGGGACATCCTAGATTCTCGTTTTGGGATAAAGCTCGTCTGGCAAGGCCCAACATTGGTACTATATTTGCCCAACATAATAATTCTGTTAATACTGAAAAACATAGGACGTCATGAACCCGAGGAGTAATTCAACATAATACAGGGAGGGCCAGTGCTGGTCCAAAACAGATCCACTTGCGGGGCCACCCGGGGAACTCGGGGGATGTCTATCCGGCCACCGTACGTAGTGCTCATCCGTCGTGTCCTGAGAACGAGATATGCGGCTCCTATCGGGGTCGTCCACACACCAGACAACTTTGCTGGACTTGTTTTACCTTTCTCGAGCGTCTTGTGTGAGGGATTTCGAGGATGTTTTGGGTTATCTCGAGGTTGAGGTTTTCCAATAGGAACCCGAGGAGATCACAGGTTTCCCGGATCGAGGTCATTCCGTCGCAACGTGTGGTAATTTGTGATGGACTAGTTGAAGCACCCCTGCAGGTTTAAATCTTTTGGAAAGCCATGGTCGGGGTTATGTGGCAATGTGTAAACTTTTTTTAACATCCGATTTTAGATAACTTGAAGTAAGCTTAACTAAAATATGTCAACCGAGTGCGTAACCGTGACTGTCTCTTTCGTGATCTCCTTCTCCGATCGAGGACATGGTGTGGTTATGTCTGACGTAGGTAGGTGTTCAGGATCATTCATTTCATCATCAGTAGTTCACGTCTGCTATGCGTAGATCACCCCCCCTTTTATTCTTGTAATCGTAAGTTAGTGCTACTGCAACAAAAGACCTTCCAACGGCGCCAGAAATAGAAGTGTTGCTTGATACTCCTCAACAACGGCACCAGGAATCCTTCTGCTACGGCTATGCCTTAAGGGATTTCCTACGCAAATATGCAAAGGATTTCCCCCGTGGCCTTGGAGCCTTGCATTGGTGTTCCCTCGAAGCGGAAAGGGTGATGTAGCATAGTGGTGGTAAGTATTTCCCTCAGTTTGAGAACCAAGGTATAGATCCAGTGAAGGAGTATCACAAGAGCCTGCACAAACACAAAAAAGCTTGCTCCCAACGCTATGAAGGGGTTGTCAATCCCTTATAGATTGTTCGCCAAGTGAGAACTGAAAACAGCAAAGTAACAAAGCAAAGTAAAAACGAAAGTGGAAACGATAGATGTGAATAGACCCGGGGGCCGTAGTGTTTACTAGTGGCTTCTCTCATGAAAACAAGTAGACCGTGGGTGAACAAATTACTGTCAAGCAATTGCTAGAACCGTGCAAAGTCGTGATGATATCTATGGCAATGATTATATCTATAGGCATCACATCCAAAACAAGTAGACCGATACTTTCTGCATCTACTACTATTACTCCACACGTCGACCGCTATCCAGCATGCATCTAGTGTATTAAGTCCAAAATAACAGAGTAACGCCTTAAGCAAGATGACATGATGTAGATGGACAATCTCATATCTACGACAGAGCCCACCTTGTTACCCTTGATGGAAACCACACGATGTGTGCCTTGCTGCCCCTACTGTCACTCGGAAAGGTCACCACACGGTAAGAACCCAAAACCAAGCACTTCTCCCATTGCAAGAATCATAGATCTAGTTGGCCAAACAAAACCCAAGACTCGGAGAGACTTACAAGGATATCAAATCATGCATATAAGAAATCAGCAAAGACTCAAATATATATCATAGATAATCTGATCACAAATCCACAATTCATCGGATCTCGACAAACACACCGCCAAAGAAGATTACATCAGATAGATCTCCATGAAGATCATGGAGAACTTTGTATTGAAGATCCAAGAGAGAGAAGAAGCCATCTAGCTACTAACTACGGACCCGTAGGTCTGAAGTGAACTACTCACGAGTCATTGGAGGGGCGATGATGATGATGAAGATGCCCTCCAACTCCAAAGTCCCCTCCGGCAGGGCGCCGGGAAGGGTCTCCAGATGAGATCTCGCGGAAACGGAAGCTTGCGACGGCGGAAAAGTATTTTCAAGGCTCCCTTGATTTTTTTTCTGATTTTTAGGGAATATATAGGCGCAAAATCTAGGTCAGGGGGTGCAAGGGAGGCCACAAGCCTGCCCACCGCCGCCTCCCCCCTGGTGGCGGAGTGGGGGCTTGTGGGCTCCGTGTATCCCTCCTGGCTTGGCCCACAGCCCCCCTGATCTTCTTTCGTTCGGGAAAAAATCATTTCGGGGATTTTATTCCGTTGGGACTCCGTTCCAAAATCAGATCTAAAAAGAGCCAAAAACACAGAAAAAACAGGGACTGGCACTTGGCACTGAATTAATAAGTTAGTTCCAAAAAAGATATAAAAGGTACATAAAACATCCAAAGAAGACAAGATAACAGCGTGAAACCATCAAAAATTATAGATACGTTTGAGGCGTATCAGTTAGCCACCTCAAATAAATGCTTACTCGCTTGCTGCAGCCTCACCACTTAACTATACCTCACCCATTAAGCTTTGCTAGTCTTGATACCTTTGGAAATGAGATTGTCGAGTCCCCTGTGGCTCAAAGATTACTACAACAGCAATTGCAGGTACATGTAAAGAGTTACTTTAACGTCAGAGCGCTGATTGTGCATTTGGAGTTTCTTCTTCTTCATCATCATCGATCTAGGATGGGTTCTAGGCCGGTAGCCTGGGATAGCAAGAATGAACGTCGTTATTTTATCGTTTGTTTTCGTCCGTAGTCGGACCCTGCTCTTCTTCATGATGGCTGTATATTGTTGTATTGATGTGATATTGATGTAGCTTGTGGCGAGTGTAAGCCAACTTCTTATACTCATCTTTTCAGTACATGTATTTGTAACGATATCCATTCTTGTGAAACGACGAGATGCGTTTCTATCCCTGTCGAGGCCCTCGCGCCAAAATAAGGATAGAACCGCATCTTGGGCGTTACAAGTGGCTAGGGTATGGTCCGGGGAGCGGATGGGAAGGAATATATGTGGGTCGGATGGGCCAACATGGGCTGGGTCCGACATGGCGGACACACTAGGGTGCACCCGCTCGGCCGCCCTCATATATGTTCATTTATGCTGGATATGAGGGGCGTCGATCAGTCCAACCGTTTGAGGCCCTTCTAAGGCGCCTGTCTAGGTAGCGTATTTTTTACCGATCAGTTACTAGGCGGTCTGCCCGGGTGTTGAATATGGATTTGAGAGGTTCGACTCTAAATGATCTAAGGGCATCTCGAGTGGCAATCCATAAATTTCCTCCCACATCAGTAAATTTCATATAAAATGTTGGATTTCGTTTAAACATGATGAATTTGATATAAACATGCAGGATCTTATTACATTTACATCGACTATGATCGTCGACGCCCATACTCGTGTCTGTCCATGAGCCCCGAGAACTAAAGCTTCGCCTTCTCGAGCTCCGTCCGCGAAGACCTGAGAAGTGAAGTTGTCCATCTCCTTGTCGTCGTCATGCGACTAATCGTCCGAGGATGTTGAGGCCACCAAATTTCGCTTCAACAGGAAGGGAGGAGTGGTGGACTTCTTGGGACCCGAGTGGTGGCGACCTACCATTCACTACACTTTCTCGCTACATCTACCTCGTCGTTGTCCTTCTAGTCAACGTCCTCTTCTTCGCTCTTGTCAAACGCATCGTTCTCCGCCTTGTTGAACTCCTTGTGCCCCTGGAGGAGGTGGTGGTTGTAGGCGGTGTCAGCCTACCGGCGGTGAGATGCTCTTCCGTCTGTCGATGGCGAGCTTCTCCTTCGCCGGTTGATGCTCGTGGAGGAGGTGGTGGTTGTAGGCGGTGTCGGCCAGTGCCTCCTGGAACTTCTCGTCCCTCTCCTCCCGCACCATGTCCATTTCAAAGTCAAAGGCCTTGCTGATGGTCACGGTGCAATGCGCTGGCGATGGTGGCTCGGAGGAGGAGGGGGTGTCGTGGACGACGAGGGTGATGTCGGCTCATCGTTCGTCATATACTTGATCTGGACGTTGTCATCCTTCGGCCTTGTGACAGCCATCGAGCCGAGAGTAATGGCGATCATCTTCTTCTTTTGATCCGTCGTCGGCCTGTCCCAAAGAACTTTGTAGCGTGAGGAAGCCATTGTGGAAGTGGTGCCGAGAAGAGAAAATGTCGGAGCTGGATAACTGTGGCTATGGTTGGGTGACAGAGGGACCGACTCGTGGCACTGGAGTAGCCGTCTTAGCAACCACATGGCATTAATGTGGGAGACAGACTCATTGGACTGGTCGCCATTGTGTCGTTAATGCGGGAGACAGACGGATTGAATGTGGAGCAGTCGCATGCATGGAAAGCGGCGCGGGCGACACTCTCTTGGCCAGCGCATTGCTTCAATTTCGGCGCTAGTGAGAAGTCTCGTCCATTTTGGCCAGGCATGAATACAGCATTGACACTATGGAGCGGCGCTAACCATTTCAGACACGAAGGATTTATGGGCGAGCACAATCAGACGCAGGGCCTAGGTGTTGTCCGAACGCGTGCAAAACCCAACACATTTGTCTCTTGTTTACGTAAGAAAGTACATCCAAACTGCAATATGGACCGATATAAATTCGTGTTGGATGATTTCCGTGGTCGTGACTGTACGATCCGAACGGATGCGGGAGATTTGCGGATTACCTTTGTAGATGCTCTAAATTTGCACATGTTGTCTTAGCAGTGAAGGAAAGAGTTAACTACGTATATAATTTGTTAGGCCAAAATAAATATTTGTCATATCAATTGCCAAATCAACAATCTATCAGCAATAGTAAAAATGCAAACAAAAGAACCCATCGGCTTGAACAAATAAGCAGATGTATGGTTTGAGAGTGACTTAGGGAATCATAATGCCCGCCATACACAAATCCTCCTGTTCTACAACACATGATATTTTATGTGTTTAATTTATTAATAAAAATATTAAAAATAAATTCTTAATTTAAGAATTATGAGGAAAAAACATGGTATCGGCCATAGGGAATGAGGCCCATGGAAAAGAGTTTCAAGGGTCAAGGTTGAAAGAGGAGGGAGGCAGGTGGAGAAATACCATTCCAACTAGGGTCTTCTTGTGCGTCCAGAGCTGAAGATAAAGCAGGAGTGCAAGCATTCTATCAAAATTTATACACATCCCAAGGCTACAATGATATGAATGCGCTACTGCAGTTTGTTCCGGAGAGAGTCAATGGCAATATGAATGCATTCCTGGATCAACCGTTCGGGCCGGAGCCCGGAGGAGGTTCATACAGCTTTATTCCAGATGTCTCCCTCCAAAGCCCCAGGTATCGATGGTTTTACTGCAGGGTTCTTCCTGCGGCACTGGGATCTGATCAATGGCGACCTTGTGCCGGCTATTCTTGGCTTTTTCAATGGTGGTGATTTGCCGGTTGGGTTTATGTTGGAGTAGCCCAGCTCTTGTCCTAGCTGGCCGTAGCCCTACCTCTCCCCGTCTCTCTGCACTCTCGTCAAACGATCAGGGAAAGAAGAAGAAAAGGGACATAGGAAGTTTCCTAACGCCACAGCCGCACGAACAGCATCCTTTTTATCTTGAGCACGAACTCAATTGCCGGCTCCAGTACAACGTAACCATACAGCTTTATACCTAGGCAAGTGACCGGGCACGCACCCTCACTCCCTGCCTTCTCGCGTCCACGATCCGCACGCCTCGCTCCGCTACGACGCGTTCCCGCGCGCAGCTAGCGGCCAGCTCCAACGGACGTGCGCGAGATCGCCGTATAGCTAGCTAACTGCCTGCCTTGTATTCCTACGCCTACTCTGCGCGAGTGCTTGGTCACCCCGTGCAACACACACACGCACACCTAGCCCATGAACCCGATGCACCCGACGTGCCCGATGCGCGCCCATACACGTACCAGCCACGCCGAGTTCATCGCCACGGTTTTTTATGTCCTAACAGTTTAATGATGCGTATATTACTCTTATTCCGAAGGTAAGAAACCCACAGTCGATTAGCCAATACCCACCCATTTCTCTGTGTCCAGTTTTTTTTATAAGATCGCTGCCAAGATGATTACTAATCGTCTGAAGGAGATTATGGATGCAGTGGTGGGGGAGGAACAAAGTGCATTCATCCTGGGCTGCCTGATTACTGACAATATGGTCGTGGCGTTTGAAAGTGTTCATACTATGAGGAGGCGGAAAAAGGGAAAAATTATTCTTGTGCTGTCAAGTTGGATATGATGAAAGCCTATGACCGAGTTGAATGACATTATTTGGAGGCAATCATGCTCAAGCTTGGTTTTAGCTGTCGGTGTGTGAACCTCGTGATGAAGTGTGTGACCTCCGTCAGGTTCACGGTGAGAGTGAATGGGGATCTCCTACCTGTGTTCACCCCCTCATGTGGGTTGCGGCAAGGCGATCCAATTTCACCATTTCTCTTTTTGCTTTGTGCGGAGGGACTTACTTCTCTGCTTAACTATTTCCCTAATGTTCATAGAGGTATTCGAGTATCCTTCTGAGCTCCGTGGGTTAGTCACTTATTGTTTGCTGACGATTGTCTGATCTTCATTAGTGCAACTCAGGAAAGTGTTGACAGGTTCCCTTGATCGTCGAGCTATGCATTGGATATCATGGGACAAGCTTGCATCATCTAAGGCTGGTGGTGGCATGGGGTTTCGTAACCTCGAACTGTTTAACCTGGCGGTATTAGGTAAACACGGATGGAGATTTATCGCTAATCCGAATTGCCTGTGTGCTAGGGTTATGAAGGGTCGTTACTTCCCTGACTGTGATTTCATGGCTGCTACTATCCCGAAGTCCTCGTCCGCGATCTGGCGAGCTATCATTGCAGGCAGGAACGCGAGTAGGAGATGGGAGTTATATCTCCATCTGGGAGGATTGTTGGATCCCTGGATTGATCAACTTGTCGCCCTCGGTCATACCGGGTGGAACTACTCTCAGTACAGTCGATCATCTCATTGACTCTGACAATTGGACTTGGAGGCAAGATGTTGTTCGACATTTCTTCACTTTACCTGAGGAAGCTATTCTGAATATCCCACTGCATGCTGGTGGTGGGGATGATTTCCTGGCCTGGGCTTTTGAAAGGAGTGGCTCTTATTCTGTCAAATCTGCGTTCCCTGCTCTCGTGACTCGGAAAGAGCTTGTTGCTCTAGAGGAAGGGAAGGTCACCAACACCTCAATGAATGACGAACAGATGTGGAAGAAGCTCTCGAAGCTTAAGGTTTTACCGAAGGTGCGTGCCTTCTGGTTGAGAGTTGTTCGTGGTATTCTTCCACATGAATGCACCTTTCGACGTCGGCATATAAAAGTCATCAACAGATGCAATGTTTACTTGGCGATGGTTGAGGACCTTATGCACGCTCTAGTGCATTGCTCTCATGCCACTTTGTTGTGGGAACATGCACATGACCTATTTGGTATTCGAAGGCCCCGCCTCCACCTAGATACATGGTATCGAGATATATTATGTGATGGATAGTTTTCTGATGTACAGAGGCCTCAGATAATCTCGGACATGTGGTCTATATGGCACTCAAGAAACAGGGTGACGCATGATGATGAGCAGCTCGACCCGTTCTCCTCTATCATGCGGATACGGGAGGATTTGGCATTGTTAGATATTCCACATTCTCATGCTTTCGTTCTACCAGGACATGGAATGGAATCCATCTGCTGTAGGGGTGATCAAAATCAATACAGACGCGACTGTAAGTATGGACTCTGGCAAAGTTGGGCGGGCGGTGTTGCGCGATCTTGCAATGCTTTGCTAGGATCTTGGAGTAAACCCCACAATGGGGTATGTGATCCTTTCATCGTGAGACTATGGCGCTGCGAGATGGGGTGATCTTTGCAAAACTGTGTGGATTCTCACGTGTGATCATGGAAACCGATTGCTTGGAGATTTTAAATCTTTGGAAAACTCGTCACTATAGCTTATCTGTGGTGGCACCTTTATTATTAGAGATGAGAGAGCTAGGTTCCTCGTATTCTTCTTTTGATAATCAACATGTAAAACGGTCATCCAATGTACCGGCCCATCTTTACACAAAGTTTGCTTGCACACTAACGGGCATCAAAAATTAGACTAACACGAGACCTTCTTTCCTGCTCAATAGCCTACTCGCTGATGATGCGAGGAGTTGTTTTATTGAATAAAGCTCTCTGATTGAAACGTAAAAAAAGTTTGAAAGACGAGCACCTCTCGCGAATGCTATTTATCGCATTAAGTGATCGCGAGGGGATGTCTCGCTGAAGGTTATATATTAGTTGGACTGGACCATTCTTGTGCAGCGATCAGAAAAAAAGGGAATGGGAAATTAGAGGAAGCGGGGATCGATATCGCGTTTCCACGGAGAGAGCTCGAAATGCTAGCCAGTACAATGGTGTCTTTGCACATAATGAGTTGTTGGCGCTTTCCCTACTTGAGGCGAACAAAGCTCGTTTTCTCCCTAGTTTTTCATTTTTTCTCTGTTTCTTTTTATTTTTATATGGTTTTCTTCTTTTTATTTGGTTTCTTTTTCTCTCAACCTTTTTTTTCTTCTCTTTTTTGTTTATTTTAGTATAAAAATTTCCTTAAGTTCATTTTCTATTTCTTCTCCATATTTTCTTAATTGTTGAAAACAATTTTATTAATAAGTGATCCACATGTGTAATACACACGTTCAATATTGTCTGACCGCTTTTTCAATATTTTAGAAATACTAGTTCAGTATTTTAAGTTTTTATTTAACATTTGATAAGACTTATTCAATATGTTCAAATACTTGTTCAACATATTTTCATAATTATTCAACATTTTGAAAATACTTATTTAATACGTTAAATACTTTTTAAATTATTAATACTTATCTTAATTTTTTAAGACCTTTTTAATATTTTTAATACTTATTTAACAGTTTCAATAACTTGTTAAATATTTTTAATATACTCGTTCAATATGTTTTAATAAATAATCAACATTTTTAAAGCACTTGTTCAGCATTTTGAATATTTTGTTCAATATTCTTTTAATAGTTATTCAACATGCCCTGGCTGCTGCGCGGCTGGGCCGGCTTAAAACGAGAAATCGGGGTGCACAGCACCCCTTGCGCACGGGAGCTAATTCCGGTGCCCCATTTGAAATCATTAATTGAAGAGTACTTCTTTTAATGATCAAATTTATCCTTCAGGTTGTAACAAATGACGCATTGTATGTCTATCATTTGTCGCAGTTTGTGAGTTTTTTATTTCCGTAGATCCGTTATTTTCAAAATATTTTATCTTTTAAAACGCGCATTTGAATCTCGAACCATTTTCATTATTGGATTTTTACATCAAAATCTTCAAAAATAAATCCCATGTTGCTAGGTTTTAACGTTTTTTAAGGGGAAAAATGGATAAAAAACGTGCGTATCATGATAGAAAAAAATAGAAAACATGTTTTATCGTTTACGAGATGCACAGTCATACCTTTTATGAAAGCAAATATGTGCCTCTCACCGAAGCAAAACCGTGCCTCTTGTGCAAAAAATAAAAAATGTTTTTGTTTTTCGCTTCCGAGAGGCACGGCCGTGCCCATGAAAGGAAATATGTGCCTATCAGGTAAGAAAAGTCATGCAATTATTTATTTATTTTCCGTCAAAAAGCTAAGACAGACCGGTGGAAAACTTGAACACTGAAAAAACCCAAAAAACACACACAAAAAGCCGAAAAAACGTATGGAAAAAAAATATATTGTATAAGTACTTGAAAACAATTGAACAAGTATTTGGATAATATTGAACTAGTATTTGAAGAAATATTGATGTTGTATATAGAATTTTTTTGAACAAATATTCAAAAACTGTTGAACAAATATTTTAAGAAATGCTGATCATGTATACAATTTGTTTCAATAAGTACTTGAAAAAATAACGAAATAATATTTCAATGAAATGTTGAACAAGTATTTTGGAAAACATTAATCATGTATATAAAAATGTCGATTTTTTTTTGAAAATTATAGAACAATTATTCGAAAAATGCTGAGCTATTATTTTAAAAGATAATGATCATGTATATAAGAATGGAGAATGAAATAAACAAGAAGAAACCAAGGGAAACTCTGGGAAAAAAAGAAAAGAATGTAAAAAATAAGAAAAGAAACCGAAATAAGAAATAAATAAATAACGAAAAACAAATAATATGATAGAAAATTAAATAATGGAAATAGAAAAAAAGATTGAGAAAACAAAAACAAATGAACAACAAACAATGGAAAAACAATCTCGTTTCGACTTAAGTAAGACCATCCTACTAGTACATCACTCACCCGAGCCTAGCCCAGTGGCTAGCCATGGGTTCCCGCAATAGGAGGTTCCTTTTGGCATTTCCTATTTGGTTAACGTGCATTTCTGTTAACTGGTGCCTGTGACATTTCTAAATGGGCCGGCTTATCTCGGTGCTGGTTGCATGATTTCTTTTTGAAATTTCTATGAACTTTTTATAATTTCGATGAACTTCTTTTAAAGTTCACCAAATATTTTTTAGGATTGATGATCTTTTCTTTGAATATCAATGAACCATTTATAACATAATTTTGAAAATGATGGATTTTAATCAAAATTGATGATCTTTTTAAGATTTACGAACTTTTTTTAGTACAATGAGTTTTTTTTAAATTTATATGGACTTTTTCCATATTTAGTGGACTTTTTAAAATTTTAATGAACCTATTCCAAATTGGATGAACTCTTTTTCCAATTTCAATAAACTATTTTTCAAATTGATGAACTTTTTCAAAACTGATGAACCTTTAATAAACATATGATTTTGTTCAAATGGATGAACCTCTTTCTTTAAATCCATAAGCATTTTTTGATTTCATATTTTTATTTTCGTAAAAAATATAAAACTTGGGTTTTTTCTGCTGGATCGAAAGGAAAAAAAACAGATAAAAAAACTGTGCAGCATAGTAGTGGGTCGTCCCATGCCAGCGATGCTTCAGGCGCCAGCTCATGAAGCTTCCGTCGCGCTTAGAATCGAGAGCTCCTATTTGACGCGTTCTGCGTCAAATTGGGGTCGCGACGCATACAGCAATACCCTAATGGGCCGTCCCATTAGCGTGCCCGTCCGTTTGCCCCGCTCATACTGTGTCACAACGTAAAAAATTAAAATAACAAGCTCACTCACCAGAAATCCAACCGCATACTATCAGGTTACAATGCGTTGTCACTAACCAACGATAATGCATTGGTAAAAGCAGCGCTAAACTTTCAAAAACTAACCATAGCGCAAGATATAAACACCTTTTAAAATTCTGGAACATTTTTTAAAATACCAGAACATTTTTTAAATCCGAAACGTTTTTACGAAAATATGGAACATTTTTTCAAATTCTGGGACAGTTTTCAAATTGCGGGGCATTTTTTAGAATTCCGGAACAATTTTCAAATTCCAGGTCATTTTTTGAATTCTGGAATATTTTTCTAAAAATCCGAGTTTTTTTATAAAAATTCTGGAACGTTTGTCCAAATTCTGAAAATACCGGAACATTTTTCAAATTCTGAAGCATTTTTTAAAATTTTGAACATTTTTAAAACAGAAACAAAAAGTTAAATAAAGAAAAGAATAAAGGAAAAAGAAAACCGGTTCAGGAAATCTTCTAGAAAGTTTCCAAAACCGAAAAAAACTGGGTGCAAAAGTCTACAGGTCCCCAAAACCGGCATCCCGGCATCTGTTAATTGGGCGGTCCACATCATCCTCGCTCACGTTGCCCGACAGTTTGATGCAAAGATCAATGAAATAGGATATTAGTTTAGAATGTCTTCATTTTCTCCTATTTTGACTGTATTTACTTTGTGCGTTTAGGGCCAGCCCTTCTGCGAGACATCTCCTAGGTCTCGTTGCAGGCAAGAAATAGCTCCCACGGTTATATCCTGCCCTCTGGCGAGCATGCTATTGGCCAGCCATTAATGTAGCAGCGGCGCAAGTTGTTTTTCTGTGATCCCTAATAAAAAAGTTGTTTTTCTGTGTTGGTTTTAACGGTTTTCACTGTTTCTAGTGGTTTTCTTAGATTTTCTTTTCTTTTTTTACTTTCTTCCTTCTTTTTTCATTGTTCCTTTCCTAGTTTTCACCCGTTTTTTTGCTTTTGTTTCTTCAACACATGCCTAAATTTTTATACGTACTGTACATTTTTCGTATACATTAAGAACATTTTTCTACATGTATAATATGTTTCCAATATATGACTAACAATTTCTAAGATATACATTTTGATATATATTTCTTAGATAAATTTTTTCAAGCACATGTTTTAGACATTTTCTCAAATACATTTTAAGCACTTTCCAAATACATGTTGAAATCATTTTCTTGAATGATAAAATATATATTTTGAAATATGCAAACAATTTTTTGACATGTTATAAAGATTTTCTTAAAATTTCACAAACATAACTTTGAAATGTGTGAATATGATTGAAAATGTAATATATATTTTTCGAATGGTACAGAACTTTTATTTTGAATTACACAAACATTTGTAACATTCTATTAAATTATTCAAAAATGTTACGAACAATATTTTGTAATGCAAGAATAGTTTTAAATGTTATGAATATTTTTTTGCATGTTATCATCAGTTTGGTAGATGCACCAAGCAAATTTTGTTTACATAGTGGTAGCATTTTTACAAACTTTAAGTACATTATTTTTTTAAGAAGATATATATTTTAGTTTTGGAAAATATAAAAAAAATAATAAAATAAACATTAAAAACGAGGAAAGATTGTGCATGTACATGCATGATTATGGGTTGCCCAATTTAGGGCATCCTTCACACGAGACATGTTTGTTTCTCGCTTCGGACGAGACGTCATCGCATCCCAACCTGCCTCAAGCAAGTGTAGACGGGCTTCCTGCGTGGTGCGTTCATGGTATCATGCCTAGGTTGCGCCCTTGGGCCATGGGATGGGCTCCCTGCATAGTGCGTTCATGGCATTGGGGAGTGGGGTGGGGGGCTTGTATTGTGAGTGCCCAGGGCCTCCCCTCCTACCCCCCCTCCCCCAGGCCTGACCCTATTAGGAAATACTCCTACACACCATGCTACTTGTAACTGGTTGCTCTCTCTCTTTCTCTCTCTCACACAAAGTTTTCATTTTCCTTTGACGACCTCACACTAGTGGATATATGATTAGCCATAACTTTTGTTACTGGCGCGCCATTTCACATCGACGCCATCACATTTTTTTTCAATGAGTGTTGGCGTAGGGATATTCCGTATGTCATCGTTATGGACTTAGTGGTGGTGTTGGATTATGTTGATGTCGTTGAGTGAGGGTTTTTGGAGGCCGAGCTCTATGAAGCTCATTTTCAAAGTACGAATTTCCATAGCGTGATTTATTTGAAATTTTTTGTATATACTCCCACACATGTGTATTCCATATATGCAAAAAATCATAACCAAATACTTTCGCACATGGCGTACAAAAAAAGACAAAAATATATTTTTAAAATGAGCCGATATTTTTTGTTGTTGAGCCGGGTTTTTTTGTACAACCTACAAATAAAAAAAGATCAAATAATTTTTTCACACGTTCGTGCGAAAATCATATAAGTTACCATGGATTTTTCTTTTAATTTTTTTGACACTTTAAAATATGATTTTTGTTTTTTTCGAGCTCAGCCTCCGTTGGCATTTTCCGGGATGCTGCCAACTACTCCCTCCGTATCTAAATATAAGTCTTTTAAGATATTTCACTAAGTGTCTACATATGAAGCAAAATGAATGAATCTATACTTTAAAATATGTCTATATACATTCGTATGTAGTCTATTAGTGAAACCTCTAGAAAGACTTATATTTAGGAACGGAGGGAGTACTACGGTATCTCTTGGGGCCGTGCCCATGGTCAAAGGGGAATCAATATTGATAATCCACCCGCGTCACCCATGACGAAAGCCTTAGTTTTTACTACTAGTAAGTAGGAGTACTATTTATATGAAGTCCAACCTGGGAGCCAGTCGCAAACTCGCAATCACAAACAAGCGCATGGCCACCTCGACGATCACATCCCCTCCGGCGCCGGCAGCGACGCTGCCACTGGCCGGGCGCGTGGCCATCGTCACCGGCGCGTCGCGCGGCATCGGCCACGCCATCGCGATCCACCTGTCCTCCCTCGGCGCCAGCCTGGTCCTCGGGTACGCCTCCAGCTCTCAGCAGGCCGACGCGCTGGCCGCTGAGCTCCCGCGTGCCGTGGCGGTGAAGGCCGACGTCTCCGACGAGGCGGGCGTCCGGTCCCTCTTTGACGCGGCAGAGTCGGCTTTCGGCGGCGCGGCGCACATCCTCGTGGCCTGCGCGGGCATGGCCATCGGGACCTACCCGTCCCTCGCCAACACCGCCACCGCGGACTTCGACAGCGTCTTCGCCGTCAACACCCGGGGAGCGTTCCTGTGCCTCCGCGAGGCGGCGAACCGGCTGCGGCGCGGCGGCGGGGGCCGGATCGTGGCCGTGTCCTCGACGCTGGCGGCGACGCTGCTCCCTGGCTACGCGGCGTACGCGGCGTCCAAGGCGGCTGTGGAAGCCATGGTGCGGGTGGCAGCCAAGGAGCTCGGATCCGCGCGGGTGACGGTGAACTGCGTCGCGCCGGGGCCCGTGGCGACGGAGCTCTTCTTCGAGGGGAAGAGCGAGGAGGCGGTGGAGAGGTTCAGGGCCGGGCACCCGATGGGGCGGCTTGGCGAGGTCGGCGACATCGCGCCTGCGGTCGGGTTCCTCTGCACCGACGCGGCTGAATGGGTCAACGGTCAGGTTATTCGGGTTAACGGCGGCATTGCTTAGCCTTAGCGTGTCTCTGTTTCTCAGTTTCTTCCTTCCAAATGGATGTTTCCGATTTCTTTTTAACCAGGACACAGATCTAGATGTAAAATAGTTATTGCACGTCTAAATAACTAAACTACAACTAAAAAGGAGAAAAAAATATTCAATGAATCTTGATGTAAGATCAATGATATAGAACTTAAATGTGTAATACTTATCTCACATCTAGTTGTGTTTTAGTAAAACCGTTCTTATAATTGTTGTGTGTGTTTGTGTTTAACTGTGGCTTTTTTTTTATGAAATGGCTGTGTTAGCTGATTTTGGTGCTTGAATAAAGAAAACACCAGAATGATAGGGTGTACTCCGTAAACTAGTTTAGCCTAGGTGGTCTCATATGTGTTTGTATATATGCAATTTTCTATTATTTTTTGCGTTGTTGTATTTAAAATTTTCTTTCGCTATGTGATAATAAAATAGTTAATCCCGCGAAAGAAAATACAGTTCTAAGAAAACAAAAATTGTCAGCTGGCCCAGTCGCCGATAGGCATTGTCAGAACTATGGATGATTATTTGGTGATATGGAAATTTTATGGGGAGCAATTATATTTTTAGGAGCCTTTCAAGGATCACTTTCAGTTGTCATGCCTTGACTCGTTCTTAGCCATTGTTGTCACGTGCCATGTTTTGGACGTTTTCTTCAGATTCTATTTTGTATTTTCACACATGTTTTTTGTTTTCAAATGATTTTTTAACTTCTTTTTGACCTTTTGGTTTTCTAAAAAAATATTGAGCTATCCCATTCCCCGATAGGTATTGTTAAGAAAAATAATGAGCTGACCCATTGGCCGATGGGCATTGTTAGAACTATGGACATTTATTTGGAAGTGGTATGGGAATTTTGTGGGAGCAACTAATTAAGGAGTGTTTCTCGCATGTCTTTTTTTTAGATGGCTTTTAAATTTTTTTTGGCCTTTCGGTTTTCTAAAAAATATTGAGCTGTCCCATTCCCCGATAGGCATTGTTAAGAAAAATATTGAGCTGTCCCATTCCCCGATAGGTATTGTTAAGAAAAATAATGAGCTGACCCATTGGCCGATAGGCATTGTTAGAACTATGAACATTTTTTTGGGAGTGGTACGGGAATTTTGTGGGAGCAACTAATTAAGGAGTGTTTCTCACATGTTTTTTTTGTTTTTAGATGGCTTTTAAATTTTTTTTGGCCTTTCGGTTTTCTAAAAAAATATTGAGCTGTCCCATTCCCGGATAGGCATTGTTAAGAAAAATATTGAGCTGTCCCATTCCCCGATAGGCACTGTTAAGAAAAATAATGAGCTGGCCCATTCGCCCCATAGGCATTGTTAGAACTATGGACATTTATTTGACAGTGGTATGGGAAATTTGTGGGAGCAACTAATTAAGGAGTGTTTCTTTGGAAGCCTCCGTAAGTGTCACATTTGACGGCTGGGAGTGCGTCACTTGGCGCGCTATCAGCCGCTGCCACATGTGCGCTCTAGACGCTTTCACATTTATCTATTTATCAAATTACTATCACTCTATTGAAAAATAGACGGGTGCGGCAATGTGCGCCAATCTTGATCTAGTGTTTACATGATTTTTGAGCCCGTAGGGTTCGCAAGCTTGACGTTCGATGACGATATGGTATTGTTGGGTTATGTATGTTGATGGCCCAATATTGTTCAGAGTCCTCGATGAGATCCTAGACATAACGAGGAGCTCCGAAATGGTCCGGAGGTAAAAATTTATATATGAAAAGTTGGTATTTGGGTTCCGAAAAGGTTCTGGGGTTTACCGACCGGTTTTTGTCGGGAATGTCGGAAGGGTTTCGGGGTCCACCTACCCGGAGGACCCCATGGGCTGAGAGGGGAGGCGCACTAGCCCCTGATGGGCTGGACGCCCCCACCCTCCTAAGGAGCATGCGGCCAAGGGTGGTCTCTCTCTCTATCTATATATATATCTATCTATCTATCTCTCTCCACTAGTAGAAAACGGGGTTATAGTCCCGGTTGGTAAGGGCATATAGTCCTAGTTCATCAACCGGGACTATTAACTTGGGATTAAAGCCCCCCTTTAGTCCCGGTTTGTCACGAACTAGGACTAAATCCCTTCCGCGTGGATGTCAGAATGCGCCAGTGGGCAGGGACCTTTAGTCCCGGTTGGTAACACCAACCGGGACTAAAGGATTATGTGATTTGGGGTTTTGGGATTTTGGGGTTTATTGTTTATTTTTGCTTTTTATTAATTTTTTTTTATTTCAAACATATCATAGAATTTGGTACATATATCATAGAATTTATCGTAGGAAGTATATCATAGAATATCTCGTACGACCATATATATATATAAGCATACATACACACACACACATACACACACACACACACACACACACACACACACACACACACACACATATATATATATATATATATATATATATATATATATATATATATATAGACACACACAATTTCTCTTACAACTTACGGATCAATTACATGCATGCATTAACTGGTGAAGTGGTACTCTTCCTTGGGATATATGACCTCATCGAGCAAAAGTCCCGCAAATTCCTCTTGAAGTGCTCGTATGCATTCCGTTCGGAGGAGTTCCTCCCGCTTCTCCATCATATTTTTAAAAAGGAGACCAATATGAATATTTTATATGTCCGTATATATATATATATATTAGACCATGAATATAAAAATTGTAAATATTGTTTACGTACCGCAAGATTTCCTGGTTTATTGGGCAGTTCGATCGTAAAGGAGCGAATGTTCTCGCAAATGAAGTATGCACATAGATTATTCTCTGGTTGCTCCCGCTTGCAACTAGAACTAAAGAGATACGCGAACGTAGTTAGTACTACTTTATTACCCTGGATGGTGTCCATCACAGCTCTGGTTTCCATTCACCGCGAACATTCTTGATGAACCGGCTCCAATCCCTGCCTGGCAAAGATAAATAATAAAAGGAGTCACACTAGTAGAAAATGAGGCTTTCGGCCGGAACCCCAAATCCCATTAGCCTCGGGTCCAAGTAAAACCGAGACCAATGCCACGCATTGGTCCCGGTTCGAGCTGCCAGGGCCTAGCGGGGCAATAGCCTCGGTTAGGTTCGATGCATTAGTCTCGGTTCGAGCCAAAAAGCGGGACTAAAGATCCAGCGACTGACACGTGGTGTGTCGCGGTGGTGGCAACCGTTCGTATCCCCCTTTAGTCTCGGTTGGTGGCTCAACCCGGGACTAAAGGTCTGACATGTGGCCTGCCGTAGTGATGGCAACCGTTGGTATCCCCCTTTAGTCCCGGTTGTTGGCTCAACCCGGGACTAAAGGCCCAAACGGTTTGCATCCCGCTTCCCACAACCAAAGCAGAGTCTGTCGCCATTTCTCTGTTCTTCTCCTCTCTCGCTTTGTTCTTCCCCTCTCTTCTTCCCTTCTCTTCTTCCACCATGCCAACTCGCTTCGGAGAGGTGCTTGCACATGGCAAGACCAAGCTCGATGTCGTGTACACGAACGAGAGCAGTGAGTTGCTGCATTTTCTTAGACAGTTGAAGGAGTGGCTTGACGCCGCATTGGATCATGAGAAGTTCTTGGGTCTTGATCTGGAGTACACGGCCGATCAACGAGGTGTGGCCGTCATCCAACTATGTTTCAAACACCATGTCTTGATCTTCCAATGGGTGAGGTATGTTTTGAGGCTTTCTTTGATCCAAGGTTATGAAAATTGCATATATATAGTGATTTTTTAGGTTCCATTGGATAGCAATATGCAGTTTCTATATATGTTCCATTGGATAGTTAATTGAGGGTTTCTTGAGCAATTCATAGGATATGAAAAATGGATAGGATCGATTGCTATATGTTACATTTTGGAATCCTATAAAGTTCAATTTCTCTTTAGTTGTAGTGAAACAATTTTATGCGGCGTTCTTTGATCCAAGGTTATGAAAATTGCATATAGCTAGTGAACTCTCTAGGTTCCATTGGATAGCAATATGATATGTCATAGTTATGAAAATTGCATATAGCTAGTGATGTCTCTAGGTTCCATTGGATAGAAATAAGCAATATGTCTAGCTTATTGCATATTTGCAAAACCGTGGGAGAGTGTGTGTGTGTGTATATATGTTAGATTTTTTGTGTGTGTGTGTCATAGTTAATTTACAGTTTCTTGATCAATTCATAGGATATGAAAATTGCATAGGATAGCAAGATGTTCCATTTGAATCTTAAAGATAATTTTCTCTTTAGTTGTAGTGAAACATTTTTCCTTGTTGCAGCAGTATGTACCATTTGTTCCATTTTAATTTTTTGATGTTGTAGTAGTGACAAACATTGTCCAGAATTCATGGACTTCCTTCGCAGCGGCATAACTTTTGCTACCGTTGACATAACGAACGACAAGCTGAATATGAGGCACAACTTCGGTATTGAGATACCAACTAGTTGCCTCATTGATCTCCAAACGGTATTCAGGCTTCGACATGCCAGGACTTCGATGGCTCATATGGTAGTTGCCTTGATCGACGAGGAGTATGGTGATATGAAGACCAATTTCCCAAAGTCTCAGCACAGACTTTGGGACAGGACCCCACTTCACCGTATCAACATTGAGTATGCAGCAAAACATGCATACGTTTCATACGAGTTGTACCGCAAGATTCGAGTCGTCAACTATGGCCAGCGTCACCTCAGACAAGGTGGACATTCTGATTCAGACGAGTAGTGTTCTCAACGTCGAACACTTGTATATATATCTATGGTAGCTATTATTATGTATTGTTTGGACTAGTATCATGTACTGCTTGGACCAATTTATATATGTCTAGTTTCTGTTTGTGCCATTATAGTTTCCAAATTTGAATGGTTTAGCCCTTTCTAACTTCATTTGCTACTTTTGAATGGTTTAGCCCTTTCTAACTTCATGGTATCATGCATTTCGACCACATATATATATATATATAAAGACTTCAGTTCAAATAAGTTTAAAAAATGAAATCTCTTTTGTAACAGATGTGTTTTTGATTAAAACAATCATTTAAAAATGAAAGACCATTAGTCCCACGTGGCATGCCGCGAAACCACGTGGCGTGTCGCGGATCATTAGTCCCGGTTTGTGGTACGAACCGGGACTAAAGTGTATGCTATTAGTCCTGATTTTATAGAAAAACCGGGACTAAAGTGTTGCCTATATAAACCCTCGCCCCTGCCCACCCTCTCCTGTGTTTTTGGGCGTTGAGGTGTGAGCATGCATGCCATGCTCTTGCCACTCTAGTTCATGCACATGAGGTGTTCTATGAAATGCCCGATCCACCATATATGAGAGAAGAAGAATGTCGACTGTTGTTGTCGGGGTCGCTTCTCCTTCTTCTCTTTGTGCTAGATATTTGTTATGCACTAGGGGAAGAAGGAGTAGCGACCATCATCGACGGTCGAATAATCAGGTGAGGGAGTGTCCATCATATATGAGAGAAGAAGAATGTCGACTGTTGTTGTGGGGGTCGCTTTTCCTTCTTCTCCTTTTGCTAGATATTTGTTATGCATTAGGGGAAGAAGGAATAGCGACCATCATCGACGGTCGAAAAATCAGGTGAGGGAGTGTCCACCATATATGAGAGAATAAGAATGCCGACTGTTGTTGTGGGGTCGCTCTTCCTTCTTCTCCTTGTGCTAGATATTTGTTATGCACTAGGAGAAGAAGGAGGAGCGACCATCATCAACGGTCGAAAAATCAGGTGAGGGAGTGTCCACCATATATGAGAGAAGAAGAATGCCGACTGTTGTTGTGGGGGTCGCTCTTCCTTCTTCTCCTTGTGTTAGATATTTGTTATGCACTAGGGGAAGAAGGAGGAGCGACCATCATCGACGGTCGAAAAATACCAAATGAAGTCAGAAATTGTTGAAAATTTGTGATGTGCATTTGAATGGTGCATTTTGAACACACAAAAAGTATAGAGTTCAAATAAGTTCAAAAAAGATGAAATCCCTTTGAAACAGATGAGCTCTAGTTCGAAGCCCTCATACTTCGAGAGAGATTGTCCGTTTTGTACACGAAGTGCATCCAGTTTTTTTCAGAACCTTCTCAACTTTTTAGCACATGCTATGTGGGTGAAATGATGATACCATGCCAACTTTCAAAATTTTCAGAGTTCATTTGTAGTACTTTTCAATTTCAGGGTCAACTAGCTCAAAAAATAAAGTAAATGTACGAAAAATACCAAATGAAGTCAGAAATTGTTGAAAAATTGTGATGTGCCTTTGAATGGTGCATTTTTAACACACAAAAAGTATGGAGTTCAAATAATTTCAAAAGAATGAAATCCCTTTGTAACGGATGAGTTCTCGTTCGAAACCTGGATACTTCGAGAGAGATTGTCCGTTTGTACACGAAGTGCATCCAGTTTTTATCGTAACCCTCTCAATTTTTTAGCACATGCTATGTGGGTGAAAATATGATACCATGCCAACTTTCAACATTTTTAGAGTTCATTTGTAGTGTTTTTCAATTTCAGGGTCAACTAGCTAAAAAAAATAAAGTAAATGCACGAAAAATACCAAATGAAGTCAGAAATTGTTGAAAATTTGTGTTGTGCCTTTGAATGGTGCATTTTCAACACACAAAAAGTATGGAGTTCAAATAATTTCAAAAGAATGAAATCCCTTTGTAACGGATGAGTTCTCGTTCGAAACCTTGATACTTCGAGAGAGATTGTCCGTTTGTACACGAAGTGCATCCAGTTTTTATTGTAACCCTCTCAACTTTTTAGCACATGCTATGTGGGTGAAATTATGATACCATGCCAACTTTCAACATTTTTAGAGTTCATTTGTAGTGCTTTTCAATTTCAGGGTCAACTAGCTAAAAAAAATAAAGTAAATGCACGAAAAATACCAAATGAAGTTAGAAATTGTTGAAAATTTGTGTTGTGCCTTCGAATGGTGAATTTTTAACACATAAAACTATGGAGTTCAAATAAGTTCAAAAAATGAAATCCCTTTGTAACGGATGAGTTCTCGTTCGAAACCCTGATACTTCGAGATAGATTGTCCGTTTTGTACACGAAGTGCATCCAGTTTTTCTCGTAACCCTCTCAACTTTTTAGCACATGCTATGTGGGTGAAATTATGATACCATGCCAACTTTCAACATTTTCAGAGTTCATTTGTAGTTCTTTTCAATTTCAGGGTCAACTAGGTGAAAAAATTAATGTAAATGCACGAAAAATACCAAATGAAGTCAGAAATTGCTGAAAATTTGTGATGTGCCTGTGAATGGTGCATTTTGAAGACACAAAAAGTATGGAGTTCAAATAAGTTCGAAAAAATGAAATCCCTTTGTAACGGATCAGTTCTCGTTCGAAACCCTCATACTTCGAGAAAGATTGTCCGTTTTGTACACGAAGTGCATCCAGTTTTTGTCGTAACTCTCTCAACTTTTTAGCACATGCTATGTGTGTGAAATGATTATACCATGCCAACTTTCAACATTTTCAGAGTTCATTTGTAGTGCTTTTCAATTTTAGGGTCAACTAGCTCAAAAAATAAAGTAAATGCACGAAATATACCAAATGATGTCAGAAATTATTGAAAAATTGTGACGTGCCTTTGAATGGCGAATTTTGAATACACAAAAATTATGGAGTTCAAATAAATTTAAAAAAATGAAATCCCTTTGTAACGGATGTGTTCTCGTTTGAAACCCTGATACTTCGGGAGAGATTGTCCGTTTTGTACACGAAGTGCATCCAGTTTTTGTCGTAACCCTCTCAACTTTTTAGCACATGCTATGTGGATTAAATTATGATACCATGCCAAATTTCAACATTTTCAGAGTTCATTTGTAGTGCTTTCCAATTTCAGGGTCAACTAGCTCAAAAAAAACAAGGTAAATGCACGAAAAATACCAAATGAAGCCAGAAATTTTTCAAAATTTGTGATGTGCCTTTGAATGGTGCATTTTGAACACACAAAAACTACGGAGTTCAAATAAGTTCAAAAAATGAAATCCCTTTGTAACGGATGAGTTCTTGTTCGAAACCCTCATACTTTGAGAGAGATTGTCCGTTTTGTACACAAAGTGCATCTAGTTTTTGTCGTAACCCCCTGAACTTTTTAGCACATGATATGTGGGTGAAATGATGATATCATGCCAACTTTCAACATTTTCAGAGTTCATTTGTAGTGCTTTTCAATTTCAGGGTCAACTAGCTAAAAAAATAAAGTAAATGCACGAAAAATACCAAATGAAGTCAGAAATTATTGAAAATATGTGGCCTGCCTTTGAATGGTGCATTTTAAACACACAAAAAGTATAGAGTTCAAATAATTTCAAAAGAATGAAATCCCTTTGTAACGGATGAGTTCTAGTTCGAAACCGTGATATTTCGAGAGAGATTGTACGTTTTGTACACGAAGTATATCCAGTTTTTGTCGTAACCCTCTCAACTTTTTAGCACATGCTATGTGGGTGAAATGATGATACCATGCCAACTTTCAACATTTTCAGAGTTCATTTGTAGTGTTTTTCAATTTTAGGGCCAACTAGCTCAAAAAAATAAAGTAAATGCACGAAAAAATAATCAACTAAAATTATCAAAGTTCTTATTTGTTAAAAAGAATCAAGTAAAACATTAACTAAAAAGAAACAAACAAAAAACAACTAAAAAGAATTTTCATAAAGTTTTTTGGTTAAAATATTTAATAGAAAACTAAAATAGAAGACAAAAAAATGAAAGTAAAGTTATTCACAAATTTTAAAGAATTCAAATTTGTGAACTAAATATTTAGTTATAAGTAGAAAAAACAAAATAAATAAAGCAAAGAACAAAATAAAATAAATCCACATATATTTTCAATTTTTAAATTTAGTCAGATAGAGTGCGTTTAGACGTGTAAACTTGCTTTGGAGAGAAGCTCGAAAGAGCACGCGCAGCAGTGCTTATAAAACACTATTGGCGCTCCTCGCTAGGTGAGGTGGGACTAAAGATTGCGATGCGCCGCCAGCCCAGCTCTTTAGTCCCGGATCGTGGCTCGGCCCTCGACTAAAGACCCTTATTTCCCGCCACTCCGCCTGCCGAAAAGGGGTCTTTAGTCCCGGGTCATGGCTTGGCCGGGACTAAAGGTGGTCGTTAGCCCCGGTTCGAGCCATGACCCGGGACCAAAGTTGTGCATATATAGGCGGTAGTTGGAAATTTGTGATGTCCAAATCGCGGTTTCCATCCTCTTCCTCCTCTCGAGCGCGACGCGGACGAACCCACCTCGATCGACGCCGACTCTTCCTCCCCGACACCGTCGCTGTCTCCACGCTCCTCCCAGCCGCCGCCTCCTTCGCCGTCGCCGTCACCCCCATCCCCTCCCGCGGTAAGCCCCTTATTCCCCTATCCCGCCGGTAAGCCGCGGCTGGCCCCCTCGCTCCCCATCGATCCCGCTCCAGTAAGCCCACTCCCTCCAGGCGTCGCCGCCCCCCTCCCCTCCCGCTGCTAGCTAGGCACCCCATTTAGATTTTAGGGCCGGTTCAAGCTATAGAACTAATTGAAATAATGGAAATTGAGATGCATATTCTAGTAAGAAAATCAAGATATATATGTTTGTTGAAGATCTTTTGATGGGATAACTAGAAAGAAGGAAAAAATCATGTTTGTAAATTTCATGTAAGTAGGCACATTAGGTTTGAATTAGACAACCAATGGTTTCAACAACTCATTTAAACTTTGGAGAGGAAAAAGGGCACATATACATATTTCTCCAACCTACAAATATCATCCTTTTGTTGGTGTTAATATAATGCATAAAACAGTAGTTAGTTTCTCACTTTTGCTTGCTAAATTGTGCTAAGTTTTGTCGATCAGAATATATAGATATTCAATTCTTTCGATATATATAGTGTGTCACGATTATATTGTTGTTTACACATATTTACCACATTAAAATAGGAAATGTCTGACAATGGATATTGGGAGTGTGAATATTGCGGAGACTCTCGTGGTATGTGTGACATGCCTCACTTGCGAGACGATAGGTTCTTCAGCATGATGCTTGACGAGAATGGAGACATGTGCCTCCCTTGCCATGCAAGAAGATATGTGTTGAAGAGGCTCGGTTTCGAAGACCACGAGAGAATTGAGACGAGGAGCGCTAAGCTGAGGACTATACATGTTCACACATTTGATATCCAAGTATTTAATTCAGTTTTTCAAACCGAATTTGGATGCCCAAAGTGGGAAGATCTTTGCATGGCATATGGATTTCAGGAGGGTATGGAAATCACCTTCGATCTTCGTCCTGAAGATAATATGCCAGACAACATTGACATTTGGGTGGTTGTCGATAATATGCTTCCTGTTTTACCTCTATGTGAGCTTCTCGGCCATATTTGTCAAGTAATTTGCATTTATATTTAGAAATAGTTGGTGTAGTCAACCTGTTTTCCTCTCGCAATTTACATGTCATGTGGTGTTCATCGTCTATTAAAAGATTTGTTTGGTGCTCAATATTTAATGAAACGGCTGGGAAGTTGAGCTGTACTACCGGTCCAAATATATACTTCCAATAAGAAATGACCATTAATTCCACCAAATAACGAGTGATATGCCCTGAAAATTGAACAATTGAAAACTTTGGCCACACGTTGCAGGTTCGTAGTTATTGGGCCATAGTTACTACTGTACTAAATAATTGTCTCATGTTACATGTTGTACAAACAACAACAACAACCCAAATTGTCCTTTGAATGATCGTAGCACATGTGGTCATTTTGAATGGTTTATATAATGCCCACATTGTGTGGAACTGTTTAGAGCTCAAGGTGTACTATTACAAAATTGAATTTGATGTTTTAACAAGTTATACTCATATCTTGTGGACATTTACAAATTTTCTAAGTATTTTTGAAATATTAAATTATTTCAAAATTTGGGTGGTTGTCGATGATATGCTTCCTGTTTTACCTCCATGTGAATTAATTTGCATTTATATTTAGAAATAGTTGGTGTTCATCCATATACTAAATTTGTTAAATTATAATTTACAGCTTATTTCGTTGCTTCGACTGAATTACGGAAATCAATTGACACGACACACTACACGTGTGGATCACATCTAACTTGGGAGGAGAAGGATGTTCTTCTCTACTTTCTTGTTGGTGCTCTGGTTTCTAGGGACAACTTCCCGTATAATTTGGGAATTGGCCAAAATTATACATTTTACATGCCACTAGTGCATAGGTTGAGTCCGGATGACATTCACCGAAATGTCTTGGTAAGAGTTTCCTAATTAAGTACGCTCTACTATTGCATAAATGGTGTTGATTACATTGCTAACTAGGTTATTATTATGTTCTTCAAGAGCAACTGCCACATGATGTAGTGCCTTCGTTGATGGACCCAGAAGGTCAAATGAAAATTAGAAGCCCGCTGAGGGCTGAGTTCTATGCTCCATACTCGATTAACTTCAAATCAAGATAAAAAAGGCTCCAAATTCAAGCATGGAGAGAAATAAAGAAGGTTCGCAAGCCACAAGCTGGAGACCGTTGGATCTCTGTGATTCATCATGGAGCCATAGGTGTTATTCTATTTTATGGCATTATATCTAAGAGCGAGGACTAGGTCTTATGAGAGACAAGTTATTCTGGTTTATATTATTACTTGACATGATCAATTAATTAGGATGCATGCATATGATGACTATATATATTATGATGTTTCTCTGTTTTATTTTATGTGTATCATATGATAACTTGGTATATGATTCAGTTGATGATGAGTTGCTAGATGATCGATTAGAATACTATTGCCATTCGACGGAAATGATATGAAATGATATAGTGTAAAAAAGATGCATATATGTGCATGTAACTCGTGTCTACATTTTGTAAATATGTTAGACAAAGCTGTGACAGCCCTAGAATAATTGGTTGCAATTAGTTGCGTCATCATCTTGCATCATGTTAAACCTAAATGTTTTTGAAATTTGGACTAACAAAACCCTAGCACCTCACCTCACTAAAGGAAATTCTACTAAGTGTGATTTTTAATGAACCCAAAATGGTTTTTAAAAATGTTCATCTTTTCTGATAAATGTAGGCAACAACATTTCAGTGATGACTTTTATTTTCAATAACTTTTGACATTTAAATTATTCCACAGAAGGCACTGGAAATTGCCAAAACAAATAACTATAAGTATTTAGTTATTTCAAAAATACTAAATCTTTTTGTGGAACTTGAAAATAGTCCAAACAAAACCCCACAAATGATTTCAATATTTTGGCCTAGGGTTGGAGCCAAAACAAATCAAAACAAATATCAGAAATTAGAAAACAGGAAATAACAAAAAAATGAAGAAGAAAGAACCTTACCTGTCCTTCCTTGCCGAGGAGGGAAGCCAGCCCAGCCCGCCAGGGGCAGGGGGGGGTCTTCTTCTTCCTCATGCCAGGAGGACAGGCAGGTGCGTGGCGCACACGGCCACGTCGCCGACCACCTCCACCCTGCCTGCCTGCTTCCCCCCCCCTCGCCTTAGCAGCGCCACGAAGGCCCCAACTCCGTCCTCATCCATTTCCCCATCTCTCTCCCTTATCTCTTCCCCTCTGCTCTTCTCCTTCCGCCATGGCCGAGGTCAGCTCAAGCTCACTGACGCCTCCCTGACCCCTGCTAGGTCTCCCCGAGAAGCCCATCCCCTTCGCCATGACGTGCCGCCCCTCCCCGCCTCTAGAATCAGGCCCGGGAGCCTCGGAGTGCCGCCACGGCTGCCATCTTCCTCATCTCCGGCCGCCGGATGCCGTCGTCGATTCGCTGCCAGCAGGGTCTCCTCGAGGGTTCCGAGCCGCCAGTCGAGCCCCCCGTGAGCCACCGGTTCCATTTCTCCTGTTCTCGCAGATGTCTGTCCCCTCTAGCACCAGTTCTGAAGAACCCGAGATCCGGCCACCGCTTCGGCTCGTCGCCGACACTCTCTTCGGCGACCCTAGCTTCTCCTGATGCCCCTGCCAGATCGGCTGCTTCGCCAGCTCTCTGTAGCCGTAAACCGCGTGCAAAATGGGCCTCTGTAGCGCCGTTTAGCTTATCTCCGGCGAGCCTCCGCCGCGCCCGTGGTCGCCGCCGACCAGGTTCCGGTAGCCCCCGACGTGATCAGCCTAACTAACCACTAACCACCACCCCAAGCCGCTGACAGAGGGCCCCACTGGTGGGTCAAACCCCACTTAGTGCGGGTCAGCGCGGGATTAGCACCTGGGTCACTGACCAGTGGACCCCACTGGTCAGGTTTGACCTGGCCCAGGCGTAGTTGACTGCTGACGCAATGCTAATGCAATGCTGACGCGGTAATTGATTTCCTATTATAAAATAAATCCAGGAAATTGCTAAAACTTGTAAAAATCATAGAAATTAAAATATAACTCGGATGAAAATAATTTATATATGAAAAAGTATCAGAAAAATCCAAGGAATCTGATTATGGCATTTTCATGCATGTTTGAAAAGGTTAACAACACTAAATAGGCAATATGAATAGGGTAAATTTAATAAATAGTTTGGAGATGGAATTTGATACTTATTTGAATTCCACTTCAATTGTTATGACCAAACATTGGTCAATGCAAATCAGTACCTCAAAATACCAACCCCATACATGTTGGAACAATTTGTTATGAGCTTCGGGTCGAATCAATTAAAAGGGTATCCGGAAAAATAACCGGCTTGAAGTGATGTTTGGATCCTAATTCAAACCAACTTCAACTTAAGAAATGATAGCCACATTAGCCCTGCCACCTTTCATTTCATGTCTTGAGCATGCATCATAGTGTTGCATTTCCGTGAAGTAATTGTTGTTCTTTCTTGTTTGTCGGTGTTGTTCCCCCTCGCTAAACGATGTTTCCGACGATATGATCGTTGACATTGATGAAGACTCATTGCTATCTTCAGACGTGTCAGGCAAGCAAACCCCGCCCCCCTTGAGCATATTGATATAAACCCACTCTCTCGCTCCTGCTCTCTTTTACTGCATTAGGACAAACACGATTCAACTGTGCATGTTATCGGTAGTTGAACCCATTCCTCTGCATGACCTGATTTTGTCACAGTAAATAGTTGAAACCACTTAGCATGAGTAGCAACTGCTTGAGCCTTGTTGTGCTTACTCATCCATGCTTGTTTACAATGCCTGCTATGCTTAGAGTCGTGTCGGGTCTGATCCATCTGGATGATGAATCGGAATGGTTGTGATCATGTTCTACAGTGTGAGAGTAAAGGCGTGAATCTGATTTGGTAAAGGTAGCGATGAGAGGCCATGTAGGAGTACATGGCGGGTTGTCTCATTGGGACCGTCCTTAAGAACCGAGTTTTGTGTATGTTATCCAAGACAAGATACTACCATGCATTGGGCCCTGAAATATGACCCCGCTCGGCTTATTAATTGCCTAGATCCCTGTCCAGGAGTTGCAATTAGTTTCTGGTGTTTGTAGGAAAAGTGTTGGCGGCCGTGTTTAGCTCTGCCCGACGGGGTAGGCTTCTCGGCGGTAGATACACAGTGGCACGGTGTACCAAGTGGCACCCGGATGGTGGGCTTGGGAACCCTGCGCGCATCGTTTGGGGCCGTAGAGGAAACCTCGGCCGGACTTCCTTGCGGGTTCAGTCTCAAATAGGCGATAAACCTGGACTAGGGTCTTGTGTGGTTAACGGTCGTGGCCGACACCCACGCCAGTGCTTCCGCTTGAAGGTTGCCGAGATGCATGACGTGCATATGGTGCTAAGTGGTGGGAGCATGTGTGAAGAAGTATACCCCTGCAGGGTGATTCAATCTGTTCGAATAGCCGCGTCCTCGGTTATGGACTACTTGGAAACATTACGTGGTACATAGACAATTTAAATGGATACTCTAAAACATGCAAGATAAGTGTGAGTGCTATGGAAGGCCTTCTCATAGGGAGACGAGAGTGGACCCATAGTGGTGTATTGCATTGGTGAATATGTGGACTCGTGTGCGCTATCCTACCTCAAAGAAAGAACTTGTAGTCGTAGTACAGGTTAGCCAAGAGACAAAGCTGGCTTGCTGTAATCAAACCCCACAATCCTTTCATTGAAACATGATGCATGTGTAGATAGTTCTGATGTAAGACTTGCTGAGTACCTTTGTACTCATGGTTGCCTTAATTATGTTTTTGCAGAGAAGACTTAGACTCATTAAAAGGTTCTACGCGATGTGTTCGATGTTGACCGGAATAGCTTGGGAATCCCAGACAGAGGTCTGGCTCCTTTGGTAGGGTCGTAGTAGCTTTCAGGCTCTTCCAGCCACTTTTAGTAGATGTGTGTACCCAGACATGATTTGCTTCCGCTTGTTGCTTGTATGACTTGAGTGTCGGGTCACGAGACCCCTGTTTGTAATATCATGCTATGTTGACTCTTATGAGTCCTTAATAAATGCTTGAGTCATATAGTTATGTTGTGATGCCATGTTGTATCTACACATATCGTGCATAATGTGTGTATGTTTGAAATGCATTATATGTGTGGGATTCGACAGCTAGTTGTTTGCCTTTAGTAGTACTCTTTACAGGGAAATGCCTCTTTGTGATTCCATCGAGCCTTGGTAGTTTGCTACTGCTCGGAACACATTGATTGACCGGCATGTATCCTTCTTTGCTGCTGTGTCTGTCCCCTCGGGGAAATGTCACGCGGTGTAATGGAGTCCTTGTAGCTTGCTACGACTCGGCTACACACGCTGATGACCGACACCTGCTTTGCTGGTTATGTATGCCTGTCCCTGTATGGATGTACCGCTTGGGTTTATAATTAGTCATGTCGACCCGGGTTCTTTGTCGTTTGAACGCTAGCAACATATTCATATACGCGAGCCAAAAGACGCAAACGGTCCCGTCCAAGGTAAGGTGGCAGCCGTGGAGTTTACCGTGCGTGAGGCCGCAAAGTGATGTGATGTCTTACAGGCTAGGTTCTTATGACTCAGGATCGGGGTCCCGACAAAAGCACAACGGATGAGATGGTGTAATATATTCGTGACGATGTGCAATATATATGTAACAAATAAATGGGAAAATAAGGGGCAACAAAATAGCCCATCCAATTTAGTGCAAAACCCTAAACCCAAAAATTGCTCAAAAAAAACAGCGATGAAATAGCCCCGGTTCGTAATACGAACCGGGTCTAATGCCCCTCCCCCCTCGCTCCCAGCACCGCCACGTGGAAGGCCATTAGCCCCGGTTTGGGGCCGAACCGGGGCTAGTGGGACTAATGGCCCAACCGAACTGGGGCTAAATGCCCATTTTCTACTAGTGTCATTGATTAATTGATATCAGTTAATGAACTAAAGAGGCCGACATAGTGCGATAATGATTGAAATTACCGATCCAGCATCAACTTCAGGGATTGTACTCGCCTTCATCTTTTCTTAGTGAGTCGAGTACTTGAACTTTTCCCTGGTCAATCGTAATGACGAGCAGGATAAAGTGGAATCTGCGTTGTATAAACGGGCATGCATGCAACTCATCAAGAACTATACGTAAATTTAACATCGATCGGGTAAGAAAAATAGAATTTATAGTACAAGACAATAGTAACACTTACTTGAAGTTGTAAGGAAATAATATTTTTTCATTGTGACTTAGTATCTCGAAAAACCGAAACAAGTTCTCCTCTGTCTCTTCTGGGTATTCTAGTACCGCCTGTTCAAAAATGGTATTTGGGTCAATGAAGTCAATGACATATAGTCCATCTCTTTTCATGTCAAGCATCTTCATTGTGGATAACAGCACACACATAAAAGAATACAGTGAGGATAATTAGAGGCAAATGAACGAGCCGATGAGCTAGAGACTTGAATTACAAAAAGAAATCACTAACAAACAATATCAAGTGACAAGAGATTTATCGAGTGTGTCTTGATTGTATAACTCCCAAAATTCCGGCATCCCAACCCACAAATCTTCGTAATTGAAGAAATGCTCTGGCTTGACTTTCTCCATTAGGGACTCACACCGGAGTTCTGCTTCCTTCATGTACCAGGTATGCAATTTGTACATTTTCGTTGGTAGCTGCTTGACAAGCTCAGGCCTGACGAGAGGTTTCTTGGGTTTGAAATGTACATACTAGTTGTTTATTCCCTTCCACCGTGGCGTGAATTCTTTCGTTGCCTAGGAGTTGTGCAACAGTGACACCGGCCATCATAGCCATCTTTTGAGCAAGATCGGGATCGACTACGAACTCATCGGCACCCACCTTGAGACGCGGGATCGATTGCACTGGCTGTTCTCCCAGCTGGGGAATGGTTTTTCTACTTCTTCTATTAAAGAGCGTCGTCTTCATTTGCCTTTTTTGATATGACTTGGAAATAGAGCGATCATAGTATGATTTAACTCTCTTCGGAGGCGGCGGGTCCGCAAGATTGGCCAGAACGCGCTTGACATCTTCCACACGTGTTATATCCTTTGGTACATGCTTTCTCTTGTCTTTATGGGCCTGCAACTCAGCAACCACTGTCTCGTCTAATTCCTCTCTGGTCTTCTCGGAAGCCAACTTTGGCGGGGGAGAAGGGGTGCGTTTCTTCCTAGGCGTATTCCGCTTTGGACTCTGGTTCTTTGATAGAAAATGAAATGGATTTCTGGTGGCGGGTTGACAGGGTGGAGTCAGCTGACGGGGTGGAGTCGGCTGGCGGAGTGGAGTCAGCTAGCGCGGCGGACTTGGAGGAGGAGTCGGTTGCCTTGGAAAGATGATGCAGTCCTTTCTCCATAAGGAGAAGCCACGTATGACTTATTAAAGTGTCTGCTGCCCTTCACCTCCAGGAATGTCGAGCTGTAGTGACTCATATCCCGGCATCACTTCATTCACCCCGACACGAGCATATCCAGGTGGAATCAGAGTGCTATGGAAGGTTGCACCGGGGGGATTTGTTAAAGCATAGATGACTGCTGCCTTCACGGATATGTTCTTGAGTTTCATGTGAAGATCACAACTTTGTGTCTCTCTGATTTAATCCACGGGGTAGCTAGCCAACAGTGCATCATCGACAAGGACCCCCGTGGAACCCACACTGCTTTTCGACATCGATGGGACGGTACTATCCAATGATGGATCTGCTGGTTGCTCTAGCAGCTGAGGCGTCCTTTGCTGGCTAAGTGTGTCAATCTGCTCTTGCTGCCGCAAGAATTTGCGTTTCAAATCCGCAAGCCAGTCAACATCCTGCTTCTTCCTGGCTGAATCATGATCCTTCTTTCTCGCAGGGCTTCTGTAATCTCCCTAGCCCTTAAACCCCTTAATCCACGGAATAATGCCTTTGCCTCGTGTTCGTCCCGGGTGTTCAGGATTCTTGAGGGCGCGTATAGGCTCGTCGTTCTCTCTCTCGGGCTGGAATACCCCCGTTCGAGCATCTTCTATTGCAGCAAGTATGGCTTGACAGGCATTTTAAGACTTGCGTGATCCACAAGCAACCCTATCTTTGGGTCCAACTTTCCCTCGTGTCCATAAAACCGATTCCTGCAGCTTTTAGGCCAAGTAGATGTTTGCGGAGTGACCCCTGCATCAATCATCTCCTGCTCGAATTCATCCCACTTAGGAATGCCACTCTTGTAGCCACCTGGCCCCAGGGAATGGTGATGCTCTTTTTTCTGAGCATTTTCCTTGTTTATCCTCGCCCGCTCCTTAGCTGTTTCTGATTGCTTGAACTGCACGAATAAGTCCCAATGATCTTTTATCTTCTCGTATTGTCTAGAGAATTCTAGAGCCTTGCCTTGTTTGCCAAAGTCGGCCCATAACATTTTCTTCCAGTTGCAGAATTGGGTGGCCATGTTCTTAAGAACAAACTTCTTGACTCTCTCACGTTGTTTATCTGAGAAATGCTCTGGTAGGGTGAAATGTATCATGAGTGTATCTCAAAGCAGATTTTTTGCTCTTTCGTCCACAAAACTATGTTCTCGATCTTGCCTTGGCCTATGCCATTCTTCAATGGAAATAGGGATTTGGTCCCTCACAATAACTCTCCATTGACGTGCAAATTTGGATGCATTGTTTTTGGGATCAGTTGGTTCTCCACCTAATGTTATTGTGCCAATGTTGTACCTTGTGCCCTCTGGTAACTTTTTGGCCAGGCCTCGTAGTGCCCTGCTCGTAGAAGATTTGCTCGATCCGGAGGGCTAAAAGAGGAGATTCGTTAATTAATATATATATATATACAGATCAATTAATACACATCTAATGATCACCACAGGCCAAATATAACCTTCCTCCTGTTTGTGCTCATCCCATACACGTACACCTTTGATAGCCCACGGGTGTAAAAGTTCTTCAACTAATGGCCTCAGGTACACATCAATGTCGTTGCCGGGTTGCTTGGGGCCTTGGATGAGCACTGGAATCATAATGAACTTCCGCTTCATACACAACCAAGGAGAAAGGTTGTAGATACATAGAGTCACGGGCCATGTGCTATGATTGTTGCTATGCTCCCCAAAAGGATTAATGCCATTTGCACTTAAACCAATCCAACAATTCCTTGGGTCATCTGCAAAGTCCGGCCACTTTCTCTCAATTTTCCTCCACTGCGACCCATCTGCGGGTACTCTTAACTTCCCGTCTTTCTTACGCTTGTCTTTGTGCCATCGCATCAACTTGGCATGCTCTTTGTTTTGGAACAAACGTTTCAACCATGGTATTATAGGAGCATACCATATCACCTTGACATGAATCCTCTTCCTGGGGCGCTGGACCTCAACATCGTCACCAGGGTCATCATGCCCGATCTTATAGCGCTCGGCACCGCATACCGGGTTGCATTCAAACTCTCGTACTCCTCACCGCAGTACAGGATGCAGTCATTAGGGCATGCATGTATCTTCTGCACCTCTAATCCTAGCGGGCAGATAGTCTTCTTTTCTTCGTACGTACTGTCGGGCAATTCGTTGTCCTTTGGAAGCATCTTATTTAACATTTTCAGCAACTTTTCAAAACCCTTGTGAGATACACCATTATGTGCCTTCCGTTGCAGCAATTCCAGTGTGGTACCCAGCTTATTCTTGTCATCTTCGCAATTTGGGTACAAAAAATTCTTGTGATCCTCTAACACGCGCTGCAACTTCAGCTTCTCTTGTTCACTTGCACAGTTTCTCTTTGCATCAGCAATGGCCCGACCAAGATCATCATCGGGCTCATCCATTGCCTCTACTTCAGTTTCTTCCCCCATTTTAGTACCATCGTATTCAGGAGACGAAGGATAGTTGTCATCATCCCCTTCTTCTTCATTCTCTTCCATTAGAACCCCTCTTGCTCCGTGCTTGGTCCAACAGTTATAGCCGGACATGAAACCGGACGTAAACAGGTGGACGTGAATTACTTTTTACTTAGAGTAAGTTTTATCATTCTTACAGACACCACATGGACAACACATAAAACCATCCCGCTTGTTTGCCTCAGCCGTGCGCAGAAAACTCTGCAAGCCATTAATGAACTGGGGAGAGCGCCGGTCTTCGTATATCCATTGTCGGTTCATCTTCATTACACAAGACCGAAAAGCCCAAATTAATACAAGTTCACACATAAGGTTCATACACACTTATTTGTTGGAAATATGCCCTAGAGGCAATAATAAATTAGTTATTATTATATTTCTTTGTTGATGATAATCATTTATTATCCATGCTATAATTGTATTGATTGGAAACACAAATACATGTGTGGATACGTAGAAAAAACACTGTCCCTAGTAAGCCTCGAGTAGACTAGCTCGTTGATCAAAGATGGTTAAGGTTTCCTAACCATAGACAAGTGTTGTCACTTGATAACGGGATCACATCATTAGGAGAATGATGTGATGGACAAGACCCAAACTATAAACATAGCATATGATTGTGCCAGTTTATTGCTACTGTTTTCTGCATGTCAATGTATCTGTTCCTATGACCATGAGATCATGCAACTCCCAAACACCAGAGGAATACCTTGTGGGTTATCAAACTTCGCAACATAACTGGGTGACTATAAAGGTGCTCTACAGGTATCTCCAAAGGTGTCTGTTGGGTTGGCATGGATCAAGACTGGAATTTGTCACTCCGTGTAACGGAGAGGTATCTCGGGGCCCACTCGGTAAGACAACATCACAACGAGCCTTGCAAGCAATGTGACTAAGGATTTAGTTACATGATCTTGTATTACGGAATGAGTAAAGAGTCTTGCCGGTAACGAGATTGAACTAGGTATGGAGATACCGACGATCGAATCTCGGGCAAGTAACATACCAAGGACAAAGGGAACAACATACGAGATTAACTGAATCCTTGACATAGAGGTTCAACCGATAGAGATCTTTGTAGAATATGTGGAAGCCAATATGGACATCCAGGTCCCGCTATTGGTTATTGACCAGAGAGTGTCTCAGGTCATGTCTGCATAGTTCTAGAACCCGCAGGGTCTGCACACTTAAGGTTTGGTGACGTTTCAGTATAGTTGAGTTATATGTGTTGGTGACCGGAATTTTGTTCGGAGTCCCAGATGAGATCTCGGACGTCACGAGGAGTTCCGGAATGGTCCATAAACGAATATTGATATATAGGAAGTTGGTATTTGGATTCTGGAAGGTTTTCGGGCATTGTCGGCAGTGTACCGGGAGTGACGAATGGGTTTCGGGGGACCACTGGGTGGGCCCACCATGCCCTAAGGGGTCCACGTGGGTTTATTGGATGCACAATAAGGCATAATGGGCTGACAAAGTCATCCAAGGAAATCCCATGAGGAAAAAGTGGAAAATCCAAAAGAGGTGGGAAAATAAGGAAGGAGTCCTAATCCAAGTGGGATTGGAGGAGGACTCCTCCCTCCTCACTTCGGCCGACACAAGGGAGCCTCCCTTGTGGCGCCAAGGCTGCCCCCTTCCTCCTCCTATATATACTAGAGGTTTAAGGCTTTTTGAGACACAACTTTGCCACGTGCTGCCCTCTCCTCTAGATCGTAGTTCTTCCTCTAGATCGGTTTTCTGCGAAGCTCGGGTGGAGCCCTGCAGGAATAGATCACCACCACCACCGGAGCATAGTCGCGCTGTCGGGGAACTCATCTACTTCCCCGTCTCTCTTGCTGGATCAAGAAGGCGGAGATCGTCATCGAGATGTACGTGTGCGGAACACGGAGGTGTCGTCCGTTCGGCACTTGATCGGGACGGATCACAAGACGGTTCGTGGGACGGTTCGTGGGACGGATCGTGGGAAGGTTTGTGGGACGGATCGTGAAGACGTACCACTACATCAACCGCGTTTATTAATGCTTCCGCTTAGCGATCTAAAAGGGTATATGGATCTGATCTCCCTCTCGTAGGTGATCATCACCATGATAGGTCTTCGTGTGCGTAGAAATTTTTTTGTTTCCCATGTGACATTCCCCAACACTTATCCTCATAAAACATCATACAAGAGTTTCTAGCTAAAGCATTTAAATTCAACAACAAATGCGATCAAGATCGCAACTAAGGTTACAATTGATCCAACAACATAGTGAAACCAAGCCTCTTTATTAAGGGCATAATTTTTAATCCTTATAATTTTCAAGCACATTGCATCCGTCTTGATCTTGTGATCATCGATGACTTCGACAACATACAACTCCAATTTCATCTTCTGTTCTTCAATTCTTTTCAATTTTTCTTTCAAATACTCATTTTATTTTTCAACTAAATTTAACTTCTCGACAAGAGGGTCGGATGCAATTTCCGCTTCACACACCTCCTATATAAAAATATTTATGTCAACTTGATGGGCATAATTGTCATATAAGCGAGACATACAATAAATAGTTATAAAAGAGAATATACCACATCCGAATCATAAACCGGACGAGGGCCGATAGGGACGGATATCAAGACCATGACATTATGTATAACAAAATCATATAGGTAAGAAAGTATATAAACCATACAAAAATAAGATTTTTTGGAATAAAAAGGATAAGAACAAGAGGATCACCAAGGTGGAGCCTACGACAGGACGGTGCGGGCGATCGTCGGTGCTTAGGACGAAGACGGGAAGGCACTAAGTAAACCACACCTACACATATGCAAAGTAAGAAGTTAATTTGAGCCCAGATTGCATATAAATCAAATATACTCCCACATAATTACTCCCAAATTAAAAACTCACAAATCACTATACTTATAGAGCATTGCACGAGCCGATCTAGCAATGAGAGATGAAAGAACAAAAGTTGCTAACCTTTGTGAACACTTGGAGAGATGGGGTGCCTCAAATCGTCACAAATCTTAGTGAAAATTGGAGGGTGAGCTCGAGCAAGGGGAAGAACAGAGAAGAGAGTGGAGAAAACAGAGCAATGAGGTCGGGCTGGACGAAGGGGTTTATATAGGAAACTCTTTAGTCCCGGTTTATATAATCAACCAGGACTAAAGGTCCACATATAGCCCCGGTTTGTGATAAAAATCAGGACTAAAGGTGCTAGTGGGGGCCCTAGCCTGACAAAACACTGCCACCACCCCTTTAGTCCCGGTTTGTGACACAAACCAGGACTATAGGTCGAAATCGAACCGGGACTAATGATGTCCGTGCCCACCGACGGCTCCTAGTCGTTGGAACCGGGATTAATGCTCATATTAGTCCCGATTCAAAACCAAACTAGGACTAAAGGGTCAAACGAAAGGCATGTTTTCTACTAGTGCTCTCTCTCCCTCTCTCCCTCTCTCTCTGTTGGAAATATGCCCTAGAGGCAATAATAAAATAGTTATTATTATATTTCCTGTTTCAAGATAATCGTTTATTATCCATGCTAGAATTGTATTGAATGGAAACACAAATGCATGTATGGATACATAGACAAATACCTGTCCCTAGTAAGCCTCTAGTTGACTAGCTCGTTGATCAAAGATGGTTAAGGTCTCCTAGCCATAGACAAGTGTTGTCACTCATAACGGGATCACATCATTAGGAGAATGATGTGATGGACAAGACCCAAACTATGAACGTAGCATGTGATCGTGTTATTTTATTGCTACTATTTTCTGCATGTCAAGTATACATTCCGATGACCATGAGATCATGTAACTCACTGACACCGAAGGAATGATTTGTGTGTATCAAACGTCGCAACGTAACTCAGTGACTATAAAGGTGCTCTACAGGTATCTCCGAAGGTGTCCCTTGAGTTGGCATGGATGAAGACTGAGATTTGTCACTCCGTATGACAGAGAGGTATCTCGGGGCCCACCCGATAATACAACATCACAAACAAGCATTGCAAGCAATGTGACTAAAGAGTTAGCCATGCTATTTTGTATTACGGAACGAGTAAAGAGAGACTTGCCAGTAACGAGATTGAAATAGGTATAGAGATACCGACAATCGAATCTCGAGCGAATAACATACCGAAGGACAAAGGAAATGTTATACGTGATTAACTTAATCCTTGACATAGTGGTTCAACCGATAAGATCTTCGTAGAATATGTAGGATCCAGTATGGACATCCAGGTCCCGCTATTGGATATTTACCGGAGAGTGTCTCGGTCATGTCTACATAGTTCTCGAACCCGCAAGGTCTCCACACTTAAGGTTCAGTAATGTTTTGGTATAGTTGAATTATTGATGTTGGATGTCCCCCAACTAGATCTAGCACCATCATCATTGTTCCTCGGCCCCACATCAATGGGATGTGGTCTTCATCACCTACATCTATGCATGTGGTCGACCATTCTGCACGTCCTATGCGAGGGATGTATCGCGACCAAGTCATCAACAGGGAGATCAGAGATATCCTACCGATGTGCTCCTCCTCGGGCTTGGATACTGATACGTCTCCAACGTATCTATAATTTTTGATGGTTTCATGCTATTATCTTGTCAAACTTTGGATGTTTTGCATGCTTTTTATATATTTTTTGGGACTAACTTATTAACTCAGTACCAAGTGCCAGTTCCTGTTTTTTTTTCATGTTTTTTACCCCTTTCAGAGGAGATTTTGAAACGGAGTCCAAACGGAACAAAATCCCCGAAAAGATTTTTTCTGGAATGGAAGAAGATTGGGAAGCTTGAGAGCCAAGGCAGGGGAGCCTCCGGGGCCCCACAAGCCCCACCCCGCGGCCAGGGGGTAGGCCGCGGCCCACAGGCTTGTGGGCCCCTGAGCGCCCCCTGACCTAGGGGTTGCGCCTATAAATTCCCTAAAAATCCCAAAAAAGTAAGGAGATCATCGAAAGTACTTTTCCGCCGCCGCAAGCTTCTGTCTCCGCAAGATCCCATCTGGGGCACGTTCTGGTGCCCTACCGGAGGGGGGATTCGGACATGGAGGGCTTCTTCATCAACACCATGACCTATCCAATGATGCGTGAGTAGTTCACCATAGACCTACGAGTCCATAGCTAGTAACTAGATGGCTTCTTCTCTTTCTTGGATCTTCAATACAAAGTTCTCCATGATCTTCATGGATATCTATCCGATGTAATCTTCTTTTGCGGTGTGTTTGTCGAGATCCTATGAATTATTGATTTATGATCAGATTATCTATGAATCTTATTTGAGTTTCTTCAGATATCTCTTATGCATGATTTCATATCCTTGTAATTCTCTTCGAGTTGTGGGTTTTGTCTGGCCAACTAGATCTATGATTCTTGCAATGGGAGAAGTGCTTGGTTTTGGGTTCATACCGTGTGGTGACCTCACCCAGTGACAGAAGGGGTAGCGAGGCACGCATCGTGTTGTTGCCATCAAGGGTAAAAAGATGGGGGTTTCATCACTGGTTTGAGATTATCCCTCTACATCATGTCATCTTGCTTAAGGCGTTACTCTGTTCATCATGAACTCAATACACTAGATGCATGTTGGATAGCAGTCGATGTGTGGAGTAATAGTAGTAGATGCCGAAAGTATCGGTCTACTTGTCCCGGACGTGATGCCTATATGTATGATCATTGCCTTAGATATCGTCATGACTTTGCGCCGTTCTATCAATTGCTCGATAGTAATTTGTTCACCCACCGTGATATTTGCTCTTATGAGAGAAGCCTCTAGTGAACACTATGGCCCCCAGGGTCTACTCCACACCATATTTTCAGCCTTACACTTTTTACTTCGTTGCACTTTCCGCCTTCAGATCTCACTTCGCAAACAATCTTGAAGGGATTGACAACCCCTTTGAAGCGTTGGGTGCAAGCTTGTTTGTGTTCGCGCAGGTACTGTGGACTTGACGAGGCCCTCCTTCTGGATCGATACCTTGGTTCTCAAACTGAGATAAATACTTACTGCTCTTGTGCTGCATCACCCTTTCCTCTTCAAGGGAAAAGCCGACGCAAACCACAGAAGTAACAAGAAGAATTCCTAGCGCCAAGGAAGGAATTTTGTTGCCGCAGCAGAAGAATTTCTGGCGCCGTTGCCGGGGAGGAAGATCAAGTCAAGAACTCATCCAAGTAGGTGTCACAAACTCATCACTTGCATTTACTTTGTTTGCTAGTTGCCTCTCGTTTTCCTCTTCCCCACTTCACCAATTTGCCTTTTTCGTTTGCCTTTTTTGTTCGCCTTTTCGTTCGCCTTTTTCTCGCCTGCTCTTTGTTTGCTTGTGTGCTTGCTTGCTTGATGAAGTCACCATGAACGAAAACACCAAACTTTGTGACTTCTCGAATACTAATAATAATGATTTTATTAGTACTGCGATTGCTCCCGCCACTAGTGCGGAGTCATACGAAATCAATGCCGCTTTGCTGAATCTTGTTATGAAAGAGCAATTCTCTGGTCTTCCTAGTGAAGATGCCGCATCCCATCTCAATACCTTCATTGAGCTTTGCGGTATGCAAAAGAAAAGAGATGTGGATAATGACGTGATTAAATTGAAGCCTTTTCCTTTCGTGTTGCGAGATCGCGCAAAAACTTGGTTTTCTTCTTTGCCCAAAAATAGTATCGATTCTTGGGATAAGTGCAAAGATGCTTATATATCCAAGTATATTCCGCCGGCTAAGATCATCTCTCTCCGTAATGATATCATGAATTTCAAGCAATTTGATCATGAACATGTTGCACAATCTTGGGAGAGAATGAAATTAATGATTAGAAATTGTCCCGCTCATGGCTTGAGTCTTTGGATGATTATTCAAATCTTTTACGCTGGCTTGAATTTCGCTTCTAGAAATATCTTGGACTCTGCCTCAGGTGGAACGTTCATGGAAATCACGTTAGGGGAAGCCACAAAGTTCTTAGACAACATCATGACAAACTACTCTCAGTGGCACACTGAAAGGCCACCTACTAGTAAGAAGGTACACACTATAGAAGAAATTAACTCGTCAGGTGCTAAGATGGACGAGTTAATGAATTTGGTTGCTAGTAGAAGTGCTCCTTTGGATCCCAAGTATATTCCCTTGTCTTGTTTGATTGAGAGTAACAACGCTAGCTTGGACGTTGATTTTGTTGGTAGGAATAACTTTGGCAACAACAATGCTTTTAGAGGAAACTATGTTCCTAGGCCTTTTCCTAGTAACTCCTCTAATAACTTTGGCAACTCCTACAACAATACTCATGGAAATTACAATAGATTACCCTCTGATCTAGAGAGTAATATCAAAGAGTTCATCAACTCTCAAAATATTTTCAATGCGTCCATAGAGGAAAAACTACTCAAAATTGACGATTGGGCTAAGAGCGTTGATAGAATTTCTAGTGATGTTGATGCTTTGAAAGTTAGATGTGCTCCTCCCAAAATCAACATGGATGAAACTTTGAAAGCTATGCGTGTTTCCATGATTGAGAGCCAAGAAAGAACCGCCGAAATTCGTGCTAGACATGAATGGCTTAAAAAAGCGTGTTCTCGTGATGAGAATCACGAAGATCTTAAAGTGCTTGGTGTGACTCCCATTGAATCTTTGTTTTCTTGTGTCAAACCTAATGATTACGGGGCTGGATATGAATCCACTTCGGTTGAAAAGCGCCCCAATGATTCGGAGTCCATCTATCTTGATGCTAAAAGCATTAAAAGTGGAGTAGAAGATGTTAAAACTTTGAGTAGTAATGAAATTACTACCGTGTATTTCAAGGGATTCAATTATGATAGTTTCTCCTTGATTGAATGCATTTCCTTGATGCAATCCATGTTGAACTCTCCACACGCTTATAGCCAAAACAAGGCCTTTACCGATCATATCGTCGAAGCTATGATAAAATCTCTTGAAGAGAAACTTGAATTGGAAGTCTCTATCCCTAGAAAGCTTCATGATGAATGGGAACCTACCATCAAAATCAAAATAAAAAACTATGAGTGCAATGCTTTGTGTGATTTGGGTGCTAGTGTTTCTGAGATTCCAAAGTCTTTATGTGATGTTCTGAGTTTTAATGAGATTGAAGAGTGTTCTCTTAATTTGCATCTTGCTGATTCTACTGTCAAGAAACCCATGGGAAGGATCAATGATGTTCTTATTATTGCAAATAGGAACTATGTACCCGTGGATTTCATTGTGCTTGACATTGATTGCAATCCTACATGCCCTATTATTCTTGGTAGACCTTTCCTAAGGACTATCGGTGCTATCATCGATATGAAGGAAGGGAATATTAGATTTCAATTTCCTTTAAGGAAGGGCATGGAACACTTTCCAAGAAAGAAAATAAGATTGCCTTATGAATCCATGATGAGGGCCACTTATGGTTTGAATACCAAAGACGACGATACGTGATTCTATCGCTTTTATGCCTAGCTAAGGGCATTAAACAATAGCGCTTGTTGGGAGGCAAACCAATGAAGTTATCTTTTTCTTTCTGTATTGTTGTGTCCACACTTTCATAATTCTTTTGTGATTGTTTTTTTTGTGTTTCTTTTTTGTGTTTGAGCCAAGCAAAGCCTTTATGACTAGTCTTGGTAATGGTTGTTTGATCTTGCTGGAAAAAGACAGAAACTTTTGCTCACGAGATGAATTTTCATTTTTATTCAGAAAGAGATTTTGAATTGATTCTTTTTTATGTTAATTGATATGCTTTTTTCCCAGGACGTCGTAATTTTTCAGTTTTTTTGAGGTACCAGAAGTATACGAAGTATACAGATTGCTACAGACTGGTCTGTTTTTGACAGATTCTGTTTTTTGTTGAGTTGGCTGCTTGTTTTGATCAAACTATGGTTAGTATCGGGGGGTACTAGCCATGGAAAAGTGAGAATACAGTAGCCCAACACCAACATAGATGGAATTCAAGTTTGCTACAGTACCAAAAGAAGTGGTAGTTTGTTTTCTTGTGCTAATGTTATCACGAGTTTCTGTTTAAGTTTTGTGTTGTGAAGTTTTCAAGTTTTGGGTGATGTTCTCATGGACAAAGAGATAAGGAGTGGAAAGAGATCAAGCTTGGGGATGCCCAAGGCATCCCAAGACAAATTCAAGGACACCAAAAAGCCTAAGCTTGGGGATACCCCGGGAAGGCATCCCCTCTTTCGTCTTCAATCCATCGGTAACATTACTTGGAGCTATATTTTTATTCACCACATGATATGTGTTTTTGCTTGGAGCGTATTGTATCGTAGGAGTATTTTCCTTTTGTTGTGTCACAAACATCCTTTCTGCACACCTTTTTGATAGAGATAGACATGCACTCATCGTGATTTTGCTAGAATGCTCATAGTACTTCACTTATATCTTTTGAGCTAGATACTTTTGCGCATAGTGCTTCACTTATATCTTTTGAGCTATATACTTTTGCTCTTTGTGCTTCACTTATATCTTTTAGAGCGCGGTGGTGCGTGATTTGGTAGTTGGCTTATGCTATGAAAGTAGTCCCAAAAGTGATAGATACCCAAAGAGGATGCAAAAACCTCCATCTTCATGTGCATTGAGTAGAAAGAGAAGTTTTGATTCCTCTCAAATAGTTTTGAGACATGGAGTTGGTAATATTAAGAGCTATGTTAGTAGGATGTTGTGAATCTAGAAATACTTGTGTTGAAGTTAGTGATTCCCGTAGCATGCACGTATGGTTAACCGATGTGTTAGGAAGTTGGAGCATAATTGATCTATTGATGGTCATCCTTTGTGTTGAGGTCGGGGTCGCGCGATGGTTTACACCTACCAACCCTTCCCCTTGGAGTATGCGTTTAGCACTTTGTTTTGATTACTAATAAAAACTTTCGCAACAAGTATGTGAGTTCTTCATGACTAATGTGAGCCCATGGTATAGATGCACCTTCACCTTCCACCATTGCTAGCACTAATGGGGACAGGGCCTATAGCCCCGGCCCGTAAGGGGCTTTAGTCCCGGTTCACCAACCGGGACTAAAGGGGCGGGACTAAAGGCCTAACCTTTTCGTCCCGGCCCTGTTACAAGCCGGGACTAAAGGTGCTCCACGTGGGCGCCTCGTAGCGCCCCAGGGGCAGGCCCTTTAGTCCCGGTTCGTTACACGGACCGGGACTAAAGATTTTCATATTTTGCTGGTTTTTGGGTTTTTTTTTGAATGAAATTATTTTTGGGTTTTAGGGTTTTAGGGCTTAGGTGTTCGGGAGATTAACGTGATGCCTCGTTTGGTGTTCGGGAATTAGTTTTCATATAATTTAAACAGAAATAATTATGCATATATATATATAAGATTAACTTATCTTACAAGCGATCATATATATACAATTATATGGAGATCTGAATTATCGGGACTAGAGCCCGTCTATTCGATTACATGGACGAACATCAGTAATGGCTCTTAGCTACACTAAATCGTCCTTTGTCTTCTATAGCTTCCGTCCTCAAAAATCCCGCAAGCTCCTCTGCAACAGCAATCGCGCGTTGCTGTGGTAGGACCTTTGTCCTCATGGTCGTGTGCTATATAAGAAGAGGAGATGAATATGAATATCAATCATGATAACAAAGAATGACGGGTAAAAATAGAGGTGTGAATGTTCATTGCTTACGTCGAATCTGTGATCCTTGAACTCAGAGGTAAACGTGCGAATGGTCTCGCAAACATAGTATCCGCATAGATGCGTTCCCCGTGGCTGCTGGTCGCACTTTACGAGAATAGAATATATATAATCAAAATAATAATCTAGCATCATAAATGTATTGAAAATTAATAGAAGTATATCATACTACTACTTACCTGAGCCGCTCTAAAGGTCACCTTCTCAGGAAAGTTACCGGTAGTCACGCACTTGAACCGCTTCCAAATCCTGCCCGACAAGGATAATGATTTGCTAAGTTTTTCATTAATTGATATATCAGGAAATCATAGAAAGAGACCGATAGAGTGCAAGAATGATTAAAATTACCCTTGGAGCATGTCCTGCAGGCTTTGGAACTGTTCCAAGGGTCTCGATAATGGGTCGAAGGCATCAACTCTTCCCTTATCAATTTGAATGTCCAACAGAATCCAATGGAAGCTGCACATGTATATATATATATATGTGTGTGTGTGTGTGTGTGTGTGTGTGTGTGTGTGTGTGTGTGTGTGTGTCAGTAACTTATCAATTACACTTATAAGTGAATGGACACAACAGAGTAAAGACCCTCACCTGAAGTTGTATGGAAACAGTATGTGGTCACAGAAATTTTGATCTGTTAGAAACCTTAGAAGGTTTTCCTCCGTCTCCTTGGGTTTGTCAGTTAGCGTCGCTATATGTATTTTATCTGGGTCAATAAACCCAATATTTAGGATGCTCCTACTTTTACACTCCAGAATCTTCATTCTGCATAATAGAGTACAAGTTATATATAGACAATGAATTGAAATAACTAAACAAGTTATATGTAGATAACAAATTAAAAAACTTACAGACAATAGCAACTCATAAGCGATTTGTCGAGGGCGTCGCCATTGTATATCTGGAAGAGTTCATCAAAGTCGATATGGATTTCTTCGGAGCGGCCGTAGTACTCCCGTGGGACACTCATCACGATCATCGTTCTCCCATTCTTTGATTCACTTAAGTACCATTTATGCAAGTAACACATATTTGTTGGGAGATCATCTTTGCTGACCAAAGGCTCTCCCATGAGAAACTATGGCTTAGGGGCTACCACGGCCTTGGGTATCCTGTCGTCTTGGGAAGCCAGCAAATCTTCAACCGAGATACCACATTCATCCGCCAACTCCTTTGCTCTTTCAAAAGCTTCCCCCTGCACCGGAGGGGGAACATTCTCGGTTAACACCTTGAGGGGTGGGATCGACTGTTTGGCCTGTTGTCCAAGCTGAGGAACGTCTGATTTTTTCTTGCTTGTAGTTGAACTTGATTTGCTCCCACTTGCACTTGCACGTGAGCTGCTCTTTTTCACTTCCTTCTGCAATGTGCGTGTATAGTCATCAGGCTTATAGTGTAAGTCATACTGTGATGGAGTGGTTATGAAGTCTTTTGCCCATGCTATGTGCTTCTCGGTGTATTCCGGGCGGGGCTCGGTTCCTTCCTTTTCATCTGCGGATCATGATGTTCCTTTGCTATCCTGGCATTTTCCTCGGGGGTACGATCATAAGGTCTGATAGGAAGATTAGCATGAGGTACCTTTGGGAGGGGCGACAGTTTGCGCTTTGGGGAGCTCCGTCGCTTAGAAATCTTCGACGGACAGGGCCCCTCTGATCAAGCAGGTGTCCTCCGCTGAGTCGACGACGAGGATGCGGGATAGGCATCGTAAAATGAACTAAAAAAATAAACTAGTTCTATTAATTTTATTGCTAAAAATAAACTATTAACACTTAAGCATATACAATAGAAAAATTAAACTACTAACACTTAAGCATATACAATAGCAAAATTAAGCAATAATCTAAGAAACACTATTAACACTTAAGCATATACACTATACAATAGCAAAATTCCTCCTCTTCTTATTTTCATTTTTCTTCTCCTCCCCTTCTTTTCTTCTCTTATCCTCCTCTTCTTTTCTTCTTTTCTTATACACTATACACTATAGCAAAATTCCTCCTCTTCTTATACACTATACACTATATACACTATACACTTAAGCATATACACTATACAATATACACCTTTTCTTCTTTTCTTCTCTTCCTCTTCTTATTTTCATTTTTCCTAATCTTATTTTCTTATTTTTGTTCATATTTCTTCTTCTTGTAACCCTAACCTAATTCTAAATATTACTAACCCTAATAATCTAGCACAAACCTAATAACAATAGGAATTAAATGACAAAAAAAATCTTTTTCTTTTTCTTATTTTCTTCTCCTTTTTCTTCTTTTCTTCTCCTTTTTCTTCCTTTCTTCTCCTTTTTCTTCTTCTCTTCTCCTTTTTCTTCTTTTCTTCTATACTGGCCGGAGTGTTGGGGAGGAGGGGGCGGGGGGCTTACCGGCCGGAGGTGTCTACGGCGCGCGGCGAGGAGGACGGCGCGGAGGACACCGTGACGGCGAGGAGCACGGCGCGGCGGCGAGGAGGACGGCGCGGCGGCGAGGAGGACGGCGCGACGGCGAGGAGGACGGCAGGCGGCGGCGAGCAGGACGGCGGGCAGCCTGACGGCGTCGGTTAGTTCGTCACTGTGCCGCGCCGGGCAGGAGAACGAGAGGAAGAAGAAGAGAAATGGACGAATTGGGTTGGAAATTTTCGAAGTCCCGCTTATATAGGTGGATCTATAGTCCCGGTGCGTGGCTCGGGCCGGGACTAAAGACCCCCTTTCGTCCCGGATGGAGCCACGACCCGGGACTAAAGGCCTCTTTTCGGGCAGACCGAGAGGCGGGAAGCAGGGGGTCTTTAGTCCCGGTGCGTGGCTCCAGCCGGGACTAAAGGGTGTCTTTAGTCCCGGGGCGTGGCTCCACCCGGGACTAAAGCCCCTCCTCGGCTGCACGATAAGTTTAGTCCCACCTCGCCCAGCGAAGGGGACTAACACTTGTTTATAAGCCCCGTCGCAGCTTGTCCATCGAGCTCCTCTCTAAAGCAGGCTTACGGGGCTAAACTTACTGAAAATTGAAACTATATTCGAAATTGTGGAGAAAATTCAATCTGAATTCAAAGTGAATTCAGGTTGAATTTTGTCCATGATTTCTCATATAGTTTCAATTTTTTTCTATGATAATGAAATCTGAGAATTATTTTTGCATATTTGAGAATTTGACAAAACTATGATAATGAAAAGTGTTTCAAATTGAATAAATAATGCAAAACTATTTTCTATTTTCATAATTAATAATTTTGACTATCCAAACTATTATCTATTTTGTTATTTTCAATTAAAAACTATGTTTATTAAAAATTCTTTTTGCATATTTGAGAATTTGACAAAACTATGATAATGAAAAGTGTTTCAAATTGAGTAAATAATGCAAAACTATTTTTTATTTTCATAATTAATAATTTTTACTATCCAAACTATTATCTATTTTGTTATTTTCAATTAAAAACTATGTTTATTAAAAATTCTTTTTGCATATTTGAGAATTTGACAAAACTATGATAATGAAAAGTGTTTCAAATTGAACAAATAATGCAAAACTATTTTTTATTTTCATAATTAATAATTTTGACTATCCAAACTATTATCTCTCGAAGTAGGAGGGTTTCGAACGAGAACTCATCTCTTACAAATGGATTTCATTTTTTTGAACTTATTTGAACTCCATACTTTTTGTGTGTTCAAAATACACCATTCAAAGGCACATCACAAAATTTCAACAATTTCTGACTTCATTTGGTATATTTCGTGCATTTACTTATTTTTTTTGAGCTAGTTGACCCTGAAATTGAAAAGCACTACAAATGAACTCTGAAAATGTTGAAAGTTGGCATGCTATCATCATTTCACCCACATAGCATGTGTAAAAAAGTTGAGAGGGCTACGACAAAAACTGGATGCAGTTCGTGTACAAAACTGACAATCTCTCTCGAAGTAGCAGGGTTTCGAACAAGAACTCATCTCTTACAAAGGGATTTCATTTTTTTGAACTTATTTGAACTCCATACTTTTTGTGTGTTCAAAATGCACCATTCAAAGGCACATCACAAAATTTCAACAATTTCTGACTTCATTTGGTATTCTTCGTGCATTTACTTATTTTTTGTGAGCTAGTTGACCCTGAAATTGAAAAGCACTACAAATGAACTCTGAAAATGTTGGAAGTTGGCATGCTATTATCATTTCACCCACATAGCATGTGTAAAAAAGTTGAGAGGGCTACGACAAAAACTGGATGCAGTTCTTGTACAAAACTGACAATCTCTCTCGAAGTAGCAGGGTTTCGAACGAGAACTCATCTCTTACAAAGGGATTTCATTTTTTTGAACTTATTTGAACTCCATACTTTTTGTGTGTTCAAAATGCACCATTCAAAGGCACATCACAAAATTTCAACAATTTCTGACTTCATTTGGTATTCTTCGTGCATTTACTTATTGTTTTTGAGCTAATTGACCCTGAAATTGAAAAGCACTACAAATGAACTCTGAAAATGTTGAAAGTTGGCATGCTATCATCATTTTACCCACATAGCATGTGTAAAAAAGTTGATAGGGCTACGACAAAAACTGGATGCAGTTCGTGTACAAAACTGACAATCTCTCTCGAAGTAGCGGGGTTTCGAACGAGAACTCATCTCTTACAAAGGGATTTCATTTTTTTAAACTTATTTGAACTCCATACTTTTTGTGTGTTCAAAATGCACCATTCAAAGGCACATCACAAAATTTCAACAATTTCTGACTTCATTTGGTATTCTTCGTGCATTTACTTATTTTTTTTGAGCTAGTTGACCCTGAAATTGAAAAGCACTACAAATGAACTCTGAAAATGTTGAAATTTGGCATGCTATCATCATTTCACCCACATAGCATGTGTTAAAAAGTTGAGAGGGCTACGACAAAAATTGGATGCAGTTCGTGTACAAAACTGACAATCTCTCTCGAAGTAGCAGGGTTTCGAACCAGAACTCATCTCTTACAAAGGGATTTCATTTTTTTGAACTTATTTGAACTCCATACTTTTTGTGAGTTTAAAATGCACCATTCAAAGGCACATCACAAAATTTCAACAATTTCTGACTTCATTTGGTATTCTTCGTGCATTTACTTATTGTTTTTGAGCTAATTGACCCTGAAATTGAAAAGCACTACAAATGAACTCTGAAAATGTTGAAAGTTGGCATGCTATCATCATTTTACCCACATAGCATGTGTAAAAAAGTTGATAGGGCTACGACAAAAACTGGATGCAGTTCGTGTACAAAACTGACAATCTCTCTCGAAGTAGCGGGGTTTCGAACGAGAACTCATCTCTTACAAAGGGATTTCATTTTTTTAAACTTATTTGAACTCCATACTTTTTGTGTGTTCAAAATGCACCATTCAAAGGCACATCACAAAATTTCAACAATTTCTGACTTCATTTGGTATTCTTCGTGCATTTACTTATTTTTTTTGAGCTAGTTGACCTTGAAATTGAAAAGCACTACAAATGAACTCTGAAAATGTTGAAATTTGGCATGCTATCATCATTTCACCCACATAGAATGTGTTAAAAAGTTGAGAGGGCTACGACAAAAATTGGATGCAGTTCGTGTACAAAACTGACAATCTCTCTCGAAGTAGTAGGGTTTCGAACCAGAACTCATCTCTTACAAAGGGATTTCATTTTTTTGAACTTATTTGAACTCCATACTTTTTGTGAGTTTAAAATGCACCATTCAAAGGCACATCACAAAATTTCAACAATTTCTGACTTCATTTGGTATTCTTCGTGCATTTACTTTTTTTTTTGAGCTAGTTGACCCTGAAATTGAAAAGCACTACAAATGAACTCTGAAAATGTTGAATGTTGGCATGCTATCATCATTTCACCTACATAGCATGTGTAAATAAGTTGAGAGGGCTACGACAAAAATTGGATGCAGTTCGTGTACAAAACTGACAATCTCTCTCGAAGTAGCAGGGTTTCGAACCAGAACTCATCTCTTACAAAGGGATTTCATTTTTTTGAACTTATTTGAACTCCATACTTTTTGTGTGTTCAAAATGCACCATTCAAAGGCACATCACAAAATTTCAACAATTTCTGACTTCATTTGGTATATTTCGTGCATTTACTTTTTTTTTTTGAGCTAGTTGACCCTGAAATTGAAAAGCACTACAAATGAACTCTGAAAATGTTGAAAGTTGGCATGCTATCATCATTTCACCCACATAGCATGTGTTAAAAATTTGAGAGGGCTACGACAAAAACTGGATGCAGTTCGTGTACAAAACTGACAATCTCTCTCGAAGTAGCAGGGTTTCGAACGAGAACTCATCTCTTACAAAGGGATTTCATTTTTTTGAACTTATTTGAACTCCATACTTTTTTTGTGTTCAAAATGCACCATTCAAAGGCAGATCACAAAATGGACAATCTCTCTCGAAGTAGAAGCGACCCCCACAATAAGAGACGACATTCTTCTTCTCTCATATATGGTGGACACTAGCTCACCTGATTTTTCAACCGTCGATGATGGTCGCTACTCCTACTTCCCCTAGTGCATAACCAATATCTAGCACAAGGAGAAGAAGGAGAAGCGAACCCCACAACAAAAGTGGTTCCGCGGCACGCCACGTGGTTCCGCTGCACGCCACGTGGTTCCGCTGCACGCCACGTGGGACTAACAGTCTTTCATTTTTAAATGATTGTTTTAATCAAAAACAGATCTGTTACAAAAGGGATTTCATTTTTGAACTTATTTGAACTGAAGACTTTTTGTATATATATGTGGTCGAAATGCATGATACCATGAAGTTAGAAAGGGCTAAACCATTCAAAAGTAGCAAATGAAGTTAGAAAGGGCTAAACCATTCAAATTTGGAAACTATAATGGCACAAACAGAAACTAGACATATATAAATTGGTCCAAGAAGTACATGATACTAGTCCAAACAGTACATAATAATAGCTACCATAGATATATATACAAGTGTTCGACGTTAAGAACACTACTCGTCTGAATCATCTAAATCAGAATGTCCACGTTCCTCGAGGTGACGCTGGTCATAGTTGACGACTCGAATCTTGCGGTACAACTCGTATGAAACTTATGCATCTTTTGCTGCATACTCAATGTTGATATCATCAAGTGGGCCCTTCTCCCAAAGTCTGTGCTGAGACTTTGGGAAACTGGTCTTCATATCACCATATGACTCGTCGATCAAGGCAACTGCCATATGAGCCATCGAAGTCCTGTCATGTCGAAGCCTGAATATCGTTTGGAGATCAACGAGGCAACCAGCTGGTATCTCAATACCGAAGCTGTGCCTCATCTTCAGCTTGTCGTTCCTTATGTCAACGGAAGCAAAAGTGATGCCGCTGCGAAGGAACTCCATGAGTTCTGGACAATGCTTGTCACTCCTGCAACAGAAACAAATTAAAATGGAACAAATGTTACATACTGCTGCAATAAGGAAACATGTTTCACTACAACTAAAGAGAAACTTATCTTTAGGATTCAAATAGAACATATGCAATGGAACCTAGAGAGATCACTATAGCTATCCAATGGAACCTAGAGAGATCACTAGCTATATGCAATTTTCATGACTATGACATATCATATTGCTATCCAATGGAACCTAGAGAGATCACTAGCTATATTCAATTTTCATAACCTTGGATCAAAGAAGACCGCATAAAATTGTATCACTACAACTATGATTTCAATGGAACATATTGAACCAATCAGATTTTTCAGATTATGGAACACTATTCCAATCAGATTGTGTTTCCTTCAACTAATCAAAATTGTTTCGCTACAACTATTTGAAGCGAACCAACTATGATTCCAATGGAACATATTAAACACTAGTTGATTCTAATACGATTTTTCAGATTATGGAACACTATTCCAATGAGATTGTGCTCCCCTTCAACTAATCAAAATTCTTTCACTACAACTATTTGAAGGGAACCAACTATGATTCCAATGGAACATATTAAACACTAGTTGATTCTAATACGATTTTTCAGATTATGGAACACTATTCCAATTAGATTGTGCTCCCCTTCAACTAATCAAAATTGTTTCACTACAACTATTTGAAGGGAACCAACTATGATTGAAACAAATAAACTTACAATGTCATTATCTTGGATCAAAGAAAGCCTCAAAACTTACGTCGCCCATTGGAAGATCAAGACATGGCGTGCGAAGCATAGTTGGATGACGGCAACACCGCGTTGATCGACCGTGTACTCCAGATCAATCCCCAAGAACTTCTCATGATCCGCTGCGTGGTCAAACCATTTTTCCTTCAACTGTTGAAGAAAAAACGGCACCTCGTTGCTCAGGTTCGTGTACACGACATCGAGCATCGTCGTGCCATGTGCGAGCACCTTACGAAAGCTAGTTGGCATGGTGGAAGAAGAGAAGGGAAGAAGAGAGGAGAAGAACAAAGAGGGCGACGCGAGAGAGAAGAAGAACAGATAAATGGCGACTGTACGCTTCGGTTCGTGCTTTTCATCGCCCGAAACGACGCGGGATGCAAACCATTTGGGCCTTTAGTCCCGGATTGAGCAACCAACCGGGACTAAAGAGGTATACCAAACGGTTGCCACCACTACGGCAGGCCACGTGTTAGGCATTTAGTCCCGGGTTGAGCCACCAACCGGGACTAAAGGGGGATACGAACGGTTGCCACCACTACGGCAGGCCACGTGTTAGTCCTTTAGTCCCGGGTTGAGCCACCAACCGGGACTAAAGGGGGATACGAACGGTTGCCACCACCACTGCCCGCCGCGTAGCCCTTTAGTCCCGGTTTGGGACATGAACCGGGACTAAAGGCTCCTTACGGGCCGGGACTAAAGCCTCGAGGGAGGCATTGAGAATTGGGGCGACGTGGCCGGGCCTTTAGTCCCGGCCCAGAGGCAGGCCGGGACTAAAGGGTCCAGGCCAAAGGCCCGTTTTCCACTAGTGTAGCCTCTCTAGTGCCGCACAATTCTCGCCGGTGCACAAACCCACCAAATTCCTTCCTCAAAACAGCCACCATATCTACCTACTATGGCATTTCCATAGCCATCTCGAGATATATTGCCATCCAACTCCCACCGTTCCGTCTTATGACTTGTGCCGTCACTCTCATATTGCCATTGCATGATCGTAAGATAGCTAGCGAGATGTTTCAACGTCATAAGCCATGCTAGATCGTTGCACATCCCGGTACACTGCCGGTGGCATTTCCTATGGAGTCATCATCATTGTGATCTTTGAGCTGTGAGTAAATAAAAGAGTGATGATCGTCATTATTAGAGTATTGTCCCATGTGAGGAAATAAAAAAAAGAGGCCAAAGAGCCCCAAAAAAAGAGAAAATAATAGAAAAGAAAAAAAGAGGCCTAAGAGCCCAAATAAAAAAAGAGAGAAAAAGAGAGAAGGGACAATGCTACTATCTTTTTCCACACTTGTGCTTCATGATAGCACCATGTTCTTCATGATTGAGAGCTTCTTGCTTTGTCACTACCATTTGCCAGTGGGAATCTTCATTATATAACTTGGCTTGTATATTCCAATGACGGGCTTCCTCAAAATTGCCCTAGGTCTTCGTGAGCAAGCAAGTTGGATGCACACCCACTAGTTTTCCTTTTGAGCTTTCACATACTTATAGCTCTAGTGCATCTCTTGTATGGCAATCCCTACTCATTCACATTGATATCTATTAATGGGCATCTCCATAGCCTTTTGATACGCCGAGTCAATGTGACCATCTCCTCCTTTTTGTCTCACAACCACCACCACACTCTATTCCACCTATAGTGCTATATCCATGGCTCGCGCTCATGTATTGCGTGATAGTTATAAAAAGTTTGAGAAAGTAAGAGTGCGAAAACAATTACTTGGCCAATACCGGGGTTGTGCATGATTTACATTAGTTGTGTGAGGATGATGGAGCATAGCCAGACTATATGATTTTGTAGGGATAACTTTCTTTGGCCTTGTTATTTTGAAAGTTCATGATTACTTTGCTAGTTTGCTTGAAGTATTATTGTTTTCATGTCAATAGCAAACTATTGTTTTGAATCTTACGGATCTGAACATTCATGCCACGTGAAAGAAGTTGCAAAGGACAACTATGCTAGGTAGCATTCCACATCAAAAATTCATTCTTTATCACTTTCCTACTCGAGGACGAGGAGGAGTTAAGCTTGGGGATGCTTGATACATCTCCAACGTATCTATAATTTTTGATGGTTTTATGCTATTATCTTGTCAAACTTTGGATGTTTTGCATGCCTTTTATATATTTTTTGGGACTAACTTATTAACTCAGTGCCAAGTGCCAGTTCCTGTTTTTTCCATGTTTTTGACCCCTTTCACAGGAGATTTTGAAACGAAGTCCAAACGGAAGAAAATCCCTGAAAAGATTTTTTCTGGAACGGAAGAAGATTGTGAAGCTTTAGAGCCAAGGCAGGGGAGCCTCAGGGGCCCCACAAGCCCCCACCCCGTGGCCAGGGGGTAGGCTGCGGCCCACAGGCTTGTGGCCCCCCTGAGCGCCCCCTGACCTAGGGGTTGCCCCTATAAATTCCCTAAAAATCCCAAAAAAATAAGGAGATCATCGAAAGTACTTTTCCGCCGCCGCATGCTTTTGTCTCCGCAAGATCCCATCTGGGGCACGTTCTGGTGCCCTGCTGGAGGGGGGATTCGGACACGGAGGGCTTCTTCATCAACCCATGACCTCTCCGATGATGCGTGAGTAGTTCACCATAGACCTACGGGTCCATAGCTAGTAACTAGATGGCTTCTTCTCTCTCTTGGATCTTCAATACAAAGTTCTCCATGATCTTCATGGAGATCTATCCGCTGTAATCTTCTTTTGCGGTGTGTTTGTCGACATCCAATGAATTGTGGATTTATGATCAGATTATCTATGAATCTTATTTGAGTTTCTTCAGATCTCTCTTATGCATGATTTCATATCCTAGTAATTCTCTTCGAGTTGTGGGTTTTGTCTGGCCAACTAGATCTATGATTCTTGCAATGGGAGAAGTGCTTGGTTTTGGGTTCATACCGTGCGGTGACCTCACCCAGTGACAGAAGGGGTAGCGAGGCAGGCATCGTGTTGTTGCCATTAAGGGTAAAAAGATGGGGTTTTCATCATTGGTTTGAGATTATCCCTCTACATCATGTCATCTTGCTTAAGGCGTTACTCTGTTGGTCATGAACTCAATACACTAGATGCATGCTGGATAGCGGTCGATGTGTGGAGTAATAGTAGTAGATGCAGAAAGTATCGGTCTACTTGTCTCGGACGTGATGCCTATATGTATGATCATTGACTTAAATATCGTCATGACTTTGAGCGGTTCTATCAATTGCTCGACAGTAATTTGTTCACCCACCGTGATATTTGCTCTTATGAGAGAAGCCTCTAGTGAACACTATGGCCCCCAGGGTCTACTCCAAACCATATTTTCAGCCTTACACTTTTTACTTCGTTGCACTTTCCGCCTTCAGATCTCACTTTGCAAACAATCCTGAAGGGATTGACAACCCCTTTGAAGGGTTGGGTGCAAGCTTGTTTGTGTTTGCGTAGGTACTCTGGACTTGACGAGGCCCTCCTTCTGGATCGATACCTTGGTTCTCAAACTGAGGGAAATACTTACTGCTCCTGTGCTGCATCACCCTTTCCTCTTCAAGGGAAAAACCGATGCAAACCAGAGAAGTAACAAGAAGAATTCCTAGCGCCAAGGAAGGACTTTGGTTGCCGCAGTAGATACCACCACTCCACCCAACATTGGGGTTGGATCTATCAATGCGCTCCTCCTACGACAATAATGGTGAAAGCTGGGTCACCTTCCGGGGTCCAAGTTGTTGCCGCCGCTCCTCTCCCCTCACTTATGGAGGTCGTCGCAACTAATTTACATATCTCGTCTCATGATAAGCTCTGAGGAGGAGGCGATGCCTTGTCTGCTACAACCAACTCCACCTATTTCAACCTCAACCATTGGGGATCTGCAACATCGAGGGAAGGTGTACTTCTACTCGTTTGCCTTTTGTGTGTATAATGTTTGGTGTATTATGATCCGATCATACATAACACTTTCCTTGTGCATTTTATCTTTTCCTGATGCATGTATCTGCAAATTTGTAATGTTTAGAGCTTTGTGTTTGATCCGTCCTTAGAACCTTGTAGTATGTTCATGGTTTCTTACTGACATGTTAATGTTCTTAACTACAATGAAAAATGTTGGCACTTCATTGTTTAGTACCTTGTTCTTTAAAACCTCGTAGATTATTTTGGCACCCTATTAGACTTTCTAACACATTGTGATTTAGTAATTTTAGCACTATCCAAGTATCCTAGCACCATGTAAGGCATTTGGCAATTTACTGATACTTTCCTAGCTACTAGTCGTACTTTGTTTATTATGTGTATATATGCAATTCGGTACACATAGTAAGTTGGCACTTTGTTGCTAATTGTCACTTTGTATATGTGTCCAAAAGTGTGAACTTTAATAGATCATATAAGCAGTTGCCACTTCGGTAATTAGTACTTCGTATACAATCCAACACTTTCTTGTTATTTCGTGCCTTCTGATTTAGCACCTTTGTATGTGTTGGGACTTTCTATCGTCTCAACATTTTATCATGTGTGTACTAGCACTTTGTGTATTGACACTTTGTATCATCTCAACACTTTATCATGTGTACTAACACTTTGTGTATTGCAACTTTGAATCATCTTTTGTACATAATTTCTTGTAATTTGGCACTTTGTTTTTTGGAAGCACTTTGGAATTTTGCATATTGTAATTGAAATTGTTGAGATATAAAATGGCACTTTGCGATTTTTTATAATCGGGCACTTTGTGTATGAGGTGTGTATGGGAAAGTTTCCACACTTGCTCTTGCACATGTATGAATTGTAATTGGAAATTTTGTAAAGGGCACTTTCCTATTTTGCGTGCTCAAAAAATACTCTTCTCATAGTTAAATGGGCTCCAATTAGTTACATAATGATGTTTACTTCAAAAACATGTATTAACTTTTGTTCTTAAATGTAATGTTTGTCGCACGCAGGATTTTAATTTCAAATGAGTTGGATGACAGCAGTGCTAGTCTTGGTGACAATAGTACTAGTGGAAATGTGGCAGTTGTACTAGTGCCAGGTCACAAGAATATTAGTGGTGTGTATGAGATAGATGATTTGATGAATTCATGGTGCAAAATTGGAACGGCTTGATGAACCTAGAGATCTCACAAAAATGTATGGTTTTGATAGGCTTTCCTTGGGTAAAGGCTGCTAGCATTATTTTCCATACAGACATATACATACATATATGCTCTCAAGTCTTTGGTCATACAAATACATGAATGGCGAGTTCTCTACAACCAATCTTGGTTCAATGCATACTCTTATTATCCAAATGGCAACATGGTGCAACCTTCACTCATATATAACAATCCGGGATCTTATCTTTTTTCTTCTCACCACTAGATGAACGAGCCCTTTTATTCTTGGATAGGGAGACATCAGTATTTTTGCCAGACAGGAACACATCGGTGAGGACAGTCCTGGAATCCATTGAAGCCTTGAGAATATCGAAAGCCTGCAAATAGATTAATTCAACATATCAAAATAAGAAAAGAAAAAAGCATAGGTGCTTGAATATACATATTTAGCAAGTCCCACCTCTTTGTTACCAATCTTCACGGACTTCTCCTCGAGCACGAGGTCATTCCCTTCCCTGTTCAGCTTGTTTATCAGAACCACTGCAGATATGCTGGACATGGGCGCGATGGTGAGGTCATCCATGACAGAGTAAGTAACCAGGCCTTGCACGTGCCCACCGCCGGCTACGGCAGACCCGTAGAGAGAGAAGTCACGTGCAACATCTATCGACATGCTCTTAGGCACCAGCGCAGGTGCCGCTGGGAGTCTTGTGGTAGGGCGGTGAAGGAACATGGGCCTACATGAGCTCAAGAGAGCCTCTTGAACGATCTTACTATGCATGTACACGGTATTCATTTTCTGGACACTAGCGTAGATGTTGGCCACACCAAACCCATCACTACCGGTCTGAAGTACCTTGGCTACGGTGCCTATTGGCATCGCCAGGAGGCTGAAGAGGAAGTCTACAGCATCCTTTCCGGCCTCAGCGTACAGGACGCGATTGGCCTTCTTATCAACAAGCAGCTTGAGGGTCGGTGCAGACGGGGCCGCAATGATACTGGCGGGAGGTGAAGACATGATTTTATGTTGTTGTGATAATTGGATGTCCAGGACCTCATATATATATATATAAGGGGAAATAGTATGTAATTAATGCATGTTGATAACTTAGAAAACTAGTACTCCAAGATAATGAACGAAATTTATTACAATATTCACCTCATACAAATAAGGAAGGAATTAAATATGCAATTAATGCATGTTAATTGGTAAATAAACAAAGATAATGATCGTAATTTGTTATACTCTCTTGACCTCATACAAATAAGATAATAATTAATATGTAATTAATGCATGTTGATAAACAAATATACAAATATTATCAAATGTATTTATTACATAATATTCACCTCATACAAACGAGGAAGGAAATAATACATAATTAATGCAACATGATAAATAAGGATATCACAAATAATTAATGATATTTATAATAAATAATTTATTCTTGATTTTTTACATACTAAAAATATTAAATTGTATAGCAATTTAATGTTAGCGCACTTTATCTTTTGTTTACATTGTAAAAACAAAAATAATATTCTCTTGGCTCACAAATATAAGATGTTTTAAAAAAATCTGAACCAAATGCATATACATGTTCTCATTACAGTCTGCATGTAGTCTGTGTTGAAATATCCAAAACATCATATATTTGTGGACAGAGCGACTACAAAGTGTTGGTCTTCTTCATTTGTCGAGAACTCACATAACCATCGCCATGGAGCAGATTACTTGATTCCTCCTATCACTAGTAGAAAAAAGGGCCATTAGTATCGGTTCCAGAGGGCCTTTAGTCCTGATTCTTCAACCGGGACAAAGCCATGGGGACTAAAGGCCCAAATGAGCTCCACATGGCCGCTGCGGAGCGCCTAGGCAGGTGGACCTTTAGTCCTCGTTGGTAACACCAATCGGGACCCAAAGGCGGCCACGCGTCAGCAGCTCCACGCGCTGCGGGTTTTTTGAAAGGGGAGGGGGTTTAGGGGTTTTGGAGGGTTTTATTAGGGGTTTCATATTGTGTTTCCTCATTTTCTTTTTGTGTCCATCATCTTTGATTTCTTATGCTTGTTGGTGTTTTCGGTCAGTGTCAACTAGACGCTAGCTAGTACGTACATAAACCATTACACGACATCATATATTAATCCTCATCATTGTACATAATAGTTTAAAAAGTCTTCATCATTCTAGGTAAAGTAGCGTAAAAATGATGAACTCCTCATGATTCTGGTTGTTATCATAGCAGCAAATGACCAATTTATCACAAGGTTGAAACACTAACTACTACTCTCACATAGGTAAAAAAGCAAAATAAAGGCGGACTCCGACATCTCCGTATTGAAGAGCACATATCAACCTATCTCCAACTTGTGGGATGCGCAAGGATTCCTCTCCAAATGGTATCATGGACGCTTGTATTGCATTTCTTCATCCTTTGATTTTCAGAATGTCTTCACTTTGATATATCCTGTATTTATCATGGTAATTAATCAGGGTTAGCCGTAAGCTAACCATTTCCAAATAACCGGTTGTAAACATCCATTTAGGCACGGTCTCTGACGGGAGTACCTGTTAGTAATAATAATATAGTTAGCAAACTAGTTTTGCTTAATAATAATGTATAAGAAAGATGGATTAGTGACGCAATGGTATACAAAATCTTACAAAGTTGTTTGAAGTGATGTTCTGAGGGCTCAGCTGGTGCACTAGTGGCACATATTCATGACAAATGTTGCTAGTCATGTAATTTTTAGCATGATTGTCAACAGCATGAATAAATGACATGAGATGATTTTTCTCCAACCAAGTAAGGTTGGAGCCAAAATTGTAGTAGGTCCGATCTACTATCTCCCGTGTAGTTCTTCTAGCATGGGAATAAGCTAATAATTGAAAATTATGAAATTTAATCGGGATGAGTACAAGATACTTTTCACTAATCAATAAAATTACCTAACAAATATGTTGACAAAACGCATCTGGAGGTAGAACTAGAATCAAGTCATCCTCGGCATGCACCCAAATTTCTATATTATTATCACGGACATCATCATTGCCAAGATCGAAGGTAATGTTCATATCCTCATTTAACCTATATGCCTTGCAAAATGCTCTCCAATTAGAATAGCCAAAATATGTGTGATCTTCATCATTTTTTACCTTGACAACGAAAGTGAAATGCTCTATTCTTAGGTTAGCTATCTTAGGATCTTTATTGTCCTTCTCTTTATAATGAAACTTATCCAAGACAACAAATCTTGCATGGCAATGAACGCATTAGTCGAATTGTATACAAGAAAATTCAAGGTTAACTAAAGCAAGAAAAAGCACACGTCATACTTGACTAACAAAAAATACATGCCGTCTTTATATACCGTAATAATCGGGAAGTCATCCGTCAACTTGACGACGAAGGACGTATCGTTATCTAGGTGAGGATAATGATCGCATGTACCCCTATCATCCCAGCACAAATGGCTCGCAGGGATCCTATCTTCATCCGACCACGCCATTTCCTGTGTTCATAATTCTACATCACATTAAAAATCACAGACATTGGACAAATAAAACCTATTCTAAAGGCTACAACAACAACAAAACAAAAATCATACAATGATAGACCTGCCTAAGAAGCTTAATTTTTTCTAGCAACAAAGTCAAAACCTCTTATCCTGCAATAGATCTCAAGAGGAAAAAAGATTCTCTTTGAGTTTCAAACCAATAATCAAATTAATACATCTCGAATATTATCGAATATAATCTCGAATACATCTATAGTATAATCTAGTCCACTCGTGGTTTTTCATCAAACTGATCACCCAAAGAGTTGTCGCTGTAGTGAGGCGCGGGCGGTGGACACCCACAGAGACGGAACCATCACAAGATCATAGCTCGGGTGAGATCCCTGAAGAACCTGCCAGGTATTGAAGAACCTGGCGTCCAACGCAACCAAGTAGCGATGGACGTGCGCGTCCTCCTCCCTGACACGGCGAAGTACCTCCTGCTCGAGGGTCGGCTGCCTCCGCACCGAAAGTGGCCCACGCGACTGCCACCAAAGAAGCTTCGCATCGACGACGGGACCCTGGTTCCTTACTAAGATGCGCCCCCCAAAAGGTAGAACCTCCTAGTGCCATCCCAGCGGAGCCCACATGGTGCTGCTCGGGAACGTAGTAATTTGAAAAAAAGTTCCTATGTCACACAAGGATCTATCTATGGAGAAACCAGCAACGAGCAAAGGGGTAGAACATCTTCATACCTTTGAAGATCGCTAAGCGGAAACGTTGCTAGAACGCGGTTGATGGAGTCGTACTCGCAGCAATTCAGATCGCGATGGATTCCGATCTATGCGCCGAACAACGGCGCCTCCGCGTTCAACACACGTGCAGCCCGGTGACGTCTCCAACGCCTTGATCCAGCAAGGAGGGAGGAGAGGTTGAGGGAGAGCTACGGCAGCATGACGGCGTGGTGACGGTGGAGCTACGCGGAACTCCGACAGGGCTTCGCCAAGCACTACGGAGGAAGAGGAGGAGGAGGAGGAGGTGTAGGGCTGCGCCGTGGAGAGAGGCAATTGTGTCTCAAAACAGCCCCAAAACCCTCACTATATATAGGAGGAGAGGGAGGAGGGTGCCCACCCTTAGGGTTTCCCACCCTAAGGGTGTGGTAGCCCTAGATGGCCCTCGGGGCGGCCGCCAAGGTGGAGGCACCCTAGGGTGGGCCTTGAGGCCCAAGGTGGCCTCCCCACGCCTAGGGTTTTGCCTCCTCCACCCCTTGCTGCGCCTTGGGCCCTCAAGGGTGGCGCACCAGCCCACCTAGGGGCTGGTTCCGATCCACTTTTGGCCCATGTAGCAGCTTGGGGCTGGTGGTCCTTCCCGGTGGACCCCCGGAACCCTTCCGGTGGTCCCGGTACATTACCGCTGTCACCCGAAACACTTCCTATATATGAATCTTTACCTCTGGACCATTCCGAAGCTCCTCGTGACGTCCAGGATCTCATCTGGGACTCCAAACAACCTTCGGTAACCACATACACTCTTCCCTTATAACCCTAGCGTCATCGAACTTAAGTGTGTAGACCCTACGGGTTCGGGAAGCATGCAGACTTGACCGAGACACCTCTCCGGTCAATAACCAATAGCGGGGTCTGGATATCCAAGTCGGTTCCCACATGTTCCACGATGATCTCATCCGATGAACCATGATGTCGGGGATTCAATCAATCCCGTATGCAATTCCCTTTGTCTACCGGTATGATACTTGCCCGAGATTCGATCGTCGGTATCCCAGTACCTTGTTCAATCTCGTTACCGGAAAGTCTCTTTACTCGTTCCATAACACATCATCCCGTGGCTAACTCCTTAGTCACACTGAGCTCAATATAATGATGGATTACCGAGTGGTCCCAGGGATACCTATCCGTCACACGGAGTGACAAATTCCAGTCTTGATTCGTACAACCCAACAGACACTTTTGGAGATACCTGTAGTGCACCTTTATAATCACCCAGTTATGTTGTGACGTTTGATACACCCAAAGCACTCCTACGATATCTGGGAGTTGCACAATCTCATGGTCTAAGGAAATGATACTTGACATTAGAAAATATTTAGCAGACGAACAATACGATCTAGTGCTATGCTTAGGATTGAGTCTTGTCCATCACATCATTCCCCAATTATGTGATCCCGTTATCAATGACATCCAATGTTCATGATCAGAAAACCATGATCATCTATTGATCAACGAGCTAGCCAACTAGAGGCTCACTAGGGACACATTGTGATCTATGTATTCACACATGTATTACGGTTTTCGGTTAATACAATTATAGCATGAATAATAGACAATTATCATGAACAAGGAAATATAATAATAACCTATTTATTATTGCCTCTAGGACATATTTCCAAGAGTCTCCCACTTGCACTAGAGTCAATAATCTAGTTCACATCACTATGTGATTGCAATGAATCTAACACCCATACAGTTCTGGGGTTCGATCATATCTTGCTTATGAGAGAGGTTTTTAGTCAACGACACTGAACCTTTCAGATACGTGTGTGCTTTACGAATCTCTATGTCATTCTATAGATGTTGCTACTACGCACCATTTGGAACTATTCCAAATGACTGCTCCACTATATGAATCCGCTTTACTTCTTAGAGTCATCCGGATTAGTGATAAATCTTGCATCGATGTAACCCTTTACGACGAACTCTACAATCAGCTCCATAATCGAGATAAATTCCTTAGTCCACTAGTTACTTAGCATAACTTTGACCTCTTCCTGGATCATTCTTGTACCCCTTGACTGACTCATGGCAAGGCACACTTCAGGTGCAGTACACAACATGGCATACTTTAGAGCCTACAGCTAAATGCATAGGGGACGACCTTCGTTCTTTCTCTTTCTTCTGCCGTGGTCGGGTATTGAGTCTTATCAATATTCATACCTTACAACACAGCCAAGAACACATTCTTTGTCGATCTATTTTGAACTCCTTTAAAAACATGTCAAGGCATGCATTTCGTTGAAAGTTCTATTAATCACTTTTGATCTATCTCTATAGATCTTGATGCTCAATGTTCAAGTAGCTTAATCCAGGTTTTCCTTTGAAAAGCACTTTTCAAACAACCGTTTATGCTTTCCAGAAATTCTACATTATTTCCGATCAACAATATGTCAACCACATATATTCATCGGAAATTCTATAGTGCTCGCACTCACTTCTTTGAAATACAAGTTTCTCATAAACCTTGTATAAATCCAAGAACTTTGATCATCTCATCAAAGCGTATATTCCAACTCCAAGATGCTTGCTCCAGTCCTTAGAAGGATTGCTGGTGCTTTGCATACTTGTTAGCATCCTTTAGGATCGACAAAATATTCTGGTTGTATCACATACAACATTTACTCAATGAAACCGTTGAGGAAACAATATTTGACATCCTATGTGCAATATTTCATAAATGATGCAGTAACTGCTAACATAATTTCAATAGACTTTTCAGCATCGCTACGATTGAGAAATTCTCATCGTAGTCAACTCTTTGAACTTGTGAGAAACATTTTTGCGATAAGTCGAGCTTTATTAATGGTGACTTTTCACCATCATCGTCTGTCTTCCTTTTAAAGATCCATCTGTACTTAACAGCCTTACAACCATCAAGTAGATCTTCCAAAGTCTATACTTTGTTTTCATACAAGGATCCTCTCTTGAATTTCAAGGCTTCCAACCATTTGTCAGACTCCGGGCCCATCATCGCTTCTCCATAGCTCGTAGGTTCATTGTTGTCCAACAACATGACCTTCAAGACATGATTTCCATACCACTCTGCAGTAGTACGCGTCCTTGTCGACCTACAAGGTTTGGTAGTGACTTGATTCGAAGCTTCATGATCATTATCATTAGCTTCCACTTCAATTTGTGTAGGCGGCACAGGAAAAACTTCATGCGCCCTGCTACACACATTGGTTGAAGTGATGGTTCAATAACCTCATCAAGTTTCCACCATACTCCCACTCAATTATTTTGGGAGAAACTTTTCCTTGAGAAAGGACCCGTTTCTAGAAACAAACACTTTTGTTTCCGGATCAGAGATAGGAGCTATACCCAACTGTTTTGGGTGTCCTATGAAGATGCATTTATCCGCTTTGGGTTCAAGCTTATCAGCCTGAAACTTTTTCACATAAGCATCGTAGCCCCAAACTTCTAAGAAATGACAGCTTAGGTTTCTCCAAACCACAGTTCATACGGTGTCATCTCAACGGAAATAAGTGGTGCCCTATTTAAAGTGAATGCAGTTATCTCTAATGCCTAACCCATAAACGATAGTGGTAATTTAATAATAGATATCATAGTATGCACCATATCTAATAGGGCATGACCATAACATACGGACACACCATCAGACTGTGGTGTTCCAGGTGGCATGAGTTGTGAAACAACTTTCACGTGAAACAGTTTTCACCTTGTCTTAAATGTTTACCAAACTCGCAACTCGGATATATATGTGTTTACCTCCACGATCACATCGTAGACATATTATCCTCTTGTCACGGTGATCTGCAACTTCACTCTGAAATTACTTGAACCTTTCAATAATTCAGACTTGTGTTTCATCAAGTAAATATACTAGTATCTACTCAAATCATTTGTGAAGTAAGAACATAATGATATCCACTGCGTTCCTCAGTACTCATTGAACTGTACACATCGGAATGTATTACTTCCAACAAGTCACTTTCTTGTTCCACCTCACTGGAAAAATGAGGTCTTCAGTCATCTTGCCCATGTGGTATGATTTGCATGTCTCAAGTGATTCAAAATCAAGTGAGTCCAAAACGATCCATCTACATGGAGTTTCTTCATGCGTTTATACCAATAGACATGGTTCGCATGTCTCAAGCGTTTCCAAAATGTCTGAGTACAAAGATCCATCAATATGGAGCTTCTTCATGCGTTTCACACCAATATGACTCAAGCGGCAGTGCCACAAGTATGTGGCAGTCAGCTGGTATCTCAATACCGAAGTTGTACCTCATCTTACGCTTGTCGTTCCTTATATCAACACTGGCAAAATGTATGCCTCTGCGAAGGAAGTCCATGAGGTCTGGACAATGTTTGTCACTACTGCAACAACAACAAACTAAAATGAAACAAATGTTACATACTACTACAACAAGGAAAATTGTTTCACTACAACTAAAGAGCTCGATATCTACTACGCAACCTTCTCCTTGTAGACGTTGTTGGGCCTCCAAGTGCAGAGGTTTGTAGGACAGTAACAATTTTCCCTCAAGTGGGTGACTTAAGGTTTATCAATCCGCGGGATGCGTAGGATGAATATGGTCCCTCTCAAGCAACCCTGCAACCAAATAACAAAGAGTCTCTTGTGTCCCCAACACACCCAATACAATGGTAAGTTGTATAGGCGCACTAGTTCGGCGAAGAGATGGTGATACAAGTGCAATATGGGTAATAGATATAAGTTTTTGTAATCTGAAAATATAAAAACAACAAGGTAAATAATAATAAAAGTGAGCACGAACGGTATTGCAATGCGTGGAAACAAGGCCTAGGGTTCATACTTTCACTAGTGAAGTTCTCTCAACAATGATAACATAATTGGATCATATAACTAGGCCTCAACATGCAACAAAGAGTCACTCCAAAGTCAGTAATAGCAGAGAACAAACGAAGAGATTATTGTCGGTTATGAAACCACCACAAAGTTATTCTTTCTGATCGATCTATTCAAGAGTTCGTACTAGAATAACACCTTAAGACACACATCAACCAAGACCCTAATGTCACCTAGATACTCCATTGTCACCTCAAGTATCCATGTGCATGATTATACGATATGCATCACACAATCTCAGAATCATCTATTCAAACAACACATAGAACTTCAAAGAGTGCCCCAAAGTTTCTACCGGAGAGTCAAAACGTGTGCCAACCCATATGCATAGGTTCCCGATGTCACGAAACCCACAAGTTGATCACCAAAACATACATCAAGTACTCACATGAATATCCCATTGTCACCACAGATAGACACGTGCAAGACATACATCAAGTGTTCTTAAAGACTCAATCCGATAAGATAACTTCAAAGGGGAAACTCAATTCATTACAAGAAGGGAGAGGCGGAAGAACATCATAGGATCCAACTATAGTAGCAAAGCCTGCGGTACATCAAGATCATGACATCTCAAGAACACGAGAGAGAGAGAGAGAGAGAGAGAGATCAAACACATAGCTACTAGTACATACCCTCAGCCCGGAGGGTGAACTACTCCCTCCTCGTCATGGAGATCGCCGAGATGATGAAGATGGCCATCGGAGATGGATTCCCCCTCTGGCAGGGTGCCGGAACGGGCTCCCGATTGGTTTTTGGTGGCTACAGAGGCTTGCGGCGGCGGAACTCCCGATCTAGGTTTATTTCTGGAGGTTTCTGTATTTATAGGAATTTATGGCAGTGGAATTACGTCAGTTGGGCCCACGAGGAGGTCACGAGCCTGCTAGGCCCTCCCGGGGGGTAGGGCGCATCTACCAGGCTCGTGACTCCCTCGTGGCTCTTCTTGCCTTGTTCCAAAGCTTTGGGGGTCTCTTTTGGTCCAAAAAAATCATCGCGAAAGTTTTATTCCATTTGGACTCCGTTTGATATTCCTATCTGAAAAAGGTCAAAAACAAGGAAAAAACAGGAACTGGCACTGGGCTCTAGGTCAATAGGTTAGTCCCAAAAATAATATAAAATAGCATATTCATGCATATAAAACATCCAAAGTTGATAATATAATAGCATGGAACGATTAAAAATTATAGATACGTTGGAGACGTATCAAAGAGAAATTGATCTTTAGGATTCAAATGGAACATATTGCTATCCTAGCAATTTTCATATCATATGAATTGATACAGAAACCCTAAATCAACTATGACATATATATATGTTCTCCTACGGTTTTGACAATATGCAACAAGGAAAATTGTTTCATTACGACTTAAGAGAAATTGATCTTTAGGATTCAAATGAAACATGTTGGTATCCTATGCAATTTTCATATCCTATGAATTGATCAAGAAACCCTAAATTAACTATGACATTTCTATCCAATGGAACATAGAAACTATATATATTATAGAAACTGCATAAATTAACTATGACCTATATATATTGTTATCCAATGGAATCTAGATCACTATATGCAATTGCTATCCAATGGAACATAGAAACTGCATATTGCTATCCAATGAAACCTAGATCACTATATGCAATTTTTGTAACCTTCGATCAAAGAAAGCCTCAAAACTTACCTCGCCCAATGGAAGACCTTGACATGTCTCTTGAAACATAGTTGGATGACGGCAACACCTTGTTAATTGGCCGTGTACTCCAGATCAAGCCCCATGAAATTCTCATTCTCCTCCGCCTCTTGAAGTTGTTCCTGGAAATAGGAAAGAAAACCCAGCACCATGGCGCTGTCGTTCGTGTACACGACATTGAGTTCGGTCGTGCCATGTGCGAGCACCTATCCGTAGCGAGTGGTTGGCATGGTGGAAGAAGAGAGGGGAAGAAGAGAGGAGAGCGAGAGACAAGAAGAAATAGAGAAATGGCGACTCTGCTTCGGTTCGTGCTTTTCATCGCTCGAAACGACGCGGGAGGCGAACCGTTCAGACCTTTAGTCTGGGGTTGAGCCACCAACCGGGACTAAAGGGGGATACGAACGATTTCCACCACCGCGGCACGCCACGTGTCATACCTTTAGTCCCAAATTGAGCCACCAACCGGGACTAAAGGGGGATACGAACGGTTGCCATCACTGCAACATGTCACGTGTCAGTCGCTGGATCTTTAGTCCCGGTTTTTGTCACGAACCGGGACTAATGCATCGAACCGAACCGGGGCTATTGCCCCGCGAGGCCCTGGCAGCTTGAACCGGGACCAATTCCTGACATTGGTCTCGGTTTTACTTGGACCCGAGGCTAATGAGATTTGGGGCTCCGGCCGAAAGCCTCATTTTCTACTAGTGTCACTCTTAACAAGGGTTACATCATGGTCGTTCCACATTGTCATTGTTTTGTCTACATTTCTACATTTTCCATCTCAACATTTTTGGCTGAGAAACCATAAAAAGAATTACCTACACTATTGCAGTGTCGCAAATCTGCACAAACTACACCTAAGGTTTAGACCAAACACAACATTGGAGGTATCAAGTAATCTTCTCAACGGCGATGGCTTCGTGAGTTCTCAGCATATGAAAAAAGCCAGCAGTTTGTACTCATTCCATTTACAAATATATAATGCTTTGTATATTTTAATATGAACTACATAAATTAGTGAGAAACACACTACAACTTTTCTATATACTTTTGGTTTAGAAAAAAAAAATGGAACATCTTACATTTGTGACCGAAAGGAGTATCATTATTATTTTTAGGATGTAAACAAAAGATGAAGTATACTTACTATAAATCGATATATAATTTCTGATTTTATGCATGTAACCAATATAATTAATTATTATTCTTGTTTCCTTATTTATCATGATGCATTAATTGTGTATTATTTCCTGCTTTCTTTGTATAAGGTGAAGATTATTTTTGTTTCCTTATTTATCATGATGCATTAATTGTGTATTATTTCCTGCTTTCTTTGTATAAGGTGAAGATTATATAATAAATGAAATTAATGTTCTTTGTTTATTTACTTATCAACATGCATTAATTGTATATACTTCCTCTGTTCCTAAATATAAGACTTTCTACTGATTTTCATATGAAATACATATGGATGTATATAGACAAGTTTTAGAGTGCAGATTCACTCGTTTTGCTTTGTATATACTCCGTAGTAGAATCTCTACAAAAACTCGTATATTTAGGAATGAAGGGAATGTTAATTATTTCCTTATTTTAATGAGGTGAAGATTGTATAATAAATTATATGCATTATCTTTTTTATTTACTAATCAACATGCATTAATTAAATATTAATTATTGCCTTATTTGTATGAGGCGGATATTGTATAATAAATTCCATGAATTATCTTAGTTTTTTGAGTTATCAACATGCATTAATTACATAATCTATTTCCCTATATATATGAGGCCGTGGACACCCAGTCATGATCACAACATAAAATCATGTCTGCACTTGCCACCACTCTCTTCGCAGCCATGTCTGCACTAACCCTCAAACTTTTGATCGATAAGAAGGCTAACCGCGTCTTGTACGCTGAGGCCGGGAGCGATGTCGTAGACTTCCTCTTCGGCCTCCTAGCGATGCCCATATGCATCGTAGCCAAGGAACTTGAGACCGGCAGTGATGGGGTAGGCGTGGCAAACATCTATGCCAGTGTCCCCAAAATGGATGATGCCGGGTACATGCATAGTAGTGTCGTGCAAGAGGCACTCTTGAGCTCGCATAGGCAAATGCTCCTCCAATGCCCCACCATCCGAGTCCCATATTGCCCACTCACGACGACTACAACACTCCCAGCGGCACCTTCCATGCGGGCGTCTGTTAACGGGACACCATCGTACCCACAACAGTATACATCGGTCGCTACACCTAGGCTAGCGCCTACCAGCAAGGCAACAGATGTTGCGCGTGGCTTCTCTCATCGTAGGTCCACCATAGACACCGGCGGTTACGTGCAGAGCTTGGTAACTTACACTATCATGGACGACCTCACCATCACACCCATGTCCAACATCTCCGCACTGGCGTTGATAACCAAGCTCAACAGGGAAAAGAAGGACCTCGTGTTAGAGGAGAAGTCCGTCAAGATTGGCGAGAAAGAGGTGGGACTCGATAAATGTGTATACTCAATCACTTATGCTTTGTTTCTTATGTTGATTTGCTGAATTAATTTACTTGCAGGCGTTGGATATTCTCAAGGCTTCAGTGAATTCCAGTACTGTCCTCACTGATGTGTTCCTTTCTAACAACAATACCGATGTCTCCCTATCCAAGAATAAAAGGGCTCATACATCCAATGGTGAGAAGAAAAAGGATAAGATCCCAGATTATTATATATGAGTAGGGATTGCACCATGGCACCATTTGGCTAATAAGGGTATGCATTGGACCATGAATGATTGTAAGGAATTTGCCATTTATCAATTTGCATTATCAACTACTTGAAAGCAATACATTTATGGGAAACATTTACGTTCAACGCGCCGACCGAACGCTCCGCCGGATGGGCACGCGCCTTCAGATTAGATACGATTGAGCGTTCACATTCAACAACCCGTGCGTGACTTTTTTTAGGCCCACCACCTCTCCTACCTTATCTCCTTCCGAAAAATACGCGCCTCCACACCGTGATGCACAGAAGCTCCCGCGATAGAGGTACTCGGACAGTGCCGGGGACGCCGCAACGGAGGTGCTGGGACCATGCGGAGGACGCCGTTGTGAGTTGTGCCGCGGAACCAGCATTTTGTTTGGCTTCAACCGGCCAAATCCAGCTGGAACCACAATTGTTCTTTGCTGCAACCAGCGTCCATTTTTGCTACACCCTGCATTTTCCATGCTACAAACGTTGTCGAGTTTTGCTACAACCTGCATTTTTCTGCGCTACAAACGGTGTCTAGTTTGTTGCAACCAGTGTCAAATTTTGCTACAACCTGCATTTTGCCGTGCTACAAACGGTGTTGAGTTTTGCTACAACCAGCGTCCAATTTTATTGTAACATGTACTTTGCCGTGCTACACATGGTGTTAAGTTTTGCTACAACCAGCATCGACAGTTGGAAAAAAGCTTCAACCGATGTAGAAAAAGCTTCAACCGCTTGTGAAAAAAGCTTCTACTTGCTTCGGGAAAAAATCCTTCAACCTTGACGAGGAGCGGCATGCGCGCAACTGTTGTCGGGCCCGTCGCGGCCGACAAGCGTGACCACCGTAGCACGAGAAGAACTGCTTGACGAGGGAGAGCTACTGCGCATGGGGCCGATCGAGAAGGCCCGCGTGCGTTGGTGAGAGATTGGGGATGAGGGAGAAGGGGATCTCGGCCAAGAGTTGCCACATCGGACGGACACAGTACGACTGGACGAAACTTTTGGACCAGCGCGCCGGCGCGTATCACCCTCCTAAATTTATGTATATGTCTATGAAAAACATGCTATCAACCGTTACCTAGGGAGACCTATCAAAACCATCCATTTTGCTTTGGGATCTGTACGTTTATTCAGCCATTCCCATTTTGCATTATAAATTCATCAAATCTTCTATGTCCTCCGCACCACTAATACTCTGGTCACCTCGCACTATTGCTATTGTCACCCAAACTGCCAGTTCTACTATTGTCACCCGGCCCATTTGCAATTTGAGTGGTGCCGGCGACAAACATTACACTTAATAAAAAAATGATACATGTTTTTGAATTAAATATTATTAAATAAATTAATTAGTTCCCATTTAATTATGAAAATAGTAGTTTCTGGGCACACAAAATAGGAAAGTGCCAACTACAATCGGATGGATCTCACTAATCTCGTCGTTGAAGATCTAGTCGTGATCCGGTCGACATAGAGGACACACATGCTGCTCGGCCCTATGATGACTTCATCCCATTGAGGTTGCGATGGAGAACGGTGATGATGGTGCTGGATCTAGATGGTGGATTAGGTTGGTGGACTTTGATGTTTTTGGATCCAGTGTGCTCGCGATCGGCTATGCAATCCTGGATGGCAGCTAGGAGGTGACTCTGGTCATGGAGTACACTACTCATCCTACTCGTTGTCAGGAAGATAGGTTGGTGAAGGATGATATGGGCAGGAGGAAGATGATCTACTAGGCGAGGAGGAGAGTGGCTAGGAATTGGAGCCTGCCATGTGGATCAGCAATGCCAGGAAAATGATTAAAGTGGCTAAAATGATCATCAACACGACTTGGTAGTTTTTTGTCATAAAATTAAAAAAAATCGATAGTTATCAGTCATTTTTTTGAAAGTGGTAGTTCAGTGACACGACAACCCCTAATGTGGTAGTTTTTGTCAAATTACTCCGTTTGATACTCTATCCCTTTCCAGCTTCTTACTTTTTGTCGAAAATATGTCACTTTACAGCTTGGTTGTAACCTTGTTGTTCTTTCTAGTTTCAGGCCATGTCCCTTTTCTTATTTTCTTTTAAAGAATTCAAAGTATTTGGAAATTCTTCAATATATTAATATAGTCCTCAGGTATATTCAAAATTTTCTAAAAAAAATATTGGCAAGATTCAAAAAAAGTTGTAACGGTCCAATGTGGCCCGATCCGTTGAAGCTGTTGGCACGTCAGGAGAATTACCTTTTTGCATGATTTCAGTAACTTTCTTCACACATCTTGGATGAAGCTGCGATGCATGGAGTTAGCCGCGCGAAAAATGGTAACAATCGATTAGGCATGATCTCTCTCACTCCCGGCTGGTTCTACACAACCAACAGGTGATGTTGATGATGGAATCTGCTCTCGCATAGGTGCAAGTGCAACGACAATGGCGATCGCGACGTTACCAACGTGTCCTCTCTCGCATAGTCTTTTCCTCTTCCTCTCTAGCATCGTCGTCGCCGGCGTCGCGGCGGCCACGGAGAGAGCCCCAAACAACAACACCGGCACCGCTTCCGCCTGCCCGTCGTACCGGTGCGGCCACGCCGTGGACATCCGGTACCCGTTTTGGATCGACGGCGGCGTGGACGTGAACGCCTCCCACCACTGCGGGTACCCGAGCCTGCGCCTCGAGTGCCGGCGAGACACGCCGGTCCTGCAGCTCCCGTCGGGCGATTACGCCGTCACGCACATCCTGTACGGCGACCGAACAGTCTCCCTGTTCGACCTGGGAATCTTCTCCCGGTCCAACACGTGCCCGCTCGTCGGCCGCAACCTCACCCTCCCGGACGGCTCGCCGCTGTCGCTCACGGCGAGGGACGCCAACCTGACCTTCTTCATCCACTGCTCCTTCATCGGCATCCCGGCGCACCTGGTGGTGTGCCTGGAGGGCGACGGCCGGCACCACTCGTACGTCTTCCGGGACGGCGACGACCTCATGCCGTACGGCTACGCCGGGCTGTGCCAGGACGTCGTGGGATTGCCGGTGCTCAGGAGGTCCCTCCTCGGCAGGACGGGCGCGGCATCCAGCGGCCCGCTGGACGCCGTCGTGCCGGCGCTGAACATGGGGTTCGAGCTGAGCTGGAGGCCGGAGACGAGCGGGGACTGCGGCCGCTGCGAGAAATCCGGCGGCCTGTGCGGTCACCGTCGGCGGGCGGCGCGAGATGCATGGACGTTCACGTGCTTTAGGACGGCGACGACGACATCTGCATGGGGCGCACCCAGATCTTCAGGTACAGGTACGCAACATTGTTTCGCCTTCAAACGTAAGATTCCACTCCGCAACTTTCTGTTTGCCTATATTATTACTGTCTGGCAGTCCCATTTCCCGTACTGGAGCATTTTTGTTTCAAAAAAGTTTGCTACTTCAGTTCAGACTACTCCCTCTGTTTCAAAACATTTGAAGTTGTCTTAAGTCAAACTTTTTTTAGGTTTGACCAAATCTGTAAAAAAAATGTTTTAAAAAGTTAGATCATACTGTATATATGTACTGGTGGAATAGTGTTGGTCGCCGGAGCCAGTCAAAACCAACAGTAGCCTAAACTCAAACAAACACGTTGCTACGAATGCACTCTAGCACTGCCCCGATGTTCTCCATCGGAAGGGAGGACTGGGAATTTTTATCAACCTTAGCATCAGTACTTTCGACAACTGCACTTGTTGTGCCTAAGCATTGCCTTTTTTTGCGAGGTTAAAGAGCGTTTTATTTCAAACAACTCGGGTTACAATCTCCAGATAACAAATCCTTATAGAATGGAGGGCTCGAATTCAACCATACCGCAGTAGAAGCATTGGTACGGCTATAATGAACGAGTTGATGTGCTACTCTATTCTGATCTCTACTAATTTTCAAAGGAATAAACTCTTTATCAACCATAAGAGATTTAATCTCCTCAGCTAAGTCTCCATAGGCCGACCTAGACCAAGCATCGCCCTCAATGGTGGCCAAAGCGTTTGAAGAATCTGACTCGACAATGACGGACATATCCGAATGCTGCAAAGCCAGTGCCATACCTTGCATTAAGGCATGAATCTCTGCTTTCAAGGCGTCGTTACAGTTGAATATATACATGTACGCGGCAAATATCAACAAACCATTATCCCTCCATAACACCATCCCGGCTGACGCACGGCCGTCCTGAGCGTCCACAGAGAGTGCCACCCATCCTATCGGTGGTGGAGGCCAATGCTTAGATGGAGCATGGTTAGTGTTTGCAATTTTTACTCGGCTGTGCACATAAGATGGCATCTTTCCCTTGATAATATTCTCCATGTTATACTTCTTCACAAGATTGAGAGATTTATAGTAGCCGTCTAAGTAGTCAACAGTTGCTTGCACTGTGCACCCTCTCTTTCCATGCGTAATGTCATTGTGCACCTGCCAAATCCGCCATATAGTCATAATTACAAGGTCTCTAACCTGCTCCGAACAATTTACCAAAAGTTGAAGTACCCAATCTTTGCCAGTATCCCTTAACATCGAATCATCAGGTAGTGGCCATACAATACGAAGGCCCTCCCACACTTGTCGAGCATGCATGCATGCAACAAGTGCATGGAAACTATTTTCTCTCTCGTTCCCACACACAGGGCAAGTATTGTTACCTGGAATATGACGTCGATTCTTGGCCAAATTAGTGGCTAGTGATCCAGTCGTTGTTCGCCAAGCCATGATCCGCATTTTTAAAGGTACTTGAGACTTCCATATGGAACTCCATATGGTTCGGCAACCATCTGGATTGGTGCTACTCGCACCACTAGCAAATACCTCATCGTGAGTTTCTGTTGCTAATTTGTACGCCGACTTAACCGTAAAAACTCCACGTGGCTCGGGAAACCAGCCGATATAGTCACATCTGTTTTGTGGGGAAATGCGGATTTTGAGAATCTCAGTAACATCCATCTGCCAAAAATGTTCCTCTAAACGATGGGTGATCCAAGCACCATTGTTATCCAAAAAGTCCGAAACTCTATTTAAACGACAATTCCTCTTAGGGGTAATAGGCCGAAAATCACCACGGCGAGGGATCCAAGGATCTCTCCAAGTCCTGACCGACGCGCCATCCCCTATCCTCCAAATTATTCCTCTCTTCACGAGATCAAGCCCATGCAAAATGCCTTTCCAAACAGCCGAAGAACGTCCAGTAAAAATTGAGTCCACTATATTCCCATTTGGAAAATACTTAGACTTTAGTAACCGAGCACATAAACTATCCAACACATCAATTAATCTCCATGCTTGTTTTGCCAACAAAGCTTAATTGAAAGCACGCATGTCCCTAAACCCCATTCCCCCCTTACACTTCAGGAGTCTCAATTTGTCCCAGCTCAACCACGCCAATTTCCTTTTACCCTTATCTACTCCCCACCAATACTGTCTCATTATCTTAGTAAGTTCATCACACACTGAAGCCGGTAATCGAAAAACACTCATAGCATAAGTGGGGATTGCCTAAGCAACTGATTTGATCAAGATCTCCTTATTCCCTGCAGACATAAACTGCTCACTCCAATCAACTAGCCTTTTACGCATTCTATCTTGCGTAGTTTCAAACCTTCCTTTGTGCATTCTTCCCTCCGGCACTGGCAACCCAAGGTATTTGGGTTCAAAAGCTTCACTTGTGATCTCCAAAATCTTCTGTACTTCCATGCAAACCATGTCATCACAATTACTAGAAAAAAGGATGGAACACTTTGATGGGTTTATAAGTTGACCCGTCGCTAGCGTATAAGTGCTCAACAAACCTTTCACCATAGTTGCTTGTAATTCTGTTGCTTGAAAGAATAATAGGGAATCATCCGCAAATAACAAGTGTGAAATCATCGGTGCTCGACGACAAATTTTAATTCCACCAAGACCGTCCTCCGAAATGGCTTTATTCAATAACCGAGACAACGCTTCAGCAACAAAGAGAAATAAGAATAGGGACAAGGGATCACCTTGTCTGAGACCACGGGACGGTGTGAAAGACTCCAATAATTTTCCATTCAGTTTTACCGAATACTTCACTGAAGAAACACATGCCATGATCCAAGAAATCCACCTCTGCGAGAAACCCCATTTTCCTAGGGCCTTCTCTAAGAAAACCCAGTCCACTCGGTCATATGCTTTTGACAGGTCCAATTTATAAGCACAACACGCCGGTGAATTATCATAAATAGATTAAATATAATCGATACACTCAAAGGCAATAATAGAGTTGTTTGTGATTAATCTGCCTGGAATAAAAGAACTCTGGTTCTCCGAAATTAGTTCGGAGAGAATAGGTCGAAGACGATTTACCATGCACTTGGAAACAATATTATATATCACATTACACAAGCTTATAGGACGAAAATCCTTAAGTTCCTTAGGGAAATGAACTTTGGAAATTAAAACAATGGATATATCATTCACTCCCTCCGGCATCACTCCCGTTTCAAAAAACACCAACACTGCTGCAATAATCTCCTCCTTCACAACTGCCCAGTTACGCTGATAAAAATGAGCTGGAAAAGCATCCGTACCCGGGGCCTTCAAAGGACCGATCTGAAAAAGCGCATCTGAAATCTCCTTCTCAGAAAAAGGAGCACAAAGCATGTTATTCATCTCCACTGTTACCTTCTCTTCTATACTGTCAAGCACCACATCAGGTGTCAAGGTTGGGTCCTTTGTAAAAACTTCCTGGAAATAAGATCGTGTCATCAACTCCATCTCCGAGGGAACATTACACCACGTGCCATCCAACTTACGCAACCGCTGAATGTGATTACGCCTAGCTCTCCATACGGCCATGCGATGCAAATAATTCGTATTCCTCTCTCCTTCTTTCAGCCAAGTTATACGTGAACGTTACAGCCAGAGCATTTCTTCCCTATATAGCAGCTCATCGAGCTCATGCATCTTTTGCTTGATCAAGACCCGCTCAGCATTACCATCCTGTAAACTGGACAGTTCGGACCTAAGCCTTTCAATGTCACGCAACACATGACCAAAGTTCTTTTTACTCCAAACTCTCAAGTTCCTCAACAATTCCTGAAGTGATTTAGCCACCGATCCCAGGTTGCCAACTGGTCGGTTCCTCTCCCAAGATTTTGCGATGATATCCTGTAAGGCAGGGTCTCTTTCCCACATAATTTCATACCTTGCAGCCCCTGTCCGCCTGTGATCGCTCACCATCGGTACCATCTCAAAGACTATAGGGCAGTGGTCCGAGCAAGAAGTGGACAGGTGTACCACTCTAGACGCCGAAAAAAGGTCACGCCAACTTTCATCCGCACACACCCGATCCAACCGAACACGCACATTGCTATTGCCAAGATGTCCATTATCATATGTGAATGGTATCCCCGAGAAGCCCAGGTCTTCCAACTCGCACAACAAAAGACAATCCCGAAACCCCGCCATTTGCGTCTCGGATCTAAGATTTCTTGACATATGTTCGTGCTGCCAAAGCGCTTCGTTGAAATCTCCACAAACAATCCACGGAAGTTGCGACACCGCTCTCAAGCGAGTCAAATGATCCCACATGAGGTAACGGTTCTCTACCCTTGGCTCGCCGTAAACAAAGGTCATACGCCACTTCTTATCTCCTCCTTTATCCTCCACACTGATATCAATATAACGTTGACAAGAATCCAACACCGTGACCAGCAACGACTCATCCCAAAATAATGCAAGGCCGCCACTTAACCCAGAACTATTCACACACAACAAAAACCTCTCAACCCAAGCCTCCATCTCAACTTCTCCATCTTCACAACAGCTTGCCTTGTCTCACTCAGGAAGACAAGCTTTGGGGAGTTGGTTTTGGTGAGGGCTTGCGTGGAGATCCAGTTAACAGCGGCCACATCTTCTCATTTTCTGACATGTACATTTCGATAGCCAGTTGTGACCGTTCGCCGGGGATCATCCTCCTTTTCTAAAAAAAAAAATACTGTGACCGTTCAATCTCTAGTGACAACATATTGTGGGATTGTTGCCAGTGGTAGCACTATTGGACCGTAGCCCTGTTTCCCGAAAAATATTCAAGCCTTGGCTAAGAAAGGACAATCCTTACAAAAGAAAAGTGAGTTTGAACTGTAATTAATTGGCTTTAGTCCAACACCAACATTCATCAAACAGTCAGCCAACAATCCATAAAAAGCAACTATTTCTTATATGCACTTTAAGGAGGGAAATCAAGCTTTCGAGCATTTCTCCGCGAGCTTTCCACCAAAAACGTTAAAGCTCGACTATCTATATATACGAGCCTTTGAACAAAATTCAATGGGCTCCGACCAAAGAACTGGAAAATGTGGAAATCCAAGATCGAACAATAGCGATTCTAACCTCCCTTTGTCGATGTTGGCAAACCATGGCGGCCATACCTCTGTCGATGTTGGCAAACAATGGCGGTCATAGCGACACATGTAGGTTATGAGGGATGAGAAGAAAAGAGGAAGGAGACGACACTCCACACACATCGACCAACTACTATGAAGGCTAGCATCTAGCGCACAACAAGATACTAAAGTTCAAGGATGTCTTGATCCTCCGCGTGCGGAGGAACACGAGAAAGAGCTTGAGAACATGTTAGAGAAGACAGATAATGGAGGGAGGGGTGTGGATTGATTAATTTGGAGAGGGGAAAAACATATATACAACATATCGGGGCACACATAGTATTTTTTTAGGAAAGATCATCATGACCGAGCTTGATTCAAGGACATTGTGTTATTTCATGATTTGAATACAAGCATACTTTGTAAAAAAAAAAAAAAGACCTTAAAGCACAAGTCCATAAGTGTGTTGACAATGCGAGTCATAGGTAGTTGGTAGTTAGTATTAAAAGTGAGTGAATAGCTGTAAGTAAAGGACCAAAGGTGTAGGAGGATGGTTGGTGAAGACAAAAGCTCATTGCTTTTATCTTTTTCTTTTCAGCCTTGCTAAATCTCGCTCAGCTGAGACTTCGTTAAATCTCAGTTGATGCTATATTCGTAAGTTGTACATTAAAATTCGTGTAATTTTTCATTTGCTTTTTTTTTCTTTCTTGCATGTTAGACTGAGACTTGATTAAATTCCAATCGACTGAGACCAAAGTACATCCTTTTATTTCCGAAGGAAGAAAATGTTTTCCCTTGGTTCCATCTTTTTGTTTTGAGGGTGGTTCCATCTTTCTATTGATGAAAACAAGACCACCTGAGTAACTTTTACAAGCTCCCACGCTGTATCAGCTGGCTGTCAAGGCGGGTTTCACGATTATGTCTAAACAGATGATCTAAGATCAACCATTATTACAGTAGCAGGATCAGGTTCAAAACTTAAATTGCCATTTCTCACTTTCCTTTTTGCTTGGTCATCTCCATTTATTCACTCATAGCTAGTCAGCCTTGCCGTGCCAGCGCCGGCGGCTCGATCGGTCGCCGTGGATGCTCGGATAGGCCCCGCGTGGATGCGTGCATGCGGTCATGCAGGCGTAACGGCTCTTGTCCGATACAGAGGGACTCCTCCTGAGTCAAGTCTACCTAGACAGAAGCTTAACATGCAAGCTCCTACTGTATCATGCTCGGTCGTTTACAAATTATTACTACAGCGCGTATGCATGAATGGTACCATCTCCCGTGCCGTGAACGCGGAAAGCCGGATAAAAATGATATGTTCTTGACTGCCCCGGCACTGAATGTGTTATTCGCCCACAGCCACAGGACAACAACGATACGGTAACGACCAGAGCACGCGGCTGTCATACTTTACTTGCTAGTACGTAGAAGAGAAGGGTAGAGGGAGAAAGGTTGTTTCTCCCGTGCAGTAGGTAAGGATGCGTTCAAACCCAAACCCGGACCGACGACCTTCCTCCGGCTCACTGGCAACCGGGCCAGCGCCGCCGTGAGGACCCGCGTGGCGGGTGAGCTCCCACTCGCCGGTGAGTGTGCCGTGGTCATGTCCACTTCAGTCAAACTCCGTGACCACGAACAGTCAAACACACCCGGCTTCTTCTCATTCTCAGCGCGCGATCCCCTCATGCATCCTCCTCAGTTCATCACCCCGCTCTCATTGCAAAGCTATTCCAAGCCGAACCCATCCACCAAGATCGACCGATCGACGCGTGGATGCATCCGCTTCGTGCCCCGGCACCCGCCGCCGCCGCTGCAGCGCTCTGCTCAGCCACACTGCTACTATCAATCGTAGCCAGCCACGCCATCAACACCACGACGGCGCCGCCGTCGTCGCCGTCTTCCTGCGAGCCGGCGACGTGCGGCGGCCTGCGCATCGCGTACCCGTTCTGGCTCGGCGGGACCCACCCGCCGGAGTGCGGCTACCGGGCCTTCCAGGTCGGGTGCGACCGCGACGGCACGGCGTCCCTCAAGAACTCCATCTGGAGGTACCAGATCCTGGAGATCTCTTACGAGAACAGCACCTTCAGGGTCGCCAACTGGGATCTCTCCGACGGCACCTGCGACATCGAGGTCCACGTGAACGCCTCCTCCGACCTCGGCCTCGCGCCCTTCAGCATCAGCCCGACCAACCAGGAGCTCTTCTTCCTCTACAACTGCACCGACCTGCACGCGCGGCCGGCGCCGCCTACGTGGGCGCCCGTGAACTGCACCAAGGGGTCCAACGTATCCACGTTCAACTCGTTCGCGTTGCTAGCCGGCGCGTACAAGCCCGACGACAAGTGGGGGGCCGTGCCGGGGAACTGCACGGTGTCGATGATGCCGGTGCTGGGGTACCCGGGGGCGACCGGCAAGGACTACTGGCGGCTGATGAAGGGCGGGTTTCTACTCGACTACACGGCCGGCGACTGTGAGGCGTGCAAGGGGAGCGGTGGACGCTGCCGGATTGACACCGACTACGATATCTTCCAGTGCCACTGCTCCGACGGCGTGTCCTACCTCGTCGTCTGCGGTCAGTACCAGTTCATCTCGTGTTTACCTCATTTTAGATTCCGTACACCTGTTACTTATATTAGTAAAGTTTAGCTAAATGAGCACCTTATTACGTACTAGTATTATTACTCTCAATGATCTACACGCTTTTATATTTCTTTACCGAGGGACTACTTTATAAATGAGCTTATATGCCATTATTATTACCACAAATGTGTTTGCAAATGCTCAACTCGCTGCGAGCCAACGGACAACGGTTCAGTCCCACGTGAGAAAAAGGAATTTGCTACTCTTCATGCAACTGAAAATAAATTTTAGATCAGTCGATTTTTGATTTTCATGGACAATGCGATGTGGAGGTGCGGGGCCGACATAAGGGTGACATGGCTGAACAATGACCTTGTTACACACGGGGATGATACGGGTGCCAGTGATGTTGCTGCAAACGGGTTTTGTTTTTGACCACCACTCGGATTAAATAGCGACCTCGCAAGGGGTCGGAATAGCGCGGCAAGCCGCGATGTCGTTGGGAAGGCAAGCCAAGAGTAGAGGAGAGCTCGAGGAAGATGAACACTCAGATGAAAAGAAACACACGTTTGGGGAGAGAGACGAAAAAAATAAGATATGGCTTCATGTTTTCGATCCAACGGCTCGAAAGGTTTTTCATTAACTATCTCCTATATGGTTCCTTGAAAAGTAATCCAATTTAATACTACACATTGATCTGTGGGTTTTATGTGATTCAACCATTTCACAAGGTCATCGACTACATGGCCTAGAGAAGAAAATGCATAGGTTAATGCGCAGGCCTTTATATTTCATAAACTTGGGTGGTATTCCAAAATGTTTGTGCTTAGAATCTAAGACTAAATGCTAACTTTTACCAAAATTTGATGAATTTTGTCTAGAAAAAAATTACAAAATAATTCCAGGACCCCAACAATTCAATCATTTTTGTGAGGAGCAAGTTAAACATTTCTACGTTTGAAAATTGTAAACCATACTGAAAATGAATTAATAAATGAACGTACCCTTTTTACCCTCATTGGTGTATCGGGTTGACAAGATAATATTCCTCTGTACTTCTTCTCCTCCTTTCTCATGTGATTATATTGGGTGAATCGAAAGAAATTTGTGACTACAATAAAAGTATGAAACCGACTTTTTAGAAAGCAACATGTCCACTTAGCTCAGGCATTATGTCTTTTTTATACGGATTTGGTGCCCGTTTTCCAATTTGTTAGTGGTTTTATGCTTCTTGTTGACGGTAATGCTCTTCCATCTCCTAGTAATCCTACCCTAATCTGATAGAAATTTGCTCCAAGATACTCCAGCTTTCAAATGACTCTAATCTTCTGAATCAAACAATCATGGCAGACAATTTTTTTTTTAAAACACCTCAAGAAAGACAAGGGTTCCTGTACTCCCTTCACAAGAAGAGAGTTTGTCCAGTTTAAAAGGAAAACAGACAAATCTTTTCCCCCCTGCATCTTTGAAAATAGTAATTTGGTGGGTTAGTATCTGAGACACGTTCCTCCGCGCCCGATTTTCGCACGCATCAACCAAAAGTCATCCGAAAATATGGCTAAATAACGCCTCGAGGATCAATCAAGACCATCTTCCAAAGTTCTAACATTGACCGAACTCAGTAACCTCCGTAATCAAGAGCCCGAAATGTCACACAAATCGGCTGCTCCCTTCACCCGCCATCTCCTCGTCCATGGACGACCATCCATCCCAGGCCGCTTACAAGTTAGTATACCATCCAGTCTCATTCCCCAATCTTAAAATACCCCAAAAATATCACCCTGTTTCCCCCATTTGATCCAAGATGTTGCTCGTGCTACTACTGTTCACGCATCTGCTTGGCGCCCGCGCGCAGCCGCTGGACGCGAGCTGCGCGCCGGCGGCGTGCGGCGACCTGACCATCGCGTACCCGTTCTGGCTGATCGGGCGCCACGAGCCCAACTGCGGCTACCCAACCTTCGGCGTCACCTGCGCCGACCCCACCGGCGCGACGCCGCCCGCCCTCGGCGACTCCTACCTCCGCCTCCTCAGCATCAGCTACGGCAACCGCTCCGTGGTGGCCTTCCACAGCAGGCTCGTCGCCGCCAGCAACGACCCCTGCCGCGCCACGCGGTTCAACGTGTCCAGCAGCCTCGCGCTCTCGCCGCTGGCCGTCAGGGACGCCAACTGGGAGCTATTCTTCTGCAACAACTGCTCGCGCGCGCCGCCGCCGCCCGCGGGAGCGCTCTGGCTGCCCAGCAACTGCTCCGGCACCGTCACCGGCGCCTGGACCATCCACATAGCGCGGAGGTACGATGCCCGGCCGGCGGGACCGGCGGAGTGCAAGTACTCCGTCGTGCCGGTGCTGCCCGGGTCGGAGCTGAGGTCGGTGGGTGACTACGCCGGGATCGTCAGGCGCGGGTTCCTGCTGGAGTGGACGGTGCCCGGGGACTGCGCGGCGTGCGGCCTCACCGGCGGGGCGTGCCGGTACGAGGCCGGCGCCAACGCGTTCGGGTGCCTCTGCCCCGGCGGCCGCATGCACCCGGCCACGTGCGGTGACTCCGGTGAGTTGCTCGACACCTCCCCTGCACCTGCATGCCATTCGACTGTTATAGCTTCATCTGCAGATTATTATGCTCCGGTCTTTCAGTACATTGCATGCTTAGCAGCCATTTAATCCGATTAGCTTGAATGGACCAGCGTTACCGATTGACCGGGTAATGTGTTTACTCCGGTACTCCATTGTAGTATAAAAAAATCTGAAGGTGTAGGATAACATAGCCAGATCATCCATAATTTTGACCAGCAAAGTCAGCGTGGGGATTTCCAACAGAGACATTTTCTTTTTGACCAAAAACGTTTCTTCCGGCTTTGTATTCAAAACAACCAACACTGTACATAAAACATTGCTAGGGCGAGCTGCAAATCAAACACAAAAACAAAGAAGAAACAAATGCCAACAACGACAGCTCGACAAAGAGCAGATGAACCGTCACCGTTGCGCCTCCCGGAGACAAACCACCATAGTCTGAGGCCCCGATACACCGCGACGCTCCTGCCCGGACGAGTCCTAGGGTTTCCCCCGAGACATGGAAGGAGGTAGGGGCATGGCTACCACCTACACCTTCGAGGAACGAATAGTGGCACCCGCGGGTGTCGCCTCACCGGAGCCGGATGAACCGACAAGGATTTCTCTCGCACTCCAAACCACACCATCCAACTGGAGCCGACCAGCCAAACCATAGCCCAACCCCATGCGCCATCACGGTTGCGCCGCCATCCACGTTGTCTCACTCCGAACACCAACACGATGCCAAGGAGACCGGGGAGAGGTGCCAAACGACGGAGCAGCAGCACCGAAGAGACGAGCGAGAGGGAATCCACCTCCACCGGACACGACAGCAAGGCATACCAGGTTACCCCTAGCCCAGTCAGGCCCGAAAACGGACCCGCTAAGCCCCGCCAGCCATGATGCGGCAGGCTGGCGTCGGCGCCGCTAGCAGCCAGTCGCTCGTTGCCGCTCCCCGCCTCCCGAAAGTCCCTCCATAGACCCGCTCCATCGCTGGCCCGCACAGGCCTAGGTGGGCCCCGCAGAGCCCAGATCTGGACCGGGTGGCCATCGCCAGGTGACGCCGCAACGGCGAGGTCTCGGCGCCCGTCGACATTGACCTTCGATTGTTCTCCCTCTGTGAATTGTGGGAGAATCGAGAGGCCGTCAAGGGGCTCAAGGCGGCGCACATCAATGAAAAGTACATGGCCGAGCTCCGTCGGATGCATCCGGAGCTCATCGTCGAGGAGCGCTGGCGGCTAAAGATGTACAAGAAGGTAGCTGCTGATGAGGACAAGGTCGGGCCATCCTGTGGCGGTTTGGGCTAGAAGTGATTGATCATTCATCTAATGACTGTGACTCCACCTCCGGCGGCTCCAGCCTGGGCCGCGGGAATTGGGAGAATTTCCTGGCCGAAATAGACTCCGACTCTGAATAGGTTTTTTAGTTTTTATTAGTTCGTTTGAATCAACAAGTTTAAATCCGTGTTATGCAATGTGCTTTGAACCGAATATTGTTATCTATGTTTATAGTCATGTTATGCAATGTAGTTTACATCAAATTGGGATATTGATGTTTGAATTTGCCTCAAATAAATTTAGGAACTTAAATTGAAGAGCTTGGCCAGGAACCACATTTTTTTAGCTCACCAAATATAAGGAGTTAAAGTTTAAGAAGGCACATGGTGAGCTAAATTATAAGGCTTTGACTAGAGATGACACAAGAGCATCTCCAGCAGATAATACACGCATACGAAAGTTGATCCAAAGAACCATGATCCAACAGTTTCTCCGAACCCATATTTTTTCAGGATCTCTCCTTAAACACAGATCATCTCCCCTCATAAAGAAGTAGCGATGTAACTTTTCCTATAACTCAATTGACTTTGGCGGAAGCCAACCGCTTGAATTTTCATGCCCCATACATCTTTGACATCCAACAAATTTATTGAAAGAAGCCCTAAACACGCTTGCAGGAAGGTTTTTGCGGGGAAAGAAGAGGATCCTCTTTGCCCCCTTTGCAAGGAACAGAAAACAATGCGTTGTTTTTTTGCTTTATCCTGTACACAATTCTACTGACGGCATCATATATGAAGAAATATTATATGTCGATCATATATAAACCCCAGTCAAATTCCCAAACTGACTGAAGCGTGGCATTTGAAAACCGAGTCAAATCGAAAGAAGGCCAAAATGGGGGGCTCGTTAGCAGCCTCCGGTCCTTTTAGTTGTCATTTTATTGGACATTTATAAAATTTCACGTTGATTCCCGCCAGAATAAACAACACAGTTTGAAAAACAAAGTCAACACAGGAATGAAATGGAAGACTAGTCAAACAAACCCCTTTCGTCATCCTAGCAGCTCCTCCCTGACTTCTACATCCTCCCTCCCATGACTCCATTGTTTCCTTCATCCTCGCAACCAGACAGTAGACGCACACACATCACACATCCGGCATTGACAATCTACCTAGCTTGCATGATGCCTCCGGCTGTGCTCATGCTCCCGCTACTATTGTCCTCCTTCCTGCTCCTTCACCATGTTGTGGTCGACGCCGACTGCGAGCAGGCGGCGTGCGGGAACCTCACCGTCAAGTACCCCTTCTGGCTGGGCGCCCCCAAACGTCCCATGCCGGAGCCCTCCTGCGGCCACCCGGCTTTCCAGCTCTGGTGCAGCGGCCACGGCAGCACATTCACGGCATCCATGAGGAGCTCCGCCATCCAAGTCCTCAGCATCGACTACGGCAGCAACAGCTTCGTGGCCTCCGACACAAGGCTGACGGGCGCCGGCGCCGGCGCCGACGCCGTGTGCCGAGCCGACTTCAACGTGTCCTCCAGCCTAGCCCTGAGCCCGTTCAGGATCAGCCCAAGCAGCCGTGCCATCTACTTCCTGCACGACTGCAACGGGACGGAGCCGATCGGGGCCGGCTTCGTGAACGCCACCGCCCGATGCGGTAAACCTACCTACGCGTGCCTCGGTGGGGTCTACGACCGGGACACGCTGGAGCCGATCCCGGCGAGCTGCACCTTCTCGTACCTGCCGGCGCTCGCGTCGGAGGCGGCGGCGCCGGGCGACTACACCCGGCTTCTCAAGGCCGGGTTCCAGCTGCAGTGGGCCGGCGTCGGCTTTGGCGACTGCGCGGCCTGCGGCGCCAGCGGCGGGCAGTGCCGGTACAGCAACGCCACCGCGGCGTTCGGGTGCCTCTGCCCCGGCGACGGGGAGCTGCGCGGCTCCACATGCGACGGTAAGTACTGCCTGCGACGCTATCACTTTGCTTATATCGATCGGGTACATGTTGTGTTTGATTTTCCACGGTTCGCTACATTTTCGTGGGATTTCCTTTTTTTTTAAGAACATTCCCTTTCGTTGAGATTTGTATTTTCGCGGGCAAATCGCTCAGAGCCATGTGGGCCGCGGCCTAATACGGTAGTTCGGTCCAGTTGATTTTTGCTGAAGATTTAGAAAAAACCTAGATTTGAATAAAAAAACTGCTATAGTTTTTTTGCGAGGAACTGCTATAGGTTCTAGATAGATTAGGAAAAAAGAAACATGAATTTGAAAAATATGTTCATGGATTTTGAAATAATATTCTCAAATTTTTTGAAACATGTTCGCGCACTTCAAAAATAAACTCAAGTTTAAAAATAAATTATGGATTAGAAAATGTAACCATTTTTTATAAACTGTGTACAATATTGAATACGTTTGAAAAAATAGAAATGTTCATGTACTCTATAAATGATTACAAATTTTTAACTAATGTTCATGAATTTGGAAATTTATAAATTTAAAATATGTTCATGGATTGATTTTTTTAATTTAAAACACATATTCAATTTATGGAAGCAAGAGTTAAAAAATGAACTCAAAAAAAGGAAAGAACAAAAAAATATCAAAAAGGAAAAAACCATAAAAGTAAAAATAAATATAGAAAAGGGGAAATGAAAAATAAAAGGCAATGAAAATCAGTAAGAAAACCAAACGGGGGCAAAGAGAGATTGCAACAGGAATACCTAGAGAAGTTACCAATATGGAGGCGATCTCTTGTAGAAAACTTAAGAAAGTCCGAACACAACCGTTTCTAATGGTATCGTTTGAAGTGAGGAAAAGCTAGATGGGTCAAGTATAAGCGAGCGTGGTGTACGCAATTTGAAGCAAACACGCTATTTTTCACCATGAACGACAAATCTGCACTAGCCAACTAGTGTTGTCCCAGTATTCGTAAATCCCATGAAGATTTTGCCTTCTTGTGGCTTTTCTAAGACAATAAACGCATCGTTGGTGATGGCATTGACTAGTGGATGATGTTGCTTTGTTGAACCTAACCCCGGTACCCGGGTTTTTTCTGGTAAATATGTAGGGGTTAGAGGCGAAGAGGGTATCGTGCACGTTCCTGTCTTGACCCCAAAAGTCTCGGATTGATATTGTGCCAATGTAGTTGCAACCCTTACAAGTGGCCCGGAACCAATGGTAGCCCACTTCCTCCATTGTATAGGACCATCCTCTCTTTCTATTGTCTCTTCTATGGCATATTACTTCCTTTTGCATAGAACTCGGAGAGCTAATTGAAGAAAGGTCTTCAAATACAATCAGTGAACATGTTGCTAACCAGAAAGAGGTGTCGGTCGAGTTAGCTGCTTTTTGAAGACTTATAATTTTGCTTCCGGAACAAATTAGGAACCCATGAACGTTCCAAACTTTCCCAAATTTTGGAAACTATTTTAAGAATTGGCTTCAAGGCTCATCATTGAAACTCTATGGAAATATTACCATGACCTCACTGAAACAAATATAGGTTATTATCACAAGTTATAAATAGTGCAACACATAACAGAAATCATAAACCTACGGCTCTACTCAGTGATGTTTGTCTACGGAAAAGTCTACCCCACCCCCTCGTACACCCGATCACGGTGCGAGACCTAAAGTAATTTCCAATCACCCAATGCCACATGAGTCTATAGGCCGCAAAAAAATATGTGTAATCCAAGCTAAAGAAATGAACCGTTTGTCATTTGGCAGATCAGAACATACAAACACGCCCGCACACACACACTTTGGTTTGAGAGTATCTAGCTTGACCTAGAGTGGTCTAGAGTGGGGTCACGTCCTATGTGACAAATTGACCGGACGCGCCCGCTAGGCCTGATATTTGAGATGGATACGATGATTCGCGGACAGACCGGACATACAGTGATGATATGAGGGGTTCGGTTGAATTATTATTTTTCTTCTCTCTTCTATTGGTCACTAACCAAACACGTCTGCGGGCATATGAGGGGTCGTTTGAAGTGTCCGACTCTAGATGCTCTTACCTCTTTCTAACCCAATCAGAGGGTGTTTGGATCCAAGAGACTAAAACTAGTCTGACTAAAACTAGTCTCTTTAAGAGGCTAAAGTTCCAAGCACCCCTGACTAAAGAGAGGCTAAAACTAGTCTTGAGGCTAAAATCTTTTAGTCAGGGGTACCCCTACTAAAATGTGCATTAGTCCTTTCTCTCCTCATTTAACTCCTCATGCAAGTTCTGGATTGGAGGGTTTGGAGGATAATAAATGCTCATTAACTTGATTTTAGTCTCTTTAGTACTTGGATCCAAGCATGGGTGAGGCTGGTCATAGTGGGGAGTAACATAGAGTAGTATCATGCATATGATACCATTGTATGATACTACCTTCATTGTGCATAGTATCATAAAGTAGTATCATAGATGATCTTATTTATTGACATGCATGACACATAGTAGCATAGCATTTAACATATTATGGTATCTACCTATGTTACTCAAACTCTCTCTCTCTTCTTTAATTGTCTGCCACATCAGCATGTTTGTTATTCCCGAGTACATGATACTACCTTAGGCTGGTCACAATGGGGAGTAACATAAGGTAGGAACCTACACACTTTTCTAGACTATGTTCCTACCTCCACAATGGGGAGTAACATATATGTAGTGTCATGCAACAATGCATTTATTAGGCTATAGACTCATTTTTTGTTGAAGTGTGTGATGTTTCGGTAACTTAGCTAGTTACCACAAGCACCTCTCTCTTCATTAAACATGTGCCAAATAAGCAAAGTTGTATTGGAGTGTGTGATGTTACTGCTAAGTTCCTCCCATTGTGACCAACCTTAGTTACTCCCACTATGGCCAGCGTGAGGCTAGCAAGTTTTAGTCTCATTACTTTTAGTTCATGGGACTAAAACGTATCCAAACACCCTCTTTGTTTTCACGGTGGGGGTCTGGGTCAATTTTGTTTGCTTCCAACCAAATTAGACCAAGTCAGCCTTTACTTAAGTTACGTAACAAAGTTTACCTAGGTTGAGCAAAGTCCTTTGGGATAAGGTAAGTTCAACCCAAGAGATTGATCCATGGCTTTCGTCTGCCTGCCCCCAGCCCTGATCACAAACATCACCAACATGTTACTATAGTAACTGACATAATCGCACGATCGACAGCCGTCCACATATGCGGCAAGCCGGCACATATGACATGACCCCGAAATTTAACTACAGGCAACATCAACATCTCAATCACAAATTCAGAACCACATATATACGCAGCTCACAATAAATATGTGGAAGTAGTTCAAAAAATAATAATTAGAACCACAAACCGGAGCTTTCCTTTTCCCTCTCATCTGCCCTCAAAAGTCAGAGGCACCACCGGTTTCCCACTCTTGTTGATATAAGATAAAGTAAAAGTCCAAGGCAGAGAAAAAGAAGAGTCAAACGAAGCCACACCGTTCGCGTTTCCCCTTCCCTCCACCTAGCTAACTTCCACACCCTCCCACCAAAGACTCCATTGTTTGGCATCCCAGCCCACATGCAGTACACTTCAGCCGTTCTAGAAATCTAGATGGCTTCCATGCCTCCGGCCGTCGTGAGCCTGGCCTCGCTCCTCCTCGTCTTCCTCCTTCAGCATGTACGTGTGGTGGGCGCAGCCTGCGAGCCGGTGGCGTGCGGGAACTTCACCATCGAGTACCCGTTCTGGCTCGGCGCGCCCAGCCGCCTCCGGCCGGAGCCCTCGTGCGGCCACCCGGCCTTCGAGCTCTGGTGCATCAACAGCAACACCACGGCCTGCATGAGCGGCTCCCCCATCCACGTCCACAGCATCGACTACGGCGCCCGGTCCTTGGTCGTCTACCACAACAGGGTCGCCTCCGGCAGCGACAGCGTGTGCCGCGCCGACTTCAACGTGTCGTCCAGCCTAGCCCTCAGCCCGTTCAAGATCAGCCCCACGAACCACGCCCTGTGCTTCCTGTCCAACTGCAGCGGGACGGAGCCGCGCGGGCCCGAGTACGCCGGCGTGTCCAGCTGCGGCAGGCCCATCGTCGCGTACCTGGGCGGGAGCTACGACCGGGACATCCCGCCGGCGATCAACGCCGGGAACTGCACGTACAATTACCTGCCGGTGCTCGGGACGGAGGCGGCGGGCTCGACGGCGGCCAACTACACCCGGCTGCTGAAGGCCGGGTTCCTGCTGGACTGGGCGGGCACCGGCGGCATCGGCGACTGCCCCACCTGCGTCGGGAGCGGGGGGCAGTGCCGGTACAGGAACGCGATCGGGGCGTTCGCCTGCCTCTGCCCCGACGGGAAGCTGCACGGCCCGACATGCGCCGGTGAGTTCGCCCGCCCACGCCGCCACTTGCTCGCCTCTATACTCTACTGTACACCAGTCAGCGCGTGCCGACGCAGACGGCCAATTGGCCATACCGGCACATGCGTGTTTGATCATCAGTCTGGTCTTCCTCCCCGGGTTCGTTGCATTTCCGCCGCATGGTGGAAGATTGGCGTTTAGCCGGCCAGTCCCGTCCCGATCTTCCGTAGGCCCCATGGAGATTTCACCTTTGGCTTTTCTGATGTTCTTGGATAGATAGATATTGAGGCGGCAGACGGCCGGTCCAAGTAGAACGCTAAAGCAGATCGTTTGGTGGCGGCATTGACGGTTGACTAGTGGATTGCGGCGCTTGATTGACCTCGGCGCCGGCCAGCAGGAGAGATCGCGCGCCCGGTAAACGCGTGCGGTGCGGTCGTCTCCTTTCTCCGTTCCAAGGCAGGCTCGTTGTACTCGTCTGTTGACAGGATAGAGTAAGTAATATAGGTGTGGTAGTACGTGCTGTACTTGCCAGAAGATTTTTGTTTGTGTGCGGTCAGTAGGTCAAGATGACCACAACTAGCTTCCTCCCATAGCTACTGAAAAACAAAATAAGAACTCAATTTTTATTTAATAAAATAGATTGAATATTTATATTTTACGCGTCTTTTGAAACCCATTTGAAAAAAAATAGATAGGCTCTGAAAGGCTCGTGTTTGCAGAATTAGTAATCTCCAACCCAGCCAAGTAGCACGCTGCAAAAGCTAATAACGCAGAACAAATATGTAAACTTTAGGTTTGAAATGGACTTCTTTCTATAAATAAATAAATTAGCATGGGGATGATTTTATCTTTTCCTACCAATTAGTTGTCTTAGTATTCATAATATTTAGCAATCAAGATCACATTGTGTTGGCCCGATCATGGTATTCTATCATTCCCACACGGGGATACATGATATGTCGGCATATCTCTCCCCTAGGAGGAAGAAAGAGAGGGAAACACATCTCGCTTTAAGCGCAGCTACCGCCGCTTATTCGATAGAGAAACACCGAGGGACCGAGGCATTTGGAAGCTAGCGTCGTGCTGCCGTCGAAGGCCTTGTACAAAGTTAGATGCTTAGGGAGATGCTTAGAAAAATAAACTGGATTTTTCTGAAGCATCAGTGTCTATTTCTACAAGAAAGATGCTTAACTAAAGGTCTATTCTGTACAAATAAGCACAAGTGCTTAAAAAAACCTGATTTATTTCTCTAAACACCTTACATTGTACAAGGCCTAAGAAAGCCACACTATCTTCGGCGTGGACTATGGAGAAGATGTGATGCCGTCGTTGTGTTGGAGGAGAGGGAGTTAGTGGGGCTCGCCGTCGTTGCTGTGGAAGAGGCAGTCTAGCCCGCTGATGAATGCCATTGTTGAACCACCGCCGCTGATCTCTGTTCAGTTGACTGGCGGAGCTGGGCCCTAGGCAGCCGAGGCAATCGCATGGGCCGTAAGAAAAAATAAATTTAAACCCATATTTTGAAAAAAGAAGTAGGCCCGGGGCGCAGCCCACTCTTAACCCTTTAGCTGGGCCTCCGGTTTGTGAAAAGGCTGGCCCAATTCCAGCTAGCGATCGCTTGCCTGAAGCAAACTAACCGCTCCTTGGACGAACCCTACCCTGCCGGCCAGGCCGCCGCCGCCACCGCCCGCCGTCGTGCTCGTGCGCTCGTGCTCCCCTACGACCCCTTTCTCCTTGGCTGCGGCCATGTTCGGCGCGGCGACATTTTCCAGGAGGCAGGGTCGTAGGAGGCCAGGAGCAGCCCGCCCCGGTCCCTTCGCTCTTCCGCCTCAGCGGGCCAGCTCCGCCGTTGCACGGAGGTATCCCCCCATCCGTCCACCCCACACAACTGTCGTCTCAGCTCTTCCGAATATCAATATTTCTTCCTAGGTGCCACTCTTTGATGAATCGTGATGATAATTTAATTCTTAGCCCCTCCCCGTTTCAAACATAAACATGAGAACCGATTTAGACGTTTTTAGTATTTTTTGTGTTTCTGTATAATTTTACAATTTTACGTGAAGGTAATTATTAAGATGAATAAAATAAAACAAGCCAATGACATCTTTTTTTCAAGTTCAAACCACGTGTGATCCATGGAAACCGGTCCTTCAACTCGTATTGCGACCCAACTCAAGCCCGCCGGTGATATTGATTATTGGTACAATGATCGTCGCCGTCTGGTTGGAATGTAACATTAGAAGAAGAAAAAGCAGCCTTTTTGCTTTCATTATTTTTTCTGTTTAAGCAACCGAAAGCTGAAAACATGCCCTGAAACTGGGTTATTTTGGGGTATTTTTTTGTCGCTTAGTTTCTCGCCCTGGCATCAGTCAATCTTGGCTCCTGCACTGGTTGAGATGCAACATGCCAGTGTCTCCCCTTCTCCATCTCATCTCATTTTGTTATCGTGCTTGCTGGCGAGTGACCTCTGCATCCTGCAGCGCTTCTGCCAGGCACCATTGATCTCTATGCTCCACCCAACTCCAGCGAGGTTACTCGCTGCTAGTCTGTGCGTCCTGAAACACCACCATGACCTCGCCTGAGATGGAGAATCGTTTTTCTTTTTCACCTGTAAAATGTACTTGAATCCAAGAATCCATGAAAAAGATATACTTGAATGACAAAGTACGTAAATATGTATGTTTGGTTGACATAACTTCGGTCTGGACTAAGAGCGGATACAGCGATTAATGGATGATTAATTTTGGATATGACCATCATGAGCTCTTAGTTGAAGGGGCATTCTTTCATCTCAGTCATTGATTCAATTAAGAGGGGGTGTACTGAAGCAGAATTCTTTAACATGTGCAACCCAATAGCTCAATAAATGATCTTCTTTTTCATCGGCGACTGAAAGTCTGAATGCTGTACAGATATTAGAATCTAGTACAGTATCTTATTTTTTCTCGATGAAGGGTAAAAGGGATCTTGTATTTAGATAGCTGACAAAAGCATGAAGTAGCAGGTAAGGAAACAAACAGCCTATAAGCATCCAGGTTCATGTCACATCACGGGAACACAGAGGTCATGTTGATGGCTTACCCGTCAATGGTGTTAGGATTAGAAATTCAGAAACCATGGCCTACAAGTCCAAGCGGTGGTTGAGGGAATTCGTGGATGACGATAGCTTAGCCCCATTTTCCAGTCATTTGTTCGTACCACCATAGGATTCGTCCACATGTATCCTTCTTCAACGGTTCAACCACGATATCCTCTCTCATACACATATCTCCACCGCCACACAGCCAAATCTTCTTCTCTTCCTATGGCTACTGCTAGTTGCTGGTTCTTGGTCTTGGTGTGGGTATGGTGGCTGCCACTCACGCTCGCCGCCGGGACCGAGGAGCAGCAAGGGGAAGGCTGCTCGAGCTCGATCAGGAAGTGTGGCAACCTCACCATCTCCCACCCGTTCTGGCTCCCCGAATTGGAGACGGAAAGATCGTGTGGTCCCTTGGATTTTGAGGTCAATTGCCTTGACGGCACTCCAGTTCTTCGGAGCTCTGGGAACTTGGGCTTTGCAATCATCGACATCTCCTACGAAGAACGCAGTTTGCATGTCGTTGATCTGTACAAAGAGGAAGACTTCAACCACTCCAAGAGCTGCCATTTCCCGAGACGGAACACATCCAGCAAGCTGCCACTGCCGTTTAAGGTCAACCCGACCAATCTAAACCTCATCTTCTACAACTGCACAAAGCCAGCGGGGCATCGGGACACAACGCTGGTGGAGATGAGATGCGGGAAAGCAAGTAACACGTTTGTCCGCGCGGGAGTGCGTTACGACGCAACCAGGGACTATGCCAGCTATGCGCTGCAAGGATGCAATGCTATTGTGGTGCCGGTGCTGGACTCGTCGGCTGACTATGAGCAGCTCATCAGGGATGGCTTCCTCCTGACATGGGTTCCACCCCCTGCACGTAAGTTCACCGACCAAATCATCTTTTAATCAAGTTCATAGCTAAGCTAGAACGTGGAGTGTGTAAGTAACTTTCATGGATTTCCATAATCAATCTAACAATCAATCATGTTAATTGCTAACCGAGGATAAGGCTCAAGTTAATAGTGTGGCGGATTTTCGCCGCTGCCGGCCAGCACCGGCCACACTTGCTCCTTCCCGCCCAAGATGTCGGTTCATCTGACCACAGGCGATGGCCTAGTACTACTAGCTAAATTAACATGTGCTTACAAGTTTGTTTTGGTTATATTTTCTCGGGATCACTTCATACATCTCCGTGGCATGTTTGCAATGTGGCATGCAATGCCTTGCGCTAGTTACAGCGGTCGACTCGTCTCTCCCTTCCATGGCAGAGTAATCTAGTTGGGAGCAGAGGGTTGACATCATAGTGTACTTGGACGTTTACAATAGAAAGGAATATTAGTTGTAGTACTCGAGGATTCTATAATCCATAGGATTTTTTTTTCTCCTATATGAGTCGTTCGATTTATAGGATATTTTTTCTTAAGATTAATTTGTATTAGCTTTCATAGAGAAATTTTCGTAGACAGAGAATTATGTTCATATGTTTTAAAGCTCTACCTGATTTCAAATGAACCAAATAAAAAAGAAAAAAATGCATAAAACTAATATAAATGGATGAAAAAAGGAAAATTAGAAGAGAAAAAATAGGAGAAACCAAAAGCCACAAGAAACCGAGTATAACCAACCTAAAACCGGAGAAGAAGCAAAAGAAAGAGAACAAAACAGAAAACTGACCAGGCTGAATGATGTGCTGTTATGCCAACATTTTTACGGGCGTTAAATAGGTGTAGCCCACAAAACCTTGCTTTGCAGCCTAGGCAAATTAATTGACAGATGATTTTTTTTTGTTAGAAAAAATGCATTTTTCTAAAGCAGTTTAAAATAAATTTGATGCTTTGAAGTCCCTGGAGAAGCCACTGTTTGTAACTTGGTCAAATTGCGAGTTACAAAAGAATAATCTTTACCTAATAATAAAGAGGCTATCGCTTCCGTCGAAAAACCCACTGAGGTGACTTTACAAAAAAACCCTTACTGTTTATGACATTAAACTCGTAGTATATATTAAATATTTTTTAAAATCCTCATATCTTTTAAACTGTAACTCCAAATTTAACATATTATACATGGAATTTGATTAGAAAAATATGTAGAATTTAAATATGATATTATTTTATCTGTTAAACGTTTAATAAAAATACTATCTAGGATGCAATCTTAATAAATAAGTCATTATTCGTCTTTCTTTCATACCGGTACTCATCCGGGTTGAGAATAAACACGTCAACAAAATCAGGATTAGAGATAAAACTGAAGGTCACTTGACTGATTCTTTGTACGTATTAAATCTACATGCAAGCCGTGTTAAAATAGAAGACCTGTGAAATTTTGAACTGCATTTTTATAGGATAAGACCATCTTTATTTGTATCGTAACTATAAATTCTCAAATTATAGACATTTTTTATAAATTAAGAGTGTGTGCCGTGTGGTATTTTTTTCTCCCATTGCAACGCATGGGCCCTTTTGCTAGTGATGCAAAACAAAGTTTGTGAACTCTAGGTTTGAAAGGACGTCTCCCCTGCAAAGAAAAGAAAAATTGCACTCAATATAATTTCTAAAATGCGCAACCCCAATAGCCAATCAGTGTAAAGATCTTCATTCCTATGGATAGTTACCTGTCAATCAGTGTAAAGATCTTCATTCCTATGGATAGTTACCTGTCAAGTGTGAATGTGGTAGAACAATTTGTAATCTAATAGCCATATATAACTTACAAGTGCATGAAGTACCCGGGACCGACAGACCAAGCCTATTAAGAATCCTGGTTCAAAGTCACATCATTGACTCGCTCAGGTCATGGTCATGGCTTACAGACCAAAGGGGTTACTCTCAAGGCCTCAAGTTTTGTAAAAGTCATGGCTTTCCAGTCCAAGGGGTCAATTGGGGAATTTCGTGGAGGACGAAACTTTCTAGTCAAATGTTCCGGCCAATAGTACTCCACTTGCCTGCCCTCCCCTTATATTGGTTCATGCTTCGACCTCGGTATTCTATCTTACCTGTAGCCCATCTCCCACAGACCAGTCACCCCCTTTGGTGCACACTGCAATCTTTGAAATCTTCTGCTCGGATGTCTCCGAGCTGCTGGTTCCTCGCCTTCGCCTGGGTTTGGTGTCTGCCATTGATGATGCTCGTGGCATCTGAGGAGCAGCAGGGGGGAGGCTGCTCGGCCAAGTGCGGCAACGTCACCATCTCCGACCCATTCTGGCTCACTGATCAGGAGACGGGAAGATCATGCGGTTCGCCTGGACCCCGGGACTTTGAGCTGACATGCTTGAACAGCACTCATCCAGTTCTACCGAGCTTTGTGCCCCACAGCCCCGGCTTTGCAATCATCGACGTGTACTACAGGGAACGCAGCTTGCACGTCGTTGATATAGGCAAGCTGCAACTATTAGACGACGCGTCCAAGAGCCTCAAAAGCTTCAACGACTGCCGTCCGATCTGGAACACCTCTGTCAAACTGGCCCCCCCGTTCAAGATCGCCCCCCTCAACCTAGAACTCATCTTGTACAACTGCACGGAGGAGGCCGCGGCGGCGGCACGCCGGAAAAAAGAACTGGTGCAGGCGAAGACGATGAGGTGTGTGAACACGAGCAACGCGTTTGTTCGCGCGGGAGTGCCATCCGACCCCACCGGGAGCTACTCCGGCTATGCTTTGGAGGGCTGCGCTCTAACCGTCTTGCCGGTGCTGCCATTGCTGTCCGGCGAGACGAACGCAAGCCACTACGAGCAGCTCATCGAGGAAGGCTTCCTTCTGATGTGGGATCTCCCTCCCCCTCCAGGTAAGTTCACCCTGTCAAATCATCTTTTATTCTAGTTCGGCTAGCGGCAGTGCCTAATTTGCTTGGATTTCCCTAATCGAACCAAGCAATCAATCATGTTAGCTTAGTGCTCTCACTAGGTACGCCATTAGACATTAGTTAACAAGTTGAACAGAACAAAGTCCTCTGCGGTGACTGAACTCTCAACTCCTCAACCCTGCACCACGGTCAATATAGGCATCTTGGGCTTGTTCACTCATCCTCTTACAGCCCAGTGGAAATTAGACTCTGTGAAACTCGGATTAGTGGGCCTGTGTTTATTTTTCTTGGGCAATTTCGGCCTAATCACTGTGCTTTGCTCATTAGTTTTTGGACAGTGCTCGCCGGTCAAAACTTTCGGCCGGCCGCGCGCGGGCCGCCCGATCCGCCAGCTGCACGCGGGGCGCACCGTTAGATCTCCATGCAGCAAAATTTCTCGATGCAACAAATTTCGTCCACGATGCAACAATTTTCGTTCACGGTTGTAACAAAAATATAGTTGTAGCAAAACAAAAAAACCAACGTGGTTGTAACAAAAAAACGAAGCTGATGATGCGTGGTAGCAAAACAATCCGGTGAACTCGGGTTGCAACTCTGACGGACATGTATGTAACATTTTTAGTGAACAATTGCAGCAAAAAATGATACCGGTTGTAGCAAAAAAAAAACACCAATTGTAGCAAAAAAATCCGACGAACTGAGGTTGCAACCAAACGTATATGCAGCTTTTTTAGTGGACAAATGTAGCAAATTTGGACACTGGTTGTAGCAAATTTAAACGATCATCACAGGAAAAAACGTTGCATGGCCATACACGCGGGTCGCGCGCGAAACGCGTGGGCAGCGAGCGACCGGTGCGTTGTCCACCGACGCGCCGAACGGAAACGTTTCCCTTAGTTTTTTTTAGCAACGCACCTTGGTGGGCCTATGTTTTCTTAGCAAGTGCGCCTATGCAGTACACTTCTCTATATTTTTAAAAAACTGTCATTTTGATGCAATGACTCATAAAAAGTCATTTTAATAGTTCAAGAGAATATGTTGAATGTTCATGTAAAATAATTTCGTTTTATAGTAAACCTAATTTTTATGCTCATTAAAAAAAGTCCGTATATTTGAAAATACGTGTAAGAAAAATGGTCATATTTGTTAAAAGAGTTTTTCATGTATTTGAGAACAAATATTCTTGTTCAAAAAAGGTTCAAGACTTTGAGAAAAAGTGTAGATATAATATATATTTACCACAAAAGTAGAGTAAAATTTTAAATAAATAAATTACAAATAAATTCATATGCTAAGTCAGTAATTTGAAAAAATGGAACTAAAAAAGTGAAGAAATAAGGCAATAACAAAAAGATTAAAAAAAAGGCAAAAAAAGGTAAAATTATAAATATGAAAACAAAAGGCAAGTAAAAGGGATTAATATGAGAATAAAATCCACTTTAGGTGATTTGAATCAAGAAGACCATAATTATTGTACAGCGTTGCTATCTCTAAGTTGGGTGAGAAGTTGGATTCTGTACTCTGGCCAGGTCACACAAGACAAAGGATAACGTTGCCAAAAAACAAAAGGTCACTTCATGTCTAGGCGTAGAAATGTGCAAGCACAGGTTAGAAGTTTCTTCTACTTAGATTAGATAAATGTCTAAAGAAGAGCACAAAATATCCTGGTCCTGGTTCAGTGACATCATGGGCTCACGGAGGTCATGGTCATGGCATATCTTACCTGCAGATCTGATAAGTGATGGCTTACTAGTCCATTGGTTCTCAATTGAGAAATTTCCTGGACGATGATCGCTTGGCCCAAGTTTCCAGTCAAATGTTATGACCAGTAGTACTCTGCTTGTTCGAGCTCCCCATATATGTAGTTCGGGTGGTTCCTGCCTCGACCACGGCATTATCTCTTACTTGTAGTCTACCTTCTCACATCCATGGCCCATGACCAGCAAATCCATCTACCACCCTTTGTTGTCCACTGCAATATCTCCAAATCTTCTACTCGCATGTCTCCCAGCTGCTGCTGGTTATTGGTCTTCGCCGGGGTGTGGTGGCTGCCACCGATGCTCGTGGTGGCCGAGGACCAGCAGGGGGGAGACTGCTCGACCATGAAGTGCGGCAACTTCAGCATCATTCATCCGTTCTCGCTCACCGACAGACAAACCGGAAGACCATGCGGTCCTGATCCCTACCCGGACTTCGATGTCGCTTGCATCAACAGCAGTATTCCAACTCTACGGAGTTCTATACCCCTGAACAATGGCTTTGCAATCCTCAACATCTCTTACGAGAAACACAGCTTGTATGCCATTGATCTAGGCAAGCTGGACGTGTTGAACGCCCCCAACAAGTGCCGTGCAGTGTTCTATAACACCTCAGTCAAACTGAACGTCCCGTTCAAGATCGCTCCGGCCAACCTGCACATCATCTTGTACAACTGCACGGAGAAGGACGGAGCAGCGGCCAGGGCACGTCGGAACACAGAACTGGTGGAGACGAGAGTTAGGTGCGGGAATGAGTGGGCGGTGCTTGTCCGCGCGGGAGTACCTCACGATGCCACTGGGAACTACGCCGACTACGTTTTGGAGGGCTGCGACGCCGTCGTCGTTCCGGTGCTGGACTCGTCGGCGGGGGCGAACGCGAGCGAGTACGGGCAGCTCATGAGAAATGGCTTCCTCCTGACATGGGAGCTGCCCCCTCTTCTCCCTGCACCTGCACCTGCACCTGCACCTGAGAGGTTGAACGAACCTCCTTCCCCTACACGTAAGTTCAGTTCACCCTGTCAAATCATCTTTTTATCGACGAGTTCCTAGCCGTGTGGACCATTAGATGTTCATTAACAAGTTGAACTGGGATATGGTACAGAATAGTAAGTGGCTTCTAGGCTTCTCCTTCTTTCTTTCTTTTTTCATTTTGAGTGGATGAACTTCTCTCTCTCTTTTTTTTTTTTTGAGGGAAGGATGAACTTCTAATGCCTGCACCACGGCCAACATTGACAGCCCAGTGGCAAAAATACTTTATGTGAAACGGACTAGTGGGCCTATATTTATTTTTCTACGAAAATTTTAACGTGCTTTGGTAGTTGCGTGGAGCACCAAGCAACGAAACGGGCCTGCCACTTGTGAAGCCCACTAATAATATTTTTTGTTTATAAACATATGGTACACTATTATATTTTTTTAATACTGTTGGAAATCATTTATACGAAATAATATACAAAAAAATAATTTTAATACGTCAAGACGAGAGGTCGAATGTTCATATAAAAATATTTTTATGTCATGCATACAACGAATGCTTATACTGATTTCAAAATGTTGAAATATTTTGAAATAATTCGTCTTTACTATAAGAAATTGGTAATGTATCTCTACAGAGATATTAATGCATTTCAGAGCAAGTATTCATGTATTTGAAAATAATGGTTTTTGACTTTTAAAAGGAGTGTACATGTGAACTAGAAAAAATTTCATGTATTTACCACAAATATAGAGTATGAAAGCAAAAACAAATAACTAAACAAATGTAATAAGACGGTAATTTTAAGAAAAATATCAAAATATAAAATAAATAAGAAATAAAATTGAAAGTAAAGGTAAAAAGGCCAAAGAGGAAAACAAGTGAATATGAAAACAAAAAAGTAAGAAAAGGAATATAACAATGCAAAAAAGGAGTAAAATGAAAAAGGAACTCGTTACTTGGGTGCCAACTGCATCAACTCTTCTAACCGAGCATCCTTGATAAATGAAAAAAGTAGCTTTTGGTACATCACATGGACGTAGGATTGTCAAGAGTTTGTTTAACCTCCTTTCTATGAAAAAAATGAAACCCTTGATAGGTCGATTCAAGGAGGATTTTGATTTGGAATTGGGTACGGTGTAATCGGTAGAAAACTTTCAAAGGATTCTAATCTTTAGATTCAAACATGTTATACAAAATGTATTTTAAAGACTAAAATAATATAAAATCCATTGTAATTCATTTGGATAAAAAAAAAGGCCCAAATCGTTATATTGTTTGCTATTTCTAAGTTAGCTATGAAGTTGCTTTTCCTACGCTAGCCATATCGCGGGTCACTTGATCTAGGCACCCGTCAGAAAGAAAACACAAAAATAGGGTGTAAGCCTAGGTGTAGAAATGTGCAAGCGGAGGTTAGAGGGTTTTTGTTTTGGTATTGGATACATTAGCCTGCCAAGGGTGAAGGTTGTACCGAGGTTAGAGGGTTTTTGTTTTGGTATTGGATACATTAGCTTGAAGTAGAGATACCCAAAAAACCAGCCTAAGGTTGTACCAAGGTTGTACCAAAGGCTAGAATCTGGTATCCTAGTTCCAGTCACATCACTGGTTCATGGAGGTCAGGGTCATGGATTGCCTCGTCAAAGGGGAGCCCTGAAATTTAACAAGCCATTGCTCTACTAGTCCAAGTGTTCACTCAGGCCATTTCGGTATATGTGTGGACGACGATCATTTGCCCCAATTTTCCAATCAAATGTTGTCCGCTCACTCGCCGTCCCTCCCCATATATCGTTCGTGCTTAGACCAGCCGTATTCTCTGATTCATGTAGCCTATGACCACCCTTGCAGCCACGGACCTCCTTTGAGGTTCACTCTAACCTTCCCAAATCTTCTACACCTATGGCTCCGAGCTGCTGGCTCTTCCGGGCCCTGTGGCTAACACTGGCGCTCGTGGCTGTGGCGGCCGAGGAACGAGTCGACGGCTGCTCAGACTCAGCTAAGAGATGCGGCAGCATGTCCATCTCCGACCCGTTCTGGCTCAGGGATGACGAGACGGAACCGGCCGGCATGTGGTTCCTCCGACTTCGAGGTCACTTGCTCTAAGAACAACACTCCAGTTCTGCGGAGCTCTATGACCTCAGGCTATGGATTTGATATCATCAGTATCTCCTATGAGGAACGGGGGTTGCGCGTCGCCGATGGAGGCAAGCTGTTCTTGCTGCACGCCCGCAACAGCTGCGGAATACAGATCTGGAACACCTCCGCCAAACTCGGCGTCCCGTTCAGCATCAGCGCCGGCAACCTGAACCTCATCTTGTACAACTGCACGGAGGAGGGCGCAGCGTCAGCCGCGGCACGTCGGGACAGTGAGCTGGTGCAGACGAGGATCCGGTGCCGGAACGACAACAAGGTGTTTGTCCGCGCGGGAGGCCGTTATTACGACGATGAGACAAGCGACTACGGGGGCTACCCTATGGAGGGCTGCGACAGTGCCGCCGTGCCGGTGCTGGGCTCGTCGTCCGGCAAGATGAACGCGAGCGATTACCGGCAGCTCGTCACCGATGGCTTCCTCTTGACATGGGGTCCGCCGCCTGCACCCGCACCTCCACGTAAGTTGACTAGCAAAATCATCTTTTAACCGAGTTCCTAGCTAGCTAGCTAAGGTAGTACGTACGTGCAGTATCTTTACTTGGATTTGCATCGTCGAACCAAGCCATCAATCAATCATGCCACTCTCATATTTCATGATAGCGGCCGTGGACCCGTACGTAGTCGTGCCGTGTTGTGGAGGATGGATGTGGCCAGCGCGGCACTTCCACCTTCCCGCCTGATTCACTCAGTACGTACGTGCGCCCACTTGACCACAGCCAATTTGGTTCTAGCTAGATTTTCTCCCGTGCACTGCATCTTGGCCGGCAGGCATGCTGGCATTGCGCAAGTCAGTGCTGGTACGTACTCTTTTTATCTTGGGTGTGGTTAGGTCTTAATCGACTGAGACTCAAAAATAAGAGGAACAAATTGATAAGATTATTTTGTACGAATCTCGATGCAAAACCAAAGGGATCGATATAGCATCGACTGAGACATAAATTGGTAATTCCGGTCACCTTTTTTACCTGGGTGATCTATCTTTGTTACTAGCTGTCCATGTAACTAGATCGATTTTTCTCGCTTTCAGTTCAGAATCCCGGGTGCTTTTGTTGCCTTTCCTGTAAACAAAGCGTTCTTTCTCTCGCCGGCAACTAATACACCAGGACCGTACCAGTTCGACTGATTAGTACTGGCACGAAGCTTCGGCGGTACGGTGAGGCCTGTAAAGAGAACTACTCCCTCCGTTTCTAAATATAAGTCTCTGAGTTTCCACTAAAAAAACTACATACAAATGTATATAGACATACATTATAGTATAGGTTCACTCATTTTGCTTCGTATATAGTCTTCTAGTAAAATATCTTCAAAGACTTATATTTACGAACAGAGGAAGTAGTATATTTACCCCAAGTGGGTAGCACAAGTGAAAAAAAAAGTTTAATGTACTAGACATATATATAGCGTATGGCCGTGATGAGCCGAACTTGAACTCTCAACTCTGAGGTCGGCACTGGCTGACACTAGTTTGGAAAAAGGGTTCATATATAAGAGATTCGTCAGCCTTGATCTAGTGAAAATTTCGTATTTTGAAAAACATGTTAAGCATTGGACTTACTATATGTTATGCTGTCAAGCGCGCCATTGTGTGAATTTCTTTGTGTCAAAACTGTCAATACATGCATGCATGCCCTGACCAGCATGCGCGCATGCATGGGGGTTTACTAGTCCGTGCTTGTGCTTGAAATTCACCAGCTGACGTATCTATGACCACTGTTACCAGTCACACAAGTATCCATCTAACCCATCCCCGGCCCCCATATGGGTCCATGGCCGATAAGAGCGTGCACTTGCCGCAACCGATCGGCACGGCCAGAGCCTGGGCTCGATCGCTCGCATCTATCTTATCCGGTCCAGTCGCATCACTGCTCGACCACGACCGGGGATGCATGTGTGTGGACGCTGGTTGCACCGGTCAAATGTTCCGGCTGATCACTCACTGACCCACCCGCCTCCCTCATAGTCATATACGCAGTAGAGGTACGATGATTTAATATCGCAGCTCCATAGAATCATACTCCTCCAGAAACCAGAATTATCCTGCTGCTCACCCCAGCCATCGACCCGAATCGATCCTCATAGTCGCATGTTGCCATGGCTGGGCCCTGGCATCTTCCTCTTGGCTGCCGTCGTCGTCGTCTCCACGATGCCGATGACGGCACCGGTGCTTGCCGCCTGCGAGCCGGAGAGATGCGGCAACGTGCTCGTCTCAGCCCCGTTCGGGGTCGTCTCGGGTTCGACTGACGAGAACCGGTGCCCCCAGATCGGTTTCCAGGTCATCTGCACGGACGGCGTGCCGTACGTCGGGTACTACAAGAGCGAGTACCGGCTTCGGATCCTCGAAATCTTCTACGGCAACGCCTCCCTGCTCGTCTCCGACGTCCACAAGCTCGCCGACTTCAATCACTCCGGCGAGCAAGGATGCCATGTACCCAAGGCCAACACGGCCGCCAAAATCGGGCATCCGTTCTACATGAGCCCCCTCAACCAGAACCTCATCTTTTACAACTGCACCAAGAAGCCGGCTGCCGGAGCGGGGCTGGTGGACACGGTGTGCCGGAACAACACCTTTGTTAGAGCGGGAGGGCGGTACAACGAGACGGGCGTGATCACCGGCGGGTACAATTTGCCGGGCTGCAACGCCACCGCCGTGCCGGTGCTTTGGGCGACTGGGAAGGTGAATGCCAGAGACTACCTGGAGCTCATCAGGGATGGATTCCTCCTCACATGGCAAGGGCAGCCGCCGAGTCACCGTAGCGGTGAGTTCAGTCGTTGAATTAATCGTTTTCTATCCAGTTCCTAGGAAGCAAACAATCTGGCCTCAGCCTCCTTATCTATGGCTATGAGGCCATGCAAAATTAATGGCGGGTCGGCAAGCCGTCGCCGTCGCCATCCCCGTGGCGGGCCATGGCGGCCGCTCCACGCCGCCGCCGCGGCATTGCCGCTGTCCAACGGCATCCTCGAAATCTAAGGGACACTGATTAGAGAAACGGAAATGGAAAAGAAATACTGTACTAGAGCGTTGACTCTGACTGGTCAAGCCGCTCTGGCCACCGTCCTTCTTCCCCAAGTCGCACATCCCAACCTCCGTTCTGTCCCGTTAACTAGTCCTCCCCCGCTCCGGTCAGTCAGTCAGCCGCCGCTCCAGCCATTCCCAAACCATGCCGACGCTCCAGCCCCTCCTCCTCCTGCCTCTGCTCTGCGCTTGCTTTCTCCGGCTGCCGGCGCCGGCCGCCGCGGCCTGCTCGCCCAAGAAATGCGGCGAGCTGAACATCACCTACCCGTTCTGGCTGGAGGAGCCCGGCCAGCCGCCCTGCGGGTCTCCGTCCTTCCAGCTCAACTGCAACTCCAGCCAAGCTCTCCTCAGCCGCTCCATGTTTGGGGCCTACCAGGTCGTCCAGGTCTTCGCTGAGAACTCCTCCTTCCTCGCCGTGGACAACAACCTCCCGCTCGACGACGGCTGTCCGCCATGGTGGTTCAACATCTCCCTGGGTCTCGGGCTCAGCCCGTTCGTTATCAGCAAGAGGAACAAGGAGCTGCTCATCCTCGACAAGTGCACGAAGAAGCGGGTGACGCCGCCGGGGTTCACCCGCACGGGTTGCGCCAACGAGTCCTTCTACCGCCTTGGCGGGGAGTACGGTGGTCACCGCGAACTGCGCGTTGTCCCGCCGGCCTGCCGTCTCTCCGTCGTGCCCGTTCTTGGTTTTCAGGACGACGACGATTACGTTCTGAGCATGAGGCAAGGGTTCCTGCTCGAGTGGACGGTGCCGTCAGACGATTGCCCCAAGTGCGAGGCAAGCGGCGGACAGTGCAGGTATGCCAATGACGGCACCGGGTTTTCATGCCATTGCTCCGGCGACGTGTACCCTGAGAAGTGCGGTGAGTTGAGGAAAATTAACTGACAGCGCCCCCATGAATTTGACTAGCCAATTCGTCTATACATTTCAACTTTTCAGTGCTACTGACCGATTTTAGGGAATTCAGAAGTGCTAACCTAGGCAGCAATTTTGATACTGCATCTGACATAGAATCGCTGTCAAGAACAAATTTACTGCATTTTACGTCGCTGTTGCTAGGAAGGATGCAGAATATAATGCCGATTGGACACGGATATTGTGGTTTCAACTCTTGAGTGCTTGTTTGGTTTCTTGGAGCACCTGCAGATTATTGTTTTGTTTTTGGTAGTTAGTGATGAAGCCAGTCCACTGATTGAGACATTCATTAAGCCTATCGATTCCTTGTCAAATGCATTTGCTGAATTAGTCAACAACGCTATTCAACAAAGATGCCGTACTGACGGTTCCAACAGACTATTCCCGTAATTGCCGATCGATGCGCTTACTTTTCTGTGGTCCGTGTTTCAAACATGTGGAAGTCAATGTTATTGCAACTGTTTGTTGTGGAATTAGTTGTGTTACGTTGAATTGGCCACTCTGGTTAGTTTCGGTGGGTACTTAGAGATGTGCACTGCTTAAGTCACTGAAGATTGAGTAATTGCATATGGTAATTGAGTGTTGGCGCTGCTTAAGGAGTGCAGAAGAGTGGGGTGATGCCAATCATTATGGCAGCTTACGGCACTCCACTTAATTTTGAATTTTCTCCTGTGTGCCAATCATCAGAGGAAGGACCAAAGGAATCAAATAGGGCACCAAGGCACCAAGCTAGCATCAATGCAACTATCTTATCAACTCTATTTGCTTTCATGAGAACTCTGAAGGCACAGTTACAATTTTGTTGGATTTTGACTTCCTCCAAAATGCATGATTCCGTTATTTTCTGCCATCACATTCACGATCTAAATGTCATGTCTGTGGCTTCTATGTTTTTTTCTTCATATATGTTGCCACCTTCAATTGAGAATCTGAAATTCAGCTTTACGTAGAAGCTGGCACAGTTATCCTACATAAAGTTCTTCTCATTTGTCAAATGACTACTCATACTGCTTCTTGTTTATTTCCTCATAAACCGTAAAGATATTTACAGACTCTTCTTATGCAGGGGGCAGTACAAGGATAAAAATGATTTTCATAGCAGGTGAGTATCAATCTATTCCTTCGGTTCTTATTTCCTTTGCTCCATATTGTAATATAATATGGAGGATAAAACGCACCCGTGCGGGGGGGGGGGGGGGGGTCCCTTGCTTTCTTACTTGCTTCATGTTCGTAATATGTTATATTGTGTCGTGGACAGTTGGAGCAGTACTCGGTGGTGGTGCATTCTTTCTGTTTATCTTCTTTGTCTTGTACCAAAGAAAGAGGAAGAAACAAGCTGTAGCTTCAAATGAGTTCATGCGAAGTGGATCTTCAACGACGTCTTACAGTAAAGACCTTGAGCTGGGCGGTTCGCCTCATATCTTCACTTTCGAGGAACTTGAAGTAGCTACTGATGGATTTAGTGCATCAAGGGAGCTTGGTGATGGTGGATTTGGAACTGTTTATAAAGGTAAAAACATGTTTGCCGAACTCGTTGCTTGTCAATGTTATATGTAAATTGCAGATGCCAGCAGCTCTGTTCTCAACTGTATTCTTTGATAAAACTATCTTGCCCTTATTCACTTTGAAATAACAACTTTGACATTTTTGTCATTCAGGAAAGCTCAAGGATGGGAGAGTAGTCGCGGTTAAACGCCTCTACAAAAACAACTACAGACGGGTTGAGCAGTTCCTCAATGAGGTCGACATCCTATCCCGCTTGCTGCACCAGAACCTTGTCATCCTATATGGCTGCACATCCCGGATGAGCCGTGACCTTCTCCTGGTGTACGAGTTCATTGCAAATGGGACTGTTGCGGATCATCTTCATGGGTCCCGTTCGGTGGAACGAGGCCTCACATGGCCCCTGAGATTGAACATCGCCATTGAAACGGCTGAAGCACTGGCCTACCTCCATGCGGTTGAGATCATACACCGGGATGTGAAGACAACCAACATATTGCTGGACAACAGTTTCCATGTCAAAGTTGCAGACTTTGGGTTGTCACGCCTGTTCCCGCTCGAGGTCACCCATGTCTCGACTGTTCCACAGGGCACACCGGGCTACGTCGACCCAGTGTACCACCAGTGCTACAAGCTTACCGACAAGAGCGATGTGTACAGCTTTGGCGTCGTGTTGGTGGAGCTGATTTCCTCGAAGCCTGCTGTGGACATGAACAGGAGCCACAGTGAGATCAACCTGGCCAACATGGCTCTCAACAGGATTCAGAACCATGAAGTTGTTCAGTTGGTTGATCCGGACCTCGGCTACGACACTGACCCTGAAACGAAGAGAACGATCGACCGAGTGGCGGAGGTGGCCTTCCAGTGCCTGCAGATGGAGAGGGAGATGCGGCCGTCGATCAAGGAGGTGGTGGAGATCCTGACTTACGTCAGGGACGGAGACTATCAATCTAAGAGCATGAGGAAGAAGGCGTCTCAGAAAGAGGATGTGCACTTGCTCACGGATGGCCTGCAGTTTTCGCCTGACACGGTCATCCATAGATTCCATAGCCAGTCAACTAATCACTCGGTAGCGTCGAATGCTAGCGGATTATGATGTGCTTTGATTGATTCTGAAGAAATAAGGCCGCCCTGTCGATCAGATGAGTTGTATATAGCATAGAGTTTGCTAATGAGGTGATTCATCTAACTAATAAGTACAAGCTCATGGCTGCAGTAACTCTGCATTTCTGAGCTTGGCAATGATTCAAATGGTAGGTGTATGTACTAGGAGCAAATTTGAGGATATGCATTGTAATATAAGTATACAGTCAGTTCAAGTGGACGATAAGAGTGAATTCAGAAGTTGAACTGATCAACATTCATATTATAGGTGATCACACTGTACAATATATACCAATATACAGTTATTTGAGATACTTATGGCAGATACATCGTGTGAATTTGCTGCTCTATTTGGCAGTGGTCATATATAATCATCTGAAAATTCTTGGCTGTGGGACATGCATTTGAAAATTTGAAAACTCATGCCAATGTACCGTATCACCAGTTTTACTTGGTGTCAGCACGGCAGGTGCATTTCTTCTGAAATCTGCACTGCAGTTTCATGACGTCGACTAAAGCCAATTATGCCCACCGGCAACAATTGAGACTCATCCCAGGTGTAGCACTGTTGTAGAATGTCACTCGTGTTGTGTTGTTGCTCCAGTCGCCGCTCCTTTGACATTTTCGATATCACAGGCACTCAAAACCCTCCGCGCGCGCGCACACACACACATAAAAACGAACAGTTTGGTGTTTATTCACTCCAGTGAGTTGACCCAAAACACAGAACACTTTGGTGTACCTACATTGGATAGGATCGATTCAGAGTTTGCCACAACGACGAAATATGGCAAACCAACTTTGATTATGAGGATGGCAGGCGTGGAGATGTTGATCCAGGAGCTCTAGGCCCTCATCGCATTGATGGTGACCATTGCCAATGACAATGTTGTGGCATCAATGAACCACACAAAAGCAGACCGATCTCATGGAGGGAAAAGGGGATGAGGTGTTGAAGCCGCAGACAACGATGTTGAGAGAAAATTTCAGATATACGATTGGTGACCTGCAGGCTGCAGCACGCTCACTGGGCCGCTGGTTTGACACGTGGATGTCTTGGAAGCTACTATGCACCGATCCCCTCAATGAGCTGATTCGCACCAGCTAGCTAAGGGCCACGAGAAGGGTTGGACACTGCAGGGTATGCCATATGAACCATTCCGGTTCATGGGCTAGCTCCAGGCCAGACGAGCCGTCTATTATCCAACCCCAGGTGAAATTTTCATTGCATGATGATATTGTTGATATATTGAAGAGGGTTCTACTCATCCTTGTCGTTTTGGGCAAGCAAAAATGCTCCTATACTTATTTCCTTGTTTTTGTGGAGAAGATCCGAAGTGGTGGAAGGATCGCAGTGGAAAGTACTTTTAGATGTGGGATGTTCCACCTGATAACTTGGCAAATTATACCACTTTGTTCAGGGAGTAGCTCGGTCTTGGTTACATGTCATGAGTCATTGCATATAGTTGATACCTGGTCTAATTTAGTTCTAGTTGTTTTATGCTAAATTTGACACCAATAAGTATGAACACCTGAGAGTGCATTATTGCCCTTAATATTTTTGACATCTATGACAACTTAATTTGTGTCTCTAACCACATGCTCAACACCGTCTAATTTGAAGAGAAGCATGGATAGTTATTTCCCCTCTACTCGAAAAAAGGAAAAAGCAGAGTGCCATATTCTTTTACTTTGTTGAGTCCTTATGGTATCTACACTACTAAGAGGGGGTGCATCATGAGAACACTTGGGAATCAACTTCACGTACACATATGATGTGGCACAACTAAATTCTCAAGTGGACTGAATCTATTATCTCAGTGGAAAGTTTCTGCCTTGGCCGGAACCTCCGGGATTGCGAGAACTTTCGGGGAGCAGAAGGTCCGGGAAGCTTCCGAGGCACCCAGAGAAGTTGCACCATTGTGCAATCTTTCTGTGTAACCGAGAACATTGTCGGAACCATGACCGTAACTTCTGTCGCCCGGAAGTTCTGGGCCCCAGAACATACGCCCCTAGGTCCGGCAACTTCCGGGGTACCCACAGAGGATGCAGTTATGCAAATTCTCTTTGTAGCTCGGAACCTGCCCGCAACCTTGTATGGAACTTCCGCCATCTCCGTAACTCCTGGGCTCCGCAGAAAACTGGCTCCAACGGATGGATTATGTCCCCACCTATAAGTAGTCTTCTTCTTCGCCACAAAGAAGGTGACGACTCCATTTCTCTCTCCACCATTTTTAGACTCTGATTTCTTGGAGTTCTCCCTCCTTAGCCAACCAAAGCTCTTGATATTTTGAGGAGTGAAGGAGAGGTGCCTGATCTACACATTCACCAAAGTAAAAGCTGACCTCCCCTTGTTTTCGTGGTGCATCTGGTTACTATTGGAGGTTGGAGACTCCTAGGCGATAAGAGTGCTTTGCCGATGAATCATTATTGTGATTACCCCTGAAAAGTTTGTGAGGGTTTGAGACCACCCAAGGTCTACCACTAGTGGTTGAGAAACACCTTCGTGGTGTTGTCTCAAAGATAGAACAGGGTGAGCCTTCGTGGCGCTGGTGTGCCTTCATAGTAACATCCATCTCTCTAAAGAGTGCACAACTTCCCTCTAAGGAAGTGAACATCGGCACACATCCTCATCTCTCGAAGTTGCAGTTATCCCTAACCCTAGCTCCCTACTTGAGGTTACTTGTCTCCTTGTGTTTACTTACTTTATATTGTGCTTGTCTATCTAATTAGTCGTTGAACTTGCTCATCTTACTTGTCCCTTTATCACCTTTGCAATTGTTAGGATCACTTTCGTATTCTGCATTATTGCCTAAAATTGCTAAGTGACAATCAAAATTTGTAATTCTACCTATTCACCCCCTCTAGGTCCATCTAGATCCTTTCAATTGGTACCAGAGCCTCGTGATCTAATTGTGTGGCTTAACCGCCCAAGAGCGAGATGGATTTGGAAGGGAACCCTAGTTGTACACTTCCTCGTGTGAAGGGTTCAACTTCTTCAAAAATGCACAACTCCTTCACCGCTGAGGATTTAGACGGCCCCTTGCTAAGCAAAAGGAGGACCATGATGCTTCTATTGAGGCCTTGATCCAAATGAGGTTGGATGCGCTAGACAAAAAATCCCCATCACCTAAGAACCCATTGGGTGTGGTAAAGCAACCAAATGCATCTCTTCCTTCTTTGGGCCAACAACCTCAAGTGAGTGATAACACCTGTGTTCCGTGGTTATATGAGAAATCTAGAGTGGAGAAACCAAAGTACAATGCTGGGGGAAACACTCCTTTACTTGATGATACTACCAATTTTGCTTTGTGGAAAGTTGGTATGCAGGACCATCTTAGGTTTGCCAACGATGAGATGATGGAGTTCTTGGAGAAAGGCTACAACCCCATCAACCCCAAAAATCTCACACCGGGTGAAGCATATGACAAACACCTAAATGACACCACAATTATGCTCGTAATAAAGGGCATGCCTGACAAGCAAAAAAGGCCCTACATTCACCTTTCCAATGTTGGAAATATGCCCTAGAGGCAATAATAAAGTGATTATTATTATATTTCCTTGTTCATGATAATTGTCTATTATTCATGCTAAAATTGTATCAACCGGAAACAGTAATACATGTGTGAATATATAGATCACAATGTGTCCCTAGTGAGCCTCTAGTTGGCTAACTCGTTGTTCAATAGATGATCATGATTTCCTGATCATGGACATAGAGATGTCATTGATAACGGAATCACATCATTAGGAGAATGATGTGATGGACAAGACCTAATCCTAAGCATAGCACTAGATCGTGTTGTTCATCTGCTAAAGCTTTTCTAATGTGAAGTATCATTTCCTTAGACCATGAGATTGTGCAACTCCCGGGTACCGTAGGAATGCTTTGGGTGCATCAAACTTCACAACGTAACTGGGTGGCTATAAAGGTGTACTCCTGGGTACCGTAGGAATGCTAGGGTTATAGTGTACGTGGTTACCGAAGGTTGTTTGGGGTCCCGGATGAGATCCCGGACGTCACGAGGAGCTCCGGAATGGTCCGGAGGTAAAGATTGATATATAGGAAGTCCTGTTTTGGTCATCGGAAAAGTTTCGGGCTCATCGGTAGTGTAACGGGAGTGCCGCCGAGAGAGGTGTGACGACCAAAGGGTCTCATGGGCTGTTAGAGGAGGTGGACCATCCCTTATTGGGCTGGCCTAGGCCTTCCCTAAAGGCCCATGCGGCTAGGGATAAAGGAGATAAGGCAAAAGGGTTTAAAAGGAAGGAATCCACCTCCCTTGTGGGAGATGGACTCCTCCCTAGTTCAGCAGAAGCTCTCCTCCTTGGAGGAGGGGCCAAGGCAGCCCTCCCTCTCCCTCCTCCTATATATATTTGAGGTTTTAGCCTTTTGGAGATAGACAGTTGATCTCTCCCAACGCGCAGCCCTACCTCTCTCTTCTTCCTCCTCCACAGCGCTTGGCGAAGCCCTGTCGGAGAACCACGTAGCTCCACCGCCACCACACCGTCGTGCTGCCGGTGCTCTCCCTCAACCTCTCCTTCCTCGTTGCTGGTTCAAGGTGTTGGAGACGTCATCGGGCTGCACGTGTATTCAACGCGGAGGTGCCGTTGTTCGGCACTGAGATCGGAATCCACCACGATCTGATTCGCTGCGAGTACGACTCCATCAACCGCGTTCATAGTAACGCTTCCGCTTAGCGATCTTCAAAGGTATGAAGATGCTCTACCCCATCACTCATTGCTAGTTTCTCCATAGATAGATCCTTGCATGGCGTATGAAATTTTTGAAATTACTACGTTTCCCAACAGTGGCATCCGAGCCAATGTTCTATGCGTAGATTCTATGCACGAGTAGAACACAAAAGTTGTGGGCGCTGATTTTGTCAATTGCTTGCTGTTACTAGTCTTATCTTTTTTCAGTGGTATTGTGGGATGAAGCGGCCCGGACCGACCTTACACGTACGCTTACGTGAGACAGGTTCCACCGACTGACATGCACTTGTTGCATAAGGTGGCTAGCGGGTGTCTGTCTCTCCCACTTTAGTCGAATTGGATTCGATGAAAAGGGTCCTTATGAAGGGTAAATAGCATTGGCATATCAACGTTGTGTCTGTCACGTAGGTAAGAAGCGTTCTTGCTAGAAACCCAAATCAGCCACGTAAAACTTGCAACAACAATTAGAGGACGTCTAACTTGTTTTTGCAGGGTTTGCTATGTGATGTGATATGGCCAAAAGGATGTGATGTTACATATGTGATGTATGATATTGATCATGTTCTTGTAATAGGATTCACGACTTGCATGGCGATGAGTATGACAACCGGCAGGAGCCATAGGAGTTGTCTTAATTTCTTGTATGAGATGCAACACCATGTGATCATTACTTTACTTTATTGCTAACAATTAGCTATAGTAGTAGAAGTAATAGTTGGCGTGACAACTTCACGGAGACACAATGATGGAGATCATGATGATGGAGATCATGGTGTCATGCCGGTGACGATGATGATCATGCGATGCCCCGAAGATGGAGATCAAAGGAGCAAAGATGATAATGGCCATATCATGTCACTATATGATTGCATGTGGTGTTTATCATGTTTTTCATCTTATTGCTTAGAACGATGGTAGCAAATGTAAGATGATCCCTTATAAAATTTCGAGATATGTATTCCCCTAAGTGTGCACCATTGCGAAGGATCGTTGTCTTGAAGCACCACATGATGATCGGGTGTGATAGATTCTAACGTTCGCATACAACGGGTGTAAGCCAGATTTACATACGCAAAACACTTAGGCTGACTCAACGAGCCTGGCATGTACATACATGGCCTCGAATATGGGAGGCCGAAAGGTCGAACATGAGTAGTATGGTTGATACGATCAGCATGGAGATGCTCACCATCGATGACTAGTCCGTCTCACGTATGATCGGACACGGGCTAGTCGATGTGGATCATGTTTCACTTGGATGACTGGAGGGATGTCGATCTAAGTGGGAGTTCAATATATAATTTGATTAGATGAACTTAATTATCATGAACATAGTCTAAAAATGTCTTTACAATAGCATGTTGTAGATCACTAGCTTGTGTTGTAGGCCCCTGTTTTAATATGTTCCTAGAGAAACTAAGTTGAAAGATGATGGTAGCAATTATGCGGACTAGGTCCGTATACTGAGAATTGTCCTCATTGCTGCACAGAAGGCTTATGTCTTCAATGCACCGCTCGGTGTGCTGCCCCAAGCGTCGACTGTGGATGTTGCGAACATCTGATAGACACATTTTTGATGACTACATGATAGTTCAGTGCGTCATGCTTCATGGATTAGAATAGAGGCTCAAAACGTTTTTTGAACGTCAAGGAACATGTGAGATGTTCCAAGAGCTGAAATAGGGATTTCAGGCTTGTGCCCGTGTCGAGAGGTATGAGACCTTCGACAAGTTCTTTGCCTACAAGATGAACGAGAATAGCTCAATCGTTGAGCATGTACTCAGATTGTCTGGGTACTACAATTGCTTGAATCGAGTGGGAGTTAATCTTTCAAATGAGATAGTGATGGTTCTCCAAAGTAACTGTCACCAAGCTACTAGAGCTTCGTGATGAACTACAGTGTATCAGGGATGAATATGATGATCCCTGAGTTGTTCACGATGTTTGACACCGCGAAAGTAGAAATCAAGTAGGAGCATCAATTGTTGATGGTTACTAAAACCGCTGGTTTCCAGAAGGGCAAAGGGTGAGAAGGGATACTTCATGAATAGAAAATTAGTTGCTGCTCTAGTGAAGAAACCCGAGGTTGAACCCAAACCCGAGACTAAGTGCTTCTATTATGAAGGGGACGGTCACTGAAGCAGAACTACCCTAGATACTTGATAGATAAGAAGGCTGGCAATGTCAATAGTAATATATTTGATATTCGTGTTATTGATGTGTACCTTACTAGTAATCCTAGTAGCACTTGGGTATTAGATACCAGTTCAGTTGCTAACTTTAGTAACTCGAAATAAAATCTATGGATTGGACGGATACTAGCTAATGGCGAGGTGATGATGTGTGTTGGAAGTGATTCCAAGGTTGATGTGATCAACATCGCACGCTCCCTCTACCGTCGTGATTAGTGTTGAACCAGGATAAAAGTTATTTGGTGTGTGCATTGAGCGTAAGCATGATTAGATCATGCAATACGGTTATTCATTGAAGTGAGAGAATAAAGGTTATTATATTTACATGAATAATAGCTTCAATGGTCATGCACCCAATGTGAATGTTTCATTGAATCTCGATCATAGTGATACACATATTTATAATATTGATGTCAAAGGATGCAAAGTTAATAATGACAGTACCACATACTTGTGGCACTGCCGCTAAAAGGTCATAGTGGTGTAAAGAGTATGAAGAAGTTCCATGTTGATGGATTTTTGGAATCACTTGATTTTGAATCACGTGATACATGCAGACCATGCCTATTGGTGTAAAACACATGAAGAAACTCCATACTGGTGGATCTTTGGACTCACTTGATTTTGAATCATGTGATACATGTGAACCATGCTTCACGGGCAAGATGACTGAAATCCTCATTTCTTCAGTAAGATGGAATGGGCAAGTGACTTATTGGAAATAATACATGTTGATGTATGCAGTCCAATAAGTGTTTTAGCACGTGGTGGATATCGTTATTTTCCAAACTTTCACTAATTATTTGAGTAAATATGAGGATGTTTACTTAATGAATTACTAGTCTGAAAAACGTTTGAAAGGTTAAAAGCAAATTTCAGAGTGAAGTTGATAGTCGTCATAACAAGAAGATAAAGTTTCTACAATGTGATCGTGGGAGTGTATGTGTGAGTTATGAGTTTGGCACTCATTTAAGACATTGTGGAAATTGTTTCACAACTCATGCCACCTGGAACACCATAGTGTGATGGTGTCTCCGTACGTCATAGTCGTGCCCTATTGGATATGATGTGTACTGTGATGTCTCTTATCGATTTGCCACTATAGTTTTGGGGTTATGCATTGAAGACAACCACATTCACTTTAAATAGGGCACCATCAATTTCCGTTAAGATGACACCGTATGAACGATGGTTTCACAAGAAACCTAAGCTGTTGTTTCTTAAAGTTTGGGCCTGCGATGCTTGTGTGAAAAGGGTTTCAACCTGATAAGCTCGAACCCAAAGCGGATAAAATGCATCTTCATAGGATACCCAAAGGAGACAGTTGGGTGTTCCTCCTATCTCAGATCCAAAGGCAAAGTGTTTGTTCCTAAGAACGAGTCATTTCTTGAGAAAAGGTTTCTCTCGAATTAATTGAGTGGGAGGATGGTGGAACTTGATGAGGTTACTGAACCGTCACTTCAACCAGTGAGTGGCAAGGCACAGGAAGTTTTTCCTGTGGCGCCTACACAATTGAAGTGAAAACTGATGATAGTGATCATAATGCTTCAGATTAAGTTACCACAAAACTCATAGGACGTCAAGGTCACGTACTGCTGCAGAGTGGTATAGTAACCCTATCTTGAAGGTCATGTTGTTGTACAACGATGAACTGATGTCTACGCACGCTTCTATTCTTGTAGACTATGTTGGGCCTCCAAGCGCAGAGGTTTGTATGACAGCAGCAATTTCCCTCAAGTGGATGACCTAAGGTTTATCGAACTCAGGGAAGTAGAGGTTGAAGATGGTCTCTCTCAAGCAACCCTGTAATTAAGATACAAGAAGTCTCTTGTGTCCCCAACACACCTAATACAATTGTCAGTTGTATAGGTGCACTAGTTCAGCGAAGAGATGGTAAAATATGGGTGATAGGTGTGGCAAAGCAAGGTAATATAAATCTGTAATAAAAATTACAGCAAGGTAGCAAGTGACAAAAGTGAACATAAACGATGTAACAATGGTGAGAAATAATGCCTAGGCTTCATACTTTAACTAGTGGTAACTCCCAACAACATTAACATAGTCTAATCATATGATATTTCCACTGAAACATGCAATGGTGACGTACTCGAAGGTCATTCCTTTGTGATCAAGAGAGGACGAGAATTATGTAGGGCTACAAAAGCACACCTCAGAGTTTGTAGTTCTCATCTATGGATTTCCCAATGTCACTGCGGCCATCCAAAGAGAGTACCACAATCACCACGATGTATCTCAAGGATAGTCAAAGACAAGCACCAAGAGACTCTCAATCTTCAATCAATTCACAAAAGAGGAAATCACTCATGAAAATATTCTTCTAATCCATGTCCAATAGACCGTTATCACCATGGTCTCGGGGATTATACTAGATAATATCAAGTGAGTACATCAATCCAATACATAGAAGTAGGGGAAACATCATGAGATCACCCTAGATTAACATAGCCTATGATCACAATCAAAATCACATCATGGGAGAGAGAGTTAACCACATAGCTACTGTACAAGGCCTCGGCCCCGAGGAGGAACTGCTCCCGCTTCATGGAGGGAGGAAGCAACGTCGATGGAGATGAATCCGGGGGCACTTCCCCGTCCAGGCAGGGTGGCGGCACAGGTATTCTGTCCCCCGAAACTTGTCGGCGATGGCCGCGGAGATCGGAATTGCTTCTGGAGAAAAGGGTTCCGGAACTAGGACTTCCCCTCCGAGGGGTAAATATAGGCGAAAGGAGGACACCAGAGGGCGTGGGCCCCACCCAGGCGGCCTGGTGACGTGGCCAGGGGCCAGGCCGCCTAGGCAGGCCCTGGCCCCCCTTTGGTGATTCTGGAGTTCCGTCACGCTGATTTTTATATATTTTTTCTAGAATTTTTCGGGCTTCGGAAAATTGGGTAAAAGCCTCTCGAAAATAGACATGAGCAGACAGAAACTGGCACTGGGTGCACTAAGTTAGTAGGTTAGTCCAAATATGTGAAAAATGATATAAAAGTGTTGCAAAACATATAACAATGTCACCCAAAAGATCATGGAACAAGCAGAAATTATAGGTACGTTAGGGACGTATCATGAACCTACGAGCTATGAAAAGGCAATGGTGGGCACGGATTCTGACAAATGGTGGAAGCCATGAAATCCGAGAGAAGATCCATGTATGATAACAAAGTGTGGACTTTGGAAGAACTATTTGATGGTCGTAAGACTATTAAGTACAGATGGATTCTTAAAAGGAAGACGGACGATGATGGTAAATGTCACCATTAAGATAGCTCGACTTGTTGCAAAGATGTTTCCGACAAAGTTCAAGGAGTTGACTATGATGAGACTTTCTCACACGTAGCGATGCTAAAGTCTATTGGAATTATGTTAGCAGTTGCTGCATTTTTTAATTATGAAATCTTGCAGATGGATGTCAAAACATTGTTTCCTCGAGGGTTTCCTTGAGGAAAGGTTGTATGTGATACAACGAGAAGGTTTTGTCGATCCTAAGGATGCTAACAAGTATGCAAACTCTAGCGATCCTTCTTAAGGACTGGAGCAAGCATCTCGGAGTTTGAATAGGTACTTTGATGAATGATCAAAGCTCTTGGGTTTATACAAAGTTTATGAGAAACTTTTGTTTCCAAGAAAGTGAGTGGGAGCACTATGGAATTTCTGATAAGTATATGTGGTTGACATATTGCTGATCGGAAATGACATAGAATTTCTGGAAAGCATAAGGGTTGGTTTGAATGGAGTTTTTCAAAGGAAAACCTGGATTAAGCTATTTGAATATTGAGCATCAAGATCTATAGAGATAGATCAAAACGCTTAATAGAACTTTCAATGAATACATACCTTGACAAGATTTTGAAAGACTTCAAAATGGATTAGTCAAAGAAGGAGTTTCTTGATTGTATTGTAAAGGTGTGAAATTGAGTCTCAAAGCCCGACCACGACAGAAGAAAGAGAAAGGACGAAGGTCGTCCCTTATGTATTAGTCATAGGCTCTGTAGTATGCCATGCTGTGTATGTACCGCACCTGATGTGTGCCTTGCCATGAATCAGTCAAGGGGTACAGAAGTGATCCAGGAATGAATCACTGGACATTGGTCAAAGTTATCCTTAGTAACCATCGGACTAAGGGATATTTCTCGATTACGAGGTGATAAAAGGGTTCGTCGTAAAGAGTTACATCGATGCAAGTTTTGACACTAATCTCGATGACTATGAGTAGTAAGCCAGATTCGTATATGGAGAGGCCAGTTAGGATTGCTCTAAATGGAGCGTAATAGCAATGTCTACAGTATGACAAAGAGATTTGTAAGGTACACACGGATCTGAATGTTTCAGACCCGTTGACTAAAACCTCTCTCACAAGCAAGATATGATCAAACCACATAACTGTATGGGTGTTAGATTCATTGCAATCACATAGTGATATGAACTAGATTATTGACTCTAGTGCAAGTGGGAGACTGTTGGAAATATGCCCTAGAGGCAATAATAAAGTGATTATTATTATATTTCCTTGTTCATGATAATTGTCTATTATTCATGCTAAAATTATATTAACCGGAAACAGTAATACATGTGTGAATATATAGATCACAATGTGTCCCTAGTGAGCCTCTAGTTGGCTAACTCGTTGTTCAATAGATGATCATGATTTCCTGATCATGGACATAGAGATGTCATTGATAACGGGATCACATCATTAGGAGAATGATGTGATGGACAAGACCCAGTTCTAAGCATAGCACTAGATCGTGTTGTTCATCCGCTAAAGCTTTTCTAATGTCAAGTATCATTTCCTTAGACCATGAGATTGTGCAACTCCCGGGTACCGTATGAATGCTTTGGGTGCATCAAACGTCACAACGTAACTGGGTGGCTATAAAGGTGTACTACAGGTATCTCCGAAAGTGTCTGTTGGGTTGGCACGAATCGAGACTGGGATTTGTCGCTTCATATGAAGGAAAGGTATCTCAGGGCCCACTCGGTAGAACATCATCATAATGAGCTCAATGTGACTAAGGAGTTAGTCACGGGATGATGTGCTACGGAACGAGTAAAGAGACTTGCCGGTAACGAGATTGAACAAGGTATGGGGATACCGACGATTGAATCTCAAGCAAGTTATATACCGGTAGACAAAGGAAATTGTATACGGGATTAAGTGAATCCTTGACATCATGGTTCATCCGATGAGATCATCGTGGAACATGTGGGAGCCAACATGGATATCCATACCCTGCTATTGGTTATTGACCGGAGAGGTGTCTCGGTCATATCTGCATGCTTCCCGAACCCGTAGGGTCTACACACTTAAGGTTCGATGATGCTAGGGTTATAGAGTACGTGGTTACCGAAGGTTTTTCGGGGTCCCGGATGAGATCCCGAACGTCACGAGGAGCTCCGGAATGGTTCGTAGGTAAAGACTGATATATAGGAAGTCCTGTTTTGGTCACCGAAAAAGTTTCGGGCTCATCGGTAGTGTACGAGGAGTGCCGGGAGGGTGTCGGAGGACCCCCGGGAGGGGTGTGATGACCAAAGGATCTCATGGGCTGTTAGAGGAGGTGGACCAGCCCTTATTGGTCTGGCCTAGGCCTTCCCTAAAGGCCCATGCGGCTAGGGATAAAGGAGATAAGGCAAAAGGTTTTAAAAGGAAGGAATCCACCTCCCTTGTGGGAGGTGGACTCCTCCCTAGTTCAGTCGAAGCCCTCCTCCTTGGAGGAGGGGCCAAGGCAGCCCTCCCTCTCCCTCCTCCTATATATATTTGAGGTTTTAGCCTTTTGGAGAGAGACAATTGATCTCTCCCAAGGCAATCCCTACCTCTCTCTTCTTCCTCCTCCATAACGCTTGACGAAGCCCTGTCGGAGAACCACGTAGCTCCACCGCCACCGCGCCATCGTGATGCCGGAGCTCTCCCTCAACCTATGCTTCCTCCTTGCTGGTTGAAGGTCTTGGAGACGTCATCGGGCTGCATGTGTTTTGAACATGGAGGTGTCGTTGTTCGGCACTGAGATCTGAATCCACCGCGATCTGAATCGCTGCGAGTACGACTCCATCAACCGTGTTCATAGTAAGGCTTCTACTTAGCGATATTCAAAGGTATGAAGATGCTCTACCCCATTACTCGTTGCTGGTTTCTCTATAGATAGATCCTTTCATGGTGCAGGAAATTTTTGAAATTACTACGTGAGATAGGAACGTCTTCACTTCGACTTGCACAACATGGGATTGCAAAAGGGACATTACAATTTTTTTGCATGGAGAAAGGTGAGATCCCCAAGCATCTCCTTGAGCGAATGATAACGCTTGCTGCCGACATTGAGTCATTTGATTGTGACAAGAGCCAAGATGGATTCAACTTGACCAAACGGTTTCTTGTGGAAAAATTGCTAAATGCACTTGCCCCCTATCAACATCAAATGGTATGGGGCATAAGATAACATTTTCTAAAGGAAATGTCTCCCGATGATGCCATTTCACCCTTCCAACTATTTGAAAAATCCAAGACCAATGCTACAAGACACCTTGCCATGCATGGTTCCTCATCACCCAAGACAAAGCTTTCCTTGAAGACCAAGAATGTATGTGATGATGATATTAGTGAAGAAGAAGAATAAGAAGAAGATGATGAATAAGGTGATGAGTTTGACTCAGACGAGGGGCCCTCATATGGAGACATGGCTCTCTTTGTGAAGAAGTTCACTGCAGGAAAATTCAAGGGAAGATTCCAAAAGAAGAAAGTCATGACTTGCTACAATTGTGAAGAAACCAGCCACTTCTCAAACGAGTGCCCTCGTGAGAAGAGAGAAGACAACCCAAGGTTTCTGAAGATTTTTGTGAAGAATAAGTTGCCCAACCCATTAAAATCCAGGTTCAAGAAAAGAGATGGGAAGGTAATGGTTGTAGAAGAAGAATCCAACCCCGATGATGTTGGAGGTGTTGCCGGTGTATATCAAGACACTCTAAGCACATTGAGACTTGTCAACAAGAGTGGTGATGTTGTCACATATAACTACACGAAAGACTACAAGGGCAACACACATAAATGTCTCATGGCAAAGATCGTGGTAGACGATGATGCCTCAAGCCTCCCCGGACAAGGTAAAGGTACGTAACTCCATGTCCAAACCCTCCTCTATTCACTCACCCTTCACCTAGTGACAAATATCTTGATGCGAAGGATCATGATCATGAATGCGACATGAATGTCGCTATGCTTGCTAATGGATAAAGTCATGTGCTTTCTCAAAGGAAAGAAGTTCATTATGTTTCATATGCTAATGGAGATGGTGAGTAAGCATACCATCACCATTAAGGAACTCGACACCCTCATCATTGAGGAAAAGTAATAATGTAAAATCCTTGAGCGGAAAGTCCAATATGAGGAAGCACGTAATGATGAATTGTGCTTAAAGATTGGTGCAAACATTGATATACATACTAAAGAACTTTCCTCCTTGAAAAAGCCTAATAGTTCTTATAAAGTGTTAGTAAATGATAAAAGTAAGCTTGAAGAGTCTAACACCACTCTCTCTATGGATTGTGATCTCTTACATTTGTCTGTCAAGACAAAGGAAGAAGAGTTCAACATCCTTACAAAGAAGTTTGACGAACTTAAGCTTACTCATCTTGACACCCTCAGCAAACTTATTCCTCTCCTATTATAAACGTTGCTGCTTGTGCTACTAACCCCAATGGTGGCCTAGATATTGTTCTCAAGGAGAATCGGTTATTAAAGTCCCAAATTGAGGATGGGCTCATGTCATGTGCCCAAGGACAAAATAATCTCAATGAATTTTTGAGTCAACACAATGAGGTAATGGCCAAGGAAGGGCTTGTGTTTGATCCAAGCACAAGCAAGAAGAAGATGCCAACACATAAGTGTACCACTCCTCTCAAGGAGATATTTGTCCATGAAGGGCACACAGAGAAAGGAAAGGGTAAAGTTAACAATGTTGTGAGTAGGAAGGCCACTAGGGTCATGCTTACTCCCAACAAAGCCAAAAAATTATTCCTCCATCACATGTCCTTCATATGGCAAAAGATGGAGATGTTTATGCTCAATTTGTTGAACGTAGAAATGTTTTTTGTTTCTATGCAATTTTGGTGTCTAAGACCCTTGTTACCAACATGAGAGGTCCCATTGTAAAATGTTTGCCTCTAACCCAGGCTTAAAATGTGTGTAGGTTGCCTTCTCTGGTGGAGTGAAATGGGTGATTGATAGTGGATGCACGAACCATATGACCGGAGATGGCACATTGCTCATGACTTCATGCGAGCTATTCGATCATTTATGATCATTATCTTTGGATTATTTGAGTCTTCTTTGATTTATATGATTCTTATTTGCATGATTATCATAACTTCGTAATTCTCAACGATCTATTGAATTGCTTTGGCTAAGTAGTTTGGCATTTCTTCAGTCAGAGGGGGTGCGTTGTAGTGAGTTCAACCTGACGAGTTTCTATATCCCAGTGACATAAGGGGACAACTTACGTCTTTGTGTTGCTGCCACTAAGGATAGAACGATGGGGTTTATTCATATTGTTTGAGTTTACTTTGTCTACATCATGTCATTATTCTCCATGCATTACTCTGTTTTACTTAATACTCTAGATGCATGCTGGATAGCGGTCGATGGGTGGATTAAGAGTAGTGGGTGTAGGCAGGAGTCAGACTGTTTGCTTATGGACGTCATGCTTATATACGCATGATCATTCCCGTGAAAATCACATAACTATCCATTGTTCTATCAATTGCCCAACAATAATTTGTTTACCCACCATATGTTGCTTTTATGAGAGATGCCAGTAGAGAACACTATGCCCCCCGGGGGCTATTGACTTATATATTCAGAAACTTATATTTTCCTTGCTGTTATTATTTGTATTTTATTTTATTTTTTAAGTCACAACTATCTACAATTATCTACACACCTCATTCGCTTGCAAATAACGAGATCAAGGGGATTGACAACCCTTTTGCCCGCGTTGGGTGCAAGTTCTTTGCTCTTTTGTGTGCAGTCGATGAAGACGGCTGGGGGTTGATATACCTATTGGTTCAATAAATATTGGTTTATTAATCAATGGAAATACTTACCCGCATTGTGATGCGATAACCCGTGCCTCTTCATGGAAAATCCAACGCAGATCACGAGTATTAGGAAGGATTTCTCGCGCCGTTGCCGGGGAATATTATTCATGAGTGTCAAGAAGTAACTTCACACAAATTATCATTCACTTGTTCTTATTTTTATTTCCTGTTATATCTATCTTGCTTATAATATCAAAAATACACAAATATTTATCTTTGCTAGTTCACTTGCCTAGCTATGCTATCTTTATCTTTGTCACACCAAGACAGAAAGTAAAACGCAAAGGTTAAAATAAATGGATCTTCGTCCACTAGCTAATCTTTTCAAAAGACCCATTTGTGTTGAAACAATTGCTAGTGAGAGTGCACTAGATTATCTTTATGAGGTCTTGCTTGAAAATCATGAATCTAGAAATTGTGAAGTTTATAAAGTGATTCATGATAGTTCCGTGAATGAAAAGCATGATTTCCATGTTGTTAGTATAAATTCTATGAATATCAATTGTGCTAATGATCATGATTGCGGTGATAAGCTTCTATTCACTTATATATTAAGAATTCTATGCTTCATGATGAATCTATTATAGAAACTTTTGCGTCCAGTAGCAGAAATTCTAAACATCATGGAAGCGTAGAAAGTGTCTGAATGTTTTACACAAGATTGATATACAAATTCCCTACGTTGTCAAAAATTTCCTAATTTTTGGAGTTACATAAGTATGAGCAAAATTCTAGTCTTTACATAGTGTTATGTTTTTGACAGATTCTGTTTTATTTGCATTGTATGCTTATTTTGATTATTCTATGGTTTGTATCGGGGGGTATAAGCCATAGTAAAGTTAGAGTACAATAGGTTTAATTCCAAAAAAATTGGAATAGGTTTTCAACAACACCTAAAGTTAAGTTTGGTTTTTTTATACTAATGGATCTCACAAAGGTTTTGTTGAGTTTTTTGTGATTGAAGTTTTCAAGTTTTGGCTGAGATCACGATGGATGAAGGAATAAGGAGTGATAAAAGCCTAAGCTTGGGGATGCCACATGGCACCCCAAGGTAATATCCAAAGAGTACCAAGCAACTAAGCTTAGGGATGGCCCAGAAGGCATCCACTCTTTCTTCTAACAACCATCGGTAATTTTACTTGAAGCTATATTTTTATTTGTCACATATCATGAGTTTGGCTTGAAGCATCTTGTATTAGAGTCTTTGCTTGATTTTCTGGTTAGTTTGTCATAATAAACCATGCTAGACACACCCATTTGAGAGAGGCAAATTATGCTACGATTTGTTAGAATCTCTCTTTATGCTTCACTTCAATTTTTTGGAGCCATGGAATTTCTCTAGCGCTTCACTTATATATTTTTGAGCACGGTGGTGTTGTTATTTTGAAGAAATTTGCTCTCATGCTTCACTTAGATTATTTTGAGAGTTAGTAAAAACTTTGAAGAAATCCTCTCTTGCTCCACTTACATTATTTTGAGAGTTAGTAGAAATTTTGAAGAAATCCTCTCTTGCTTCACTTACATTATTTTGAGAGTTGAAAATTTTAAAGAAACTTGTGCTATCGTTCTTCACTTATATTTCATTTAAATGAAATTTTTCCCAAAGGTGATAGATATCCAGGGGAGATATAATAAAAACTTTCATGACGATCATTAGATGTTAAACTTGATTCTTTGCAATAGTTTTGTGATATGAAGACAGTGATATATGAGTTATGTTGATTAGTATGTATGCTTTAGTAAGAATATTGGTGTTAAGGTTTGTAATTCCCTATGCACACGCATAAAGTCAATAATTATGCTATGAAATTACATCCTACTTGTATTGCATTATTCGGTGTTAGTTATGTTTAATGTTCGCTTATGATGGTTTTCATTCCTTGGTTGGGCGTTTCTCAATCTATTTTCTAGCCTTCACTTGTACTAAGCGGGAAAACTACTTGTGCATCAAAATCCTAAAATCCAAAGTTGTGCCAAATGAGTCCATCATACCTACCTATGTGCGGTATTTCAACGCCGTTATAAGTAAATTTGCTAGTGTCAACTCTAATGTTCAAAATAAATTTCTGTTTTGTGTGCCCGTACCACTCATGGAGCGGCGAGGGGTGGCCGGTATCTTCCCTGTTAAATAGGTTATTCTTAAGATGAGTGTTTAGTCACTTATCATTGCACGAGAGTATGACGGTAATAGGGATGCTCAGTCTTGAAATGCAAACAAAAATTATTTTATGTTTTCCAATAATAAACTCCTTAGAAAGTGTTGGTATGGACGATGCCCGTGGATGCGGCTAGCCGTGAAGTGTGAAATAATAGTGGAAAAAGGAATAAACTTTATTTTCAGTTTGGGAACCGCCTATGATTTTTTTTGCATGGAGGATATTGGAACCTTTTAGTCATTTCCATTGAGAAGGAAAGCATACCGCCCAAAATATTTTATCTTTAAATTTTTCACCCTGAGCTCTCGCACCCCCACAAATATTTGCTCCCCTCTGCGAAGGGCCTATCTATTCACTTTATGTTTTATTTTATTTTGAATTTGAGTCTCCATCTTCTCTTATAAAGCACCAACTAAGGAACACTATTATCATACTTGAGCATCGGATATAGCTAATATTTGGGTGTGTTGCATGAATGGATCAATGATGGAGCATGATGGGCTAGGTATAGCGTTCTTTAGCCTTGATATTTTGGAAGACTTGGTTGCTTGTTGATATGCTTGAGTATTGAAGTATTCATGTCAAATTATAGACTATTTTTTTGAATCATCTACGAGTCCATATGTCCATGCTAAAAATAAAATAATATGATGAACATGTTAGGCAACATTCCACATCAAAAATTCTTTTTATCATTTACCTACTTGAGAACGAGCAGGAATTAATCTTGGGGATGCTGATACGTCTCCAACGTATCTATAATTTTTTATTATTCCATTGCTATTATATTATCATTCTAGGATGTTTTATGATCATTTTGTAGCAACCGTATATCATTTTTTGGGACTAACCTATTGACATAGGGCCTAACGTGAGTTGCTGTGTTTTTGTTGTTTTTTCTTCACAAAAAATAAATATCAGATGAAGTCCAAATGCCACGAAGCTTTTTGGAGATTTTTTTGGACCAGAAGGAAACTTGAGGGCCAAGGATGATTACCAAAGGAGGTCCAGGCGGCCCAGTAGGCACCAAGGTATGCCCTGGGTCCCTGGCGCGGCCTGGTCGGTAGTGGGGGCCTCGACACCTCCTCCACCGCCTCTTAGCTCTATAAATACCCCAATATTCCAGAAACCCTAGAGGAGAAGACAAAAATTCGTTTCAGCTGCCGCAAGTTCCATAAGCCATGAAATCCAATCTAGAGCCCGTTCTGGAGAGGAACACGATCGCGGAGGGGTTCATCATCCTCATTGGTGCTCCTCTGATGATGCGTGAGCAGTTCATATCAGAGTAGCTAGATGGCTTTCTCTCTCGTTTTGCTCCTCAATAGAATGGTATCTTGGAGATGTATTTGATGTAACTATATCTTTTGCGGCGTGTTTGTTGGGATCTGATGAATTGCGAGTTTATGATCTGATCTATTAAATTGTATCCATTCTTGATTATTATAGCCTCATATTTCTTCTTCGATATTTGGGTTTTGTCTAGCCGACTTTATATTTTATCTTGCAACGGGAAGAGGTGCTTTGTGATGGGTTCGATCTTGCAGTGCTCAATCTCAGTGAAAGAAAGATACATGACACACATGTATCATTGCTATTCGGGATAAAACACTGGGGTCTATTTCTACATGAATATATCTTGTCTACATCATGTCATCGTTCTTAAAGCATTACTCCATTTCTTCATGAACTTAATACGCTAGATGCATGCTAGATAGCGGTAGATGTGTGGAATAATAGAAGTAGATGCAGGCAGAAGTCGGTCTACTTGTCTTCAACGTGATGCCTATATACATGATCATTGTCTTGGATATCGTCATAATTATTCGCTCTTCTATCAATTTCCCAATAGTAATTTGTCTACCCACCGTTTGCTACTTTCTCAAGAGAAGCCACTAGTGAAACCTACGACCCCCGAGTCTATTTTACATCATGTATTTGCAATATCTATTTTGTTATTCGCGTTTCCATTTTATTTTCTCTTTTATTTTCAGATATATATTATCAAAAACCCAAAAATACCTTGCTGCGTTTTATTTGCCATCACTTTGTTTGCATCTATCAATATATCATTTTATCGTTCTATTTTACCCATGAGGGATTGCCAAACCCTACACGCGTTGGGTTGCAAGGATTTGTTATTTGTGTGCAGGTATCGCTTACATAGTCTTGTGGATCATTCTACTGGACTGATACCTTGGTTTCTTAACTAAGGGAAATAATTACCGTCGTTGTGCTACATCATCCTTTAAGTTTGAAGAGAAACCAACGCAATCATCGGGGAGTCAACAGACAACAAGTTGAAAATACTTTTTCACCCATTGACGTCCCTCATATCATGGCAATCCTTATATGCACTAGGAACATTCATGACTACTGGGTCTGGAACTTCGAAAGGAATGGCGCGTTCTCAGTTAGGTCGGCATATAGAATGCTCGTTGCGACTTGGCAGCGCAGAGAAGCATGGATATATGGCACCTCTGGATCGTCTAGCGAAAACATTGAGGAGAAATCATGGAAGTAACTTTGGACCACCCAGTTTCCGGCAAAAGTGAGGATGTTCCCATGGAGACTCTCAAAACATTTGTTACCCAGTGTGGATTTGAGGGCACACCCCCACATGTCAACCACCAACTCGTGTGGGTTGTGTGGACCACCCGACTGGAGGCACTCGCTCATCGAGTGCTCGATGGCACGGTGCATATGGCCGTTGGACAGTGGAGATATAGTAGACCAAGTGGTCTCCGTAAGTGAGCCAAGGGCAAAATATTAGATCTTTTCTCTAATGGAGACGTTACCCCATGCAAAATTTGTTTGATTTGTGGTTACCCCATGGTCTATTTGGATGACACGTAGAAACTTCATTGACGAAGGAATCAACCAAAGTCCCCAAGCGATGCACATGTTCATCCAGCGCTTCATATCCGAGCTTGATATGATCCATGAGATGAAACCGACGACTTTGCAGCAAGCTCCTCGGGATCCTAGACAAGTACATGCAAAGCCAAGTGCACCCCCAACGAGATATGCTAAAATCCACACTGATGGAGTTGTGTCACGGAACCGAGGCGGCTCTTATGCTGCTGTGTGTTGCGATGATGCTGGAAATTATCCGGGCAGTTCGGCTCTCGTTATCGCTGGCCACATCGACCCAACGAAGCTTGAAGTGATCGCATGCACAAAGGCATTGGCTTGGCGGAGGATCTACTAGTGCATGATTTTGTTATTTCTTCGGACTGCAAGCAGGTTGTGAACGACATAAGAAGTGGCAACCAGGGGCGATATTGTTGGGGAACGTCGCATGGGAAACAAAAAATTTCCTACGCGCACGAAGACCTATCATGGTGATGTCCATCTACGAGAGGGGATTTCCGATCTACGTACCCTTGTAGATCGCACAGCAGAAGCGTTAGTGAACGCGGTTGATGTAGTGGAACGTCCTCACGTCCCTCGATCCGCCCCGCGAACCGTCCCACGAACCTTCCCGCGATCCGTCCCACGATCTAGTGCCGAACGGACGGCACCTCCGCGTTCAACACACGTACAGCTCGACGATGATCTCGACCTTCTTGATCCAACAAGAGAGACGGAGAGGTAGATGAGTTCTCCAGCAGTGTGACGGTGCTCCGGAGGTTGGTGGTGATCTGATCTCGGCAGGGCTCCGCCCGAGCTCCGCAGAAAAGCGATCTAGAGGTAAAATCGTGGAGTTATGTGGTCGGGCTGCCTTGGAAAATTTGTCTCAAATCAGCCCTAATTGCTCCATATATATAGGAGGAGGGAGGGGAGGCTTTCCTTGAGGCTCAAGGAGCCCCAAGGGCTGCGCCACCAAGGGAGGAGGAGTCCTCCTCCAATCCTAGTCCAACTAGGATTGGAAGGTGGAGTCCTTCTCCTTTTCCCACCTCCTTTTTTTTCTTTCTCTTTGATTTTCTATCCTTGGCGCATAGGACCTTCTTGGGCTGTCCCACCAGCCCACGAAGGGCTGGTGCGCCACCCCCAAGGCCTATGGGCTTCCCCGGGGTGGGTTGCCCCCCCCCCGGTGAACACCCGGAACCCATTCGTCATTCCCGATACATTCCCGGTAACTCCGAAAACCTTCCGGTAATCAAATGAGGTCATCCTATATATGAATCTTCGTTTCCGGACCATTCCGGAAACCCTCATGATGTCCGTGATCTCATCCGGGACTCCTAACAACATTAGGTAACCAACCATACAACTCAAATACGCATAAAACAACGTTGAACCTTAAGTGTGCAGTTCCCTGCGGGTTCGGGAACTATGTAGACATGACCCGAGAGACTCCTCGGTCAATATCCAATAGCGGGACCTGGATGCCCATATTGGATCCTACATATTCTACGAAGATCTTATCGTTTGAACCTCAGTGCCAAGGATTCATATAATCCCGTATGTCATTCCCTTTGTCCTTCGGTATGTTACTTGCCCGAGATTCGATCGTCGGTATCCGCATACCTATTTCAATCTCGTTTACCGGCAAGTCTCTTTACTCGTTCCGTAATACAAGATCCCATGATTTACACTAAGTCACATTGCTTGCAAGGCTTGTGTGTGATGTTGTATTACCGAGTGGGCCCCGAGATACCTCTCCGTCACACGGAGTGACAAATCCCAGTCTCGATCCATACTAACTCAACGAACACCTTCGGAGATACCTGTAGAGCATCTTTATAGTCACCCAGTTACGTTGCGACGTTTGATACACACAAAGCATTCCTCCGGTGTCAGTGAGTTATATGATCTCATGGTCATAGGAACAAATACTTGACACGCAGAAAAAAATAGCAACAAAATGACACGATCAACATGCTATGTCTATTAGTTTGGGTCTAGTCCATCACATGATTCTCCTAATGATGTGATCCCGTTATCAAGTGACAACACTTGCCTATGGTCAGGAAACCTTGACCATCTTTGATCAACGAGCTAGTCAACTAGAGGCTTACTAGGGACAGTGTTTTGTCTATGTATCCACACATGCACTGTGTTTCCAATCAATACAATTATAGCATGGATAATAAACGATTATCATGAACGAAGAAATATAATAATAACTAATTTATTATTGCCTCTAGGGCATATTTCCAACAGTCTCCCACTTGCACTAGAGTCAATAATCTAGTTCACATCACCATGTGATTCCAACGAATCCAACACCCATATAGTTCTGGGGTGTGATCACGTCTTGCTCGTGAGAGAGGTTTTAGTCAATGGTTCTGAAACTTTCAGATCCGTGTGTTCTTTACAAATCTTTATGTCATCTTATAGATGCTGCTACTATGTGCTATTCGGAAATACTCCAAACATCTACTCTACTATACGAATCTGTTTCACTACTCATAGTTATTCGATTAGTGTCAAAGCTTGCATCGACGTAACCCTTTACGACGAACTCTTTAACCACCTCCATAATCGAGAAAAATTCCTTAGTCCATCAGTTACTAAGGATAAATTTTGACCGCTACTAGTGATTCAACCATGGATCACTTTCTGTACCTCTCAAGAGACTTTGAGTCAAGGCACACATCAGGTGCGGTACCCAGCATGGCATACTTCAGATTCTACGGCCAAGGCATAGAAGACGACCTTCGTCTATTCTCTTTATTCTGCCGGGGTCGGGTTTTGAGTCTTACTCAAATTCACACCTTACAACGCAACCAAGAACTCCTTCTTTGTTGATCTATTTTGAACTCCTTCAAAAACTTGTCAAGGCATGCACCTTGTTGAAACTTCTATTAAGCGCTTTTGGTCTATCTCCATAGATCTTTGATGCTCAACGTTCAAGTAGCTCAATCCAGGTATTCCTTTGAAAAACTCCTTTCAAACAACCTTTTATGCTTTACAGAAATTCTACATTACTTCTGATCAACAATATGTCAACCACATATACTTATCAGAAATTCTATAGTGCTCCCACTCACTTCTTTGGAAATACAAGTTTCTCACAAACCTTGTACAAACCCAAAATCTTTGATCATCTCATCAAAGTGTATATTCCAACTCCGAGATGTTTGCACCAGTCCATTGAAGGATTGCTGGAGCTTGCATACTTGTTAGTATATTTAGGATCGACAAAACCTTCTGGTTGTATCTCATACAATGTTTGCTCAAGGAAACCGTCGAGGAAACAATGTTTTGACATCCTATGTGCAATATTTCATAAATAATGCAGCAACTACTAACATAATTCTAACAGACTTTTAGCATCGCTACGAGTGAGAAAGTCTCATCATAGTCAACTGTTTGATCTTGTCGGAAACATCTTTGCGACAAGTGGAGCTTTTCTTAATAGTGACTTATCACCATCATCGTCTGTCTTCCTTTTAAAGATCCATCTTTACTCAATAGTCCTACGACCATCAAGTAGTTCTTCCAAAGTCTACACTTTGTTTTCATACATGGATCCTCTCTCGGATTTCATGGCCTCCAGCCATTTGTCGGAATCCGGGCCCACCATCGCTTCTCCACAACTCGTAGGTTCATTATTGTTCAACAACATGACCTCTAAGACAAGGTTACCATACCATTCTGTAGTAGTACGCGACCTTGTCGACCTACAAGGCTTGTAGTAACTTGATCCGATGCTCGATGATCACCATCATTAGCTTTCACTTCAATTGGTGTAGGCGCCACAGGAACAACTTCCTGTGCCCTGCTACACACTGGTTGAAGTGATGGTTCAATAACCTCATCAAGTTATACCACCCTCCCACTCAATTCTTTCGAGAGAAACCTTTCCTCGAGAAAGGATCCGTTTCTAGAGACAAACACTTTGCTTTCGGATCTGAGATAGGAGATGTACCCAACTGTTTTGGATATCCCATGAAGATGCATTTATCCGCTTTGGATTCGAGCTTATCAGACTGAAACTTTTTCACATAAGTGTCGAAGCCCCAAACTTTCAAGAAACGACAGTTTAGATTTCTCTAAACCTCAGTCTATACTATGTCATCTCAACGGAAATATACGGTGCCCTATTTAAAGTGAATGTGGTTGTCTCTAATGCATAACCCGTAAACGATAGTGGTAATTCGATAAGAGACATCATAGCATGCACCATACCAAATAGTGTGTGGCTATGACGTTCAGACACATCATCACACTATGATGTTCCAGGTGGCATGAACTGCGAAACAATTTCCACATTGTCTTAACTGCGTACCAAAACTCGTAACTCAGATATTCATTTCTATGATCATATCGTAGACAGTTTATCCTCTTGTTACGACGAACTTCACTCCGAAACAGAATTGAACCTTTCAATATTTCAGACTTGTGATTCATTAAGTAAATACTCTTGTATCTGCTCAAATCGTCATTGAAGTAAGAACATAATGATATCCACTGCGTGCCTCAGCACCTATTGGACTGCATACATCAAAATGTATCACTTCCAACAAGTTACTATCTTGTTTCATCTCAATGAAAACAAGGCCTTGCTCATGTGGTATGATTTGCATGTCACTAGTGATTCAAAATCAAGTGAGTATCAAGATCCATCAGCATGGAGCCTCTTCATGCAATTTATACCAACATGACTCAAGCGGTAGTGCCACAAGTAAGTGGTACTATCATCATTACCTCGTATATTTTGGCACCAATATCATGAGCATGTGTAACACTACGATCGAGATTCAATAAACCATTGAAGGTGATTATTCAAGCAAATAGAGTAACCATTATTCTCTTTAAATGAATAATCGTATTGCAATAAACACGATCCAATCATGTTCATGCTTAACGCAAGCACCAAATAACAATTATTTAGGTTTAAGACCAATCCCGATGGTAGAGGGAGTGTGCGACGTTTGATCATATCAACCTTGGAAACACTTCCAACACGTATCGTCGCCTCGCCTTTAGCTAGTCTCCGTTTATGCCGTAGCTTTCATTTCGTGTTACTAATCACTTAGCAACCGAACCGGTATCCAATACCCTCATGCTACTAGGAGTACTAGTAAAGTACACATCAACATCATGTATATCAAATATACTTCTTTCGACTTTTGCCAGCCTTCTTATCTACCAAGTATCTAGAGTTGCTCCGCCTCAGTGACCGTTCCCCTCATAGCAGAAGCACTTAGTCCCGGGCTTGGGTTTAATCTGGGGTCTCTTCATTAGTGCAGCAACTGCTTTGCCATTTTCACGAAGTATCCCTTCTAGCCCTTGCCTTTATCAAAACTTAGTGGTTTTACTAACCATCAACTATTGATGCTCCTTCTTGATTTCTACTTTCGCAGTGTCAAACATCGCGAATCCCTCAAGGATCATTGTATCTATCCTTGATATGTTATAGTTCATCACGAAGCTCTCACAGCTTGGTGGCAGTGACTTTGGAGAACCATCACTATCTCATCTGGAAGATTAACTCCCACTTGATTCAAGCGATTGTCGTACTCAGACAATCTGAGCACACGCTCAACGATTGAGCTTTTCTCCTTTACTTTGTGGACAAAGAATCTTGTCAGAGGTCTTGTACCTCTAAACAAGGGCACATGCATGAAATCACAATTTCATCTCTTTAGAACATCTCTTATGTTCCGTGACGTTTCAAAACGTCTTCGGCGCCTTGCTTCTAAGCCATTAAGTATTTTGTACTGAACTATTGTGTAGTCATCAGAAACGTGTATGTCGGATGTTCACAACATCTACAGACGACGCTCGAGGTGCAGCACACCGAGTGGTGCATTAAGGACATAAGCCTTCTGCGCAGCAACGAGGACAATCCTCGGCTTTACAGACTCAGTCTGCAAAGTTTGCTACTATCAACTTTCAACTAAAATTTCTCTAGGAACATATAAAAACAGTAGAGCTATAGCGCAAGCTACATTGTAATTCGCAAAGACCATTAGACTATGTTCATGACAATTAGTTCAATTAATCATATTACTTAAGAACTCCCACTCAAAAAGTACATCTCTCTAGTCATTTGAGTGGTACATGATCCAAATCTACTATCTCAAGTCCGATCATCACATGAGTCGAGAATAGTTTCAATGGTAAGCATCTCTATGCTAATCATATCAACTATACGATTCATGCTCGACCTTTCGGTCTCATGTGTTCCGAGGCCATGTCTGCACATGCTAGGCTCGTGAAGCTTAACCCGAGTGTTCCGCATGTGCAACTGTTTTGCACCCGTTGTATGTGAACGTTGAGTCTATCACACCCGATCATCACGTGGTGTCTCGAAACGAAGAACTGTCGCAACGGTGCACAGTCGGGGAGAACACAATTTCATCTTGAAATTTTAGTGAGAGATCACCTCATAATGCTACCGTCGTTCTAAGCAAGATAAGGTGCATAAAGGATTAACATCACATGCAATTCATAAGTGACATGATATGGCCATCATCATGTGCTTCTTGATCTCCATCACCAAAGCACCGGCACGATCTTCTTGTCACCGGCGTCACACCATGATCTCCATCAACGTGTCGCCATCGGGGTTGTCGTGCTACTCATGCTATTACTACTAAAGCTACGTCCTAGCAATATAGTAAACGCATCTACAAGCACAAACGTTAGTTTAAAGACAACCCTATGGCTCCTGCGGTTGCTGTACCATCGACGCGCAAGTCGATATTAACTATTACAACATGATCATCTCATACATCCAATATATCACATCACATCGTTGGCCATATCACATCACAAGCATACCCTCCAAAAACAAGTTAGACGTCCTCTAATTGTTGTTGCATGTTTTACGTGGTGACCATGGGTATCTAGTAGGATCGCATCTTACTTACTCAAACACCACAACGGAGATATATGAATTGCTATTTAACCTCATCCAAGGACCTCCTCGGTCAAATCCGATTCAACTAAAGTTGGAGAAACCGACACTCGCCGGTCATCTTTGAGCAACGGAGTTACTCGTAGAAATGAAACCAGTCTCTCATAAGCGTATGAGTAATGTCGGTCCGAGCCGCTTCGATCCAACAATACCGCGAAATCAAGAAAAGACTAAGGAGGGCAGCAAAACGCACATCACCGCCCACAAAAACTTTTGTGTTCTACTCGAGAAGACATCTACGCATGAACCTAGCTCATGATGCCACTGTTGGGGAACCTCGCATGGGAAACAAAAAATTTCCTACGCGCACGAAGACCTATCATGGTGATGTCCATCTACGAGAGGGGATTTCCGATCTACGTACCCTTGTAGATCGCACAGCAGAAGCGTTAGTGAACGCGGTTGATGTAGTGGAACGTCCTCACGTCCCTCGATCCGTCCCGCGAACCGTCCCACGAACCGTCCCGCGATCTGTCCCACGATCTAGTGCCGAACGGACGGCATCTCCGCGTTCAGCACACGTACAGCTCGATGATGATCTCGGCCTTCTTGATCCAGCAAGAGAGACGGAGAGGTAGATGAGTTCTCCGGCAGCGTGACGGCGCTCCGGAGGTTGGTGGTGATCTGATCTCGGCAGGGCTCCGCCCGAGCTCCGCAGAAAAGCGATCTAGAGGTAAAACCGTGGAGTTATGTGGTCGGGCTGCCTTGGAAAAGTTGTCTCAAATCAGCCCTAATTGCTCCATATATATAGGAGGAGGGAGGGGAGGCTTGCCTTGAGGCTCAAGGAGCCCCAAGGGCTGCGCCACCAAGGGAGGAGGAGTCCTCCTCCAATCCTAGTCCAACTAGGATTGGAAGGTGGAGTCCTTCTCTCTTTTCCCACCTCCTTTTTTCTTTCTCTTTGATTTTCTATCCTTGGCGCATAGGACCTTCTTGGGCTGTCCCACCAGCCCCCCAAGGGCTGGTGCGCCACCCCCAAGGCCTATGGGCTTCCCCGGGGTGGGTTGCCCCCCCCCCCCGGTGAACACCCGGAACCCATTCGTCATTCCCGATACATTTCCGGTAACTCCGAAAACCTTCCGGTAATCAAATGAGGTCATCCTATATATCAATCTTCGTTTCCGGACCATTCCGGAAACCCTCGTGACGTCCGTGATCTCATCCGGGACTCTGAACAACATTCGGTAACCAACCATACAACTCAAATACGCATAAAACAACGTCGAACCTTAAGTGTGCAGACCCTGCGGGTTCGAGAATTATGTAGACATGACCCGAGAGACTCCTCGGTTAATATCCAATAGCGGGACCTGGATGCCCATATTTGATCCTACATATTATAAGAAGATCTTATCATTTGAACCTCAATGACAAGGATTCATATAATCCCGTATGTCATTCCCTTTGTCCTTCGGTATGTTACTTGCCCGAGATTCGATCGTCGGTATCCGCATACCTATTTCAATCTCATTTACCGGCAAGTCTCTTTACTCGTTTCGTAATACAAGATCCCGTGACTTACACTAAGTCACATTGCTTGCAAGGCTTGTGTGTGATGTTGTATTACCGAGTGGGCCCCGAGATACCTCTCCGTCACACGGAGTGACAAATCCCAGTCTCGATCCATACTAACTCAACGAACACCTTCGGAGATATCTGTAGAGCATCTTTATAGTCACCCAGTTACGTTGCGACGTTTGATACACACAAAGCATTCCTCCGGTGTCAGTGAGTTATATGATCTCATGGTCATAGGAACAAATACTTGACACGCAGAAAACAGTAGCAACAAAATGACACGATCAACATGCTACGTCTATTAGTTTGGGTCTAGTCCATCACATGATTCTCCTAATGATGTGATCCCGTTATCAAGTGACAACACTTGCCTATGGTCAGGAAACCTTGACCATCTTTGATCAACGAGCTAGTCAACTAGAGGCTTACTAGGGACAGTGTTTTGTCTATGTATCCACACATGCACTGTGTTTCCAATCAATACAATTATAGCATGGATAATAAACGATTATCATGAACAAAGAAATATAATAATAACTAATTTATTATTGCCTCTAGGGCATATTTCCAACAGATATGGCTCCATTATCTCAGAAATTAAACTCTGAGCAACTAGTATTTGATGTAATTTTATCTTTGAAGCGCGAGCCATTAATGGTGAGGCCCATAGTTCAGCTAGGCACTCTCTTACTCTATGTCCGGGGGGCCACATTTGGCTGACCAAGCCACATGATCCAAAGTGTATCTCACCACATGTGAATTATTATCAATAAAGCTTAGCTTTTCCCTCAAAAAAAGTAATCTATGCCTCATTACCGAGTTTGCATCGACTAAACGCAACGTTAAATGGCCTATAATAAATACATAAAAATACGAGCATCGATATTAAATCTATGACATGAACACCATCCAGCCATAAGTTGATTCGCCCCATCCTCTTACTTAATGTTACTTAGTGCAGTTACTCCAGTCCAGTGAACGCCTCCATCGATCAAATCCCCTTATTACCATTATAATCTTATTATCTACCACATTGAGCAATTCTAGCAACATCACCGTAGACGTAAATAACATGCTCAACAATATCACTAGTCAAGAGATCTTTAACTATTGCAACACGAGTCTCTATTTTAATTTGCTTAGAGGGTTTAGGTGTTATAACATTACTCTTATGAACCACAGTTGTAGTCTTAGCATGTTCCTTAATCCTAACAGAGAAAGGAGTTTTTTCAGCGTAAGTAGTAGGGACAACTGGATTAGCAGAATAAACAATTGTTTCATCTTCAATAATAGGTGATTCTTCATAATTATTTTCAATATATGGATGGAATTTAAACCACTTCCCTTTAGAAAGATCAATATGAGTAGAAACGATTAACAGAATATACCACTATCTCACAGTCAAGTCCATATTTTGCACTAAGCTTATGAAAAGCATTTGTTTCTATAAAAGACATAACACAATCAAACTCAATATTTATACATGGCTCATTACCTTTTTCATTTTTCCAATCTTAACAGTTGCATTTAATTTGTTTAAGTAATATCCCATTTGTATTCAATATCTTTCTTCATGAAGGAACCCGAAGAAGAAGAATCAAGTATTGACTTGTTATCTTCACAAAGCAGAGCATAATTTTTTTGAAGAATCAATCCTCTCGAAAGCTCATGATTGGGGGCAAGTGTGCAACATATATTTAAGCTTAACCCAAGCATGAGCGATGGTTTATCCTTCACGAGGCTAAAAATTATATATATAATTCCGATCACGATGAAAGAAATGCATAGGATAAAAATTCTTGTGAAATGACAGTTTCAATCGATTCCAGTCCCATGTTCCAAATTCATACAATAGCTTATACCATGCCAATGCCTTTCACCCCAAAGATAAAGGTAATACTTTCTTGTTAACTCCATCTTCCGATAAATCTGCAAGCTTAAACAATCCACAAAGTTCATATATCTAGATTTGGTGCATATGAGGATCTATTGTCCCATCTCCTGCATAAGGATTATCAAGTAGTTTTCCATAATACCCAAAAGAATTTCATAACAACTGTTTCCATCAGGTTTAGTAGGTTGAGAATCGGCTCTTACTTCTTTTGTTCGAGGTGAAGATACCCTCAGCAAGCCCCTCAAAGGATTACTCTCCATAGTAACAAGTGGAGATAAATATTAGTATGAAATATAAATATTTCCTTACAAATTCCTCTTATCAAAAGCGCTTCCTCTCCGGCAACAATGCTAGAAAATAGTCTCGAAGACCAAAAAGTATAGGCTATCAATCGTAGTCCTTTTAATAAGTAAGAGTGTCAAACACAACGAGGAGCATAATGAATTGATAAGTGGTTTCATCAAGGTATTGCGAGCAAGTGCTAAAAAGTGTAATAGTAAATAGTCTGATAGTAGGATAATTTGTAGCAAGTAACTAGTAATCAAAGTAACAAGGTGCAACAAGGTATCCCAACACTTAGATTTATAAGGACATGCCAAGAGTAGTTATTATAATACGCAAAGCGTTCTCGAGGACACATGGGAATTTTTCTAGTCAGGGTCATCATGTTTTAGTTGATTTGCGTTCACTAGCTCCCAGATCAAATACCCTACTAGCACCGGAACATATAGTGGAGGTTATGAGCAATCATATGGAGGACAGCGCCAAGGATATGCTCTTTGCTCTACATGAAATATTAGCAGAAAATGATTTTGTCCGTCTCGTCGTAACTCTATGGGCAATCTGGGGAGCTAGGAGGACAGCCATTCATGAGGACATTCTTTAGTCGCCGACAGGGTTACACAACTTGATCAACTCGTATCTTGGAGAGCTGAGCGAGATCAACCACAAACATGTTCCTCCTGTTAGGACCAACATTCCGCCACAACAAGTTGAACAATGGATCCCTCAAGCACATGGCTTTGCTAAGCTCAATGCCGATGGAGCTGTCCCTAGACATGGCTTTGGGTCTGTTGGTGTCATCTCGAGGGATCAAGGGGGAACTTTCCTGGGAGCTGCGGCATCTGTTTTCAGATTTATTTCAGATCCTACTACCGTGGAAGCTTTGGGTATGAGAGAAGCTCTTGCGCTGGCGAAGGATCTATACATACAAAACATCCAAGTTGCCTCAGATTGTGAGGTAGTAGTAAATGATATCGTGAATCGTACCTCGGCAATATATGGCGCGATAGTTGAAGAAATTTTAGACATTTCAGTTTCTTTTAATTCTCGTATGTTTGTTTACAAACGTAGGAGCTCCAGTTTTGAAGCTCACAACTTAGCGAACCATGATCTTAACCTGCGAGGTGGCCGCCATGTTTGGTTAGGCCATCCGGGAAATCTGCCATCCGTCCGTGTAAACATTGTGACGAATTAATAAAGCCTCGTTGAATTGTCTCAAAAAAAAGGTGTGACATACACGGGAAACCGTATTTAGCGCCACACGAGCCGGTTAAATGCAAATTTTGCTAATCGGCGCGTGCAGCGCTCCGCCATGGGTCGGCCCATTTAGAGATCCAATCTAAGTTTTAGCCCGTGAACTTTTTTCCAAATCAATGACCTTTTTGAAAATCGGTGAACTTTTTCGAAAATCGATGAACTTTTTGGAAAACCAGTGAACATAATTTAAAATTCTTGAACTTTTTCAAAATCAATGAACTGTTTTAAAAATTGATGAGCTTTTTTTGAAAATCGATGAACTTTTTTTGAAAGTCAATGTTTTTTTGTCGAATTCTGTGAACTTTTTGAAAATACATAAACGCATTTAAAAACCAATGATTTTTTTTTATAATCATTGAACTTTTTTTGCAAATCTGATTATTTTTTTAAATTCTACAAACATTTTTTCCGATTATTAAGGACTAACACATTCTACTTGGGCTGACCCACGAGAAGGAGCGCTGCAGGCGCCGTATACGACATACACATTGAGTAATCTATGCCTCGTTACCGAGCCTGCATCGACTGAATGCACAACGTTAAATGGCCTAAAATAAATACAGAAAAATACGAACATCAATATTAAGTCTAGGACTTAAACACCGTCCAGGATCCAGCCATAAGTTGGTTCGCCCCATCCTCTTACTTGATGTTACTTAGTCCAGTGTTACCCCAGTCCAGTGAACGCCCCCATGGATCAAATCCCCTTATTACCATTATAATCTTATTATCTGCACATCATGGAAGCTTGTGTTTGGTCCTAGCCCTAACTGGGATCCGAAGGCGACACACACAATACTCATCGTATACACATCGATCACACCTGGTCTATACATTACACCTTGTCTTTGGTCTCTTGTGCCACCGAAATTCCCGCGTCTTTTAGCGCCGCGTTAGGTGGTAGCGCCTGACGGCGACAGTCGGGGCCTCCTTTTTCTTTTTGTCCATTAGGCAGACAACCTCCCGCGCCTCCAAATGGCGACGCGCCCTGCATTGCGGCCCTCGCACGTAAGCAAAACAAACCCAAGAATGTGCCCAGCCATACACAAATCCCCCCCTGCTCCCAATGTTTTATAGGCGCCGTAGAGGGAGTCCAGTCCAAGGCCGCCATTATTTCCGGGATCCTCCCCTGAATCCCAGGTCGGTCTCGCTCCTCCTCTCCCTCCCTCCACAGTGATCATCTGCGGCGCCAACCGGACAAGAATACGAATACCATGAGAGGTTGAGAGGGAGCCAGTATATATTCAGACCGTCGTAAACCGGCCGGAGAGGGAGAGGGAGCGGCGGTAGGATATATATATATACTCGGCCGGAGAGATGGCTGCCGGGACGCTGCAGATCAGGCCACGGGCCAAGGGCTTGTGGCTGCTGGTGCGCCGGCTGCTCTGCCGCGGCAACAAGCTGCACAGACCGACCGCGGGCGCCGGGGACCAGCAGGGAGACGGATGCGGGGAGAAGAGGAGCCTCCTCGGCCGGAGCGGCTCCCTGGAGGAGCTCCTGGGGCCGGACGTCGCCGGCGCCGTCCGCCGCAGCAGCGCCAGGAAAGACGTCCAGGTCCAGCGCGTGCTGCTGCCTGAGCGGCAACGGCAGCATCACGAGGATGTGGCGGAGGGTCGCCCGGCGGAGGCCACGCCGGACGCGCCGCAGGCAGCTAGCGCCGCGGCCGTGCAGCAGTACCGGAGGTTCATGTTCGGCGGGTTCCGGCGGCGGCTGATGATGCGGAGACAGTGGCGGCCGATGCTCGTCGCCATCCCGGAGTGATATCGATCCATCGTCCGTCGACCGACGGAGAATCGTCCATCGGTCGCGTCGACGTCCCGTCCCGTGGAATCCGGCTGCCATGTTGGTGCAGATATATATGTGGGTGTAGCTTTTCGTGCTGTCGAGTTGTTCGTTTCTTGCTGCGATCGCTTAGCCAGAGGTTGATGCGTGCGTATGTTGCGGCGGTCCTGCAATGTTGGCACATAATTTTCGACATTGTTATCTCGGAAGCATCTTGAGCAAATCTTTGCTCGGCAGACCATGGAATAAGTTTGGGAGCGACTTTATGACATGGACCGTTCTCTCTTCTTCTTTTTTTAACTTCAGCCACTTTGCTGTCCACCTTCCGATCTTGATCGTAGGGCTCCGCAGCCTTCTTCCTCCTCTTTCAAATCTCGCTTCTCCTTCACCTATACCGACGAAGCATCAACCGCCCCATGTCACGAGCTCCTCGTGGACACGACGGCCTTACGCGTCGTGCCATCCCAACCTCATGACTACACGCCGAATTGACCACCACCCGAAGTTTTCCATGGCCCTGGTCAATAGCAAACGAGTACTCAGTTCGTCGGAAATTACTTTTCATAAAAATAAATATATTAGATGTATTTTAATTATAAATACATCTATTATTTTTATTTTTTGTGATAACTAATTCCGGACGGAGGGAGTATTATTTTTTCAGGGTTGTATGTAAGCAAATCACAAGTAGTCCATCAGCTAGCAGTGTGAGCAGGCCAACGGTAATGTGTGATGTGCAGCTCGGTCTTTGATAAAGGAGAAAAGGAATCCGGTGCTTCGTCTTGGCTTTTGATGGGCTCGAGGGATTTCAAATTGCGGATATGATCGAAAATCGATGTGACTTGCTTGGCTCCTTCGCAATCTCTGCCTGGTTCCTGGCGCTTTAAAGCTACCACACCAAAAGCTTTAGCACAAGAGCGGACGAACTAACTAGAACAAGTCTGGACGAACAAACAACTTTGAAGTCTATGCGTTTAGATCTTTATTTTATTTTATTTTATTTAGACAAAGCGTTTGGATTGGGCTCTGAATTGCTTTCGGCGCGAGTTTTGACGGGTCTTCTTACATGTATTTTCAGGCCGAACACGTCCGCCTGATCTCTTTCCATTTCGATTTCATTTTTTATTTCTCAACAGATCTCAACAAAATTGTTCATGAATTCGAAAACACTCATGAATTTGGAAAACTATTCAAAAAAATCATGAATACATAAAATGTATTCATAATTTTCAAAACTCTTTGTGAATTTGAGAAATTGTTCATAAATCTGAAAAATGATTGCCAATTTTAGATACATTTTGCAATACTTTCATCAAAACATAAATTTTAAAAATGTGGTTCAGATTTAAAAAAATGTTAAAAATATTTTGAAGTATATTCACTTATACTAAAGATGTTTGTCAATTAAAAAATATTAGTTTATTTAAAAATGTACATGAATTCAATAATATTCTTGAGTTTGTAGAAAATATTTGCGAATTCAAAATAGTCTTTGTTGTCTTACAAAAAAACATAAGAGTAATAAAACCGAACGAAATAAGAGAATAAAATTATGGAAAGTTATAGACACTTCCCCGAACTGTGGAGAAAAACACTGAATCCCATAAATAGGCTAGCCCATATAAAGTCACTAGAGGCATCACAACTTTGAGAATATGATTGACGATTCCAAAAAGTTCGTTATTTCAAAAAATACACGTGAATTCAAACAAAATTCATAACTTTTAGAAAAATCTACATGTATTTAAAACTGTTCCAAAAATAATAAAATTGGCATTAATGCTTTCTAAAATGCTTAATTTGAACAGTTTTCGAGAACTCAAATTTTTTCACAAAAATCATAAACATATTCATGAATTCAAAAGTCAACCTTGATTTGAAAAAAAAATTAATAGATTACAAAAATGTTCATGAATAGATAAACGTACAAACAAATATGACATTTTCATGAATTTTTTAGAGTTTGATCAGTCCAAAACTGTCCATGGATTCCAAAAAGTTCATCAATTTGAAATAAAAAATATCGTGAATTCAGTTTCAACCAACACCTAGACCAAGAAAAAGGAATTTTTTGGCCAAGCTATGTTACTTCATCATGAGCTTACAAAGATGTTCCGTAGCTTTTTTTTCTTAAGCTAAGTGAGCGAGCACTTCCTAATGGGCTGCCCCAGTTTCAAACAACACCGGTATAGAAAAATGTTTAGATAGTATATATACTGTTTTTTGTAATATGTCTTATATTTTGAATATGCTCATTTTTAAGTACAAAATATATATGTATTTCATAATTATAGTAAAAATCATATATTTACTTCTAATTTTTCATGTAACTCATGGACAAATGTAAGTGCACGTATTGGCACGGACCTCCTATACGCCACTTGATGCAGCCAACTGTGGAGCGAACACACAGTGCGGTCGCCGGACTGGGTTGGCCCAGTTATTTATTTTTTCTGTTCGTTTTCTGCTAGATTTATTTATTTATTTTTGGTTCGTTTTTATTTCTTTTTTCCTTTTCTTTTAAAATTTGAAGCCAAAACATTTTTGGATTATAAGAATATTTTTTGAAAATCAAGAACATTTTTTTAACCGTGAACATATTTTAATTATGAAAAAAGTTTGAAACCTGAACAAACTTTAAATTCTTGCAATTTCTTTATCAAACCCTGAACATTTTTAAAATCTGCGAAAATATTTGGAAACCGCGATTTTTAAAAAAAATTGTGAACAAAATTTCAAACATGAAACAATTTCGAATTGTCAACAAATTTTGAAATGTCAAAAACTTTTGAATTGTGAAAAAATTGTATCTTGAGTAAATGTCAAATTTATAAACAAAATTATAAAATTGCGATCATTTTTCGAATCCGCAAACAAATTTTTAAACCACGAACTTTTTTGGAATTGTGAACAAATTTGGAAAGATGAAAATTTTCAAAATCGTGAACAAAATTTTAATTTGTAAACATTTTCCATTAAACCACAAAAAAAATTCGAATTGTAAACAAATTTTGAAACATAAAGAAAATTCAAGTTCATCAACAATATATAAAACAGAAAACATTTTTGAATATGTGAACAAATTTTAAAACCATGAACATTTTTCAAATTGCGAATAAGATTTCAAACATGAACATTTTTCGATTGGTGAACAAATTTTAAAACTGCAAACATTTTTCAAGTCTGCACAAATTTTAAAACCGTCAACATTTTTTGAATTGTGCACAAATTTTTCATTAATGATAAACGAAATAGAAACAAATTTTGAATTAAAGATAAACGAAATAGAAACAAAAGAAAATACAGAAAATTCAAATATGTGAACAAATTTTGCAATTGAGAATATGTTTAGTATTGTTGAACAAATTTATAAAACAGGCACAATTATTTAAACTCCAGAACATTTTTATATTTTTGAACAAAATTACGAAACAGGAACATTATTTTTTTCAAATTCCCATATTAATTTCATTTTTGGATTTGAGGGACAATTTTTGAAAATCTTGAGAAAATTTTGAAAATTCAAATTTTTCATAAAATCCAGAACATTTTCTTAAAAAGGAAGAATATTTTTAGAATTTGAAGAACATTTTCGAAAATTCAGAATAATTTGAAAATTCCAGAACATTTTTTTAAACCGAAAAAATACATTTCGAATTTGAGAAACAATTTCTGAATGTCCCAAACATTTAATAAACATTCAGAATATTTTCAAAATTCGAAAACATTATTTAGAAATGTTGAACATTTTTTGATACAGAAAATGAAAATAAAAAAACAGAAAAAATGAAGAAAAAAGGAAAGAAAATAAAACGATTCAGGAAACATACTAGAAATTTACTAAAACTGGAAAAAACGACTGGAACGTATCAAAACTGGGACGCTCTAATGGGCCAGCCCAATTTGAAGCGATCGCTCCCTGCCTGCGTTTATCGACATTTCAACTCAGAGAGCATCAAATAAGATTTTTCGTATTTGCTCCCCTCCCCCCTTCCTTCCTCAAAAATGCTAGACCTACAAAAACTTACAAAAGTTTACTTATCCTTCGAAACTAACTCTTCTCTCCCCCTGATTTTCAGTGGGGGTGGGGCCCCTCATCCCTCAATTACCAATCACAATCTTACACATCAGTTTGTACGTAAAATCTTTACGTAAGTCTTTGTAGGTGTAGCATTACTCCTTCCCCCCTATGCAGGCTAGCTATCTCCCACTGAACGTGAAATTTACATACGAGAAAAAGGCCCACGTGGAAAAGCCCACTCCAGCAGTTGATTGGACATTGGCTGTAGCCCGTTATTTCCACCGTAATTAGCGTATACGTGCAATTAGATGCAGAAAATAAGTTGTCGCCCTTCTAGTTTCCAAGCCCTTGATGGCGCGACGCAACCTACTACACTCGTCAATTCTTCCGGCTCCAACCAACGAAACAGCGGGTTTAACAGATCACACTATCTAGTTGTCTCTCTCGATCCTAATCTTATATCGGTGTTGAATTAAATCAATTGATACATCACTTGTTGTTGTTTTGGTTGTGTGATTATGTACATGTCCTAGAAATTATCACAACCATGTTGCAAATTATTTTGTATTAGTTCATATCTTTGATACAATTTTTTATGTCGAAATTATATGCTAACTTGAGATTGCAATTCAGCAGCTATGAATAGAAAAACTCTGCTCATTATACATCGTCCTAATATGTCAAAAAAATATAATGATATTTTTATGTCATCAAAGCAGAACCTTGTTCTATATGATTATCTTTTTGCATTGGATATATTTTTGTCTACTTGACTTGGCCATCCATATACCTAAATCCTGGCTCCGCTCCTAATCAACATACTTGTAATGATAAAGTAGTATATACACTATCATATGATAGTATATGAGGCATGTGGGGTAACTATCCTTAGGTGGTTGGATGTATTTTTCTTCTTAGGTGGGGTAACGAACTTTAGGTGGTAGGACGTATCATTTCGAGCCGGTGTTTACCCATTCTTTTAGCAAAAAACAATGATTAAGGGGTACCACTTTGCACTCCCTCCCTTTTCAGGTTGCGAGTTTACCCTTTTTCATAGATTCGTCTATTCTAAATGTTTGACCTCTTAAGTCATACGTTCCAAATCCTGAACTATCTTCACGATTGCATTTTTGGCATCAAGATCTTTGAATCTAGATCCAATGGTAATGAAAAACTCCGAAAAGATGGATCAGCCGAAAGTTCGGTTTTTTCTTGGAAAAAGCTAATGCCCACACGTATGGGCTTTGCAATTTGCCCACACGCCTTCGTTACCACTCATGTTGTCACGTCAAATCAGATGACATCAGCGATAATCTTTTTTGATTTTTGACATAAAAATGTTTTATCTTCTGATTAGAAAATACAAATAAAAATCCCTTTTCACCATTAAATCCGTCTCGACGAGATCATCAAAACTAGATCCATGTTGATACGTTTCGATGAAAAAAAATGGGCAACAATTCCCAGGATGTTACAATGTAGTTGCCATAGTGTTTACTAAAGTTGCCATGACATGTTCTATCTATTTTTTCTTCTAGATTTAAAGCTACCGGTATATTTTTCACTACTTTTTATGGCAATTATTATTAATTGACCATGACAATTTTTAGTAATTAACCACGGAAAATTTAATGGATGGATCATGTCAATTCTTTACTAGCTAATCCATCAAAATTTATTTTTAAAGGTGGAAGAAAAAAATACCTAAACCTTATCATGGCAACTTCGGTGTAAACACCATGACAATTCATGTGCAATAGACATGGCAACATTTACCCAAAAAAAGTCGTCGAAACATATTGATATGAGATCTAGTTCTAAAGATCTCGTCGCGATGGATTTAATGATGGAAACGGATCTTCAATCGGATATTTCATTTACGAGATAAAACATTTTAAAAACTGAAAATCAAAAAAGATCTCCACATGCATGCATGTGGTGACATGACGCAACCTCTGTGTTATAGGCATGTAGACGAATGTTG